>NC_047042.1:22392142-23736142 GCF_011762595.2 Tursiops truncatus | reverse complement strand
AAAGGCTTTAACCATTTAAATTTATAGCTATTTAATTTGCATGAACAAACCTGAATTCTGGCTTGGTATATATTTCCCTTGATATATTGCCCAAATCTTATAAAATATGATGTGGCCATAAAATGTAGTAGTTTATAAAATTCGGGTATTTTATTGGATAGTCAAAGCAGGCCCATAATATTGAAAACCGTTGCAAGTAAATACGTGACTGTGACATCATGCTACTCACAAGAAATTTAACTGCATATTATAATATTACAAATGACTGAATTATTTCTAATATATTTATAAGTTTTCAGAACTAACTGATCTGGAAGCAATGCCTTTTGAACATACTTTATGATATATATTTTTTCCTTTTAAGGATAGACACTCCTGTGGTTTAAGAATAATGGATGGATGAATAGATTTAAAAATCAAAGTTTTACTGAATATAGGAGAAAGTAACTTTTTTTCATGTGCCCTACACTCAAAATTTGTTCTGTAGTGCTGTTGTCAGGACGTAAAATGGCAAAGGAATGCTCATATTGCTATGTTCTCATTTTCTTGTGTTTGGTCAACTGGATAAAGGTCTTTGTTAATTAAGTGAAAATCCATATTATTTCATCCTGTGTGCCTTTGATTTAAAGTCACACATAAAGCTATGTCAACATTGCTGACATTAAATAAACAAACATCAATTAAAGAACAAAACTGTGCTTTGGAGGTATCTACAGAAGAAAAAGCACTCACCAAGTAGTAGGTCTCCCCAGACAGAACTTTTCAAGCCCCACAGCACCTGTCTTCACGGTATTCTAAGAAAAGAAGCAAGCAAGCAAACAAAGGTTTGTGTGGGTGGCCTTCTACTCACTATCTATCCCCTTTGATTGAATGGACTTGCCAGTTCTGTCTCTGACACTGCTGGAAGAATAATGGCTGTGGGCCCTTGACCTCTGCAAGTTTGGGATCTCAAACCTCCACTCTGGGTTTCTGCCAATTAAACTTAGATCTTTTTCCCTGATTGAGATTATTTTAATATTATCAAATAGAAACAGGATAATGCCTCTGTAGCTCTCAGGCTGTTGGACAGAGCTCAAGCTATGTATAAGTTTTACCATGTTAAATCAGTTTTCTCTGTCATGTTGTAGCAGTGTTTCAAGGGACACGGTTGGACCATTGTATGTCCAGAGACTCATGTTAGCAGAAATGTGATGATGCTGCACTCTGAAAGTGGCTATAATAGAGATGATGAAGTATCTTAGGGAAGCAATAACAGGATTATTATATTTCTAAAATCTTAACAAAGAAGCCAGAAAATAATTGGTCATCGTGGAAGATTCGTAATATTTTTTAAAAGTTTATTTTTATGATTATAAACTTAAGCTGCTGGACTGTAGTCATAGTTTATTCAGTAAAAACTAGGCAATAGTTAATTTCTCCTAGGAAATAGTAGTATTGCTGAAAAGTGAGTGGGATAAAAATGCTAGTCTATATGCATTTGCTGGACATACATTTAACCACAAGGATTATTTCAGTGGAATTAAGACTTATTTGAGTAAAACCTAAGGGGGATTTATATAAATAGCCTTTTATATTTTTTTCCCTCTTCATTAAAATATTTTTCCCAAGTTTAAATATGTTTATAGCCCAATAGATGAGACAGTCTTGAAAACCGATTATTTAAAAAATAAATTGTGTCTGACAGACTTAGAAAGGGACTCCTAAACCAAAACATATGTGAAAGGTGTTAGAGATTTCTGTATTTCAGTTCAGTGCAGAAACATTTTCTGTGCCAGCCCCTGAGCTGGGAGCTGAGCTATCATCACCAAATAAGGCCTCATGCCTTGTCTCAGAGAAGAGCTTACCATCCAAGGAAAGACACCCAAATGGAGGCTGTCAGCAAACTGTGGCAGTGGAAGGATTTTCAAAATGTGTGTCCCTGAACAATTGTTAACATAGAAAACACACACACCAAAAGTCATATCTTTGTTTTCAACATGGAGTTCAGTTCATGCAGTTGTATAGCCATGATTGAGAGGACTAGTTGCTACCCTGGCTTAGAGAGGCGCTTGTAAGCATTTGTGAGCTCACTAGACCAACCTGAGGCTTGATGTGACTATTTAGGATGAACTTGGAAATGATAGAGTAGAAAATAAGTTATCCCTTGCGGAGAGTGTGTTGGATACTTTTCCAAAACAACCAAAACTCTAAGACAAGCATACCAAAACTTAGCAGTACACCTGTTATAAAAAGCAAAGGAAGTGATTTCTAGACCCATAAACATTAAGGAAAAAAAGTTATCTAAATATGTATGTCTAAGCATATAATTAGGATAAACCATTATAATACCTCATCTATATAGATGAAATAAATGTAGTTCTTTTTACATACAAAAAAACTGGGAAATTATCTTGAGTTTTCACCTCTATTTTTTCTTGGATTTTTAGTCTAAGAACTAAAGTGAGATGAGTGCCTGTCTCAGGAGGGAGTTTTAGGCAAAAGTTTCAAATGATGAAAGGTGAAAGAGAGGGAAAAAAGCCTGAAAAATCAAAAGCTCCTATAAATTCTGAGTGTTGCAGTGAAGGAGACAAATAATGCAACTCTAAGTAAGGAGCCTGAACTTCATCCTCTCTAGATACATTCAGTTCTACGTGTTTAAGGTTCAGTTATATTCAAATTCAAGTTGGATTGGAAAGGTTTGTTTCCTCCCTAAACTTAGACTCCTAAAATAAATGGAAAAGACAAATGCAGAGTTACCTCTAATTCATAGCTGCTCTATGTAAAGCTAGATCCAGTCTCGACTAAAATGTATCTGGTCTAATTAAACTTTGCAGGGCTGTGTGAAAGGATGTAAAAAGGTTGGGCTCTGATCTGCACCTGGCAGGTTCATGAACTTGGATGGCTCAGCCTGATGTAACTCAAGCTTCTTATTTCAATTTATCTTAGGCATTTAAAAAATTTTTTATTCATTTTCTGTACTTCATCTGAGCATGTGTGATTTGTAAACACCAGTACTTGATGTAGGATTTACTTTATTTGATGATTTCCTTGTCTGTAAAAATAGGGACTGAAATTCCTCCTCCAAAGTTTTGTAGTTTTATGAGTTTACAACAAAAATCTCTAATCTCAAAGACTCTTAAGTGCAGTACCTTAGTTTGCTGTACAGTAGTCACAGAGGTTTTTCAGTTTGGAATATATCTGGACTCCTGCATAACTAAAAATTTCCCTTTGGGGTTTAGTGTCAAGTCATCAGTTAAACCAGATGGAAGCCCTAAAGGCAAATATCTTTGTTCTTTCATAATATAGATTAGTAGGTCTCAAACCTGCTTGAACTTCAGGATTCTCAGGAAGATTTATTTAAAGTATACATTTTTGAGCCCCACTCAAAGGAATTGTCAGCCAGTGGTTTATAGTAGGGTCCAGGATACATATTCTTATATGACTCTCCTGAAAGCCTTCCTCAAATACAGATAGATTTAGAAGCCTACCATAATCTAGGGTCACAAATGCCTAAGAGTATTTTCAATCTGTCAGTGCCGTAAGTGTGGTTGAGTCCTTTAGATGCTTAAAACAAATAAGGTGAAATTAAAGCAATATCTTAGATAACACAACAAAACTCCCCATATCAGTGTCCAATATCTGAACATTGTGGAAGTTTTAAGGGAAGAAGAAAAAATCATCAGGCTGTTTGATTCAGTTTCCAACTTTGTGAACATAGAATATCCTTGGTCATATTTAGAAACATCACAATTAATAACAAGATATTAACAAACATGTCATACAACTAAAACACTGGTAAATGTTTAGCTGGTAAAAATGTTTGAGCTGATAGAACTTTTTAGTTTGTTTAGTTAGCAAAGAATCCTTAGTTCCTTTAAAATATTCTTCATGCTGACTCTAAGCTAACTGGTCTGATCAAAATATTTCCTTCAATATTATTGTCAAGTGGTCAGGAGTCTAGAGAAAGGGAAGAGCTGGCCATCCTCTCTAGAAAATAAGTTTCTGACAGATATAAATGCTCATAAGTATATGATTTTAATTTTTTATGATGTATTTATTCTTGGATGGAGAAAAATCCATTCATATCAGGTTATGACTACTAATTTAAAATTTTTAAATATACCTTAAGCAAACACTTTATCTAGCGATAATACTGAGATGTCATGGCTAATTTAGCAATCAATCATGCAATTAAGACATTGTTTTGTTTCGTTTTTCTTTTTTGGTCTTTTCTTGCCTTTTCCTTTCCTTTCTTTTAACTGCTGAACATTTATGAAGTTATTGTTTTGTTGAGTAATTTGTTGGGTTTAAGAATATATGGCACATGGGCACATCCTTGAAAATTCAAATTCCCTTCAGTAAAGGACCCTATGTCACTGACACCAAAGCCTGCATCATTTGAAGTATTTATGTCCTCTTCTTGGAAGTCAGGAATTTGACTTTAATTTAAGGAACATATATATACATAAGCAGGCAAAAAGTAATTAAAATGGATTAAATTCAAGAATCAATTTAATGAAAGGCTTAGGTGAAGGTGAAGAGAGACTTTCTTTTTCTAACATACATTGATGATGAAATTTGTGAGGCTTGAGCTTCAGTGACTGCTTCTCCAGATCCCATCCAGTGGCATGTGGTGATTAGAATGAAATAAGAGGAAGGAAGAGGAGAGGAAGGGGAGGATGGAGCTAACATTGATTTTTGCTTCAAGCTAAACCCCAGAGGCTTTAATTTTCATCTCAAAACATAGGGGAGGCAAATGGAGTGACCATTTAGGTTGATTAACACCTTGAATTTCTTCCATACTAGGTGACATGGTGTGTGTGGAGCGGAAGTCTCCTTGGTCTCTCACTAAGGGCCATAGGCCCAGGTAAAGGATAAGATCTGTTTCTTTTCAATTCTAGCTCCTTCAGCAGTAGAGACATGTAAGTGGATGAGTTTTACTCAGTCACAGAACTGTCAGTAAGATGATAAGATGTTTATAACATTTTTTTTCGGAAAGGAATTTATATCTACAATGCTCCTTTGTTTATTAATCCTTAAACTCTAAGATTAAAGTACACAGTTTTTATCAGCATAAATTCCTCTTCTGACCTACTTTTCCCAACCATTGCAGGATTGTGTGTCCTTCGAAAATCTCTGATGGGGGTGGCACCATTATTTTGAATGCAGTGCGGCACAGCAGTGCCAGCCTCTCCCCGCTTTTGCTCACCCTTGTTCCTTCCAGGTTATCATTTTGTTAGTTCAGCGTGAATTTATATTCTTGGTTTTTGTTTGTTTGTTTGACATGCCTTATCTGCTAAACAGAGGAGAGAATGGACAAAAAACAACTATTCTAAAATGCAGCCTCAAAGCGGTCATTTTTTAAGTTGAGATCATCTATTAAATCCATTGTTATCCTGACACCTTTATGAAATCGGAATAATGGTAAATTTTTACCTGCATTCATGAAGAGCCTTTTAAGAAATAATAATTATAATTTTAAAACTCTAAAAAAATTAGTAACAATAGTTAATTAAAAATTCTTTTTCTGATTTATTAAAGACTATTTTAAAACTGGTTATCTGAATAAATTTAATCCAAATATCCCCCACACATAAACCCTTTTTAAAGAAGCAAGAAATAAATTCATAAAGGCTTACCTTTTATAGAAATACATGATAATGAGACTGCTAAATAATGCCAAGTCTAGTTAAAACATAATATGAGAAACTGAGAAAAAGAAAACTCTTTTTAAAAAGAGCTTCAAGGTGAAGTGAAATCTAAACACTAACAAAAAAGTTATCTCCTCAGCTCAAACTGGTGTTACAACTGAATATTTCAAAGGAGGTAAACTGTTAACATTATAATCTCCTTTTATCTCTATCAGTTCCTTAGAGTTTGCATCATGTTGATTCTACTACAGTCCTCCAGGGTGTGATTAAGATCAAGGTCTCTGGAGCCAGGCTGCCCAGGGAGCCAGGCCTGATTCTGACACTTAGTAAATGCTGTGAGTGTGGGCACATCATTGAAATATCTGTGCCCAATATCCTCCTCTGTGTAAGGATAAAAATAATATGTATGGTAACGATCCATCTTAGTTTGCCAGGGACAGTTCCCATTTATGACAGTTGTGCTGAAGTAATTATAACTAGCTCCCCCTTTCACACTCAAAAATGTCCCATTTTAGTTGATAAATTATAGTTTCTTTTCTTAAATGGCTACTGTGAAGATTCACAGTTATGTAAAGGGCTTAGAGAAATGTTACCTATAAATGTAAGATTATTGTATTTCTTGTAAGATTACTATATTTCTTGTCTATTATAATTCTAATATAATTCCAATGTAAAGAAACGGAATTGACAAGGGAAATCTAGTAGTTCCACATGCCCTGTGCAATAACATAATGGACAGTGGAACAGCATGGGCATCCTAAATACTCCCAAAAGTCTATTTTCAAAGAATCTGGTTGTGTCTTGTCTTATATATAAATATAGAAACAAAGTTGTTATATCAGTAGGTCTACATTCCAAAATTTTCAAACCAAGGGAGTAATAAAATACAAAAATGAAAAATAATGCTATTGGTCGAAAAACATGTATGGATGTTAGTCTTTCAAGCAGACATCATTTTAGGCAAACAATAGGTTATACATTAGCCATAATATAACTGGATTTAGTTGTTGGATAAACACCCTCTCCATAAAGATATGAAAGAGCACAGATGGCCACCCATTAATACAATGGCCTAATATTTGCCTGATAAGCATCAATATACCTGTGCTGTTATTAAAATGTTGAAAAACACCAAGTAACCTTTCCCAGCTTTGTTGCCTCAGCCTTACCCAAGAACCTTGGTCTCACCCAGGATCCAGCAACTAAGAGGTTCATTTTTGCCCCAGCTGTGGATCCCCAGAACTTGGCTCTAGCTTAAGCCTATGACCTTTCTAATGGGAGGTACTTCTGCTGTTCCTTTAATAGTCCCCCCTCCCCCAGAGTGGAGGGCTTAAGAAAATTGTTCCAAAACATAATCGGGTAAAGGAAGTCTCCCCTCTCCATGTAAATTCATAAGCTGTGCAAGTTCATGTGGAGTCTGCTCTGAAGGTCACCTCAAGCAAAGGACAGATGGGAAACTTTGGAAAGACTTTCTGTCATTGTCTTTGACAGAATTTTGGGAGAAGCATATAATTTTCCAGAATTAAAAGAATATTTTTATCAGTAACCTCACTTTAAAGTACATAACCTATTTTTCAGGATCATTTTAATGCCTATTTATAATCGAACTGTATTAGAGCAAAATAATTTGTTTTTGAATTTTTTTTATTTTTTATACAGCAGGTTCTTATTAGTTATCCGTTTTATACATATTAGTGTATATATGTCAATCCCAATCTCCCAGTTCATCACACCACCACCATCCCCCCGCCCCACCACTTTCCCCCCTTGGTGTCCATACGTTTGTTCTCTACATCTGTGTCTCTATTTCTGCCCTGCTAAATAGAGCAAAACAATTTTTAATTGTGTAATAACCTTAGTTTTCATTATGGAGATTATGCGATTGAAATTATTTTATTTTCCTTGTAAGGATGTCAGAAAAGAATCTCCTCTTCTTTTGAAGAAATTTCTGAATAGCAAGTGACCGCAGCTACTGTTCCAAAGGGACAGGCATGCATTTCAAACCAGTGACATCAAGAAGGTCAGGGATTAAGCTGCACACGTAGCAATAATGTGAGGAGCAGACACTTGAGAGTATCTTGATTTTCCACAGGGATTGCTTTCAGAGACCCAACTGGGGACTATAGTGAAAGGGTTCTTCTGCTTCTAGTAAAATGTGTCTGAGTCTTGTTGTAGTGCCAGGGCGATGACGAAATGCTTGATCTCTAGCAACACTCTGTCAGTGTGTTTGCATTAGCAACCTGAGTAACTCTGCATAACAGTAATAAGCATAGGCATTTAAAGGCAAAGGGTTTCAGAAGTGTGGAAAACAAACCCAAACAAAAATTATTGATGATATTCACCTTTCAATCAAATTTTTATCATATGAAAATTACCATTTTCACTGGTATAATTTCTGATGTACAAATACAGCTAAAATTAATATTCTCTCTTTTCATGAAAATGTACCACAATTTAGGCACATGTTGATTTCTTTTACCAATAGTGGACCATATTAAACTTTGTTTTTCTTTATCACTTGGCATCTTTTGTGGCCATTTTGGACTGTGACGGCCTGTTTTTTTCTACATGTTCCAATACCATTATCCATAAAAATACAGTTTTCCCCCTTCTGTTCCATGAGGGATTTCAGCTGATTCTAGTACTTGGTTATTTTTCTCCCCTCTGAACTCACAGTGATTAGTGTCAATGGCACTAGGTATGGTAGACTGAATAATGGCTCCTTGAAAGATGTCCATATCCTAATCCCTGACACCTGTGAACGTTACCTTATATGGCAAATTTGACTTCACACATATGAATAAATTTATGATCTTGAAAGCTGGAGATTATCCTGGATTATCCAGGTGAGCCCTAAATACAATCACAGATTTGTTTATAAGAGAGATTTGACACAGAAGAGGAGGTGGTTTCTAGCCCAGGAATGTCAGTAGCCCCAGAAACTAGAGGAGGCAAAGAAGAGATCCTCCCCTAGAGTATCCAGAGGGAACGTGGTCCTGCCAACACCTCAATTTCAGCCCAGTAATACTGATTTTGGACTTCTGGCTTCCAAAGCTGTGAGAGAATACATTTGTTTTCTTAAGCCACAAAGCTTGTCGTAATTTGTTATAGCAATGAGGAAACTAACACACCATGATTCAGAGACTATGTATAGATTTAAATACCTTTTCTTTTCAAAACTATGATGTTCAACAAATCATAGATTCAGAAAAATTACAAAAATCTTCATTATAAATAAATTACCACATGAGTTGGCACATACTTGTGTAACTACCACCCAGCTTGAAAAATATGTGTGGTTTCTTTTTGTCCATCTCAATAACTATCCTCTCCCTTTGATCCCAAAAGCTTGGCCTCTTTTCTACTTCACCCAAAACTCTTGTCTCTGAGATGTGATTCACCGGTGCTGAATCACATCTCAGAGACAAGAGTTTTGGGTGAAGTGGAAAAGAATAGCTTTATTGCTTTGCCAGGCAAAGGAGGACACAGAGGGCTCCTGCCCTCAAAAACTATGTGTCCCAACTTGGGAGGATTTGAGGACTTTTATAGCAGTAGTTCAAGGGTGGGGTTGCTGACAAGATTAAGGTGTGTGCAGGGCTGCACTCCCTTAATGTCTTCTCAGGTGGGCAGTCTCCTCATCTGATGAACTTCTCTGGCCCCATGAATCTCGCCTCAGGTGGTTTCTTGACTGCTTCTCCTTTGATTAGCAACTGTTCGAATCTGCCCTTTGGAACTCAGGGATGGTCATGGAGGCTGGAGTCTTACCTACATGAAAACGGGGAGACAAAAAGGCTTTCGTGCCTGGAAGCCCCACAGGGTCCTTCTTGGTTTCAACTTCTCCTTGAATGTATCTACTGTCCTGATTTCTAACACCATAGATGAATTTAGCCTGATTTTGAACTTTACGTAAATGGAGTTGTATAGTATATTTTTTCTTTTGTCTGACTTATTTTGCTTAACATTTTGTTTGAGAGATTCAGTGACATTGCTATGAGTAGAAGTAGTGTATTCCTGAGCAATACCCATTGTAGGAAAATACCATAATGTGTTTATCCATTCTCCTGTTCATAGACATTTGTGTCATTTCCAGTTTGAGGTTATCATGAATAAAGCTGCTGTGAACATTTTCATATCCTTCTTTTGTACATACCTAAGAATTGAATTGCTGGGTCATATAGTATGCACATTTTCAAACTGAACAGGCAAAGCCAAATTATTTTCTAAATGGTTATATAAATTTATACTCTTTTAGCAGTATACATAGTTGTTCTATATCCTTGATAAACTTGAAAATGACCATACATAAAAAAAATTATTTATTTATTTTTTGGCTGCATCAGGTCTTAGTTGCAGCACACAGGATCTTTTGTTGCGGCACACGGGATCTTTCATTGTAGCACGCGAGCTCTTCATTGTGGTGCGGGGGCTTCTCTCTACTTTTGGTACGCGGGCTCCAGAGCATGCGGGCTCAGTAGTTGTGGCACGTGGGCTCAGTAGTTGCAACACACAGGCTTAGTTGCCCCCTGGCACGTGGGATTCTACTTCCCTGACCAGGGATCGAACCGGTGTTCCCTGCATTGCAAGACTGGACCACCAGGGAAGTCCTGACCATACTTCATTTTATTATTTTTGTGTTGAGGTATATTTGACATACATTATATTAGTTTCAGGTGTATGACATAATAATTTAATATTTGCATGTTGATAAATGGTCACCACAATAAGTCTAGCTAGCATCTGTCACCACACATAGTTACAGAAGTTTTTCTTGTGATGAGAACTTTTAAGATCTAGTCTCTTAACACCTTTCAAATATGCAATACAGTATTATTAATGGTAGTTGCCATGTTGCATATTACATCCCCATGATTTATTCATTTTATACCTGGAAGTTTGTACCTTTTGACCCCTTTTACCCATTTTGCCCACCCACCCCAACCATCCACCTCTGGCAACCACCAGTCTGTTCTCTGTATCTATGAGCTTGGGTTGGTTTGTTTGTTTTTATATTCCACATATAAATAAGATCATACAATATTTGTCTTTCTTTGTCTGACTTTCTTTGTCTGACTTAGCATAATGCCCTCAAGTTTCATCCTTGTTATTGCCAATGGCAAGATTTCATTCTTTTTTATGACTGAATAATATTCTACTGTATATATCAAAATATATGGCGCATTTTCTTTATCCACTTATTTGCCAATGGACACTTAGGTTGTTTCAATATCTTGACTATTTTAAACAATGCTGCAGTGAACTTGGGGGTGCATGTATCTTTGAGAGTTAGTGTTTTTGTTTTCTTCATATAAATAACCAGAAATGGAATTGCTGGATCATATGGTAGTTCTATTTTTAATTTCTTGAGGAACCTCCATACTGTTTCCCATAGTGAGTGGACCAATGTACATTCTTACCGACAGTACACAAGAGTTCTCTTTTCTCCACATCTTTGCCAACACTTGTTATTTCTTGTCTTTTTGATAATAGCCTTTCTAACAGGTCTGAAGTTATCTCTCATTGTGGTTCTGATTTGCATTTATTTCCCTGATAATTGTGATGTTGAGCATATTTTCAGGTACCTGTTAGCTTGTATGTCTTCTTCGGAAAATGTGTATTTGGTTCCTCTGCCCACTTTTTAATCGTTATTTGCCTTTTCTTCTTCTTTTATTTCTTTTTTTTTTTTTTTTTTTTTTTTGCTATTGAGTTGTATGAGTTCTTTATATATTTTGTATATTAACTCCTTATCAGATATATAATTGGCAGTTAGTTTCTCCCATTCAGTTTATTGCCTTTTCACTTTGTTGATGGTTCCCTTTGCTGTGCAGAAGCTTTTTAGATTGATGTAGTCTCACTTATTTATTTTTGCTTTTGTTGCCATTGCTTTTGGATGGAAAAGATGGAAATGGCCATCTTTATTATTTATTTTTATTAAAACAAAAATTTTAGTGAACCTGGTAGCAATATAGTGATATCTCACTGTAGTTTTAATTTGAATTCTCTGGATCACTAACGAGTTTAAACACTGTTTCAAATGTTTATTGGTAATGTAGATATCTTGCCGAGTACAAGACATTGCCTATTTTATTTTAGTTTATATTTTTCTTACTGATTTCTAGGAGTTCTTCATACATTTTGGATATCAGCCCTTTATACGTTATATGTATGAGTTTACAAATCTTCTCCTATTATTTGGCTTGCTTCTTCACACACTTAATGATGCTCTTGTATAAATGGAAATACCAAATTTAGTGTATTCCAGTTCATTATTCTTTTCTTTATGACTTATATTGCTTTTGCTGTATTTAAGAAATTTTTACCTATCCCAAGGCCATAAAGATAGTATTCTGTTTTATTCTCTAGGGGATTTGTTCACCAACTGAGATTGAAAGTACCCTCACCTATAGTGTTTATTTCCTTTTTTCTTTGAAAAATTATTATGAAATGGTACATTATTATCTACTACATTCAGTAGCACCCGCCCTTTAAGAAAATGTATTTTTATGCATAAGAATCTTTTTATTATGTGTGAAGTAGAGACCTTAATAAAAATAACTTATAGTCTATCAGTTTAAAAGATATATTAAGGCTTTAAAATCAGGGAAAAGTATTATATCAGCAATGGTAATTTTTCCTTTTATGTATCTACTCAACAAAAGTATCAAAGTTCTTTAATTCTTAAAGCTTAGTCATGCTACTTCCCCTCTGGTTTGAAATTCTAGGTGGAAAAGCTGTTTATAAATGATACAAAATGAAGGCTAAATAAATATTCTTGTATTATTTTTCATGCAGAACAGTAACTAGAAGATTAAGCAATTATCCACTCATGGTAGAATTAGGTAGACATACTTAAAGCTAAATTTAGAAACTTAGCTGCAAAATGATGTTTTGTATGACATTCAAAAGCTGGATGAAGGAGGCAGTAAAATCTCTTGCCTTAAGAAACATGTGTTGCTGTGAAACATGATAAGGGGAAGGGTGCCAAAGTAAGTTTATGAGTGATCTTATCATCTCCCCAACTAAGAGACTGTGGTCAATTTCAAGAGAGGGATTCTAGAGTTAGAAAAAGGCAGAATTCCTTCATCTAGATTTTGCAATGAAATTGTCATGAATAAATCCATCATAGATTGAAAAATGAAAAGAAAATATGGATGAAAATGACTACGTTCTATAAAATACAAAGGCTGAGTAAATATATGTAAGAAAGAAATACTTCATTAAAACAAGATAGGGCTTCCCTGGTGGCGCAGTGGTTGAGAGTCCACCTGCCGATGCAGGGGACACGGGTTCATGCCCCGGTCGGGGAGAATCCCACATGCCGCAGAGCGGCTGGGCCCGTGAGCCATGGCCGCTGAGCCTGCGCGTCCGGAGCCTGTGCTCCGCAACGGGAGAGGCCACAGCAGTGAGAGGCCCGCATACTGAAAAAAAAAAATCAAGATAAAGAAAGGAGGATGAAAAGGAATGTTCAGTTTGAAGAAATATTTGGACTTGGAATATTTTGCCTATGTTTTCTAAATGTACTTAACAGAGGAATAGAAGGAGTAGAAATCCTTTGAAAAATAAAAACATTGTAAACTGTAAAAAGGATGGGACTAAGAAGTTGTTTTAGACTTCTCTAAAGAAGGCTATCTTTTTTTTTCCCCAAGTGTATTAAGGGAAGAAATATTTGACAGCGCTCCATGACCTGACCTTGGCCATATTCTATGTCCAGAGTATGGAGACATGAAGGCGGTAAAATTATCATCTAATAAATGTTTAAATTGCCTGATTTATGCATAGCATATACTTGCTGTTTGTAGACACACTGGCTCTCATGCCTGCTGCCATAGTAAACTGCAGAGACTACTCAGTATTGAAGACTTGTTGACTAATTACATTATTGACTCATTGTCTGAAATGCATCATAAGCAAAATGAGAATGCCAAGTGAATTTGCTTTTATTAGTTTTGGAAAAGGAAAAAACTACTCTGTACCAGTACTATTCAGATTTGGTCTTTCATAAATGGCAGAGAGTGCCCACACGTGGTAAATACAGAAAATCAGACTGTTATCAGTCCACAATGTGGTAAATACAGAAAATCAGAGTACAACCATTTGACAAAGTACAGTACAGTAAGTCCCCTACATATGAACCTTCAAGTTTCAAACTTTCAAAAATGCGAATGTGCGTTTGCACGTCCAGTCACGAACGTTCACGTGTCTGGCATATATTGTCACGTGCTTACATTCTCTACAAGTGGTTGTGCTTTTGTGTACTTTACTGTACAGTCCTGTATAGAGTACAGTATCTTTATTTCAAGCTAGATCTGCAAGAGGATGACTTCATTGAACTCCTTGCTGTGCAACATGAGGAGCTTACTGACGAAGACCTGATGGAATTGGAGGCCCAGAGAAAGGACGAAGAGAGACAAGAGGAAGAAGAAGTAACTGAAGAACCGAAGAGATTCACAACGCAGGAAATGGCAAGGGGTTTTTCTTTATTTGAGGAGGCACTGTTAGTTTTTGAGGCACAGGACCCGAATGCAGAATGGTACACGAAGGTTGCAGCAGCCGTTCACAATGCAATCTAGTGCTACCGTGTCATCTATGATGAGAAAGAAAGAGCTACTATCCAGACATCACTGGATCATTTTTTCAAGAGGGTAGATAGAATTGAATCCAGCAAGGAACCAGAACCTGTGCCATCAACGTAAGGCATGAGTGAAATGGCAGCTTGCCCTCCATCTCCTATAGCTGACGATCCTTCAGCTCTACCATCTCCCACCTCCTCTCCCTCCTCCAGTCAGTAACTCTTCTTGCCTGTTCACTCGATGCCAGCCCCTGTATGCCAGCTGTTGTGCTGTACTACTGTACTTTTCAAAGTACTATACTGTAAGATTAAAAATGTTTTCTTTATTTTTTGTTTGTTTTTTATGTATTATTTGTGTGAAAAGTATTATAAACCTAGTACAGTACAGTACTATATAGCAGACTGTGTTAGTTGCGTACCTAGGCTAACTTTGTTGCACTCACAAACAAATTAGACTTAACGAACATGCTCTCGGAACGGAACTCGTTCGTATGTAGGGGACTTACTGTAATGTCAACTGAATCTAATGTTAAGAAATTTGGGATTGAATTTTGTATGGCTGAGTTGTTAATTTTCACGTACCTAGAAATTCACTTTTATTATATGTTACAAAAATAAAACAAACAAAACACTTGTCCTTCACCACTGATCATTTGAAAAGGATTAGTCTATACCACTCTGGCCTCAAATTCCCTCCATGGTGAATGACAAATAGTTGAAGTCAGGCAACACTACCTGCTGGGACAAATAATCCTTTCTCTTCTCTTCTCCCTCCCTCTCCCCCAAATTGAGTTGAAAATTGAAGGCCAGTTTAAGCAATTTTTATTGAACAGGCACAATCTCCCAATGTCTCTAAAGCATTCCTGAGGTTTCTAAAATAAATAATAAAAATTTTTTTAAAGTGCCCACATTTGTGGGACAGATGCATCTGGTTGAGTCCGATATGTGTAAGAATAGATGTGTACTCACTGTGTTTCAATGGAAAGAACTTGAGTCAAGCTTTCCTGGATTCTAATCCTGACTCTACCACTCCCTAGCCATAATCCATCAACACACTTAACTCCTCTAAGCATAATTTCTTTATGTGTAAGACACAAAGTACAAAATATACACCTCGCAGTGCAAAGATTAAATGTATGTAATTAAAACACCTATCTCAGTGCCAGTAAAATAGTATGTTATTAATAAAGTCATTATTTTCATTTCTCACAGGAAAAGTGGGAATTGGTTAAGACTCTAAAGAAAGCGTAGTATTGGCTAAGCCTTAAAAAACATGGAAAAGTTAGCAAGGCAAATAAGACAAAAGAGACTAGTATGAACATAGCTGAGAGGCATGAGGTAAGAAGATGATTTTTAAGACATTACCGGCAGCTCTACTGGCAGGAGCATAAAGATCAAGGAGGAAATACCAAGTGCTGGGCTAAGGAGGTAAGCAAGGGTCAGGTCACGTAATGTCTTGCTTAGTACACTCATAGGCAAGGAATTTTCTCTTTAGGTGGGACATTTATAACGTGAGTGTGTGGACCCCTACCTCCTATGCACCACCCCCATGGAACATGGAGGGATACTTGAATGAATGCCAGAGTTTCAGGGATACCTGAAGTTTCACACATTTTATGGCTATGATCATATATGAAATTTTTGAGAAAAAAAGTACGCCATGGCTTCTAACAAGCTTGTAACTATTGGTTTAGAAAATAGGAAGTCACTGAATAGATTTAAAGTGGGACAGAAGTGCTAAGTGTAAAAGACATGGTCATGGTTAGTTAGCTTTTGGATGGTAGTTAATTCGGGTAGAGGCATGAAGCTGATGTGAGAATTCCACTTGACTTGTAGGGTGGAATCTAAGTCTTTTATCCCTAGCTCCCAGCACACAGACTGCCCCATAGTGCCCATGTTTCTCCAACATTCAATAAATATTTGAACAAAGGAGAAGACTAAAAGCAGGAGGAACAGTTAGAAGGTTCATGCAATTATCTAGTCAGAGACATGATAAGTGTCTAGAATTAAAGAGTGATAATTGGGATGGAGAAAAGGTGACAGATTTGAGAGACATTTTAGAGGTAAATCAGCAAGACTCAGGAACTGATTGATTGGCTGTGAGGGAGGAATTAAGAATGATTTCCTGGTTTATAGATTGGATGATGGATGCTGGTGCCATTCTATGCCTTGCTTTAAAGGCAGTTATCTTATACTGCCTTATATTATATTACCTTGAACATACCATATCTTCTCTTGAAGACTGTAGGTTTCTAGAAAGTTTTATTTTTTTAATTTTTATGGTATTCTCAATAGCAGTTGGTTTAGCCATGTCCAGCTAAGAAGTACTCAGGAAATATCTTTAAAAAAATTAAAGATGCCGTAGAGGGTATAGTTCAATTTCTAGAGCCTATAGGAATGATTACCTTTTGTATCCCATTTTTAAACTTTCTGCCAGTTTTGGCCTCACAACAGTTTTCAGTTAATGTGAGGAAACAGGAACCTCTCATAGAATGGGGGTGAAAAGCTGAAAAGTATGACTGACTGTGCTTTGTAAATAGTGAAGTAGGAGAGGTCGGATAGGTAGGGTTTGGGAGTTCCTACTAGAGACTCAAAAAGAGCCGTTTCTCGCTGAGCTGTTTTATAGTTTGACTTCTGATTTCACTTGGAAAGTTCTGCTTCTGAAGCAGGTAGGGAATGAAACCCTCTGACAAAGAGATATATTTTCACAGAACATATACAGAGAATTTAGGGGGATATTTTCATGGTGGCTGTGTTATATATCTTGAAAATGATTTCAGTGATGTACTAAGTTAGCACATTGCATGCATTTCCTCAAAAAGACATAGTCCACTGCTGGTTAGGTATAGTTCAAAGGTTAGTGCCCTGATAGTATAGAAAGATGGTATGGTGAAGTGGAAAGGACAGTGGTTCTAGTGACAGAAAGACCTAATTTCAGTTTCCTTCCATTGGCATTTTCATTGTGTGACCTTGAAAAAGATGTCTGATTTTTCTGAGAAATATTAACCATTAGTCCCTGAAAATAGGAGTAACAATAATAGTTACTATATTATGAGCAACGTAATGTGCCTATAACTGTTCTTACTGCTTTAAGTTATTAACTTAATTCACCCTAACAGCAAATCCATGAGATAGATGATATCATTATCCTCAGTTTACAGATATGTAAATGGAAGCTTCAAGGAATTAAGTAACTGCTAGATAATACAAGGAGCAAGTGGCAAGGAGAGCATTTACCCTGGCACTCTGGACCCAGGGCCTAAACTGTGTATCACTATAGACCTTATAGGACTGTAATGAAGGGAAATAATTAATGGAAAATCTTAGAAAATATTGGACAAACATTTGATTCAATATTTTCAGTAGTAATACTAACATGACAGATTTTCAGGGAGAACTGTGGATCTTAGTACAACTTATAACATTGGGTTTTTTAAAGGAAAAATTAATTTTGAACCTCAAATAATTAGCTTGCTCATTAATTTTTGGATCACATTTGTATATAAGATAGGGATTTTCTGTACCAAAAACTGGGGAAAAGGCCTTTCTGCACAGGTATTATAGCTGTACCTAGGGCTTCAGTCCCTCTTGCCTATTTCCTTCTCACACATTTTTGAGACTCTTTCCAAATTCTTTGTGGAAAGAGGAGAACTGGGCAAAAGTGTAAGTTATCTCTGATCTTCACAAAGTCTTGTGAAGAAAAGTAAGTTCACCTTTTGGAGGATCTTGAATTCTTTGTCAGATGGCTTCAAATGACTTTGTCAGATGACTCCAAAAACAAATGACTTTGTCAGATGACTCCAAAAACCATTCTTCCAGTCACACATTGATATTAATTCTACAACCAGCAGCATATTTAAAACAAAGTTGAGGCTTTAGGCCAGAAATAATTTTAACACCTTGAAGATAATAAAAATAGAGGTAGTCCCTAGTAACATGGGAGGGGCTTGTTTAGATAAAGTGGGAAGGGATATCCCTCCAATGAGGTGTCAGTTGAGTTCAGAATCAGAAGAAGGAAGCAGTCTTTGGAAGATCTGGTTAATCTCCTTGGCAGCAACCCTGGAGTGTGTTCAGCAGAAAGATCCGAGAAGACCCTCTGAATAAGTGTTTTTGGAAGGAACTATTTTTATTCCTGTAAATTTTTATTTTTAATAAGGAATTCACATATCTCTTATGTGTATTAAAATTTTTAAACCACTACTATATTCAGGGAAAAGTAAAGGAGACCAAGTTCTCCTGCCGAGTATTCTTATCCTCCTTGAATTACTAGAGAACATGGACTTTGGGTCATACAGACTTACATTCAAAACTTGAGAAAGTTACCCAAGATTCATCCAAAATTTTTTTCTGTATGTTTAATGCAGAAAACAGTAGGACCAGTTAATAGGATTGTTGTGAGGACTAAGTGAAACAGTGTAAACTTTTCTTAGTAAATTGGGTACTTTGTATGTTCTCAATAGGTAGTAGGTAGCGTGAGTGGTAAGTTAAGAAAGGCAGACTGGAAAAAGATCAAGAAAAATTGTATTCTACAGAAATCATTTACTTTTGTGTTGGAATCTGAGAACAGTTTTTGCTAGAATTTTGAAACATTATAACATTTTATTGGTGCACAGATTGCACTTCAATACAAATTAGATGTTAATTCAACAAACTTTATTTAGTAGGATTAACTCGGAAAATAACTGCAGAGTAATGCCCCAAAGCTATGACAGTGCACAAATACCCTGTTTAAAATTGAAACTCCAGTCTTAGCACAGAAACTAACAGCTATGAGTGATAGCTATTATGCTCCAGGTGCTTTACACCTATTTTCTCTTTCTGTTAGCACAGTTGTCCCCTGAGATAGGTATTCTTATTCCATCATTCAGGTGGGGACACTCAGGCACTAATAATTTAAGTTACTTACCTAAAGCCATGTAGTTAGATGCAGTGCCAAAATTTGGGTATAGATGTCTCTGTTTCGAAACACCACTCTTTATTCCAGAAAAATGCATTGGTAAAGAAAAAACAGAGTTTTATGTTAATTATCTGTATATCTTAGGTTAAAACTATTTTGAAACTTGAATTGTACTAACTTGAATTAATTTTCCACTTGGATGTTAAAAGACAATCTTGGTTGTTTGTACGTTCATTATTTATGAGTAATTAAGGTTGCAAAGTTTTAAAATTAGGGAAGTACAACTTGTATGTCTTTGATGAGATAAACCAAAGGCAAATGCCTAACTAAAACCTGTTTATCCACTCTTCTAGTTTTAGAGCGTAAAGTGGCTTGTTTGACTGTCTTGCTAAGTCACTTGAATTGTATAATGTGAAATCCCTCAAATAACATCATTCCAACTATCTACACCTGTCATTTTGCCTAATAAAATGTGTTTTGCTTTTTGAGATTCAGGGATAAAAATGGCTATAAGTCAGTAGAATGAAACTTCCCTCCACATTAAATAGGCGACCGTGAGCTGTTAATACTCAGGTCAAACTTTTGGTTTTTAATAGCTTGTCACTTCCTTGTTTAAGTGTGCCTTATTTCCACCAAAAGATTTTACTTGTACCCTGAAAATTAAAGTGACAGCCTTGGCTAATTCTTACCTGATGGAAGCAACAGCATTTTGTAAGATAAATAAGCTTTGAGTCCATATTCTGCTATTCTCCTTGAAGTGCCTGCAGGAATGATAAATATTATGTCCCAGAGCAAAAGCAGAAAAGTACAACACTGATCTTCTAGTTTGAAAAATTGAGTGAGGCTGCATCTACTCCTTCTCAAAATGGGATCACATTAACTTTGGAAACAAATGGTTTCCCAATCTAGGATGAAGTAAAGAGAAACCTCTTACATATACATTGAAAAGCCATTGTATATACGATGAGTCTTGGGCTTTTCAAAGCTGCAGGAAACATGGTTGGATCCTTTGTGCTTCTCTTGAAAAGAATCAAAGGGTAGCTCTATTACTATGTAGAGGCACACTCCCAAGGACTGTTTAAAAATCTCCTCTCCAGCAGCTGAGCACTGCAGTCACTGACCTTGTATTTTAGACAGTGTTAGGGGAGAGAGAAACAAGAAAAAAAGAGAAAAGGGAGCTTCTGCATTGAATGACTGATGAATGTGTTTAAAGTGAAATGAACATGTCTCCACTGTCCTCTACATTTTCCCAAATGTGTTTCTTTGTTTTGAAGCCAAAAGCAGTAACTTGGCTAAACAGTGAGTCATGTTGAATTAAATAATGTTTAGATAAAATAGCTGTCTCTTTAGGAAAACATCTCTGTATTTCTTTTTTCATAAAGTCTGGTTCTTTAGATTTGAGATTTTGTGGTATACAGTTTATTGTATTTTTTTCCTGAGTGCAAATGAAAATGGGTTTAAAGATGCATCAAGTGAAAGCAAAGTTCAAGAATTTTGGTAGTGGGAGGAGCTGGATTGTTAATTTCCAAATACTCTGTTTTACTGGAAGTTGTGGGTGGTCTTCCATCATTCTGAAAGAATCTAGAGATAGAAAAATTTTGGCAATATATAGCTGTTTTCCAGTTAGTGATAATTGGTATTTCTTTCCTTGTCTAGTTCAACATTTTGTTATATGTAGTGCAACCAGATTCTGGTATGAGAATATATTTAAATCATAGAGGTCTGTAGAGAAAGTTTGCACAGCCTGATTCTTGACTAAAGAGTAATTACAGTTCTTTAAACTGACAGAATGTTGAATTGAGCCATCAGTATTATCGGTTTCTTATTTCTAATTTAACACATCATGAAGAGGAATGTTAATAAGTTGAATTTTTTCCAAGACTTCTGTCCATGCATCTATGCAGGCATCTTATAGTTTAGTTATACAAAATGTTTTATTCTACTTTATTCACTTAATATTGTGTCATAAAATAATCTCACTCTTGAAAACCCTTTAATAGTAGAATAGTCTTTGTAAAACTTGCAAGTTATCATGTAATGTACTTTCTCAGATTTTTTCACTGGTGCCCCAAGCAACTTTGAAAAAATTCAAGCACTTTGGTTTGATATACAAGGAATTTGCATCTTTACAGGTTACTTGTGTGACAACCGAGAAGTTTGCATTTTTGCGTGTTGGTTGATTCCCTGATTCTGCCCACCCAAATCCTCTTTCTTATCAACTCTAAAAACTTCTAAACATATTTGAATCTTTCATCTCAGTGTTTCAACACAAGCTCTTTTTTCTCCCTGGAAAATGCTTATCTCTTTATTAAGTCATGTTTATCCTTCAGGTCACAGCTTATATGACACTCACAGAAGCTTTTTCTGACCCCTGATGTAAAGCAGCTGCCCTTGCTTTAAGCACTTATCTTGTCTTTTACCATACTTTGTGCATTTATTTCTGTGTATTAATTTAATAGAGTGGCTCAACTAAGATTTGTTGAATGAAGAAATAACGTCAAGTGCTTCCTTCTTCTTAAGATTTTCTTGTTATTTCCAGAAAGACTTAATCTTCCTTCCTCAATGTCCCCTTAATTTCCTGAGTCATCTTCTTGTACTGCAACTGTTTGTGTACCTCCATCGATGACTATCCATTTTGAAGGGAAACACCAAGAATTTTCATCTTTTAACTGGCCTCTGGCTCATTTACTATCTATTGAATGATTGAATAAATATATACCTCAAAGAATATTTTAATTTTGTGAAGAGCCTGCTGTATTTTTTTAAAATGTAAGCTTTATATCATAGGGAACTGGCATGAAGGGTCAGAGAACTTTATGGGGGTGAGATGGGACAAGAGACCTCACTCAGCACAAGGTAACTCCTACTACTCTTGCTCTAATCAAGTTTGCTAACTAGAAGTTCCCACTGGAGGGCCACAGGGTATCCAAAGAAAGTTTTATTGAAAGCATAGAAAATCAATAAATAGTATAAATGTTGTGATAGACAAGTGTTAAATGCTACTATAAGAATCTTTCCATATGATGGTTTGTGTGGGGAATGGTTCACATTGGGGATTAGAGTGGGGGAGTGGGATCTATTGTATTCTCTCTGCCCTAGGATTTTGCTGGCGTGATACAACATGTGAGCTCTTCACCTCTCCCCACTGCAAACAGCTGAGTCTGAGGTATTGTCTCCTTACCTACTGTTCTTACCTTGGACCCACTGTTTTTGAATAACTTGCCCCAAAGCAGCTTTTCCAGAAGTGTCAAGAGCTCTAGAAAGGAGGTGTCAGATGAAGTGTTTCCTCCTCCACAAGTTTATCTCCCTTGTTTACATCTTAAGTGGACACTCTGAAGCTGCGGTCTTCCTGACAGTAGGAATGTCAATGGTAATGACAGCTCAGCTCATCCATGCTATCCTCTACAGCTTAGCAATAGGTTCAGATTTGGTTCTACTTTCCAGAAGTTACTTCCTTCTAATTTAAAGACTCTCAAGACATCTTAGCTATCCCCTAATTGTATATTCTCCATATTCTGAGATAGACTCCAGCCACCATTTGCCACATACATGGAGCCAAAGATTGGAATCTAACATATTTTTTTTTAGAATTTTTTAAATTTTTATTCTTTTTAATTGAATTTTATTGAAGTATAGTTGGTTTACAATGTTGTGTTAATTTCAGGTATACAGCAGAGTGATTCACTTTTGGTTTTGATTGCGTTTTGTTTGGTTTTTGGCCATGCCTCATGGCATGCAGGATCTTAGTTCCCTCACCAGGGATGGAACCCATGTCCCCTGCAGTGGAAGAACGGAGTCCTACCACTGGACCACCAGGGAATTCCTGGCATCTAACATCTTTGAAGCCAGCTTTCATGTCTCCCAAGTAAGCTTAGAGGAAGGGAAGTCAGAATTTATAATTCTCTGGTTGATTGAGTCACACAACACAAATGGAATATGCTTTAGGTAGGGAGAAAGAAAGCCTTAGTTTTTGGCTTAGCTTCTTTTCCAGAAAGGACACAGTTGTATTACTGTGTATTACATATTGCTAAGATAGATTTTTAGAGAGGCCCTTTCTTCTTATCATTTTTATAGTAATATGAAGGATTACATTAGCTTTACAGATATTTTACAATAGTAGATAAAACTTATAAACAGTTAAAAAGGAATTATTTTCATGGACATTTTTATTGCTGCAGGGAACATTGGAGATCATTCTGGTTAATAAATAATCTCATTCCTCCTTTTATTTTGTAGATGTAAGACTTAAGGTGGGGGGAAATAGAAGGTGGGGAGTGATTGGGTGAATGGGGGCAAACAAAACCCTGTATCAACAAATGATGAAACAAGAACTTCAGCCCCAGTTGGCTCATTCCAAAACTGGGCCTTTCTCCCCATACACCTTACCTTTTAATAGTAATAAATTATTATCATGAAAACCTTAATTTAAAAAATTGGATAGCATTTTTTTCTCACTTTATTGGTTCATGCTCATAATTTATTTTTTGAATTTTATTTATTTTATATACAGCAGGTTCTTACTAGTTATCTATTTTATACATATTAGTGTATATGTGTCAATCCCAATCTCCCAATTCATCCCACCACCACCAACCCTGCCACCACTTTCCCCCACTGGTGTCCATACGTTTGTTCTCTACATCTGTGTCTCTATTTCTGCCCTGCAAACCAGTTCGTCTGTACGATTTGTCTAGATTCCACATATATGCTTTAATATATGATATTTGTTTTTCTCTTTCTGACTTACTTCACTCTGTATGACAGTCTCTAGATCCATCCATGTCTCTACAAATGAGCCACTTTCGTTCCTTTTTATGGCTGAGTAATATTCCATTGTATATATGTACCACATCTTTATCCATTCGTCTGTCAATAGGCTTTTAGGTTGCTTCCATGACCAGGCTATTGTAAATAGTGCTACAATGAACATTGGGGTGCATGTGTCTTTTTCAATTATGGTTTCCCAGTAGTGGGATTGCTGGGTCATATGGTAATTCTATTTTTAGCTTTCTAAGGAACCTCCATACTGTTCTCCATAGTGACTGTATTGATTTACATTCCCACCAACAGTGCAAGAGGGTTCCCTTTTCTCCACACCCTCTCCAGCATTTGTTGTTTGTAGATTTTCTGATGATGCCCATTCTAACTGCTGTGAGGTGATACCTCACTGTAGTTTTGATATGCATTTCTCTAATAATTAGTGATGTTCAGCAGCTTTTCATGTGGTTCTTGGCCATCTGTATGTCTTCTTTGGAGAAATGTCTAGGTCTTCTGCCCATTTTTTGATTGAGTTGTTTGTTTTTTTAATACTGAGCTGCATGACCTGTTTATATATTTTGGAGATTAATCCTTTGTCCGTTGATGCATTTGCAAATATTTTCTTCCATTCTGAGGGTTGTCTTTTCATCTTGTTTATGGTTTCCTTTGCTTTGCAAAAGCTTTTAAGTTTCCTTAGGTCCCACTTGTTTATTTTTGTTTTTATTTCCATTACTCTAGGAGGTGGATCAAAAAAGATCTTGCTGTGATTTATGTCAAAGAGTGTTCTTCCTATGTTTTCCTCTAAGAGTTTTATAGTGTCCGGTCTTACATTTAGGTCTCGAATCCATTTTGAGTTTATTTTTGTGTATGGTGTGAGGGAGTGTTCTAATTTCATTCTTTCACATGTAGCTATCCAGTTTTCCCAGCACCACTTATTGAAGAGACTGCCTTTTCTCCATTTTATATCCTTGCCTCCTTTGTCATGGATTAGTTGACCATAGGTGCGTGGGTTTATCTCTGGGCTTTCTATCCTGTTCCATTGATCTATATTTCTGTTTTTGTGCCAGTACCATATTGTCTTGATTACTGTAGCTTTGTAGTATAGTCTGAAGTCAGGGAGTCTGATTCCTCCAGCTCAGTTTTTTTTCCCTCAAGACTTCTATGGCTATTTGGGGTCTTCTGTATCTCCATACAAATTTTAAGATTTTTGTTCTAATTCTGTAAAAAGTGCCATTGGTAATTTGATAGGGATTGCATTGAATCTGTAGGTTGCTTTGGTTAGTATAGTCATTTTCACAATATTGATTCTTCTAATCCAAGAACATGGTATATCTCTCCATCTGTTTGTGTCATCTTTGATTTCTTTCATCAGTGTCTTATAGTTTTCTGAGTACAGATCTTTTACCTCCTTAGTTAGGTTTATTCCTAGGTATTTTATTCTTTTTGTTGCAATGGTGAATGGAAGAGTTTCCTTAATTTCTCTTTCTGATCTTCCATTGTTAATGTATAGGAATGCAAGAGATTTCTGTGCATTAATTTTGTATCCTGCAACTTTGCCAAATTCATTGATTAGCTCTAGTAGTTTTCTGGTGGCATCTTTAGGATTCTCTAATTATAGTATCATGTCATCTGCAAACAGTGACAGTTTTACTTCTTTTACAATTTGTATTCCTTTTATTTCTTCTTCTTCTCTGATTGCTGTGGCTAGGACTTCCAAAACTATGTTGAATAATAGTGGTGGGAGTGGACATCTTTGTGTTGTTCCTGATCTTAGAGGAAATGCTTTCAGTTTTTCACCATTGAGAATGATGTTTGCTGTGGGTTTGTCATATATGGTCTTTATTATGCTGAGGTAGGTTCCCTCTATGCCCACTTTCTAGAGAGTTTTTATCATAACTAGGTGTTGAATTTTGTCAAAAGCTTTTTCTGCATTTATGGAGATGATCATATGGTTTTTATTCTTCCGTTTGTTTACATGGTTTATCACATTGATTGATTTGCATATATTGAAGAATCCTTGCCTCCTTGGGATAAATCCCATTTGATCATGGGATCATGATGATCTTTTTAGTGTGTTGTTGGATTCTGTTTGCTAGTATTTTGTTGAGGATTTTTGCCTCTATATTCATCAGTGATATTGGTCTGTAATTTTCTTTTTTTGTAGTATCTTTGTCTGATTTTGGTATCAGGGTGATGGTGGCCTCATAGAATGAGTTTGAGAGTGTTCCTTCCTCTGCAATTTTTTGGAAGAGTTTGAGAAGGATGGGTGTTAGCTCTTCTCTAAATGTTTGATAAAATTCACCTGTGAAGCCATCCAGTCCTGGACATTTGTGTTTTGGAAGATTTTTAATCACAGTTTCAATTTCATTCCTTGTGATTGGTCTGTTCATATTTTCTATTTCTTCCTGGTTCAGTCTTGGAAGGTTATACCTTTCTAAGAATTTGTCCATTTCTTCCAGGTTGTCCATTTTATTGGCATAGAGTTGCTTGTAGTACTCTCTTATGATGCTTTGTATTCCTGTGGTGTCCGTTGTAACTTCTCCTTTTTCGTTTCTAATTTTATTGATTTGAGTCCTCTCCCTTTTTTTCTTGATGAGTCTGGCTAAAGGTTTATCAATTTTGTTTATCTTCTCAGAGAACCAGCTTTTAGTTTTATTGATCTTTGCTATTGTTTTCTTTGGTTCTACTTGATTTATTTCTGCTCTGATCTTTATGATTTCTTTCCTTCTACTAACTTTGGGTTTTGTTTGTTCTTCTTCCTCTAGTTCCTTTAGGTGCAAGCTTATACTGTTTATTTGAGATTTCTCTTGTTTCTTGAGATAGGCTTGTATTGCTATAAAGGCTTGTATTGCTATAAACTTCCCTCTTAGAACTGCTTTTGCTTCATCCCACACGTTTTGGATCATCATGTTTTCATTGTCATTTGTCTCCAGGTATTTTTTGATTTCCTCTTTGATTTCTTCAGTGATCTCTTTGTTGTTTAGTAACGTATTGTTTAACCTCCATGTGTTTGTGTTTTTTATGGTTTTTTTCCCTGTAATTGATTTCTAATCTTATAGTATTGTGGTCTGAAGAGATGCTTGATATAATTTCAGTTTTCTTAAATTTACCGAGGCTTGATTTGTGACCCAAGATGTGATCTATCCTGGAGAATGTTCCATGTGCACTTGAGAAGAAAGTGCAATCTGCTGTTTTTGGATGGAATGTCCTATAAACATCAATTAAATCTATCTCATCTATTGTGTCATTTAAAGCTTGTGTTTCCTTATTAGTTTTCTGTCTGGATGATCTGTCCATTGGTGTAATTGAGGTGTTAAAGTCCCCCACTATTATTGTGTTACTGCCGATTTCCTCTTTTATAGCTGTTAGCAGTTGTATTGAGGTGATCCTACGTTGGGTATATATATATTTTTAATTGTTATATCTTCTTCTTGGGTTGATCCCTTGATCATTATGTAGTGTCCTTCCTTGTCTCTTGTAACATTTTTTATTTTAAAGTCTATTTTATCTGATATGAGTATTGCTACTCCAGCTTTCTTTTGATTTCATTTGCATGGAATATCTTTTTCCATCCCCTCACTTTCAGTCTAAATGTGTCCCTAGGTCTGATGTGGGTCTCTTCCAGGCAGCATATATATGGGTCTTGTTTTTGTATCCATTCAGTGAGACTGTGTCTTTTGGTTGGAGCATTTAATCCCTTCACGTTTAAGGTAATTATTGATATGTATGTTCCTATTACCATTTTCTTAATTGATATGGGTTTGTTTTTGTAGGTCCTTTTCTCCTCTTTTGTTTCCCACTTAGAGAAGTTCCTTTAGCATTTGTTGTAGAACTGGTTTGGTGGTGCTGAATTCTCTTAGCTTTTGCTTGACTGTAAACTTTTGATTTCTCCATCAAACCTGAATGAGATCCTTGCCGGGTAGAGTAATCCTGGTTGTAGGTTCTTCCCTTTCATCACTTTAAATGTATCGTGCCACTCCCTTCCGGCTTGTAGAGTTTCTGCTGAGAAATCAGCTGTTAACCTTATGGGAGTTCCTTTGTATGTTATTTATCATTTTTCCCTTGCTGCGTTCAATAATTTTTCTTTGTCATTAATTTTTGTCAGTTTGATTACTGTGTGTCTCGGTGTGTTTCTCCTTGGGTTTATGCTGCCTGGCACTCTCTGTTCTTCCTGGACTTGGGTGGCTATTTCCCTTCCCATGTTAGGGAAGTTTGCAACTATAATCTCTTCAAATATTTTCTCAGGTCATTTCTCTCTCTCTTCTCCTTCTGGGACCGCTATAAAGTGAATGTTGTTGCGTTTAATGTTGTCCCAGAGGTCTCCTTGGCTGTCTTCATTTCTTTTCATTCCTTTTTCTTTATTCCGTCCTGTGGCAGTGATTTCCACCATTCTGTCTTCCTGGTCAGTTATCCATTCTTCTGCCTCAGTTACCCAGCTATTGATTCCTTCTAGTGTATTTTTCATTTCAGTTCTTGTATTGTTCATCTCTGTTTGTTCTTTAATTCTTCTAGGTCTTTGTTAAACATTTCTTGCATCTTCTCAATCTTTTCCTCCATCTTCTTCCGAGGTCCTGGATCATCTTCACTATCATTATTCTGAATTCTTTTCCTGCAAGGTTGCCTATCTCCACTACATTTAGTTGTTTTTCTGGGGTTTTATCTTGTTTCTTCATCTAGTACAAAGTCCTCTGCCTTTTCATTTTGTCTATCTTTCTGTGAATGTGGTTTTCCTTCCACACGCTGCAGAATTGTAGTTCTTCTTGTTTCTGCTCTCTGCCCTCTGGTGGATCCATGCTCATAATTTTTAATTCATTAAAATTAAAAGATCATAAAACTCAATATAACAGAATAAAGGGAGAGAGTGTGAACGAACAAAGAACTTTGTCTCATATTTTGAGGCAGTTTCAGATGCAAAACTCTACAGAAAACAGTGTGGGCCTTAGCAAGTCATACAGTATAGTCCCCCACCCCCCAATCCATGGCATTTTAAACCATTTCAAATGATCTTTCAGGCAGCCTTTAAGAGAAGAGAAAATTCAAAGGGAAATCGAGCAAATCTCAGCAGATCTGAGACCTGACATCAAGAGACCTGATCAACAAAGCCTTTATGAAACAGTCCAATTTAAATTACATCGAAATTACTGCTTGAGTTATGAGTAGGAGTTAGAAAAAGGTAGGAAAAGTCCTCTCAGCAAGAGGAATAAAATGTACAAAGACCCTAAGGCAGAAAGGAGGAAGGCAAGTTTGAAGATGTGAAAAGGTCAGAAGGGTGAGAACACAAACAAAATATCCAAATAGTGATGATTGAGATTTTCTAGTGAGGTAATCTTGAGCCAGATTGTAGCAGGCCTCAAAGGCCATGTTAAGAATTTTGGATTTTGTTCTAAAAGTAATGGAAAATCATTCAAGACAGGAAGAGAAAGCTTAAAATTAGAATAATCATTTAAACCATGAATCTTTTGAGAGTGTAAAGGGGGCACTATTGATAATTACACTGGTAAAACAGCCCAAAGCTGGGCTGTTTGTGGCAAGCCAGGATGAGAATCATCTTTAGAAGCTCTTATATATTGGTTAATTTGCCCTCTGATGCAGTGCCTGGGAGATACATTCTGTATTCACTGTTGTCCTTCCCTGGCCAGACTCACTGAATAGAACTGTTTTCCTTTTTCTTTCTTTCGTCCATTTGGCAGTTTGCTTCCATTTAGCCAATCATGCCCATCCATCAAAAACATAGAAACTGTGGAACCATTTACCTCTTACATGAAGCTATATCTGACTCTCTGATCTCACTCTCATGCAGCTTTTCTTGGACTTGATCTGATGATTTAATGAGAAGAGCATCACTGAGAATTGGATTATTCTCAATTTGTTTGGAGTATGTTCTCCTCTCCCCACCCCACCTCACCCCCTGCTCCTCAAATTGGCAAAGAAAAAATTTGAGAGACTGAGGCATTTCTTATACTATATTTGGCACTGCACAGACTCATGGGCAGGTCAAGAACATAGTAAAAACCCAATAAATAAGTGTTTAAATTGTCCATCTTATTTGAAAAACAAAAGGGTGTCTGATAGAGTTCACAGATTAAGGAACCCACCTTGCTTTGAATCCTGGCTCTAGCCTCTTCTTTTCTTTCCTATGTGATCTTGGTTAGATTGCTCAAATGAACTGAATTTTAGTTTCCTTAAATGTGGAACAGGAATGATATTAAAGCCTAACAAAGAGGTTTTAAATGCAAATTAAACAGGTGTTTTAAGCACCTAGAACAGTTACTCCTGCTGTTAGACCCACAAGTGGTAGCTATTTGGGTCTATTATTTTTGAGCAAATGTGCTTTTACTACATTGCTTCTGGTGTCTCTTTGCCTTAGGAATTAGGAACTGCAGTGTCAGCCTGCTGAAGTTTCACTGGTCTTATCTTTATCTGCCTGTTTGTCCTAAAGGGATAGGTGAAGTTCAGTTTCTAAGCCACTTTCAAGATAGTGAGCCTCAGGGAGAGGATGGGTCATTTAAGCCCACTCTACTTAAAATTCTTCTGAGATAAGACATTCAGGAGAGGAAATTATCCTGTCAGTAGCAATGTCTCCAAAGTAAAAGACATGCTAAGGATTTACTTTAAAATCTGTAGGTGTGCATTCTGCCAGAGGGAGAGCTGAGGTTTATGGTGAGGAAACTGTCATGGTGGGCTTAGCCAAACAAAATAACAGAATGTAAGTCAAGATTTGGAATTGTCGTAGGGGCCTGGTATGTTCCTATTAGTGTCCTGTTTTGTGAGCAGATGTCTAGCCTGCCTTGATAAGGGCTTAATAAAGATGTATTGAATATATAAATTAATAGCATATCGGGGTACATGTGTCCTTTTGAATTATGGTTTTCTCAGGGTAAAAGCCCAGTAGTGGGATTCCTGGGTCATATAGTAGTTCTATTTTTAGTTTTTTTAAGGAACCTCCATACTGTTCTCCATAGTAGCTGTATCAATTTACATTGGCACCAACAGTGCAAGAGGGTTCCCTTTTCTCCACAGCCTCTGGGGCACACTCACTCACTTGGTTATTCCTGCACTCCTTCCACACATCTATTCTGAGTAGCTGCTCTGTGACAGGGCCCATGACATTAACATCCCTTGATTTCCAAACCATGCTTTCTCTCTCTGTGACAACCTTCACAGCAGGGGCCCTGGGGATGGGACAGTCTTCAGGTGTGGTAGACACTTGGTCTTCATTAATTTTGCTATTTAATAAATAGTGTCTGATGGCAGAAGATGACCTTGTTGCTTTCCTGCTTTGTAGCTTCCCAAGGCTCGCAAATGTCTCTAGAACAAAGTAGAAGCCTCTTATGTTGGTACTCAAAGCCTTTGTGATAGGGATCCTGCCTCTCCAATATTTTCCAGAACTTCTTAACTCATCTTGTGGTCCCTAAAAATAAAATATTGAAGTAATGCCAAAAAAATTTAATTAATTAATAGCACATCATGAACTTTAAATATAATTAATAAGCCACCATTGCATATGCTTCTCATAAAGAGACCCCTGGGGATTGATTTTCAATCAGGTAATCTTTTGCTTGTTTTTGAAACTTATAAAAGGCCAAAGATAATATAGTATTCTGAGGGAATGTGTTCCCTAATCAGTAGTTTAACAGATATATATTATTCATAAAAGAGAACTCTAGACTCTCCACCAAGATCACATTTTCGAGCACATTAATAAGTTCTCACTGACTTAGTCACCTCAGAAATCTTAAGATCACTAACAGAGAACAAAGGTTAATTCTTAATATGGTTAGGGATAGAGTGTTAATTACAGACAATATATTCTGTATATTAAACTATGTTGTAATTGCTATAGCAGTGTGTTGACTATATTCAAGTGGTCCCAGAAGCTTATATTGCGAGGGTTTATACTTGGGGGGAACTTATTTTTCTCCCAGCCCTGGTTAAATTCTCAAGGCTCACAATAGTTTCCATACAAAGGTAAGCCCATGTCAATACATGAATTTCAGGTAAGCATATCATGCTACAAATTTTCCCTCAGGGAACACTGCCATGGAAGACATTACAGTAATTTTCCACCCTAGAACGCTACAATAATGTGGATTTCAGGATAGAAGCATGTAGTATTTTTTTTAATACTGTTTCCCAGGAGATTTTCCCAAGGATTTAGAGACCTACACTGCCCTTTGTGGGGCCGCTGCATTTTCTAATACTGCATACTCTCAAAGTTCCTTCTCAGTCAGTTGAGCATGTCCAGAGAAACAGCTCAACTAGCTGTACCTCCAATGCTGTGAAAAGAATGACATAATTATTAAGATGTAAAGAAATGTAGGACAGTGCCATTCTGTGACTTGTTTAGATGAGAGACCAATAACTGTGAGTTCCTTCTCTCGCTGTAACCGAATCATTAAATCAGTCATTTTCTCTAACTGTAGCCAAATTATTGAATCATTCATTGACTTAAGTTGGATCTGCATTAAACCAAAAATGATGGATTATTCAGTCATTCTCTTTATAGATAAAAATCCTGGATGCTTTGAACTCATCTCTTTATTCCTTAAGAAAAAAAAAAGGTTCATTTTGATTTTTTTGTTTTTCCCAAGCCCCAGAGTTCAGCTATGGCTAACTACCAGCAATTTAAATAGCATTTAAAAAAAATAGCCTTAGCTTCTAGGCTTCTAACAGAGGCACTTCTAAAGTAAATCTTCCTTGGTTAACAGCTGTCAGCTATCAATGAGCTATAGGTAATTAAATTTGAAGATAGCTTTATGGCCCAGAAAAAGAGATAAAATCCTTGGACCAGAAAGGTCTTAAGTTAATGCAGTTATTGCTCCCTCTGGTATTAGAATTAATGCAAGAAATTGATTATTTTCTAACGAAACAGGTAAAGAGGAGAACTGCCATTGTTTGTTACTTGCAAGTAAAATTTAGTTGAGACTGTTTTCCCAGCCCATTTCACACTCTTGGTTTTATTTCAATATACATTGGGAAGAGAAGGCAAAAAAAAAAAAAAAAAAATTTTTTTTTTTTTAAATAGCCAGACTAAACAAACCATGGTAGAAAGAGTGAGAAGGTGTTAGTGGCTGTGAACACTGGAGAGATATTATCAGATATGATCAGTTAGTAAGGGTTTAAACAACAGGAAATGAAAACCTCAATTCAAGGTGCCTAAAAAAAAGCAAGGATTTTTTTTAAAAAAATCATATATAACAGAAGTAATCCTGTAGTAGAACAGTTGTAGGGTTAGTGTAGACATTGAATGATTTCTTATAGAACTCAGCATTTTTCCTAAATTTCTGCTTGCCATTCTCAGATAGCAATCTTTTTGGTAGCAGCAACTGCTGAAAGTATTATATTCTCACTTACCAATGTCCAGAGGCAGAAAAAGAAATCACCTCTTTTTTGTGCCATTTTTAAGACCCAAGAAACCTCTTCTAGTAACCTTGCAGAAGACTTCCCTCTAAATCTCATCGGCCAGAACTAGTCACATGGTCATATTTTTAGTCACTCTCTTGCTGGGGGATCCACTATGGTTGACATATGGTTCCCTGACAACAGGAAAGAGAAAGAAAATATCTGTTAGACAGAGGGTCAGTAATCTCTCCTGCCAAAAGGAGCACACTGATCTTCTACTGTGTGCTGGTGGAACATCCTTTGAGCTATGTATTAACATAACCAATTTATAGATGAGAAAATCGAAACCTGGGAGAAACAAGGTAGCTTTCTTAAACTAACAGATTAGTAAGTGATGAAACTGGGATTTCAACTCAGAACTGTCTGACTCCAATTCTGTACTCTCTCCACTGCTGCCTGTACATCATGCCTCACTTTGAGTTTCAATTACAGAGATACTCTTTTTGGATCTAATGATCAATGCATCTCTGTGTTTTGCTTTTCACTTTAGACTTACTCTTCCTCAGAGCTTCCTCAGAGCTGTCTACTCTCTGAGCTTCATATCATCCATGAGAAGAACTGGAAATCTCTCCCTGCAGATTTGATATTTTTAATGACAAATTAGTTATCTAATTTTACATGCTTGTGGGACATTTCCACTTTTACTTGAATTTAATCTATCAACACTCAAGTAATCTCTTTACCAAAGAAATTTCCTTTTTGAATCTCTCAAAATTAGTAAAGGCCATGTTCATTTATCCTGTTCTCAGTTTACATCTTTGGAAGATAATTACCTCTTCCTTTTACCCAAAGACCAACTTCATATAAAATCATTCCAAATCCTTTAAGTGACCCTTACGTCAACTCCTCTCTTCCTTTCTATTTCTGGCAAATCAGGTCTTTATCATCATCATATCTGGAAGAGCATCTCTTAGTTTTCCAGTCTCACATGCCCCAAAATTATCCTGCACACCAAATTATTATTCTTAAATATGATTTATTATTTTACTGTCCTGCTCAAATAATGTGAGTAGATTCTACATGTGACAAAAAGAAATATTAAATATATTAATACATATAAATCAGACAATTTAGTCTTCCATATTTTCTCCCTGTGTAAAGAATTGTTCTTCTTACTCGTCTGGCTGAAGCTTGAAGTCTTGTCCCAAGTCATAATAATAGGTAACCCATGTAACCCATGTCACTGTGAGACAGGTACTCTTTTAAGCTCTTGATGTATATTAACAATTTAAACCTCACAATACCCCTATGATGTAGGGACTATTATTATCCTGACTTTAAAGATGAAGACACTGGAGTCTAGAGGGATAAAGGCACTGGCCAAGTACATATATAAATGAAATGGTAGAGCCAGCATTCAGACTCCAGTGACTGCGCCCCAGATGCCACAAACTCAGTCATATTTTACTTCTTTAATCTGTGTATTTCACTGGAGAGTTATTTATTCATGAGGTATTTGTTGAATATCTATTCTGCACCCAACCAGCACCCTACAAATGATGTTTTACAGGAAAATTATGCAGCCATGAATCTCCTCCATTGGATGAAAAGCAAGCTTTATTAAACACCCTGGATTTTAGGCAAAATCAAAGGAGAATGTGTCTTCTCCAACCTTTGAGTGACATTTGTTGCATTTTATATTCTCTCTCATGTTCTGAGCTCTTGGATTTTTTTTCCAAGCAACAACCTCTGGTCTAGCAGAGGCTAACTTTTTTCCTGAACACAATCCAAGTAATTTATAGAAAAATTTATTAAACTAGTTAGAATTATGTTGAGGAAGTAAGGTAAATATTCAGGGTAGGAAACAACAACCCTAAAATGATGAACGTATTGAAGTCCAACAATAAAATATTAAGAGAGTCTAGGAAGACATTCATACCATCATTGCTTTTGTTTTTTGTTCAATCTAATCACTTGCTATATTTCTTTGGGTGATTTATTTTAACAAGCTTTGAGCTGATGACAAACAGTAAACAACTGAGTTGAGGTCCTAGCAAAATGTGAATAATTTTGTAATCAAGTAGTACTACTATAAACTTTAACATTGCATTTATGGATTTATTTATGTTTTAATTCAGCATAGAGGAAATAAATAAAAATATCCACTAATATAACTGTTTTAAAATTAATTTATTGTAGGAGGAAAATGTATTTTGACTTTTTTGATAAATATTTCCATAAGATAATTTTCATTAAAATAATGGAATCAAGATACTCAGTTTTCACTTGTGCTATTCACTATTCCAGAGCTTCGAGAAACCAAGACCTCTGAATACTTCAGCCTATCTCACCACCCTTTAGACTACAGGATATTATTAATGGATGAAGATCAGGACCGGATATATGTGGGCAGCAAAGATCACATTCTTTCCTTGAATATTAACAACATAAGTCAAGAACCTTTGAGTGTAAGTTTATCATTTTCATGAGGGCAATGCTAAATTCCTAGGTGTCTTTTTCTTTAAAAGTTTCAAATACAATGAAAAAATTATGTACTTCATTAGAACAATAGAAAATACAGGTCATATATCAATAAATAGTTGGAAATTACTACTTATTTCAAGGACTGAAAATATAATCAATTCATTTCTCCATGTCTAGTTTCATAGTTTTTAGCCATCTAAAACTTGAAGCTAAGTGAGAAAATACTTCCCATGTATACATACATCGAAAGGGAAAAGGAGAAGCATGGAGTATAGCATGAAAAATGGTCAGATTAAAGGACAGCGTACCTTGTCATCTGTACATAAACCAAGAAGGCCTTGAAAAGAACACGATTATTAAATGCAGTGTTCTTTGAAAAAATGTGGCCTATACAACAGGGATTTGAACTGCATGGCTCCACTTATATGCAGATTCTTTTTGGTTGTAAATACTACAGTACTACATGATACATGGTTGGTTGAATCTTTGGATGTGGAACTGGAATATAGGGTCAGTGTCCCTAACCTCTGAGTTGTTCAAGGGTTAACTATATTTATCATTCTATGTCACAGCAAGGAAATAAATTGAGCTTCATTAAAGTAAAGAAATAAAAGTAAATTAATTATAAATTTATTACAGCAAGAACACATCTGAATTTATTATTTTAACAATGAGCTACAGGATGAAAAAAGCTACAGGATGAAAAAAAAAAATCATCTCCACCAGACCTGACCCAAGGCTGCAATGACTTAGCATGCTAGCACAGTATGTCAGAGAGAGAATCTTTATCCAGGTTATTTTAGCTGTTGAAGTACCTAGTTTGCAGTAAATTTACCAGCCTAGCTGTGTAGTTTACCAAAAAATCCCCAAGATAGCAGTATAAACATAAATTCATTGTGATATAAGCAGTTGTGAAAAGTGTACTATAAATCAGAGGGAGGGAAATATACATTATATGGTGCACATCAATAATTTCCTTATTTTAAAATTGTACCATTAGTAAATGAGCACATATTATAGAAAGAATTGTTGAAGGAAAAATTCATGGAAGAAACAAAAACATAGTTCTTAGAATAAAGTAATAAAATCTTTATTAACTTGAGTTCATAAAATGAAAGAAGAAATTTGAAATATAAATATAGAATTAACTTAAAGAAATCTGTTAGCATAAAGTAAATGAAGAGTACTGAGCTGTCATATATACAAGTGAGATTATGCAACCTTTATTTTCCTTTCTGAGCAGGTTTTCTGGCCAGCATCTGCAATCAAAGTTGAAGAGTGCAAAATGGCTGGCAAAGATCCCACAGTGAGTGCTTAAAAAAATCCAAAACTTAAATATTTGGTCTTTGAATTCATGTACTTTGAGTGCATCCAAGAAGGAGACAAAGGGTATTGGTGTTTTGAATCCTCGGCTGGACACATAGTAAGAAATGTAAATGCAAAGTGATTGGAACTCTTAAACACTGTAACTTAGGAATTCCTGACTGGGTAAAAATTTCCTGCTTTGCTTTCATTATTGAACCCTGACACTTTTCATGATGGATTTCAGTAATAAGCCCTGTTCAAAGTGGATCCAACCTGCAGAATTCTCAGCAGGCTGCTGAAATAATGATAATTCAAGTGTCTGGAGTAGCTCCCAGATACCATGTGGGCTTTTCCAAAGAAAGATTCTCGTCAAAAGGGTAGTGGTTAGCCAGCACATTCCAGAAGCATAAATCACCAGTAATGGCTGTTATCTTTGTTAATTAAAAATAACCACAGAAATAAAAATCAAGGCAGATACAAATATCAGTAAATGTTCAGTGTGCAATACTTTTATAAAATGTATTCCATATAAAGAATCAAGGAATAAATCTACATTGATTTCTACAAATGACTTTCTGAAACTGACACATTAAATTATTCTTGAATATTATAAAAAATACATGGAACAGCTCTTTAATGTGCACAAGTCATTTAACGTTTATAATGAAGCTTAGATGTCATTTCACCTTCTTGTCTCAAACTTCTTCCTTGTGGAAGAAGAAGTTTGGAAATGAAATTTTTATATTTTATTGATTCTTAGCAGTCCAGGTACAAAGTTCTGAAAAAGCCTGGCTTAAGGCAGGACCACAGCAGACTCTGGAGTGCAGATCTCCGGGTCTCACCAGAGGGTGTTTTGGCAAGAGTGCTGACCAGGAGTGACTCAGCTCAGGGTTTCATTGTTTTAGTTTCATAATTCACCTTATAAGAGAAAATTTTAAATGGGCAAAAGGAGCTCACAGTAGTATATTTGCTACCCACAGGATCTGTTGGACCACAATCAAAAAGGAAAAAAATCCAGAAAAGATGTGAAAGAAACATTCAAAAGAGTACATTACAATTGCTTTCTAGGGAACCAATAGCAGAATGAAGTATAATGTAGTGGAAAAGGCACTTTTTTTTTGGTCCCCTGAAGCTATGATTTCGATAATTTTGCATGAATTAAACTACTTTCTTTCATCCTCTAATGTAGAGATTTTTCCCATTGATGGTTATGTGATCATGTCTCGCCTTTTGCCACGATTATATCCTGTGGTTGTAATTACTGGATTTAATTGTTCTTTGTTTAAAAAATTTCTGTGTCCCATTCACATAAACTGCCACAGGCAGAATACATAGGATTTAGATACCTTTGCACATTCTCTTTCCAAAAATTGTTGTTGATTTTCTGAAGAGTCTTAGCCAAGTCATTTGATTTCTTTCTCCCTTTGGCAAAGTAGAAATGCTCTGTTATTTGCTTTATTATAATTAAACGTCCTTAGATAAAATCTTCAATACATGCTTATGTTTTCACATAGTTTTGTCATGCTGTGATATCATTCATGGATATCTTTATATTCTGCCACATGGCCAGTCAGAGGTAACTGGTAGTGGGCTCTGTTGTAGTACAGCCAGCGCTGTTGGGTCCTGGGAAATAATAATCAAAGTAAGTTTCAAATATATGCTCTGTTTATGCAAGAGAAGAGAATGTTGACAAATTCATCTCGCTTAAGGCATGTGAGGTACTTACAAACAAGTGTCCTTTAAGCAGGATACCAATGGCAGAAAAATGATGCTAAATAGAAGTTCTATAGAACAACATTTTAATTACACTTCTCAAACTAAATATTTAAGAATCTCTTAGCTCTTTTGGAATAAATATCTTCTAATTACTTATATTTCATTTTTTAAATGCAGGAACAGAATATTTTAATTTGTACAAATCAGTTAATTGAAGTGAAGGAACCAGAGGTATATAAGGTGGAGTTCCTACCTTTAAGAGTCTTCACAATATACTGGGGATGATGGGACATATATACAATAATTACCAAGTAATACTAGCCAACACTTAATGGAATGGGCCAAGTGCTATTCTAAGTGTTTTGTTTTAATCCTCATGACGATGCTGCAAGATGGACATTATTGTCTTCATCCATATTTTTAAGATAGATAAACTGAATCACTAAGAGAGTAAGGAACTTACCCAAAGCTGCGCTGCCTGCAAGTGGGAGGCCTCTGTCCGACTCAGGCACATATGGCTCTAGATCTTTTTGCTCTTAGTTGATAAAACATGCCACTTCTCCGGGGAGAATATGATAAATGCTGAGAATACACACAAAGACAAAGAAAAAATTCACTGCACCTGGGATATTTAGGAAAGGTTTGATAGATTTGGTGGCAACTATGCTAGGTCTTACGTTAACTTGTCCCCTTATTCTAGTTCAATAATACTGAAATTCAAATAAGTTGTATCCTTTCTCTCTTTCAGCCTTTGGTACAGGCTACATGTGATTCTCTTCTTGTTGAATTATCTTCCCATCTTTTTAACCTGGGAATCATCTACTCATCCTTTCAAATAACAGTGCAGATGTCACCTCTCTGGAGAGTCCTTTCTTGCTACCCAGGACTGGGCTAGCTGCCCCTCCCTGTGCGTTCACCTGAAACACTCTAGAACTTATTTCACTGCATTTTTAGTGATTGGATCCAGTGCCCAGATCTGTATCTAGGCACTTCATGAAATTTCAACAAGATCTGGAAAAATGGAGATGAAAGCAGTAAGCACGGGAATCTATTCCAAGTACTTTTCTCAGGTTGGGGGTAGGACACAATGGATATTGAGTTATTAATACCTTTAGATTAATAAGTTTATAATAAGTTCATTATGCACAATTTTTAAAGGTATATTTTGGTTAAATTAATTTTTTTACTTTTAAATATTATATTAATCTTCTAAGAAAAGCATAAACTAGTGACAAATTTTATATTTCTATAACAATTGAAAAAAACCCATAGAATCAAACATCTCTTATTCCTTTAGATTTTTTACTTATATCAAACTTTAATTAAAGTTATAAAAATAATACTCAATTATTAGAAAATAATTCAATATAATTTAAAATTTGATCCCAGCTAATGTGTATCATAATACTATATAATAAACTAATGTTTATCAGGAAAGTAAATTATCATGGTGGGAATATAGCTTATTGGCTACCTCAACTAAGAGAGTATAACTTACCTCCCAATTTCCCTTTTTGCCCCTATTTATTCACATTCCTACATGCTATATTTATTTCTGAATATTAATATTTTATTCATATGCTAAATAAATTGAGCTTAAACAATAACACATGCTGTCAAACATATCCAATGAGATAGAGCATAATGAATGTGCTAAGTAAGTACTGTATGAGATCATTGAAAAATTAAGCATGGTTACATATATTTAGACCTATATGCATTACATACACACAATGTCAAACTTGATTTATTAATTGTAGAATATCAATTTCCCTGTTTCTGTGACCAGAGGATCCTAAACTATTTGAAAACATATTTTCTTTAGGAATACATTTATCAAAATACCTTGATATATTCCCCAGACCAAGAAGTATAGGCCAAGAAGAAAAAAATTAAGAGGTATTTTTTTTTCCATTGCATAGTATGGACCATGAAGAGTCAATATTTTTAAAGCCCTATTAATCTGAGCTCCACGATATATTATTTTAAAACATCTATTTTAAAATTATATAAATAATACCTGTTAACACAGAAATTTTTTTTTTTTTTTTTTTTTTTTTTTTTTACTTTGGGTTTTGTTTGTTCTTCTTTCTCTAGTTCCTTTAGGTGTAAGGTTAGATTGTTTATTTGAGATTTTTCTTGTTTCTTGAGGTAGGCTTGTATAGCTATTAACTTCCCTCTTAGAACTGCTTTTGCTGCATCCCATAGGTTTTGGATCGTCGTGTTTTCATTGTCATTTGTCTTTAGGTATTTTTTGATTTCCTCTTAGATTTCTTCAGTGATCTTTTGTTTATTTTTTAATTTATTGTTTTTTTTTTTTTTTTTTTTTTTTTTTTTCTTTTAACATCTTTATTGGAGTATAATTGCTTTACAATGGTATGTTAGTTTCAGCTTCACAACAAAATGAATCAGTTATATATATACATATATTCCCATATCTCTTCCCGCTTGCGTCTCCCTCCCTCCCACCCTCCCTATCCCACCCCTCCAGGCGGTCACAAAACACCGAGCTGATCTCCCTGTGCTATGCGGCTGCTTCCCACTAGCTATCTACCTTACGTTTGGTAGTGTATATATGTCCATGCCTCTTTATCGCTTTGTCACCGTTTACACTTTCCCCTCCCCATAGCCTCAAGTCCATTCTCTAGTAAGTCTGTGTCTTTATTCCTGTTTCACCCCTAGGTTTTTCATGACATTTTTTTTTTTTTTTAAATTCCATATATATGTGTTAGCATACGGTATTTGTCTCTCTCTTTCTGACTTTTGAAGACCTAGAAAAGCATGCAGAGAGCAACAGAAAACAATCTCTTATTAGCTCTCTGACCCTGGAGACTTAACCTCTCTGTGCCTCATTTTTCTTAAATGTGTAATGGGCTACTCATAAAACCTACCTTATTGGGTTATTAAGAGGATTAGTGAATTAATATTTGCAGAGAGCTTAGAACAGTACATAGCACATAGTAAGCACACACTGTTAAGTAAATAAAATAAATTATGCTACCCAAACATAATAACTTAAAAATTGGCGGTATATTCTTCCAGCATTTTAGTATATGACATGTATATGTATATACATAAAATAGTATTACATTCTGCATAATGTTAGCAGCTTGATTTTTCATTTAGCATTGTACTTTGAAATAGTTTTGAAAGAGAATTAAGCAATAAAAAGAAAGCATCCATGGTATTGAATTTCACTGATGTCTCATTCCGCAAACCTTTTATGGATGTCTACTGTGGTCAGGACCTGTACTAATCTCTATGCAGGACAAATTCCCTGTCCATTACACAGGGTTTGTACTGACAATTGGAACTGAAAATATATATGAAAGAATCTAATACCTAACACTGGGTATATTTATTATGTGCCAGACACTGTTCCAAGTGCTTCAGTAGTATACTGCTTACAACAAATATTATCATCACCATTTACAGATAAAAAGATTGAAGCACAGAGAGGCTAAGTAAATATCTCAAGTTCAAATAGCTAGTAAAAGATAAAGCCAGAGTTTGAACCCAGGTCGTCTGGCTCTGAGATCTGTATACTTAAATTCACTCTCTGCTGCCCATCATGCTATGGCATGATGATAGTCCAGTTCTAATTGCCTGTCTGGTTTCATCACACAATAATCCTCTGTCCTCTCTAGGCACTATTCCCCAACTAAATCCTGCACTATTATGCCTCCAGTTTTTCTGTTCATGCTGTGTTTTCTGTTGGAATGTTCCTTTCTTATGCTTTTGCCTGTCAGAATCTCTAGCTTATTCTGCAAGTTCCAGCTCAAATGACATCCACTCTCAAACCATTACACCCACTTCAGTGTTACTCATTTCCTCTTTCTTTCTATAGCACACTTTGAAAAATATAACCCTATTATAGCATCTACTACAGCCTGATGTATTATACTCCCCTTTCTCTGAAAACAGGAATTGAATCTATTCATTTCAGTATTGCTAGCACCATATACAGTGCTTTCACAGAATGAGTTCAGTAAATAAATATTTTCTGGATGGAATTGACACAACTGCAGTGGTCTAGGACAGAAATAATGTGGACAGAAACTAAGCACAATGGAAATGGAAGGGACCTAGAAAATGATTTTCAATAATTAAAGCAATTGATTTATTTTTCCTTTCATGTTTTTCTCTTTGGGGAGGCTTTGGAGGAGCACAGTAAAGCATCATCAGATAGTGTGGGAATTAGTCTTCATGGTGGAGGGTAGCCATGATTCAAGACCCAGGGTTATTTATTAAACCTAGAGCACTTCATTTAATATTTTTGAGGACTCAATTTCCTCATCACTAAAATGGGACTGAATACTTTAATTGGAACATTGCTGTGAGGATTAAAAACAACTAACATCAAAGGATTAAGAGCTCTGTAAATATTAATAATTGTTATAAAAACTTCCCTCTAACAACTATGGAATTCTCACCCAATGACAAATTATAAAGTGGTTAAAAGTACAAGATTCAATGTAAAACACGTCTGTGTTTGAAAATCTGCTTTACCTGTTTCTAGCTACATGACCTCAGGCGAGTTAGCTAAACAAGATCTAAGCTTTTGTTTTCTAAAAGGGGTTGAGTTGAAAAAACTGAATGAATATAAAGTGCCTAAGTACACATAGTTTGCTCAATAAATGTGATCCATAAATGTAAAAAATCAAACTTCCTGGGAAGTAAAAGGGGTTAAGTATATAAAATGATTATTCTAATGTCTAGTACATAATAAATTCTCAAAAGTATTAGCCATAATAATCATATATATAACAAATATGTTGATATAAACATATACATGAAACAAGTATAACCTGTATTGAAATGTAAAGACAGAACCTATTATTAATAGAATTGAATCGAATTGGTGTTTTACGGGAAAATGTTATATGCAGAATCCCAGAATGACTGGACTTGGATGTGAAAACAATAAACACAAGTGTCATTGCTCACAGATACCCTTAACATAGGCATACTATATATACACTGTACTTCATCTATGCTTTTTTCTCCAGAGAAACACATTTCATCTGCAGTTATGTAGTCAATTTCCAGGTACCTCTATAAACAGGTGTCAAGATACAGTGACACTATATATTTAATAAAAATCCTTAATGTCTTAAAGTAAAAATAAAGTATATAGTCTGGTCTGTAAGGATAAATTTATTTAACAGCAGAGTTGGTGATTGATGATTTGATAATATAAATCCATAATAGAAACATGTGTATACAGTTACTACATATGAAAATAAACATATATTTGCTGGCAAGTAACAATGAGTATAAAAGGGAAAAATGATGAGAAAATATAAAATAATATTGACTTTAAATTTCTATTTTAGAAAAGTTTTTTTTTTACTTTTCTAACAATATAAACAATAAATGTGCATTATAATAATTTAGTAAAATACATGGTACCTAGAAGAGAAAAAAATATATAATGTATGACCACCCATGGGGAAACCCCTGTTAGATTTTGACATATTTCTTTATAAAAACTTTTGTCTCTAATTTCTAACATTATTTTTAATAATGTTCTTTGCTAGATCAATGACTTTGTGAAGGGAACTACATTCAACCTCAGGCTTGATTAATGTGTAGTCAGCAAAGGATAGTGACCCTGCAAGTGTAGAACATGCAATGGTTAATTCAGTCACAGAGATCTGCATTTGGTGCTGACCATGTTTATGTATTTCTGCAAAGTCATAGTCAACTTATAATTACCATATTTTGCATTTCATCGAGTGAATAAATGACAGCCTTTCCAATGGTTGGATTGGGAACAGGTGAGAAAGGAGTTTTGGGGGAGAGGAGAGTATTTTAGTGTATCAAGAGCAGAGAGATCAGGATTCCATTATTTTTCATAGAAAGCAACAATGCTGGCATTTTGTTTAAGGTTTGCTTTAGTCACCAGTTATGAAGACCAATAGTGTTTGCAACTGTAACTAATGATAATATGGACCTTCTATAAACACAAGTTCATTCAAAACATGTGTATATAATATGTGAGGGTGCGTGTGTGTATGTGTAATGTTTTGAGGAAAATTTGAAAAAACAATTTGGTGTACCTTTCAATTTCTAAACTTTCTCAGATAAAGAGTAAGCTCATAAAGTTTCAGAACATAAAAAGGTGCCCAGTATATAAATACTGAAATAGGAGAGACATATCATTTTACTCATTATCTGGTAAACTACCTTCTTCCTAAAATGCACCATGTTCTCTTGTTATCTCCTAACAATAATTAAAAAGTTAGGGCAGAAAGGAAAATGTATAACAAAGTATCACAGTAATACTTAGAAATAACTATAAAAGTCATTCGGTTACTAACCGCTTATTTACCTGTTGTTTTAGCATGGCTGCGGGAACTTTGTCCGTGTAATTCAGGCTTTCAACCGCACGCATTTGTATGTTTGTGGGAGTGGTGCTTTCAGCCCAGTCTGTACTTATTTGAACAGAGGGAGGAGATCAGAGGTAAGTGTAACAATTTTTCATTCTTAGTTTGATGTTAGTGTCAAAGATTTCTTACAACTGTATTTAACAGTAAAAACTTGGAAATATCATTAATGGCCATAAAAAAAGTTTCAAGCCCTTTAAACACAAAATATATTACATTTGGTTCCTGTCTCCCAGGTTACTTCAAGTGTAGCCTTTTGCCTTCAATTAAATATATATGTTTCTGAATGGAAAAGCTGCAGAAGATGAAGGAGAATGGTATAATTTCATAATTATTCAGAGCATAACGTATTGATAATATGTGCTCCAAATTATAGAAATATTGTAGTATAAACTCACTTTCTCAAATCTATTTTAAGTAATTTCTTATTTATTATATTTCAAATTTGGTAAATTTTTATGAGGTAGACACCTGTAAGAGATGTATAAAGCAGGATGACAAGTGCCTTAGCTGAAAAGAACTTTATATAATTAATAAATCATACTTCCATTTTAGACCAACATTGGTCTACACTAGGCTATTATAGCTTTATTTTTACATTGGTTAAAATGATTTGGGGTTCTGTGAACAAAAGCATTTACTAAAGACTAAATACATAGCTAATTGTATAGTCAAATATAAGGCTGGTTGAACTTCACCTGTGATATTTAAGACTGTTTATCTCAGTTCACAATTATTGACTAAGGAAACTACGCATTAGATCAAAAGAGTTTTCCTTATTCTTTTAATGAAACATGTTGCTTTACTTAATACAAGTATTTTAAAACTGAATTCTTTCAAATTAACTTGCTTTTGTTTCATTATGCAACTTAAATCTAGAAATTCCAGTCCTTAAATAATATCTTAATTCAATTTTAGAGGTTAGAATTGTAAAAAAAGATTAAATATTGCTACTGATATACTTAATTAAGTTTAGTTTTCTTTAACAAGGATTCATCCACTTTAGTACTAACATAATTGAACAATGATTTCCTCTATAGTCTTTTATTATTAAATTTTTTTCAGATGTAATTTATATGCATCTATCTTTCAGTGAATAAAAAGCCATTTAAAAATAAATGAGTAATTATAATTGGACCCCAAATTGAGCCATTTACAAGTGGTTTAAGATGATATGAAATATTAAAATTCTTAAAGAAAAGTAAAGCTATGCTTCTTGGAAGAGTACAATTGGCTGAATTGAGCTTGTCAGTAGAACCACATGCCTGTGATCAGCTGATTAAATAAACTAGTGGCCCAGACGTCTGCAGTCTGTCAGACACTCCACTGAGGGTTGTGCAGTCACTGTACAGGCCAACAACTGCATAGCAGTTTTCATATTTTAAATAAAATCATTTTCCCATGTACAAATTGCCCACTATACACTTCATGGTTTAATTGGGAAGTTGGTCCAAAAATTAATCTCCTTTGGAAAACCAGCATGGAATAAATTTTAATCACTTTACTAAATATGAACTACTTTAGTCTCACTTCAAAAGATGTGTTTCAAAGGGGAATCATTTCCATTAATTAATCTCTTTAAATAATATATTAAGAGCCTATTTAAGTGTGAAAAAGATTATGAAATTTTAAGCTTTTTGTTTTCCTTAATAGTCAAGTCAAAGTGTTTCACCACAACATCATTTTTATATATCTGTAGTATATAAGTAATAATATAAATATAGAATGCACAGTTTTATCAAACATCTTATGTATTTATTTTCTTTAGTTTAGAATGAAAGACCACATGATGCAGAAAGTTGTATTTTGAGAGAATTCTCCTTATTCATCACTAACATTGTATTTTGTAGTGATCAGAGGTAGTACTTACTGCTAACACCCTATGTTAGTACTAAGATATGGCATTTTTCATGTATTTGAAACCACTTTGAAAGTGAACCAAGTTAGGGTGGCACAGTTGTTAAGTATTCCTGTTTATTTCTGACACATTATCTACCATCTTTTATTTGCCTGTCTAATAGCAATTCATTGGTTCTCAGAGAACATTTTATAACCCTACTTCACATTTGGAACACCACGCACTTTCATGAGACTCTATGGCCCTTCCATTATTTTGTGAGACTGATTCAGAGCTTTCCTAGAGCAATTCAATGGTGTCCATCCAAAGAGCCTATAATCTTTGCTACATAGATTCCTAACCACAGTTTTTCTCTTTTATCCACTGTCTTCTGTTTCTGGAAAAAAATAAAGCAACACAAGTAAATGATGACTTTAACTAATGAATAAAACATTAATAAGAAACAATTATTGGTTAATTGTGCTGCGCATTCTTGGAATGTTACCTCTCATCTCGGGTTGATTTTATCAGATGCCTCCATAACATCAGTTCTCATAACTGAATACTGTTTAAGCCCCGGATGCTGCCACTCATCAAGCAGATAACCTTGCCTTTGATTGACCAAGAATATCACAGGCATTCAAATTATTCCATGTGCTTTTTGAACAAAATTAATCACCAAACTTTTCTGTTTATGCATCTTTTTGTAGCTTTTCTCTTGTCAGAAGAATAGCTGTGCATTTTTCTTATCAAGAAAGTTCTCTGATCTTTAGCCTCCACTGTTTTACGTCTTCTTTCCCTTTCCCCTGTATTTACTCTTTTTTTCTTGTTTAACAGTAAGTTTTCTTTCTTGTGACGTTTTATCAACTCTTCTCCTTTCTCTCTCTTTTACTTTATCACAAAACTTCTCGGATTAGTAGGCTATATTTTCAGCTTTTACAATCCTATTTTCCATGTCTTTCATTAAATCTTTCTAATCTAAATTTCATTTTCACCCATTAACTGAAACTCTTCCCTAATGACCAAGATTCTCAGTGATCAAATGGACTCCCCTAATCAGCATCCTTTCTCCTAGACCAATCTATGACATGTTGGTCATGCCCTCTATTTTTCAGTGCCGTTATTATTATTATTATTATTTTTTTTTTGCGGTAGGCGGGCCTCTCACTGTTGTGGCCTCTCCCATTGCGGAGCACAGGCTCCAGAAGCGCAGGCTCAGCAGCCATGGCTCACGGGCCCAGCCGCTCCGTGGCATGTGGGATCTTCCCAGACCGGTGCATGAACCTTTGTCCCCTGCATCAGCAGGCAGACCCTCAACCACTGCACCACCAGGGAAGCCCAGTGCCGTTATTGACATCTATAACCATGGGACATTTTGCCATGCCTTCTTTCCTGATTTTTCACCACATACTCTCTTTCTGGTCCTATTTTTTCTCTTATTGATTCAATCTACAAATATGTATTTATTTAATAAGAGTAATGGCAGAAACAAAATCATTTCAGAACTTGTAAGCTATCTTTAAGATACTGGTCTTTGTCCTGTGTCTAAGAAGAAGCAACTGAAACAACCTTAAGCAGAAAGTGCCATGAACAGAATTGTGTTGTCACTTGTATTTTACATTACATTGATACTTTTGTTGTTCGTTTTTTGTTTGTTTGTTTGTTAGCTTCTTTAATTATAAAGTTGCCATGAACTGAGATGAGAAACAATGAAGAGAACCATGTCTGAGGTTAAAATTATGAGCCTGGGTTTGATTCTGTTGAGTCTGAGATGCTGCTGAAAGATACAAGTAGAAATATCAACTAGGCAGCTGAATATAAATTTGGCTATATAAATGTTTGAGTAATTGTTTCATAAGAGTAACTGAAGCCCAAACAAAGTGTAGATTTAATCATGCAGAAAGAGTATAGTATGAAAAGAATGATTATGACTGAGACTTGAGGATCTCCTAAATTTAAATGGCCAGATGGAGGAAAAGGGATCTCCAAAAAAGACTAAAAAGAAACAACAAGAGGAGAGGAAAAAAAAAAAAAAAAAAGTGTGTTCTGGGAATAAAAACAAGTCATTTAAAAAAGATAGAAGTGGACAACAATCTCAAATACCATTGAGAATCCAAGAAAGAAGAGGTCTAAAAAAATAAGCGCTGAATTGTGTACATGATAGTCATCAGGGGTCTTGCCAAAAAAGGGTTTCAATAGAGCAGTTGAGGTTGGATGCCCAACTGAAGTGGATTGAGAAGAAAGTGAGAACTCAGGAAATGGTGATGAGTATATGTAATTCTTTAAGAAATGTGATTCTCAAGGAGAGTAATGTATAAGAGCTGAAGGAGTTGTTGAAATAATGTTGTAAGGGATCCAGTTAATGAGATTAAAGAACAAGTAGGGGACTTCCCTGTTGGCACAGTGGTTAAGAATCCACCTACCAATGCAGGGGATACAAGTTTGAGCCCTGGTCCAGGAAAATCCCACATGCAGAGAAACAACTAAGCCTGTGTGCCACAACTACTGAGCCCATGCGCCACAACTACTGAAGCCTGTGTGCCTAGAGCTCGTGCTCTGCAACAAGAGAAGCCACTGCAATGAGAAAGCTGCGCACCGCAATGAAGAGTAGACCCCGCTCCCTGCAACTAGAGAAAGACCGTGCACAGCAACGAAGACCCAACACGGGCAAAAATAAATAAATAAAATAATTAATTTAAAAAAAAAAAAGAACGATTAGGGATAATGGAAAGTATAAGTTGCCTAAGAAGACTGGGTAAGATAGGATCTGAAACACTGGTGGAAGGATTGGCCTCAGAGTAAGAGAAATATTTCCTCTCGTGTATTAGTGGATGTATTCACGTATAGTTATATATTTGGTAGTGAGAAACTGATGCCTCATTTAAGGGCTTCACTTTCTAAGCAACATGGTTGTCAATCATATGAGCTGAGAATAAATTGGGAGATTTGACGATAGTGGCAATGGTTTGAAGTTATCAAGGGAAGAACCAGTTGACAGAGTGCCTTTGAAAGGTTGCTGAGCAGTGTAGAGGGTTCACTTTAAGTTGGTGATCACAAATCTATACTATGTTGAATACACCTTGTTGGATAACCTTTCGCAAAATGCTTAGAAGTTTGGAGGCAGGTGTGGAGAATGTAGATAGATGTGTCTTTATAGCCTATGGGTGCAATGAAAACAATCACAGATTCAAGGAAATTAATATTGATATTTTTGAAAAAAACAAAATTAAAAAGCATGGAATCTAATCTATCTATCAAGAAGATAGAAGGCTGATAAATTGTAAAAAATAGAAAGGGTTCTTAGGCGATGAGTTTGAAGAATTGTTGCAGGGTGCTTGAATTAGTCATTATTCAGGTGGATCACATCCCTTCCTGGGGATGACAAGATCTAGACTATCACTGTGTGAGTACAAGGAGGCTATGCAATGGAGGAGGAAGTCAGTGGCGAGCAAGTGGTGCCTAAGCAGTCTCCTCAATTCCTGCAGTGCCAGCTGTCACTTTTTTAGTCAAATCTATGTATGACTCTGGCTACACAACCAAGTTTACTAAACTGTATTGTTTTCCTGCAGGTTTATCATTGTTTAGTTATTGTATAAATGATGACCTCTTGGAAAGCAGACATAGTTAGGAGTCAGGAGACTGAATTTTAATTTTGCTTTTGTCACTATTCAGCTATGGGTGATCTTGGACAAGTCATATTTTCCTCATCTTTAGAGTTAATCCATGAAAAGCGTCATGTTATAGGACCTTTCTAGGCTAGAGCACTGTGATTCTTTTTAAGCTCTCTAATTTCCCATTACCTCAGGGATTTCCCGCCAATACATCAAACTCAGTATAACAAAAATGAACTAGTTTTATTTTCTTTAAAGAGTCAAAACTTCAGAATCAACTTTGTTTTCTTCATCTTCTTGAGCTGCCTCCAATTTGTTATTGATTGCCAAGCTCTGTCGATTTTCACTTTACAAATCCTCTTACATCTTTACCACTCTTACCCTGACCACTGAGATCCTGGCATGTCAGATTATTATTACCTAATTCCTGGATTACTGCAGTTCAAAACAAGTTTGTTTTCTTGAACCCAGTGTCTGTCTTTACAACCACCATTCTCAATCTTCTTAAAGCACAAGTAAGACCCAATCTTCTTAAAGCAATGTTTTGATCCTTCTATTCCATGCTCAAAAATGTTGAGCCCGTATTTCATTCAGGATAATTTTGAAAAGCAGCTTGATAATTAAGGTCCTCCATCATTTAATGCAATCTACAAATGTGATCATTTTTCTTTGAATTTTAGTAGTAGCTTTTACTAACTTTATGTAAGAAAAAAGATAAACATACCAACAAAATGCTCCCTCTAACTGAGGCTACACTGACCATTATATTTCAAATTGAACCCACTGCCCCCATCCGTGGATTTCCCTAGTCCCATTCCCTGTTTAATTTTTTTCCTAAGCACTGAGTACCATCTAACATACTTTATATTTTACGTATTTATTATCTTTATATTCTTTATTTATATTATCTGTCATTAGATTATAAATTACCTACAGGTAAGGATTTTTGTCTATTTTGTTTACTCTACCCCCAATGTTTTGTCAGTGTCTGGCAAGTAATAGGTGCTCAATAAATTTTTGTTAAATAAATAAGTGAATGAATAAAAGAAACATTTTAATCTAAATTATGAATTATTTTGTTGAATCTAGTATAATGCTTTATATAACAAAATAAGTGGTAACAAATTTTATGTTTAAAAAAATCTTGATTATTTTGAAAGTTTCATAATCCTCATACACATTGTTTCTCTGTAATCAGTTTTCTTCTTTTGGCCAATGTTCAACATACCTAGTTCAGGTTTACAATGATCCTTGATTTCCAAGTGTTTTTTATTGATGTTGATTTGAGAACTTGTTGGATCAGCTTTATGGGTAGTGTAGTAGGATGTGAACTTGACCTGCTGAGGTTAGCTTTATAACTTACAAATGGATTCTTCATATAGGCCAAGAGAGTCTTAATATAGTAAAATTGGGAAGGCATAAGCAACCAAGTAGAAAGCATATTATTTATGATGATGCTTTGTTTTACTAAAGAAAAATTGGTTAACTAAGATAAAGTAATTTATCGTTACTACATTTCCAATTTTATCTGTAATAAAGGACCAAGTTTTCATGATTGACTCCAAGTGTGAATCCGGAAAAGGACGCTGCTCTTTCAACCCCAATGTGAACACAGTGTCTGTTATGATCAGTAAGTGGAAAATAAAAGAGGGAGGGGGAAATATTTTGTAAAAAAGGAAATTAAATTAATTAAAGAAAATAAATTCATGATACTATATGCCCATTTTGGATAGCTGCATGGATGATAGCACCTGAGTAAAATAATAGAAAGTTGTGAGAAATTTTATTTTCTCGTTTCCAAGAATATTCATGATTAAATGATAACCATGTATTTTTTCATCTAATATGACTGCTGTTATTTGTAGAGCAAGTCAACCATTTAAAAAGCGTATGTATGTATATACATATATTAATAGGTATTGTGTATATGTATACATATATTAATATATATTATAAAGTAAATTTCAGTGTTTTCTGTAGTTGTTTTTCTAGTATTAATTATATTCACTTTTCCTCATGTTTTAGTAATCTTTTACAAATGATTAAAACTGGTATTCCTTTCATGCAAAATAATAACAAAGTGCATGTGTTAGCTAAGTACATTCTCTGTGGATTGTCTAGAAGTTGCTGTACTAAAAAAGATGCGCTCATAAAATCACTTTTTTATTTTCTCATTTTTTTATAAAATATAAAAAGAAGCAGGCCCAGTTGATTGCTGCTACACACATTAATAAATCAATAATCTTGAGTCTCAATCATCCAGTGCCTGTCTATACCTCACTTAGAAGACATTCTTTTCTGGCTAATTAAGACACTTCTAGAATATGTCTGACTTAACATTAGTTGACTGTGGGACAAATCTTGGATTTCAGTATGCCGATTATATAGTAAATGCTTTTCCCTTTTTGTTTCTCTATGTATTGCCAGTGGTAAAATTGCATCATTTGACAGTAGAACAGGTGGAAAAATAATTAATTTGTTCAAAACCCTTTGCTTTGATTCATTTAAAAAGGCAACTCATCTTTCTTTCTCAGATCTGGAAACTAAATTAAGACAAATACATCCAGCACTGACTGAAATGTGAGCTTGGAAATTATCCAGTAAATTATTTCCCTATAGTCATTCAAATTGGGTAGGGAGGAAATGAAAATGTATCATTAGGACAGAAAAATTACAAAGCTTTGAAACTTCAAGATATCCAATTAAGTCTGATGCAGAGTATTTTCAAATAAGTTTCTAAATATTATTTAATAGAAGCAGTGTCTCAGAAAGTATTTTCTTCATGAGGAAGAAAATTTTATTCACCTTTAGAAACTGTAAGATTTGTATAGTACTAGATAAATATATAAAGTTTTCACTTATTTCAAGTTAAATGCTATGAAAATAAACTTCAAAATTCTAAATTATTGTTAACACATACTGGAGTTTTATCTCATCAAATATTATTTAGAACAAAAAAGGGTTAAAACAAGGCAGTATAAATTTTCCTGTTAAACTGTAGTAAGTCATGTAATAGTTTTGCGCTTTAGAGAATAGGATTCATTTATGAAATTAAAGTTGTTATTGCTCTTCATTTTTCAAGGACCTGAGACTTCAATTCCTAGGCTTATATTCCTATGCTACTTTTTAATATTTTGATTAACATTATAATTTTTACTCTCAAAGAAAATCATTAAACAGTTTGCTTAACTTGAAACCTGAAACTAAAAAGAGCAGGAAGCTTTATAACCTTATATTTATCATCTTATTTATTCTACTGATTATCCCTGTAATATTATCTCTAATATTTCATTTGTGTACTCATCTCACTTTGCTATTTGATGTTGTATCATTTCTGTTCAATTGCAGTGCACTAAATAACACAAATTGGTTAAAATATTTCTATCTATTAAAGTACCAAGAAGCGTTGAGCATTAGAATTTCAAATTACATAATATAGCGCGGCATCTGGCCCAACGTGCTAGTGTTCTTTTGCTATTTTTAGTAATTATTGTAGCACAACAAAGTCAGATGACACCTCTTAAAGAACCTCTTCAAAACCTTATGAGATAGTTTTTAGTCAGTGGAAGTACAACTGGAAAGCAAAATATTTTTGGATTAAAGTTTAAATTGAGCAAGTTTATCTTTGCATAAACCCTACAATGAAATTCTGAAAGAAAAGAATTTCTACTCTCAAATAAAATTCTTTCCAAAGTGACATTAATTAAATATTTCTTACACAAAATAAAGCAGAAACTTTATTATCCTTAACTTGCTATTAAAATTGCTGGGAATTTAAGACAGGAGATGAAGCCAATTAGCCATCTAACTCTTTTGTAATGTTTAAGACATAACTAATAAGGTGGTATACAGCAGGGTTAGAATCAGTCCTGTCTGCCATAAACCATCCTCTGAGTGTCCTTTTATTTTCCTTCCTGTAGACAGATGCTAATAAATCTATTGAATATCAGGAATTTATAACCTCCTCTTTTGGGCATAATTGGATATAACAAAGCTGTGAAATAATTAATTACAGAGTTATCTCAATTTAACAATCATTGTATCTACAGAATACTTGTGTAGATGCTTCACAAGTGTTCACAAAATTGTAAAGAAGCTAAATAGCTCAAAATTCTTTCAGGCACGTTTTGTTATCTCCCTATAATCTGTTCCCATGGACTTCAGATCTCTACCAGGAAGCAGAACTTGGCGACACAATGCCTGCCATACCCACTTGCTAACTGGTAGGGGTCCAGTTTGTGACCTGGTGAGCACATATTAAAAACATTCCATTCTCCATTCTATCCTAGGCCAACTGGTATTGCTTATTACTAAACAGTGAGCTTAGAGTGCTTTAAAATGTTTCAGTCCTGCCAAAATGACCACAATCTGAAGGTAGCCAGGAGAGTAATTCTAGAACATTAGTCAAAGAACGCAGCTGCATGGTAGTCCAGTGGGCCAAACCTGATCAATTTTATTATTTTTTAATAGATACTTAACTTTGTACTCAAAGATCATACATACCAATTTACTGCTTACTCTCCTTACTAGAATAAAAATTAATGTGGATCTTAACAAATAAGCAAAATGTCCAGTGTTGTGCACATACAGATTAACATATCTTATTTTGTCATTAATAATGATAATTTAATTTTACAATATCTTTTTTCTTATCTTTAAGTTTTATTTTATATGCGCTAATATGTTAAGCCACATATGGCTTATTAACATCATATTATATTGTTAACATAATGTTAACACGTTATGTGTTGCAATTGAAAAAGTAGCAGTTTGTTTACCTTAGAGAAACCTTCTAGCATAAAGATCAAAACATACACATTTAATGATGAAATTGTTTTATCATTAATAGTACTTTGACAATTTGATGTGGCTCCATCTCATGAAATAATAATAATAAAAACTATTATTTTCAATCCATTTAGTAAAATCATAGAATTTTTAATATGTACTGCGAACTTTTGATCATAATCCAATTCCCATAGAAGTTTGAGATTCAGGGTACTAAATGACTTATCCCTAATTCCCAGTTTAACTACGGCCAAAATTAGAAATCAAGATTTCTGACTCTTACAGTATTTTTTATTTATTAAAGAAGTAATAATTAAGCCGTTTCTTTATTTTTATACCTATATTATTTCTGCCATTTCGGATACACACTACACTATATAATCAAGTTTAGTTAAGTATTTAGTATAATTAAGTACAGGCAGAGGAATTTTTATCTCTATATCAGAAAGATTGTTTTGGTCATTATACGGGCAATAATGAGACCAAATTAAACTTTATCCAATTTTTTAATTTGGTGAACAATGGAAACCAATTAACAACTATAAATATTCTGTAATATGTGTCATGATCTAATAAGCAAATTCTCCTTGATTTTAAAAATAGCCTTAAAAACAGTTAAGATTTGCTTTTAATTTTGTTCACATTTTCTTTTTCATAGATGAGGAGCTTTTCTCTGCAATGTATATAGATTTCATGGGAACAGATGCAGCTATTTTTCGAAGTTTAACCAAGAGGAATGCAGTCAGAACTGATCAACACAATTCCAAATGGCTAAGTGGTAAAATAACAGTTTATCCATTTTCTGAGAATCATACTTTAAACTAATTTAATTTCATAATGAAAATTACATTAAAATGGCTAAAAAGTTAAAATATGAGTAACAACAATTCTGTACTCTGTGATTTTAAATATTTAGGCTAAAAAAGTAAATAAAATGAGCCATATTTCATATTCTAACTCTTTATTAACAATCATAGAATTATCATAGGATATATGAATAAATAAAAGTGACAGTGATATTCATCATATGTACCTATAGACAAGAATCTTCTCCAGTTGTTTAATTGTTGCATGTTACAATTAAACGTCATTTATTTATTTGGTCTACTTGTATATTTTAATAATGCCAAATCTAAACATTTTCCTAAATTTATGACAGATATCACGAATAGGGCATATTTAGGAACTCCTATTTGTTTTATGCTTAGATTCTAAAATTATAAAGCTGGTATATATTATTTTTTCACAGTTTGACTAATACTTAATGGAAATCATAAGTATGATAATTTTATGATTATCAGTGTTCAAATGTTTTCAATTTTGGGGGTCACATGGAATTCACATCATGAAAAGTGCTCATTTGACTTTAATATACAATTCCAATCAGTTGCTGTTGTTTAGAGGAAGAAGAAACCACTAAGATGTTTGTCATTTCACCCTGGGGAAAATTTAAGCTGACCTTAGATTTGGCAATTCACTTAACATAAAACAGTTAAGCATGAATCACTACAGTTAAGCATCTTATTTCACTGACAGACCAGCACAAGAAAGCAGTGATTGTCCATTTACTTCTTCAAATTATTCCTCCAGTACATCTGGAAATAGAGTATTCTAAAAATTGTTTTGTTCTTGAAATAAGGAATCCCTCTATGTCTTCAAATGACTGCATTTTTTCCTTGAAAAGTTTCCCCTTCATTTCATATGCCATATTTTAAGTGAAATGTGTTTTTCAGATCATGGACTCCCAACTCCTCATTCTGCTTCAGTGAATTTGAGTTTATATGCACTAGCCTGAAAACCACACGTTTAAAAACAAACTTTTTTTTCTATGAAACGACTATCAGATCCCATGGGAAATAGCTGGTAGAAAAGTTTTTCAATATTTTAAAACTCATCAGGCACAAAGAAGTTTTGCAATTAGTGTGCTTCCAGAATGTATTGCAGACAGAGAAGAATAGTTGAAGCTTTATATCATAGCTCTACTTTATGGCACTTGACATTCCAAATGCGGTATGTTCAGTGAATACAATTGCTTGCTTTTAGACTTTTTGGCTATGAATATTGAATTGTTCCTTTATACCAAAGATGGGAAAGGCATGTGCCTGTGGTCTACTTGGATGGAGAGTAGATGGATTTTCATCATGAGTATATATATCGTCTTTGTATTTTTTCTAGAACCTATGTTTGTGGATGCACATGTTATCCCAGATGGCACTGATCCAAATGATGCTAAGGTGTACTTCTTCTTCAAAGAGAAACTGACCGACAATAGCAGAAGCACAAAACAGATTCATTCCATGATTGCTAGAATATGTCCTGTAAGTATTAAAGTTGTTCTAATTTGAAGAAAGACTAAGAAATTCAAATTATGTAAACATGTCTTCTTTTCCCAATAGTTTATCTTCCTACTTCTTAAATCTGCGGTTACAAATTAATAAAATATTAAAAGGAAACATGTAGATTTAATGTTTATTCACATCAGTCATACAAGATAAACACACTATTTTGGAAAATAATTTAATCCAAGGAATATTTTGGTTATGGTTTTACACAAATAAACAGTTTTGATTAATTTTTGCTTTTTTCCACTTAATGCATTAGAATTAAAAAGAAATTGCTGAATTGTATATTATAAAAAGAAATAGAACAATTCTTATGAATAAAATACAGCAAAACATCAGTAAAAGACAATTATTGAGGAACTGTCTATAATAGTGAGAATTAAGAAATGCTTTAGTAAAATACAGTTCTAATTACAAACTGATCAAAATATTCTTGTGTATCAAGAGTAAGTATACATAGAAACTCAAAAAAACTCATGATGTCTTCTCACATAAGAGTATTACAGGCTTGTCCTGACTCATTTATGATTAGCATCTTCTGTGCAAAAGTATTTCTTAAAATATTTAGTGTTTAAAATAGTCTATTTTTAAACATTATAATATTCCACTGATTTTGGAGCTTATCTGCTTCTCAGTCATTTGGAACAAGGCAGTGAAGCCAGCTGATGATGTGAAAAGCTTCAGGGAGTACAGAAAAAATGTCATTCAATAGAGACTATTTGTGAATGATCCAAATACCATTTTCCTTGCCCTGACCAGAGAAATATGTATATAAAGCATCTGATTAGAAATATTAAGGATTAAATGATAATGCAGAGAAATGAAGGAGAGAAAATAGAATTATTGGGGACTATTTGGTGTAAGTATAAACCCACTCTCCTGACCACGGTAGAATCTGCACGCTTCCCTGTATACAATCATTTATGTTTGTACTGAAGAAAATGAGTTATCAAGAAAAGGCAAATTAAATTATGTAGTCTCCATAACAGTTTACTCATATTTTCATCAGAAATTTAGAAAGTGTTATGGCATATATTTATTAAATTCATTTTGATACATTTTCAGTTGATATCATATAATAGGAGAATAACAGTATAACTAAGGCTATTTTTAAAAAATACTATAGATCTTAAATATTCCTCTTTAACTATTTATATGCAGATTTGGTTAACATTTCCATCTTTCAGATTATAACAAATCCCCAAGTAGTAAGAATCCAAGGTAAATTTTAAATACACTTCAATATTTATTTAAGCAATCTGAAATGTGTTTACAAAATGGTTTCAGAATGACACTGGTGGACTGCGTAGCCTTGTCAACAAGTGGACTACCTTCTTAAAAGCGAGGCTGGTATGCTCGGTAACTGATGAAGATGGCCCAGAAACACACTTTGATGAACTAGGTACATAAATGTGAGATTGAAAAATGTTCTTGAAAGAGAGTTTGTAAAGTTTACATATTTTAATAAACTCTCAAAAGAGGTTGTATTTTTCATGAATGTTTTCAGCATAAATAAGTGCTGATTTGAATTAATGATCTGGATACTGTTCATGAATTTCCTGAGTATTTTTTAAATCTGTCTTGCCCCTAAGTGCACTGCTGAAACATTTAGTTCATTGAATCCACCATGATATATGAATCCGTGTGTTTTGTGTGTGTGTTTGTGTGTGTTTTAGAGAGAGAAGAGAGAGGTATTTATATAATTTATATATAAGTAATGATATGTTTGTGCTTTTCTAAAATAAATGTATATTTCATATATATTTGAATTCTGATATTCTGGTTTAAAATCAGTTTGTATGAGAATACAGCTATATATTTTTACTACAGTTAATGGACACAATAGAGGTTAGATGGAAAAGTGTCAGAGTAGAAAGTAGACTTGTGCTCCAGTTTTAGTTCTTGGTGACCCTGGGACTAAATATTCTCAGCATGTGTGACATGAGGAGGGTTATACTTTCCAGGTCAAATAAGGATTGACAATCTGATTCCTTTCTGCCAAGGAACAGTTCTCTCTTTTTTTTTTTTTTGAATTTAATTTAATTTTTTATACAGCGCATTCTTATTAGTTATCTATTTTATACATATTAGTGTATACATGTCAATCCCAATCTCCCAGTTCATCACACCACCACCACCCCATCCACGCTTTTCCCCCTTGGTATCCATATGTTTCGAACAGTAGAATAACTTGGTACACATAATAGTATCGTGTTTACTAAGTGCCATTTAGAAATGACTTTTTTTTGCTTTAATCCATTAAAATATAAAATGCTGGTTAGTCTCAAATACTGAGGCAGGTGATGAGATAAGCAATAAAAATGTATTATAATATGGAAAAAATACTGGTTCTAGCAGCTACAATAATTGAAATAGACAGTTGGTCTCCTCAAAAAGCCATTATATTGATCATAGAAACACAAGTTTTTATGTCAGCTTTTCTAGAAAAAACGTTTTAAGTATGATTTCATGTTATAACCTAGTTACTCATTATTTCCCCCCAAATTCTTTGCAAGTATATTTATGTTTCAGTGACTTAGAATGTTTCAGTCTTTCCCATTTTTAGGGAGAATAGACAGTGCCAGCCTTTTATGGAAAGACTAGTGATTATTAATTTATTGCTTAAGAGGTTCTAAATTTATTGTGAATAACAATCTTTCTTTGTATTGGTCAGCAAGAATCTTATTTGCAAAAAAGTCATTAAATCCAGATCTTTCTTGCATTCATAACAATTGGTTATTAATTGGAATTTCCTATCAGAAATTTACTTCCAGGTTCTGTTATGTATTACTGTACCTTATGATCTATACTTTTGCCTTTGCCTCAATATACTTAAAAATTCTTGTTGTTAGGGGAATTATTGATTAAATAAAAATATCACTAGCAATTTTGACTAAAAGACAAAAAAGTCTTATAAGTCACTGTGAAAAAGTTTTCTTCCATGTTCCAAATTCTAACCCTAGATTAAAAAGAAATTGAGATTTGTAATACTTTTTAAATTAAAAATGTAATATATTATCATTAAGGATATTTAGAAAATTCAGGAAAAAAGAAGAAACAGGAAAATTTCTGTAGCTTTGTTAACCAGAAACACTCACTGGTAATCTTCTTATTGTATTCTGATGTATAGTTTTAAGGTTTACATGGTTCTGGTCCATATTCAATACCATTGTGTCTTTTCTATTTAATATTATTTCATCAACATAGTTTCCATAAGTGTTTGTGTAACATTTTATTTAACTTACTTTACCATGTGCTTATCATTTAGTTGCTGTCAAATTATAATGATGCTGCAGGAATATCTTTCTGAATAATACTTTCTGTAGTTGAAATTATTCCTTAGGATAAATTTTTTAAATATTTGGGAATCTTAAAAATTGATATTTCCCTTTTATAGAGGATGTGTTTCTGCTGGAAACTGATAACCCAAGGACAACACTAGTGTATGGCATTTTTACAACATCAAGGTAATATTAAACAATTACATTGTATGAGTTAAACAATAAACTTTATTAAGTAATAGTAATTATTATAAAAATGTTCTTTTCAACTCTTTAATTTTACTTAACACTTAGGATATAATTCTCTCATTTTATTACTTTTGCCTGATTACTAAAATATATTTAAGCTGAACTCAGAGTTTCAAAATAGTTTTGTATGGGGTATTTATAATGATTATATGCTATTTTTCTCAAAGAAAGGAAAATATAAACTACAATGCAGGGATAATGTATATAAGCTATTGTTTTAAGGAAATAATTTGAAGACTCATGATGCAAATAAAACTCTTAGCATTTCTATTATAATTTTTATTTCAATAGCAATCTAAAGTGATAGCTATGAACACACTAAACCAGTTTTCATGTTCCATGTGACAGTATTTTAGATATTTGAAAATAGCTTTGTTTTCTAATTTATCTGGAATGCCCAATCCCAATTATCATGTATTTCAAGACAGTTCAGCATATTCTCATCCTTTCCTGCGTGTATTCCTGCGTACTCATTTTACACCAGGAATGTTACTCAGAATTCAGCACAATACTCCAGTTGTGATATGGCCAATTCAGAATGTCCTTTTCATCAGACAGTCAACTACAAAATGAAAATCTAAAGATTTTACCATTTTCTCTAGTGGGGGAAATGTGGTATAATTGTAAACTGTAATGATCTCTTCACAGTAAAAGAATATCACAGGGATATAGATTATAAATCATATTTACTTTGCCCTATAAGATATCTAAAAAGATGTCTTTCAGGATGAGTTTAACACCTGTTTTAACAAAGGAAATAGTATTGATTTAACTCACAAAGAATTGAACGAAGCAAAAAGAACGAGATTCTTAAGAAGAAAATGTGTGTCTCAAAAAAATATTTCCCTAGTTTCTGTGTTTCCCTAGTTCTGTGTTTCCCAACACCAATAACTTTAACATAGAAAAAAATGTTGTCATTTCTGACTATTAATGCTAATGATTGACAATATATCTTGGTTTTCTCAGTGGGCATCTAAGTTTCCCATTAGGCATCTAATTTAAGAGAAATATGTGATTCAGGAAAATGTTGGTTTCAGTCAGTCTGCTTAGTGACAATGGAAATAGTTTTCAGTATGCATCCAAATAAATTTTATGAGAATTTATTGACTAAACATAATTTAAGGAATCTTTTTTGGACTCTATTGTTTACAGCAGAGTAGCAGGGAATGTTTACAATTTCTCCAACTAGTATTTAGGACAGCATTGTAAGAATACTCTCACATTGAAATAACCTTAAGACAAAGAGATACAGTGTTCTCTTATTAATGAGATTTATTTCTGTGAGGTAATCTATGATAGGTTATGTTGATACTGATTTAGAATTCAAATCATATTTTTAATAAATCATCAATTCACTTTTTGTTTAATATCTTCTGCAAGATACACCAGTTGGAAATTTCTTTGACTTGTCCTATATTTAGGACAAGTACATTGAGTACTTTTCTATAACTTATTGTCTACTACCTCCATGGGTGAACTAAATGTTTTGATATCAATGGCTTATTTCAAAACAGTAGAAGTTTTTTAGTTTTTTACAATGTGTACCATAACATTCAACTTTTCCATGATGAATTACATCAAGTTTTTATCACAAATTTTACCTTTATTTTTAAAATTGTATTTAAATTTTAAAAATAAGAAAATTAATATCTTTCTATTTTCTTTTTTAGCTCAGTTTTTAAAGGATCAGCAGTGTGTGTGTATCATTTATCTGATATACAGACTGTGTTTAATGGGCCTTTTGCTCACAAAGAAGGGCCCAATCATCAGCTGATTTCCTACCAGGGTAGAATTCCTTATCCTCGCCCTGGAACTGTAAGTATCCAGGAAACTTTCTTTGTTATTTTACTTTTTTAAAAAATATAAGTTACTAAGAAATGAATATCATGCTGATGTTTATTAAATACAACTATAGACCTACTGGTATACTCATTATAATTTTTCAGCTCACAGGTTCTTAGATTTGGGATTTTAAAAATATATATATTACAGCATTCTGTACAATTTTTTCTAAGTGCTATTGATAATAAAATCTCATTTGTATTTCAAGACAGCTGGATATGTTAGATAGGGAAGAGATATTTTCCTAATTTTACTGGCATAAAAACCATAGCTTGGAAAGTGTTAACATTTTGAAGGCAGCCTAAGAATTTGAATGCTAGTTGCTTTTCACAATCCTTCCTTATATTAAGGAATCTCATCTACTTTAATGAAAGAATAATCATGTGAGAATTAGTTTAGAGATAAATCATGTGGAGATATTTCAATTTTAGGGATATATTTAGTTAAAAATTACACGTTGTGTATATTTCTCAAAGAAATAAAATGGTGTGTGTGAGCAAGTAATGACAATGAAAGTGATGTAATTCAAATAAAATATTTATAAAGTTTTAAGGCATACAAATATAACCATGTCTTGCAACATTGTAGTATTAAGGGGTACATTGTAAACTACCTTTTCCAGCTGAAGTTACAGACAATGCACTGGCAGATTGGAACTGAGTTTTTCTAGGACAATGATCACAGTCTTACTATTTGTTTTTAATTTGGACCATAATAATGCTGCATTGCATTCTAAAATATTGATTAGTTTCTGTCTCTGTAAAATGTCATACAACACACTGATTGAGAGGAGATGTTACACAATTGACCAAGAGGAATATAATCCTCTTATATCTTTGCATTTCATCAAGTAAGGTTATATTTATAAATTGGGTTGGAGGGAAGTAAAGAATGATTTTTTTAAAATTGAAAGATATTTATTAAAATAATATTTACTTAAAATGTTTTTATTTGAATATGAAATCCCCTTTGTCAATATACTTTCAGACATTCATTCCTCGTAATTTTTACTGACTGTTGATTCACTTTTGTTTTGTGTTATTATTAGAGTTTCTTTGCAATACATTATTTACTCCTTTGTTTTCTCATCATCTTAAAGTATACTGCTGTCAAATGTTTTAAAAATAGAAAAAAGTGTGCTAAGCCTCTAAAAAACATGTTTATTCAAAATTAAAAGGGCTCAGGTTTGGTTCCCTGGCTAGGAAGCTCAAAGATTAGTCATTGATATGTATTTTATTAGAACAATTAACTTTTAATTAATTTTGGAAAGATTATCAGAATTGCTACTTATCCAGGAAAGAATTGTTTTAAAAAGTTGTAGTTAATCATGGCTGGCAACAAAGTCTTAACCATATAATTACATTCTCCTTTTAAATGATTTCACTTTGATGCTTATAGCTCAACAGAAGATGGAAGAAACATTTAATTATTTGGTATCACACAAGGAAAAGAAGTCAACAGATATATCCATCTTAGGGTACCTCAAGTTGGAGTGTGTTGGATAAGAAGCAGGGTTTACATAAGAGAAGGGAAAGCAAGGGGAAGCTGAGTAACTTTCAAATTCCATCATAACTGAAGGCTCTCATTATTTCATTGAATGTAGTTCATGTATTTTCAAATGATTCACTGATAAAGTATCCAAAGATTTGTCATATTTTTGAGAATTGTTTGCTATTTGAATTTGACCAAGTCATTGCTTCATCTTAAATCAGCAAATTAAGAGGCGGTTGTGATTATATATGCTTTCCTCAGTTATTCTTTTGAACAAAATATATATGGGATTAGTACAGGAGCAATTGATTTGTAAACTGAATAAAATTCTATTTCCCCTAAATAAAACTTTAAGAGAAACCTCTCAGATAGAGATAAAAGAGAGCCACACTCATTGAATCAGGGTTCAAGCCCTCAGAGCCTCAGTGAGTGTGTGCTGGAGTTAGCTTGTACCTGGCTGGCAAGAAGAGATTGTGTTCACCTCATCTCAATTGAGGAGGTCACAGTAGCAACTGGAAATCAGCCATGGTGGGATTACTACACCATGGAAATTGGCAGATGTTACAAATCAGGGATTTTCCCCTAAAGAAAAGCGCTCTCCCTGGTCCCACAGTGCCTCATGACTCTTCACCCAATGGCAGCTCAAAAGGTCTCTGAGAAGAACACTCATGTTGAATAGCAATTATCCTACATAAAATGTGAGACTAGATAAATCATTTTTAGTAAAACAATATAAACCAACGCTAAATTAGAAAATTCTGCGAACAGTCCCACTTTTCACTATTTCTGAACTCCTAAGAATAAGCATTTTTTTCCTGTTCCAAAGCAGTGTGAAATAAGCCAGGGCTTAGTGACACACATCTGGAGGAGACTCCATGAAAAAAGGGAGTGAGTAGTCAGTACTTGAGACATATTTCTATAATGTTGTTTCTTACATCTGGTGCTGAGACCAGAGCAACTCCCTTAAATTAAAAAAAAAAATTGTCAGATGAGTAATCCTTAGGGAATAAAAGAGGCTGGGTGGAGGAATGACCTCTGGAACTGCCCCTGGAAAAGCATACCTCCCTGAAGATGTAGTTCCTCCGCACTTCACTGAGCAAAACACCATGAAGTCAGCTCTCTGACTCAGAGTGGCCAGTATCTGTCTCTTTCTTGGGCTTCTAAGGTTTAATATCACCTTCATGTAGCCAGAAGACTTACAGCCAATTGACCCAAAGCATTCTTTTTCTCTAGGGTTAAGAATGTTGCCTCTGAAGCCTCCCAAGGTAGGATCAACTATGATCGCCATACTTTATTTCCCTATACAGTAGTCCAGTTGCAAGGTCAACCTCATAAATATATGACTGGATTCTTAAAGAAATGACACTGGCAGAAATCCTATACCCTCATTCTAATGTTCCTGGTAGGTGCTTCTTTTAAAGCAGCATTGATAGCTGTGTTAGCAAACTCCCAACTAGCAAGCCCAAGTCAGTAGGAAGAAGCCTGCCAATTGTGTCATAATGTTTTTCCATAAGTAATACAAGTTTGTGGAAGAAACAAGACACCTTTGGTATGTTGCAAAGGGCAGCCAAGGACTGCAGATTCTCTCTGTGGCTGAGCTAACATATTACATTATTCTGATACAACATGTTTAAGCTTCTGTAGAAGATTGTGTTTGCTTATACTATACTGTTAAAGCAGAACCTCACAAAAGTCTTCAGTTTTAACATCTGTTTATAACTGGACCAGAACCATCTGCTTCAATCACCGTGCTTTGAACAGGTCTACAACCTGGTGCAGCAAAAGAACACAGAAAATTCATGATCCTGACAAAAGTGCCAGCAAAAAGGTTTCCCTTTTTCTTGGGACCACTAATTATATGGATCATGTTCAAAGCATCTTTTGGTTGTTCTTACATTAGAAGCATTTTTATTCCTCATAGACATTTTAAAACATAGCAAAGTTTACAATAAAATTGAACACGTGAGGCATATAGGCATGAAAAGTTAATTACATATTGTTTCACATAATTATTCAAGACATATGAATAAAGCAGACAATAAATATTATTGAAGTCTAGAGAAAAAGGAGGTCGACACGGGACAGCCCTGTTTGGAAAGGCATATAAAAATGTGTGAGATTGAGCTGGACCTGAAGGGTAGTTGATGTGGATAATTTGGATAAGTAAGGAGGGATGTTTCAGGCAAAGGTTACTGCATACATTACAAAGCAAAGACAGAAATTAATAAGTGAATCCTAGAAGCTCTGCATGGGCTAGTAGGACTGGAACAAAGAGCTCTTTTAAGTCGTGGAGGATAAATACAAGGAAGATGAGGGCCAGCTGGTGCATAAATACAAGTCTTCAACTTTGTAATTCTTTGGGCTTTAAATAAAAGGCCTAGATTACCAAGGGTTTAAACGTAAGATCAATTTCTCTCCGAACACAAGTTTCAAAGACCAATGCTAGAAACTAGCCCCGATTCTAGAATATCATTTATTTATGTCCATTTATTTATCCATATACCACTTGTCCTTCAAGTGTTAGGTCAAGCTTCTTTTGAAACATGCCTGTCACTCCTTCTGTTAATAGTTTTGCATTTATTTTCTGTTATCTGTCTTTAGCCTCAACTCCTACCTCTTTCTTTCACTTTGTGCTCTGTGATTCAGGATTGCCCCAGGATTTATAGTTCCCTAAATATTCCAAACTCTTTTTATTTTTTTTAATCCCTAAACCTCTTCACTAATTCTGGCAGCCTTAAGTTCTCTACTATTCTAAATTCATTTTAAAAATATTGGCTCTTATTGATCATGAACCAAATTCTGTTATTTATTTTATATTTATATTAAATTATAATTATATGTATCAGTTGTTATTTTACTTTGAATATGTCCATCTTCCTTACTAGAACACTTGTGTCTAGAAGACAGTGGTAGCTCCCGATTCTTAAGTCCCCAACTGGGCACATCAAAAAGCATTTTGAATAAAAGCTGTCCAAAGAATTGACATATGAATTAATATGTGAATATATTAATGCTGAAGACTAGTATAAATGGGTGAGTGGATTAGGAGCAGATGCTCAAGAATACCTGAGAATAGCAAGGAAATTTGGCATACTTCCTTAACATGGCATTCTTATTGTTCCTGTATTTCACTTAGCACTTTAGTAATCAAAACACTTAAAATGTCTTTACTCAGAAAAGGAGTGCTTATCACCACTTGATAAACAGAAGCTAGAACTGGAGAAAAACAAACACTTAAAGGAGAAGTTTAACCAAAATTACTTAATGACTATTTGTAGAGCAAAATTATCCTTCTTAAGAATGAGACAACAGCCCAATTAATGGACAAAGGCTTTATTTTATGGTAGCACGTGGGTGTTATATTATCTTGAGGTTTCAGTACAGAGGCTTTCATATATCACAAGGTGAGGGATACGTTAATCACATCTTATTTATACTTGGCAGTTTTATACTGAGCAAACTCACAGTTCCAGATGGAAAGTCTGCAAAGGGTAATCAATTTTTGTTCTTGTCACCATCACTGTCACTCATTCTGTGTCTTATCTACAAGCTTTATGCCATGAATCAATGGAAAAATTAATTATTGTCAAAAAGAATTCTTCTGTAATTTTGAAAACAAACTTTTACTCGGAGACACTTATTTCTAAGTAAAGTTTATTGTGAATATAAAACAAAAGTCCCAAATGGAGAACATTTGAATGAATATAAAATAATTGATTTGAGTTGATTTATTTGGGTTACATATTTAATGACTATGGTTTTGAGCAACTGAACATAATTTTTATCTAAATTTCAACTACTATTAAGTAAAACCCAGAAACTAGGCACTTACAATTTAATAAGCTTATCACTCATGAAAATAATTGCTAACTGGAAATTGTATAAATTGCCTAGTAATATATGCTAACTTTGGATCTTTCTGGAACTTACAAATGAGAATACTTGCAAATATTTAAGGAGACATCTCAGCTTAGCAGACCATCATTAGTGGTGTTTTACGAAGGACTGGAACTATTTAAATTGCCCATGCATTTGTTCTTTCCATGTTTTCATTCAGTGAGCAATGTATTTCCCGTTTTCCACTTTGTGTGAGGAATGAGGGTAGAAAAAACCCATAATACTACACTTTTCAGAAGTATGGTACACACCCATAAGTTTAGAATACCCTCACATGGAATTTTTTGTCCTCATTTGGTCTTTTAGTGTAAGCAATTTATAAACATGCATAAATATAATACTTCTTCCTAAAAGAAAAGCATATGAACCCCAGATGAAAGTCTAGTTAATGGGATAATGAATGAGAAGCTTAGTTTTATTACTTGTCTCATTATCTCTCTTCAGTGAAGTCATTTAATTGCTCCTTATGCCTTTCTACAAAAAGAGAACTATATTTACTTGTCCTAGAAAAAAATTCTAGTAATGTTAACTGGTCAAAGTTAGTCTAAAAATTGCATTCAGGATGATACAGTTCAAATGAGTGAGAGCACATTCATAATCTGCTGAGTCTTATTTGCAAATGTAGGACTGCCTGGCAACACTGGCCCAGAGGCAGTGACATTGTAGGTCAGCTGTTGCATGGATTTAACCCAGAAATTGCCATGTTTTGTTTGGTCCCTAAAGTTGTTTTTCTTTTTTTTTCATTGAGTCAACATTAAAATTTTGGCAGATTTCACATAAAATTCCACATTTCTATCTTCTGTTGGAATATGGCCACACTAGGCTTATATTCCTGCATATGAGCAGTCAACTAGAAATAAATGTTCATTGCCACTGTCGAATGAGGTATAATTTTCCTTTTATTACTGTCCCCATTACATCTTGCTGTTCACCACAGATGCTGTACCCATTGCTATTGAACAGGAAGTTTGCTTTGTTGCTTTCCTTTCACTTTGTACCTCTCTAAAGAGGATAAATGAAATCTAGAACAGTAGTGCTTTTGTTTTAAAAAAAATGACCAAGTATTTTTTTTTTTGAAAGTAGAGGTATTGACAGTGTTTAATAGGGTTAGACAAATAATGTTTGTATGTGTTAAAAGCTTATATGTTGCTCATATAACTTAACACTCAGCTCCTATTAGTGAGTGTGTTTTAAGTTCCAAGCTTCAGCACCTCCCAGCCTACCCATGAGTTTGGCCTCAGATGCTCTGTAAATGGAATCCTCTTCTCAGAAGCCCTTGTCATGCTTCCTTTCCAGAACTGCTGAAACTGTCCAGCAGTCATTTTTAGATCTCATAATTGCTTTCTCTCTGCCCCTTTAAACTTGATGCTCTGAATCTTTCCTCTCCTCCCCAGAACCGAGACGCCTGTTTCATACAGCCCCTGCACCAAAATTGGATGCCAGATATAACAGAGTAATTCACTCATTCAACTACTCTTTGTGGAATATTTAATATTCTTCAGCTTTATTATAGGTCTGAGGGTGAAATCATGAACAAAATTTACCCAGTTAAGACTAATTCACAGCTTACATTGTAGAGGAAGAAACAGACAATAAAGATATAAGCAACAAATATATTACACACAGGTAAATAGAGCTGTGATGAAAAATAAAGCAAACTAAGGAGATGGAGAGTGGAGATGGCGATGGGGAGCTATTTTTGTATGTGTCATCACCTTTACGGAAGTAACTGTTGAACTGAGAACTGAATGAGGCAACAGAGAAAACCGCGGAGCAAGTACCAAGGTCCTAGAGCAGGAGCTGGCTTGGGACTCAGGAAGGGCAAGAACTATGGGAGGGGTAGATGCAGATGCAGGCCAGACATTCAGGGGCTTATAGCCAGGCTAAGCTGTTGGGATTTTATTCTGAGAGTAATGGAAATCACTGGAGTGTTTTCCAGAGGGAAATTATAAAGTCTGGTTTACCATATCCAATCCAAGGTCCAACTTCGGAGAGCCCTCTTTTGGGAGAGGGGATCAGATAGAATAAAACTCTCGCAGGTTAGAGTTCTGATTGAATTTGATAACAATAATCTAATTTATTTTAGCCAGTAGCAGCATTAGATTATATCCACAAGGGTTTTTTTTATAACAACACTGGACCTGGTGCAGAATAAGAAACAGAAAAGTGATGGATGAGAAGGGTGAAAATTTATACCGTATACCAAATGGTGTCAGCTCCTCTCTGAAAACAAACAGTGCAGGATAAGTGGACTTAGCCTATTTAAATGATCAAATTATACACCTTATTTTCTACAGATAGTACTATGCATAATCATGCAGTTTTCTCCTCACTCGGTAGCAAATACACTTAAAACAGCTTGAGCTTCTAAGTATTTTGAAAAATAGAGGTCTTCTGATTATTATTAAAATAAAGCCACTATTGTATTAACTTAGTCCTTTAAATTTTTTTTTTTTAGTGCCCAGGAGGAGCATTTACACCCAATATGCGAACCACCAAGGAGTTCCCAGACGATGTTGTCACTTTTATTCGGAACCACCCGCTCATGTACAATTCCATCTACCCAATCCACAGAAGGCCTTTGATTGTTCGTACAGGCACTGACTATAAGTACACAAAAATAGCTGTGGATCGAGTGAATGCTGCCGATGGTAGATACCATGTTCTGTTTCTCGGAACAGGTAAGTATTTGAGCTCAAACTAGCTTAATGTGTAGTAAAAGAGCGTACTTGCTACGGGCATGATATTGAAATCAGAAAAACTCCAGTGTTTACATGTGTCTGACTCTGAGGTGTTTCATGCTTCAGTTTCTACATCTGTAAAATGGAGTTAAGATAAATTACTTTATAGGATTGTTGTGAGGAACAAATGGGTTAATATATGTAAAGCACCTAGAACTATTCCTGGCATATATTGTGGTGAAATAAGGTAATGAGATGAATGAAGGGATGGGAAATTTTAAGCATGAGTGTTCTCTCAACTAAAACAAATACTGTGACCGCTTCATAAACACATGGAGCCATATATGCTTTCCTGCCATCTCCAGGACGTTTCTTTATCAATTATATTAGTATATACTTTATTCTTCCATTTCATCCTCCACTGAATTCTTGGTTTAGAAACCTTACGCTAGCAAATGAAACTAGACCTGTACCTTCACCTACTGCCACCTCTGCTATACTGCTGATTTCTCCAAGGTCTTCAGTGTTCCCATGACAAGAAAATCCAAAATCCTTTAACCACTGAAATGCCTCCATATCCTCTTTGCCTCATTTGGCGTTTTAGAATCACCCTACCTGTTGCTTCAGCCACAAGGCACATAATTTTCCTCTGTCTCGAGCAGTTCTCTCTCAGTTTCCTTCAGTAGCCTGGCTTTCTCCTCCCCATGAGTGTAGGTGTTTCCTGAGGTTCTCTGCATGGTCCTCTTATTTTTATGTATTCTTTGGCCATCTCCTTCATTCATTTGGTTTTCATTAGTCTGTGCAAACAATCCCAGATGTGTATCTCTAGTCCTTGCCATTTTGTGAGCTCAGTATTTGCATTTACAACTTATTATTAGGTAACACAAGTTGTATGACAGGTTGACATTTCAAACATCATGCTTCAAACTCAGTTTATTCAATTCTAAAACTCTTTAACCAGTGCTTAATCCAGTCTCCCATATTTGTATTCATTACCACACATTCCTTTCAAGGTTCTGTTTCTCCTTCATATGTCATTTCTCTCTAGGCATATCACAGTACCGGGTAACCTCAGTAAATATTTGTCAAGATGAACTGGAAATCATAACTATATCCACTGCAACACGTACAATGAAATGAATTCATAACTGATTGCAAAAGCTAATCTTCACTTGCATAAAACTGTGTTCTCCAAAGATGTTGCTTCCATATAAATAACTATAAAGAGTTTCTTTTAGCCTTGATTCTGATCATCCAGTGTGGAAATTGCATTTGAAAAAAAAATTTTTTTTCCTGAAGTGATGAGGTCATTTAGAGTCACACCTCTCTCTAATGTCTCATATTACTCAGAAAAAAATGACTGTTTTCTTATTTTCCTTTTGAAGACTGTCTTAAATGTAGACTCTTTTCTTCCCCAGTTTTATTGAGATATAATTGACATACATTACTGTATAAATTTAAGGTACACAACATAATGGTTTGACATATATATTGTGAAATGATTATTGCAATAAGTTTAGTTAACATCTGTCATCTCATATAGATACAATAAAAAGAAAGAAAAAAAATTTTTTCCTTCTAATGAGAACTCTTAGAAATTATTCTCTTAATAGCTTTCATATATATCATACAGCAATGTAACTGTAGTACATCCCAAAACTATGGGGGTGTATGTTACATCCCTAGTACTTAGTATCTCATAACTGGAAGTTTGTACCTTTTGATTGCCTTCATTTAATTCTCCCTCTCTCCACATCTGGTAGTGAATGTGGTTTTTCATTTTGTTTTTGTTTCTTTATATTACACATATAAGTGAGTGCATAAAATACTTGTCTTACTCTGTATGACGTTTTTTCACCTAGCATAATGCCATCAATTTCAATCCACGTTGTCACAAATGGCAAGATTTCATTCTTTTTATGGCAGAGTAATATTTTAAACCACACTTGTTTTTCTATTCATCTGTCAACAGACACTTAGGTTATTTCCACATCTTGGCTATTGTGAATAATGCTGCAGTGAACATAGAGGTGCAGATATCTTCTCCAGTTAGTGTTTTTGTTTCTCAGAGGTGGACTCTGATATCACATTCAGGTTGTTTTTTCATGAAAGTCTACATAAAATATGTAGGTTTCATGGATGGAATTTTTTAGTCTTTATAAACTGTTCAGCAGTGTTTATTTAGATAGAAGGCAGTAAGAAACATGTTTTCGCACAAATTCTTTGGCTTTTCTTACCACATAAGTATCTGGCACCTTTACATAGACTTTTTATGTTGGTATTTAAGAACTTGTATCATTTTGGAGACCTTCAAGATGGCGGAAGAGTAAGACGCGGAGATCACCTTCCTCCCCACAGATACATCAGAAATACATCCACATGTGGAACAACTCCTACAGAACACCTACTGAACGCTGGTAGAAGACCTCAGACTTCCCAAGAGGCATGAAACTCCCCATCTACCTGGGCAGGGCAAAAGAAAAAATGAAAAACAGAGACAAAAGAATAGGTATGGGACCTGCACCAGTGGGAAGGAGCTGTGAAGGAGGAAAGGTTTCCACACACTAGGAAGCCCCTTTGCGGGCGGAGACTGCGGGTGGTGGAGGGGGGAAGCTTCGGAGCCGCGGAGGAGAGCGCAGCAACAGGGGTGTGGAAGGCAAAGCAGAGAGATTCCTGCACAGAAGATCGGTGCTGACCAGCACTCATCAGCCCGAGAGGCTCGTCTTCTCACCCGCTGGGGCGGCTGGGGGCTGGGAGCTGAGGCTCCGGCTTTGGCAGATCCCAAGGAGAGGCCTGGGGTTGGCTGCGAGAACACAGCCTGAAGGGGGCTACTGCTCAATAGCTAGCCGGGAGGGAGTCCGGGAAAATGGCTGGAACTGCCTAAGAGGCAAGAGACTATTGTTTCGGGGTGTGCAAGGAGAGGGGATTCAGAGCAACACCTAAATGAGCTCCAGAGATGGACGCGAGCCGCAGCTATCATCACAGACCCCAGAGATGGGCATGAGACGCTAAGGCTACTGCTACAGCCACCAAGAAGCCTGTGTGTGAGCACAGGTCACTATCCACACCTCCCCTCCCAGGAGCCTGTGTGGCCCACCACTGCCAGGGTCCCGTGATACAGGAACAACTTCCCCAGGCAAACACACGGTGTGCCTCAGGCTGTTGCAACGTCATGCTGGCCTCTGATGCAGCAAGCTCGCCCTGCGTTCTGTACCTCTCCCTCCCCCAAGCCTGAGTGAGCCAGAACCCCCTAATCGGCTACTATTTTAACCCTGTCCTATCTGAGCAAAGAACAGATGCCCTCAGGTTACCTACACGCAGAGGCAGGGCCAAATCCAAAAATTGAACCCCAGGAGCTGTGCGAACAAAGAAGAGAAAGGGAAATCTCTCCCAGCAACCTCAGGAGCAGAGGATTAAATCTCCACAATCAACTTGGTGAACCCTGCATCTGTGGAATACCTGAATAGACAACGAATCACCCCAAAATTGAGGCGGTGGACTTTGGGAGCAACAACATATGTATTTTTTTGCTTTTTCTCTTTTTGTGAATGTGTATATATATGCTTCCTTGTGTGATTTTGTCTGTATAGCTTTGCTTTTACCATTTGTCCTAGGGTTATCTCTGTCCAATTTTTTTTCTTTAAGTATAGTTTTTAGCTCTTGTTATCATTGATGGATTTGTTTTTTAGTTTGATTGCTCTCTTCTTTCTTTCTTTTTTCTTTTCTTTTTAATTTTTTTCTTTTTAATAATTATTTTTACCTTTTTATTTTAATAACTTTATTTTATTTTATATTATATCTTTCTTTCTTTCTTTTTTTGTCCCTTTTCCTCTGAGCCGTGTAGCTGACAGTGTCTTTGTGGTCTGGCTGGGTGTCAGGCCTGTGCCTCTGAGGTGGGAGAGCCAAGTTTAGGACATTGGTCCAGCAGAGACCTCCCGGCTCCATGTAATATCAAATGGAGAAAGCTCTCCCAGAGATCTCCATCTCAACACTAAGACCCAGCTCCACTCAACAACCAGCAAGCTACAGTGCTGGACACCCTATGCCAAACAACTAGCAAGACAGGAACACAACCCCACTCATTAGCAGAGAGGCTGCCTAAAATCATAAGGTCACAGACACCCCAATACACACCACTGAACGTGGCCTGACCCACCAGAAAGACAAGATCCAGCCTCATCCACCTGAACAAAGACACTAGTACCCTCTACCAGGAAGCCTACACAACCCACTGAATGAACCTTAGCCACTGGGGGCAGACACCAAAAACAATGGGAACTATGAACTGGCAGCCTGCGAAAAGGAGACCCCAAACAAAATAAGTTAAGCAAAATGAGAAGAGAGAGAAACACACAGCAGATGAAGGAGCAACATAAAAACCCACTAGGCCAAACAAATGAAGAGGAAGTAGGCAGTCTACCTGAAAAAGAATTAGAGTAATGATAGTAAAGATGATCCAAAATCTTGGAAATAGAATGGAGAAAATACAAGAAACGTTTAACAAGGACCTAGAAGAACTAAAGAGCAAATAAACACTGATGAACAACACAATAAATGAAATTAAAAATTCCCTAGAAGGAATCAATTGCAGAATAATGGAGACAGAAGAACGGAAAGTGACTTGGAAGATAATATAGTGGAAATAACTACTGCAGAGCAGAATAAAGAAAAAAGAATGAAAAGAATTGAGGACAGCCTTAGAGACCTCTGGGACAATATTAAATGCACCAACATTCGAATTATAGGGGTCCCAGAAGAAGGAGAAAAAGAAAGGGGCTGAGAAAATATTTGAAGAGATTATAGTTGCAAACTTCCCTAATATGGGAAAGGAAATACTTATTCAAGTCCAGGAAGCACAGAGAGTCCCATACAGGATAAATCCAAGGAGAAACACACCAAGACACATATTAATCAAACTATCAAAAATTAAATACAAAGAAAAAATATTAAATGCAGCAAGGGAAAAAACAACAAATAACATACAAGGGAATCCCCATAAGGTTATCAGCTGATCATTCAGCAGAAACTTGGCAAGCCAGAAGGGAGTGGCAGGACATATTTAAAGTAATGAAAGGGAAAAACCTACAACCAAAATTACTCTACCCAGCAAAGATGTCATTCAGATTCAACGGAGGAATTAAAACCTTTACAGACAAGCAAAACTAGGAGAATTCAGCACCACGAAACCAGCTTTATAACAAATGCTAAAGGAACTTCTCTAGGCAGGAAACACAAGAGAAGGAAAAGGCCTACAATAACAAACCCAAAACAATTAAGAAAATGGGAATGGGAACATACATATCGATAATTACCTTGAATGTAAATGAATTAAATGCTCCAACCAAAAGACGTAGACTGGCTGAATGGATACAAAAACAAGACCCATATATATGCTGTCTACAAGAGACCCACTTCAGACCTAGGGACACGTATAGGCTGAAAGTGAGGGGATGGAAAAAGATATTCCATGCAAATGGAAATCAAAAGAAAGCTTGAGTAGCAATTCTCATATCAGACAAAATAGACCTTAAAATAAACACTATTACAAGAGACAAAGAAGGACACTTCTTTGGAAGGGATCAATCCAAGAAAAAGATATAACAATTGTAAATATTTATGCACCCAACATAAGAGCACCTCAATACATATGGCAAATGCTAACAGCCGTAAAAGGGGAAACCAACAGTAACACAATCATAGTAGGGGGCTTTAACACCCCACTTTCACAATGGACAGATCATCCAAATAGAAATAAATGAGTAAACACAAGCATTACATGATACATTAAACAAGATGGACTTAATTGATATTTATTGAACATTCCATCAAAAAACAACAGAATACACTTTCTTCTCAAGTGCTCATGGAACATTCTCCAGGATAGATCAGATCCTGGGTCACAAATCAAGCCTTGGTAAATTTAAGAAAATTGAAATCGTATCAAGTATCTTTCTGACCACAATGCTATAAGACTAGATATCAATTACAGGAAAATATCTGTAAAAAATACAAACACATGGAGGCTAAACAATACACTACTAAATAACCAAGAGATCCCTGAGGAAATCAAAGAGGAAATTAAAAAACACCTAGAAAAAAATGACAATGAAAACACGATGACCCAAAACCGATGGGAAGCAGCAAAAGCAGTTCTAAGAAGGAAGTTTATAGCAATACAGTCCTACCTCAAGAAACAAGAAAAATCTCAAATAAACAACCTCATATTACACCCAAAGCAATTAGAGAAAGGAGAAGAAAAAAAACCCCAAAGTTAGCAGAAGGAAAGAAATCATAAAAATCAGATCAGAAATAAATGAAAAAGAAATGAAGGAAACCATAGCAAAGATCAATAAAACTAAAAGCTGGTTCTTGAGAAGATAAAAAAAAATTGATAAACCATTAGCCAGACTCATCAAGAAAAAGAGGGAGAAGACTCAAATTAATAGAATTATAAATGAAAAAGGAGAAGTAACAACTGACACTGCAGAAATACAAAAGATCATGAGAGATTACTACAAGCAACTCTATACCAATAAAATGGACAACCTGGAAGAAATGGACAAATTCTTAGAAAAGCACTACCTTTCGAGACTGAACCAGGAAGAAATAGAAAATATAAACAGACCAATCACAAGCACTGAAATTGAGATTGTGATTAAAAATCTTCCAACAAACAAAAGCCCAGGACCAGATGGCTACACAGGTGAATTCTATCAAACATTTAGAGAAGAGCTAACACCTATCCTTCTCAAACTCTACCAAAATATAGCAGAGGGAGGATTACTCCCAAACTCATTCTACAAGGCCACCATCACCCTGATACCAAAACCAGACAAGGATGTCACAAAGAAAGAAAACTACAGGCCAATATCACTGATGAACATATATGCAAAAATCCTCAGCAAAGTAATGGCAAACAGAATCCAGCAGTACATTTAAAGGATCCTAAACCATGGTCAAGTGGGATTTATCCCAGGAATGCAAGGATTCTTCAATACATGCAAATCAATCAATGTGATACACCATATTAACAAGTTGAAGGATACAAACCATATGATCATCTCAACAGATGCAGAGAAAGCTTTCAACAGATTTCAACACCATTTATGATAAAAACCTTCCAGAAAGTAGGCACAGAGGGAGCTTACCTCAACATAATAAAGGCCATATATGACAAACCCACAGCCAACATCGTCCTCAATGGTGAAAAACTGAAACCATTTCCACTAAGATCAGGAAAAAGACAAGGTTGCCCACTCTCACCACTCTTACTCAACATAGTTTTGGAAGTTTTAGCCACAGCAATCACAGAAGAAAAAGAAATAAAAAGAATCCAAATTGGAAATCAAGTAAAACTGTCGCTGTTGGCAGATGACATGATACTATACATAAAGATGCTACCAGAAAACTACTAGAGCTAATCAATGAATTTGGTAAAGTAGCAGGATACAAAATTAATGCACAGAAATCTCTGGCATTCCTATACACTAATGATGAACAATGTGAAAGAGAAATTAAGGAAACACTCCCATTTACGATGGCAACAAAAAAAATAAAATACCTAGGAATAAACCTAACACCTGTATGCAGAAAACTATAAGATGCTGATGAAAGAAATTAAAGATGATACCAACAGATGGAGAGATATACCATGTTCTTGGATTGGAAGAATCAACATTGTGAAAATGACTATACTACCCAAAGCAATGTACAGATTCAGTGCAATCCCTATCAAAGTACCAATGGCATTTTTCACAGAACTAGAACAAAAAATTTCACAATTTGTATGGAAACATAAAAGACCCCAAATAGCCAAAGCAATCTTGAGAAAGAAAAACGGAGCTGGAGGAATCAGACTCCCTGACTTCAGCCTATGCTGAAGTAATCAAGACAATATGGTACTGGCACAAAAACAGAAATTTAGATCAATGGAACAGGATAGAAAGCCCAGAGATAAACCCACGCACATATGGTCACCTTATTTTTGATAAAGGAGGCAAGAATATACCATGGAAAAAAGACAGCTTCTTCAATGAGTGGTGCTGGGAAAACTGGACAGCTACAAGTAAAAGAATGAAATTAGAACACTCCGTAACACCATACACAAAAATAAACTCAAAATAGATTAAAGACCTAAGTGTAAGGCCAGACACTATAAAACTGTCAGAAGAAAACATAGGCAGAACACTCTATGACATAAGTCACAGCAAGATCCTTTTTGACCCACCTCCTAGAGAAATGGAGATAAAAACAAAAATAAACAGATGGGACCTAATGAAACTTAAAAGCTTTTGCACAGCAAAGGAAACCATAAACAAGACGAAAAGACAACCCTCAGAATGGGAGAAAATATTTACAAATGAAGCAACTGACAAAGGATTAATCTCCAAACTTTACAAGCAGCTCATGCAGCTCAGTATCAAAAAAACAAAAAACCCAATCCAGAAACGGGCAGAAGACCTAAACAGACATTTCTCCAAAGAAGATATACAGATTGCCAACAAACACATGAAAGGATGCTCAACATCACTAATCATTAGAGAAATGCAAATCAAAACTACAATGAGGTATCACCTCACACCTGTTAGAATGGGCCTCATCAGAAAACCTATAAACAACAAATGCTGGAGAGGGTGTGGAGAAAAGGGAAACCTCCTGCACTGTTGATGGTAATGTGAATTGATACAGCCACTATGGAGAACAGTATGGAGGTTCCTTAAAAAACTAAAAATAGAAATACCATACGACCCAGCAATCCCACTCCTGGGCATATACCCTGAGAAAACCATAATTCAAAAAGAGTCATGTACCACAATATTCACTGCAGCTCAATAACCAGGACATGGAAGCAACCTAAATGTCCATCAACAGATGAATGGATAATGGCACATATATACAATGGAATATTACTCAGCCATAAAAAGAAACGAGATTGAGTTATTTGTAGTGAGGTGGATGGACCTAGAGTCTGTCATAGAGAGTGAAGTAAGTCAGAAAGAGGAAAACAAATACCGTATGCTAAAACATATATATGGAATCTAAAAAAAAAAAAAAAAGAAAAACGGTTATGAAGAACCTAGGGGCAGGTCAACAATAAAGGCACAGACGTAGAGAATGGAGTTGAGGACACGGGGAGGGGGAAGGGTAAGCTGGGACGAAGTGAGAGAGTGGCATGGACTTATATACACTACCAAATGTAAAATAGATTGCTCGTGGGAAGCAGCCGCATAGCACAGGGAGATCAGCTAGGTGCTTTGTGTCTACCTAGAGGGGTGGGATAGGGTGGGTGGGAGGGAGACGCAAGAGGGCCGAATTATGGGGAGATATATATATATATATATATATATATATATATACACACATACACATAGAGCTGATTCACTTTGTTATACAGCAGAAACTAACACAGCATTGTAAAGCAATTATACTCCAATAAAGATGTTAAATGAAAAAAAGAAAAGAAAAAACTTGTATCATTTTCAAAAACAGTATTTAGGCATCTGTTTTGAATTGTAGTGGGAAGCATCACTAATGCTTGCTTACAAAGCCACATAAGTCTCTTGAAGACTGTATCCTATTTGGAAAGTGCATGTTATGACAGTGCCTCTGCCAACAGCACCTTTCTGAATAGATGGTAACTCACTTAACCATTGAACCTTATCCTCATGGTTATATCAAACCACATTGTAATTTTTTTTTTTTTTTTTCGGTACGCGGGCCTCTCACTGTTGTGGCCTCTCCCGCCGCGGAGCACAGGCTCCGGACGCACAGGCCCAGCGGCCATGGCTCACGGGCCCAGCCGCTCCTCGGCATGTGGGATCCTCCTGGACGGGGGCACGAACCCGTGTCCCCTGCATCGGCAGGCGAACTGTCAGCCACTGCGCCACCAGGGAAGCCCCACATTGTAATTTTTAAAAGTGACTTCAACTTTCGTGAAACTCTAACAAACAGTATATCGTGATGAAATATTTTCTGCCTGAGTAGATCTTGGATTTCTGGTGATATTTCTTCAGGAGACAGTTCTCTGTGCTTGTTTGCTGCTAAAAGTGAATAAAATAGCCTTTTCTGAAATAGAACTTAGGAGAAACACAGGTCACTGTTCCCAGGATTTCTTAGCTTTGTGTATCTAAATGTCTTAGGAAGGATATAATATGTCTTGGGTGTTGTCAAATCCCCAAGTACAAAATAGCCCTTTAATTGTTATAAATAAATAATGATGCTTCAATTATTCCCACAATGAAGCAAGCTTCTCTCATGGCTTCCCTTTTCTGGGCCTTCATGGAGAATTTAAGGAAATTTGATGAAGACATTGGTTGTCAAAAAATTTGCCATAGGAAAAACTTATGTGACAGGTCATTGGAATGCAAATACGTATCTTGTAACTGTATCCGCTTTGACTATTATGAATGATTTGTAGTTCACAGAATCTCCATGGTAGTTGTGTGGGCTCAATGCCCAATAACTGTTACAGTTAGTCCATTACAGTGTACTACTCTGGCTGAGCTTGAGAGGCTGGTAATCTGTCTTTTCGCCCTTCTAGGACTGCCTCATTAGTTTTTGTGTGCTGTCAGCTGACACAATAAACAAACAAATAAATACATACATACCTACGTATGTACATATGTACATTTATAAGTAAATAAATAGAAGGAAGAGAGGGAGGGAGGGAGGGAGGGAGGGGAGAAAGAAAAGTAAGCTTTGTCCTGTCATCTTTTATTTCTTAGTTTACATTATCAATGTCTAGTCTAGGGATCAGAAAACTACAACATGGGCCAGATCTAGCCCACTGCCCTCTGCAAGTATGGTCTGTAAACTAAGAATGTTTTGCATTTTTTAACGACTGTAAAAAAATTACAAGAAGAATGTTACATGAGCAGTGAAAATCATAAGATTTTTATATTTTAGTGCCCACAAATAAAGTTTTATTAGACCACAGCCACGTTCATTCATTTACATTTTGTCTGTGGCTACTTTTGTGCTACTACAGCAGAGTTGAGTAGTTGCCAGAGGCTGCTTAGCCCAAAGAGCCTAAATTATTTATTATTTGGGTTTTTACAGAAAAAAATTGCTGACTCCTGTTTTATTTAATAATTATATAATTTTAGAAAAATTAAGACTTCTGAAAGAAGCTATTTTCTAATATGTAGCTATAATACAAGAATTTGTAATGTTGCTTCATATAAATACATCTTCTTTAATCTTGAGTAAAAAATGTTCTGCTCTTCTATTAAAACTTAAACTAGAAACCAAGTTTACTTAATTATTTTCCCATTCATTCCTGCTACTACATCCCCTAAAAAGGAGCACAGGTTGAAAAAAATGTAATTTATAATCAGTGCTTTCTAAAATTTGGTATTATTTGTTGATATTCTGTAGCATTTTTGGTTTTTCGTTTTTTGTTTTTTAGTTTTTAGTATTTAGGGCGATGGGTATTTTTATGTTCCTTACTCTTTTTTTTTTTTTTTTAATTTTAGGAAGGGCTATAAAACAGCAGGCAAGGGTTCTCATAGGATTAACATTTCTATTTTAACTTTGCCACCTACTGCTTACGTCCAGGCTATTTGTTCAAAGCCAACTATAATGCACAGTGAAGAGATTTTTGCCTGTTTTCCTTTTGCCTCTGGAGTTATGAAAATATTTAAGTGTCTAGGTCAATTTCAGACACGTTTTGTCGAATTTACATTTTTAGCACTAAATATGAATCAGAATGCCATGTGCTTTCTGATGAAAGAGTGAGAGTTTTCTTGTGAATAGTTGTTAGAGGTTTAGGATGATTTAATGCCATTATGATTTTTTAATGTAAGCTCAATACGTGTGCTACTTTGTGAAAATTCTTATATAGTGTGTAGTGTTTCATGCTCTTCTTAACGTCTGTTTAACTGGACGAGTACTAAGTTGGACTGTAGGCTCCAATAAGTCCTTTGAAAGTGTGGAGTTTTGAAGTATGTGCCCACATATGTGACTCAAACCTTAATACGTTTGCCTTGCAGCATTACAGGATAACTGCCTTCATAGTAACTAACAAGTTCTGGCAGTCACAGCTCTTGGAATGGCACACTGAATGAACGGCAGAGCCAGGCATTTTGCTTTTTAAAGAACTCCCTAAATTACTCAAGATGTAAAATTTGATAGCTGGAACAGTACGTTTGACTTCAGAAAAGACTATACTGTCAGTTGGAAGCTGTACATGAGTGTCACTCCTTTGCTTAGGAGTAAGGAACAAATCCCCTTATAAGTCACTGGTTTTTAATAACATTGTGGTTCACTGCTTTCCAAAGCAGAATCTGGAAACTTCTGAGAGTTTACCAAGGATTCTACAGGGATTTTCACAGCAGGAAATAGTAATAGAACAGAGTGGAGTGATGGCTGAATTGACAGGAGAAAGATGATAAATCATGGTTTGATGACTGCTTGATCATGTGGAAGAGTAGCAAAAGGGATATGTGAAGAGAAAAAAATGTAAGAGAGCCCATATGGTGATTGTTAATCCACAGAGAAATGTTCTCATTTAAATTTTACTTTAAGAAGACAATTTGTTAAAAATAAATATATGGATAATTGCTGAAAAAAAGTTTTTTAAGCATAATTCTTTTCCTTTAAGCTACTCTTCAGAGATACATTCTTTTAAAGCTAGCATAAAATCTCACATAATTTTTATACAAATTTTAGTGTTGCTAGTTTGCCTGGATTACCCATTTACTTATTTAGTATGCTACTTATTATGCAAATAAGTGTACTTTTTCAAGTTTCTGAAATATTTTATTACTATTATAGTGATGCTAATTAAAGTTATTTACAGTGCTTACTTTTTCCAGATATGTTATTGAATCACCCCCAGCGCTTATAGCTACCCATTGAAGAACTGTGAGAATGTAGACTCCATAGAGAGCAAGGATATTTGTCTGATTTATTCATTGGCATATCCTCAGTACCTAGAATAGTGCATCACTCAAAGTTGTCACTCAGTAGATATTATTTGAATGAATGAGTGAATGAGTTGCACTTATCCTCCATCGTGTTTGACAGAAGCTCAGATAAGTGAAGATCACATAGATATTGAGGGTATGATACAACCAGAATATCACCTCTTGCTGTCTGATTTCACATCCTGAGCATTTACCCTCTTCAAGTTAATTACCTCATCTACCATCAGCACTTTACATATTTTCCTTTTATGAAGTTAAGGTAATTTAATTTATATTGTCTCATTTTACTATGAATTAAATGTTTCATCCACATATGTCAAGAAGATATTGCTGATGCGTTGACATTCAACATTAGCATCAGCTTTGCTTTGTTTGAATGACATCACTCGCTTTTGCCCATCCACATGCTGTCACCACGTCTTACATGTGAACGAGATATCTCTCAAGGTGACAGAAAAGACTTGGAACAGACTGGATTTGTATGTGAATTAACCAATTAACCTGTGATTCTGATATCTTTTTATGTCAGTTGCCATATATTTAGGAGTGAAGGAGGTAATACTTTGGGGGGAGAGTAGAGTACAGAAATGGAATAGTACTTCATCTTACTTTTTTATATATCACTAAATCTTTGTGTGTTTTGAAATGGGGCTTATATCTGTGTCCAAAATGTCTTACGCACTCACCAAAACACATATATCTAATTTGCAGGTTTCTATTTACTTAAAATAGATTTTGCATATTCAGTAGATAGATATGGAGGATTTCAGAATATCACACAAGGAGATAGTGCCTCTCAGCAGTAGAGCTGGCAACAATATGCTCTTTATCACTGGTTCGTTTACTATTTAATCACTAATATAAAACAACTACAGTCAAACCTAATCCGTATGTTGCCTTCATTTAACCCCTTACTCTTATATGAATGTAAGAAAATTTTCTAGCCTAAAGACATTAATTTATGAAGTCTTCTGTCTGCATCTTAAGAAGAAATAACCACACTCTGTTCTTGTTCTTGATGTGCTGCCAAGCTTTGCTGAAGCAGACTTGGCAGCCTTTGTCCCCAGGAGAAAATCTCACAGCCCACTACCCAGCCAGGCCAGGCCCTGTCTATGTGACTACCCAAAGGAGGTGCGTAGCCAGGTGTCAGTTGTGAGGGTGGTCTTTGTGGGAAGCCAGTTTTTTTAAAAAAAAGTTTTATGGAACTGAGAAAAATTCAAATGGTCAAAAATGGAAAGAAAGGTTTCATTGTAGAATATGAAGTGTAGTGTGAATTGAACCAAAAAGATTTGAAACTGGATTTTCTGAGGTAAGTCATAAATGTTTTATTTAGTTTAGAGTCATAAATGTTTTACTTAGTTGTATGCTTATTTTTCTCTTCACTAATGTGGTAAGCAGAATAAGAGTCCCCCAAAGTCCTAATCCCTGGATCATGGTCTCTCTGCTCAGGGTCCCACAAAGCTGCAGTCAAAGTGTAAACCAGACTGCATTCCTTTCTGGAGTTTAAATTCTCTTCCAAACTCACATGGTTTTGGGAAAAATTAAGTTCCTTCCTGATGCAAGAATGAGGCACTGCAGTTCCCTGCCACTGGCCATTCAAAACATGATTGTTTGCTCCTTCAATCTGGTAACACGGGGTCTCATACAATGGAGCATAATCATGGGATTGACATACCATCAATTTAGCATTATTCTTTGGCCTAGAAGCAAATCACACATCCACTTGCACTCAAGGGGAGAAGTTATACAAGGGCATGACTTAGTAGGGTTCACCTTAGTGTAGGTCAGTCACTGCCCAGATACACTTAAATAGATCTGTTTGGTATTGGTGGGGAGGATACATTACAGACTGAGGAGAGAAGGCCAGTTAGGAGACTTTTGCTTTTTATAGACAAGAATTGATGAGAGCCTAAATTAAAACAGGTATTAGAAGTCAGAGATTGAGAGAGATTATCAAGAGATATTTAGGAAGAGGAAAGGACTTGATGATAACAAATTGATGAGGGAAGGGTAGGCAGATGAAGAAAAGTGTCTAACGTGTTTTGTAGATTTATGGTCTGGCAAAGGGGTGAAAAGAAGTACCATTCACTGATCAAGGGAATATAGAATCAGCAAGCAGATTTGGGAAGTAATGAATTCCTTCTGAAGAGCACACCTGTCTTCTCCTATGACCTGTTATGATTAGAAGCTGAATTTACCACCTAAAATACACTATCTCATTAAAACCTCATAGCATCCCAATGAGGTGGAATCATTATTCCCATTTTACAACTGTGTAAACTGAGCTTATGTTCATGAAGCTATTAGAAACTAATTAAATTCCAACCCAGGTCTGTCTCACACTGAGTTAAAGATTTTGTGTACCATTCAGATGGATAAGTCAAAGAGGGTGTTGTTGTAGATACACTTCAGCAGAGAGGGCTGTGCTAGAGATGTAGATATAGGAGTCATTAGCAATGTAGGTGTTAGCTGAATCCATGACAATTCTTGAGGTCAGTCTAGGAACTATACAGATAAGGATTTAACTCTGGGGAGCTCATTTACACGGTAGGAGAATAGAGAGTATTTACCAAGAAAATGGAGAAAAAGTGACCATGAAAGTAACAGGAGAATAAGAGGAAATAATATCATGGTGATCTGGAGAGAAGAGAATAGCAGGCAGGAAAGAAGCCGTGGTCGAGATCATCAGATGTAGCACAGTTATGTCTGACTGCCCTTGCAATACGTTCCTTTCCTCATTAGCCTGTCTTCTTGAAGACCAGTGAAGTTTGAGAGGAAACAACCATTCCAGTGGAAAGAATGAGTTGTGAACAGGAGGCAGTAAGAAGGCGTTAGCATGAGCAAGTCCGTGGTGGATTAAGAGATGACTAAATGAAGAGGGGAAAGCTCCTCTTTACCCAAGCACCCAGTAACATAGGTAAATGTTCCAAATCAGCTTCTGTATGTGCTTTAATTTTTGCAAATTAATGCAGAACAGCCTATCTTATGGTAAAAATGGTGCAGAAAATAAATTACTTAATGACCATAAAATTCATTAATCTCAGATGAGTAATTCTTTCCCCAAATGATAAAGGATTAAGTAGAAAGAGTTAGCTCCAATTTTGCCTCTTTGGAAATTTAGTTATTTCATAGTGTAGAATCAGTAAAACTTTACATAGGACATGCACCTGCATGTAAGTCTGTTTAACTTGAAATGTAAACAAAACATTCATGATATAATGCAGTGAAGGATAATGAGACATGATATGTACCTTTTGGTAATTTACAAAATCCTAAAACATTAATTTTAGTGATTCCTGAGGCCCTATTTGAGCATTATTTTTAGCTGTATCACCAGGAAATAACTACAGTAAACCATATGCTGATGGATTTATCCCTTGGTCTAATACTGTTAGAGATTTTTCAAAATCATTACAGGAAAAATTAGCTTCTAGAACCAGAACATATTATATTGTAACTTAATTAAACACATTTTGATACATTAGATATTTTTCGTGAGGACAGAAACCTTAGTTGAATAAATAATTAAGTCAACTTTTTTAAATGGCACATTTTGCTGGATTCTGATTTTTTGGTAAGCCCCAACTAAGTCAAGGCTTATAATTTAGTCACTCCTTATAAAATTGCCAGTTTAGTAAGATTGTTGGCCTTAAAATTTTGCCCCAGAAGTCTACTTCTCGATTAGCTTATCTAGATATGTAACTCCCAAACTTTCTACAGCAGTAATGGATACAAGCGTGTGTGTGCTTACCTGTAAAATCCTAGGTCCTACATATGGCAGTGTGAAATGGGAAATTAAAATTTCCAGAGATACTCTCATAATGATCAGTTCTAACTTTGTTTAGGATTTCTCCAAAACCTTGTTAAAAACAGAATAACTTGTTAGAATAGTTATAATAAGTTATTCTTGGATAAATTCTAGGCTAAGGGTTAGGGAACATGCTTTAACTTCAAAGGACGTATGTTTAAATTCTGCTCTGTATCATCTACCAGTTATATGACCTGAGCAAATTATATAACATCTCTAAGCCTGGTTTTCTTAACTGTACCTACTTTATGGATGTATTTTAAAGATTGAATGAGATGATGTGTATAAAACCTTGAATGTACTGCCTAGAAATTAGTAAGCACTCAACAGGTACATATACACAAGTATCTATACAGTAGATACATATTTATTGACATCAATCATACATATCTATGAATATAAATATGCATATATATAAGTATATTTGTGCATACATAAATATTTTTGAATTTCTATTGCAAATCCTGATACTATTCTATTCACCAAAAATAAGCAGTGAAAAAAATACACAAGTGTCTCACCTTTTATAAAGTTCATATTCTTGTGGGAGGAAACAGGCAATGAATAATATGTGCAACAATTATTTTACAGCATTACTTAAATTTGAGTACACTGTATTAGGAAAAGCAGAAAGGAAACAAAACCTTTAATGACAGACCATAGATGAATTTGCCTTTAATAAATGAGAGGCATTTCTTCTGTTTGGAAATTATAGATAAAAGTAAAGCGCTGGTATATAAGAACAGTAAGTAATTTATGTAACAGGTAAAGAGTGACAATGAGGAATGACAATTTCGGAACACTAAGAGAAAAATTATAATCTCTGTAGAGTTTACAAAGAAGGTTCACATAGACTTTTGCCTTTGATCTTGAACAGCCTTGTCAGGTATGTAAAGCAAATACTATATCCACATTTTATAGAGAAATAAAAAGGCTTACAGGAGGCAGATTTGCTCAAGTTTACACCATTTTCCAGTATAAAACCAGAATGGATAAGAATAGAGGACACTATTGTAGGTTTGGGGAAATAGGTATATTTTTTTTCAGTAGTGGTGTCGGAACTGCCATTCACTGGGCTGTTAATAAGCAATGCTTATCTACTCCTGAGAGCTAACTGCAAAAAGAGAACCATCATAGAGCGCAGTTACAAGTGTACTCAGCGTTCAGCATATGGTGAAACAGTACTAATTGGTTGTATTCCTTCTAATGTAACTGATGTTGGGCAGACTCAATAGCAGTGTCCTGAATTATACAGTAGCTTTAGTTTACTTCTGAATACTTACATTCTACTTTATCTTTTTAGTAATAACCAGAACATTATTTCGATCTATAGCTTTACTTAATTATATCTCTTAAATTATTATTTTTTATTGCGTGAGCTAAATGTTTTTTAATCAGGGAAATAGATGAACAAAAAAAAGAAAAAGAAAAGAAAAAACAATCCTAGCTTGTATTCCGTAATTTGAAACCAAGTGTATTTCAGCATTAAGAAGTATGTGAATAGGACAAGGTAATGTGTACATATATATTAGATAAAATGGCTTGTAGAACCTTGGATCACAGTGAAATGCACAGTACTATTTCTACAGTGAAACATAGAAATCTTCAAACCAAGTGTAATAAATAAAGACCATAAATAGCCTTAAGTAAGTGCAGGTCAAATTTTGTGACCAAAGGAGTTCAAGTCAGGGCAGATTTTACCACCAAAGCACTTAAAAAAAAAAAAAAAAAACTTTTGAAATTTAGAGTTGCAGAAAAAAGATTATAAGCCCATATTAAAAATTTAGTGTAACCCACTACTTATACAGAGGGATTATACTATATATACACTAATTATTTTTTTACCCTGTAAGATATCACAAATAGCTCTGCTTGGCATATTTGGGAGAGAAGAGAGGGATATTTTATTTTACTGTCACTTAAGATTCTCATAAATATTATTACTTACATTTTGTTACAGATTTATTGGTTCACAAAACTGAAAAACACAATTGTAGAGTGGTTTTACATGTTGTTTGACCAGGACCCCAGCTTCTTTCTTTGGAGTTTTTGGCTCTGTCCTCCTTAGCAGGGAGCAGAGATCAGCTTTGTTCTTAGGTTAACTTTTCTCATGTTTACAAATGGCTGCAGAAGTTCCAAAACGTATCTACAAACCAATCAGCCCTAATGGAAAGAGGTCATATCTAACTCTCTTTATTCTTCCTATAAACCTGTTTCTATTTTGTATTATTTCCATTGACTAAAAGACATCCTTTAGCATTTCTTCAAATAAAGGGGGTCTGCAGGCAACAAAATTTCCCAGCTTTTATTTATCTAAAAAATGATTGATTTCATCTTACTATTTAAAGAATATTTTCAATGGGTATAAGATTATGGGTTAACTCTTTTTTTCTTTCAGTATTTAAAAAACGGTCACTCCATTATCTTCTGGCTCCATTGTTTGTAATAAAAAGTCAGCAATAATTATATTCCTTGTTCTCATGACATAATGTCTTTTTTTCTCTGGCTGCTTTCGAAGTTTTCTTTCTATAAGTTTTGTTTTCAGCGATTTAAATATAATGTGCCTGTGCGTGGCTCTTTTTATATCTATTTAGCTAGGGTCTCACAGAATTCCTAGATCTACAACATATTATTTTTCACTAAATTTGGGAAATTTTCAGCCATTATTTCTTCATATAGTTTTTTCTTCCCCAGTCTCTCCTTATTCTCCTTTCAGAACTCTAATTACACATATATTAGACATATATTAGGCATGCCCAAAAGACTCTGTTTATCTTCAGTTTTTTTCTCTATGTTCTTGCAACTGGATAATTTCTATTGATCTGGCTTCAAGTTTACTGATTTTCTTCTTTCAACCCCAATCTGCTATTGTCTATAAAATTGATCTTTTATCTTAGTTATTATAGTTTAGTTCTAAGATATCCATTTGACTTTTATAGTTTTTATTTCTTTGCTGAATTTTTCTTGTCTGTTCATTCATTAAGACCATAACTTCTTTTCATTTCTGATTTCCTTTTAATTTTTTGAACATAGTTATAATAGCTATAATAGCTGCTTTAAAGTTTCTGCTTGCTAAGTTCAACATGTTGGATAGTGTTAAGTTCTTTTTCTTCCCGAAGACTAACCACTCATGTATTCATTCCTCTTCTCTCCCTCTCTCTCTCTCTCTCCACATACAATAATTTTTGTTGCTGTTGATACTGGACATTGTAGATAATAACTTGCCTTTAGGTTCAAGCAGTCAATTATTAGTTGATCACCTTGAATTTGTTTAGACTTGCTTTACTCTCTGTTAAAATTCTTGTGCTCAAGCATTCTAATTTAGCAGGACTCAAACTCCAAACTCTCTCCCTTGTAATTCTTGTCAGATCTTGGTTACAAGTTGTGTTAGGGCAGACCTAACGTAGTTCTTAACTCTAGAATGTGACGCTTACTCTTATAGGGTCAACCTTCTTGTGTCAGCTGGATGTCAGGATTTTTAACAAGGTATTAATGCAATCTGTCTACTCTAATAGAGCCAGAGCTCCAATTAAACCAGGATTGCTCTTCTCCAGAGCTGCTGCACCCATAATTTGTCTGTTCCATACTCCTAATAGGAGTTGCAATCTGTTAAGCTTTGGGAGTGTCATCCTGCAAATGTATAGCCCAGGAATTAGCCATAGACCCACAGGGGATTTTCACATGGCCTTCTAGAACCCGTTTTCTGGACACCTCCCTTTCTCTGATACCATGTGCCAGAGAATTAATTTGCTTCTGCTGCCCTAAATTCTCATACCTGCCTTCTCATCGCAGTGGGACTACTCTGCACTACTTGGACACCTGCTCTCTGCACCTCTGTTGAGAAATTGTTCCCAGGCAGAAAGTGGGGTAATCATGAAGACCACCTTGTGAATTTTTTTCTTCTTTTAGTCTTGTACTATCTGTTATCCATTACCTAGAAAGAATTGTCTCATATAACTCATCCAGTTTTATAGTTGTTTCTTACAAAAAGGATATTCTAGTATCAGTTACTAAATCATGACCAACTGCCATATTGCCCTCCAGAAAGATTTTTCAGAATGCATTTCTACCAAATGTGTATGAAAATACCTATTTCTTTATATCCATACCAGCTCTAGGTTTAACATTATTTTAATGTTTGGAGATTAAGTGGGTATTTTTGTAATTTCATATGTATATGTATATACACTTTTTAAATATATATACTTTTTCATACATGTACACTTTTACATACAAATCATATACAGTATGATTTTCAAAATATCTGAAACTTTTTATTATAATTTTGCTTGGGGACACTCCCAGAATATTTTAGTACATTCCAGATAAGTCATTAATTTTATATATTCAGAGAAAATATGTTATTTTAGCTGAACTTAGGCAGAAAAAAATTAAAAATCAATAGATATTTTAAAATGAATTTAGTAGCTTTTTCAGTACATGTTCATCTTTTGTGATTTTCAAATGTTTGAACAGATATATATTTATTTTGTAAAGCTTATTTAAAATTAGCACTTTTTTTTTTTGCGGTACGCGGGCCTCTCACCGTTGTGGCCTCTCCCGCTGCGGAGCACAGGCTCCGGACACGCAGGCTCAGCGGCCATGGCTCATGGGCCTAGCCGCTCCGTGGCATGTGGGATCTTCCCGGACCGGGGCACGAACCCGCGTCCCCTGCATCGGCAGGCGGACTCTCAACCACTGCGCCCCACCAGGGAAGCCCTAAAATTAGCACTTTTAAAAATTATAAATCTGTGATCTGACGTGGGAATCAACATCAAAATTTTTTGGAAACTTCCTAATTTTTTTAATGAGGTGGACTGAACACAACACTTTGAGAAACTATTTGTATAATAGAACATGGTATCTAAAAGAGCATGAGTATCTAAAAGATTATCTAAGAGTATCTAAAAGATAATCTAAAAGATAATCTAAAAGATTATCTAAGAGTATCTAAAAGAACATGGTATCTAAAAGGGTGCTAGGTGCTTGGGAGTCAAATGAAATTAATGGTATCAGCAAATAAACTTGAAAGTCACTGAATATTATATTTTCCTCACAATGTGGAAAAGTATTTTATAGTTCTGAAAGGTTCTGTAGTAAAGAGCAAAGAAACCTATTTAACTTAGGTTAATCTAGTACTATCCAAATTTATTCAACCTTACCAACTTTTTTTTTTTCCTACAAACTTTTTAACATTATCACACTCAGGGAGAGGCTGAATAGATAGCATTTGTTGATACTGTCTTTCCAAGGACCTCCCTTCAAATAGAGATACTTGAGATGCCTTTGATGACCAACTAGGGCTCTAACTGCCCAAGGGCTGAAGCTGCAGGTGTCAACATCACAGCATTTAGTTAACCTATTGAGTGTGAAAAGCTCTGCTAAGTGTGAGAAATTGTGCTAAATGACCTAGTTTAGAAATATATATACATATACATATATGCTATATATATATATAGTAAGGGGGGGGTCATACATGAATAGAATTGCCACCTCTTAAAGGTGTATTCAGTAAACTACTAATAAAGATTTTATAAACTTAAGATTCAGTTTTATTCTCAAATTTTAAAAAATATTATTAAAAGAATGTAGCAGCAGTTTGATAAACTAACAGGAAAAAGAAATCTATTATGAATATATATTTTAACTAACATGAACTAAAGCAGCCAATTGGTAAGGTCTAATTATAGAAACTAACAATGTAAGGTATCTAGTCATTTCATTCTTCCCTATATTGTCTATAAAGCTTTCATTTGCCAAACAGAGCTTTTGCAGTTCTTTTTTGGCTTTATAATATATTTCTTAATTTTAATAAACAAATTGGTGCAGAAAACTATAATTAAAAAAGTATTGTTATTTAACAAATATAGTGATTTTATCTTAGATAATACTAATTTTAACTAATAAACACTAGAACTGATTTTCCTGCAATAATTAACCTCTGAAGTCATGCAAAGGGCTGCTTAGGTTGACATTTAGAGACACTATAGTGAAGATTGAGAAAAAGGAGGAAACAGTTAAGTATATGACTTTGGAATTTGTATGTTTGTCTTTACTAAATTGAATGAGGTCCCTCCTTAGCTGGTACAAATTGCTAGCTTTAATTACCAACACCTAGAATAAGGTTGGCTACGTAATTTGCAGGGCCTTCTACAAAATGAAAATTCATGGCTTCTTGTTTAAAATTATTAAGAATTTCAAGGAGGTGACAACAAAGCATTAAACTAAATATGAATCCTTCTGACCACAGAAATATGTGTGACTGAACAACTCTAACACCCATGAAGCCAACCCTGACTAGAATATTTTTAAAGAATAACAACCAGGGGTAAGGGACTGACTAAATCTGATTAAGGAGGCAGTGTTCTCCCAAATCCCCAGGCAGCCAGAAGCCCAAGGGCAAGCAGACAGCTTGGCAGAGCAGTTTCTAGGGAAACCTCTAAGGACTAGTTTAGAGGAGACTCAGTAGACAGATACACATACACTGTTCAAATGACCTGCAGGCAATGAGTTATGTTTCATCACTTGTTTATACTGTGCTATAAATGCAAGCTGTTCTCTCATCTGGAGACAGTGGTAAGGTTTAAGGATAGTATTGCTATGATCTGTTGTACTAGAAAGAAAAAGAACACCTAGATGTTATAAAATATATAATACAGGAAAGAAGTTTGTCTGGGGAATTTTCTTTAAAGAGTCAATGAAGTAGAAGAAAATTAAGAGCACTAATATGGGTTGGTGAGTCTCCTATGCTATCGTTGTATATCAGTTTACATTATGCAAATCACTTATAAGATGTGTCTTGCTTGATTCATGTCACAATGCTTTAATGTATTCAAGGCATGCCTATTATGTATATCTCATAGATAAGAAAATTGGGGTTCAGAAAAAATAGTGACTCCAATAATGTCAAAAGTTTAGTAAGTGGTCGAGCTACAAATAAAAAATAATTTGCACTTATTGAGGGTATACTATGCACTAGACATCATACTAAGCAATTTGCATGTATTATTCATTTAGATTTATTAGTCAGAACTCTTTCAACTGAAAGTGACCATACGCTTTACTTAAACTAGTTAAAGAATAATAATTTTTTTTGTGTGTTCAACTGGGAAATGCAGGAGGCAGCCTCAGATATAGCTGAATTTGTGCTAATTGGATGTTTTCAGGAATTTATCTTACCAGCTTTCAGTTCTGCCTTCCTCTTTATTCTCAAATGGAGTCTGTGCATGTGGTAGCAGGGATGGCCTCAGCACCTCCAAATTTACAAGTCTTTAACAGTCCTGATCTCAGAAAGAAAGAGGCTCCCACCTATCTAATTCCCAAGGAGGGCTAGGCCCTGACTTGTTTCTATGCCCACTCCTGCATGAATCATAGGGGCAAAGAGATGTTCTAATTGCACAGGCCTAAGTCATGGCATCTCCCTGGGGCTGAAAGAGATACTCCACTCCTTAACCATGTAGACTGAGAATGAGAGAGGTGTTGTTTCCAAAAGATGTCTCAGGGTGTTATTACCAAGAAAGGGGAAGTGATTCTAGGTAGACCTTAGTAACAGATATCCATTACAAAAGTTATAATTATTATTTACATTTGCACACAAGCAAACTGTAACTATATTGTAGGCAAGGTGCTTTTCCCAAGGAAATATAAGCTATATCCCAATTCTGCAGATCAAAAGCAAAAAGAATTTATGCTGCATATATTCAAGGAATGCCATTCTCACTACCGCCAGAAGGAAGGTATTTGATAACTATATATATTATCATCTTCAAGCTAAAGGGTTCAGAGATGGCTTTATGTAGACATAAGTAATTGGGAATTTTATGGACATTCCGGAATGAATATTTTTCAATGACTAACATTTAGTGCGAACACACTATTCAAAAAACCATAAAAAAAAAACCCTGTAAATTCTAGACTGTGAGCTCTTGAGTGCCATGCCCTTTTATCTTTGCATTCATACTGGTGATAGTGCCTGACATACTGAAGGTACTCAGTAATTTCTTGTTGAACCAATGAGTAAAAATGGGTGGAAGACAACCCAAGTCCTTTTATTTACTTAGTAGTGAATGGTTCATCCCAAGGATACCTCAAAAGTATTTTCTATATATGGAACTGAGGTTTTGTGAGTATGTTTAGAAAAGAAACCAAAGGTGTCTACCATGACTGCATTTTGAGAGAAATTTTCCCATTAACATGGGCCAATTTAAGGGGCAACCATGGGTGATATATATATTGGCTCCTTCCTGGTGCCATAACTGATTGAAATGACACATTAGCACTTGACAACTGATCTATCCACCAAGCCACAGTTTGCAGTGTGCCTTCATCATGACTAAATTGGACCAAATTAAATCTGCCTCTTGAGACTCTGAACTGGAGATTGTGGGAGTCTGGCAGTTTGTAAGAGGAGCAGAAATATAAAGACGTCTAGAGTAGAGCCTTGTAAATGTGTACAGTACAGTTGGGATCTCTGTTTATGAGGGTCCAAGTGCTAGAGATCCTGACCAATCACCTAAGTCGTTGATCAACTAGAACTCCTGCTGTGTCTTTTAAATAGTCCCCTCAGCGCTTCCCTGGTGGCGCAGTGGTTGAGAGTCCGCCTGCCGATGCAGGGGACACGGGTTCGTACCCCGGTCCGGGAGGATCCCACATGCCGCGGAGCGGCTGGGCCCGTGAGCCATGGCCGCTGAGCCTGCGCATCCGGAGCCTGTGTTCCGGAACGGGAGAGGCCACAACAGTGAGAGGCCCGCGTACCACAAAATAAATAAATAAATAAATAGTCCCTTCAGTGAGGTCTGCATTGTGGTAAAAAAACTGCATAGTCATGTATAATTCTGAGCACCACATTTTAAATAGGATAATCCCAAACTGCAGGGTGTTCAGAGAAAGGCAGGTAAAAATATCTGATTTTGAATTTGAATAAGATTTACTTGAATAGAGTGCTCATGCTTAGACCAGAGAAACAGAGTATGGAGGGTATAAAGATACACTTGGAGAGATGTGAAAAAGAGATTGAGTACTGTATATTCTTGGCAGCTGTAGAAGAAAGGCCAATGGATAAAATAAACAGGGAGGTAGAGCTATTTGCATTCAACTAAAGAAGAATTTTCCAGCCTTTTGCTAACTTGTGAAAAACTGATCTTGGATAATAAAATTGTAGTGATAAGATATTGTAGATGAGATTTCATTGGATAATTAGAGATTCTTCAATTTAAAGAAAGTATCATTGTCCAGTTTTATAGAAACTTTCTTTTTTTAGAAAACTAGGCTAATTGTCAGAGGTGGACTTACCAGAAACTTTAGAATTCCTCATTTATAACTGTTTGGGAAAGGTCCAAACAACTCTGTTTTTGTGTTTATGTATTATTTTACTTAAAGAAGACCCCCCCCCAAATTATAAAAGTTCAAGGTCTCATAAAATCCAATTAACAACTGTTAATAGTGATGATTCTCACAAGGATCTAAAGCTATTCCATTCATATTGAATCCACAAATTTGAGACTTCTAATTTATGTATAAAAAACTTTAATATGTAGTATGAGAACAAATATGTTCATTTGTGACACACTGATGAAAATTGAACCAGTGTAATGAAGAACTCTGCAGATACGCTACCTCATAAAGTACCAATTCAAATCTAAATGTGGAAAAGTAAAGGAATTAAAATGCATATTTACGTTCTTGAAATGATATATTTTTATCATAGATCCAGGCACATAGTAGGCATCCAATAAATATTTGTTTCACTGTGGGGATCTTGCATTTCTATGATTTTATTTAAACTTGATTTTGAGGTAGAAACATTACCAATATTTAAATTTACTTATATTTCTGTAAGAATTTCAGATAAGTTGACATTTTACTAGGTAGAAAAATATATTTTTTAACCTTTAAATTTTTATTTTTTTACTTTTTAAAGAGAAATCTACTCATCATTACCAGCAAAACAAAAAATGACTAAAATAGGAAGGCAAACAATAAATAAAGGTGGTGTTCTTTCATTTCAAATGAGTCAAAACCAAGTTTTGCATTGTCTTTTTATTAGCCCATTTTTATAGCTGCTCTTTGTGTAATATTTTATAAATGGCATGAATAAAATATGATTGTTGTGGGCTTTTTCAGAAGAAATGATGATTTATGTAGAATAATATTCTCATAGTTAATTAAAACGTTAGGTAAAAAAGTAGCCATTTCTCTCATTTGAGAATACTTAAAATTATTTTCAAAGCTGATAGTTTTATCTTTGGGAACTCCTGTAATCAAGATTTCCTCTCATGCAGCTTTATTTGGGGCTGTGGTTATACATTGCTTCTGCTCAGTCTCTACTCAAGAAGTGGTCATTGCTGTCATGTAGAATGGCAGTGATCCTTGCAAGCTTCAGCAGGGAACCATAAAACGCTGTTGTGACTTAAAAAAAGAGTGTGATCTTTATGATAACATGACCTAAAACAAAGATAGTTTTATGCCCTCATCTTTCACCCACCCACTCACACAGGCACACCACACACACACACACACACACACACAATACCACACAAATCCTGCCCTAGCTGTTATAATGTCAAGGCTTTAATTTTAGGGTTTTTGATATATTCTATTCCTGTCGAAGTTTACACTGTTCTTTGTGATGAATTGTTAATAGAAAATGGGGAACACCTTCAATCACATTTATCCATTTTCAATTGTGATGGCACCATATCCCCAAATGTTTTTTCGCTTCCAATTCATACCTGCATTAATTATCTTCCAAGAAAATAGTACAGATTGGTACAGAGCTAATTCTTAGGAAGCTGAATGGTGAAACAGAGAAACTTCCAAGTTTCTTAATTACACCTAGAGCCTGCCAATCATTAGGATTTTTGTTTATTTTTGAGTATGGCTTAAGAAGAGAATTTTAAATTACAGAGCGTAGTTTGAAACTTCAAAGATCAGGTACTTAAACTTCGCAGTCTCACAAGATTCAAGGCTTGTTCTGGCAAAATCTCTGTCGTTTTTCTGTATAAAGATTTTTATTATTATTTAGTAGGTTTTAATTTTTTAGTTTGTTAGTTGGTAAAATTTTAAAGTAGAGTTTATTTTTTATTATGAATTATTTTATCTTCCAGTTAGGTTCATAAAATAGAAACTATAAACAATAAATAGGATCTTATATGTTAGAGTAATGCTTGCCTGTGTGGTCGCCCAGCTTGAGATGTGAGACTTGAGATTAGTGGTATTGGTATTCATCACTAAATGATTCCTAGTTGTAAAGTCCTGTACAGCTCAGTTCAAGTTACCTCTTCTTAGTGACATTTCTCAACAGAATTAGAAAATGTTTTAGTATCTGTTGATGATAATGTGCCTATCCAAATTATAAATTCACAGTTATATGCTCATACTTTAACAGTGATGACTTGATATTCATGAAGCAGCTCATTAATTATTTTAATGGAAACATATTTTGGTGAGGAAATATAGTTTTACTTTCTCAGATCACTCACAAATTTGCTTTAACCCCACATTGCTAAATTTCAACTAGCTTCTTTTAAACCTAAAATTTAAGTGATTGGTAGAGTGGCATAATTATATGTTTAGAAAATGCTTATGTTACATATGAAACAATCTTAATTAAAAATCTCGACATAGGGCTTCCCTGGTGGCGCAGTGGTTGACAGTCCGCCTGTCAATGCGGGGGATGCGGGTTTGTGCTCCGGTCCGGGAAGATCCCGCGTGCCGCGGAGCGGCTGGGCCCGTGAGCCATGGCCGCTGAGCCTGCGCGTCCGGAGCCTGTGCTCCACAACGAGAGAGGCCACAACAGTGAGAGGCCCGCGTACCGCACAAAAAAAAAAAAAAAAAATCTTGACATAAGTAACATTTTCTGTATATAGTACCTTTATTTGGGCGTCTCTGTTTTTGGCAATCTACAATTGAGAAATACAAGTAGGTTTTTTATTTGCTTAAGTTTATTCGTCTCATGTAATTTTGAAATTTTCCCTATATTTTAAAAATACCCAAAGAAACATTCCCAACTGATAAAGATAATTGTGAAAATCATAGAATTATTCTATGAATAGGTGTCCACATCTGAAATAAAGCCATAGCTATGTTTCTGCTTTGAAAATTATTTTGAATTGTGAGTGAAACGTTTTACCATGTCTAAAATCTCTCACCGCTACAGGTCAAATGTCAATTTCTAGTAACTAATGATTTATAATAAAATTATTATAAAAACTCATTCATAGTAATTTTTTCTCCGATAATCAAACCATTATGTGTCAATTTTAACAAAAATATGAGAGTGTCACTTTATAATGTTGGTTAGGAGGAGTAATATTCTTAAGGGCCAAAGTTAAAGTTATGTATTACTATTTCAAGAACACACACTTGGTTCAGAAACAGAACTTTGAACTTCATAAGACATTTGGACATTCCTTTCTTCTCTCATAATTATGACTATACCAAATATGTGCAAAATATAAGGTGTTCCTATTAATTCCTTTTGAATTTTCCATAATCTCAATTTAAACATATGAGATTTATAATGAAATCAGAAAATGGTAATAGCTCAATGTATGTAATCTCTTTTTTGATGACTAAGTAATTACATACACAATATTCTAAATTCTAAGCCAGTAGTAGTCTTATGTCTAAATATCTTTGTTTCCTACACCTCATTGTTTCTTTCTCTGATTTAGATCGAGGTACTGTGCAGAAGGTTGTTGTTCTTCCTTCTAACAGCTCTGCCAGCGGTGAGCTCATTCTGGAGGAGTTGGAAGTCTTTAAGGTTTGAACATCTATTCTATTAGCCCCAGCACACGCATGATAAATGCAACTCTTTAATCTTACAATCACTTGGGGAGGGAAAAAAATTGATAAAAGATCAAATAAATGAATGTTATAAAGTTTTGAGGGTAAGAAACACCAGATAAAATGAGAAATAACAAATATTCTTCTGAAGTAATTTTTAACATTTTAAGTTATCTTAGCATAAAAGAATTAGTTTTTTAGCTATCGTCACAACTTGAAGAATTGTGGTCATCATTATTTTTGAAAAATGAGTTCTTGTGGTCAAGGTCTAGAAGATTTGCCATGAAAGGGCTTTTATCATTTGCTTCACAAGCCACCGAGACCCAAATTCTTCCACATTATTGACTGTTAGATAAACTTTCTCATATTTTTTTAGCCAGTAACTTCAAGAAAAACTGCTGTTTTCTCTTATTTTATTGCTTTCAACTCAAATGTCACTCTAGTTAAATAAAACAAATGTTGTCTCTTAAAACTTCATGTTCTGTCTGAAATTGAGATTGCATTGTATTACTCTCTTTGTCCTTGAATTTGGGATAAAAAGAAAAAGAAAACACAACAAAAAAAAGGCACATAGAAGAAGATTCAGTCCTGTAAGATGTAACCTACTGAGGGCAGAGTGCCAATTCTTTATGTGTCTGTGAGCCTGGAGAGCTGGTACATTATGTCCTGCAAATCCTTCTCTCCTTAAAGTATAGGTCATTGCAGTTTAAGTGGTCCCTCCTACCTGATTTGGAAAGATGGGTAAAGCACAGCCAGAGGATTTCAAAGAAACTTTGGTATGGAATCAATCCTACAGCAAACTTCTATTTCCAACTAAACCAATTAAGAAACAATGGCCACGGACACCAAAAGAGCAGAGTCAGCCTATACTGGAGTAAAAATAGCACTTCAAAGCCCCTGGGAGCAGCCTATTGCTAGTCCAGTAAGTTGCCTTGCTTTGTTGAGTGGACTCAGAATGTATTAACTTAATATATATTCCCCCAGTCACTAAAAATATTGGATTTATAAGCACATAAGTGATCAAGATACAATGATATTAGATTTTACTAACACATTTTAAATATGAAGAACTATTTTAAAAATCAAATCAAATACAGAAACTGAGGAATTCTGGCAATTTCCCAATATGTTATTAAGGTTACAATTTTTAATGCTAGACTAACTTTGGCATAAGGTTCCTTGTGGTTAGTGCATTAAAATTATGCTCATAAAATATTAACTATGTGCATTTAAGTGCCTTTTCTATGCCTTGCTTTGTAAAGAAATTGATTGTTTCATTGGATTAACCAAAACTGCATTTTACGTATAATATATATATAATATATTTCTTCTCATTCAATTCAATAGGGACAACTTGGATGGCCAAAATAGTATAAAGTACCTTATTCAGTAGTTTTCTTGAAAATAGCAAAAAGGCCGTATTGCAGCACTCCATTTTTAATTCTGAAATATATTTTTTTGATAATAAGGAAACATTAATTAAGTGAGTTTGACACAAACATTAATTAAGTGAGTTTGATAATAAGGAAACATTAATTGAGTTTTACATATGTTCTATGGAAAGGTCGTAGAAATGAGAGTTATTCTGATCATGTGCTAACTACTTATGAGTTATGCTGGTGTTATATCATAAAGAATAAACTCTCAGTGGAAAAATGGAGTCAGTCAAAATGCATGTTGGGGGACATCAACCCAAGAGAGACTAAAGAAGTTTGAGCTTCCTTCTGGATGCGTGTGCCAGTGATTGATATGGCTAAATTGAGAGAAACAGTTACCAAATACAGTTACTGTCTTCAGCATGGTGTTTGTGTCACATTTTCTGAGGTGAGGTGAAAATAATTGGGTGTGTATGATATACTGTGATGGGCACTTGAGGAAATAATACATTTAAACTGAAATAAATTCCTTAGCTAAGTGTTACACTGATATACTGCAGGAAACTCAATGTAAAAACCAGGCACTTTGTTTTTAAAGAGCGCAGAACCATAATATATTTTTTAATCCTCTGTTCAGAATATTTTCTGAAAATATGTCCAACTTCCCTAAACTTAATTTGAATTGGAGGTACAACTATTAGTAGTTGCCTAGGTGGATATAAATTGCAAAACTTGTTTTGTATGTGTGTATATTTCTGAATGAATGTCATGATCTGTTGCAACTGAGTATTTAAAGATATCACCATTTTCTTTTTAAAATGTTTGTAGGAACACACAACTCCAGAAAGTGAAATAATTATGGGCACAGTTGACTTTGACAGTGTGTTGTCACTTGACTTATTCAAATAAAACTTCACACATCTTTATCAGGTTATCACGACTCTAATTTTTAATCTTTAAAAGGAACTAATAATGTTTAAGAAGTAAAGTTAAGAATAGAGGAACTTTCAGAAAGGATGACTATTTCAGATAACTCTTAGGTTCTTTCACTAATTCACATTTATCAAAAGAGGACCTTACCTAACAATATTTCTTTGTATTCAACAAAGAGAATAAGTATGGCTCAGGCAAATACTTCTTGGCATAGCAACATTTGGCAGCTGAACAATAGTATCTTATGCAAAGTGCTGTGTTGAGGAGGGGTACCATTCCACAGCCCCCCACCCCAAGTACCCAGATCCAATCCTGAGTTATGCGCTGTGTTCAATATTCCAAGATACAGTTTTTTCAGTTTTCTGAAATTTCTCAAATTTTCATTTTTTTCTAATGACTATATTGATAGATGTGTTATAATTGCCACTTTTTTTAGTTTAGGCCTATATTTGTGTAACAAATCTGTCCTTATTCCAAGCAGAGGAAATGTACTTTATAGACAATTACTGCTAAACTTTGAAACTATATGTGCATATAGAGAGAAATGATGATTTCTTGAATTTTAACAGAAACAAGAAAAGTTTTTGAATGTAAAATCTGTTTTAAGGATTATTTGAGCAACTAACAATGTTTTTCTAACTTTTTTAGAATCGTGCTCCTGTAACAACAATGAAAATTTCATCCAAAAAGGTAAAAACAACCCCATTTTTATTTTCTTTGTATATAAAAATTTTACTGTTGTGGAAGAATGTATTTTATAATTTCTGAAAATTTAATTTTACTATTAGCAAAATAATTAATACTGTTCATAGTATACCACACACTTAATTTTGATATGGAATTTAGCTTTAGTGGAAGACAAAATAGGCTTATTTTTGTACAGAAGTTCATCAGAGTAGAATATATATATATATATATATATATATATATGCAGCAAGATATTCCAACATTTGTATATCCTCTATTCTCAAATATTTTAGTGTATGAAGCCAACCAAAATAAAAATAATCTTTCTGAAGGAAGAATTTAGCATAATGTTTGGGCTACTGTAGCATCACGAACCTTCTCAGGGACTTGGAATGAGTAATCAATCCTCTTTTGAGTTCCTGTTGCTGTCACATGTTTGAAATATGCAGTACATTCTTTTATGCTTATTTCTAAGGAAGTGCTATTTTATAGGGTTTACATGTCATTTAAAAAATCTGAATGTCTCAAATCTAAGCCATATCAGGGTTCAGGATCTGGGGAATAAATGTTTTACTATGATTATCAGAAATGTTTGATCTTCTAATTTGTGCCTTCACATGCAAATACACAATGATCATGGAGAGGAAAAGCCCAATTCCAATCTCTACATGTGCAAAACATGCACCTCTCCAGACCCCAAAGTTGCTATCTCTAAAACAAAAGTTCTAAGGGGCAGAGCAGTATAGTCAAAAATGGGGTAGGCTTCAGAATGGGACTGACATGCATTTGAACCCCAATGTCACCTTAAATTATAAACAAATTATTTTACTTCACTGACCTAAATTTCTGCCTCTGCAAGGTAATGCTTTCTCACAAATGAGTTAACTTATATAAATGACCTAAAACAAAGTGGGTCTTCGGTAACTGCTGTTTGTAAGAGCCTAAGACTTATTTTTCTTGGAATATGGAATAAAGGTTTTATGTGTTGGCATAACTGATGATATAACTTTAGTGTTCTTCACCATATTTGGTCTGTTACAGATAAAGAAGTATTCCACAGTTAGTCTCGTACTCTTTTCACTTGACTAAATTTTATGAAGAAAAATAAATAGGGTACAAGGGAGCTAAAGATCTCATCTGTAAAAATGTTTGTATGGTGCATAACAAACATTTTCCCAAGTAACCAGAAGCCATTTGTCATTTTCCCCAGTGTCCTAGGGAGCTGATCCCAAGTCAGAATTGTCTTTGAAGTCAGCATGGAATCCCTTTGTTTACAGTAGTTTAATGGAAGGAGAAAGTATCAGAGCAAGAACCAAAATGGACACAAAGCCATTTGTGTGACATAGTAGTACAGTATACAATTATAGGTTTCAGCTCATAATTCAACTGGTGAACTTGTAATACACAATCCATTCCATTAAATTGCAGTGTACAGCACAAACATACACTGGAAAGACTGAGTATTAAATTTGTTTCAACATCTTACATTGTAGGTAATTTAAAATGTTTAATTAAAGCAATTAGATTCAGGGCAAGGTAATTGTTTGATTTGGGGGAGAATTCACTTACACAACTACGTATTGCATTATTTTTTCAGTGTGAAAGAACTACAAATTGCCAATGGTATTTTATATATATTTAAATTCCACGAATTTAGTACCTTCTCTAATGCTCAAACTAAAAATTTTACTTTTCATTTTATGCTCCTTTATTCTCTAATTTATCCTTGCATTCCATATAGCAGAAAATAGATTAATAAAAAAGGTAATTTCTAGAATGGAATTACCTGTATCCTTTCCTCAAATAAACAAGTTTCCTTGAAATATTTTAATGAGGTTGATGCATTCACTGTATTACTTATTAATGTACTCAATGAACATTTATTTCAAATATTTCTAGAGAAATGATTATCGTCAAAACATGCAGTTGTTTTCTTATAGCTTGAATGTCTCAAATGGGGATCAGTAATTTTCAGCCTATTTTCTGAAAAATTCATTGATCTGAATAAAATAATTATTTTATATTACATGTGCTAGTCTGAGATGTGATTCAAATGATTAATTAGAATTGAAAATGTGTAAATTGCTAGCTTGTTCATTGGTAGTTTACTAATACTATTGCTTAATATTCATTAAGCGTTTAGGTGCCAGAAACTATTCTAAGCATTTTATGTGGAGTTAGCCCTTATATTTAGTTCTTACATAAAATCTATAGAGTAAGTGCTATATTGTCTCAGTCTTACCAAAGAGAAAGCTGAGATTCAGAAAAGTTAACCAGCAAATTTGTGGTAGCTGGGATCTGAATCTCAGAGATGTGCCTCCAGAACCTGATAGACCAATGGTGCCCTCACTGATTTAATTTTAAATCTACATATAATTTTTAAATTTATATATAATTTTTAAATATAATTTATATATAATATTTAAATTTATATATAATTTCTAAATTTATATACATACAGACACACACACATATGTGTGCACATGTGCATGTATTCAAGTTCCAGCTTAGAAATTCTATGTTAACTTGAATTACATATTATCAGTCCTTTGTAAAATAAGGACTGTGAATTAGAAACATCCCTTCAACTCCTGAGAACGGCTTTATGCACAGCTAAAAGAGTTGGAGAAATATCATAATAAGCTCTTGCCACTGTACAAATGAAGGAGGATGAAATCTTTATTTATGACTTAGGCTGCTGAAGATCTTGGGATCATACAGAAAGTTTAAAACATGTCTAAATATAAATACTTACAGTCTTCTAAATAATGTTAAAATTGCTCTCGGTAATAAGTCACTTTCAAAGGCATGTGAAATTTTTTTTAATCTAATATTTTTATCTAATATTTACCATCTATTTTTTCTAAACATAAAAGTGCCCTTTATTTTAGACTCTACTTTTTCAAATTTACAAGGTAATGGTTTGCCAGACTTGAAGAATAAGAAAGCTGCCTTGTGCTTTGCCAAGAGACAGCATTCAAAGAAAAAAAGGCAAACATCATAATTTAGATCTGTAATACATTAGCTCAAATCTGAGAGAACAATGAATCCCAATGTCTAAAATACATTACCATTCTACATGGTGTTCTGAACTTTTTTTTTAAACAGGAAAGTGGTAATGTTATAGGCATATTAACGTAGGAAAATTCTATTTATTTTGGCTTTATACCCTTCTGTACTTTGCTTCTTGTTTTTAGTCTATTTCAAAATGAATCCAAGGGTTTGTGGGCATATATTATATTGTGTTCCTGCTGGAAGTCCACTTTTAACTTCCACATCTGAAATAAATCACCATCATTCTTCTAATAGCAACAGTTGTATGTGAGCTCCAATGAAGGACTTTCCCAAGTATCTCTGCATCGCTGCCACATCTACGGTACAGCCTGTGCTGACTGCTGCCTGGCAAGAGACCCTTACTGCGCCTGGGATGGCCATGCTTGCTCTAGGTTCTATCCAACCGGGAAACGGTGAGTATTAATATTCAGCTGAAAATCAAAATTGACATCATCAGACAATTAAGCAATGCTCCACATTATTAAAATCAGCTCTATTGCAGTACTCTGTAAAATGATACTAAAAGTAGTAGCTAAGTTTAGCACCATATGTAGTCTTTGAATAAAGAAAATGGCCATTCATAGAAAACAAACTTATGGTTACCAAGGGAGACAGAGGGGTGGGGGTTGGGAGGAGATAAATTAGGAGTTTGGGATTAACATATTTAAAAAAACAGCAACAACAAAACAGAAAATGGCCCTGCTTTATAACTTGAGATTCTCACAGACATATTAGAATGCAGTACTTTGGAAAAATTCCTTTCTCCTTTTAACGTTCCTCTGCAACACAATCCGCACCTCAAATATTTCAAGCAGCATTTAACTCTCACATTACCTAATTTTTATCTTTTTTGTTTTATATGCTTCAGATATCCTTAAATCTAACTTTCCTAGGATTTCCCTGGCCGCTTAATTCCCCTGTAATCAAATGCTTGTCCTACTTCAGGCAACAGGAGCATCGCTCCAGAATGGGTACCTTGAACACTTTCAAAACCTTGATGACCATGCTTTACCCCTTAGAATGGTGAGTGCATGATTGCTGGTTAGATTAAGAGGTTAAGGCAGTCTGAGGCATAGTGCCTTTTATCCAAGAGAAGACTTAGGCAGGAAACTCTGAACCAACTTGCACCAAGTTGGAAGGAAACACGAGTAGTGAAATTATAAAACAAAGAATAAGCAGAATTTAGGTTTAACTAAGGTCACAGCTATTTCCAGTCAAAATTTGATATGGGTCATGATGGGTGACAGGAGGAAAACCTATAAAACACAGGTCATCAGGAGAGAGCAAATAGGACCAGCCTTGAGCACCAGTGATATTTCAAATAAAATCACTGGGGTGATGGTGTTTTATACCTCCTTTATTCTCTGTTAAAGATATAGGCCTGGGCTTCCCTGGTGGCGCAGTGGTTGAGAGTCCGCCTGCCGATGCAGGGGACACGGGTTCATGCCCCGGTCCAGGAAGATCCCACATGCCACGGAGCAGCTGGGCCCGTGAGCTGTGGCTGCTGAGCCTGCACATCCGGAGCCTGTGCTCCTCAATGGGAGAGGCCACAACAGTGAGAGGCCCGCATACCACAAAACAAACAAACAACAACAAAAAAGATATAGGCCTTTAAGGACTTGACAGATTAAAACAACCCTAGCACTTCTGCATATCAAGATTATTCTGATCTTTTTATCTATTACTTCAATAAATTTGTATCATGAGACAATTATTTGCCAGGCAGTATTCTAGAGCTAGGCATATAACAGGAAAAAAACTAACAACAAAAGGACAAAAATCTCTGCCTTGAGGGATAATAAGTTCTAGAGGGGGAATACAGACAATTAACAAATAAAGAAAGAAACCCTCCAGTACATCAAATAATGATAAGGCCTATAACTTTTAAAAGAGCAGGGAAAGGAGATAGGGCATGTGGAAGCAGGAGATTGCATTGTTAAATGGGTGGGCAGGGGAGGCCTTACTGAAGGTATATTTGAACAAAGGCTTGAATGTGATGATGAATGATACCATGAGGTGATACCACCATTATTCAGGAGAACAGCATTTCGGAGAGAGGGGCCAGAAATCCTTAAAGCTTAAGTGTGCCAGGATTGTCCAAAAAACAACACCAAGACTAATGGGTCAATACTGGAATGAGAAAAAAAAAAGGGTAGGGAGAAAAAAAAAGTGTAGGAAGAAAAGGGATCAGAATGCCAGATGACGTAGGACTTAGTAAATCATTGAAGGTCCTTTATTTAGAGTTAAATGGGAAACTGCTGAGAGTTTTTGTGCTCAGGAGTGATATTATTTGACTTTTGGTTTACAAAGATCGTCTGGTTGGGTTTGGCTGTGATTGAGGTCTTGAGATGGGAAGAAGATGTGGGAAAGAAGAAATAGAAGCTGCAAGGCAGTTAGGCTACTAACTAATGATCCAAGTGAGATACAATGTTGGCTTGCAAAGGGATGATAGAAGTGGAGGTAGCCAAAAGTGGTCTGATTCTGGATAGGGTTCAAGGGTTCACAGAATCTGCTGACATATTACATGTAGGGATGTTAGAGAAATAGAGGACTCAAAAATGAGCAAGTTTTCAGAACTGAGCATCAGAAGTATGTACATGTCATTTCCTGAGAAAGAGAAGACTGTGGAAGGAGCAGGTTTGTGGAGAGAAAGATAATGTTAAGTTAATGCTGCCTATGAGATATTCAAGTGGAGATGTTGTGTAGGCAATTAGAAATATGAATCTGGAGTAGGGAAAAGTGGCCTGGATAATTTCAAAGTCTACAGATTAAAGGTAACCCCTATCAAAATTCCAATGACATTTTTCACAGAAATAGAACACGCAATCCTAAAGTTTGTATGGAACCACAAAAGACCCTGAATATCCACAGGAATCTTGAGGAAGAAGAAAAAGCTGGTTGAATCATGCTCCCTGACTTTAGACTATACTACAAAACTAGAATAATCAGAACAGTATGGCATTGGCATAAAAACAGGCACATAGATCAAGGGAAGAGACAAGAGAGCCCAGAAACAAACCCAAGCATATATACTCAATTAATTTACAACCAAGGAGCCAAAAATATACAATGTGGAATGGACAGGCACGTCAATAAATAGTATTGAGAAAACTAGACAGCCACATGCAAAAGAATGAAACTAGACTACTCTCGTATACCACACCCAAATATTTACTCAAAATGAACTGAAGACTTGAACATAAGACGTGAAACCACAAAACTCCTGAAAGAAAATGTAGGTAGTAAGCTCCTTGATATGTCTTGGTGATTAGTTCTTGGATCTGACTCCAAAAGCAAAAGTAACGAAAGCAAGAATAAACAAGTGGGACTATATCAAACTAAAATGCTTCTGCACAGCAAAGAAATCCATCAACAAAATGAAAAGGCAACCTTCTGAATGGGAGAAAATATTTGCAAAACATATATCCTATAAGGGGTTATTATCCAAAATGTATAAAGAGGAGGCGGAGTCAAGATGGCCGTGTGCGAAGATGCAGAGTTAGTGTCTCCCCACAACTAGGGCACCTGCTGGCCACTGGTGGGGGACTCTGATGCTGAAAGAGATGGGAGGAACCCCAAAGTGAACCAGCAGGACGTAGCGGGACTGAGGGGATAGAAGAAGTGGAAGCCAGATAGGATCTGTGCCCCTGAGGCCAGGGAGATCAGGAGAGGCAGGCAGGAGGGGCCCTCCCAGACCAGAGGAGCAGGAGACGAGAGGATGGCATTTCCCTGCCCACTCATGCCCAAGAAGCCTGCTGGGATCCCAGGTGAGGTCCCCCGCCCTCTGAGAACAGGGGTGGGGGGCACACCTGGGCCCCTTCTGTTCCATTGAGCCTAAGCCCCACACCCCCACAGCCCCCAGGGCCTTTTCCAGCCTTGGCTGTGGAAGGCAGGGCCTAAGCAAGGGCAAGGTTTGGCCCCACCCACCGCCCAAACCTCGCCCTTGCTTAGGCCCTGCCTTCCACAGCCAAGGCCTTCCCCCCCGCTTTTTCTTCTTTTCCCTCCTCCTCTTTTTTACTATTGTGGTACTAATGTACCTTCCAGTTGTTGATTCATCTATATTTTTACTTTTATATTCTTCCTAACATATCTGTTAGTTTCCTAGTCTAATTTTATTTTTTACTTTGCTATTCTTTTTTTTTTTTTTTTTTTTTTTTGCCGCCCCAGGTGGTTTGCGGGATCTTGGTTCACAAACCCAGGGTTGGGCCAAAGCTCATGCAGTGGGAGCTCTGAGTCCGAACAACTGGACTAACAGAGAACCTCAGATCCTAGGGAATATTCATCAGAGTGAGGTCTCGCAGAGTTCCTTGTCTCAGCACCAAGACCCAGCTCTACCCAATAGCCGAAAAACTCCAGTGTTGGAAGCCTCAGGCCAAACAACCAGTAAGATAGGAACACAATCCCACTCATAAAAAAAAAAAAAAATGACACAGCAAAAAAATGTCACAAATGAAGGAGCAAGGTAAAAATCTACAAGACCAAATAAATGAAGAGGAAATAGGCAATCTACCTGAAAAAGAATTCAGAGTAATGATAGTAAAGATGATCCAGAATCTCAGAAATAGAATGGAGGCACGGATTGAGAAAATACAAGCAATGTTTAACAAAGATCTAGAAGAACTAAAGAACAAACAAACAGAGATGAACAACACAATAACTGAATTGAAAAATGCACTAGAAGGAATCAATAACGGAATAACTGAGGCAGAAGAATGAATAAGTGATCTGAAAGACAAAATTGTGGAAATAACTTCCAAGGAGCAGAATAAAGAAAAAAGAATGAAAAGAATTGAAGACAATCTCAGAGACCTCCAGGACAGCACTAAACACACCAACATTCAAATTATAAGGGTCCCAGAAGAAGAAAAAAAAAAGAAAGGGTCTGAGAAAATATTTGAAGAGATTATAGTTGAAAACTTCCCTAACATGGGAAAGATAATAGTCACCCAAGTCCAGGAAGCACAGAGACTCCCATACAGGATAAACCCTAGGAAAGATACACCAAGACATATATTAATCAAACTAACAAAAATTAAATTCAAAGAAAAAATATTAAAAGCAGCAAGGAAAAAACAAAAAAACAACATACAAAGGAATCCCCATAAGGTTATCAGCTCATTTTTCAGCGGAAACTCTGCAGGACAGAAGGGAGTGGCAGGATATACTTAAAGTGATGAGAGAGAAAAACCTACAATCAAGATTACTCTACCCAGCAAGGATCTCCTTCAGATTCGATGCAGAAGTGAAAAGCTTTTCAGAAAAGCAAAAGCTAAGAGAATTCAGCACCACGAAACCAGCTTTAGAACAAATGCTAAAGAAACTTCTCTGAGCAGGAAACACAAGAAAAGAAAAAGACCCACAAAAACAAACCCAAAACAATTAAGAAAATGGTCATAGGAACATATGTATCGATAATAACCTTGAATGTAAATGGATTAAATGACCCAACCAAAAGACACAGATTGGCTGAATGGATACAAAAACAAGACCCATATATATGCTGTCTACAAGAGACCCACTTCAGACCTAGGGACACAAACAGACTGAAAGTGAAGAGATGGAAAAAGATATTCCATGAAAATGGAAATCAAAAGAAAGCTGGAGTAGCAATACTCATATCAGATAAAATATACTTTACAATAAAGACTGTTACAAAGAGATAAGGAGGGACACTACATAATGATCAAAGGATCAATCCAAGAAGAAGATATAACAATTATAAATGTTTATGCACCCAACATAGGAGCACCTCAATACTTAAGGCAAATGCTTAACAACCATGAAAGGAGAAATCAACAGTAACACAATAATAGTAAGGGACTTTAACACCCCACTTACACCAACGGACAGATCATCCAAACAGAAAATAAATAAGGAAATACAAGCTTTAAATGACACAATAGACCAGATAGATCTAGCTGATATTTATAGAACATTCCACCCAAAAGTGGCAGAATACACTTTCTTCTCAAGTGCACATAGAACATTGTCCAGGATAGATCACATCTTGGGTCTCAAATCAAGACTTGGAAAATTTAAGAAAATTGAAATCATATCAAGCATCTTTTCTGACCACAATGCTATGAGATTGGAAATCAATTACAGGAAAAAAATGTAAAAAACACAAATACATGGAGACTAAACAGTGCGCTACTAAATAACCAAGAGATTACTGAAGAAATCAAAGAAGAAATTAAAAAATACATAGAAACCAATGATAATGAAAACACGACAACCCAAAACCTATGGGCCACAGCAAAAGCAGTTCTAAGAGGGAAGTTTATAGCAATACAATCTCACCTCAAGAAACAAGAAAAATCTCAAATAAACAATTTAACCTTACACTTAAAACAACTAGAGAGAGAAGAACAAAGAAAACCTAAAGTCAGTAGAAGGAAAGAAATCATAAAGATCAGATCAGAAATAAATGAAATAGAAATGAAGAAAACAATAGCAAAGATCAATAAAACTAAAAGTTGGTTCTCTGAGAAGATAAACAAAATTGATAAACCCTTAACTAGACTCATCAAGAAAAAAATGGAGAGGAAGTAAGTCAATAAAAATAGAAGTGAAAAAGGAGAAATCACAACTGACACTGCAGAAATACAAAGGATTATAGAGACTACTACAAACAACTATATGCCAATAAAATGAACAGCCACAAGGAAATGGACAAATTCTTGGAAAGGTACAATTTTCCAAGACTGAACCAGGAAGAATAAGAAAATATAAACAGAACTATCACAAGTAATGAAATTGAAACCGTAATTAAAAATCTTCCAACAAACAAAAGTCCAGGACCCGATGGCTTCACAGGAGAATTCTATCAAACTTTTAGAGAAGAGCTAACACCTGTCCTTCTCAAACTCTTCCAAAAAATTGCAGAGGGAGAAACACTCCCAAATTCATTCTATGAAGCCACCATCACCCTGATACAAAACCAGAAAAAGATATCACAAAAAAAGAAAATTATAGACCAATATCACTGATGAACATAGATGCAAAAATCCTGGACAAAATACTAGAAAACAGAATCCAATAACACATTAAATGGATCATACACCATGATCAAGTGGGATTTATCACAGGGATACAAGGATTCTTCAATATACGCAAATCAATCAATGTGATACACCACATTAACAAATTAAGGAATAAAAACCATATGATCATGTCAATAGATGCAGTAAAAGCTTTTGACACAATTCAACATCATTTATGATAAATGCTGTCCAGAAAATGGGCATAGAGGGAACCTACCTCAACATAATAAAGGCCATATATGACAAACCCACAGCAAACATCATACTCAATGGTGAAAAACTGAAAGCATTTCCACTAAGATCAGGTATGAGATAAAGGTGTCCACTGTCATCACTCTTATTCAACATAGTTTTGGAAGTCCCAGCCACAGCAATCGGAGAAGAAAAAGAAATAAAAGGAATACAAATTGGAAAAGAAGAAGTAAAACTGTTACTGTTTGCTGATGACGTGATACTATACATAGAAAATCCTAAAGATGCCACCAGAAAACTACTAGAACTAATCATGAATCTGCTAAGATTGCAGGATACAAAATTAATGCACAGAAATCTCTGGCATTCTTATACACCAACAATGAAAAATCAGAAAGAGAAATTAAGGAAACAATCCCATTCATCATTGCAACAAAAAGAATAAAATACCTAGGAATAAACTGCCTAAGGAGGCAAAAGACTTGTACTCAGAAAACTATAAAACACTGAAGAAAGAAATCAAAGATGACAAAAACAAATGGAGAAATATACCATGTTCTTGGATTGGAAGAATCAATATTATGAAAATGACTGTACTATCCAAAGCAATCTACAGATTCAATGCAATCCCTATCGAACTACCAATGGCATTCTTCACAGAATTAGAACAAAAATTTTTACAATTTGTATGGAAACAGAAAAGACCCTGAATAGCCAAAGCAATCTTGAGAAAGAAAAAGGGAGTTGGAGGAATCAGGCTCCCTGACTTCAAACTATACCACGAAGCTACAGCAATCAAGACAGTATGGTACTGGCACAAAAACAGAAACATAGATCAATGGAACAAGATAGAAAGCCCAGAGATAAACCCATGTACCTATGGTCAACTAGTCTATGACAAAGGAAGCAAGGATATACAACGGAGAAAAGACAGTCTCTTCAATAAGTGGTGCTGGGGAAACTGGAAAGCTACATGTAAAAGAATGAAATTAGAACACTCCCTAACACCATACACAATAATAAACTCAAAATGGATTAAAGACTTAAATGTAAGACCAGATACTATAAAACTCTTAGGGAAAACATAGGAAAAACACTCTTTGACATAAACCACAGCAAGATCTTTTTTGACACACCTCCTAGAGTAATGGAAATAAAAACAAAAATAAACAAATGGGACCTAATGAAACTTAAAAGCTTTTGCACAGCAAAGGAAACTATAAACAAGACAAAAAGAGAACGCTCAGAATGGGAGAAAATATTTGCAAATGAAACAACAGACAAACGAGTAATCTCCAAAATATACAAACAGCTCATGGAGCTCAATATCAAAAAACAAACAATCCAGTTAAAAAATTGGCGGAAGACCTAAATAGACATTTCTCCAAGGAAGACATACAGATGGCCAAGAGGCACATGGAACGATGTTCAACATCACTAATTATTAGAGAAGTGCAAATCAAAACTACAATGGGGTATCACCTCACACTGGTTAGAATGGGCATCATCAGAAAATCTACAAACAACAAATGGTGGAGAGAGTGTAGAGAAAAGGGAACCCTCCTGCACTGCTGGTGGGAATGTAAACTGATACAGCCACTATGGAGAACAGTATGGGGGTTCCTTACAATACTAAAAATAGAACCACCATATGACCCAGCAATCCCACTACTGGGCATATACCCTGAGAAAACCATAATTCAAAAAGAGACATGTACCACAATGTTCATTGCAGCTCTATTTACAATAGCCAGGACATGGAAGCAACCTACATGTCCATCCACAGATGAATGGATAAGAAGATGTGGCACATATATACAATGGAATATTACTCAGCCATAAAAAGAAATGAAATTGAATTATTTGTAGTGAGGTGGATGGACCTAGAGTCTGTCATATAGAGTGAAGCAAGTCAGAAAGAGAAAAACAAATACCTTATGTTAACGTATATATGTGGAATCGAAAAAAAAAAAAAAGGTACTGATGAACCTAGTTTCAGGACAGAAATAAAGAAGTAGATAGAAAATGGACTTAAGGACATGGGGTCAGAGGGCGAAGCTGGGGCGACGTGAGAATAGCATCAACATATATACACTACCGAATGTGAAATAGTTGGCTGATGGGAAGCAGCAGCATAGCACAAGGAGATCGGCTCAGTGCTTTGCAATGACCTAGAGGGGGTGGGATAGGGAAGAGGGGTGGGAGCCTCAAGAGGAAGGGGATATGGGGACATGTGTATGCATATGGCTTATTCGCTTTTTTGTGCAACAGAAACTAACACAGTATTGTGAAGCAATTATACTCCAATAAAGATCTATTAAAAAAAAGTATAAAGAATTCATACCACTCAATAGCAAAAATACAAATAATTTGATTAAAAATGGTCAGAAGATCTGAACAGACATTTTCCAAGGAGACATACAGATAAACAAGGGGCACATGAAAAGATGTTCAGAATCACTAATCATTAGAGAAATGCAAATCAAAAACCACAGTGAGTTATCACCTCATACCTGTTAGAATGGCTATCATCAAAAAGTCAAAAAATAACGAGTGTTACCGTGCATGTGGAAGAAAGGGAACCCTTGTGAACTGTTGATGTGAATGTAAATTGGTGCACCCACTATGGCAAAGTGTATAGGTTCCCGAAAAAAATAAAAATAGAACTACCATGCAATCCAACAATTCCACTTGTGGGTACTTATCCAAAGAAAACAAAAACACTAATTCAAAAAGATATATGCTCCCACATGCTTATTGCAACATTATTTTCAATAGCAAACACATGAAAACAACCCAAGTGTCCATCAGTGGATGAATGAATAAAGAAGATATGGTAGATAGATAGATAGATAGATAGATTGATAGGTACATACTTACATACACACACACAATGGAGTACTCTTCAGCCATAAAAAATGATGGAATCTTGCCATTTCTGACAACATGGTTGGACCTTGAGGGCATTATGCTAAGGAAAATAAGTCAGACAGAGAAAGACAAATACTGTGTGATCTCACTTTTATGTGGAATTTTAAAAACAACAACAAAAGGGAGCTCATAGATACAGAGAACAGATTTGTGGTTGCCAGAGGTAGGGGTGGTGGTGGTGGGAAAAATGGGCAAAAGGGGGTCAGAAGGTACAGACTTCCAGTTACAAAATAATTGTCATGGGTATGTAAGGTAAAGCATGGTGACTGCTTACTAATACTGTAGTGCATATTTGAAAGTTGCTAGGAGAGTAGATCTTAAAGTCCTCATCATAGGAAAAAAAAACCCTTTTGTAATTGACTATGTAAGGTGACAGATGTTAACTAGACTTACTGTGGTGATCATTTTGCAATATATATAAATATGAAACTGTACACCTGAAACTAATATAATGTTATATGTCAATTATACCACAGTTTTTCAAGTACAGATAGGAAAAAAAACATGTATCATGGGCTGAAAAAGAAACTAAGGATTTAAGGAGCTATCTTGATACCTCTAGCAGTGTCTTAATTCTATCACAGAGATCCAAAGAAATACTGTATATATATATATATATATATACACACACATATATATATATATATATATCCATTCTAATAGGTGTGAGGTGATATCTTATTGTGGTTTTGATTTGTGTGTGTGTGTGTGTACATATACACACATATATAAGGTATTCCTTGGCCTACGCTTACCTGTCTTTGGCTAGCATACTGGGAGTTTCATTAAAACTATCTATATGGGCTTCCCTGGTGGTGCAGTGGTTGAGAGTCTGCCTGCCGATGCAGGGGACTCGGGTTCGTGCCCCGGTCTGGGAAGATCCCACGTGCCGCAGAGTGGCTAGGCCTGTGAGCCATGGCTGCTGAGCCTGTACGTCTGGAGCCTGTGCTTCACAACAGGAGAGGCCATAACAGTGAGAGGCCCGCGTACCGCAAAACAAACAAACAACAACAACAAAAAACTATCTATACTATTTAAATTCTCCAAATTATTCCCAAACTTTTTTAAGCATACAGTTATAGTGAATACAAAACATGTTTGCTGCATGAATTATTTCCCAAATTCCCATATGTAGCATTTGTTTTCTTTAGAGATTAAATAGTAATATGAAAATGATCATTTGGAGTATTTTTCATTTTCTTTAATAGTGTTAACTTACCTGGTTTTATTTCGGTTGCACTATCTAACTGGAACACAAGGATCATGTAGAGGAATTCATAGGAATGAAAAACAAAAACATGTTCTTTGTATGGAAACAAAGAAGTACAGTTACACTTGGAAGTCAATGGAGGTTATATTTTGACATAATAGAGTTTTTAAGTATCATTGGCTCGGTAGTTTCTCTTTTTTAAAAAAAGTTTTTTCATAGTAAACAACATAAGCATTTTTCCTCTTCACCCTCAACTACCTTTATTTGTGCATCTGTATCAAATATTACAATTTAATCTCAAATGTTATTTATTATGGATTCAGACATGAAGTTGGAAACTTTAAGACAAGATAATCAGTTCACACTTAAAGTAAATATCTGCTTTTTTACACAAGAAGTAGATGATTTCATTGTTTATCCAAAAGAATAGACTATAATGGCAGAAACATTGGCAACTTGAGCCAAATCCCCAATCCTAGATGCAATATAATATGACTGTCTACCCTCATGCTTTCACAATGCTATACAAATGCCTGAAAGGGAATCGACACATATAGAAAGCTCAGATGGCTGCCTTGTTGTTTTCATCATTTAAGCCAAGCTATAACAATGGTATTTGAATGGTATTTGAATGTCTGGAAGCTATGTGATACTGCAAATTCAGATCGCCCAGCTTGGAGGTTCATGTACTTGAGTAAACCGTAACACAGTGCTGATCACAGGACAATAAGTTTAACCATTGTGAGTGATATTGCTTGTCTAGATGGCTGAAAATGACCTGTTCAGCCATAAGAACTGTCATATGGTTCTCATATAATATACGCTCACAAGTTAGCTGGTAGTAAATAATGCTGTGACTTCAAAATATAGCAAATACAATGCAGTAAAAACCTGACATAGGATCTATTCTAAAATACAGTATTAATCATAATTTCTGAGACAAGAGTGACTTCCACTAGTTTGTGTGTGTGTGATTATAAAGAAATATACAATTGAATAAGCATCATGTGGCTTTTTGGGAGAAACAATACTTAAATGACACAAAAATTGTACTCATATTTTCATAAATAGATGTATATAATCCCTTGATTATTTAAACTATTAACTATTTGCTGTAACCTTAAAATAATTTTTTTCATTATCATTGACTTTGAGGTTCATTTTGCTTTGCAAATTTTATAAACCCAGTGTGATTTTAATATTTCCCTTCTTCTTACTGAATATTTTAATTTATCATTAAGGTTAAAAATATTAAGAGACTTAACTAACCCAATTAAGTGATATGCTTATCCATATATACTTTTCAGCACTGATAATAAACAACTGATCTACCCCTGTACTCCCAATATTCGAAGAGTGTTGCCTTTCTTCTCTCTTATAACCATGTTCATGTCCACGATTCATACCTAAGAGAATTTCAGTTGCTCTATTTTGATTTGTTGCACTATGTAATACAATTGAAGCTAATGTGTAAGTGAATCTAAGACAAGAAATTAAATAGTTTGCAAGTAACTTTAATTTAAATAATGACCAACTGACAAAGGATGTAACTAAATTTTTGAAATGCTTAAGTTGGTGATATGTAACAACTAAATACCCTGAGTGAACCTTGATTGGATCCTGAATAAACTTTAAAAACTTCATAAGGGATATTTTGGGGACAAGTAGTGAAATTTTAATATAAAATGTGTATTATATAGTATTATTAAATAAATATTGATATCTTTAGTATAATAATGATATTGTTCTTATGTAGGGAAATTACTTATTCTTAAAAGACACATACATTTAAGGGTGTAAAATTATCATGTCTGCAACTTATTTTCCAAAGATCTTCATATATGTGCATACACAGTATATACATGACATATACTTGCATATGAGAGAAAAAATAAATATGGCAAAACACGATTTATGAGTCTAGGTATACCATCATTCATTGTATTCATGTATCCACTTTTCTGTAGTCTTGAAATTTTTCAAAATAAAAACGTGAAGGAAAATTCTTATTCTAGTAAATGAAAATTTTTGCTTAGCTTTATACTAAAAATCCATGTTTTCTGTATCTCTTGTTCTGGAAACTTTTTAGTATCTCTGGAAATGGTTTGAAAGCATTGACTTTTGTAAGAGAATTGTACTTATTTAAGAAAAAATTATAAGGAGGAAGATGCTAGTGAGTTTATACTTTGGAGTTATCATCTTAGAAAATTTTCTATGAATGTCTGTAAAATAAAAATTTACAATATTAACTTGGAATCTAGCATTTACCCAGGATGTACACATAATAGGAGGTTCATCTATCACAAGTGGTAGATGGGGAGAGTCTGAATTAATTCAGATTGAAAACAAGGTTAAGTACCCACACTATATTTGAAGCATTGAACAAAAAAATGCAGATAGTCAGACCACCTTTCTTTATGAAAGCTTAGGCAATCAGAAGATTGCAAAATTTAAACTGAAGTCTTTTAAATGTGGTATAATTGGCGATGTTAATTCTATGTCACTTGTATATACTTCTGTGCTTTATAGGAGGAGCCGACGACAAGATGTGAGACATGGAAATCCATTGACTCAATGCAGAGGATTTAATCTAAAAGGTAATTAAAAGTGGTCAAACTTGGTAAAGACTAGCAGTGCTCAGTATCACATTTCAGTAAGGGAAACCTTGTAATAGATTCAAGTATGTCATTTTAAAGAAAGATTCACTCTAAAAAATTAGTGGTATTCATATATGGTAATTAAAAATTAAATATTATTTGTATGTATACTAAGAATTTTGTAAAACAAAAGTCCGGGAACACAGATACTTTGGATATGTTAGTAGGTAAGTCTTTCACAAAGATAGTAATTATAGATTTTCCTAGACATTATTTTCTTTCTGAAGAAAAAAATTTACTTATTTTTTTGTTTACCACTGAAGAAAATATAACATCTTGTTTGTTTGTTTTTTACTGTGTTAAATTACATAACGAAATTTACTATCTTAACCATTTTACAGTGTACAGTTCTGTGGCATTAAGTACATTCACAATGTTGTGCAACCAACACCACAACTTTTTCATCATCCCGAAGTTAAACTCCATAACCATTAAACACTAACTCCCTATTCCCCCTTCCCCAGCTTCTGGCAACCACTGTTCTAATTTCTGTCTCTATGAATCTGAATACTCTAGATATCTCATATAAGTGGAATCATACAATATTTGTCCTTTTGTAAATGGCTTACTTCACTTAGCCTAATGTCTTCTTCAGGTTTCATTCATGTTGTAACATGTGTCAGAATATGTTTTTTCCTGTTTAAGGTGAAAACATAATCCATTGTATGTATAATATATATCGCATTTTGTTTACCCACTCATCCATCAATGAACACTTGCACTGCTTCCAAAAGTTGGCTATTACGAATTATCCTGCTCTGAACATGGGTGTACTTTAGTGCCTTGGTTTTACAGTTTACAACCATTCCATTTACTTCTGGCAGTCCTGCCTTGTATCTTACAATTAATCTAATTCCTTTCTTCCCATCCTGACATGGAGATATTATGTTATTATACTTTTCCCACTGACCCCCTCCCTCCACCTCCACCCCACCAACAGAGGGACCTTCCTCCAGGCTCACCAAGTTGCTACAGAGGTACTGTTGTTAACTGTTAACACTGAGATTCCTGTTGCTAATCTTTTTGAGTCTGAGCATTTTTGTTTTTATTTAAAGAATGAAACTCTTGTCACTAACTACACTAACTACAAGAAGAAAATTGAGACACGTTTTGCTTAATTGTTCCATACATCTAATTGAGGAAATAAAGCCAGGTTACTATTTCTCTGTTTGCTGAGTATTTTATAAAACCGAGTGTCAGTCATAGTGGTAAGAGTATTTGCAGCGGAGGTAATGATGAGCAAACAGCGATGTTGACTTTGTGTCAAAACCTGAGCTAAGTGCTTTTTCATGGATTATTTCAGTGCTCAAGAAATTATTCTTAAGTAAGGTCTATTCCTATTCCCACTTTATGAATGAGAATTCTGCCCATGTCTAAGCTACCACATGATTATACTAAATACTCTTCCTAATTTAAGAATTTCAGTAAAGAATGTCTGAAAATGTCTGTTTTAGAACCAAGTAAAACTGAAGCACAGAGATATTAAATAACTTCTCTAAGGTTACACAGCCAGTAGTGATAAAGTCAAGATTTTACCTCAGCTAAAATCTGATTTCAAAGATCGTTTTCTCAACCATTACATCCCACTGTGGCCACACCTTGCTTTCTGCCTTTTCTGCCTTTCCGAATTTAATCTATACCACACTGAGTATGGAGTTTAAGGGTGGGATGAACTTGGCTTCAGTATTGCCTGGCACTTACTAATTCTTTAACTAGGATATGTTTCCTCATAACTCACAGCCTCAATTTGTTCAGCTATGAAAAGCTGAGAAAATTTAATTCACAAAGATGTTATAATAATTAAATGTTCAAGATGATATTAAGTGTATTCCTTCGTGTAAAGTAATTCTTGAATAAACATTGATTCCCTTATATCTTTCTCTCCTTCCCTTTAGGTTAAACAAACCAGGCAAACAATGTATAATAGTCTGCTTGTTAAATGATTAAGACTGCCTTTGGGGTTTGCCACAGTCGCTCACAATTTTATAGAGAAACAAACATTCAAATAATAGAATATGTTCCAAATTCCATTGTCATCCTCTCTCCTTTTATTTTTGCTCTTCAGCATATAGAAATGCAGCTGAAATTGTTCAGTATGGAGTAAAAAATAACACCACTTTCCTTGAGTGTGTCCCCAAGTCTCCACAGGCATCTATCAAGTGGTTGTTACAGAAAGACGAGGACAGAAGGAAAGAGGTGAGTAACTCAGCAGAGCAGCAATCAGTCAGGGCTTTGGAAAGAGCATTAAATCACCATCCCTCAGTGAGGTTCAGATCAAATGAAAAAGGAAAGACATATGAACATCCTTTAATGTCTCTGGGATGACAAGTGCCACCTTCTTTAAAATGCTTTGTCCATAGAGTTGACGGATTAATTAGAAATCCTTTCTTCCTGCTCACCTTGATAACACAGTGATTAAAACAAGAGCTTGTGCACTCAGATGGGGGTATTGCTGTGAGGAAGCATTTGTAAAAGAAACAAGATGTGTGCAAATCCAGAAGCTAAGTTCTCATACAACAGCTTTGTGTGATTCACAAGATAAAAGGGGCTTTTAAAAAAGTTCAATTTTCCTCAGCAGGAAATGGTAAAGAGCATTTTTCTGCTGTGTGGTAATCTGTTTCCATTGCTTTATTATTCATAACTCCTGGGGTTTTGTTAGGTAATATGTGGAATCACTGTGTATGAGACCATTGCCTTTATTTACTGATATGTAATAAAAACCTCGATTTTCAAATAAAAGGACACTTATATTATTAACCTTTCACTGATTGTAAAGAGCTGCTTTAAAAGGAAAACATTGTAGGGCTTCCCTGGTGGCACAGTGGTTGAGAGTCCGCCTGTCGATGCAGGGGACACGGGTTCGTGCCCCGGTCCGGGAGGATCTCACATGCCGCAGAGCGGCTGGGCCCGTGAGCCATGGCCGCTGAGCCTGCACATCCGGAGCCTGTGCTCCACAACGGGAGAGGCCACAACAGTGAGAGGCCCGCGTACCGCAAAAAAAAAAAAAAAAAAGGAAAACATTGTAAAACAGCATAGAGTGAAATATTATAAATAATGAATTCCATAATATTGATATCACGTTGTCCTGACAAATGAAAGGATAAGAAGAAAAATACATATGTATATATAAACCATTAAAGTAGCCTAGACTGCAGTGGTACTAACAGTACATCATAAAGTCTGATGCAGCAAAGAGAAAATAGAGCCTTCTGCATTTGTGTGTGTTCTATTGTAGACAGTTTCCATACTACATATTAGATTAATGAGGGCTATGTAGAATGGATACAATCCCAAGATGTAGAACACAGGCATTGCATCAAAATTACTGAAACAGATATTGGCTCTTTATGAGAAAATACTTCCCAATTCTCAGACCTGCCTATCCAAAGATGTTATGAGCTGTTTAGGAAATTTTGTGTCCCCTGTCACTGGAATATTAAACCATAGGCTGATGACCACTTGTGTAAGATGAGACATAACTATCAAAGATGAGCTCCATGCACTTCAGGGCCCCTTCTTGCCCCAGATTTCCATGATATAAAATTTTTTTTTTTAGTTTTTTCATTCATAAAAAATTATTATTTGAGACCTATTTTCTTTGCTGTCAAATCTATCATCAAATTAGTCTTGAATTGTCTGTAGTCTAATTAATTTAAAATTATTTTGAATGGATATGAAGCATAAGAATAATTGCCTTGCAAAGTAATCTGGGGTAAAATTCATAAAGTACTATGATGATTATCATACAGAAACGGAATTCTTAGGTTAGAACATGACACGTGGACATGAACCATCCTTCCAGAGAAAGTCTGTATGTGTGTATGTGAATTGGAAATCCAAAACTCAAACGGGGGCTTACCTAACATAGATAACATGCTTTTCTTTTATTCAGTAGAAAGTCCAGTGGAATAGTATATAATGAGTGAATGTAATTTCTATTATGTAAAATTGAAATAAATGAATATATACAGTCTTGAATACATGTCACAGGAATTATCAAATGAAATTTAAAAGGGAATGGATCATAAATTTTATCACTTTTATGGTATTTCTAATGTTCTATTTCAGAAGGTTCAAGAATGTGGAGACTCAAATATGACTATATTGATTTTTCTTCCAATCTCAAAAGACAAAAGAATGCCATAATTTAAGACTATGAAAAAATTAACTCTAATGTAATTACGAAAATCTGTCCAGAATTCAAGCAGATCACAATTCCACTCAGTCTCACTTTAGTTGAATAAACTATTAACATTTAATTAAATTTATCTTAATTCTTCCTTAGTAGTTTAGGCAAACATACACATATTTCTCATATTAATGGTGTGCAAATATTGAACTTTTATTTTGAAAAGTAAGACAAATGGTAAAAAAAAGCTTGCAGAGAAAAATGCAAATAGTTCATATTGAATAGCATAAGTGAAAACTAAAAGCCCTCCTCTTCTCCACATCAATACTTATTCCCACTTCTCAGAGTATAAGGCTGCTAAGAATTATATATTCCTCCAAATAGTCTCCATAATCTTCCTATTTTCCTCTCTCTCTTTCTCTGTCTCTGTCTCTCTGATACATACACACAGACACACAGACACACACACACACACACACTTCATATCAGTACATGTGGAGCTGCCTTATTTTTCTTGGCTGCATAGTATTCCACTGTATGAAAATACCTTAAGTTTTCTGAAGCTATCTACTGGTTACATTATTTCTTGTTTTTCCTCTTATCAAAAACATCATATAAATGAATATCTGCATACTTGTATGAGTATATCTTCTATATAAATTCCTAGAAATAAAATGTCTGCACTGAATATTATATACATGCTAATAGATATTATCAAATTGGCCTCCAAAATTTTTCCCAATTTCACACAAATGGAAAAGGCTTTCTTTTCTATTATTTCTGAATGCATTTCTACATTATTTAAAACTATTTTCAAGGCGCATTTAAACTTTAAAAATTAAATGAACATAAAAAATTTTGCTTTATACATTTCTGTCCTTACTTTTTCCTAATCTCTCTTTTCTAGTTCTGTTCTATTTTTTGTTTTTCAATACTATATTTTGCCTTCCCTTATTTTTCTTTGGGTCAAATTTCTTTCTTCCCTCAATGAAAGAGCATTCCTGAGTATACATGTGAAGGAACTACTCACCACTTAGGTTTTTATGTGTTCATTGACAGTGCTATAGCGGGAACTGTAAGGAAATGGATTTCAGCATTTAGTTTATATCTACAAAATGATATTTTTCCCAGTATAAGCCTGTAAAGTAATTAAATATTCACCTCATAGCTTCTTATTACTTTTCCTTGGAAAGTAAAACCACTTGGAGTACTTACAAGATAATGAGTTCCAGCTTATTTTTAGTCATTCTTTGTGTTAGATAATAGGAAAAAGCCCTTGATAATGTTCAAAATGCTGCCTCTGCTTATAAAATTTCTAGTTAAGGGAATATTCATTCATTCATTGAAAAAAAGGCAAAATTCAACTCTTTAATTGTGGCTTCATGTTTTTACTCAATATGTGAGAGTGAGTATTTTAATTACAATAAAAGGCAAGAACTACAGGATAAAATAGACATTTTAAACTATCTGTGAATTTCATTTATATATGTTGACTGTGATTTACATTCCAGAAACATCCCAAACTCTGGCTTATATGTGGAGAAACTACTTCTATACAAAGGGAATGCACTTTAAGCTATTTTGGGCAATATGAGTGATAACTTCACCCTCTCTTTAATAGATTCAGTACCGCTGAGACTAGATTTTCTGAGCAAAAAAAAAAAAAAAAAAAAAAAAGGCAAAATAGAACTTACCAAAAATCTGTGTCTACTAAGAAGGAAGTTAACACTCTGTATTGTTGGTCATATCTTTTTAGAAGATATATAGAGTTGGCTATTCAGAACTTTGATATCTCTCTTTTAGGTCAAGCTGAATGAGCGAATCATAGCCACTTCACAAGGACTCCTGATCCGCTCCGTTCAGAATTCTGACCAAGGACTGTATCACTGCATTGCAACAGAAAACAGCTTCAAGCAGACCATAGCCAAGATCAACTTTAAAGTTTTAGATTCCGAAATGGTGGCTGTTGTTACAGACAAATGGTCTCCATGGACCTGGGCCAGCTCTGTGAGGGCTTTACCCTTCCACCCAAAGGACATCATGGGGGCGTTCAGCCACTCAGAAATGCAGATGATTAATCAGTACTGCAAAGATACTCGGCAGCAACATCAACACGGAGAAGAATCCCAGAAGATGAGAGGGGACTATGGCAAGTTAAAGGCTCTCATCAATAGCCGGAAAAGTAGAAATAGGAGGAATCAGCTGCCAGAGTCATAATGTTTTCTTAAATGGGGCTTATGCTTCCATCAGTAAATGATCTGTCTTCAGTGATCAACTTTCGAGCAAAGAATCTTGTGCTTTACCCATGGGAAATTCCTGAGAAAGGTGGTTACTCACTCCTAAAGGTGAATGTTACATGAACTGAAATGAGTATGCATTTTCTTGTATGATATTGACTAGCACTAGACATGTCATGGTCCTCATGGTGCATAGAAATATTTAACTTAACCTAGATTTTATTTATCTTTATTTACCTTTTCTTCAAAACCAATATGGCGACTATAAAACTAGAATTCTTACATCCCTTAATTGAACTAGGGCCATAACCTGTGATCTTCCATCCTTGCTTTAAGGGTTTAGAGTTCTGTCAATCATTTGTATACAAGACCAAATGCCAAGTTCACAATTTTTACATAGTAAAAGTTATATAAATGCATGTGACAGAGTAGTTGTCAAAAGAAATGTAGAATAGAAAAGAGACAAGGAAGAGGGAATCTAAAACACGAGCGATTTTCATAAAAAGATAACATGGAGTTTATGTGCTTCCAGTGAAATATAGTATTGGTTACTTTTAAGATTGCAAAAATTATCAGTTTTTGATATCTGTCATTGATCTCTGTTCCCTTGTTTCAGGAAGATAAAAGGACACCTAACCATTAATATCTTTAATTGGAATTATGTCAGTGAAGCATTTAAGTTTATATTGTTATGTAATCATCTTCCAAACAAAAGCACTTTCTTTTTTGGAAGTTATTTAAGTTATTCTAGATTCAGAGAATATAATCTTACACAGTTTAATTGATAAATGTGTTTATTCTAATTTTCTAGTTTGTATGGCATTTTAAAAAATATAAGAAGAAATTTCTTTTGAAATATCAAACTTGTATATGAGGGCCGAAACCATCAAAATGGAAAAAAAATAGAAAAAAACAAGGTAGAAAATGCAATTTTATTGACAGAAGTTTATTAAAAATGTTACTAATTTTTAACTTCAATAATTAATTTCAATGATTAACTCACTTTTTTTGTTTAGCAACCTCAGATATCATACTGATTTTTAAGTCACCGATTCTTTTTTTTTTTAATACTCTTTCATGTATGCTGGAGAGATGCTCATTTTGTGGAGAAGTGAGAAAAATTCTAATTTGAACAAAAATAGACATACTTTATTTTAAAAGAATGTTGGTACATTATGTTCACTGGTATATAAATACAAATGTGGTAAGTTTGTGATGAATAAAATAACTATCTTCTAATTGTATGTTTGGATCCTTTTATTAGAGTAATTTAAAAGTGATTTTTTTTTTTACTCCAAATAACAACTAGATGGGAGAAGTATGAAAATTTTCTTCATATCCTCACATTTCTTTTAAAAACACAACTTTTGCTCTTTCATTTTACTTAGTTTTAAAGACATTTTCATGTTTCTAGGTGCAAACAGAACTTATATCATACCTAATCAAAATCTAATACGAAAGTTTTATTTGTAGTTAACAAGCCAAGAAGAAGGTAATCAAGGCAGATATATTACCTTCCTAAGCACTACAATATAAAGCGTCAAGAACTAAAATCATTGTCAAAATGAATGTAATCACTGATCAAAATCTAGGAATAAAGTTTATTATTTAAATGGTGGTAAATTATGATATTATAAGAGGAAGCCTCAATGGGGCAAAAATAGCAGTTAACAAACACAACATAAATAATGTTTATTCAAAAAAACCTATTAAATAAAAGCTATTGTTCCAAATGTATATGATTCTAAAGTAGTCTCTAAAGCAGGTTGTTTTGCAAGTAGGTCATTATTTCTACTCTACTTGCACAAATAGAAATGTGCATAAAGCCAAAACCATCTTCTGTATTTATGGCCAATCTATTCTATGTACAGAGTTGAAAGTAAAATTGTTTTAGACACAGAGGATAGGGTAAACTATACAGGTCCCCTTGCTTCATGTAAACCCAAACTGATAGACAATAGGGTGTTTAGTGTTGTAACATTATTTGTGCTATTTAATATCTTCTATTTTGAACATTATTAAATTGTATATACTTTTATTATTTTACTTTTAAAATTATAGAGCCCCTCTTGAACAAAACTGCCAAATGTAAAGAAAATTTTCTTTCTTAAAATATTGTTAACGTATACTGAATGTTGGTGGTTGATTGGTTGGTTTTATTTTGTGTAGTTTGACGGTTCGATGACTTGATATGTTTTCCATTTGTACATAAAATTTCCTAGAAATGCACTTTTTTTAACAGTGTAGGTTTGTGAATAGATTTTAGCATGATGAAACTGTCATTACAGTGAATGTTCACTCTGTTAGAAAATGTAGTTAGCACAGTATTATTTAATTGGATATTGAAGAAATCATGTGCCTGGCAAAATAAAACATGTTGAATTCCCCAAGGATGTCTTTAATTTTCCTTTTTAATGTTGGGTTTACAATTTCTTGTTGGCATGGTAGAATCTACTGACTCTCGTAATTGTTCTTTTTTTCCCTGTTTTATTTATTTATCCTTTTTTTGTGTGTGAAAGTAATGCATCTGGATTTCAAAATACAAAACTTCCAGAAAGATATACTTGGAAATCTCTCCTTGCACTACTATCTCTCCTTTATGCAAGTCCTACCCCAGAAGGATCCAATGTTCTCAGTTTCTGTGTGTATTTCTATGATGTTTTATAAACAGCAAGCAAATTCATGTTTGTTTTCTCTTTAAGAGGCATGGTACATCCATTCATGTCTGTGGACAGTTATTCAGACTTGTGTCCACAGTGGGGAAAAAAAAACTATAGTTTATAAATACTTGGGCTTTGGAGCCAGACTGCTAGGATTTGAATCCAATCCTACTGTCTTATCATGGGAAAGTTATCGAATCTCTCTCTGCCTCATTTCTCTGCCCAAGTTCATCCCAGTAAAGTGTTAGGGCAGAACATATCATAGAATAAGTATTAATAAATTTCTTAATATTTGTTTATTTAGAAAGTGACATATTGCTAGAACAGGAAGGAATATTTAAGTTGTGTCCTTTGACAAGTTAAATGCCAATGGTCTAGGCTGGGGAGCCTGCAGTCAGTGGATCAGATAACACCTTACCAAGATAAATGAGCCTTTATGAAAGTGAGGGAAAGGAAGCCACAGGAAAAGAAACAACAAAACATAAAAGTAATCTCAACAAATCTTCCAACGTGATGATTCTGCACTACTCCCTAATTGTTTCATTTCTCAGTATCTCCCTTGCTTCTATTTGAACTTAACCTTAGTTTAAAATTTTTTAAATGCATTTCTTATAATTTTAATGCATTTCTGATGCTTTGTGCCTCCTACCTAAGTGAAAAAATTTTTTAAGGAAAGGATCACAGTTTCCTATATTTGCTCTCTGGCTAAAGTCAAGAGAGACACCGCAGCTTTGTTTTGCAGCACAGTCAAGTCCATTGAAAACTTCAGTCTAGACAAGGAAAAAGCAGACTAAGTAAAATGGTTACTTAACCCGTGGCATTGAGAATTTCTTTGAATTTTATGCATGGTGACAAAGTTGTGGAAGACTATTGTGAAAAATATTTTTTTTTATAAGATTTATCCCACCATCATTTTATCCAATCACCTTTTGCACAAAAATACAAGCCCCTCTGCAAAATCGAAACCAATTGCAACAAATTCTGTGTATGTGCCATTCAGTGAACTTCACTGTCAATGAATTGTTTTTCCTAAGGGGCCTCTGGTATATATTTCAATTTTTATGATTTCATAACAACTTTACTTTCATAGTGCACAGGTATTGAGAATTGGAAGAACTACCTCCAAGATAAGAAAATGCCATCTTCACTCTAGTGACTAATGTATTTGTCTATGTACCTCACAAAATAATACTTTCCACACAGGTTGAATTGTATATTTCTCAGGGCTATTATGTTGCCATGCTTGAGTGTTACTTACATAAAGTGCTATTAAAGAATGACATTATAACAAACACATTAAAACTATTTATCCCATGTAAGGTTATCTCTCAACCCCCAAGTACAAAAGTGGAGTGAATTATATTCCTTAAGTGTTTTTTCCTCTGAATTATAAGCATGCCATCCAAACATTTTATGAGATCAAAAACGTAATGATTTCTGCATTGTCAAATGGATATATGATGGAATTATTATAAAAATCAAAGCCATTCCTATTGTTTCTCTGGATATTTTTCAATATCTTGTTTAATTTTTTCCCTTTCACTGATTTGTGTGGGTCGGGGGTGGAGAGGGTATGGTTAATAATCAACTTCCCTTCTCTGCTGCATCATGGCTCATCAAACAGAGAACTTGGACCTTCAAAGTATCTCTGAGTTGATGAGAACTCACAGTTGTAAGCTGTGAATAGGAAAAGCAACCATGGGAAACAAAAAAACTGAGGAGGTACTACCCAAGCCACATCTGCCTGGGACATTCATTGGATTCCCAGTGATATTTTAATGGATGCAGATGTATGTGCGTTGTATCCACAGATCATGCACTTCGAGACCCACAAGCCAGCTATATTCAATTTTTTTATTAATTCAAAATGAGTCTCAGTTTCTGCTTCAAGTTCCCATTCCAACTTCTCCACTTAAAAATGATACAGCCTGGGAATGTTATGCTCCTCTTGATGAGATGTTGCTTTCTCTAAAATTGGAATTATAATAATATCTTTCACATGTAGTAGTTGTGAGAATTAAATGAGTTAATACATGTGGAATTCTTATAGTACCTGATGCATAGTAAAAGCTCAAAAGCATAAAAATCACTAAACAAAAAAAATCTTAAATGAAGAGGTATATGAGATGGATGTAGCATGTTTTTCTTTCATTAATTAAATTACCTTGGATGAAACAAGATTGAACCAAAATGCTATTTCTAATTTTTGTTTTTAGATATGAAAGTGTGAGGAAATGTCCTTACATAAATGGAGATGGAAGAAGTTTCATTATAGTGCTGCTATTCAAACAGTTAAGTATCTTTTGAAGAATATGTCACATAATTATTATTAAAGTTTATTTTCATTAAAAACTGACAATTTCATTAGGTTCTCTTGCAATTTTATTTTTTAAAATGTTTGGAAACCACCTTTCTTCTCAATACTTGTACCTATAGTTCCAACCATGCCTTGATGGGCTGTGTGGCTCAATGGACCCATATCCGTGGATTTTCCAGGATACTCATCTGTAATGCAGACTCCCAGCAGCCAGTTGCTTACTGAGTGGCCTTGGGAAAGTTACTTAACCTCTTTGTACCTTGGGTGCCTTATCTGAAAAATGAGGATAATAATGATAGCAACTCACAGGGTTGTTGTGAAGGTTAGAATCGTATTTATACATAAAGTGTTCATAACATTCCTGCCACAGGATTATATATTATTATTAGTTGAATTAATGCTCTTGTTATGTGCTGTTATAAGACCACTCCACTTCATTCAGAAGCTCCAGTGAGGATTTGTTATCTTTATTGTTGCTCCTATTTTCTTAGCCCCCTGCCACTGTCCAGCAGACATTCTGATGATCATTATCATGTTATGCACCTGTGGGTCTTCATGTTTGACCCTGAACTTTTATTTTCCCAATTCAAGAGCAGGGTCTTGACTCATTCTTTCCTCAAGTTGAATTTCTTCTCCATTCACCTTGTAACCTTGAGTTGCTAGGAGAAGCTGGCTCTCCTGGAGCTTCGATTTACTCACCCTGGATGTTAGCTGTCATCTACATTGTTACAAACTTGTCCTTTATCATAATCGTCCTCCGTATTCCCATTCTATAGCCTCCCGTCGGATCTCTCCTGGCAACGCTCCAGGCATGGTAAGTCATGGCTGAATTCATATTGGTAAAGAACGTAAACTATGTGCTAGGCAACTCGTAACAGTCAACAGCTATAGCACCAGAAAACTACCACAATTATCACCCTCTTAAAAATAACCATTTACTGAGCATTTTCTGTGAGCATTCCTATGTAAAGGTACACACTGTACGTAGTTATCTGCTTTCTTCATAGGATCTTGTGAAGGTATTAGTCTGTTTTGTAAATGGCAAAACTGAGAGTCTAATGCATTTAGATACTTGCCCTGAGTTAAATAACTTTCTAAAGGCCCCGAAGAGTCTAGCTCCAAACTTTAAGCATCTTCTATATTTCATTACTTAGAGTCTCACCAAGAAGGCTTTTCACTACAAAAACATTCATACACAGCAGCCTTCATAATACAATTTATAGGACTCTGGGTAACATCTAGCCCAGGCCATGGAGTCAGAATGCCTAGACTCAATTTGCTAGGTTACTACTACCTAACTTTACAGGTCTGACATCATTATGATAATATCAATCTCATGAGAAAGTGAAGATCATGATAATTCATGTAAAGTGCTCAAAACTTACCTGATGTAAAATGAATATCAGGTAGTATTAACTATTTTATCACTACGTCTTTGCTACTAGAAATACCATTTATTAATTCTTTCACCAAATATTTATTGAGCACTTAACTATGTGCCTGGCAGTATTTTAGGCATTGAGGGTATAGCAGGTAACAAAGCAACGTCCTTGCTGTTGTGAAATTTACTTCCTGGATGGAAAAGGTAAAACAACAACACGAATAGCTGTGTAAAAGTCAGGCTGATGGTGGCGAAAAGGGAACCCTCTTGCGCTGTTGGTGGGAATGTAAACTGATACAGCCACTATGGAGAACAGGATGCAGATTCCTTAAAAAACTAAAAATAGAATTACCATATGACCCAGCAATCCCACTACTGGGCATGTACCGTGAGAAAACCATAATTCAAAAAGACACATGGACCCCAATGTTCACTGCAGCACCATTTTCAATAGCCAGGACATGGATGCAACCTAAATGTCCATTGACAGACGAATGGATAAAGAAGATGTGGTACATATATACAATGGAATATTACTCGGCCATAAAAAACAACGAAATTGGGTCATTTGTACAGGCGTGGATGGACCTAGAGTCTGTCATACAGAGTGAAGTAAGTCAGAAAGAGAAAAACAAATATCGTATATTAATGCATATATGTGGAATCTAGAAGAATGGTACAGATGAACCTATTTGCAGGGCAGGAATAGAGATGCAGACATAGAGAATGGACATGTGAACACAGGGAGTGGGGAAATGGGGGTGGAATGAACTGGGAGATTGGGATTGACTTATATACACTACTATGTGTAAAACAGATAGCTAGTGGGTACCTGCCGTATAGCGCAGGGAGCTCAGCTCTGTGCTCTGTGGTGACCTAGATGGGTGGGAAGCGGGGGGGTGGGGGTGGGAGGGGGGAGGTCCAAGAGGGAGGGGATATAGGTATACATATAGCTGATTCGCTTCATTGTAACTAACGACAGAAACTAACACAACATTGTAAAGCAAACTATACCCCGATAAAAGAAAAAAAAAAGTTAGGCTGAGATAAATTCTATGACGGAAATTAAAGACAGGTGAAAAAATCTTGCAAAGATCAGGGGAAAAGAGCATTTCAGGCAGAGCGACAAACTAGTAAACGCTCTGGGGCAAAAATAATTCTGGCAGATTTGAGGCAAAGAAAAGAAAACCTGAGTGGCTTGATCTCAGTGAAAGAAGAGAAGACAAGGATGAGACTGTATTCCAAAGGCAGAGAAACAAAGCCACGTGGGTCCTGATGACGACGGGGAGAAGTTTAGATCTGATTCTAAGGAATACAAAAGTCTTGGAGGTAATGACATCACATTAGTGATTTACATTCCATACAAAATATCTCTGGCTGTATTTCAGAGGACTTTTGAGAGCAAGGAATGCAAACAAAGAAAACAGAAAGAGCAACTAGGAGTCAAAGACATATTTTTAAAAGAGCACATAACCGGTAGATTTAAGTATTGACTTTCACTCACAAAGAGGTATAAACAACTGGTAATGGTTCCTCCTGGAGGGTACTTTTGAAATAAAAGGCAGGGGTGATATGAGAGAGTACTCATCCCCTGAGGTTGAGCAAGAATTGTTGGAGTGGCCTGCCCCAGAAAGGAAAAAGGGACACCAAAAGAGGTCAAAGGTGGCTTGTAGAGAGCCCTAGGGGTGGTCCTGGAGCTAGAATATGCAGAAACTGTCAGAAAGAGGGATTTATTATGCAGTAATAGCCAGAGGAGGAAGTGGCTTAGGTTTCAATACTGAGAACTAAATCAGTCATGGATAAAAATCCAAGAGCCATTAATGACAGTGTTGTGTGAATGCTTTTAAGACAGGCTGGGGTCACATGGCCAGGGGCTGTAAATAACTGAGGATGCAAACAGCCTTTATGGTTGAGAGTCCACAATAAATAACCTTACTGAATATATAGTGCGACATGATTAAGAGACCAACAATTTGTAAAGACCAGCTGCCTTAATAATCCAGTTAATTAATCCTGATTTTATTTACTGGGCAAGTGATGCAGTTTCATCGTGCACTTAGAAACAAATTGTCAAGTGAGTGAGAACTACTTAGAAAATGGATTGTGGGGTAAAATATCCTTTTTCAGAAGGGTGAAATTACAATGCACGTTACATAGGACTTCAAATCTTTAATTAAGGCACTGGGGACAGCCTTGAAGCAGTGATTCTGGAGCTCTGATAGCTCTTCATAATGGACCCTTCTCCACCCCAGATGACGGTTTCCTCTGCCATGTTAAAAAGGGAAACGAAGTGTTGCTAGGAAAGATGGTTTCTGGACTGACTCCCTTGAGACGGCTTCATCAGAAGCTGTCGTTGAGGCTTTGAAAATGGAGGAAAATCCAAGTGTCTTCTCAGGAACAGAGTAATTATGGACATTTGTGGATAAAAATATCTATGGAAGATGGATTTGAGGAAGGGAAAGAAGGAATAAGAGTCCGATTCATTTCTGAATAAAGAGCATTAGCCTGTAGCATCCCTACCACTACCACCACCAAAACCACTAGCTGGGTCAAGAAAAAAATATTTACAGCCAGAGAACAGCAGGAGAAGTGCTTAACATTTTCTGAGATTACCAGAATTTTTGTTTCTTTTCTTTTTTAAATTCATCAAGAGAAATAATAAAAACCTTTTTGCAGACTTCCTTGCAACACTTTTTTTCAGGAAAAAAATTGCAGCTCTGTGAGGCTTTCTTCCACTTTCCCAGGTTGGTTTATCCCTCCTTGCTGTTCCACATGGCTTGTCCACATGTGTCATAGCATTAGCCCTGTTTATTAACATTTAATCTCTTATTTTTTTCTCTTGCCAGCTACAGTGTGTTTTTCATTTTAATCACTTTTTATTCTTATTATCTAGGACATTGCTGACTATATAGTAGGTGCTTAATAAACACACAGCATCTTCCCTTTTAGATAGTATAGAGTAAATCCTTTTAAACTCTAATATCTAATGAATAGGGAATTGATACTATATACTGTAATACAGATTTCAGAACGTGAAGAGTTATTGGTTTGAAAATCCATTATGGTAACTAGAACGCTCAAACTTATCATCAACCAACAATTTAAAATATTAATATACCATCTACCTTCATGTAAAAAATGAATAACCCCATCTCAATTGTACAAGAGAAAGCTAAGACAAATTTAAAATATCTGTTAGTAAAAGACAATAAACAACAATCAAATAATTTATATTACAAGGGCAACAAGGGAACATGATTAAAATATCTGTTTTATTCTATGAGTGTTCTATTAGCTATAAGTCCGATGTATTCAGTAGTTCATCTAATTCCCACAGCAGCAATGATTTGGTAGGCATTGTTATATGAATTTTACAGATGGAAAAACAAGCCCAGACGTTCCCACCGTGGCTAGCACATTACTGGACTGGGACTGAAAACCACGTTTACTTTTCGGCCCATACCGCCCAAGGAGTAAGAGTTGAGAGAACGGAGATTTTACTATAGTAATCGGGGAAGGTTCCTTGCTGCAGAAAGATCTTGAAATGGACTGAGACTAGAATTCACATAGGTTAATGTGGAGGAAGAAAGATATTACTGGAGCTTCAGAGGTGGGAAACATAATGCATGCAAAAAGGAACCCGCTGATTGATTTTGAGAGTTGAAGTTATGGAAGAGCAAAGTTAAAGTTAGATGTGAGTGCAAGTGAATGGAGTAAATAATGAAATAAACATGGTTTGCGCTTTGCTTTTGAGGATATATTTAAGAAGGGAGAAATGAGGGGCAAACATTTACTTTAATTGATTGATGGATGCCCTGGATGCTTCTCAAAGGAATCTGAAGTGAGAAGATACTATTAGGGGTCAATAAGGTTAACGTGGTAGAAGAGTAATGAACGCTTATCGTTTCTCAACTCAGTGGGCACACTGAGGCTAGGTTTGTATTGCATGTATGTGTCAAAACTAAGAAGGCCCTTGATATTTAGATGTGGGTTAAATATTGAATAATTGTTGAATGGATTAGAATATTACCCACCTTGTGCTTTATTTATGTTTTTATATAAGAGAAATACTACTACTACTTAAAATGACAATATAGCTAACATCAATGGGATGGTTACTAATTGCCAGGTAGTGTTGCTTATATGCATTATCTTGTTTAATTCTCATCTGCAAACCCAGGAAAAATACACTACTATTATTTACTTTCTTACAGATGATGAAACCAAGGCACACAAATATTAAGAAATTTAACATTAATGAGAGTTAGTAAGTAGAATATTCTAATCTCTGATGCCCTGTTACATTATAATGAGTCATTCATAGGTGCTCTATGAGACTCAAGTGATCTATAATGTCAGTGATAAATTTTGGTAGGAAATATTAGAGTAATGTCTATAAATGAGGGCTTCCAGCTTTGTCTTCCTATTTATAGATATTGCTCTCTGTAGATTATATGGTTTCAGCATAGCAGAATTTCTAGTAACTACCAATTGTACCAACAACTGTAGTGCCTCAGGACATCACTTTATCACAAGAAAAATCAATGATTAAGATTAGTTTAAAATAACACCCATATGTAGAATTATACACAATACTTGTGCACAATGTAGTTGAGAAAATCTTTCTGACAAATTTAACAAATGTAAGGTTCAAGAATGCAAAAAATCTAAGGCAAGGGGAACACGCTGTCAGCACACACTGAAACAGCTAGAGCCAGAGGACAAATGTTCTTAGTAAATGGCTCTTCCAGATGAGAATACTCTGGGGTGAACAGTATAAAGCAGGTGGGAAGACAAGGGTGGTCCCAAGAGTTGTCACACACAACCATTTTACAGATGATGAAACTGACAGCCATAAAGAGGTCACATATTTTGTTACTAAGAAGTACATTTATTTCTCAATGTAGTGCTTTTTCCATATATATAAGTGACCTAGAGATACGGCTATATAGTGCAGAAAAGTGCACATGAGAACAAAAACATGATTCTTTTTGGCTGTCAGCATCAAATAAGTAAAAGCTTGACTTTCTGGGATTCCATATTACTGCCTGGGTGCTGTTCAATTGTGCTGTCTTACTAGAGCAGATTTTTTGGGTCAGTCTCATTTGGCTTTGCTCAGCTACACATGGCCTCTGTATAAAACAGGGCCAAAGTGAAAGAATATGCTTTTCCTTAATCCACATTTTCTGCCTGGTGAAAAAATGAAGAGCTTCGCCCTCAGGGTTACAACAACAACTTTCTCCAATTTTCTCAGCAGTAGTTGAGAATTATCTTGTCAGCATCACTGTCTTTTTTAACAGGTGCTGGGAGGGGGAAAGCAACCACAGGTGTAGGGGATAGAAAAGTCATCTGAAAAAAATGTTGTTAAAAAAGCCCAAGTTTGTCCTCTGTTATGCCTGCCTTTGTAGAGAATCCAGCGTACTATGGCCTGACAACCGAATGGATGTGCCTCTGGCCTAACCCCGCATCCCCTTACCCTCCATCCAAGCCCCTTCCTTTCCTTACCTCTCCCATGCTTCTGTCTCTTCGATGCCAATGCTTCTCAAGCATTAATATGTATATGAATTACCTGTACCTCGTTAAGAGGTAGATTGTTCATTCAATAAGATTGCTCTGGAGGGTCTGCATTTCTAATAAGCTCCTAGGAGGTGTCCATGCTGCTGGTCTGCAGATCACACTATGAGTGGTAAGGTTCTATGTCTACTTTTGTAATTGATGGTTGAGAGGATGAAGGTAGATTTTGGAGGAAGAGAAAAGACAATTCCTTTCTCCTTTTCTCTCATCCTTCACAGTGAAACAATTGTTTCATTTCTCTGCAAACAATTAGAAACTATCTTCCTTGGGACAGCTGACACAGACTTGAAAATATACAATTTATCTTTGCATGCAGTTACCTGTCTCTTTTGTAGTAATATATGGAGAACATTTCTCCAAAAAACTTAACTTTGCTTATTTTTCATAGCCATAGCTCATTAAATTAATGTGATTTTTGTATGTCTATTTTAAAAACAAAGGGGGGAAAGTACAATTATTTTCACCAAGTCTTAACCTGAATTACGATAGAATTAAGATCAGTGATGCTCTGGTGAACGTTTTAACTAGGTCTCCAGAAGAAAAACCAAAGAAATTATACCCATTTCCATGGCATAAATGCCACCACCGTGGTTACCAATATGAGATCACAGGATACAAAACCAGGAAGAGATTCGTGTAAAAGCCTTCAGAGCTGGTGCAGGAATCCCTGAGGGGCTCTCCACAAACAGAGTTGAAGCTACAAGGAAGGATGGCATAAAATTACAAAGGAAAAAGAATGTTGGCGATCATTTTCTGTAGAACTTTGTATTTATATTGTTTTCTATTACATTTATCTTTGTCTCATAGTAAATTTTGGATTCGTTCCCCAGACGTTAGATCGTAAGTCAATGTTCTAAATGTCTTTGGTCCTTTATATTTATAGTAAATGGTTTTTAAAAATATATGTTGAATTGCAAAAGGAGGGGAGCATAAAATTGACTCCATTAGACTATTTCTGAAGCAAAAAAATACTGAGTTTACAGGTACAATTTTTACTGAAAAAATAAGAGGATTGATAGAGTAAATCTCTATGGTGATCATCTGTGATTTTTAAGAACAGACAATATTTCCGAAATTATGGCTATTCTAAGGAAATTTCTATATTTCTGAGACTAAAGTAATTTCATCTGAAGTTGTGACACAGGTGTGAAGCAGCCTTCCAGATTTAAGTTGGAAGCAAGGTGAACCATAGAATCCTGAGAGAGGCTACAGGTAGTAATTGTCTGCTTATGAACAGAGATTAAATCTAGTTGAGGAAGCAGAAAACAGAGAGACAACGGAGCCTACATTTGGAGCTAAGGAATAGAGTCGTACAAGGATTTCCCTTCACATAATTTAAGTTCACAGACAATTAAAACAGAATCAAGTGACTGTGAAGAAGTATTAAAAAAAGTGGTATTTAAGTATAACTCAGAGACATGCATACCTGAAAATATGGAGTATAAATAGAAAGCTGCTGGGTAGAATAATTTTAAAATTAAACAACAAAATTATATACTAATTTTTTCTAAGTTGGATGTTTTATTGAAATGTAGACTTGTCAATGATCTACCTATGTATGAGTTTCCTACCTGCATAGACACAGACACACACAGTCTAATACTCATCATTGTAAGTGGCTTCTTGAGAATGCTGAGATTTGGCTGATTTATCACAGAGGATAATTGGAAACGTTATCTAGTGTTGAGGTCAAGGTTATGATTAAAGAGTCTATTGGGGGCGCTTCCCTGGTGGCACAGTGGTTGAGAGTCCGCCTGCCAATGCAGGGGACACGGGTTCATGCCCCGGTCTGGGAAGATCCCACATGCCGCGGAGCGGCTGGGCTCGTGAGCCATGGCCGCTGAGCCTGCGCATCTGCGTGAGCCTGTGCTCCACAACGGGAGAGGCCACAACAGTGACAGGCCCGCGTACTGCAAAAAAAAAAAAAAAAGTCTATTGGATAATATCCCTGCTTGTTTTTATCACAACATCCAAGCATATGCAGATGTCATTATTTTAGAATGTAAACTATAGTTTTGAACAATCTGTTCTCTCTCATATTCTGCACCTCACTGGTCAGCACAGGATACAAGTGGAAAAATAGGTACGTGACATTTTTTAGAAGCAGAATTATTTGCACTGCTATCATCGTTGTGCTATACTTACAATTATATAGATTTGCGTATCTAACATCTGCTTCTGCAATAACAGTTACCCAGAGGTGCAGGCTTAGATCTTTCTTGAGATAAGTGGCTAAAATATTTTCTTAGCTAATGAATGGATAACGATGCTCTCAGTTTTATCACTTGTGCAAATTTATCTTTGGACACTGTATTCAGATTACCCTCAAATGTGCATTTAAGTATCGGATACCACATAAATGTCAGAGGGAGAAAAACTAGACGACTCTTGGCAGTCTGCAAGAGCGATGTTGTCAAAGGTCATCAACAAGTCTGACAAAACAGTCCTCATTAACAGTGTCTGTCAGCACCTCCATTTGGAAGTAATTTGGATATTTGCAGTGACCCCGTCAGTTCTGATTGGCTGGGCAGTGACCTTGACCAGGGTGAAACCTGTTCAGTGTAGCTCAGATAATGCACTGTAGGTGGAATCCAGGATGACAGATGGCAGTGGGGTCAGTGAAGAGGAACTTGTCCATCATTGCTATTGAAGATGAAGCCACTCAACAGTGTAGTTCAACTGACACAAGAGCTGTGGTTTGCATACGCCACAAGAGAATTGTCCAAGTTCCTTTATTTTTAAAGAAATGCTATAGTCTCATGATCTCAGAGTGCATGAGGTTGATGAATAAGTGGACAAGAAAGCCTAGCTGTTGGAGTTTAGCAACAGACTAGACATTTCAAAACTTCTTTGACTTAATAGCCAAGGTCTGAAAAGTCTTGCTGGCTGTATCTTTATTGTGGATAACTTCTGGACCAAAAACTAGTTCCTGTGATATTTTTCTTCATTCTTATTCACAAACCTGGTTAATGAGAGTAATAACCTTACTCTTCTAGTAGACACATCTGTTTCTTTTCCCTCCCTCGCATACCACAGAATCAATATGAAATATAACTTTGATAATAGAGTGTATTATACTTTCCAAATGCTAGAATAATAAGGCTATAAAAGCAATTATATTCTGGAAATAGTTAACCTTTGATAAAACAATCTGCATCTGTTTCTGTAGTTTCAGGGGCACTTTTTTTTTTTTCAGATATAAAAAACTAGGACTGGATAGGATATTGAGTGACATATAGCACAGCATTTTGATTCTGGGCTCTGAATCGCTATCATTCAAAAAATACAAGACCCAAGACTGATAGGCTAAGGACCTAATGGAAACACATCAACATCCAAGTAACACAACATGATGAATCAATACGAAAATACACCTAACCTTCAATTACTCATGGGATGTTTAACAATCTTGAAGAAAATCTCTTAAAGATCTTTCCTACACACTGACTGCCTGAGCTCAGGAGTTTTTACTAAATCTTCATCATTGGCTTCTTCCTTGCAATGTTTTTGGACCAAACAGCCAACCAAAAATGAATAAAAAGTGAATAATTTCATAGAATAATAAAGTATTAAAACTACAAGAAAACAGACCAACGATGTAGTTAAAGTGATTCCCTGCCTTGTGGATTACTCAAGGTTCATATCTAGCATGTAGCTGTGCCTCAGAGATGTTTAGGACAAGATGTGAGTCCTTAATAAGAACCCACGGAACTCTGCTTAATAATTAGACATCATCATTTCCCCTATTTATCCTAGTTTAAAAAGGAGTTCCCTGCAAGGCAAAATACTACCCTGCCCATCCAGACCCCCAATATACAGACATTCACGCTTTCCTTATCAATTTAATTTTTTCATTAGGTCATTTTATACATAACAGATAACATCATCCAAATGGCTTTTAGGATAATGCATCATTTTCACTGAAACACTTTGCCTAACTGAATTTGAGATCCTCCCATTTGGGTAGAGCAGCTTTTATAAAAATTGCCTCAACCAGGCTCATTCCAGCTAAATTTACACCACCTGTTTTAATGTGCATATTGTCATGACCCACAGAGACCGCATTAAGTAATTAAGAGACAGACCACATAGTGTCATTTGCTGTAAGTGAATCTGTGGATTCAATCAATAACCACCTGAAAGTGCCTAGGGCTACAGGATTAGGGCAAAACCTCCTGAGACAAGCCCTGGGGGTCCAAATGAGGGTGCATTAATTTGAGACACCATTATGTAGTTTTTAGTCCATTTTAATTAGTAATAAAACATAGTATAACCCACATTGTTAACAAAATCATCCAAGACAGATTCTGCTTTGCCTTAGCAAAGGCTCAAAACAGAGCTCAAGATAAAATTAAAGAGCCAGTTGAGCAGCAGAAGAAAAGATATTAAACTTATCTGCTTTTCTAAGGTATGGTTTATCTCCTAAAGGAGAGCTGAACCCTGGGATTGCTGCAAGCTCTCTTATTTTCTGCAGACAAAAAAAAGAAAAAGCCATTTTTGAAGTGTTAATACTGCTGTAAACAAAATTTATTTTCTGCGAATTTTTATAGGTCTACTAGTGAAAGGGTTGAGCAGCTATTGTTTGCTAAACTGTCATTTGGTTAAAAGTTCGTCATACTCATCCAGAGTATGGTCACTGCTTAGGAATCAGATGACCACACCAGAGCTACACTCTATATGGATCATATAACTTGTTTTGGATCAGCTTCCTTCCAGATGGTAAAATCTGGTGTGTTTGTTAAGAATTGGCTTAAGCCCTGATTCACTCTAGAGTTCAGCTGAAACAGACTAATTAAATGGGACCCATCCCAACACACACCTCTTCTCCAAGCTGAAAGTGATTTAGGGTTTTGATGACCGTTAGGGACCACTGGGTGGATTTGTATTCATTCTAGGCAGTCAGCAAGGGACAGTGTTTCCACCCTAGGAGAAAACTTGAGGTGATTATTTCCCAGCTGGCTTTTTCAGACAGAGGTCTCTTACAAAAGAAGAAAGGAACACTTTGACAAAGTCCAAAGAGCAGCTCATATTTAAGAATTTTTGATGGACACATTCAGGGGCCTTTTCAAACTCTACAGGGTGCTTTTGGAATATGTTTGGAATGTAAACACGTACTTGAATTGCCCAGCTGCCACCTGGCTTAGAGTGTGACCTTTCATATCATTTTTGTATTTTAAAGCAAAAAAGGAATCTTGGTGATCATCGGGGTCAGACTGCTGCTTTACAGACAAGAAAAATGGGACTAAGGTAAATTAAGTAATTCACTCAGATGAACTTGTTTTCCATCCAAGCCTCCACATTCTGTCCCATCCCAGAGCACATAGGTCCTGTGGCATGGGTGCCCCTCAGCAGAATGGCACTTACTGGTGACTTTCTCTCTCTCTTGCTTTTATTTATATTTTTTATAAATTTATTTATTTATTTATTTTGGCTGTGTTGGGTCTTCGTTGCTGCGCGCGGGCTTTCTCTGGTTGCAGTGAGTGGGGGGCGACTCTTCGTTGCGGTGCGCGGGCTTCTCATTGCGGTGGCTTCTCTTGTAGTGGAGCACGGGCTCTAGGCACATGGGCTTCAGTAGCTGTGGCACGCCGGCTTCAGTAGTTGTGGCTCGCGGGCTCTAGAGAGCAGGCTCAGTAGTTGTGGTGCACGGGCTTTGTTGCTCCACAGCATGTGGGATCTTCCTGGACCAGGGCTCGAACCCATGTCCCCTGCATTGGCAGGTGGATTCTTAACCATTGCGCCACCATGGAAGTCCCTCTCTTGCTTTTATATTCACCTCTCTCCTTTTCACTTCTGCTTCTTTTTCTCGCTTTTCCCCACATTACTCCTGCTCTCCCACTCCTTATTTTGCCATCTCTCTTTTTAAAAGCATCTCCCAATTCTATCTCTAAGTTTTAATTATAGTATAACTAAGAATAGCCTTCTGAAGCAAAACAAACAAAACAAAACAAAAAGTGCCTACTGAATAATTGCTCACATGATTTCCAACTTCTCTCAAGTTTCACCTGAGAGTGTTTATTGTCTATAGCATTTGTCTGAAAAATGCACTGCTTATGACATTTGGGGCTTGCTTGTTATATATTTAATTTTATTTTTTATGTATATATGCAAAAGCAAAGACCTCAAAGTATTTTGAATTCCTCCCAGGACCTAGTACAGAGCTAGACTATCTGATTATTCAAAGAGGTTGATTTTCTATCTGGATCTTTTAGATCAATGGCTTTGATTTACAAAATGTGTCTAATCAATCAAATGGTTGCTTACAACTAGTTTAGGGGGGAGGAAACACTTCTGAAATGCAGATTTACCTATGTATTTTGAATGGGCCTGGAATTTGAACGCTCCATTTCATAGTGTCCTCAGACAATCCTGGTATTTAACTGAGGCATTATAAGGTTGTAGAGATTTAACTTCCCTACACGAATGAGAAGTTGTTTCAAAACTTTCATTAAATCTTTATTTCTACTGCACGCACCCCTATACCACTACAGCTGGAGTGCAAATGTACAAAAGAAATAAGTTCATTTTAATCATAAAATTTCATTAACCTAATCTTTAGTGCTATATGTCCAGAATTTGTCCAATAACCACAACAAAATGAGTGTTAGAAATACTATGCTAGAATTACAGAAATATGTCATAATCCTGATCCTGTCAAATCCTGATTTATTAACCCTAAGGGAGTCTATAAATTAAGGAAATGAGAGTAACCCAGGACAAAGAAAAGTCCTTGTGAAAGAGCAATAGAAAACTTTTACAATAAGACAGAGGCGGGGAAATGTGGCACGAGAAGCGCAAGGTTGACTCACAGAAGGTACGGTGGCCCGGAGCAGACCGAAGATGCGAGAATGAAGCTGAGCCCATGGGGAAGGGGGCGCAGAGCGCACTGGCACGAGGTGCGATGGCTCACGGGGGTGGAACGGCTGAAAGACCACGCAATAGGGCGAGTGGACCAGGGTCAATCATCACTGATGACTAATGTGGGTCACAGGGACGAGAAGGTCAATGAGTGGCAAACCATAGTAGTTTGTACTGTATAACTACACAGGTGCCAGAAATGAACTGTTAAAGGAGTGTGTGTGTGTCTGTCCGTGTGTGTGTTCAACTATGGCAGGATAGATTATGGAGATACTTTAGTTTGCTCTCAGAGTGTTTGTTCTCGTCTTATCTGCCCTTATACTTCAAAGCAAGTAACCCGGCACGGTAGTCCCTCGCTCCCGCGGAGATTTGTGTAGCTTGATTGAAAATCAAAATTGCCTTAGGAAAGTTGGCTCTTTATGATTCATTACAAGCTCCTCATATTATGTTAATTAACTATATAAATTAACTTTGTTTCCTAAATAATTGCATTTAAAAGTATGTTTAAGGTTTATATTTTTATTAATTTACTATTTTCCAGTTTTATTGAGACTTAATTGATCTATAGCTCTGTATAAATTTAAGGTGTACATACAGCATAATGGTTTGACCTACGTATATTGTGAAATGATTACCAAAATAAATTTGGTTAACATCATCATCTCATATGGATACAAAAAAAAGAAAAAGAAAAAATATTGTTTTTTTCCTTGTGATGAGAACTCAAGATTTACTCCAAACTTATATATATGTATAAAACACAGCAGTGTATGTATAGTAGTCATGTTGTACATTACATCTCCAGTACTTACTTGTAACTAGAAATGTGTACCTTTGACCACCCGCATCCAATTCCCCCTCTCCGCACATCTGCCTCTCATAACCACAGACAGATGTGATCTTTTTTTCTATGAATTTGTTTTTTTCTTTCTTTTTGGATGGCAAGTAGGCAAAGAAAGGAGTTACCATTATCACTAGAAGTGGTCCTGAATCCATAAGCAGGGGCTGCTGCAACAAAGTGTGGGAAGACGGGTGTACTTAGAGATCCCTGTGTTTCCCTGGAGCATCTCTTGGTGTTTTCATGCCAACTGAGGAGTAAACCCTTTGGCAATATTGAAGCAAATGAAAGCTCCAAATCCTTAACAAGTAAGTCATCTAGAGTGAAATTTTAGCTAATGGTGAGAAAAGTATAAAACTGGTGACAGAGGAACAGGAAAACAAATATCACCTTTACCTTTTTAACTAGTTGCAACAGCAGAGACAGTAAATTGTTTCAGTAACTTTTGCATATTAAGTCATTGTGTGTAACCTAGAAAAAATTTTGAAAAATAAATGTAGTATGGAGTGGTCAGCCAATGCGATCATTCATACATAAAGTTACAGTGAATGGGTTTACAATATACAGGACATGGAAGCAACCTAAATGTCCGTCAATGGAGGAATGGATAAAGAAGATGTGATATATATATATATATATATATATATATATATACACAGTGCAATATTAGCCATAAAAAGGAATGGAATCGTGTCATTTGCAGAGACATTGATGGACCTAGAGACTGTCATACAGAATGAAGTAAGTCAGAAAAAGAAAAACAAATATTGTATATTAACGCATATATGTGGAATCTAGAAAAATGGTAAAGATGCTCTTATTTGCAAAGCAGAAATAGAGACACAGACGTAGAGAACAAATGTATGGATACCAAGGGGGAAAAGGGGTGTGTGGGATGAATTGGGAGATTGGGATTGACATATATACACTAATATGTATAAAATAGATAACTAATAAGAACGTGCTATATTAAAAAAATAAAATAAAATTCAAAAAATAAAGAATATACTGTATAGCACAGGGAATTATAGCCATTACCATGTAATAAACTCTAATGGAGTATTAAAAAATTTATAACACAAATGATTATAAAAATAATTAAAAGAACCTCTAAAATTAACAGGGAAAAAATTCTATGAACTAATCATAAAATAAGCAAATGATATTAACCAATCATTTACCAAAGAAGGAAATATAAATGTCTTTTAAATATGAAAAGATGCTCACCCTCAATCAAAACTTGAAATACCATAATATATAGATTTTAATTTATCTATCAAAATTTAAATTGTATCTGATCCATTACAATGCTATATTTAGTAACAAAAAATTGAAAACAACCTAAATGTCCATCAATAAATTATAGCTATACAATGATAGCTCTATATAATCTATGACACCATTTCCAAGATATGATAAATTTTAAAACATAAGGTTAAGAAAAAAGTATTTAAAAATCTGTAGATAAAATGGACATGTGTGTATAGTATATGTGTACGTGCTTGTATGTGCATAGGTTATCTAGAGACATATATGTCATCTATAATTATGTTTACCTTTCAGGGGAAGTGAAATGGAGACTGAGGGGAGCTGATTACTTTTCACTATAAACCCTTTTGTGTTCTGAGGAGTTTTCAGGGCTGGCCTTGAAAGACATCAATGAGGAAGGATCCTCCTGATGGGCAGAACTCTTGCTGGTGGGCCTTGTCCATCAACTTGTATGGAAGGAGATTCGTCTGGAGATTAGTGCCTCCTGAATGCTGAGCCTTCGTGCCTCACTTGCCTCACATTATCCTGGCCCTGCATGTTACTGCACCCCTCAGAACCAAGCAGGCTGATGGAGACGGATTGGCCTCTTAAAAGCATAGCTGAGGTGCCGGCTTGCAGAGGACACCCTGTGAGGATGGTGCCACCTTCCAGGGTGTCACGTACAGCCTAAATCAACTAGTATTGCCTGGAGCTGTGTCCACAGCAGGGAGAATTCAGGGGCTTGGGAACCAAACTGTTGAAGTAGGAGTGGCCCTTATTACCTCCACTCTCAGTGATCCACTTGGAGGGAATTTGTGTTTTCCACCCGTGCCGTTGTAGATTCCACAGATCTAGAGACTCTGGCTCCCCGTAACAGTAGCACTGACATTTAGACTCCTGCTGCCACCTAGTCTTCCAGGATCCTCATGCCACGAGGCCAGCATGAAGAAGAGGAGCCGCCATCCCAGCAGCAGTGATGGAGCCCATCTTCAGGAGGAGGCAGGGCAGCTGCTACCCAGTGTGGGGGGGGATAAACATGTTTGGTCCTCAGGTGATCCACTGGGTTGTCGGGGCCACTGGCATGCCTGGTTTAAATGGTGTGTGGAGAAGCAGCTGCAGCCTGGAAATGGCACAGTCACCAGGGGCTCCGACCCTTCAGGAATGACGGTGTAGGTCATCCAAGGAGGTAAAATGCCTGGACCAGCAGAGGTGTTGGCTGAGGGGAGTCTAGAATGGGTGGTGGAGGAGAGAGATGGTGAGTATCAGTTGTAGTTCTGAGATCAGGTGTGGCAACGGGGGCTGTAGTTCATTCTACCAACCCTTCTCTCACAATTTTCCCCAGAAAGTCAGGCCAACCAGAATCCTGGCCAAGCCTTTCCCTGATGGGGAGTAACTGGCTAAGAAGCAAGTGGTTGTGAGGCCCTCAGAGCAGAGATGTAGCAGATATTGTGGCTCCACCCAGATCGCTTCTGTAGGGCCAGTTACTCCATCCTCAGCCAAGAGTCGCCATCCCCATAGGCAGCTGTCCTCAGTTGCAGGGCACAGGCAGCCCAGGCCAGTGACTGTCTGATGTGGGGGTTAAAGGCCCAGCCCCCTTGTTTCAGTTGGAAGGATTTCTGTGCTCCCCTCAGGATCAACTGGGGCCTCAGCAGGAACGACTCTGTAGGTCACTTTCTCCAGCTGCTTAATCCTGCCCCTTCACTTCCTTACTAGTGTATCTCCTGGCAGAATGTCCTCAAACCCCTTTAGTCCAGAATTCTCTGATCCCAGACTCTGTTTCCAGAGACCCAGTGTGAGGCCTGGGTCCGAAGGCAGGCTGCTGTAGGAGGGGAAGCGGGAGAGGCCGAAGCACAGACAGTACCAGGGGCAGCACTTTCAATCAAGAGGAAAGAAACATGGTGGTAGCTCCAAGAAGCTGGTGGGGTTGAGGGTTTTTCTTTTGTCGCTGCTGGCTGTTTGTTTAAGATGGGAAAGACTTCGCTTCCTTGTTGACGGAACAGAGAAGGAGAGGAGGAACATTCAGTAAAAGATGAGGAAAATCAACAGGATGAATTTACACAGGTGAAAGGAAGGACGGGAATCAAAGGATTAAGTGGCAAGTTAAGAGTTAACCTTATTTTAGTGTACGGTACGACATAAATCTGACTTCATGTTTTGCAAATGGTTAGTTCATTCTTTTCCCACATATACATATTGCTTCTTTTATCACAAATTAAATCCGCATATATTCATGAGCATGTTTTTAGATGCTTCTATTTCATAACTTTATTCTTCATCCAATATTAAATTGATAAAATTACCATAGTTTTATATGACATTTTGATAACTGGTAGGACAAAACCTTTCTCCTCATTACTCTGCATTTTTTAAATTTCAAAATGTGTTTCATATATATCTTGTGCTTTATTTTGCTTTTTAGATTTCCAGGATGCTTTATCTTTTTGCTGTAATTCAGAATTTTTCCATTACATTTTCAATTTTTTGTTAGTTGAGATGTGAAGGGCCTTAGATTTTATTGTGTTGCTCTTTGAGATTTTAATAGCTTTTTGTGTATTGCTCTTTTATTGATCTCCTTATGGAATTTTTATGAGTTTTTGCAATTATTCATTTTCTTTAGGGTTTTTTCCAGATAGCAGTTTTTATCTTTTTAATAATTTATATCTAATTTCTCTTTTGTTTTTCTTGTTAGCTAGAACCTGCTATATGGTTTTCTGCGATGGACATTTGACTGCAGGAAGATTTGGGGGTCGTGCCCTTGAAGGGTGAGGGAAGAGAAGGAAACGAGATTGGGCAGATAACAGAGAAGGTGGATTGTTATGCAATCAAAATATTCCTTTGTAACCCACATGGGGCTCTAAAGCTTACAAGATCCTTCAGAGTTTTGGCAGGGACCCCGGATGTCCAGTCACTGGTTGCTGGCTGTTCCTGAAGGGGGCAGGGGCTTAGGCCAGGTGACTCACATCAAATGATGCAGTTCCTGAAGGGAGCTGAGCGCTGAGGGCTGTTGACCAGGCGGTGCTTCCGGCACCCTCACCAGCAGCGAGGAAGTAAGTGTACCCGTCCTGAAGGGGGATCTGGGTATCACGTTACAGAATTCACTACACAACTTCCAAGAAAGACGAGGACATTTTTGCGTTATGGTTTGAATATGATCAGGGATTAACTGATTTATGTAGTTTGGGACAAACTACTACTAAAAGTTACCTGACATTTGCGCTACCTTACGTGTTGGGAGTTAGCACGATTTCCCCTCGTCTACTTCCCACCCCCGCCCCTCTCCACGGCAGCCCCGGGCTGTCCCCACCCAGTGTAACAGCTAGATGCCTGGGAACTACCTGGGCCAGATTCTCTCCCAGGAGCTTCCAATTTAGGTTCCACTAATCAGAAGCACCTGCTTGAGGTTTGAAAAAGCCGCGGACGCCATTGTCTTGTTCTTCGGGCAGCGGGAGGCGGAGGTACGAGTTTCAGCAGAGAAATTGCCGCAGCCTCTGGCCATTTTCCCGTGACTCTTCTGCCTCAGTTTGCACAGCACAGTCTCGCCCCGCGGTTCGCAATGTGTCAACGTCACCCGGGAGCCTGAAACAGTGCAAATTCTTGGACTTACTCCAGACCTACCCGCTCAGAAGCTCTGGAGGTAAGTGTTTTCCTGAGTCTCCTGGCTGATTGTGTAAACCAGAGTTGAGAACCGCTGAAGTCTGTTTTAATGCAACAGGTCACGGTGTAGTTTTCAAAGTGGGTTGGTTTTCAGAATTACCAGGAATGATTCTGAAAACTACAGATTTCTGGGTCCCATCAGTATCTCCCTATAAATAAGACTCTCCAGGAAAAGGGCCCAATGAATCTGTAGTCGCACAAGTATCCCAGGTGATTCTGATTGTCAAGAATTTGATCGAGTATTGCTCTGTGGTCTCCCCAGTTTCTTGTTTAAACAGCATTCCCTTTTCCTTATAGTTGTAAAGGTAAGGAAAAGCAATTACAGTTTAATGAAAAAGCTGTGACTTGTTTGGAAAACTGTGCTCACTCAGCATAACATCCCTTTTTAAAACTTTTGCATTCTGCAGTTTTGTTTTTCTCAGTACTAATTCAGGATGACTTCATCACAGTCATAGTGATCTCATCACAATCACAAAATCGCAGATACCTGGGCTCCATTTAGACATATTGAACTTGATCTCAGGGCATGGGGCCTGTCCATTAAACACACCAGCACATGAAAATTTGAGAGCCACTAAGCAAGTTTTCCCTAGTTTATACTAGATCACAGGAGGAAGTATCACCAGATGTGCTATGTATACTACAAGCAAATATGAGAAAGGGTTACGTACAAAGAGTCCTGCTATTAGCTCTGGGCTTCAGTTTCTTCATGGGTAGATGAGAGTGTCAGAATAGATTATCTCTAATTCCTCTTCCTTGTTCTAAAGTGCTAAATTGTGTGTTTATCAAACAGTACCCATAGCCACTTCCAAGAACCATAAATAATGTTACATGGTTTTCCTTGGGCTTCCTGCTTGACCACATTATTTGCTGCATTGGCTAGAGGCAAGTATTTCAACTTTATCACGCCTGTTGGTGCATAATAAAGGGGAAAGAGGCAAATGCTGTAAATATTTTCTTCACATTTTGATCCATTTCTTCCAAATTTTGTTTTACTCAGAATATTCAAAATGATGATCATATTCTTGGACAATCTTACAAGATAACTGAATTAGATTTTACTTCCAAATGAAAATATTAAATACTTAAAACATCAAAAAGTCAATAATATCCAAAACATTCCATTTTATCTCAGTATCTAATTTTAGTCAAGTATTCTTTATTGTAAAAATACAGTCTATATTAATATTCTTTTAATGGCTTATGGGATTACATGTCTAACCATTCAGGCTTTTTATGATTGTTTTTAGCTAAATGTGTCTTTTTAGGATATGAATAAGTGACGATAAGCAATCTGTATGCTTAAAGAGAAACTAAACCTGTGTTGAGAAGCATTAGCACCATGTCTTGCATTAGCACTTAGTAAATGTTTCTTGAATGGTGATGAATTACTCCACAAATTATTTCTGACACAAACAATGATTTTTAAAAACACCTTTGCATGATTTGAACAATAAAGAGTAAATCCATCCATGGGCTTATAAGATGCTTCAGGTCTTTTTGTCTAGAATTGTAATGTATCTTAAAATAATTTCCCATTGCCCTGAAATGCTAAAATTGCTCTGGATAAATTAAGAGTTCCCAAGGGCATGGAAGCGACAAAAGTGAGATTGCAGCAGAAACCATGTTGTTTCTTTTGTAATGGAATTTTGGTGTGTGCAGGGACCATCTTATTGAATACAGGTGTATCAGGAAATATTTGGATAAAATCCAGCAACCATCCAAAATTGATTAAAAGTTCTCATGTTGTTTGATGACTTAATCTAGAATGATACGTAAATAGAAAGTGTTTGTTGGCTTTTCCTGTCAGTTTTTAAAATGCTCCCTGAAGCCAATTTAATAGTCACTGATTTCTGGAATATTCCACTCTGGTAAAGTGTTCTGAGTTAAGGACAAGGACAGTCCAGACCCATGGCTTGCGTCTCAGTAAAGCCAAGTACAGTAAAGCCAAGTCTATTCTCCTTCAGGGCTCAGTTCAGAATCCATCTGTTTAGCCAGATTTTTTTTCCTAATTGAGAGAAAGTCAGCCAGTTCCTTAATTTCAAATTTGCATCATTTCATTTTATTTTGATGGGTTTATTTTTATATCCATAGTTTTGGTGATATTTGATACTCGTACATTTTTAGAAATAAAAGTCTACGGTGATTAGTATGTTTTTGGCCTTTGAATAGGTTTCATTTTGTTACTGTTAAAAATAATACTGGTGTACATATTAACAAACTGAAAAATAAAAACCATATGATCATCTCAATAAATGCAGAAAAAGCTTTTGGCAAAATTCAACAACATTTGCGATTAAAAACTCTCCAAAAAGTGAGCATAGAGGAAACCTACGTCAACATAATAAAGGCCATATACGACAAACCCACAGCAAACATCATTCTCAATGGTGAAAAATTGAAAGCATTTCCTCTATGTTCAGGAACAAGACAAGGATGTCCACTCTCACCACTATTATTCAACATAGTTTTGGAAGTCCCAGCCATGGCAATCAGAGCCGCAACAATCATGCCGCGGAGCAACTAGCCCCGTGAGCCACAATTACTGAGCCTGTGCGTCTGGAACCTGTGCTCCGCAACAAGAGAGGCCACGATAGTGAGAGGCCCGCACACCGCGATGAGGAGTGGCCCCCACTTGTCGCAACTAGAGAAAGCCCTTGGTACAGAAACGAAGACCCAACACAGCCAAAAATAAATAAATAAATATTTTTTAAAAAAAGGCAAAATTCCTTTAAAAAAAGAAAAAGAAAATTCCTTGGTATCCATAAGATTTTACTCACCAGTTGGCATAAGAAATGTCAATGTGCTAAGCAGAAAAATATTATTAAGAATTTTGACATTGTGGAAGTCATTTTTTTAAATAAGGAAAGGTATTTTATATAAAAAGCCATTAAATTCCTGACCTAAGTTACATTTGTTGTTGTTAAACCATGCAGTTAAAGTAAAAGTAGCTTTTACTTTTAATAAGAACTTTGAAATGATTTGTGTACATTTGAGAAATACATCAGGCTTGACTATAAAATCAAAATTTCTTTGGTAATATTTTTCTGGAAGAAAAAGCGTCTTTTGTAAACTAACCAAGGTTCCTAAAGAATTGAAAGAACAATGATTGATGTCACATCAATAATAATGAATCAGCATGATCAGAATTATGAGATAGCCAACCAGCCCCAGGTACTGGGTTGTCATAAATTGCAGACTTACTTTAGACAGAAACATAGGTCAGTCATGGTTATGGTGGACAAGCTTTTTCTAAATCATGAGCAATAGTGAACCATCAGATTATTATATATTTTCTCACTGTATATGCCTCATTCTAAAATTTTTCAAAAGCAGAAGAATCAGCACAGATTGTATTTTGAGGAAACTCTTTAAGGCTCTATTTACTTGTCACATCTGTAGTAAAATCCTACCATAGTTTCTTCATCTTTGTTTCCATTTTGGTGTTTTTCTAGCACACAAGGTGTGAAACTAAAAAGACTCTATATATCTAAATGAATAAAAGAATAAGAAAAGTTAGTTCCTCCAGCAAAAAATAAATCATATTTTTATTTTTTTACAATGAAAACTAATATGACTTTATTTTATAAGACTAAATTCTCTAATAATTTATTGTTTTAATTAAAAAAATTTGGGGGGGAGGGTATAGTTGTTTTACAATGTTGAGTTAGTTTCTACTGTACAGCAAAGTGGAGTTCCCTGTGCTATACAACAGGTTATTAGTTATCTATTTTATACATATTAGTGTATATGTGTCAATCCCAATCTCCCAGTTCATCCCACCCTCCCACCACCACTTGGTAAAATTCTCATTTCCAAAATGATTGCCTTAGACTAGTGGTTCTTGAAGCCTGGTTTCTGCACCAGCAGCAGAAGCAGAGCCTTAGTACTTGTTATAAATGTAAGTTCTCAGGTCCCACACAAACCTACTAAATCGGAAACTCTGACGGGGGTCCCATCAGAGTTTCGACAAGCTCCCCATGGAATTCTGATGCCTACTAAAGTTTGAGAACAACTGCCTTAGATTCGGGAACATAAATTAATAAAGCTGGAATAGATAGGCCTGAATTTCTGGGTAGACTCATTGGTTCTCGTTGGATCTCAGTCCTGCCTACTCATCCCTCTTGGGGATGTTTTTAAGACCCCAACTCAGGTCAATTAAATCAGAATCTCTGCCTTAGCATCAGCATTTTAAAAGTGCTCTGGTGGTTCTGATGAGCAGCAGGATGGAGAGACACTGTTGTAGGTCAACCACTTGCTGCGTGTTCAGCACAGACTAACCTGTGGTTGTTCCTGTTGTCCTTTTCTGTTGATCCCGCTTCCCTGCTTTTCCTCATTATCCCATTGGCTGAAGTGCACAGAGCCAAACAGGGTGTGGACCAGCTGCCAGAATAGCTTAGCTATGACATGCTCCCATTTTGTAAAGTTTTACATTCAATTTAAAAATCAGCCCACTACCCCTTGGCTTATTAAACAGACTTTACTACTGATTTTCTTGCTCTTCAACTTATCCCTTTCCAATCTATTCTCCACATTGTAGTCAGTGTTATCTTTTAAAAAATATTGTATTGAAGTATACTTGATTTACAATACTGTGTTAATTTCTGCTGTACAGCAAAGTGATCCAGTTATACATATATTTACATTCTTTTTCATATTCTTTTCCATTATGGTTTATCACAGGATATTGATTATAGTTCCCTGTGCTATACAGTAGGGCCTTGTTGTTTATCTATTCTCTATATAATAGTTTGCATCTGCTAATCCCAAACTCCCAGTACTTCCCTCCCCTGCCCCTCCCCCCATGAAGGGCAACCACAAGTCTGTTCTCTATGTCTGTGAGTCTGTTTCAATTTCATAGATATGTTCATTTGTGTTGTATTTTAGATTCCACATATAAGGGATATCATATGGTATTTGTCTTTCTCTTTCTGACTGACTTCTTTTAGTATAATCTCTAGGTCCATCCATGTTGCCGTAAATGACATTATTTTGTTATTTTTTATGACTGAGTATTATGCCATTGTATATATATAACACATCTTCTTTATCCATTCAACTGTCGACAGAAATTTAGGTTGTTTCCATGTCTTGGCTATTGTAAATAGTTCTGCTATGAACATAGGGGTGCATGTATCTTTTCGAATTATAGTTTTGTTTGGCTATATGCCCAGGAGTGGGATTGCTAGATCATATGGCAACTCTATTTTTAGTTTTTTGAGGAACCTCCATACTGTTTTCCATAGTGGCTGCACCAATTTACATTCCCACCAACAGTGTAAAAGTGTTCCCTTTTCTCCACACCCTTTCCAGCATTTATTATTTGTAGACTTTTTAATGATGGCCATTCTGACTGATGTGAGGTGCTACCTCATTGTAGTTTCAATTTGCATTTCTCTGATAATTAGCAGTGATGAGCATCTTTTCATGTGCCTGTTGGGCATCTATATGTCTTCTTTGGAGAAATGTCTATTTAGGTCTTCTGACCATTTTTGGATTGGATTTTTTTTAATTGAATTGTATGAGATGGTTGTATATTTTGGAAATTAAGCCCTTGTCAGTCACATCATTTGCAGATATTTTCTCCCAGTCTATAGGTTGTCTTTTCATTTTGTGCAAAAGCATGTGAGTTTGATTAGGTCCCATTTGTTTATTTTTCCTTTTACTTCTATTGCCTTGGGAGACCGACCTAAGGAAACATTGGTATGATTTATGTCAGAGAATGTTTTGCCTGTGTTCTCTTCTAGGAGTTTTATGGTGTCATATCTTTAAGTCTTTAAGCCATTTTGAGTTTAGTTTTGTGTATGGTGTGAGGAAGTGTTCTAACTTCATTGATTTGCATGTGGTTGTCCACCTTTCCCAACACCACTTGCTGAAGAGACTGTCTTTTCCCATTGTATATTCTCCCCTCCTTTGTCAAAGATTAATTGACTGTAGGTGTATGGGCTTATTTCTGGGCTCTCTGTTCTGTTCCGTTGATCCATATGTCTGTTTTTAGGCCAGTAACACACTGTTTTGATTATTGTAGCTTTGTAGTATTATTTGAATTTGGGAGGGTTATGCCTCCTGTTTTGGTCTTTTTCCTTAGGATTGCTTTGGCAATTCTGGGTCTTTTATGGTTCCATATAAATTTTAGGATTCTTTGTTCTAGTTCTGTGAAAAATGTCATGGGTGATTTGATAGGGATCACATTAATTCTGAGGATTGCTTTGGGTAGTATGGATATTTTAACAATATTAATTCTTCCAATCCAAGAGCATGGGATATCTTTCCATTTCTTTGAATCATCTTCAGTTTCCTTTATTAATATTTTATAGTTCTCAATATATGTCCTTCACATCCTTGGTGAGGTATATTCTTAAGTATTTTATTTTTTGAGTTGTGAGTTTAAAAGGTATTGCTTTTTTACATTCCCTTTCTGATATTTCATTGTGTAAAGAAATGCAACTGATTTCTGTATGTTAATCTTGTATCCTGCTACCTTGCTGAACTCGTTTATCAGTTATAGTAATTTTTGTGTGGAGTCTTTAGGGTTTTCTATATGTAGAATCATGTCGGCTGCATATAATGACAATTTTACATCTTCCCTTCCAGTTTGGATACCTTTTATTTCTTTTTCTTGTCTGATTACTGTGGCTAGAACTTCCAATACTATGTTGACTAGAAGTGGTAAAAGTGGGCATCCTTGTATTGTTCCAGATTTTAGTGGGAAGGCTTTCAGCTTTTCACCATTGAGTATTATATTGACTGTCTGTCATAACTAGCTTTTATTATTTTGAGGTATGTTCCCTCTGTACCCACTTCCATAAGGGTTGTTATCATGAATAGATGTTGAATTTTATCAAATGATTTTTTTGCCTCTATTGAGATGATCATGTGGTTTTTGTCTTTTCTTTTGTTGATGTTGTGTATCACATTGATTGATCTGTGTATGCTGAACCATCCTTCTGTACTTGGGATGAATCCCACTTGGTCCGTGGTGTATGATCTTTTCATGTGTTGCTGAATTCAGTTTGCTAATATTTTGTTGAGAACTTTTGCATCTATATTCATCAAAGATACTGGCCTGTAATTTTCCTTTTTGGCAGTGTGTCTGTCTGGTTTTGGTATCAGGGTGATGGTGGCTTTATAGAATGTCTTTAGGAGTGCTCCTTCCTCCTCAGTCTTTTGGAAGAGTTTGCAAAGGATTGGTATATGTTCTTCTTTGTATGTTTGGTAGAATACGCCTGTGAACCCATCAGGTCCTGGACTTTTGTTTGTAGGTAGTTTTTAAAAATTACGGATTCTATTTTACCTCTAGTGATCAGTCCATTTAAGTTATCTATTTTTTTCTTGATTCAGTTTTGGTGGGGTGTACGTTTCTAGAAAGTTGTCCATTTCTTCTAGGTTGTCAAATTTATCGGCATATAATTGTTCATAGTGTTCGCTTATGGTTTTTTGTATTTCTGCACTATCAGTTGTGATTTTTTCTCTTTCATGTCTTATTTTGTTTATTTGGGTCCTTTCTCTTTTCTTCTTGGTGAGCCTGGCCAGAGGTTTGTCAATTTTGTTTACCGTTTCAAAGAACCAGCTCTTGGTTTTATTGATTTTTTAAAATTGTTTTTTAAATCTCAATTTATTTTCTCTCTGATCTTTATTATCTCCTTCCTTCCACTGACTTTAGGTTTTCTTTGCTGCTTCTTTTCCTAATTCTTTTAGATGGTGGGTTAGGTTGTTTGAGATTTTTCTTGTTTCTTAAAGAAGGTCTGTATCACTGTGAACTTCCCTCTAAGAGCTGCTGTTGCAGCATCCCATAGAATTTTGTATGGCTGTGTTTTCATTGTCATTTGCCTCAAGGCATTTTTAAAATTTCTTCTTTGATTTCATTGTTGACCCATTGGTTTTTTAATAGCATGTTGTCTGGTCTCCATGTAATTGTTTTTTTTTTTTCCTTGTTTTTTTTCTGTGGTTGATTTCTAGTTTTGTGCCATTGTGGTCAGAAAAGATACTTAAAATAATTTCTATAATCTTAAATTTGTTGAGGCTTGTTTTGTGCCCTAGTGTGTCATAAATCCTAGAGAATGTTCCATGTGCACTTGAAAAGAATGTTCCATGTGCACTTTAAAGAATGTGTATTTTGCTTGTTTTGGATGTAATGTCCTGAAAATATCAATAAAGTCTAATTGTTCTATTGTATTACTTAGGATCTCTTTTGCTTTATTGATTTTCTGTCTCAAAGATCTGTCCATTGATCTGTCCATTGTCTGTGAGGTGTTAAAGTCTCTTACCATTATTGTATTCCCGTCAGTTTCTCCCTTTATGTCTGGTAGTATTTGTTTTATGTGTTTGATTGCTCCTTTACTGGGTGCATCTATGTTGACGAATGTAATATCCTTTCTTTGTATTGATCCTTTTATCATTATATAGTGTCATTCTTTATCTTTCTTTATAGCCTTTGTTTTAAAGGCTATTTTGTCTGATATGAGTATTGTGACCCCCACTTTCTTGTCATTTCCATTTGCGTGAAATATCTTTTTCCATTCCCTCATTTTCAATCTATGTGTGTCCTTTGCCCTAAAGTGGATCTCCTTTAGACATCATATTGTAAGCTCTTGTTTTTTTAATCCAATCTGCCACTCTGTGTCTTTCAATTGGAGCAGTTAGTCTGTTGACATTTAAGGTAATTATTGATGACTATGTATTTATTGCCATTTTAAACCTTATTTTCCCATTGATTTTATATTTCTTCTTTTTCCCTCTCTTTTTCTTTTTTTCCTTGTGTGATTTGATGATTTTTTTTTTGTATTATGCTTGTATTCTCTTCTTTTTGTTTTTTGTTAATCTATTGTATGTTTTTGATTTGTGGCTACCCTGTTTTTAAAGTATGTTAACCATTTACTATATCTACTTGCTTTAGACTGGTAGTCATATAGACTCAAACACATTCTAGAAAAAAAGCCTACATTTTCTTACTCTCCTCTCATGTTTTATGATTTTGATATCCTGTTTTACATCTTTATATTCATCCTTTTGCTGTTCATTGTGGTTATCATCGTTTTCACAGAAATGTTTTGATTTTTTTTTTAAAAAATCTGTGTACTGGCTTATTTAAATAATTTACTTTCCAACTGTGATTTTCTCTTTCCTATAGATTCTTACTTTTCTATTTAGAGAAGACCTTTCAATATTTCCTTTAGGATAGGTTTAGTATTGCTGTATTCTTTTTTTGCTTGTCTGAGAAGTTCTTTTTCTCCTTCTATTCTAATTGATAATCTTGCTGTGTATCCTAGGTTGCAGGTTTTTTCCCTTTCAGGACTCTGAATATATCTTGCCACTCCCTTCTGGCCTGCAACATTTCTGTAGAGAAATCAGCTGATAGCATTATGGGGGTTCCCTTGTAATTGACTCTTTGTTTTTCTCTTGCTGCCTTTAGAATCCTCTCTTTAACTTTAACCATTTTAATTAAAATTTGTCTTGGTGTAGGTCTGTTTGGGTTCATCTTGTTTGGGACCCTCTGTGCTTCCTGTACTTGGATATCTGTTTCCTTCTTTAGGTCTGGGTAGTTTTCAGCCATAATTTCTTTAAATACATTTTCAATCCCCTTTTCTCTTTCTTCTCTTTCTGGGATCCCTATTCTGTGTAGATCGACATGCTTTACATTATCCCATTGGTCTCTCATTTGGCTTTCTGTCTGCTGTTCTGATTTGCTGACATCCAGTCATTTTATCTTCCAGATTGCTTATTCATTCTTCTGCATCATTCATTCTGCTATTCATTGCCTTTAGCTCAGTTTTAATTTCTGTGAATCAGTTCTCTAATTTTTCTTAGTTCCTTTTCATAGTTTCTCATTCCTTTTTACAGCAATCTGCATTTCTATCAATAGCCCTTCTTAATTCCTTCAGTATTTTCATTATCTCCTTTTTGAACTTGGTGTCTATAAGACTGAAGAGGTCTGTTTTATTGTTTGTTCTTTCAGGGGAATTCTCTTAATCTTTCAGTTGGGAGTGATTCCTCTGCTTCTTCATTTTACTTATATTTCTCTTGCTGTATGAGTTTAGGAGATACAGTTATCTACTGCGGTCTTGGAATGCTATTTTTATATGAGAGTGTCTGTATGTAGCCTGTGTGGTTTTAATATTTTTGGTGTGAGGGCTGTTTTTAGTATGGATGTCTGCCACCTCTTTCCTCAGTGTATGCTAGCCATTATCCCCTTGATAGGAGGTGTGACTGGTGTTGGGGTGACCAGAGCCTGCCCTGGATATTGACCAGGGCCTCCTCTTTGCTCTGTGGTTGTCACTGTGCTGTGAGGGGCAGGGTTTCCTCCCTAGCTGTTGGAGCACAAGCCCCCAGATTTGTTTCTGAGCTGCAGTATGAAGTAGGCAGGATAGAAATGTTTCTCCCTGGGAGAGGAGCCACTGAGTATTCCTTTGGCACAGCTGTCCACCGCTGAGTGCACTCTGTTGTGTCACCTGTCACCCATTGTGCAGGCTTATAAAATACACTGTTTTTGTCACTGCCTTAGGCCCTGCTTCAACCCGCTTCAACCGTGGGAATGCCAGCAGTCAGCCGTGGTGTCCCTCAGGCATTGTTTTCACAAGGCTACTAGTACGGATCCACTGAAGTCAGGTTTGAGGACTACAGTAGCTATGCACCTGGACCCACTCACTGTGGGAGTATGGAGACAGCGCAGACCCTGGCCCCTGAGTGCGTGCACCCACAAAGCCCACTGCTGCTGAGGCCAGACCAGTCCCTGCAGCAGGAGCACCTGTTATCCACTCAGATGTCCCGAGCAGGTGCTGAATTTACAAAGCCAGCAGCAGAGGTGTAAATCCATGGCTCATGCAGATGCAGGGAGAGATTTCAGCCCACTTCCTAAATTGTAAGGCCCCTGGGCCTCAGCTATGATTTCAGCCTACCCCCGAAACCCCTGTGGATGGGCAACCTGCTGGCCTCTGCTCCCAGAGCCTGCAGAGGCGGTAGCTGAGATGCGGGAACCCGCCAAGGTGGCAGCTGGGGCGTGCACTCCCATAGCCCATGGAGATGGGGCTGGTGTGCAGAGAAAGAGGCTGCTATGGCGGCCCTGGCCCTCCCTTCGCCAACCACTTAACATCGGTGCTTTGCTTCTTTGGTGGACCCAGGCTTCTTCTGTGAACATTCTTGGTTGTGGACATGCCACACTCCAGCCCCTTCAGGCTTTCTCTGCACAGCCAACACCAGTCTTCTCCCCTCCTCAGGTCTGTCCTCTAAACCCCGAGTTTCAGCACCCAGGCCCCACTCGTACCAGCGGACAGGTGTCTTAGGCTGGGGTGCGCAGGGCAGTGGCACTGACTGTCTGTGCAGTTCTCTCTCTGTTCTGCTTGCTGCAGGCCGGTTGTTGTGCTCTCCTCTGAGCCTTTAAGGCTCCTTTTCTGTCCTGGCTTATCTGTCCACCAGTGAGAGGTGTGGTAACCTTTTCCCTTTTACAGCTCCTTCCCAGGGGGTAGGTCCCGTCTGCTTCCTCTTTTTCTTTTTTTTCCTTTCATCATACCCATTTAAGTGGAGATCTTTCTTATCTTTTCAGGTTTTTGAGGTCTTCTGCTAGTGATCAGTAGGTATTCTGTGAGAATTGTTCCATTTGTTATTGTTATTTTGAATTGTTATTTTTGATGTATTTGTGGGAGGAGGTGAGTTCCATGTCCTTCTACTCTGCCAGCTTGATTGGAGTCCCCCCACCCCGGTGCTATCTTTCTAAAATGCAAATCTGATCATGTCCAAACTGTTGAAAATGACTTGCAAGGTTGTTCATAAGCTCCAGCTTCATCCATTCACTATACTCTCCCCAAATTCCTTCTATGCTGTAGCAATACTGACGTTTAGTTTAGTATATTAGTTTGAACCCAGTGTTTTCTCTCTCCTCCTATCAGCAGAACACATGTTATTCTCTCTGTTTGGAACACTGCTTCCTGACAGTTCGTCACCTCACCATTACTCATTCATCAATTACTTCCCGAAATTCCCAGTGGACTAGAAAATTAAAGAAGGTATTGTCTATATATTCATTGTAAATTTTTCATTCCTAGATATAGCACAGAGCCTATGCATAATATGTTTTCAATAAAATTTTATTGAGTAAATGAAAGGATGAATTTAAGATAACCTCAAAACAGGAAACATATCCAAATAGAAAATTAAAGGTAAACAAGTAATGAACTTGTTATAAAGTTCAGGAGTGAAAGTAGTGCATTCAATGTGCTATGATAGGCATAGGACCCAGATGACTGATCTCCCAGTTAAATGGGCTTTTTCTTAAACCATCCTGACACTTTAATCCTTTTATTTCCCTCTTGTGTGAAGTAACTGTTGTTGACCTGAAATAAGTAGAATGCTAGATATTTTTCCAGCAAAGATGGGTTTATTCAGGATCAGCAGGGAATTGCAATTTGGGGTCTGCAACCATAGCGAGCCATGTGTAATTTTCCCACACAGCAAGGAGAGAACACTTTTATATGGGAAAAAGAAAGCTGGAGGAGCTGTAGTAAATAAAGGGTCCATGGCTTTTCATTGGCTGAGATTTTGCCCGAAAAGAAGAGGGTTCTTTCTTCTTCCTGTTGGGCTCTACTATCATGGCAGGATATGAGAGCTTCCCATTCCGGTCTCCAGACTCTATTTAATTGAGGTTTCTGTTGATTAATTTTTTACATTTCCCCATCTTGATCAAGATCTTTTCTGAAAGCATTGCTGATGAAGAATCAGGTTTTCTAGTTTCAGTGCCTTTTTTCCCCTCAGTGTCAGGAAGGAGCTTTACTGGGTGCAGCGTCTCATGTCCAAGCGCACATGTACATATTGCCAACCTATTGATGTCACATGAGAGTAACAAAGAGGGGTAAAAGGGAGAACTCTCAGGCACTTTTTATCTAAAGTCCATATGTTATTAAGATTATAAACATTGGAGATCATCTGAAGCATTATGTCATCATGAAAGGTTTGGTGACAAAATTCCAACAGTCATGGTCTGGATATTTTGGGAAAGCTGTCTTATCAGATGCTGTCTACTTCAATTCCAGGAAATCTTTACTTTCAGGTCACTAGATGATGTGCAGGTCCAGTTGGGGTTCCATGCTTTCTATAAGTGTGTCACATGAAGCCAAGAGTCTATTCCTTGGAGTTTGTTGGCATGAGGGTTGGTTAGCAGTACCTGATAGGGACCTCTCCAGTAAGGTTGAAGAGAATTCTTCTGGAGGTGTTTTTTCCAATAGACAAAGTCCCCAGTTTTCAAAGTGTGATTCTTAAGGTCTTCGTCTCCCAAGAGCGCACAGAGAGAAGATTGCTCTACCCAAACGTGACTGTATTTAGAAAGTAATTAGGTTTTTGCAATATTGGAGTGTCTCTCCTTTTATCAGTTGCGAGTCAAAAGAAGAAGGAAGCAAGTGCATTTGGCATCCTGTGACTATCTCAAATGGTGAGAGTTTCTGAGGTCCAAAAGTGATAGATCTAGGATTTAGAAGGAGTAAGCGTAAAGGTAGTTGGAGGGCCTCTACAGATTTTTCCAAATGAGTCTTAATAAGGCCGTTAGTGTGCTTGACTAAATCAGAGATTTGAGGGTGGTAAGCACAGTGAAAGTGTTGCCAAATAGTGCAGATTTGTCCAAATTTCTGACCAGTAAAATGGGTTCCTCTGTCACCATAAAGTTCAAGAGAAGTTCCGCAGGTAAAGATGGCCTTTTCCAAAATGACTGTAACCATAGAAGAGGCAGTAGCCTGTCTACACAGGAAGGCTTCAGTCCAGTGTGAAAACATACAGACTATGACTAACATGTATTTACATCCATGAGATGGAGAAAGTTGTGTGAAATCCATTTTCCAGACCTTGAGTGGTCCATTCGGCAGTTTAAAATGTCTGGGAGCAGTACAGACAGGCTTCCCTGGGTTGTACTTTGGACAAGCTGGACAAATGATGTAGGCACTTTCTGCACTCTTGTTAATGTTTTCCCATCAATATTGATTCATGCAGGCTATTATTTTGTCAGGAGACCAATAGTTTAATGCATGTATGGTGGGGAGGAGTGAGAGTTTTAGAGTCTCTAGTAGGACTGGGTTGTTATTTGGTCTAAACCAAAGCTCTCTCTTTTTGTCAAACCAACAATTGTTGAATTTCCAATCCTAGCACAATATTTGCCATTGTCACCTTTTAAATCAATGAACCATGAGAAGTCAGTGTTACCCAAAGGTGATCTACCTTTTAGATCATCCCAAGGAGTCTGGAGGTGATCTGTCAGTATTAAGCAGTCATGAGGGACTTCATTGGTGACAGAGAGGAGAAGAGTAGCAGAATAATGTTATTATAAAAGTTATGTGAGGAGCAGATAAAAAAAGGACTTCATAGGAGGTGAGGCAGTTGACAGAGAAATGTTTTGTGTGATTGAGAATCCAGGAGAGCTACTACTGCGTGAAGTGCAAAAATAGTGATTTTCACAGTGGTCTTAACCAGAAGGGCAGTGGCTGTAACGGCACAGGCAAGAGGGGTAGCCCTGTGTCACAGGGTCCAGTTGCTGTCTATAATGCCCTATGGGTTGATGGTGGTCCCATGTTTTGGGGTGAGTTCCCCAAGAACATTCCCTTCCTTATCACATACAAAAAGGTAAAAGAGATCTGATAATTGGGCTGCCCAAGAGCAGGTGGGTTCTTCAAACTCTCCTTTAAGGTCTTGGAAGCTATGTTGTCCAGTTCTTCCCGTAAAATTGGGTCTGGATGTTATTTTTAGTAAAACATACAGAGATCTGGCCTTGAGAGAAATTTAGAATTTAATTTCAGCAATAACAACTAGCCTGAGAATACTTCTCAGCTTAGTTTTGGGTTTGGGAAACTTAGGACACCACGAAGTCTCTCTGGATCTAGGTGTAACTCTTGTTCTAATATCATATGCCCTAAATATTTAACTGAGTTTGGGCAAACTGAAATTGTTCTTTTGTGACCTTATGACACTTTAATGCTAAAAGCTTTAGCAATTGGATGCTGTCTTCAAAGTAGAATCTCTAGGGAACTTTACATCACCCACATCAGCCTTCAGAATTTGCAAGAATAAGAAGGACTCTCAATAAAACCCTGAGGCATTATAGTCCAAGTGAGTTGTTTTTATTCTCAAGTGAAGGCAAAAAGGTATTGGCTAGCTTTATCAACTAGAACACTAAAGAATGCACTGCACAAACCAGTTACTGTAGAGAATTTGCTTCCAGTGGGAATGGATTTTAGTAGTGTATGAAGGTTAGGAACAACAGGGTGTAGAGGGATAACAATGTTGCTTATTGCTCAGGGTCTTGGACAAACCTCCAGCCTTGGCCCTTAGGTTTTCTCACTGGTAAAATAGGAGTATTAAGGGACTGGCCAAGGGGCCTTGAGCCTTGTAATCTTCTATTAGGGGCTTGATGCCTTGAAGGGCTTCTTTACTTATAGGGTGTTGATTATTTCTGGGAAGAGGTTTTGAGGGATCTGTATGAATCTTGATGGGAGGTGCCTTGTGAATTTTGCCAGTATCAGTTGGAGATTTTGCCCATAAGGAGGATGGGAGCTGATTCAATAGGGACAAAATGATCAGTGTTTCCAGAATCAAATCTAGTACAATCAGAGACGCAAGGGTCATTTAATTCACCTAGTTGATTACATTGATGACTACCGTCAAATTCTAGAATGATTTCCCCCTTTTAGGAGAAAGAAATTCTGGCATGATATTTCTCTAAGAAGTTTCAGCCTAATAAACTGGAAGGGGCAGAGGAACTAAAGAGAAAAGAATGTGTTTCTCTAAAGGGCCTAAACAAAAGGGAGTAGGTTCAGAGACAGGAACCTCTTGAGGTTCATTAGTGATCCCCACTATTTGAGCTGTTTTAGTACTATTCTGAGGAAGGGGCTGTTTTATAGTAGTAGGGTTGAGAACTGAGAGTGGTGTTCTGGTGTCAACTAGGACTGAAAGAGATTCATCACCAATCCAGAAAAATGTTTCTCCAAGCCAGTTAAGAGGGAGGACTGGAAAGAGCCCCTGTAGTTCTTGGAGCTCCATCATTGAGAACAGGGAGAATGCTGGGAAGGCTGGTTAGAGGGCTGTAGGCACCTAGTGTACTTAAATTTGTAACAATTTCTTTTGCAGTGTCTTGAATAATAACTAGGAGTGCTCTGGTTTCACTTAGGAGCCTTCATTTGCTGGAGTTGAAGATTAAGAATTTTGGCAGTCCTCCTTCTGGGTGATTCATTTAGAGTGAGAAAGCTTGTTTGCCAGATTGACTAAATCTGGAGTGGAATGGGACAAGTTTCTCATTCCATCCTGGTCCTTTTTACTAGAAGTGAAAGGTCGCAGTTCAGCCCATTAGTAAACATAAAGTTAAAAACTACCTGGTGGAATCGATATCTGAAGGAAGATGAGAGTTTTCTTTAAAAACACTCTGAAATCAGTTGCAGTAGTTGTGAAAAGGGTCATCAAATTTTTGTGTGCAAGCCTGAATTTTGTAACATTCAACAGACTTTGGAAAAGCCCTAGGAATTACTTGATGATGTTGCCTAGTGATCGCCAGAGCCTGTCATACAATAAATTAGTTAGTGGGCTGGTCTCCTGGTTGTAAACATGGAGACATTTCAGGGTTTTTCCCAGTGAGCGGTTTTCATACAACGCTGGGCCTGGCCTTTACTGACAAGCATATGAACTAGTTGATATAAGTCAGAGAAACCAGGTGGTGAGTTTGAATGACTGTATTAAATTCCTCAGCAAATCTGTGTGGATCTTCAGCTACTTTGGGAAAATCTTTGTCTGTGGCTCACAGCTTTTGTCCATGCGCTCTAAGAAATTAATGGTTTAGTCTCTGGACCCTCAGAAGGCTTGATTTTAAAGAAATAGTTTCTGATGAGTTCAGAGGAAAAAGGAGTGAGGAGAGTGACAAAGAAAAGAAGTTTGTTAAGAGAATTTATATGGGTGACTTGAGGGTATAGCGGAGGTAGAAGGAGCATAGAAGGAAAGGAGGAAAATGGCACTGGAGGTGGAGTCTGACCATGAGAAGCTTAGGGGGAGAGAAAAAATGGTGCCAGAGGCAGAGCCTGAGACAAAGAAACAAGGAGGAGAGAGCCTGAGGCTTTGGGAGCCATTTAATCTTACTTTAAACCTTTGTTTGCTTCAGTTAATCTTGAAATTTAATTTTGCAGGGAGACAATTTTAGACTCCTGATCATGCCTGGAAGCCTCAAAATCCCAGTCAAAATAGGCATACTATTCAGTTCTGGAAATTTTTGAGCAATTGTAGTACTAAGTTTTAAGGAAATTAAGTTTGGGGATTTCAAAAATTTCCCATAATGGCCATTGGCATTCTACATTGCCTTTAGTCAGATCAGTCCATTTACTGAGAAAGGTACCTGAGAAAGGACAATGGTTTATAAAGGTAAAATTGGCTAAAGTTCCTGTATGGGGTGGGGGGGATGTCTTCAAAATACATAGATAACTAGGATCCCATTTCTCAGAGGTTTTTCTCTAGAGTAAAAGAACAATTCTCAAACAGTTTTAACAGGTTACAGCGAAAAACAGCTCAATTCAAACAGCTTTCAAGCTAATACTAGCCAGATCTACAGTGATAGCTTGGTCCAGGAGGAGCCAGGCCAAAGGCTTTTTCAGCCAGTTTATAGAGAACAGCCCCTTTTCCAAAGGAGTGGACCAAAAGCTTTCCTGTGACTGCCCCAGCACGTGCCACAGCCTGGGCCAAATGACCATTCCAGCCCTGCTTGCTTCATGACTTAGCTGCGCATGGGGACAAGGGCTGCTGTGGCCAAGGAGAGAGCTGGGCTGTGAGACACAGAGATGGCTCAGACCCAAAATGGTGTCTGAGTGGGACAGGGGCAGCCATTCTGGTGCTTTCACAGGCAGCGCATCAGAAGCAGTCCCAATCTCTGCAGCCAGATGAACACACCCCATGCCCCAACCCATGCTGAGCACCTGCACTGGCCCCACCTGCCCTGTGTCATGGCTCCACACCAAGGCAATGGCAGCAGAGGCCAAAGGAAGATCTCAGCTATGAGGAACAAAGGAGGTTCAGACCCGAAGCAGTGTCTGAGCAGGGTGGGGACAGCCATTTCTGGTGCTTACAGAGGCAGTGTATTGGAAGCAGTCTGGGTCTCTGACCCCAGCTGGACTGCTGCAGCCCGTGCCCTGACTCACACCGGGTGCTCATTGCCAGCTCCCTTTGTCCCAGCACTGCTCCCCTCTGGGGCAAGAGTGCCAGTGCTCAGAGAGGGGACAAAACACACTTAAAAGGAACAGAGCAGCATGGACCCAAACCTCAGGGCTTCGGCTCCAGCAACTTGAGACCAATCCACACCCCCTATAGGGTGGTGACAGCCAATGAGCAGAGGAGAAGTCCTGGTTCACACTTGGCTCTGGCCCCAGCACCTCCATCTCCAGCCCTACCTCCTACCAAGGTGATAGCTGCCAGTACACCCTGAGGAAAGACATGACTTGTATTCATGTCCGGTCCAGTTCTCCCACCAAAGCAGTGGACATACCTAGACTATATAGGGATGCTCCTACACAAGGACACTACTTCAAGACCGCAGTAGACAGTTATTTCACCTAATTTCATAGAGACAGAGAAAGTTAAGCAAAATTAGAAGACAGAAAAAAAATTTTTAAAGAGCAAAAGGAAACCCTGGAATAATTAATGAAACAGAAATAAACAGTTTATCAGATAAAGAGTTCAAAGCATTAGTAATAAGTATGCTAATTGAATTAGGGAAGAGAATAGATGAACACAGCCAGAATTTTAACGAAGAACTAGAAAATATAAAAAAGAATTAGAATACAATACATGAAATGAGAAACACACTAAAAGGAATAAACAGCAGACTAGGTGATACAGAAAAACACATAAGTGGTCTGAAAGAAAGAATAATGGAAATTACCCAATCAGAATAGCAAAAAGAAAAACAAATTTTAAAAAATGACAACAGTTTAAGGGATCTCTAGGACAATATCAACATTTTCATTATAGGAGTCCCAGAAGGAGAAGAGACAGAGAGAAGAGGGTCAAAAATGTATGTGATGAAATTCAGTTGAAAATTTCCCAAATGTGAAGAAAGAATGAGATATCCAGGTCCCGGAAGCACAATGCGTCCCAAACAAGATGAATCCAGACAGATCCAGAACAAGACATATCATAATTAAAATGGCAAAATTTAAAGGTAAAGAATTCTAAAGGCAGCAAAAGAAAAACAAAGAATAATGTAGAAAGGAAACCATTATAAGGATATCATCTGATTTTTCTGCAGAAAATTTGTAGGCCAGAAGGGACTGGCATGATATATTTAAAGTGCTGAAAGGGAAAAACCTGCAAACTAGGATTCTCTACCTAGCAAGAATATAATTTAGAAGAGAAGGAGAGAGAAACAATTTCTCAGACAAGCAAAAACTGAAAGAGTTCATCAATACTAAACCACTGCTAAAAGAAATGTTAAAGGGGTCTTCTCTAAGTGGAAAAGAAAACACTATAACAAGAAGTAATAATCTATAGAAAAGGAAAAATCCTACTAGTAAAGACAAAGGATCAATCATTTAAAGAAGCTAGCATGAAGATTAAAAGACAAAAAAGTAAAATCAACTATAACAATAATAATTAGTAAAGGGATGAACATAAAGTCCCCTAAATAGGACTAGTTTAGAGTGGCCTAGTGGACATTGTGTGTGTGTGTGTGTGTGTGTGTGTGTGTGTGTGTGTGTGTGTGCACGAATGCATTCATGCTTTATCACTACTGTTTCCATTGGGGAATGTTCCTCTTCCATTCAGTGTGTTTCTGAGGGGACCTGTCAATCACATAGTGCCACCATTTCCTAGCAAAAAGGCTGGGCTCCACATCTGGCCTGGCTCATCAGGATAATCTATCTCCCTAATCAGTGACTGGGATAGTTCAAGGAGTAGACATGCGACCCAAGCAGGACCTACCTGAGTCCATGAGATTGGATAGACACTGGGAAAGAGAGAGGCTCTCATTGTTTTTTGGTTCATAAACTATGGAGATACTGACCTGAGGCTGACAGCAGCCATTTTTGCTACCTTGTGGAAAAGCTCGCATAAGAAGGAAATCATCACATAGAGGCAAGGAGAGCCCAGAGATAGAGAACTGAGTGTGACAGCTTTTTCAGAAACCCTGGATCTAAATGTGCTCAATGTCTACCACGTGCTTAGACTTTCCAGGTGTATGAGTCAATACTTCACTCATTTACTTACTTATTTGATTACTTACTTATATCAGCTTGAATTTGTATTTGGTTTCTTTTGGAGAAAGGTTTCCACTAATGGATAGGCCATCCTTTCTATAAGAAGGAGGAAAGGAATGGATGAGGCCACTGGCTGAAAACATCAGGATCTTGGGGAGCATGGCACTAGGGATTCAGGAAGAGGTGATTGATGTTTAGGTAAGCCACAGACTTGAAGAGTTGCTAGGGCTTCCAGCAAAGTTAGCAGTGACATTTTATGTCCAGTTGCATCACTGGGAGGAACAGCAATCAGTCACTGTCAATGGTACATGGGCCACGGACAACTGATGGAAGAAAGAGGTTTAGAAATGGAGTTCGACCTCTGGGGGCTTTATTTGAGGTATTCCTACCTTGGAGTCTGAAGAGTAAGACCAGTGACAAATATTTTATAATTCACTGTAAGCAAATGTTGGAAATTTATAGAAAACGGTAGTCCTTACAAATACTGGAATTTCTATAAGCAAGGTTTGTACAGACTTACAGTTATTATGATTTAAGGTACAGTTTTAAGTGTGACCTCAGACTAATTATACTGAGAAAGAATTGAGGAGAGGTTATTCCAGAGAGAGGAAAATATTGACAATTAAACTTCGGCATATTCATAAGGTTTTGAGAAGACCAGGTTGATAAGACAAGGTGAAATTTTGGACAAGGTTGTGAGAAATAAGCCTGGCTAATTATAAGAAGGCTGGATTTGGGTGCAGTTTGCCAGAGAAGTTTAAATTGGGGTTAGTATGAAATAGGAGGTAAAAGGAGGGGTCTTATATCAGCAATTAATATGAATTTGGTATCACCTGTTTAACTTGTTTGCAATATAAATAGTCACACTTTTATTTTCCAGTTAGTTGTTTGAGTTTTCAAGTTTCCTTATATAGTGTAATGTCCTCTATTTCCCTTTTCAAGATGTCCCCCTACATTCCCATCCCAATCCCACACTGAACTGTCTAAGAACAAAGGGGCTTACTGACTACCAAGGAGATTAGTTCTGCTTCCAAATACCAGACAGGAAGAGAGGACTATAAGGTCAGATTAATCCACATCCACCATTGGTTTGCTCATGGGCGTTTGACAGAGTCAGATGATGTTTCTCCCCTCCTGCAGGGGTGCCCTTGTCACTTCTGATAACTGATCAGCATAGAGTTGTGACCATCTTTCAGCTTCAAGGATACATATCTTAGATAAATATTTTCTCAGACATTGTTTCCTATAACAGGACACCATACCACAGTGGCTGGGTCTCAACTCATGCTGACTCACAAGGGAGCGAGACCGCAGAGATGTTCTTAGAGGGTGAGCTCAAAATTCCACAGGCTCTGCCTGCTGGCAGCCGATCATGGAGTAAACTTTGCTGCCCTGCTGCAAATTGGCTTCAAGTTTAACAATACCAAGTGCTCTTGAGGATGTGAGTAATCTGTAAGCTTTAGAGAATGCTGGTAGGAGTACAAATTGCTTACACACCCACCTTGAAAAACAATTTAACATCTAGCAATGTTCAAGATGTGAACTTGCTTATACTTACTAATTCCACTTCTTAAGTATATGCTCAAGAAAGCATGTTCGTGGCAGTATTGGCAAAAGAAGGGAAATGGTCGAAATATCCAGCAATGGAGAATGACTACATAAATTATGATACGGTCATGGAATGGATTAAAATTCAGCAGTGAAAATAAATGAACAAGAGCTACACGTGCCAACATGGATAAATCTCACAAAAGATGTTGAACAACAACAAAGGCAAGTCACAGAACACATGCAGTTTGAGGCCATATATCATTTCAGAAATATGAAAAACTGAACAATATATGGCTAAAGGATATGTACATGTGTGGTAAAGTAATAAAGAAACACAAATAATAAACACAAATTTCTGGATCCTAGTTAGCTCTTGAGGGGATGGAGCGAACTGTGACCAGAGACAGGCATATGGGAGGGTCCACAGATATTGTGAACTTATATAGTATAGAGAACAAAGTGTTTATTTTATTCCTCTTTAACCCAAACATATTCATTATTTGTTTTGTGCACAGCCATTTACATAAAAACATATATAATTTCATAATTTAAAAAATTTTAAAGACTCATTTAAGTGGGTTCTTTAGTTATATAAGTGCAAGTCTAGTCAGAAAATCTTCATGGCTCTCTATTGACTCCCTGGATTGCAAAACTCTAGGGAGGTGAAGAACCATTTGCATAAGAATCTCAGGGGCTTTCTGAGAGAGGAAAGACCAAAATATCACCACCTCCCTCCTCTCTGCAAACAATCACAGGTATTTGTGACCATGTCATCACATGCTGGGAGAGCTTCCTCACGCGAAAGGCTTCCTGTGGGTGATGAGCCGCCCACATCTTCTTCCAGCAGTTTTACCTCCAAGTCTCTACTCTCCAGGCAACCGTGCCTCTTGTTTACTCATCAACTCCGTATTTCTTGAACATTTCTACTCTTCTTTTCTCCTCCTTTCTTTACTTACTTCCCTATTTTTTAGAACTTCATTATCTACTTTCCAAATTCTTAAAGCTCAAAGTAGTAGAGAAGAGATGGGGTGGGAAGAAGAGAAAAAGAAAGAAGTGCTTCCAAAAGTAGTTCTAAATAGACTCATTGTGTTCCTGTAGGTCTTTGAGAGGGACAGAGTCTTCCTTATCAATTAAATACAGCAAATGTTGTAAAAAATGTTTTGTTTTGCTTTGTACAGTATGCTGTTTTTTTCCATTTTTTGGACAAAAATTTCCCTGTTTCCCAAATGCTTATCTTGGATAATACTATGTTTAGTGTAAACATTATGGGAAATACTGACTTTGAATTATGACCAAGAATGTTCTCATAGTAAAAGGAGAAGGAGGTAAATGTTATACTTTTTTTACATTAAATATTGGTAATAAAATATTTTAATCAAATATTCCTACTTTCTACAAGGAACTCTTTGTTTAAATGGATATAATAAATTCTCCATGATAAATATTGTGGTTTAATGAATGCTCTCTCAACATATTCACCTTTAAACAATTTTTACTTTGTGCTTTCTCCCCTAAACCAGATGAATGTCTGCTCTATTTTAGGTACTATCTTAGTGTTAGGGACACAATAGTGAACAATATAGACATAATTACTGTAAGAAAAAAATCATTAGAAATTAGTCAAGTGGCCATTAAATGTAGTAAATATAGTAATAAAATAAAGAACAAAATTTTAAGGCAAATTTAATGTGATTTTTTTCCCCATTTTTTCCCCTAATGTTTACAACTCTGTTTAAGTAAAAGTCTTAATTGGTTACCTGGGTATTCATTGTTTTAGCTCTCCATAGTAAAGAATATTGCATAGGGAAGAAAAAGTCATCATATGATGAAAAATTCATTTAGAGTTTTCAATTCAGTTAGTCCCTGCTCAAACATCCTTCTTCTGTTAACAGGACTATATTGTGTCACCATGACAGCAATATCCTTGCCCATCCAGGCTTTTAATTATTGTATTTGTATTTTATGACCTGATGTTCTATGCAAATTTGTTTCAGATCAACTTTGAAGTAAATTTACCAATGTTATTGAGAATACAAGATATAACACAGTTGATGAAAATAATGTTGGAAAAATATTGTAATCAAATCCAATAAAGAAATGAAAATCTGATAGAATAAGAATTGTTAACAAAGAAAAATGTTTATAACATTGGTAACAAAATAGATTATTCAGAAGTGAATAATTGTGAGGTGCTTGAGAAATTTGGTATGCCCTCAAATATATTTTCAGAAATGCCTCTTTAAGATCATTCCATAAAAGCCAAATATAAATGCAGTCATACTCTATCACATTAAAAAAATATTATACCAAAAGAGTCAACTTACTTTAATCTTTATTCAACACATTAGACCACAATTGAAATGTAATGTGTTTTGTTCAACATATGTATTTTAAAATTTTTCAATTTTATTTGTCAAGAAAACATCCAGTCATTCTTGGTTATCATTAATTATTATGGACCCCCCACCCCCACCCCTTTATAAAGGGATTCACCTTAAAAGCCTTTTATTTAATTATTCTCAGATAATGAAGATTTCCTACATTGGTATTCTCCTAGTTTAAACATACATGTAGAAGTCATATTGAAGTTTGGAGCCCTATTTTCTTAGTAAATGTGTTCCTGATTCTGGTGTTGGCAATTGTAGTTAACTGACTTAGTCATGTGCCTGAGATTGTTAAAATATTGTACCTTTCATCTTCAATAGAATGGTATTTGGTTCCAAGTGCTGTACTCTTGACACCAGAACAATGAAAACAGTGGCTCTCACTGTAGGCTGAATAATGGGTCCCTAAAGATGTCTATGTTCTAATCCTTGGAAGCGGTGGATATATTACTTGACATGGTGAAAAGAACTTTGCAGATGTAATTACATTAAGGATCTTAAAATGCAGGAGATGATCCTATATTATCCAGGTGGGGCCCCATGTAATCACAAAGGTCCTTAGAAGAGGGAGGCAGGAGGATTCTAACATTTATGGAAAATGTAAGGGTGGAAGCTGAATTCAGAGAGAAGAGATTAGGCTGCAGGTCTTGAAGGTGGAGGAAGGGGCCACGGGGCAAGGAATGCAGGCAACCTCTAGAAGCTGGAAAAGGCAAGGAAACAGAGTCTCCCCGGAAGCCTCCCAATGACATGCAGGCCTGTGGACCCATTTTAGACTTCTGACCTCCTGAATTGTAGGAGAGACTATTTGCATTGCTTTAAGGCACTAATTTAGTGTTCAGTGCTACAGTAGCAAGAAGAGATCAAAATAGTCTCATTTAGAATTTTCTGCTTTCTGCTTTGCTGAAAACTCAAGGAAAACTTAGCCTTCCCCTGCCCATTTCCCTTTCAGGGGGAGCTTGGCAAGGAACAGAGAAATGGCTTTCCTATTCTAACCATTCCTTTTATGGATCAGGTCAAAAGTCTTTTCCTCCTTGAGGCTTTAATTTCATCCCCTGGCCTCTTGTGTCAAGTGTTTTTGACTTACTTTATTTCATCCCATTGCACCAATTCTAAATGAAATTGGTAATTATGCTAGAACGGGGATAAACTGGATCATTGCTGGGACAGACGGTCACCCTATTTATATTTCTACACATTTTGTTTTGGTTTTGTATTAAAATTAAATACTTTCTCTCCATCTTCTTCCTCCTTTCAGAGGTAAGAGAAGTTTTCCTTTTTATCTCCATTCTCCATAATATATCCATCATCATCATTGCCTGCTACATCATTGTCACCATCACCATCATGATCATTATAATAGCTGAATCTACCATCACACTTAAATGTTGGGTACATGGTCACATTATATGTAATAACTCAGTTAATCCTTGCAACAACTATAGGGGGATGGCACCATGTTATCTTCATTTTAGAGAAAAATTATTTGATGCTTGGAGAGGCTAACTAACATGCTTAGGTCTGCGCAATGGGAGGTGGCAGGACCAGGATTCAGTTTCAGACACTTTGGCCTCTTTATCACTATTGCCCCCAATATTTACCCTTTTCACAGAGAAGGACAAATATTCATATGAAAAGTAAAGGACACCTAGATTCACATGTTTATATCTCTAATTCTGAATACTAATAGAAAAAAAGGGTTTAGAAAATAAACAATAATTTCAGTATAATTTTTTCTCTCTAAACCTTTATGCCAAATTTTAAAAAACTATCCACACACAATGTTGTACTTGGTCTTTTGAAACTTAAATTATAATTATTAGAATTGATTTGGGGAAATAAGAATCATTAAAAGGAACATGTGCATTATTTTATTTTTCTAATTTTTTCTGTACACGTGTCAATGATGTGTATAGTTGACATAGAGCACTGTATAAGTTTAAGGTGTACAACATAATGATCTGATTTATACTTTGTAACATGATCACCACAATAAATTTAGTTAACATCTCTCATCTCATATTGATAATAAAATAAAGGTTTATTTTCCTTGTGATGAGAATCTTAGGATCTACCGTCTTAACAATTATCATATATGTGATGTATGTATATATCAAATATACTACAGTGTCAACTATAGTAATCATGTTGTACATTGCATATCTATTAATTCTTTATCTTATAACTGGAAGTCTTTACCTTTTCACCATCTTCATCCAATTCCCCCTCCTCTCATCCCCTTTCTGGTAACAACAAATCTTGATAACCACAAATCTGATCTCCTTTTCTTTTTTTACATTCCACATTTAAGTGAAATCATACAATATTTGTCTTTCTCTGTCTGACTTATTTAACTTAGCGCAATGCCCTCAAGGTCCATCCATTTTGTCACAGTTGGCAGTATTTCCTTCCTTCTATGGCTGAATAATATTCCATTGTATATATTTACTACATCTTCTTTATCCATTCATCTATCAATGGACACTTAGGTGGTTTCCATGTCTTGGCCATTGTAAATTATGCTGCTATGAACATGGTGGTACAGATATCTCTTCCACATAATGTGTTTATTTCCTTTGGTTATATTCTGAAAAGTGAAATTGCTGGATCATATGGCAGTTCTATTTTTAATTCTTTGAGGAACCTCCATACTGTTTTCTGTACTGTAGTGGCTGCACCAGTTTACATTCCCGCCACCCATGTACAAGGGTTCCCTTTCCTTCCTCTTCTCCCCAGCATTTATCTCTTTCTCATGGTGGCCATTCTAACAGGTATGAAGTGATATCTCGTTGTGGTTTTGATATGCATTTCCCTGAATTAGTAATGTTAAGCACCTTTTCATGTACCTATTGGCCATTCATATTTCTACTTTGTAAAAAGGCCTATTCAGGTCCTTTCCCTATTTTTTAATTGGATTCTTTAGTTATTTTATTACTGAGTTGTATGAGTTTTTATATATTTTGAATACTAACCCCTTATCACATATATTGTTTGCAAATATTTTTTCCCAGTCTGTAGGTTGTCTTTTCATTTTGCTGATGGTTTCTTTTGCTGTGCAGAGTTTTTTAGTTTAATGTAGTCCCACTTGCTTATTTTTTATTTTTTTGCTTGTGCTTTAGCTGTCATATTCAAAAAACCATCACCAAGACCCAGGTCAAAGATATTTTTTTCTGGGTTTCCTTCTAGGAGTTTTATTGTTTCCAGTCTTACATTGAAGTCTTTAATACATTTTGAGTTGATTTTTGTGTATAGGTAAGTCCAGTTTCATGCTTTTGCATGTAAGCTGTCCAGTTTTCCTAATACCATTCATTGAAGGAACTATCCTCTCTGCAGTGTATATTCTTGACTCCTTTGTCATGAAGAAATTGACCATATGTGTGTGGGTTTATTTCTTGGCCCTGTTCCATTGATCTATGTGTCTGTTTTTATGCCAGTACTATACTGTTTTAATTACTATAGCTTTGTAATATAGTTGGAAATCAAAGCATGGATGCCACCAGCTTTATTGTTCTTCCTCAAGATTGCTTTGGCTATTTGAGATCTTTTGCAATTCCATACAAATTTTAGGATTGTTTGTTCTACTCTGTGAAAAATGCCATTTGAATTTTGATAGAGATTGTTTTGATCTGTAGATTATATTGATTAGTATAGAAATTTTAACAATATTAATTCCCCCAGTCCATGAGCATGGAATATTTTTCCATTTCTTCCTGTCATGTTCAATTTCTTTCATCAATGTCTTACAGTTTTCAGTGTACAGGTCTTTTACCTCCTTGGTTAAAATTATTCCTACATGTTTTACTCTTTTTAATGCAATTGTAAATGGGATTGTTTTCTTAATTTCTCTTTCTGCTAGTTCATTATTAATGTATAGAAACAACAGATTTTTATGTATTGATTTTGTATCCTGCAAATTTATTGAATTTGTTCTAACAGTTTTTGGTAGAGTCTTTAGGGTTTTCTATATATAATGTCATCTGCAAACAGTGACAGTTTTATTTCTTCCTTTCCAATTTGGATGCCTTTTATTTCTTTTTTCTTGCCTAATTGCTCTGGGTAGGACTTCCAATACAATGTTGAATAAAAGTGAAGAGGGTGAACATCCTTGTCTTGTTCCTGATCTTAGAGGAAAAGCTTTCAGCTTTCCATCATTGAGTATGATAATAAGTGTGAGCCTCTCATACATGGCCTTTATTATGTTGAGGTATATTCCTTGTATGGCTGATTTGTTAAGACGTTTTTATCATGAACAGATGTTGAATTTAGTCAATTCTTTTTCTGCATCTATTGAGATGATTCTATGATTTTTTCTTTCATTCTCTTTATGTGAGGTATCACATTAATTGATTTGTGTATGGTAACTGCCCTTGCCTCTCAGGTATAAATCCAACATGATCATGTTGAATGATCTTTTTGATGTGCTGCTGAATTCAGTTTGCTAGTATTTTACTAAGAATTTTTGTATCTGTGTTAATCAGGGATATTGGCCTGTTGTTTTCTTTTCTTGTAGTGTCCTTTTACTGGCTTTGGTATCAGGGAAATGCTGGCCTTGTTAAATAAGTTTGGGAGTGTCCCTTACTCTGATTTTTTTTGGAAGAGTTTTAAAAGAGTTGGCATTAATTCTTTAAACATTTGGTAAAATTCACCAATGAAGTCATCTGGTTCTGAGCTTTCTTTATTGGGAGATTTTTGATTACTGATTCAATATTTAAAAAAAAAAATTTTTTTTAATTCTTTTTGGTATTCTTTTCCATTATGGTTTATCACAGGATATTGAATATACTTCCCTGTGCTATACAGAGGACCTTGTTGTTTATCCATTCTATATATAATAGTTTGCATCTGCTAACCCCAAACTCCCAATCCATCCCTCTCCCATCTCCCTCCCCCTTGGCAACCACCAGTCTATTCTGTATGTCCCTGATTCTGTTTCTGTTTCATAGATAGGTTCATTTGTGTCATATTTTAGATTCCACATATAAGTAATATCATATGGTATTTGTCTTCCTCTTTCTTCACTTAGTATGATACTCTCTAGTTGCATCCATGTTGCTGCAAATGGCATTATTTCATTTATGGCTGAGAAGTATTCCATTGTATATATGTACCACATCTTCTTTATCCATTCATCTGTTGATGGACATTTAGCTTGTTTCCATGTCTTGGCTATTGTGAATAGTGCTGCTGTGAACATAGGGGTGCATATATCTTTTTGAATTAGAGTTTTCTCTGGATATATGCCCAGGAGTGGGATTGCAGGATCATATGGTAATTCTATTTTTAGTTTTCAGAGGAACCGCCATACTGTTTTCCAACTGGTGGCACCAGCTTACATTCCCACCAACAGTGTAGGAGGGTTTCCTTTTCTCCACGCACTCTCCAGCATTTGTTATTTGTAGACTTTTTAATGATGTCCATTCTGACTGGTGTAAGGTGGTACCTCACTGTACTTTTGATTTGCATTTCTCTGATAATTAGTGATGTTGAGGAGCTTTTCATGTGCCTATTGGCCATCTGTATTTCTTCTTTGGAGAAATGTCTGTTTAGGTCTTCTGCCCATTTTTCAATTGGGTTGTTTGTTTTTTTTGTTGTCAAGTTGTATGAACTGTTTGTATATTTTGGAAATTAATCCCTTGTTGGTTGCATCCTTTGCAAATATTTTCTCCCATTCTGTAAATTGTCTTTTCATTTTGTTTATGGTTTTCTTTAGTGTGTGAAAGCTTATATGTTTTTTATTAGGTCCCATTTGTTTATTTTCATTTTTATTTCCATTACTCTGGGAGATGGATCAAAAAAATATTGCTGTGATTTATGTCACAGAGTGTTCTGCCTATATTTTCCTCTAGGAGTTTTATGGTATCCAATTTTAAATTTAGGTCTTTAATCCATTTTGAGTTTATTTTTGTATATGGTATGAGAGAGTGTTCTAGTTTCATTGATTCACATGAGGCTGTCCAGCTTTCCCAACACAACTTGCTGAAGAGACTGTCTTTTCTCCATTGTATATTCTTGCCTCCTTTGTTTAAGATTAATTGACTATAGGTGTGTGGACTTTTTTCTGGGCCCTCTATTCTGTTCCATTGATCCATATGTCTGCTTTTGTGCCAGTCCCACACTGTTTTGATTACTGTAGCTTTGTAGTATTGTCTGAAGTCTGAGAGGGTTATGCCTCCTGCTTTGTTCTTTTTCTTCAGGATTGCTTTGGAAATTCTGGGTCTTTTATGGTTCCATAGAAATTTTAAGATTGTTTGTTCCAGTTCTGTGAAAAATGTCATGGGTAATTTGATAGGGATCCCATTAAATCTGTAGCTTGCTTTGGGTAGGACAAGCATTTTAACGATATTAATTCTTCTAATCCAAGAGCATGGGATATCTTTCCATTTCTTGGAATAATCTTTAATGTCATTTATTAATGTTTTATAGTTATCAGAGTATAAGTCTTTCACCTCCTTGGTGAGGTTTATTCCTAAGTATTTTATTTTTTGAGTTGTGATTTTAAAAGGTATTGCTCTTTTACACTCCCTTTCTGATGTTTCATTGTTGGTGTAAAGAAATGCAACCAATTTCTGTATGTTAATCTTGTATCCTGCTACCTTGCTGAATTTGTTTATCAGTTCTAGTAGTTTTTGTGTGGAATCTTTAGGGTTTTTTATATATAGTATCATATCTTCTGCATATAATGACAATTTTACATTTTCACTTCCCGTTTGGATACGTTTTATTTTTCTTGTCTGATTGCTGTGGCTAGGACTTCCAATACTATGTTGACTAGAAGAGGTGAGAGTGGGCATTCTCATCTTGCTCCAGATTTTATTGGGAAAGCTTTCAACGTTTTACCATTGAGTATTATATTGGCTGTGGGTTTGTCTTAAATAGCTTTTACTATTTTGAGGTATGTTCCCTCTGTACCCACTTTGGTAAGAGTTTTTGTCATGAATGGATGTTGAAGTTTGTCAAATGCTTTTTCTGCATCTATTGAGATAATCATGTGGTTTTTGTCTTTTCTTTTGTTGATGTCGTTTATCACTTTGATTTGCATATGCTGAACCGTCCTTGTGAACTTGGGATGAAACCCACTTGGTCATGGTGTGTGATCTTTTTCATGTGTTGTTGGATTTGGTTTGCTAGTATTTTGTTGAGTATTTTGATTCAGTATTCTTAATAGTAATTGATAAGTTTAGATTTTCTGTTTCTTCCTGATTCAGTTTTTGTAGGTTGTACATTTCTAAGCATTTTTCCATTTTTTCCTAGGTTGTCCAGTTTGTTGGCTTATAGTTGTTTATAGTAGGCTCTTGTGAGCCTTTGTTTTTCTGTGGTATCAGTTCCAATGTCTCTTTTTTGATTTATAATTTTGTTGATTTGCATCCTCTCTATTTTTTACTTGGTTATTCTAGCTAAGGTTTTGTCAATTTTGTTTACCTTTTCAAAAAAACAACCCTTAGTTTTGTTAATTTTTCTGTTTTCCTGTTCTCAATTTTATCTATTTATGGCTAATATTTATTATTTTCTTCTTCTACTAACTTTTGGCTAAGTTTGTTCTTTTTTTTTTATATTGTTCCTGGAAACATACAGGTGAATTGTTTGAGATCTTTCTTTTTTCTTAATGTGTTTATTGCTATGAACTTACCTCCTAGAACTGCTTTTTCTGCATCGCTTAAGTTTTGATATGTTGTGTTTCTATTTTAATTTATATCATAATACTTTTTAATTTCTTCTTTGGTCCATTGGTTATTCAGGAGAGTGTTGTTTAATTTCCATGTATGCATGAGTTTTCCCCATTACTGATTTCTAGTTTCATAACATTGTGGTAAGAGAAAATACTTGCTATGATTTCAGTCTTTTTGAATTTGCTAAGGATTGTTTTAACCTAACATATGGTATATCATAGAAAATGTTCTATATACACCTGAGAAGAATGTGTATTCTGTTGTTGGATAGGATGGTTTTTGAATGCTTTTTAGGTCCATTTGGTCTATAGTGTTCAAATCTGCTGTTTCCTTATTGATTGTCCCATTGCTCTATCCATTGTTGAGACTGGGGTACCCAACTACTGTTGTATAGCTATTTATTTCTACTTTTAGCTCTGTTAGCTTTTGCTTTATATGTTTAGCTTTTGCTTTATATGTTTAGGTTTGCTTTCTAATGTTGGGTGCATATATTTGTACAATTGTTACATCTTCTTGAAGAACTGAATGCTTTATCATTAGAAAATGACCTTCTTTGCCCTTTTTACCATTTTTAGTTTAAAGTCTGTTTTGTCTGAGTAGAGCAACTCATTTTTTTTTCTGTTTTTTGGTTACCATTTGCTTGAAATATCTTTTTCATCCCTTCACTCTCAGTATATTTGTGTCTTTAAGACTAAAGTGAGTCTCTTTTAGGCAGCATATGGTTAGATCTTGTTGGTTTTTTGTTTGTTTGTTTGTTTTTTCATTCAACCATTCTGTCTTTTGACTGGAGGATTTAATCCATTTTTGTTTAAAGTAATTATTGATAGGTAAGGATTTACTATTGCCATTTTATTCATTGTTTTCTCACTGTTTTGCAGACCCACTGTTTTTATTTTTTATTCTGTTGTCTTTGTGTTTTGATGTCTTTTGGTATCAGTGTTCTTTGACTTTTTATGATGTTAATAAGCCTTCTTTTACTTCCACTCAGAGAATCTTTAGCATTTCTTGCAAGTCAGGTCTAGTGGTGATGAGCTCCTTCAGCTTTTGTTTGTTAGGGAAAGTCTATTTCTTCTTCCTTTCTGAAGAACAGCTTTGCTGGGAATGGAATTCCTGGTTGACAGGGTTATTTTCTTTTTTTTCTTTTTTTTTTTTTTTTGCGGTATGCGGGCCTCTCACTGTTGTGGCCTCTCCCGTTGCGGAGCACAGGCTCCGGACACGCAGGCTCAGCGGCCATGGCTCATGGGCCCAGCTGCTCCGTAGCATGTGGGATCTTCCCGGATTGGGGCATGAACCCGTGTCCCCTGCATCAGCAGGCAGACTCTCAACCGCTGCGCCACCAGGGAAGCCCGGGTTGTTTTTCTTTGATATTTTGAATATGTCATCCTGTTTTCTCCTGGCTTGAAAAGCTTCTGTTGAGAAATCTGCTGAATGTCTTATGGTGGTTCCCTTATATGTAACTTCTCTCTTTTCTCTTGCTGCTTTCAAAATTCTTTCTTTTTCTGTACTTTTGTCAATTTAATAATTTTGTGTCTCGGTACAGTGCTATCTAGGTTCAAACTCTTTGGGGGTCCTGTGGGACTCATGGATCTGGATGTCCATTTCTCCTCCCAAGTTTGGGAAGTTTTCAGTTATTAATGCTTTAAATAATACTTTCCCTCCTCCTTCTTCTCCTTCTGGAATTCCCACAGTGCAGCTGTTTTTTTGTTTTGTTTTGTTTTTAATTATGTTCCATAAGTCCTGTAGGTTTTCTTCTTTCTTTTTTCCTTTTGCTTTTCTGACTGGGTACTATCAAATGTTTTGTCTTTGAGGTTACTAATTTCTTTTTCTTCATAGTTGAGTCTGCTTTCAAAGCTCTCTGTTGAATTCTTCAGTCATAGTATTTTTTTCAGCTTTAGGGTTTCTGATTTTTTTCTTAATGGTTTCTATTTGCTGTACTTCTTGTTTTGGTCATGCATTGTTTTCATAATTTTGTTTAGTTGCCTGTGTGTTCTTTTAGTTCACTAAGCTTCTTTAAGAGGATTATTCTGAATTCTTTATCTGATAGTTTATAGATCTCCATTTCTTTCTGGTCAGTTATTGGAGCTTTATTAGTTTCCTTTGATAGTGTCACATTTACCTGATTTATTATAATTCTTGATTCCTCACTTTGGTATCTGTTCATTTGAGTCCTTGGTCTTCTTTTCCAAACTTTATGGTTTAGTTTTCTGGACATGTCTGCTGGTAATGTCCTTGGACAGGTGGGGCTTACTATTGAGGTCTACATCTGGGCAAGGCCATTGCCCAAGCACTAAGGTCGTGAGTGGGAGTGGGGGATGCTGCTTGTTAAGAACAGTTGGATAGGACTGTTGAATTGGTTCCCTGTCCAAGTAAGGCTGTAGGAGGGGCTCTGTGGTTGCCTGGCTTTTCTAGATAATCATATTCTTCTCTAGATTATCTAGGCTTACTAGATAATCAGACTTGGTACTATACTCAGCCACAGGTGGGGCTATAAATTAGCTGTTCTGCTCTGGGCATGGTGGTGGGGGGATTCAACAGAATGGACACCAGAGTGTGTTTACATGGCTCTTTGTTCAGGGACCCAAAACAAGCAAGACTATGCACCAAGTTCCCTGGCTAGACAGGTCACCAATTTTGTTCTGCAAGTGGGGAAAGTGACGGGCTGTACTTTCTGTTCAAGTGCCTCTGTAAGCAGGGCTGTTGGATGTGCTATGCAGTTTCCCATGTGCTCCTTGTCAGAGGGGTTGAAAACTGTGTTTAGTGATAGCTGGGGCTACAAATTAGTTTCCCTGCTTGGGCAGAGTGGATAAACCACCTTCAAGCTCGACAAGGCTCTTTGTGGTCCTGACTCAAGCCAACCCACTCCTCAAGTTCCCTGGCTGAACGGTGTACTGGCTTTGCTCTGAGAACAATCAGCTCTGCCTACGAGACTATGTGCTCAAGCGTTGCTCACCTAGGTAATTTCCATGTGTCCCCAAACATGCTTTCTTGTCAGGAAGGACTAGGAGCTCTACAGTACTCAGCAGTGTGTTGGGCTAAGATTCAGCTCCCCTGCCTGGGCAGGGGCACATCAGGCTCCAGGATTGGCAAAGTTCTTTATTTGAGGACCTGAATCAGGCAGACCTTCACCCTGCTGAGTTCCCTGGTCAGACTGTACCACTGTCTTGGCTCCACAGATGAGCAAAGCTACTGGTTGGGAGTACACCATGTGCCCTGCAGGTAGGAACTTGGTCTGCCACCATCCAAGTACTAGTTACTGAAAGCCCCTCATGACTTCTCCATAACAATCAGATTTCCAGTGGTCAAGTCCTAGAGATTCCCCCACAGTTCTTAAGGGGCAAGACTGGAGTGGAGGCTCCCAAGAAGCAGCCCACAATTCTGGGAGAGCTGGTGTCCACCCTAGGCTTTCTTTTCCAACTGGAGGTACTGTAGGCTCAGGGGTGATCTCTCAGCATGGTGCTGTATTAGCCTGGAGGAGGGGCAGTGTGGTCAGTGTGTAGCCATTCCTTTTATTCTTCTGATGTGGTCTATGTTGTGGTGTGGGATGGTACTTCAGCCTCAGCCTCATGTTCTAGGATTCTCTCAGTGGTGCTTTATATATGAATAGTTGTTAGTTCTTTTTATGAGGGGGAACAAAGTCAAGAAGGGCTTAACATTGTTCTTGTGGTGATGTTACTCCTAATTTATATTTTTATCTAATGTTTTCTCATAAATATTTCATATAGTAAATATATGAAATTGTTTATAATATGTTATGTAGTAAATATATGATATATTAATTTATATTATATGAATTATATAAAGAATCTGTCAATATATTAATATTTAGTATATTACTACAGCTAATAGTATTCACATTGTTGCTCCCATCAGTTGTCTGGATAATAAAATCACCCTCAATGATTGTTGAGTTTGAGAGCTTTCATTCCTCATCTCTTTTATATTATGTCCTCTAAATTTGGAAGGAGAAAATTGGATCCTTTGCTTGCTGGGCTCTAAGAAGCTGTTGATGCCCTTGTCAATCTGTAACAGTAGATGCTGTTTTGAGGCACATGGTTAAATAACCCCAGTGCTCAGAGTGTAGCAACTCATTAGTATCAGGACACCAGGTCCTGAAATAGGGGTACCCATAAGTCCCAAGATAACACTGTTCCTCAAATATGAGATGAGCAGAACACTGTCAAAATTATTTTTAAAACCTTTGGCTCATGTGATACCCTTCTTTCTAAGAATTCAAAACCTTTTCACACATAGATAAGAGAACCTGATATTCTGTTTCAGAACACAATACACCCCTGAGAGAAAAGAAGGGCAGATTGTTCCCTCAGCTTTGCTCCCCCACCACTCTGCCCCTTACCACAAGAATGGCAATAGAGTCTATTCACCTTTGTGGCTCTCTAAGATGAATCATACTCAGCTATGTTACTGAAAGAAGATAGTTTACCATGATCTCATTTTGTGCTTTCAACATTCCTCAAAGTATCAGTTGATTCTGGAAATACATACAGAAAATCTGGTCACTAGATGAGGAATACCAGCTTTTTATTTTTTAAAGGATACTATACCTGCTTGGACATAACTTCTTTCTCAAATTTCCTATTTATATGGACTCATGAAGGGCAATAAGTTGCTAAAGTGTGAGGTAGGGCCAAGGAGATGGTTAACTTTGCTTTACTTTCAATCGAACACGGGTTCGATCCCTGGTCCAGGAAGATCCCACATGCCGTGGAGCAACTAAGCCCATGTGCCACAGCCTGCACTCTGGAGCCCGCAAGCCACAACTACTGAGTCTGAGTGCCACAACTACTGAAGCTCACACGCCTAGAGCCCATGCTCCACAACAAGAGAAGCCACGACAATGAGAAGCCTGCGCACTGCAATGAAGTGTAGCCCCCACTCACTCCAACTAGAGAAAGCCCGTGTGCAGCAACGAAGACCCAATGCAGCCATAAATAATTTAATTAATTAATTTAAAAAGAAAAAAAGAAGAAAAAGAAACTGCAAGTAGAAATTTATATTAGCATGTTTAGGTGATTGATGCCTTTGGTACCCGTGACCTAATGCAGTCAGTCACCTACAGTTAATCCTTGAACAATGAAGCAGTTAGAGTCACCAATTCCCTGCACAGTCAAAAGTCCATGTCTAACTTTACAGTCAGCCCTCCACATCTGCTGTTCCACATCCGTGTATTCAGCCAGCCTACCTTGGATCGTGTAGTACTGTTGTACGTTTTTATTTTTAAAAATTTGTGTAAAAATGGACCCGCACAGTTCAAACCTGTGTTTAAGGTCAACTGTACTTAAGTTTTCTATTCTACAAGAGAACACAAGAACACCTGAGAGAAGTTCAGGAGATGGTCCTCCCCAGTGTTGGAGCTAAAGCAAATTCAAAACCATGGGTGAATTGATAACTCATACATATGCATGACCTGTGTGAGCCTGTCAGTAGTGATGCCCTTATAGGAGCATCTTTTCCTAACCATGCTCTGTGGAATACTAATCCTCCCCCGCCGCAGGCAGCTCCAGCAAGCCATGCTGCACACTGCATTCCTGTCTTCTTAAACATTCATACTTCACTAATATTTAACAGCTGAAGAATTCTGCAGTAAAGCAACCTGTTTAATTTTGTATACTCCATCCAGCTTTGCTCAGAGTTACTCTCACAGCCTGTTCCTCCTTTTTTTTCTTTGAGTACATAGCATCAACCTTCTTTGGGAACAGTATTCCAAGATCATGTTTTGGAGAACACTGCTCTCGACCATTTAAAAGTGAGTTATGTCCAAAGCAAAATAGTCCTTGCCAAGGTAGAAAGCTTGTATATTGCTTTAAAATTATTGTACCTTGGCTTTTAATCCTCTAACAAGATAAAGTTCTTTAAATTATATTGTTTTATTAACTGCATTTTCCAATAGTTAGAATAAAGAAGAAAATGGGAGTATCGTAGTGAAGTAGAAGGAGGGATAAAAATTAAGAAATCTAAATCCTGGCTGTGTGCTGAAGGAGGCTTAACCTTTGCTTAGGGCTTTAAGACTTGGTCAGCTATCAGGCTGGACATGCTTAGTCCATCGCACTCCTCAGTTCATAGAAACTGAAATCCTGGTAGTCTAACCCAAATGTTAATCCCAGTTGTCAGTAAGAAATATCCAGGAATTCTGGGCCTGACTCCTGATTCTCCAAGTCCCTGGGCCAGATGCAAGACCACAGGGGAGTAGTGACTCAAGAAGATGGTGAAGAAGTTGGCAGTATCACATGTAAGTCAGGAGGAGAAAGGGTCCAGGTGGGTGTGCCTGACAACGAGATGTGCAGTGTGCTGTGTGAGGGTCTCTGTGTGAGTAGAGAGCCAAAGGGTACCCCAGGGATTCTGAGAAGCCAAACTGAGTCAATTACATATACAAGAAGAGGACAGTTAGGTCACGGGAGAATTCAGTTGTAGGCTGGAGTTGCTTGGTAATAATAAATACATAAATTTATAACAGACGTGACAGCAGTATTTATAACACTTCCAGCTTTTGGAAACGTTTGCTATTAGCATAAAAATTACAGCTTTGACCAGAAATTACCACTATTTCATATGATGCAGTGATTAAAGTTGTAGTCTTGTAAACTTCCCATTTTATTGTCATCTTCTTTGGCATGCAGTTAGAAAACTTCCTTGTTCTAATTCTCCAAAGTTATTTAGTCACTTAAGCTAAGTGATCCCTTTTACATACCACACTACCCCAGTCACTACAGGATCTAATCTTTGATTAGTCATGGGTGGAAGAGAAAGGCAAAAGGTTTAGGAACTGCAGCCTCAGTTGGGTGAACAGGAGAGGGACACATACAGGAACGTGCACCTCTACATTAGGGTTGAGTTGAACTTTATAGGCTTTCTAAAGCTCATCAAGACAATCTGCTTGCAGAGAAGACAATGTGCTCACTGAGGCTGCAGCAAAAGAGGCACAATCTGGCAGTTTTAACACGTCACAACATTCTTGCTACCTCCTTTTAGTTTTTTGATTAATGTATATGATGAGATTCAGTTATTGACCTCTTTTTCTCAGCTAGAACTCTTGAAAGAGTTACATACATGTTTTTTTTATAACTCCTAACACTTCACTCACTCTCGGGCAATCTGGTTTCCACCACGGTTCTGCCCCTGCTCCCCTACAAGGTTCAGCTTAAGGATGGGGGCTGCTAATCACTGATGCTTCCTTCCTAAAGCACAGTCTTTTCTTGGCTTCCATGGTGGTTCTCCTTCTACCATTCCTGGCATTCCTGTTAGGTTTCTTTGGAAAGGCTTCCTCTCCCAGCCAATCCTTTAAAGTTAGTGCTTCTTGGGATTTTGTTTAGGGTTGTGTTTTTACTTTATACACTTCCTCTGGATGAATTCATTCACTTCCATGACTTTAATTAAAGCTCTAGCTCCATTTCTTGAGTTCCACTTATTTATCCCATGTGCAACTGAAAAAATAGCACTTCTACGGCTGAGCACATCACTTCACCCCAGCAAAACCATACCTACTTTTGTGTTACCTATGTCAGAGATTGGCATATCCATCCATCATGTTGCCCAGCCATTTAAATTAAGTCCTCTTATAGCCCACAAATTAATCAACAGATCCTGTCAATTCCATTCCCTTAATATTTCTTGACTACTTTCCACATTCATTTCAAACTTGAACTACCTTGGTTCAAGTCACTAATATCTTTCATTAAGTTTGTTATAACATCCTTCAATTGACTCTCTACACAGTAGCCACAATGATCTTCCTAAAATACTATCTGGTCATGTCACTCTCTTACCTAAAACCCTCAATGTCTCTGACTTGTCCTCAGTATGTCCAGTACTCCTTAGCTTGCTTCACAGATTCTTTACTGTTCGTCTCTCAGCCCCACTCTTGCCAATCCCTAGCTTGCCCTTGAAACTGTAGACACATGGAACTTGTTTTTGCTTCTGCGGGTGAATCTTCCTTCTCTGTAAATCTTTTCATGTGATGTTAATTCTGCTTAGAACTCTCCCTGTTTTGATTTCATTAACAATTTATTTTCTGATCCTTCCTGGTTTTTTTTTTTTTCCATTTCTCTCAGTCTGATTGACCCATAGCCTACTGTCCTGACCTGATTATAACAGTAAACAGTGTTATTACAATTTTCTATTTACTTATTTGTGTCCCCACTAAATTGAAAGCAACTTAGTTGATCTTCTTTATTGTGGGGTAAGTGATGGAATCATTCATTAATATAGGGAATAAAGGAAAAGGATAGGATAGGAAAGTGTACTTAGTTTAACACATTTCTGATTTCTCTAATCTCTCCATTGTGCATCCAGTGTATTTTTTTCTGATTTTGCATTTATATTAACTTCTCATTATATATAAAACTAAAAACAGTGCAATTTTTGTTGAGAAAAATTAGCAAGTTGGACTTCAAAGCCTACAAAAATAAGCAGTAATTGTTTGGAATTGGAGTTATGAATTTCAGGGAGAAGGATAGCAAGAAATTTTCATCTATTACATGATGGCCTGAATTAAATTTGATACAGCATTTTTCCATAGGTCACTAGAAAAATGTTAAAAGTGTTGAGGCCTTAAAACACCAGGGAGAAATCTGTAAATATCCTTTAGACACAAAGTTAAAAGAGAAAAATCAATCAGTGAGTGTGTTTATTGTTAGATCCCAAAGGAGACCACTTCTGTTTTTCTTAATTAGGAAATTCAATAGAGAGTTCTTAACTTTTATAATTGTGGTATTAGTAAAATGTATAAATATAAGTTATTCCTCTTATGTTTCAGCTCAGTATAGCTCATATTCCGAAATCTTAAATGCCCCACCTTTGAAAAATAGTTTTGAACAAAGCATTGGTCACTTATTTACATGGGTTATTTCCTGCTGTGTTTCATTAGATCTTAATATGCTCAAATAAGCCATTTATCTCCTCTATTAAATTTATTTTGTGTTTACATCTTATGTCAATAATTATATAATTACTTGTTTGAAGGCTTCCTTATATTTCTCTCATTTCTCCCATAGCAAATAAGATAGTTCAGGCACACAGCAGATGTTCAATAAATATGCTTTAATTGAGTACATTTGGATCTTTCTTCTGTTTAATGTTTGCTGGGTTAATCACCATCTGTGGCTCCATGTAATCATTTGTGTATAATTGTATCAAAAATAAGCATGCTACCTTTGGTGATGCTCTCCTCTAGGTCTCTGCCTCTTTAAAATTCACCCAGATTTGTAGGTCAGCTTGGCTAAGACAACCTTGTACACACACACACACACACACACACACACACAGAGTTATTGGGCGGGTGTGTGTGTGTGTGTGTGTGTGTGAAGGTGGAGGGTAACACTGATGTTGTTTTCTTTAGGAGTAATATATTGCTTCTTCCACATCTGGTGCTGTCCCTAATTCCTCTCTTCCTACAAGTGTTCTGCTCAGAGTTACCATATGTGCATGGGTTTTAAATGTTTATCCTTTCAACAAACTTTTTTTTTTTAAATAACTTTTATACTGTCTACCCTCAGAGACTCTTGTAGGGGACACAGGCAATTATACTCATTTGTGATAAATGCCATATGAAAGTGAAATAAAGAATTCTGGAGAGCACATAGGAGGAATAGTTACCTTATACCTGGGTGGGAGAAATGGGGAAGGAAAGTGCAGAAAATTCTTCTCTGCAGAAATAATTGGCAGAAGCCTGAAAGATTAATAAGAGTCACCAGTGTTCTGGTTTTCTATTACTGAATGTCAAATTATCCCTAATTTAGTGGCATAAAACAGCAATAGTCATTTGTTACTACTATCATCGCTCATGGTTCTGGTGTGAGCCAGCCTGAGGCAGGCATTTTAGAATAGGATCTCTGTTATGGACTGAATGTTTTTGTCCCCTCAAAATTCATATGTTGAAGCCTTATCCAATGATGTGATAGTATTTGGAGATGGGGCCTTTGGGAGGTAATTAGGAGCAGATTAGCTCATGAGGGTGGAGCTCTCATGATGAGATTAGTGCCCTTATAAGAAGAGACATCAGAGAGCTTGCACTCTCTCTCCCCACACTACGTGAGGACACAGCGAGAAGGTGGCTGTCTACAAACAAGAAAGAGAGCGCTCACCAAAACCCAACAATGCTGATAGCCTAATCTCAGATTTCCAGCCTCGAGATTGCGAGGAAATAAATTTCTTCATTTCAGCCCCCTAGTCTATGGTATTTTGTTATAGTAGCCTGAGCTGATTGATCAAGGTCTCTATTGTTGTTAGAGTCAGATGGTATTTGACACTGGAGTCATCCTCAAAGCTTCCTCACTCCCATGTTGGAGTGGGTTAAGAAGAGTCATACAGGGCTTCCCTGGTGGCGCAGTGGTTGGGAGTCCGCCTGCCGATGCAGGGGACGCGGGTTCGTGCCCCGGTCCGGGAGGATCCCGCGTGCCGCGGAGCGGCTGGGCCCGTGGGCCATGGCCGCTGAGCCTGCGTGTCCGGAGCCTGTGCTCCGCAGCGGGAGACACCACAACAGTGAGAGGCCCGCGTACCGCAAAAAAAAAAAAAAAAAAAAAAAAAAAAAAAAAAAAAAAAAAAAAAAAGAAGAGTCATACAGCTTGAGACTGGAAGCACTGGGGCTTCATAGGTGTTTCTCTATCTCTCTGTGTTTTCTCATCCTGGTCTCTCCAGTATTGTGGTTTCAGAGTGTCCAGCCTTATTACATGGTGGCCCAGTGCTCCAAAGGGACATGTTTGAATAGAGAGACAAAGCCATGCAGAAGCTGCATCACCTTGTAGGACTTAGCCTTGGTAGCCATGCAGCATCAAGTCCGCCACATTCTACTGGTTAGAAGTGAGTCACTAAAGCCAACCCATATTCAAAGGGAGGAGAATTTGACTCTACCCCTTCACTGAAGAAATATGAAAGAATTTGTGGGTATGTTTTAAAGTCATCACACCCAGTGAAGAAGCATCTGCATGCTTTGTGTGTATGCTGTGTGAATTTATAGTATGTGTCCTGGTCAGAAGAGAAGAGGGAAGAGGAGGCTTGTTTGGTGGGAAGAAGCAGGGTGCAAGAGTGATCAAAGAACACTTGTAGATATATCAAATTTACTCTCACAGAGTTCTTCAAGCCACCATATCCAATAGAATGGTCTTTATCTTCTTTGATACTCCTGACTGTTCCCCACTCCAGGAAGAGTTCATTCTTTGCCTCTCATTATGTCCTCACTCTCCTGGCTTTTTTTTTTTTTTTTTTAAACATCTTTATTGCAGGATAATTGCTTTACAATGGTGTGTTAGTTTCTGCTTTATGACAAAGTGAATCAGTTACACATATAAATATATCCCCATATGTCTTCCCTCTTACATCTCCCTCCCTCCCACCCTCCCTATCCCACCCCTCTAGGCGGTCACAAAGCACCGAGCTGATCTCCCTGTGCTATGCAGCTGCTTCCCACTAGCTATCTATTTTACATTTGGTAGTGTATATATGTCCATGCCACTCTCTCACTTTGTCCCAGCTTACCCTTCCCCCTCCCTGTGTCCTCAAGTCCATTCTCTGGTAGGTCTGTGTCTTTATTCCCATCTTGCCCCTAGGTTCTTCATGACCTATTTTTTTTTTTTTTTAGATTCCATATACATGTGTTAGAATATGGTATTTGTTTTCCTCTTTCTGACTTACTTCACTCTGTATGACAGTCTCTAGGTCCATCCACCTTACTACAAATAACTCAATTTTGTTTCTTTTTATGGCTGAGTAATATTCCATTGTATATATATGCCACATCTTCTTTATCCATTCATCTGTCGATGGGCACTTAGGTTGCTTCCATGTCCTGGCTATTGTAAATAGAGCTGCAATGAACACTGTGGTACATGACTCTTTTTGAATTATGGTTTTCTCAGGGTATACGCCCAGTAGTGGAATTGCTAGGTCCTATGGTAGTTCTATTTTTAGTTTTTTAAGGAACCTCCATGCTGTTCTCCATAGTGGCTGTATCAATTGACATTTCCACCAAGAGTGCAAGAGGGTTCCCTTTTCTCCACACCCTCTCCAGCATTTATTGTTTGTAGATTTTTTGATGATGACCATTCTGACCAGTGTGAGATGATATCTCATTGTAGTTTTGATTTGCATTTCTCTAATGATTAATGATGTTGAGCATTCTTTCATGTGTTTGTTGGCAATCTGTATATCTTCTTTGGAGAAATGTCTATTTAGGTCTTCTGCCCATTTTTGGATTGGGTTGTTTGTTTTTTTGATATTGAGCTTCATGAGCTGCTTGTAAATTTTGGAGATTAATCCTTTGTCAGTTGCTTCATTTGCAAATATTTTCTCCCATTCTGAGGGTTGTCTTTTGGTCTTGTTTATGGTTTCCTTTGCTGTGCAAAAGCTTTGAAGTTTCATTAGGTCCCATTTGTTTATTTTTGTTTTTATTTCCATTTCTCTAGGAGGTGGGTGAAAAAGGATCTTGCTGTGATTTATGTCATAGTGTTCTGCCTATGTTTTCCTCTAAGAGTTTGATAGTTTCTGGCCTTACATTTAGGTCTTTAATCAATTTTGAGCTTATTTTTGTGTTGGTGTTAGGGAGTGATCTAATCTCATACTTTTACATGTAGCTGTCCAGTTTTCCCAGCACCGCTTATTGAAGAGGCTGTCCTTTCTCCACTGTACATTTCTGCCTCCTTCATCACAGATAAGGTGACCATATGTGCATGGGTTTATCTCTGGGCTTTCTATCCTGTTCCATTGATCTATCTTTCTGTTTTTGTGCCAGTACCATGCTGTCTTGATTACTGTAGCTTTGTAGGATAGTCTAAAGTCAGGAAGCCTGATTCCTTCAGCTCCGTTTTTCGTTCTCAAGATTGCTTTGGCTATTCGGGGTCTTTGTGTTTCCATACAAATTGTGAAATTTTTTGTTCTAGTTCTGTGAAAAATGCCAGTGGTAGTTTGATAGGGATTGCCTTGAATCTGTAGATTGCTTTGGGTAGAATAGTCATTTTCACAATGTTGATTCTTCCAATCCAAGAACATGGTATATCTCTCCATCAATTTGTATCATCTTTAATTTCTTTAATCAGTGTGTTATAATTTTCTGCATACAGGTCTTTCATCTCCTTAGGTAGGTTTATTCCTAGGTATTTTATTCTTTTTGTTGCAATGGTAAATGGGAGTATTTTCTTAATTTCACTTTCAGATTTTTCATCATTAGTGTGTAGGAATGCCAGAGATTTCTGTGCATTAATTTTGTATCCTGCTACTCTACCAAATTCATTGATTATCTCTACTAGTTTTCTGGTAGCATCTTTAGGATTCTCTATGTATAGTATCATGTCATCTGCAAGCAGTGACAGCTTTACTTCTTCTTTTCAGATTTGGATTCCTTTTTTTTCCTTTTCTTCTCTGATTGCTGTGGCTAAAACTTCCAAAACTATGTTGAGTAAGAGTGGTGAGAGTGGGCAACCTTGTCTTTTTCCTGATCTTAATAGAAATGGTTTCAGTTTTTCACCATTGAGGACAATGTTCACTGTGGGTTTGTCATATATGGCCTTTATTATGTTGAGGTAAGTTCCCTCTATGCCTACTTTCTGCAGGGTTTTTATCGTAAATGGGTGTTGAATTTTGTCAGAAGCTTTCTCTGCATCTATTGAGATGATCATATGGTTTTTCTCCTTCAGTTTGTTAATATGGTGGACCACGTTGATTGATTTGCGTATACTGAAGAATCCTTGCATTCCTGCGATAAACCCCACTTGATCATGGCGTGTGATCCTTTTAATGTGCCGCTGGATTCTGTTTGCTAGTATTTGTTGAGGATTTTTGCATCTATGTTCATCAGTGATATTGGCCTGTAGTTTTCTTTCTTTGTGACATCTTTGTTGGGTTTTGGTATCAGAGTGATGGTAGCCTTGTAGAATGAGTTTGGGAGTGTTCCTCCCTCTGCTATATTTTGTAAGAGTTTAAGAAGGATAGGTGTTAGCTGTTCTCTAAATGTTTAATAGAATTCACCTGTGAAGCCATCTGATCCTGGGCTTTTGTTTGTTGGAAGGTTTTTAATCACAGTTTCAATTTCCATGCTTGGGATTGGTGTGTTCCTATTTTCTATTTCTTCCTTATTTGATCTTGGAAAGTTGTGCATTTCAAAGAATTTGTCCATTTCTTCCAGGTTGTCCATTATATTGGCATATAGTTGCTTGTAGTAATCTCTCATGATCCTTTGTATTACTGCAGTGTCAGTTGTTACTTCTTCTTTTTCATGTCTAATTCTATTGATATAAGTCTTCTTTTATTTCTTGATAAGTGTGGCTAATGGTTTATCAATTTTGTTTATTTTCTCAAACAACCAACTTTTAGTTTTATTGATCTTTACTATCATTCCCTTCATTTATTTTCATTTATTTCTGATCTGATCTTTATGATTTCTTTCCTTCTGCTAACTTTGGGGTTTTTTTGTTCTTCTTTCTCTAATTGCTTTAAGTGTAGGGATAGGTTGTTTATTTGAGATGTTTCTTAAGGTACAATTGTATTGCTATAAATTTCCTTCTTAGAATTTCTTTTGCTGCATCCCATAGGTTTTGGGTTGTTGTGTTTTCATTGTCTTTTTTTTCTAGGTATTTTTTGATTTTCTCTTTGATTTCTTCAGTGACTCTTGGTTATTAAGTAGTGTATTGTTTCACCTCCATGTGTTTGTATTTTTTTCCTGTAATTGATATTTAGTCTCATAGCATTGTGGTCAGAAAAGATACTTGATATGATTTCCATTTTCTTAAATTTACCAAGGCTTGATTTGTGACCCAAGATATGATCTATCCTGGAGAATGTTCCATGAGAACTTGAGAAGAAAATGTATTCTGTTGTTTTTGGATGGAATGTCCTATAAATATCAATTAAGTCCATTTTGTTTAATGTATCATTTAAAGCTCATGTTTCCTTATTTATTTTCATTTTGGATGATCTGTCCATTGGTGAAGGTGGGGTGTTAAAGTTTCCTACTATGGTTGTGTTACTGTCAATTTCCCCTTTTATGGCTGTTAGCATCTGCCTTATGTATTGAGGTGCTCCCATGTTGGATGCATAAATATTTACAATTGTTGTATCTTCTTCTTGGATTGATCTCTTGATCATTATGTAGTGTCCTTCTTTGTCTCTTGTAATAGTCTTTGTTTTAAAGTCTATTTTGTCTGATATGATAATTGCTACTCCAGCCATCTTTTGATTTCCATTTGCATGCAATATCTTTTTCCATCCCCTCACTTTCAGTCTATATGTGTCCCTAGGTCTGATGTGGGTCTTTTGTAGACAACATATATATGGGTCTTGTTTTTGTATCCATTCAGCCAGTCTACGTCTTTTGGTTGGAGCATTTAATCCATTTACATTTAAGGTAATTATCGATATGTATGTTCCTATGACCATTTTCTTAATCGTTTTGGGTTTGTTATTGTAAGTCTTTTCTTTCTCTTGTGTTTCCTGCCTAGAGAAGTTCCTTTAACATTTGTTGTAAAGCTGGTTTGGTGGTGCTGAATTCTCTTAGCTTTTGCTTGTCTGTAAAGTTCTTAATTTCTCCATCAAATCTGAATGAGATCCTTGCTGGGTAGAGTAATCTTGGTTGTATTTTTTTCCCTTTCATCACTTTAAATATGTCCTGCCAGTCCCTTCTGGCTTGCAGATTTTCTGCTGAAAGATCAGCTGTTAACCTTATGGGGATTCTCTTGTATGTTATTTGTTGTTTTTCCCTTGCTGCTTTCAATATTTTTTCTTTGTATTTAATTTTTGATAGTTTGATTAATATGTGTCTTGGTGTGTTTCTCCTTGGATTTATCCTGTATGGGACTCTCTGTGCTTCCTGGACTTGATTAACTATTTCCTTCCCCATATTAGGGAAGTTTTCAACTATAATCTCTTCACATATTTTCTCAATACGTTTCTTTTTCTCTTCTTCTTCTGGGACCATGATAATTCGAATGTTGCTGTGTTTAATGTTGTCCCAGAGGTCTCTGAGACTCTCCTCATTTCTTTTCATTCTTTTTACTTTATTCTTCTCTGCAGTAGTCATATATTATCTTCCAGGTCACTTATCCGTTCTTCTGTCTCAGTTATTCTGCTATTGATCCCTTCTAGAGAATTTTAAATTTCATTTATTGTGTTGTTCATCAGTGTTTATTTTCTCTTTAGTTCTTCTAGGTCCTTGTTAAATGTTTCTTGTATATTCCCCATTCTATTTCCAAGATTTTGGATCATCTTTACTATCATTATTCTGAATTCTTTTTCAGGTAAACTGCCTGTTTCCTCTTCATTTGTTAGGTCTGTTGGGTTTTTACCTTGCTCCTTCATCTGTTGTGTGTTTCTCTGTTTTCTCATTTTGCTTAACTTGCTGAGTTTGGGGTCTCCTTTTCGCAGGCTGCTGGTTTGTAGTTCCCATTGTTTTCAGTGTCTGCCCCCAGTGGCTGAAGTTGGTTCAGTGGGTTGTGTAGGCTTCCTGGTGGAGGGGACTAGTGCCTGTGTTCTGGTGGATGAGGCTGGATCTTGTCTTTCTTGTGTCAGGTCCATGTCTGGTGGTGTGTTTTGGGGTGTCTCTGAGCTTATTATGATTTTAGGCAGCCTCTCTGCTAATGGGTGGGTTGTTTTCCTGTCCTGCTAGTTGTTTGGCATAGGATGTCCAGCACTGTAGCATGCTGGTCGTTGAGTTGAACTGGATCTTGGTGTTGAGATGGAAATCTCTGGGAGATTTTCACCATTTGATATAACGTGGAGCTGGGAGTTCTCTGGTGGACCTATGTCCTGAACTTGGCTCTCCCATCTCAGAGGCACAGCCCTGATGCCTGGGTGGAGCACCAAGAGCCTGTCATCCACACACCTTTTGTGCCGCTCTAGTCTCAAAGCTCCCACCCCTGCTCCTGAGGCCTGGGGCCCCATGGTAGGTGGACCTGTGTGCTGACACTCTCCTGGCTTTTTTGTTTGCCTCTTCTCCTTTGACAGCTCATTCTCATCTAACAAGCCATTTCCAGTCACTCACCAATCCTGACATTTCTGTCTCCTACTTGTTGCTCAAACCTATCTACTCCTCTCCACCATAATTACCTGCTCTCTTAGTCCATACCAAGATGGCCATTTCTTTTGTTCAACATATATTTCCTGAGCAAAAATGAAGGGACTAGGAATGGTATGTAAAATTAAATAGTGTGATTAGGGAAGGTCTCTTGGAAAGGTGATTTTTAAGCAACAAGGTTGAATGGGTTATGGGTTAAGTCATTGAGGCTAGAACTGAGTGACATAGGGAGAGAGGAACAGAAGGTAAAGTCAGAGAGTTAAAGGTGGATGGTGGACTGATCACCTGGGATCTTGAAGGATAGATATGTGTGGGAAGGTGTAAGAGTCTGGGCTCATTGAAATCATTCCTTTGATATGCACCTTAATTATTTAGGGCCAGTATCCTGTTTTCTCCATCCTGAATCCCCTCAGGGTGCACCATCTGGGGACACCTGTGGTAGCTGATGTCTTAATGGCGACAACATCCTTTGTTTATGGATATGGCAGGTGACATTCTTTGCTCACAGTGCCTCCTCTTGGTGATGAATTCAACTAACATTTGGGAGGCATTTCATGACCAGTTTTGTCCTATAGCACTTAGGAAGGCTCATTCCTAGATCAGCAAAGATTCTCTTGATAGGCCACTCAATGTGTTAATTTTTGGATTAGGCCCTGTTGGTAATCTAAAATTCTCTGGATCGCCTGTCTTTACCAGCCTATTATGATACAGGAGATGTTTTCCCTTGTTCCTCTTCCCATATCTAGAGTTGCACTTTATTAACTTGTTGATACATACTTAAATATGTATCAACCCATACATGCTCATACCATTCATGTAGTCTCTTTCAAGTCAAATCATTCCAAACATAACCTTCCAATTTTTTACAACTCTATCTAGTCATTTGTCTCTATTTCATAAGAAAAAGACAGAAACTTAATGCATTATATAGTCGAGTAAAAGATGCTAGGAGGCCTCAGTCTAATGCATTTTTTTTTAAGGGCCTTAGAAACCAGTTAAAATCCCAACCATTCTTCCTGCTTCGTTCTGTTCAGATTCCTTTGAGATGTGAAAAGCTTTGGAAGGAGTGCTTAATTTAATCTGAACTTACCAGATATTTATCATCCTGTGTAAATGCAGGTCTGAGAGGTAGAATTTGATGGGTATAAAATGGAAAAGGGTAAATGTAGGGATATTATTGGAAATTGGGAGAGGCATGTGACCAGAGAGGAATCACAATGGATCAACAGCACCTCCTTCACAAATGAGGACAAGCTTATCTTGATAATGACATTAACAGTGAGGTGTTAAACTGTTACTGTGAAAAATTATTAACAAAACAGACGGAGGAAAAGTTTTCATGATAGAACACATCTTTCAAATAGCCTGTAAATTTCAGATAAATGTTTCATTATTTGAAATTTAGAGTTTATTGCTTAGAAGTTTTGCAGACTATTCAAAGACTCGCACTATTCCTGCAAGCACTGGCTAGATCGCCTTCTGATTCATGCACTTGGGTCACACTTAACAAGACTTAGCCACAACCTTTGTTGGAGAATGTTCTACAACATATTGTGCTAACCAGCTACAGATCTGACGAGAAACATTCCCTCTCACATATGGGAGAGCACAATTGTCTTCACATGTTTCCTGCTTAGTTAGAACTCTGGGTCATAGTCCATGTCTCCTCAGACTGTGGTAATTAATTTGAATCTGAAACTAAGCTTTATTGTAGGGATGTTGTTTGCAAGTGTGAATCTATGGTTTTCTTGGGGAGAGAGAGAGTGGGGGAAATTACTGAGTCTGAATGACTAGAGTGTAGACAGTACCAGCAGGGAAGCAAAGCCTCTACAGAAAGGCTACTAAAAGGCAGAGGGAAGTGTGAGGGGACAAGTGTGACACCATTTGGCTTCTGTTCCATATATGTGAAAATTAAATGACTCTAGCAATGTGACTTTGAATCAGTTTCCTGTTTTTCTCTCATGAGAGCCAAGTAAGGGCTTTAACTCATAGAGCAAGCATCCTTGTGATATACAGTATGAGAACCAGTAGAATGTTTTACCTGGAGTAGAGAAACTTGAGAATATCCATAGAAATCTGGAAATCAAATACAGATACCTGCCACTGGAGCTTGAGGGCACTGAGGGTGCTTCCCACAGGAGGGATGGGGGTTGGTTAAGGGGAGCCTACATGACTTGAGGTCCTCAGCCCCACCATCTGAATCACAAAAGGGGGGAAAAGGCTTTGAAATAACAGTAATCAAAACTTGCTTAGTGCTTTATAGTTTACAAAGCGATCTTCCATACAACCCCCCAAACCCCTCTAATTTAGGTAGTGCTTTAGTATTTATTATTTCCAACTTATGGGTAAAAAAATGAGATTGAGAGAAGATAATACAGTTCCTCAAAACTTTTACTAGGACCCAAGCCTCTTTTTATACACTTTCCACTATACCCTTGTCTGTATAGCCATGCCATTGGTTCAGTGTTAAACTAACGTATAGAAAGTGTTTCATATGAAGTATATCTCTGTAGATTAGTGATAGGAGTCTATTAATAAATTGAATAAACATGTCAAAGTCAGAAGCTCATTCTTTGAAAAAAGAAATATTTGGTTGTCCATCCGCCCACCCCCACCCCCGCCGTCCCCCTTCAAGCTCACTATATTTAACATTGGATTTCATCTGCCATCTAGTGGAGTTTTGATAAACCACATGTAAAAGCTAAGGAGTCATTCCCTGCAGTAGGCTGTCCAATGTACTTCTGAAATTTCATCAAATTTTTTATGTTCACCTTACACTTTTAAAGCACTTGTATGTGCAGATTATTTCCTATATCAAAAATTAGTAAGTGTTCTATCACCTTGAATTTTTGTACAACCTAGTTCTTGACTACTAATATCTTATGTGACCTAGGATAATTATCTCTCTCCTTACTTTATTTTACTTTTTTTTTGACTCTCCATTTACTCTTCTACAAAATGAGGTTAAAATCCCTGTCAGCTATAAAATTAAATGGCACTATGCTACATTTTGACTTCATAACAGTAAAAAATCAGTATGTTTTTTAAAAATTTGTTGATACTCTTCCCCTATTCCCATACCTAACTCTACCCTACCTTTACTCAGATAATTCCTACAGATCAGTGAGCTATTAGAAGACCAGAATTATGTGGAAAATCAACAAGTGATGTTTTAAAAGATGGTTAATGTATGTCACATATGTCATGGGAAAGAGGAAAACAATACCCACTGAGAGAACCATTGAGCCTACATAATTAACTTACATAGATAAAATATTTTAAAATTTTATTTAATCATTACATAAAATTTCATTTTATCTTCACAACAGCTCTGTGAGGACTTTGGAAATGGTATTGTTATCATTCTTTGCCAATGAATAAACAAAGGAACAGAAATATTTAGACGATCAATCTCACAAAGGCAGACGGTTGTAGAAAATGAATTAAACTCAAATCTGTGCTACTCCCTGCAGAGTAGCAGCTTCAGGATCACCTGGGAGAACTTCCCTGGTGTCACAGTGGTTAAGCATCCGCCTGCCAGTGCAGGGGACACGGGTTCAAGCCCTGGTCCAGGAAGATCCCACGTGCTGCAGAGCAACTAAGCCTGTGTGCCACAACTACTGAGCCTGTGCTCTAGAGCCCGTGAGCTACAACTACTGAGCCCGCATGCTGCAACTACTGAAGCACAGGTGCCGTGCTCCACATCAAGAGAACCCACTGCAATGAGAAGCCCGCGCACCACAATGAAGAGTAGCTCCTGCTCACCACAACTAGAGAAAGCCCGCATGCAGCAACAAAGAACCAATGCAGCCAACAAAAAGAGATCACCTGGGAGCTTGTGAGAAATGCAGACTCTGAACCCACATCCTAGACCTAAAGAATCAGAATCTGCATCCTCCCAAGATCCCTAGGTGATGTGATGCTCATTAAAGTTTGAGAAGCACCAAACTAACCCATGAACCATTTATCAGACCAAGATGTCTTTCCAGGGCATGTAAGGAAGCCATGTGGTCTTTGAGGACTATTTGAATCAGTTTTAGTCTGAACAAAAGCTTAAATATGAGAAAATACTGTCTCGAGTGAGAGGGCAAATTTCAAAATAGTCAAATCTCAACAGATATGTAAAATAATAAAATGCCTTGAATGATTTGGTTTTTTATTATTAAAAAAATTTTATTGGGCTTCCCTGGTGGCGCAGTGGTTGAGAGTCCACCTGCCGATGCAGGGGACACGGGTTCGTGCCCCGGTCCGGGAAGATCCCACATGCCACGGAGCGCCTGGGCCTGTGAGCCATGGCCACTGACCCTGCGTGTCCGGAGCCTGTGCTCCGCAATGGGAGAGGCCACAACAGTGAGAGGCCTGCGTACCGCAAAAAAAAAAAAAAAAAAAAAGTATAGTTGATGTACAGTTTTACATAATTTACAGGTGTACAATATAGTGATTCACAGTTTCTGAAGGCTATATTCCATTTATAGTTATTATGAAGTATTGGCTGTATTCCCTGTGTTGTACAATATGTCCTTGTAGCTTATTTTATACATAATACTTTGTACCTCTTACTCTCCTACCCCTATATTGACCCTTCCCGCTCCCTCACCCCACTGGTAACCACCAGTTTATTCTCTGTATCTGTGGGTCTGCTTCTTATTTTTGGTTATATTTCTTAGTCTGTTGTATTATTTGGATTCCACATATAAGTGATATTGTACAGTATTTGTCTTTCTCTGTCTGACTTATTTCACTTAGCCTAATGTGCTCCAAGTCCATCCATGTTGCTCCAAATGGAAAAATTCCATTCTTTTTCCTGGCTGAGTATCTTTTCGAATTAGTGGTCTTGTTATTTTTGGGTATATACCCAGGAGTGGAATTGCTGGGTCATATGGTAGTACTGTTTTTAATTTTTTGAGAAGGCTCCATAATGTTTTCCACAGGGGCTATACCAATTTACATTCATACCAACAGTGCACTAAGGTTCCCTTTTCTCTGCATCCTTGCCAACATTTGTTATTTGTGTTCTTTTTGATGATAGCCATTCTGAGAGGTGTGAGGTGTTATCCCATTGTGGTTTTAATTTGCATTTTCCTGATGGTTATCAATGTCAAGTATCTTTTCATATCTGCCTGTTGGCCATTTGCGTATCCTCTTTGGAAAAATGTCTATTCATGTCGTCTGCCCATTTTCAATTGAGTTATTTGGTATTTTTTGGATGCTGAATTGTATTAGCTATTGGTATATTTTTGATATTAACCCCTTGTCAGTCATATGATTTGCAAATTTTTCTCCCATTTGTTGTAGGTTGCCTTTTTGTTTTGTCTGTGGTTACCTTTGCTGTGCAAAAGCTTTTAAGTTTAATTAGGTGCCATTTGTTCATTTTTGCTTTTATTTCCTTGGTATTAGGAGACAGATCCAAAAAAATATTAGTATGATTTATGTCAAAGAGTGTTCTGCCTATGTTTTCCTCTAGAAGTTTTATGGTTTCTGACCTTTATTTTAGGTCTTTAATGCATTTTGAGTTTATTTTTGTTTATGGAGTTAGAGAATGTTCTAATTTCATTCTTTTATGTTTAGCTGTCTGGTTTTCTCAACAACACTTATTGAACAGACTGTCTTTTCTCCATTGTATATTCTTGCCTCCTTTGTCATACATTAATTGACCATAAGTACCCACATTTGTTTCTGGTTTCTCTGTTCCATTCCATTGATCTGTGTGTCTGTTTTTGTGCCATAACATGTTTTGATTACTGTAGCTTTGTAGTATTGTCTGAAGTCTAGAAGGGGTATGCCTCCAGCTTTGTTCCTTATCCTTAAGATTGCTTTGGCAATTCTTGACCTTCTATGTTTTCATACACATTTTAAAATTATTTTTTCTAGTTATGTGAAAATGCCATTAGTATTTTGGTAGGGATTGCATTGAATCTGTAGACTGCCTTGGGTAGTACAGTTATTTTTCCAATCCAGGAACACAGTATATCTTTCCATCTGTTTGTGCCATCTTCAATTTCTTTCATCAGTGTCTTACAGTTTTCAGAGTACAGGTCTTTTGCCTCCTTAGGTACAGTTATTCCTAGGTATTTTATTCTTTTTCATGTGATGGTAAATTGGATTGTTTTCCTAATTTCTCTTTCTGATAGTTCAGTGTTAGTGTATAGATTTATGTATATTAATTTTGCATCCTGCAACTTTACCAAATTCATTGATGAGCTCTTATAGTTTTCTGGTAGTATCTTTAGGATTTTTTAATATATAGTATCATATCATCTGCAGATAGTTGTAGTTTTACTTCTTTCTTTCCAGTGTGCATTTCTTTTATTTCTTTTTCTTGTCTGATTACTGTGGCTAGAACTTCCAATACTATGTTGAATAAAAGTGATGAAAGTGGGTATCCTTGTCTTCTTCCTAATTTTAGAGGAAATGCTTTCAGTTTTTCACTGTTGATTATGATGTTAGCTGTGGGTTTGTTATATATAGCCTTTGTTATGTTAAGGTATGTTTCTTCTATGCCCGCATTCTGGAGAATTTTAACCATAAGTAGATGTTGAACTTTGTCTAAAGTTTTTTCTGCATCTATTGAGATGATCATATGGTTTTTATTTTTCAGTTTGTTAGTGTGATGTATCACCTTGACTGATTTGTTGATATTGAAAAATCCTTGCATCCTTGGGATAAATCCCACTGCATCACAGTGTATGATCCTTCAGTGGATTTGATTTGCCAGTATTTTGTTAAGGATTTTTGCATCTTTGTTCATCAGTGATATTGGCCTGTAATTTTGTTTTTTTGTGATACCTTTGTGTGGTTTCGATGTCAGGGTAATGCTGACCTTCTAGAATGAGTTCAGAAGTGTTCCTCCTCTGCACTAATTTTGGAATCATTTCAGAAGGACAGCTGCTAACTTTTCTCTAGATGTTTGATAGAATTCACCTGTGAAGCTCTCTGGTCCTGGACTTTTGATTGTTGGGAGTTTTTAAATTACTGATTCAATTTTATTACTGGTAATTGGTCTTTTCATATTTTCTATTTCTTTCTGGTTCAGTCTTGGGAGAATGTATCTTTCTAAGAATTTGTCCATTTCTTCTAGGTTGTCCATTTTATTGGCATATAATTGTTCATAGTAGTCTCTTATGATCCTTTGTATTTCCTTTTTAAGATTTTTTTGATGCAGACCATTTTTTAAGTCTTTATTGAATTTGTTACAGTATTGCTTCTGTTTTATGTTTTTTGGTTTTTTGGCCATGAGGCATGTGGGATCTTAGCTCCCCGACCAGGGATTGAACCTTCACCCCCTGCATTGGAAGGCAAAGTCTTAACCACTGGACCACCAGGGAAGTCCTGATCCTTTGTATCTCTATGGTGTCAGTTGTAACTTCTCCTTTTTCATTTCTGATTTTATGGATTTGGGCCCTCTCTCTTTTTTTTCCTCGATGAGTCTGGCTAAAGTTTTATCAATGTTGTTTATCTTTTCAAAGAACCAGCTTTTAGTTCAATTGATCTTTTGTATTTTTTTAGTCTCTATTTCATTTATTTCTGCTCTTTATGATTTCTTTCCTTCTACTAACCTTGTGGTTTTTTTGTTCTTCTTTCTCTAATTCCTTTAGGTGTAATTTTAGATTGCTCATTTGAGATTTTTCTTGTTTCCTGATGTAAGATTGTATTGCTGTAAACTTACCTATTAGAACTGCTTTTGCTGTGTGCCATAAGTTTGGATGTTTTTGTTTTCATTTTTCTCTAGGTAGTTATTCATTTCCTCCTTGATTTTTTCAGTGATCCATTGGTTGTTTAATAGCATATTGTTTAGCCTCCACATAAGTTGATGTCTAGTCTTACAGTGCTGTGGTCAGAAAAGATGCTTGATATGATTTCAGTTTTCTTAAATTTACCATGACTTGTTTTGTGGCCTAGCATGTGATCTAGCCTGGAGAACATTTCATGTATACTTGAAAAGAATGTGTATTCTGCTGCTTTTGGATTAAATGCTCCATATATAACAATTAAGTCCATCTGATCTAATGTGTCATTTAAAGCCTGTGTTTCCTTATTGACTTTCTTGAGGATCTGTCCATTGATGTCTATTTTAAAGTCTGTTTTATCTGATAAAAGTATAGCTACTCTGGCTTTCTCTTGATTTCTGTTTGCATGGAATAACCTTTTTCCATTCCCTGATTTTCAGTCTGTGTGTGTCTTTAGATCTGAAGTGAGTCTCTTATAGGCAGCATATGTATGGGCCTTGTTTTTGTATCCATTCAGCCACTCTTTGTCTTTTGATTGGAGCATTTAGTCCATTTAAATTTAAGGTAATTATTGGTATTTATGTTCTTGTTGCCTTTTTAATTGTTTTGAGGTTGCTTTTGTAGTTCTTTTTTCCCTTCTTTTGTTCTCTTCTCTTGTGATTTGATGACTATCTTTAGTGTTATGTTTGGATTCCTTTATCTTTTTTGCATGTATATCTATTATAGATTTTTGGTTTGTGGTTACTGTGAGGTTTTTATATGGATGCATATATATATGATCCCAAATTCTTTGATCATCTTTATGATCATTACCCTGAACTCTTTCTCAGGTAGATTGTCTATCTTCAGTTAATTTCATTCTTCTTCCGGTGTTTTGTCTTGTTCCTTCATCTGAAACTTGTTCCTCTGTTGCCTCATTTTTACTGAGTTACTGTTTGTATTTTTATATACCTGGTAACTTAATTATGTTTCCCAGCCTTTGAGAAGTGCCCTTTTGTTGGTGACATCCTCTGCATTCTCTCAGTGGACTCCCCTTTTGTCATACAAGCTGTATGTTCTAGAGTTTCTCCTGATGAGAGCTGCATGGGTCCTTATGTTGTGGCAGGCTGACTATGTGGGAGGTCTGGTAGGCTTGGTTGACTCTTGGTCTGGTTGGTTGCCAGGCCATGCCTTGTTCAGAGGCATGGTCTGGTTGGTTGCCAGGCCATGCCTTGTTCAGAGGCTGCTGGCTGGTGGGACAGGTCATGAAGTGGCTGACTGCAGAACCTCAGGGGACCCCAGGGCTAGTGCTGGGTCACTGGTAGGCAGAGTCAGTGTCCAGAAGATTCTGGTGCTCTTGCCCACCCTCTGGTGGGTGAAGCCAGTTCTTGGGGTTAGTGCTGGACTACTAGCAGATAGAGCCAGGTCCTGGAGTTTGGTTACAGGACCCTGGGATCCTAGAGCTAGTGCCAGATAACTGGTGGGGAAGGGTGGTTCTTGACACAGTTGGGAATGGGGTCGTGGGTGTATGAAGCTTGCATGGGCCTGCTAGTAGGCAGGGCTGGGACCTGGCTGGTCCTAGGGCAGTGTCTGGCCTGCTGTGGGCAGGCTGGGTCCACAGGCTGTGGGATTGTGGTTTTATTGCATGTGGTCTCTGCCCCCTGGTAGGTGAAGCTGGTCCAGAGGCTAGATAAAACTTTCTGAGTGCAGTGCTGGGCCCAGAGGACTCTGAGGCTGGTGCCTGCCCACTGGTGGGTGGATCTGGGTCCTGGACCCTCTGGTGGGCAGGGCCATGTCCAGAAGCTTCTGTGGACTCAGGAGATCTTTAGGCAGTCTGTCTGCTGATGGGTGGGGCTGTGTCCCCACCCAGTTAATTGCTTGGCCTGAGTCATTCCAGCACTGGCACCTAGAGACTGTTGGGTGGGACCAGGTCTTCATGCTAATGGCCTGGAGGAAGGATTCTACAATGGCACTCACCAGCACAAACATTTACATAGTAGAAGGACCTCTCAAGAATGGATCCCACCAGTGCTTATGTCCCCAGGGTAAGCTTCAGGCACCCCCTGCCTCTCTGGGGATCTTTCTAAGACAGGTAGTTCTGGCCCATGCTCCTATCAAATAACTCTTTTGCTCTGGGTCCCAGAGTGTGTGAGATTTTTCTATGCCCTTTAAGAATGAAGTCTTTATTTCCCCAAGTCCTGTGGGACTCCCAAGATTAAACCTCACTGGACTTCAAAGCCAAATTCTCTGGGGCCTTGTCTTCCTGGTGCAGGACCCCTGGGCTAAGGAGTGTGACGTGGGGCTTAGAAGTCTGACTCCTGTAGGAGAACCTCTGCAATGTAATTACTCTCCAGTTTGTGGGTCGCCCATCTGGGGATGTATGGTACTTGACTATATCACAAGTCTGCCCCTCCTACCCATCTTGTTTTTGTTCGTTCTTTGTCTTTAGTTGTAGAAGATCTTTTTTGGTAGGTTCTGGTCTTCTTACTGATGGTTTTTCTGCAAATAATTGCGATTTTGGTGTGTTTGTGAGAGGATGTGAGCTCAGGGTCTTCCTAGTCCACTATCTTGGCCTATCTCTCCTGAATAATTTCAATCAGATTACTTTCAAAATATAATCACTGTTGTTCTTGTTTACCAATTTTCTTGTTTAGTGTATTTCTGTACCAGTGTATTATAAGCAGATAGGCTTCTTTAAGAAAATCTAGAGTTTGCAAGATAAATAGCACTTAGTTTAGCTCAGTTACTTCAGTTTACAGGTGAAGCAAATCAAATCCACTCAGAAAGTTATTGGAAGCTAGCACTAAATTTGGCAGCTGGTCTATTTTTCTTCAACCAGTTCTTCTTTCCCCTTCACATATATGGATCATAATTTGTCTGGATGACCATTTCCTAGGGCCTGTTCTACACAATACTCGTTCTGCAGGTTGTTCCGAAAAAATATGTTTCAGAAATATTACACAACATAGCTTGTTTGTGGTGATTCTTGGTATATCCTTATAAAAAATGAGAGAATCTATCTTAAAGAAATCTAACTCCTCACCTCAGTTTACCAAACCCTGAATGAAATGTGCTTGCCTTCTTCCCTCTGATGTTTCCTGCTACATTACTTTTGCCTCCAGGCAGAAAAAATTCTCTGCTTTGAGGACTCACACAATTAGTTCAGACCCACCTGGATAACCTCCTTATTTCAAGGTCTGTAACCTTAATTACATCTGCAAAGTTCCATTGCCATATAACAAAACATACAGGTTCTAGGGATTAGAGCATAGGCAACTTTGGAGGGCCACACTGCTTATTGCAAATTCCAAATCATGCCTTCCCTGATTACCCAATATGAAGGAACTACTCAGCCACTTTATCATATCACCTTAATTGAATTCTTTATACATGCCTTTAAAAAAAATGTTATATCACTTGCTATAATGTAAGCTTAATAAGAAACAAGAACTAGAATCTGATGATCTTGGAATAATATTTGGCACATAATAGGTGTTCAGTAAATATTTTCTGGCTGAGTTTTGTTAAATTCAGGTTTTCCAAACTTATTACACATAAAATTTAGGATATATGCTTGTTTGAGAAACCAAATATTGTGTGAAACAGGACAGTTTTTATGTTCTTATCTGTATACACATACATATATAAACAGACACATATATGCACACATATATATATACATATACATGTGTGTGCACGCACATGCGTTTGTGTGCACTTGTACTTCCATTTGTTTATCTGTTTCAGAATTTTACATGTAATAGGAAATTTTTCTCATGACTGAGAAGTTAAGGTTCAGGTGCTTTAGGTACCCACTCAAATAATCTGCATTTGGAGCTTGACTGCTGCCAGCTAAATTTGAGTGTTGTCCTCACTAATTTCCATTCAAGCACTTTCTTAGGAGTAAAGGGGCTGCTTTTTTGAGCCGACATGTATCTTCTTTGTCTTCCTTATATTGTACCCATTTATCTGGAGCTCTTGAAATATATGAAATATGCATAATCCTTCTATCACTTAGCAGCCCTATTGGAAAGAAGTACTAAACATTTCTCTAGGTTGGCTTTCCCAAATTAGAATTCTGTGTTACTACCCTAAATATTTAATGGAAAAAACCATGTTCCATGCTTACATTTAGAAAACATTGGATTAAAGGAGTATTTGTGTCTTGGAACATATATCATGCTTTTATATTTATTGACTCCCCAAGAGGGCTATTTAGTTTGTAACATTTCCCAAATATTTTACAAGAGGACCAGCTTTTCCCATATAGCATCTATTATTATATCCCAGAATTAGTGTTCTAAGGGACACCATTTAGTAAACATTACTACAGAATATCTTAATTCTCAAATATAAGAAACTTCAAGATTTCCAATTTTATTAACACAGGTAGTATATAGGCTGTTGGTTACTTCAAAGACAACTTTAAAACCTTCTAGCTTTGGGGGTTCTTTTATTATTCAAAACTTTTTCTTTTCATGATAATGTAACTTAACAAAATCTGCATGGCTTAACACAACAACAGTTGATTTCTTTCTTATAACACATGCCTCACACTTGAGAGCTGGTGGGGCTGTGCTCCACACGGTCACCCAGGAAGTCAAGCTGATGGGAGCCCACCATCTCATCTGCACGTGGTCAGGTGTAGCAGCAGCTGATAAGGACCTGAATGCTCTGCAATGCTTCTGAGGAAGTATTCTGTGGCGCTGCCATCCACGGACAATCAGCCAGCATTTATTGCCTAAGTGCTCCTAATTGTAGGGGTCTGACAGATGCAGGGGAGTGGACAAAATATTTGGGGCTACCACTGTATCTGCCACAGCTAATAACACTCCTTAACTTCTTTTTATGAGCAAAATTGCCATGGCATTAACTGATTGATGTCTCCTGAATGTCATGATAGCTTAATCTAAATATTGTACAATGATGAATAGAATTTGTCACAGAATGAGGACATATTAAATATAAAAAAAGATTAAATCATTAGTAAGCTATCTCACACATAAGAGTAAGAGAAGAATTTCAGAAATTTACAGCAGAGAATTAAAGGAATATTTAGCATTCAGTTAAAAATGGTAGCTGTGTGGTCCAGGAATGTGTCATGTACAAAAAGTTAATAAAACAATGCAGTTACTACCATGATCAGATGATTAAAGTTAGGATGTAAGTGAAAGCCACGGAATAGGGAAAACAACAATTTCAAATATCGAGCACTTTATATGTACTGCTTTCTGCCTAAGCACTTTATATTCATGCATAGATTAAGTATATTACAATGTTCTTTTTTTAAAAAAAAGACAAAATAAATTGTGAGAGGCAAGCAAAATAGCAGTAACCAAGAGTACTTTTAAAAACTGTACTTGGCATTTATAAGTATTAAGTAAAAAGAAACCATGGTCATAAAACTTTGGGAAACACTGAACAGTAACTTTTCCTCTTGGATATTTTATAGCACATTAAGCGCTCTGAGAAGTCTTCCCAGAAGAAATCACTTTAGTGTCTTTTACCCACGTTTACCAAACTTTTTATCATATAGCCAGAAAGAATAAAGAAAAACTAACCTATTATAAATACCCTGCTCAGCCTGGCATACAACTGAAAGAAACAAAAAGAGGCCTTGCTTACTGCTTGCTTTCAAAGTGGTAGATTCCTGATATTCAGTCTTCCTCAGCTATGATATAAACTTACTATGTGCACAGTCCATTTGACCTTGTTACATCTCCCCTGTGAGATTTGAGGTCAAGGGGAACTGACAGCCAGTAGGCTAATACTCATGCTTTTTTACTGAGCTGTAACAAAGTCTTTTGTCTCTGTCCCAGGAGTATCATGTGCCTTCTGCCAACATCCCTGAACAGTTTAGGCTAACTTATTAGCCTGTAAGTAGGGTAAATTCAAATCCAGGATACAATACTGCAATGTAGTAATAATAAAATTTTTCCTCTTTCCATAAGTTGATTAATTTGAGTAATTTTTCCTGGGCTACTAATTTTGACAGAGGAGAAATATGAATTACTAGACAACCAACTCACAGATGCTATGATCTAACAGAGTTACAAGGCCTTTTTTAATGTGTGTGTCAATATCACATTTTATTAATTTTTTTAATTTTTTATATTAGAGCATAGTTGATTTACAATGTTGTGTTAGTTTCACGTGTATAGCAAAGTGATTCAGTCATACATATACATGTATACATTATTTTTCAGATTCTTTTCCCATATAGGTTATTACAGAATATTGACTGTAGTGCCCTGTGCTATACAGTAGGTCCTTGTTGATTATTGATTTTATATATAGTAGTATGTATATGTTAATCCCAAACTGCTAATTTATTCCTCCCCCCACCATTCCCCTTTGGTAACTATAAGTTTGTTTTTGAAGTCTGTGAGTCTGTTTCTGTTTTGTAAATAAGTTCATTTGTATCATTTTTTTAGATTCCACATATAAGGGATATCATATGATATTTATCTTTCTCTGACTTACTTCACTTAGTAAAATAATCTCTAGGTTCAACCATGTTGCTGCAAATGGCATTATTTCATTCTTTTTATGGCTGAGTAATACTCCTTTGTATATATGTACAATGTTTTCTTTATCCATTCTTCTGTTGATGGATATTTAGTTTGCTTCCTTGTCTTGAGTATTGTAAATAGTGCTGCAGTGAACACAGGGGTGCATATATCTTTTTGAATTAGACTTTTCTCTGGATATATGTCCAGGAGTGGGATTACTGGATTTTATGGTAGTTCTATTCTTAATTTTTTAAGAAACCTCCATACTGTTCTCCATAATGGTTGTACCAATTTACATTCCCACCAGCAGTGCAGGAGTGTTCCCTTTTCTCCATACTCTCTCCAGCAATTATTTTTTGTAGACATTTAGATGATGGCCATTCTGACCAGTGTGAGATGACACATCATTGTGATTTTGATTTGTATTTCTCTAATCATTAGTGATGTTGAGCATCTTTTCACGTGCTTTTTGGCCATCTGTATGTCTTTTTTGGAGAAATGTCTATTTAGATCTTCTGCCCATTTTTTGATTGGGTTGTTTGTTTTTTATGTGATATTGAGCTGTTTGTATATTTTGGAAATTAATCCCTTGTCGATCACTTTGTTTGCAAATATTTTTTTCTGTTCTGTCGGTTGTCTTCTTGTTTTGTTTATGGTTTCCTTTGCTGTGCAAATCTTTTAAGTTTAATTAGGTCCCATTTATTTATTTTTGTTTTTATTTTTATTACTCTAGGAGACAGTTCGGAAAAGACATTGCTGTGATTTACGTCAAAGAGTGATCTGCCTATGTTTTTCTCTAAGAGTTTTATAGTATCTAGTCTTACATTTAGGTCTTTAATCCATTTTGATTTTATTTTTGTGTATGGTGTTAGAGAATGTTCTAGTTTCATTCTTTTACATGTACCTGTCCTGTTGTCCCAGCACCACTTAGTGAAGAGACTGTCTTCTCTCCATTTTATATTCTTGCATCCTTTGTTGTAGATTAATTGACCACAGTTGTGTGGTGTTATTTCTGGGCTTTCTATCCTGTTCCATTGATCTGTATTTCTGTTTTTGTGCCAGTACCATACTGTTTTGATGACTGTAACTTTGTAGTACAGTCTGAAGTCAGGGAGCCTGATTCCTCCAGGTCCTTTTTTTTCCCCCTTAGGATTGGTTTGGGTATTCAGGGTCTTTTGTGTTTCCATGCAAATTTAAGAGTTTTTATTCTAGTTCTGTGAAAAATGTCCTTGTAATTTAATAGGGATTGCATTGAATCTGTAGATTGCCTTGAGTAGTTTAGTCATTTTGACAATATTGATTTTTCAAACCAAAGAACATGGTATATGTTTCCATCTGTTTGTGTCATCTTCAAGTTCTTTCATCAGTATCTTATAGTGTTCAGAGTACAGGTCTTTTGCCTCCTTAGGTAGGTTTATTTCTAGGTATTTTATTCTTTTGATGCCATGGTAAATGGGGTTGTTTCCTTAATTTCTCTTTCTGACCTTTCCTTGTTAGTGTATACAAATGCAAGAGATTTCTTTGTATTAATTCTGTATCCTTCAACTTTACCTATTTTCTGGATGAGTTCTAGTAGTTTTCTGGTAGCATGTTTAGGATTTTCTGTGTATAGTATCATGTCATCTGGAAACAGTGACAGTTTTAGATTCCTTTTATTTCTTTTTCTTCTCTGATTGCCATGGCTAGGACTTCCAAAACTATGTTGAATAAAAGTGGTGAGAGTGGACCTCTTTGTCTTGTTCCTGAACTTAGAGGAAATGCTTTCATCTTTTCACCATCGAGTATGTTGTTAACTGTATTTTTGATGTATATGGCTTTTATTATGTTGAGGTAGGTTCCCTCGCTGCCCACTTTCTGGAGACTTTTTCTCATAAATGGGTGTTGAATTTTGTCAAAAGCTTTTTCTGTATCTGTTGAGATGATCATATGGTTATTATTCTTCAATTTGTTAATGTGGTGTATCACATGGATTGATTTGTGGATATTGAAAAATCCTTGCATGCCTGGGATAAATCTCACTTGGTCATGGTGTATTATCCTTTTAATGTGCTGTTGGATTCAGTTTGCTAGTATTTTGTTCAGGATTTTTGCTTCTATGTTCATCAGTGATATTGACCTGTAATTTTCTTTTTTTGTAGTATCTTTGTCTGATTTTGGTATTGGGGTGATGGTGGCCTCATAGCATGAGTTTGAGAATATTTCTTCTGCAATTTTTGGAATAATTTCAGAAGGATAGGTATTAATTCTTCTTTAAATATTTGATAGGCAAGGTCTTAATTAACATTTGAGTGGTTGCTCTCTTTCATTTACTGTGGAAATGACTTTATATGCACTAACTTGTTTACTACTCAAAGGCATTCCATGATGGAGGTGCCAGTATCTTCATTTTACAGATGAGGAAACTAAGACACAGAGGAGTTAATTTTCTCAAGGTCGCACAGTATGTGGTAGGCCTGGAATTCAAACCTAGGTATCAGAACCAAATTTCTATCCATCACATAAAGAGAAAGGAGATATAGGAATTTTAAATTTATTCACAGTAGAAACCAGAACAATTGTTACAAAAATAATAATAAAAGATCTCATTGAAGAAAGATTTTTTGAAATATTAAAAACTTGAATTTGTAAATTTCTACCCATTAAAAGAAAAGCAAATCAAAATTTAATTGTCCAACAAGTGTAAGGAATACCTGAGAAGAGAGCAAATGAGTTTTGATCTAAAAGAGAGGGCCCTACTGATTGAAGATATGGTTAACACTTCTTATTTAATCATTCAGATCGTATCAAGCAGAGCAGCCCCATTCAGATGGTAACATGGGCCTCTAATCCCCAAAGTCCAGAGTTCATTGTTGGTGTGGCAAAGCAATTCAGTCAGCTGAAGAATAGCTGTTTTATGTAGTCCGAATTCAACATAACATATACTTTACATAGCTGTGATTGGTTAGCATAATTGTAGTGTTGTAGGAAACTTTCAGGTTAACCAAGCCACTCAAAATGATTACTCATGCTACCAAGAGCTACAAAATTGAAGCACCTTCTGCTACAGGGGTCAACAAACTGGCATGTGGGCCAATTCTAGTTCACCCTTTGTTTTGTGAATAAATTTTTATTGTGACACAGTCACACCCCTTTGTTGGGTATTGTCTATGACTGCTTTGTGCTACAATGACAAAGCTGAGTAGGGGCAACTGCCACAGAGGTCATATGACCTGCAAAACCTGCAATATTTCCTATCGGGTCCTTTACAGAAAAAGTTCGCTGGCTCCTGTTCTGGTCCTTTAAGCACATTTTCATCAATAATAAATATCTTCTCCAGCGTGTATATAAAAGTGAGTCAAACATGCAGCTTTAATATCTAAAAGTGAACCTTACTATTAGTATATGCTGAACTTTGAGAATTTTTATTTGTAAATATTTCTACAGTGTGACAGTGAATTAAATTATTTGACCATAAATGTTTATCTCATTTACTGATGTCAGTGGTTAAACCTACACATTAACTTGCCCATTTCATAGTTACCTTTAGGGACTTTTCCTTTCCCTAGAGGTCCAGGGATTTTTCTCTTAACATTTCTCACGATAGAGCTTGCTATCTGTTCGTGGCCTTTGGTCTACACAGATCTTGGACTGTCTATATATCTTTCTCAGCCAGTTTCAGTCTTTCTCAACCAAATGATTTCAGGCAACTACAATCAAACCATTGCTAAAAGAAACTTATTTGCCATCTGGGCTTTATACTGTATACACTATTTGTAATTTTTGTTTATTAAGCAAGTGTGTTGAATATTTTCCTTGTATTTTGCATGCTGGCTTACTCTAAATAAACAGAAATTTGTTTTTGATCACAACATAACTATAGAGTTGGGTAGGAAATTACCTTGACACAGTAGTGGCCTCCAAATATACTTTGAGGCACTTTCCCAGAGGTCTTAGAACAAAAAATCTCAGAGAACTTTAGATAGTTGAATACCGTAATTTTAAAATCAGTTTAAAATACACAGTGGCCTCCAAATACACTTTGAGGCACTTTCCCAGAGGTCTTAGAACAAAAAATCTCAGAGAACTTTAGATAGTTGAATACCGTAATTTTAAAATCAGTTTAAAATACATAGTGAGAAATTAGGAGAGAGAGATGGGGTAGGTTTCCAAACTTTGGACAGGGTGCAAGCAAGGCAGAAGACTCACTACACCTGAATCCTGAGGTACATGATTCAAGAGCAGGGGAGTCCAAAATACAGAAGGTGCTTGGTGTCTAATTCTACCCTTGTTGTGTTGGAGAGACACAGGAGCAAGTATTGCCACAGCAGCAGACAACCAGTGACCTGATGGACAGCATAGTTTTTACTTTTTTTTTTTTCCCTGTGTGATACGGAGAGGGGACAAATAGGATACCTCTGTGTCTCCTACAAATATAATGTCTTACAGATTTATTTACTCTTGTGTACTTGACATTTCCACCCCTTCCTTTTTTCAAAAAATGCTAAACTTTAATGAGTCACACTAGCTTCTTCCTTTCACACTTAGTTTCATCTATTCTTGTTATTTGTTACTCTTATTAGCATAGCTGAATACACTTTTAAAAACTTGTATAATTGAAGACAGTCACTGCTCCATATCCACAGGCTTCCCACCCACAGATTCAATCAGACTTGGAGTTCAGTCTGTGGTTGGTTGAATCTGGGGGTGTGGACGATGGACATAGAGGATCAACTGTACTATATACCATTTTATATGAGCATCCCTGAATTTTGGTGTCTGTGGGTGTCCTGGACCAGTCCCCTGCAGATACCTAAGGATGACTGTCTAACATTACCTTAGTTTCAGGTGTATAACATAATGATTTGATATTTGCATATGCTGCAAAATGATCACCACAATCAGTCTAGTTAACAGCTATCACTGTAAATGGTTACAAATATTTTTTCTTATGATAGACTTTTAAGATTTACTATATTAGCAGCTTTCAAATATGCAATACATTATTATTAACTAGAGTCATAATGTTGTACATTACATGCTCAGGATTTATTTATTTTGTAACTGGAGGTTTGTACCTTTAGACTCCCTTCACACATTTCCCCCACACCCATCCCTTGACTCTGACAGCCACTGACGTGTTTTCTGTACTCATGAATTTGTTGTTTTCTTTTTTCTTTTGGATTCCACATGTAAGTGAGAGCATATGGTATTTGTCATTCTCTGTTTGACTTATTTTATTTAGCATAATGCCCTTAAGGTCCATCTGTGTTATCATAAATGGCAGGATTCCAAGTTTCACGGCTGAATAATATTCCATTGTGTGTGTGTGTGTGTGTGTATCAGATTCTTTATGCATTCATTCACTGATGAACCCTTAGGTTATTTCCAGATTTTGACTTTTGTATGTAATGCTGCAATGAGCATGAGGAGTGCATATATCTTTCAAATCAGTGTTTTTGTTTTCCTTGGATAAATAGCCAGAAGTGGAATTGCTGGATAGTATGGTAGTTCTATTTTTAACTTTTTTAGGAACCTCCAACTGTTTCCCAAGTGGCTGCACAATTTACATTTCCAAAAACGGAACACAGGGGTTCCCTTTTGTCCATATTCGTGCCAACACTTGTTGTCTCTTGTCATTTCCGTGGTTGGTATTCTAACAGGTGTGAGGTGAGATCTCACTGTAGTTTTGATTTGCATTTCCCTTATGGTTAGTGATGTTTGAGCATCTTTGCCTGTACCTGTTGGCTATCCTTATGTCTTCTTTTGAAAAATGTCTATTCAGATCTTCTGCCTATTTTTAAATCAGGTTGCTTTTTTTGCTATTCAGTTTCATGAGTTCTATATATATTTTGGGTATTAATCCCTTGTTACATATATGGTTTGCAAATATGTTCTCCCATTATGAGGGTTGCCTTTTAATTTTATTGGTTTCCTTTGCCTTGCAGAAGATGTAGAGTTTGATATAGTTCTATTTGTTTGTTTCGGCTTTTGTTGCCTTTGTTTTTGTTGCCAAATTAAAGAAATCTTCACCAATGTTTTCAACCTATGTTTTCTTCTAGGAGTTTTATGGTTTCAGGGCTTACATTTTATGGTTTCAGGGCTTACATTCAAGTCTTTAATCCATTTTAAGTTAATTTTTGTGTATGCTGTAAGATGGTGGGCTAATTTGATTCATTTGCATGTGGCTCTCCAATTTTTCTAGCACTATTTACTGAGGAGACTCTCCTTTCCCCATTGTATATTTTTGTCTCCTTTGTTGTAAATTAGACAATCATATATGCATGAGTTAATTGCTGGGCTCTCTATTTTGTTCCATTGATATATGTGTCTGTTTTATGCTAATACCATATTGCATTGATTACTATAACTTTGTAATATAGTTTGAAATCAGGGTTCATGATATCTCCAGCTTTGCTCTTATTTCTCAAAATTGCTTTGGCTATTCAGGATCTTTTATGGTTCTATACAAATTTTAGGATTATTTGCTTTATTGCTCTGAAAAATGCCATTGGAATTTTGATAGGGATTGTGTTGAATCTGTAGTTTGCTTTGGGTACTACATTTTAACAATATTAATTCTTCCAATTCATGAGGATGGAATATCTTTCCATTTCTTTCTGCCTTCTTCAGTTTCATTCTTCATTGTCTTACAGTTTTCAGTGTGCAGGTTTTTCACCTCCTTTTTGCACCTTTTATTTCTTGTCTGATTGCTGTGGCTAAGACTTTGAATACTATGTTGAATAAAAGAGGTAAGAGTTGGCACCCTAGTCTTATTCCCAGTCTTAGAGGAAAGGCTTTTATGTTTACACTGTTGAGTTTCATTTTAGCTGTGGCTTGTCATATATGGCCTTTATTATGTTGAGGTAAGTTCCCTCTAACTTTAAGAGTTTTTATCATACATGGATGTTGACTTTTGTGAATGTTTTTCAGTATCTATTGAGATGGTGATAAGATTTTTATCTTTCATTTTGTCAGTGTGGTATATCACAGGGTTTGATTTGAATATTTTGAACCATCCTTGGACCCCTGGAGTAAATACCACTGAACATGATGTATGATCCTTTTAGTGTGTTGTTGAATTTGCTATGCTAATATTTTATTGAGGATTTTTGCATCTATGTTCATCAGGTATATTGGCCTGTAATTTTCTTTTGTTGTGGCTTCCTTATCTAATATTGGTATCATGGTAATGCTGGCCTCATAAAATGAGCTTGGAGTGTTCCCTCCTCTTCTATTTTTTGAAAAAATCTTAGAAGGATTGGTGTCATTTCTTCTTTCAGTGTTTGGTGGAAATCACCAATGAAGTTGTCAGGTCCTGAACTTTTGTTTGGCGAGAGGTCTTAGATTACCGATTCAATCTCTTTACTAGTAATTGGTCTATTAAGTTTTTCTGTTTCTTCATTATTCAGTCTTAGCAGTTTGTATGTTTCTAGGACTTTATCCATTTCTTCTCGGTATTCAAATTTCTTGACATATGACCGTCAATAGTTGTCTCTTAGGAACATTTGTATTTCTGTGGTATCAGCTGTAATGTCTTCTCTTTCATTTCTAGTTTTTTTCTTTTTTGGATCCTCTTTTTTTCTTGGTGTATGTAGCTAAATATTCGTCAATTTTATTTCTCTTTTCAGAAAATCAGCTCTTAGTTTCATTGAACTTTTCTATTTTCTTTTAGTCTCCATTTATTTCTGCTCTGATTTTATTTCCTTCTTTCTACTAACTTAAGAGTTCATTTTTTTTTTCTTTTTTCAGTTCCTTGAAGTGTGAGGGTAGGTTGTTTGAGATTTTTCTTGTTTCTTGAGGTAGAAATTTATCACTGTGAACTCCCTCTTAAAACTGCTTTTGCTGTCCAATAAATTTTGGTATTTTGTACATATTTTGAAACACATTCTCATTTGCCTCAAGATATTTTTTGATTTCTCTTTGATTTCTTCTTTGACCCATTGGTTGTTCATTGGGATAGTAGCATGTTGTGGAATCTGAACATATTTGTGAATTTCCCAGTTTTGTTCTTGAAATTGATTTCTAGTTTCATACCATTGTGATCAGAAAAGATGCTTGATATTATTTTAATCTTCTTAAAGTATTATTAAATTTATTAAAATTTGTTTTGTGGTTTAACGTATGATCTATCCTGGAGATCCATGTACACTTGAGAAGAATGTGTATTCTGCTTTTGGACGGAATGTTCTATCTACATCTATATCTATATGTATATCCATATCCATATCTATATATAAGTCCATCTTGCCTGACTTATCACTTAAGCCCAATGTTTCCTTATTGATTTTCTGTCTGGATGATCTATACATTGATGTAACTAGGATATTAAAGTCTCCTACTAGTATTGTATACCTATTTCTCCATTTACTTTTGTTAATATTTAGTTTATGTATTTAGGTGTTCCTGTATTGGATGCATAAATATTTACAATGCTTCATCCTTTTTAGATTGACCCCTCTATTATTATGTAATGCTCTCCTTTGTCTCTATCAGTCTTTGTTTTAAAGTCTCTTTTGTCTGCTATAAGCATAACTACCCCAGCTTTCTTTTGGTTTCCAGTTGCATGAAATATGTTTTTCTATTCCTTCACTTTTAGTTTGTATACATTCTTATATTTGAAGTAAGTTTTTTGCTGGCAGCATATGGATGAACCTTTCTCTTTTTAATCCATTCAGCCACTCTTTGCTTTTGATTGGAGAATTTAGTCTATTTAAATTTATAGTAATTATTGATAGATATGTACTTACTGTCACTTTGTAAATTGTTTTCTGACTATTTTGTAGTTTCTCTCTCTTTCTTCTCTTGTTCCCTTCCTTTTTGTTTTAATGACATTTTTAGTGGTAAGCTTAGCTTTTTTTCTCTTTCTCTTGTCCATCTATTATAGGTTTTTGCTTTGTGGTTCCCATGAGGCTTACATATAACAACGTATGTTTATACTGGTCTATTTTATCTTGATAACTACTTAAGTTTGAACACATCCTACAGGTCTACATTTTCACTCTCTCCCTAATATTTTGTTTTTGATGTCACATTTTACATGTTTTTATCTTATATATCCGTTAAGTAATTATTGTAGTTATGGTTATTTTTACTACTTTAGACTTTTAAACTTCATACTAGCTTTACCATATGTAATGTTTACCTTTGCCAGTGAGATTTATACTTTCATATGTTTACCTGTTACTAATTAGCACCCTTCTTTCATCTTAAAAGTTCCCTTTAACATTTCTTGTAAGGCTGGTTCAAAGGTAATTTCTTCCTTTAGCTTTTGCTTGCCTGGAAATTTTAAATCTCTCTTTCAATTCTGAATAATAACTTTGCCAGGTAGAGTATTCTTGTTTGGAAGATTTTTTGTTTTCTTTCTGCACTTTGAATATATTATGCCTCTCCCATCAGTACTGCAAAGTTTCTGCTGAAAGTTCTGCTGATGGTCTTATGGGGATTCTGTTGTATGGATCAAGATGTTTCTCTCTTAATGCTTTTAAGATTCTCTCTTTGTCTTTTACTTTTGATGTTTTATAATGTGTGTTTGTGTGGGTCTGTTTGGGTTCATCTTATTTGGAGCTCTGTGTGCTCCTGGATCTGGATGTCTCTTTCCTTCCCCTAGTTAAGAAAGTTTTCATCCACTATTTCTTCAAATAAAGTCTCTGCGCCTTTCTCTCTTCTCCTTCTGGGACCACTATAATGCAACTGTTAGTCCACTTGATATTGCTCCATAAGTCCCTTAAACTATCTTCAGTTTTTTCATTGTTTTTTCTTTTTGGTGTTCTGACTGGATGAGTTCCACTGCCCTGTCTTTGAGTTCATTGATTCTTTCTTCTGCTTCATTTACTATAATATTTAACACATCTAGTGTATTTTTCAGTTCAGTCATTGTATTCTGCAGCTCTGTGACTGCTATTTCATACTTTCTTACATTTTCTCTCTCTGTGTTGAAGTTCTCGTTGTGTTCTCCTGAGTTCGGTGAGCATCTTTACAACCATTACCTTGAACTCTTTATCAGGTAAATTACTTATCTCCATTTCATTAAGGTTTTTTTTCCTGAGGTTTTATCTTGTTCTTTTTGTGAAACATATTCCTTTAATTCTTTATTTTGCTTGACTCTCTGTGCTGGTTTATGTGCATTAGATGAAATAGCCACCTCTTCCAGTCTTGAAGGAGTGATCTTGTGCAGGAAATGAACCATATCACTCATTCGTGCCCTAGCTCTTGTTTGTCTCTCACATATCTGTGATTGTCCAAGCAGCCTGTTTTATTTTTAATGGCTGCAAGTATTTGGGGGTGTACAAGACCTATAGTGTCCCAAAAAAGAGGAGTTCAGTGAGCACCTAGATTCAAGCTGACTGGAAGCCAGACCTCAGGCTGCAGCTTTTAAAATATGCAAATTCATACTATCCTGTGGGACCACAATTGTAAGCACCATTGGCTACCAAAGACAGATATTCCAGAGGTGTTCCCCTGGGTGGCGGTTGCAAAAATCAGGGCTTCAGCCAAGTGAATAAGCTCCTTTCTGGGAGATACCAGTGAGCTGTGGTGAGACAAAGAGAGAGAACTGAGCTGGCATTCACCAGCCTATGTTCCATGAGAGTATTTCCGTAGGCCTCTAAATGTGTGCCAGTCCTGAGGTCTGCCCCTCAGCAAAGCTCCAGGATAAACAAATAGGCCTCTGTCACAGAAAGAATGGGGGTGTTTCAGTCTGTTTTCTGTGCAGTGGCCTGGGGGCGGTAGTCAACCAAGAACTGTCTCTCCAATTTGTCACAGTCCCATGAGACTTGGGAACTCAAGGCCATCTGGCCTCTAGAGTCAGGCAGTTAAGGGGTATCCCCTGGGAAGTAGCCTCCAAAATCACGGCACCACATATAAAAGCAGAATCACCAAATTCGTGTAAACTTGCTCCCGTCTCTGAGATACAGGTTCTCCTTAGCACTGCAGAGGGAGAATGTGAAATTGGCATCTGCTGGCTGGAGTGAGGCAGAGGGAGAGCATAAGCATGGTGTCCACGGTGGGGGTAGGGAACAAGGAAGAGGAAGAGTGTGAAGATGGTGTCACCAGCCCCTGTCCCCAGAAAGTATCCTAGAAGGCCTCTGTATGTGTGTTAAGTGAGATGCCTGCCCCTCAGTCTGACATTTTAAGGTTAGCAAACGATCCTCTTTCATATACAATCTGGGTGCCTCTTGTTCTGCTACTTTTGTACCTGCTCCTGGGGCAGGTGAACCTGAGCGTGTGAGCCCTTTAAGAGTCATTTCTCAGTTTGTTATACCCTTGTGGGTCTCGTGGATGCAAGACGTGTTGGCTTAGAAAGCTGGATGTTCTGGGGGCTCATCTTTCAGGTGCAGATATTAAAAGCTAAGGTGCTCAATGTAGGGTTCAAACTCTTTGCTCCTCTGGGAAGAGATATGGGTTTTAAGTCTCCTCCTGAATGTTGGTTGCCATGCTGGGGGTGGAATTTTTGACAAGATTGTGTCTCAGCCTCTCCTGCCTGCTTTGATGTGGATTTTTCTCACTTGCTCTATGTGCAGGAATTGCTCAGCTAGCGTTTAGTTTATTCAGAGAAAATTGTTTCTTACATAGTTGTAGATTTGAAGTGTCTGTGAGTTAAGGTGAGTTCAGGATCTTCCTATGTTGCCATCTTCAACTGGAACCAGAGCTAAATATTCAGTAATAACACAACAAATATAAATAATACAGAAAAATAACACATTTCAGCAAGAAATTATTTGTAGAAGAAATTTCTGAATCCTAGTGACTCAACTGCCCATTCAGTTGGTTACTCCTCTGATACCCCTCCTTATACTTCTAGAAACATGCTACATGTGTGCTGGTGGCAGGCTGGGGTGGGAAGGGAATGGGGATGGGCAAAAGGAAGTGGCTGACTATCAATACAGATAATTCTCACAATCTTATAGGACCTTTAATTTTAAATGATTATTCAGATATCTATGGAAAAATGTGCAACACTAACGTATGTTAATATTTCCAAAAAGTTTCAGAAATAAGAAAAGTTTTAGAATCCTGCTCCCTGGTCTCTATCAAAATCTGAAGATATTTAATACTTTCTCACAATCCAGATTTCTATTTTAAGATGGTTCCTCAAAGTCTCCAATAACTAAATTCTCCTCTTTAATATTTAGGAGGTGGAGTTTATAAAATGACCCACCACTTATTTCCTATCCTTTCATGTAGACCTATCTTTTCATAATGACCGTGGTCCTCAACTATGTAGGCTGAGGGTAGGATACAGTAGCTGTCAACTTGGCTCTTTGAGCCTAGATAGTTCTCTCCTCCACACTGGCCTTATTTATTCTTTTATAACTGTATAGACACTCATTCTTCTCTAGAAATAAGCCCTCATCTTTGTATGCTTCTCCTTTTCTCCCGCTCCTTATCCCACTCTTGACATCCTCCAAACTAGCAATCCTGCCCATTATCTTGCCCAGAGTAAAGCTCTATAGCTGTTAATATATTCCTTATAACTTATATAATATGTAAAACTCCTGGATGCTGAAGAGTCCCTTTATTCCAGTGGATAATTTCCATCTCAGATAAATTCTGGGGACTATCTCCAGTGTTAGGTCAGAGGCAGGTAAGAGATACTATCTCCTACTTTACATGCGGTCAGTATGAATGTTTGTCATAAATATTGTCAAGCAGATCAAATAAGATATTCCAGAAAATTGAGACAATAAAGTTAGTAGCACTTCATCTTCTACCCTGCCATATAGATTAGCTCTAATACTATCTGAAAATACCATTTACAGGCTCAACAAGGCAAACGACAAAACAGTGGAATACGTATAGCAGATTTTCAAGTCTGATGGGTTTCCTTTTGTCTCAGTAGGCTTATATAGCTTTGCTCTCTTAAGTCCTTGATAAATCAAAGTAATAGCAGCAACAAGTCAAATAAAACGGTTACATAGGTGGTCCAATTTCTGTATGACTTAAAATCAGGACTTTTCCAATTTTTTTTTGTATATGTGAATCACTTGAGGATCCTATTAAACTACAGATTCTGATTCAGTAGGTCTGGGTTAGCATCTGAGATTCTGTTTTTAAAAAAGTTCTCAGGTGTTCTGAGGCTGCTGACTCAGGTTTCACAGAATTAAAGAAACCAAACTTTAAAACATTTATGTTTTCCTAGCTATGTCACAATTCCTCTTCATGAGTGTGTAGAACAGAGCATTTCTGAAATATGCACACATAAGCTTACTAGCATCTGAGAACAGTTGGGAAAAGAAAATAGGAGTTAATATGTCAATAATTCATGCATACACAAAAGCAGCTAATATAGAATTATAGTAGCAATATCAAACAACTTTGAAGTCAAACACATTCAAAAATTATAAAGGAAAAGTAAATCATTATTCTAATCATGGAAGTCTTTATGTTCACAAATATTTAAAAATGCAGCTACGTTTGAGTCAGGAAAGGAGAAAGCAGAGTATGCCTGTATGTATTTCATAACAATATTCAACGCTAATTCATTTTTAGTCCATTAGCTCAGCTCACTGCAAATAACCCAGAAAAACAATCATAGGTAGTTCTGTTAGTGTATGCAGAAAAGGGTAAGGGACAGTGATCATTTAAGTGGAGTGAGTGGAGTGGTTATTTAGAGTTGTAGACGGGCCAGAAGAGGCAGATGAAGAGAGAGCAGCCACAGTGTCTCTCATACATTGAACTTCAACCGGAAACACTGAACTGAGAGTTGTAACACACCTGCAACAAACTGAAGCTCCAAAGATAATTAATGTGTAGATCAGACATTGATAATGGGACAGATTATATCTAAACACAAATATCCAGCACCTTCACAAGTGTAAAATTTCAGTGATCGCTAGTTTGCCTATAGCTACATTTTTTCCTGAAATGAAATCCTCTTTTTTTCTGAGAACTGAAAGCTGTGTACATTATTCTCTTTCTTCATGTACTTGTCAGCAAGAGTAAACATTAACCCATTTTAATATGCTATAGATTCTCTAATTTGTGTTAATGCTTTGCAGATGCTATATTACACTTTCTGTAGGGCAAACTACAAGTCATACATTGAATGCATTCCCAAAAGTGCCTCATCCCATCTCAGTGCATGCACGCACACACACACACACACACACACACACACACACACACACTCACTCACATGCACACACGTCCAAATATATTTTTCATTAAAAAATCTATCATTTTTTAAAGAAAGTATCATATTTTCTACTGGGTGTTTTTAATGTATTTCACTAATGTTTGTGTATGGATTTTCTTTCATCTTGTTCATAATTTCTAGAGTTTAAAGAAAATATGGTGAGGAATGATGATTAGAATATACATATATTTAGTTAAATAATACTAAAGACACATAAGTCAAAATCTTTTTCCCGATGTATAAATACTATGAGATTCATTTCTGTATGAAGATTTAAAAATCTGAGTCATTGATTGGTTATATGGTTCTACCATGAGGTGGATATGCAATTTCTCACTCCTTTTGAAGAGTTTCTACTTTACATCATTCAGCCCTACTTATTTTAAGAATTTAAAAAGTATCCTTTATATTCCTGCTAGATCAACATGTCCACAAATATCCTAATGCAAAGGGAGTAGACTTTCAAGTATCAGAAGAGGATGTCTAGGATTTCACATGTCCATATCTTAGGAGGATACTTTTTTCCCCTCCCAATTAAATGAAAGGACATTATATCAGTATATTTTGAGTATCTTCAGATTTTACAAAGATCCTTCGGAAATGGTGGTATCTTGGTTTGGGGTTTTCAGTATTTACTGTGGCACCTAATATGAGGAGACTGAATTATTCTTGATTTTAGTAGCCAAACAAATCAGTTACAAATACTTTGTCCTATAAATTTCTGTTTGTAAAACATAAGACAGAATGTGGTCCATCTTCCCTTTCTATGGGGAGCTTTTTAGGAGAACTCGTGATCTCTGCCAAAAGTGAACCCCTGCTGAAGAAAGTAGGGTTATCCTTCACAGTCTAGAGCTTAAGTCCTGCTGCTGAAAAGGATGAAACCAAGGGATAAAAGATACTTGGTTGGTAAGCTGTAACCAAGTATCTTTTATTCCTTTTCCCCCAACTTGCTTTAAAAATTAGCCTAGTGGTCAAGAGTGAATTTAGAAAGAATGTTTCAGAAGAAAATGTTTCAGAAAAGAATATGGATGCATAAAAAAATAAAAGTTCAAATAGACTACTGCAGACATAAAATTAGACTGTTTCGTGACATAACAGGAACTAGGCAAAGCACAGGGATTTAAGAAAGGACATCTTTTAATGATTGAAACCAGTCTTTCTGCAGTTACTATGAAAGAAAGAAATATTACAACAAATAACTATGAATGCACATTCTACACTTTGTACTCTTCCACACAATAATTTCTTTATTATCATTTATATCTCTTAATACTAGCACAGCATTCTGAAGTTGCCAAGCATAAGTTGTATGCAACTGAATGAAAAGATCAAAATCTACTCAGTTTTCCAGAAGAGCTGCAGAACATGGAAAATGACAAAGTCCTTATACATGTCCATTTGCAGAATCATTGACAAAAATATAAGCCATATTCTTGTAAAGAGCATGGTTATAGTGCCTACTGATGCTGTACAAAGGATTCCATAGAGAAGGAAACTTAAGTAATGTATAATAAATGGTTCATAGGCCAAACATTTGGTTACCATTCTTAAATGTCTTTCAAAATAGTTGATGCTTGTGAAATGCAATGCCCTGACAGTCCTGGGGTCTGTGTGTTGCAGGGGCACTGATGAAGGTAATGCTATTTCCTCTTTGATGAGGAAGACAAGAGTTCAGGGTCCAGGATTTGTTTATATTGCCTACTCCTCTGCCAAATTTGCCAGCAGGGAATTAATTAGTGAATCAATACCAAGTAAGAATAATGGGATCATGAATAAGTGAAGTCTGTAGCAACTTAAATCAATTCGATTGTGTGTACCTGTTGAATTTTAAAAGGTACCTATTTTTGTTCAAAGTATGGACTTCACTGGCATCCTAATAATCCTTTAGAAATGTGCTGATGCTCAGTGCAAAAAAAAGTGCCCCCAGTTCTTCAACTATAAGATAAGGTGTGTTTTGCAAAAATAAAGCATACGAATCTTCATTTTGTAGGCCGATATTAAGAATGGTCCTGACGTATTTGGTGCATGAATGTGAAGACTCATTTGCTTCTTGGAAAGTAGAAGAGAGGTAAGTACTTAGTACTTATCAGAAAGTTGTGAAAAAATAAAACAGGTAATACTCAAATTCTCTACATATATAAGATATCATATTTTCTATAAGTTAGCCCAGTTTCTCAAGCTACAGAGAAAAATTCTGATGAACTTCATGGATAAGGCAGTTATTTTCCCATTCCAGGATACATGGAAGGCTGCTTCCCAGCTCTCAAGAGCTGCGCGTGGCCAGATAAGGAGGGGTAGCTCATTAAATCTGCTCTGGATGAGCATTTCCACTCTTTGCTGTCCCTTCAGACCATCCTCCATTTAGCGGTGTATATACTGCTACTTTTGAAAGGACTATTGGCTTACTCTCTTTGTGATTCATGGAGTAAAAGCACACCTTAGCTCCACCATCTTTGCTTTATTCCCTCTTGTACACCCATTTCCTTATTTTTTCAATTGTGTGTAAGTCTGCCCAAAGGCACAATTATAACAATACTAAAACTGAGGCTTGTTTAAGGAAATCTATACCTGTGATTCTTCTAAATCTAGTAAATCATGTAATCTACAGAGAACAGTGTTCTTCTCTATCTGTAAAGAAAAAAAGAGACAAATCATTGTGTAAAGAGCAGTAACTTTTCCTTGTAACTGTCAAATGTTTAAGCCAAGTCAATATACTTGTTGACAAAGACACTCTAGAAAGTTTTCAATCTTTCACCTTAATTTAGCCACATAAAGACCCAAGATATTGGACATTCAGGGCTCATTAAGCACTGATGAAATAGATCATATAATTTTAGTAGAGAATAGTATCAGAAAAGTTTTACAACTACTATACTTCATTTTGAAAAACATATTTTCCCACTAGAACAAGGTTTTGTTGTAATTTGGCTTTTAAGTGGATAATCTTTTCTATCTATTATATAAACAGTTATATGAATTACTTTGTTTAATCATAACTTATCTGTTAATTGACTAATGACAGGTTTTAAAGGTGATGCAGTATTTCCTTCATTATAATGTGAATATATTAGGTTAGCATTTTGAATATATTCTGTTCAAAGGATTGTAGGCAGAATTGTTCAGTCCTTTTTTTAGTGAATAAATATAGGCAGAAAGCATCAGAACAAAAGATTGAGTTGCCTTCCTAGGCCCGAGCTCTCAGTCTCACATACTCACAAATATTGTTCCAAATGTTCCACTTTATTTTTTTAATATTAGATTAGATTCACATTTTGAAAATGGACAGTTTTTCACTGTTAAAATTTTAAATTTTCTGGAATGTCTCAAATAGAATGGTTGCTGATGAATCCCTGGCTATTGGAAACATAAAATTTTATTAGAGATTAGTTGTGATAATTCATGTAAAACAGCATAATTTTGGTGCATAAAAGAAGGTCAGTAATTATCAGTGGCAGCTCCAGAATTTCTGTATAAGACAGCTTACAGTCAGTAATCTGATTGGAAGTAGGGTAAGACTTGTTTTTTTTTTTTTTTTTTAACATCTTTATTGGGGTATAATTGCTTTACAATGGTGTGTTAGTTTCTGCTTTATAACAAAGTGAATCAGTTATACATATACATATGTTCCCATATCTCTTCCCTCTTGCGTCTCCCTCCCTCCCACCCTCCCTATCCCACCCCTCCAGGCTGTCACAAAGCACCGAGCCAATATCCCTGTGCCATGCGGCTGCTTCCCACTAGCTATCTACCTTACTACGTTTGTTAGTGTGTATATGTCCATGACTCTCTCTCACCCCGTCACAGCTCACCCCTCCCCCTCCCCATAACCTCAAGTCCGTTCTCTAGGAGGTCTGCGTCTTTATTCCTGCCTTACCCCTAGGTTCTTCATGACATTTTTTTTTCTTAAATTCCATATATATGTGTTAGCATATGGTATTTGTCTTTTTCTTTCTGACTTACTTCACTGTGTATGACAGACTCTAGGTCTATCCACCTCATTACAAATAGCTCAATTTCGTTTCTTTTTATGGCTGAGTAATATTCCATTGTATATATGTGCCACATCTTCTTTATCCATTCATCCGATGATGGGCGCTTAGGTTGTTTCCATCTCCGGGCTATTGTAAATAGAGCTGCAATGAACATTTTGGTACATTACTCTTTTTGAATTTTGGTTTTCTCAGGGTATATGCCCAGTAGTGGGATTGCTGGGTCAAATGGTAGTTCTATTTGTAGTTTTTTAAGGAACCTCCATACTGTTCTCCATAGTGGCTGAACCAATTCACATTCCCACCAGCAGTGCAAGAGGGTTCCCTTTTCTCCACACCCTCTCCAGCATTTATTGTTTCTAGATTTTTTGATGATGGCCATTCTGACTGGTGTGAGATGATATCTCATTGTAGTTTTGATTTGCATTTCTCTAATGATTAATGATGTTGAGCATTCTTTCATGTGTTTGTTGGCAGTCTGTATATCTTCTTTGGAGAAATGTCTATTTAGGTCTTCTGCCCATTTTTGGATTGGGTGTAAGACTTGTTATAAAGTTGTGATTTTCATACTAAGTATATTGCTTTTATTTTGATTGTATATATATATATATATATATATATATATTTTTTTTTTTGTATATATTTTTTGAGGTTCCTAGGAAGGGAGGAAGGATGGAAACTATGGTTAAGTGGAAAATTACCCCCCGCAGGCCATACTTATTCCACGTATGTTTATTAAAGAAAGGCTTCCATTTAGGGGAGATAAGGTCAGACAGTCATTCCTCTATGTACAAGGGGCCACAGGCAGTAATGTCTAAAACACAGAGGCCTGAACCACCTCTACAGTTTTGCTAAAACTCCTACTGTCCACATTTACCTGATTTTTTCCTGTAAACTCTGAGTAATTCAGTTTTCCTGCGTTGAACATTGTTTTTCTTCAATTTTCTTGTACTGTTGTATTCAGTTTTAGTTCATGAATTGTAATCATTCATCAGGGCATCCACATTTAAACATATAGGGTGCACACCGTGATTTTGGACGGCATGTCTATATGCTAAAATCCTGTTTCTGTATTAATATGTTATCTTCATTTTAAAATAGCATATTTATCCTATTTTATCTCTATCATTTACTGAGTTTTTATTTCTCATTAATTTCTAGGTTATTGAATTTTGCTTTTTATTTTCTTTTCTCTTGTAAATTTCAGTCTCCCGAAATATCTACCATTTTCATTTTTACATAACCTTTCCTAGTCAGTGACATAATAAATTGTTTGTGATTTCTAAAATAATTAGCTAGAAATAATCAAGAAATGAAAAGTTAGCACATATATAGCTTTTGTGCAACAGTCTAACTTTTCAAGGGAGACAATTTCATATTTTAGCCCATTCCTCCCAGAATAAACATGTAATATAGTGATATGCTTGATATTAATACGCCTTATTACTCATTCAGCCTTCATTTATATTTTAACTTACATTAAGCATCTCAAAACTTCACAGATGTATTAAAAACATTAGTTGACCAGATATGTTCAGAAATATTTGCAGCCTCATTTATAACCTCTTTTTGATAAAATGAAAACAGCTAATATATAAACTACTGTTATTGAAGCTCTATATAATTTTTGTTATATACTTACTTATTTTACTTTGATCTTCATGCACAGTATGAAATCATAAAAGCAGTAAACATCACCACACCAACACTCATTAAGATCATTTCTACCAGACCAAGGAGGTTTATTTTTCCAGTCACTTGATTTATGAACATTGCTCTCTTCTCATCACCAAATGGTGCCAGTCTGTAATCAAGTTAATAATTTTTAGCATTATTTGGGTAGTTTAGTGGAGCAAAATAGTCAAAACCCTCCACTTATGTATCAGTCTTTTTTCAAAACACTGCATACATTTTAGTCGTCTTTATCTGTAAGACAAACCAATGGAAGTCCTTTTGCATGTCAAACAAGGTAATAAATGCCAAGGTGGAATATTTAGAGAGAGAAATATAATCCTCTTCCCTTTAAACATGTTATATAGCAGTTTTCAATACACTGGCTTCACTGATCAATACAATGGTCTTACAGAAATATTTTCCAGTTTTCCAAATGATGTTTCCTAGTGACAGAGGGAAATGGCAAATATCAACAGTTTCCTTCCTCTAAAGGCTTATGAAATGCGTGTCCTAATTCTGTGCCTAATCAGTTCCATGATTCACACTAAAAATATCTTGTCAGGTAATAGATAAACTGCCTATACCTACTCAGACCTGGTCTTTATAAACTTGGTTGGCTTTTATTAGCAGTCAGAATTCACATTGAGTTATTTGGAGTTTCACGTTTGCCTCTTTCCCATCACAGGCAGTATGACAAGAAACAGTGTTTAATAGATGCATTATGAAAATAATCTTAAGTGATAGGAAGTACTTTGTCATTCTAAAATAAAAACACTGAAATCTAACATAATCCTGACATTTCTGTGTGTCTTGGTTCTCTCAAAATAATTAATTATATAATTAATAATGTATGAACTTGTCCATATGGGTAATGGAAACTCATACTTCAAATACTATACATACTTATTCAGTTTTCAAACATCAAAAGCTTTTTCTATATACAAAGAAGTTTACTGTTTTTAGTGACTAATAGATTAAAAAATACTAACCTCATTAAGCCAAAGAACAGGCATCATATAGTCTGTGTCAGACCCCTTAATGCTCTGTTATATACACTGAAAATAATTATGAAAATTTATACTAATACATTACACATGTATAACAGAAATGTTAGTAATTACTAGTGTAAATGAATGTTCAGAAATTAGTTGCTCTTGCAACTAATTTTTGTTCCCTGTAATAAATCATTTAAATTTTAATATGGATGTTTCTCAGACATCTTTCACTCTTATAAATCTTTCTAATACAGATTTCTAATTAAATTAACTTTTTCTAAGCATATATTTTCCCTTTCACAAATTATGCCAGGAAACTAAAATATGAATTCTAGAAACTATGGTCATGGAAATATTTGGACAGCTAGCAAAATGAGCAATGCCACCATATACTCATTCCAAAATGTGTGTAAATACCATTTCAATAGAAAATATATATAATTCTAAATTACAAATGAAAGTTACAAGCATTTAATAATTATTTAATGACATTAAGCCAAAGAGAAGTTGACATTTTATGTTCTTTCCCCTTCCTTTCATAGATATACTCATATTCTTAGAAGAAAATACTAAAAATCATAATGAAGCTCGTTCAAGAGACTCACTCAATTTTTCTTGCTGGCTTAACCAGTATATTGATCTGCAGCTGTTTTTCAAATCATAAAGTAAATCCAGATACCTAAAAAGAGAACAAACTAAAATAATTACCCACTTCCTTTAAAAAAAAAAGTCTTTTATAAATCCAAAATTTATTTTTACTGTTATGTAGAACCTAAGGTGAAACTGTACTACTTGAAACTTATGAAATTTATTAAATAGTTAATTGAACATATTAAATATCACATACATAACTCTCCATAATTAAATTTTATTTGTATATGTCTGTGCATATACAGATGTATACGCATATGCGTATGCATGCACACACACAATTCCTTTTCCCAGCCTCGTGTCTAAGCTTTAGTTAGATTTGTGGTATTTTTCTGATCTGGTTTTGGAGGATCAACAACAACAACAACAATACTGATACCTAGAACTCATACAGTCAATTTAAATCCTGAGCTATGCATGTTCAACTATATATCAGCCAGAACCTGTGTATCATCAGTATAATTATAATACTACTTCTATCATTATTTAAACTGAAACATGCCTGCTAAAATTCTGGCATGTCATTTAAATTTTGAAAAGGAGAATATTAAAATAAATTAAAAGGTGAAACTGTTACACTATAGGAAATTTAATAGATTTTTTTCCTGACACTAAGTATAATAGATCTTGCCTCAAATGCTCATATACCCATAAAATCTCTTTTAATCCTTTGTAATCTACAGTGTCAATTCATAAAAGCAATGCTTGTAATTAAGTATAAAATGAGCATAAAATTGTAATTTATACCAAATTGTTTTAAGCCAGTTAGAATCATTCCATCATTGCTTTCCCTGACCTGTGAACAATTAAAAAGTCTATAAAATTCCACATGCTAAAAAACTAGGCTAGAATTACTGTGACATTTCATAAGCAACAATAGGAAGAGATCAATGTAATTTTCATTGAGGTAAAAGTAAGTAATTTATCAAGATTTTGATGTAATAAATATGATAAATAAATATGATTGAGAGAATGGAGATAATATAATTTTTCCCTCATTTTTAGAAAACAATATTAAACCAATCAGATCAATAATGTAGTTGCTTACAGGTTCAGCATCTAAGTACTACTATGTTCTTCTTCATTTGGACTTAAGCCTTCAAAAGATTCTGTAATTTCAGGACTTGCATGTAAACAATGAGGAAGTGAAATGTACACAGGTTTTCCTGAAAACAAGTTTTAACAGACAATTGGGATAAATCATTTTCCTCATTACACATACCTCTCAGAAAAGATTTCCTTGAAAATAAAGCTTTTTAAGTTAAAAAAGAAATGCAAATTTGGCTTTGAATACTAATTGGAGGGTCAGGGTAAGGGAAGATTATAACATCTAATCACTTTTGAACAAAAATAAAGTTTAAACTTCTCCTAGTAACCAGTCAATTGATGTCTGTTGTTCATCGCTTTGGTGTTTATTTTAAATACGCAAAGCTTAGCTGTTGAACACAAAGTTACAACCATATACCTTCATGTTTCAGGCAGTATATGTCTATGGACTGAGAATTTATTGAAGAGGTTTTTCTCTCTTTAGTCACACTAACTCCAACATGAAGTAGGTGAGCAAAATAAGATAGACTCCAAATTTCGTGTTTGAGTCAATTCTTCTTTCAGAGACATCCTGAAATATACTTATTTTTATTGACCATTTTCTAGGGTAGAAAAAGTTAGAAAAATGTCAGCTGGATAAATTGGGATGCAAAAAGTATTCTGAGAACTATTTTCATTTTACCCTAAATCTAAAAGGAGCACAGGGTTTCTGCACAGCAAAGGAAACCATCAAAAATGAAAAGGCTACCTATGGGATGGGACAAAATATTTGCAAACCACATATCCCATTAGTGATTAACATTCAAAACATACAAGGCATTCACACAACTCAAAAAAATAAATAATCCAATTTAAAAATGCATGAAGGACCTAAAGTTATATTATCCAAAGTAGCACAGGGAAATATCAGTATGGTTTTACCTAACAGTAACTAAGTTTTGCAACACTGAAACAACTGGGAGCTTGAAAGCGGTACAAAAATCAGAAAAAAAATATCCTACCATCACCCTAACTTTCTGCCCTTATTGCTTTCTCACTTTAAATTTCTAGTGGAAAGGAATCCCGGGTGAAGTTTACATTTTAAAGAATAATGCAAATTATGCCATGGATAGTGACACTGAGAACTTGTACTCACCTTCTTTGCATTTGCTAACATCTAGCACACCATATAAGGTATAGTCTTTGGAGGTAATTGTTTCTGTGCAGAAACAATGGTTGCCTGGATTTTGAAGTGGAGATGCAAAAGCCCTGGATGGAAAAATGAATCTACACACAGGGATTCCTATCAGATCAATTTTGCCTTCAAACACAGCATAGAATGATCTAAACACAGATAAGAAAGAGCTTCATTCTGGGAAACTGAACTTCATTCTGGAGATCCATCTTTTCCTATTTTTAAATTTATATTATTGCTTTAACTTACAAAAATTAGATATAATCTTGTTAGAATTCATGCTTAAATCTTAGGGAAAAAAATCTTGGGAAATTTTAAGGCTTAGCAGAACTGTACTTGAGTATGAGCTATTCTTATCTTTGTTTTCAAAAGCTTCTCAGATTATTTTTTGCTTATGAACTACCAGAGAGTATTTATATTGAAGACATTTCTCATAGTTAGTTTCCTCTATGGACTAAATATTTATATGACTCCCTCAAATCCTTTATTTTTGCCCAATTTAAATGAAATAAACATAAAGTTTCAATCTTCCAAAGCTTAATCCTGGAGAGAAAGGCTGCTCACTTGCTGGGGTCCATGCATTTGGGTGTTTATTGTATGTCTCCTACGCTCCATTGTTTACTACGTGTCCACCATAACCCCTAAGTTTGTTGTCTAAGCTGTGAGTCTGTTTCTGTTTTGTAAATAAATTCATTTGTATCATTTTTTTTTAGATTCTGCATATAAGCAATATCACATGGTATTTGTCTTTATCTGTCTGGCTTATTTCACTTAGTATGATATCTCCAAGTCCATCCATGTTGCTACAAATGTCATTATTTCATACTTTATAATGGCCGAGTAATATTCCACTGTATATATGTACCACATCTTCTTTATCCATTCATCTGTCCATGGACATTTAGGTTGCTTCCATGTCTTGGCTATTGTCAACAGCGCTGCAATGAATATTGAGGTTCATGTATCCTTTTGAACCACGTTTTTCTCCGGATATATGCCCAGGAGGGGGATTGCTGGATCATATGGTGGCTTTATTTTTAGTTTCTTAAGGAACCTCCATACTGTTCTCCATTGTGGCTGTACCAGTTTACATTCCAACCAAGAGTGTAGGAAGATTTCCTTTTCTCCACAACCTCCCCAGGCTTTATTTGTGGATTTTTTGATGATGGCCATTCCTATCAGTGTGAAGTGATATCTCATTGTAGTTTTGATTTGCATTTCTCTGATAGTTGACGATGTTGAGCATCTTTTGATGTGCCTCTTGGCCATCTGTTTGTCTTCTTTGGAGAAATGTCTATTTATATCTTCTGCCCAATTTTTGATTGGGTTGTTTGTTTTTTTGATATTTAATGATTTTTTTTTTTTTTTTCTGGTACGCGGACCTCTCACTGTTGTGGCCTCTCCCGTTGCGGAGCACAGGCTCCGGACGCACAGGCTCAGCAACCATGGCTCACGGGCCCAGCTGCTCCGTGGCATGTGGGATTTTCCCGGACCGGGGCATGAACCCGTGTCCCCTGCATCGGCAGGTGGACTCTCAACCACTGTGCCACCAGGGAAGCCCTGTTTTTTTGATATTGAGCTGCATGAGCTGTGGAAGATTTTGGACATTAATCCCTTGTTGGTTGCATTGTTTGCAAATATCTTCTCCCATTCTGTGAGTTGTCTTTTCGTTTTGTTTATGGTTTACTTTGCTGGGCAAAAGCTTCTGAGTTCAGTTAGGATTTATTTATTTTTCTTGTGATTTCCATTACTGTAGGAGATGGTTCAGAAAAGATATTGCTGTAATTTACATCAGAGAGTGTTCTGCCTATGTTTTCCTCTGAGAGTTTTATAGTATCCGGTCTTACATTTAGGTCTTTAATCCATTTTGAGATTATTTTTGCCTATGGTGTTAAAGGATGCTCTAATTTCACTTTTTTTTAACATGTAGCTGTCCAGTTTTCCCAGCACTATTTATTGAAGATACTGTCTTTTCTCCATTGTGCAGTCTTGCTTCCTTTGTCATAGATTAATTGACCACAGGTCTGTGGGTTTATTTCTGGGCTTTCTAGCCTGTTCCATTGATCTATATTTCTGTTTTTGTGCCAGTACCATACTGTTTTGATGACTGTAGCTTTGTAGTATAGTCTGAAGTCAGGGAGCCTGATCCTCCAGCTTCGTTTTTCTTTCTCAAGATTGTTTTAGCTACTCAGGGTCTTTTGTGTCTCCATACACATTTTGAAATTTTTGTCCTACTTCTGTGAAAAATGCCATTGGTAATTTGATAGGGATTGCATTGAATCTGTAGATTGCCTTATGTAGTATAGTCATTTTGACAATATTCGTTCTTTGAATACAAGAACATGGTATATCTTTCCATCAGTTTGTGTCATCTTCAATTTCTTTCATCAGCATCTTATAGTTTCACAGTATAGGTCTCTTGTCTCCTTCAATAGGTTTATTCCTAGGTATTTTATTCTTTTTGATGAAATGATAAATGGCATTGTTTCCTTAATTTCTCTTTATGATCTTTCCTTGTTAGTGTATACAAATGCAAGAGATTTCTGTGTATTAATTTTGTATCTTGCAACTTTACCAGATTCATTGATGAGCTCTAGTAGTTTTCTGGTAGCATCTTTAGGATTTTTTATGTGTAGTGTCATGTCATCTGCAAACAGTGACAGTTTTACTTCTTCTTTTCCAATTTGGATTCCTTTTATTTATTTTTCTTCTCTGATTGCCATGACTAGGCCTTCCACAACTATGTTGAATAATAGTGGCAAGAGGGGACATCCTTGTCTTGTTCCTGATCTTAGAGGAAATGCATTCATCTTTTCACCATTGAGTATGATGTTAACTGTATTTTTGTCATATATAGCCTTTATTATGTTCAGATAGGTTACCTCTATAGCCACTTCCTGGAGAGTTTTTTTTTTTTTTATCATAAGTGATGTTGAATTTTGTCAAAAGCTTTTTCTGCATCTGTTGAGACGATCATATGGTTTTTATTCTTCCATTTGTTAACATGGTGTATCACACAGATTGATTTGCGGATATTGAAAAATCCTTGCATCCCTGGGTTAAATCCCACTTTAGCATGTTGTGTTGTCCTTTTAATGTATTGTTGGATTTGGTTTGCTTGTATTTTGTTTAGGAATTTTGTGTCTATGTTCATCAGTGATATTGGCTTGTAATTTTCTTTTTTTGTGGTGTTTTTGTCTGGTTTTAGTATCAGGTTGATGGTATCCTCATAGAATGAGTTTGGGAGTATTCCTTCCTCTGCAACTTTCTGAATAGTTTGAGAAGGAGAGGTGTTAACTCTTCTCTAAATGTTTGATAGAATTTGCTTGTGAAGTCATCTGATCCCGGACTTTTGTTTCTTGCAAGTTTTTAATCAGTTTCAATTTCAGTACTTGTGATTGGTCTTTTCATATTTCTATTTCTTTTTGGTGCAGTCTTGGGAGACTGTACCCTTCTAAGAATTTGTCCATTTCTTCCAGATTGTCCAGTTAGTGACATATATTTGCTTGTAGTTGTCTCTTATAATTCTTTGTATTTCTGTGGTGTTTGTTGTAAATTTTCTCCTTTTTCACTTCTAATCTTATTGATTTGAGCCCTCTCCCTTTTTTTACTTTATGAGTCTGACTAAAGGTTTATCAATTTTGTTTGCCTTTTCAAAGAACCAACTTTTAGTTTTATTGATCTTTTCTATTGTTTTCTTCATTTCTATTTCATTTATTTCTGCTCTGACTTTTATGATTTATTTCCTTCTACTAACTTCAGGTTTTGTTTATTCTTCTTTCTCCAATTGCTTTAGGTGTAAGGTTAGGTTGTTTATTTGACATTTTTCTTGTTTCCTGAGGTAAGATTGTATTGCTATAAACTTCCCTCTTAGAACTGCTTTTGCTGCTTCCCATAGCTTTTGGATTGTCAGGTTTTCATTTTCATTTGTCTCTAGGTATTTTTTTTATTTCCTCTTTGATTTCTTCAGTGATCCATTGGTTGTTTAGTAGCATGTTGTTTAGCCTCAAACTGTGTTTTTTTACAGTTTTTTTTTTTTTTATTATAGTTGATTTCTAATCTCATAGCATTGTGGCTGGAAAAGATGCTTGATATAATATCAGTTTTCTTAAGCTTACTGAGGCTCATTTTGTGGCCCAGTGTGTGATCAATGTTGGAAAATGTTCCATGTGCACTTGGAACAGTATATTCTGCTGCTTTTGGATGGAATGCTCTCTAAATATCAATTAAGTCCATCTGGTCTCATTTGTGTTTTAAAGCCTGTGTTTCCTTTGGTCTTCTTTCTGGATGATCTGTCCATTGATGAACGTGGGGTATTAAAGTCCCCCACTATTATTGTGTTGCTGTCAATTTCTCCTTTTATGGCTGTTAGTATTTGCCTTATATATTAGGGTGCTCCTATTTTGGGTGCATATATATTTACAATTGTTTTATCTTTTTGGATTGATCCCTTGATCATTATGTAGTGTCCTTCCTTGTCTCTTGTAACAGTCTTTAACGTCTATTTTGTCTGATATGAGTATTGCTACTCCAGCCTGAAGTGTGTCTCTTGTAGACAGCATATATATGGGTCTTGTTTTTGTATCCATTCAGCAAGCCTGTGTCTTTTGGTTGGAGCATTTAATCCATTCACATTTAAGGTAATTATTGATGTGTATGTTCCTATGACCATTTTCTTCGTTGTTTTGGGTTTGTTTTTGTAGGTCCTTTTCTTCTCTTGTGTTTCCCACTTAGAGAAGTTCCTTTAGCATTTGTTGCAAAGCTGGTCTGGTGGTGCTGAATTCTCTTAGCTTTTGCTTGTCTGTAAAGCTTTTGATTTCTCTCTTGCATCTGAATGTGAGCCTTGCTGGGTAGAGTATTCTTCGTTGTAGGTTCTTCCCTTTTATCACTTTAAATATGTCATGCCACTCCTTTCTGGCCTGCAGAGAAAGCAGCTGAGAAATCAGCTGAATCAGTTTCTGCTGAGAAATCAGCTGATAATCTTATGGGAGTTACCTTGTATGTTATGTGTTGTTTTCCCCTTGCTGCTTTTAATATTTTTTCTGTCTTTAATTTTTGTCAATATGATTACTATGTGTCTCAGTGTGTTCCTCCTTGGGTTTATCCTGCCTTGGACTCTGTGCTTCCTGTACTTGGGTGACTATTTCCTTTCCCATGTTAGGGAAGTTTCCAGCTATTATCTCTTCCAGTAATTTTTTGGGTCCTTTCTCTCTCTCTTCTCCTTCTGAGACCACTATAATGCGAACGTTGGTGTGTTTAATGGTGTCCCAGAGGTCTCTTAGACTGTCTTCATTTCTTTTCATTCTTTTTTCTTTATTCTGTTCTGCAGCAGTGATTTCCACCATTCTGGCTTTCAGCTCACTTACCTGTACTTCTCCCTCAGTTACTCTGCTATTCATTCCATCTAGTGTAGTTTTCATTTCAGTTATTGTATTGTTCATCTCTGTTTGTTTGTTCTTTAGTTCTTCTAGTTCTTTGTTAAACATTTCTTGCATCTTCTTGATCTGTGCCTCCATTCTTTTTCCAAGATATTGGATCATGTTCACTGTCACTACTCTGAATTCTTTTTTGGGTAGATTGCCTATCTCCATTTCACTTAGTTGTTCTTCTGGGGTTTTATCTTGTCCCTTCATCTGGGACATACTTCTCTGGCATTCCATTTGTCTAATTTTCTGTGATTGCAATTTCCATTCTGCAGGATGCAGGATTGTAGTTCTTGCTTCTTCTCTCTGCCCCTTGGTGTATGAGGCTGTCTAAGCAGCTTATGCAGGCTTCCTGGTGGAAGGGTCTTGTTCCTGCCCACTGGTGGGTTGAGCTGGGTTTTGTCCCTCTGGTGGGCAGGGCCATGCTCATGAAGACGTCAAGCAGCCTGTCTGCTGATGGTTGTGGCTGTGTTCCTGCCTTCTTCATTGTTTTGCTTGAGGCGTCCCAGCACTGGAGCTTACAGACTGTTGGATCAGGTTAGGCCTTGGGGAGGAAATGGCGGCCTCCAGGAGGGTTCATGCCAATGAGTACTCACCAGAATTGCCACTGCCAGTGTCTTTGTTTCCACCATGAGCCACAGCTGCCCCCCACCTCAGCAGGAGGCCCTCCAATACTAACAGGTAGGTCTGGCCCAGAGTCATATGATGCCACTGCTTTTTTCTGTAGGTCCTGGTGTGCCTGGGACCTTGTGTGTGCCCTCCAAGAGTGGAGCTTCTCTTTCCCCCAGTCCTGTGGAATTCCTGCAATCAAACACCATGGCCCTTCAAAGCCAGATTCTCTGGGGTCTCCTCCTCCCTTTGCCAGACCCCCAGGCTGGGAAGCCTGGCATGGGGCTCAGGACTTTCAATCCTGAGGGAGAACTTCTCTGGTATTATTATTTCCAGTTTGTGGGTTGCCCACCTGACAGGTATGGGATTCAGTTTTATCGCAGTTGTGCCCCTCCTACTGTCTTGTTGTGGCTTCTTCTTTGTCTGTGGATGTAGGGTATCTTTTTTGAAAGTCTCTTGGTTTTTTTGTTTTTTTTTTTTTTTGGTGGTGGTTGTTCAGCAGTTAGTTGTGATTTGGGTGTTTTTGAAAGAAGGGGTGAGCTCACGTCCTTCTATCCTGCAATCTTACCAGCCAATCAACCCAGAAATTTGTACACATGTAATTTTTAAATCCTCCAGTAGCCACATTTAAAACTGATAAAAATATCAGTTATATTTTATTTAACCCAGTATATCCAAAATAATATCATTTAATGTATAATCAATATAAAAATTAACAAAATCTAAAGATCCAGTGTGTACTTTATACTTATAGCACATTTCAGTTTGTACCAGTCACATTTCAGGTACTTAATAGTGACAGGTTACTAGCTGCTACCATATTCAACAAGTCTGTGTACTATACTATTCAATGGTATTCAATTTTGTATTAAATTTTCCCACTCCTTAAAAATAAATGAAAGTTTAAAAAAAAAACAATGGCAAAATCACATGTTGTTAAAACTGTGATTGTGTTTTTCTATCCAATCAGTAGAGTGGCAATTTCCTTACCTTGAGCTTCCTTTACAAGTTCTTTTGGTAAATGTTCTTACTGTCGATTGTGATTCATTCACCTAACCTTATGCTGATTAATGTTTTTTAAATCATTTATTGAAGTTCTCTCACTAAACAGAATTTTATGCAAATAGTTTGAAAATGTATACATCAAAATGGGCATTTTTTGAGTTTATTGAACCTCTACAATTGTTAAGGTCCGTGGCACACACTGGATATAAGAAGAAATAACTAGATAATTCCTCCATTTACTCCACAAATGAATATCAGTAAAATGAGCCACCACTGAATGTGTTTGTTCAAAACAGTAAGATGGGCATTGTCTACAACTGCCTTCCAACACCTTAGCCATTAAAGGAAAATAATACATCAAAAAGCCTTAAAAATCACCTGAAGTATTATCGAAGATGATGTCATAATGACACCATAAAGTATGTCATAATGACACCATAAAGGTCATGACCGTAAGATAGTGGATACTAGCAGGACTCTTTTTTTAAAAAAATACATTCAAATGTAAATCAATATTTTCATTTTATGTCTCTTTAAGCTTATTAAAGAAGGTATAGGAAGTACTTCTAAATCATGATAAAAATGTTGGAATTTTTCCATTTTATCAGTCTATTTTCCTAGTGCTATAACCAACAGTCTCTCTCACACAAATTGTCTGAGTCCCTGGCCTGTCCAAACTACCCCTGCTCCTTGTTTGTTTTACTTCTATTTTCCTCTTAGATACTTTTAACTTCATGCCTGATGCTCATATATTTATATTATGGTCATTAATGAATCCTCCAATTCCTGTTTTAAAACTTCACTACTTCTTAGTTTTGGGCAAAGTTTTTAAATACATTTTTTAAACTCATGATAAATACTATTTAAAAGAAGCACAGTATATTTTTCTCTGTATCGAAGGATTGAAGTTTATTCTTAGGAAATTACTAAAGTTAGTGGTATTGGGACACCTTTATTGGTATTGGGACATTATTCACAGAAATGCATCACTTGGAAAGGAATTTCTTCACCCATCCCCATGGCTCAAAGCTCTGCAAATCAATCAATCAGTGGTTTTGCTGTTTTTTTTTTTTCCTAGAAGAGTGTTAACAAAATTAAACATGCAAAACTCAGCAATACCTTTGTGAAAATGAACATTCCCTGTGTTTCCTTTTTATTCCCTACTTTTTACATAACTTTAACATTTTTCATCTTCATTATATATTTTCCTATAAAGTATTGCCTCACCGGCTTTGTAAACATTATGCTCTGCTTCTGTTGATATTTCTTAGTAGCTGAAAGCTCGCCTCTGATTTTAATTACCTCATTTTGATTCCCCTTGCTTTTTAAACCTTAATTCTTAAACTAATAGATATATGTGTACTTTGCTTTTCTTCAAGGAGAATAATAAGTTGGATCTAACTATACTTTAAATCTAAGTTCATAGCACCTTCTTTCTTCCCAACTCTAATTCAGAATGTTCATTTGTGCATACATTTTTCATGGTTAGTACCTTGGTTAGTACGTATGTAACCTTGTTTTTGTTGCTTCTGTTGTTCTTTTCTCTGTAATTCTGATCATCTTATTCAAAATAGATGGCTCTACTTGGAAATTCACTGATTCTACTTCATATTGAAACCTCCCCTTGGATGTATGTTTACCTTTTTTAATTATATTGATTTTTAAATTCTTTCAGTTTTAAATTATTATCTATACAGTATATACAAAACATGTGAACAGTAACTACTACTCTAAGTTTTTCTAACCCCTTACTTCTGCAGCCAGGAAGGCAGTTAATTAAGTAAAGTTTTTACAAAGCAAACATTTCCCTAGGAGTGCAGTAAAGGTTTATCCTCAGTGGTTAATCTTGAGAAGTTCAGTCACATTAGACAGACATTTACTAAGCCTGTATAAGAACAGAGATTCTGAATTATGTTGTAGGGATATAAAGACAGGTAAATGCATACCCCTCCAGAACATTGTAGGTACGATGGTTGATTTATGGGAGAAAGGAGGTGATTTCACTGTGATTATTACCACAGAAGAAATGCCCTTACCTGTACCATTAATCATGTCACAATCGCTTGCCCACTAAGAGACATGCCTTAGGAATAAAAAATAAAAAAAAAAAAGGAAATGAACATTGTCATTCCAAGAACACCATATCACATTACTTTGTCTATTATAATTCAGTACTTCTGCTAAAATAATAAATATTGATTAGACTAGATGTGACAAATGCTAAGTTTAAGAAATATTCTAAATCATTTGGTCTATGTTTTATTTGAAGTTTTCATCTTGTTGAGATAAATGAAGTGCCTGTTACCATTAAATGGCCAGATTAAAAAATAAAAACTGCCAAATGTTGTTAGTTAGAAACAATTTGGAGCAGCCAGAGTTCTTCAAAAAAGGTTGAGAAATATTTATCAGAAATTTAGATCTCTTCTTACGTTAAGTTTTTTTTGTTGCAATGGGAGAAGTGGATTGTATCATAGTATGTTGAGTGTTCAACTGAATAGGAGGAAAATATTAAGTGGATAACTGATGCAAACTCAGTATGAGGGAGAAGAGGGCAGTGTGGAGGAGGACAGAAAGAAGCAGATGTTTGATCAATAGCTATTGGAAACATGCAGATAATCAATTTATACTTTTCCCCTCTTTTAACTCTTGCATGAACTGACATTAAAGTAGGACAAAGTTTATTAATTTATACTTTGGTATCTACTTAAGATGTTTGTATTGTTTCCTGGTATATATACATATAACAGTAGAGATAGTTTGCCACTTTTTGATGATGGAAAACAGGTTTTTCAAACTCCTAACATACCATCCAGTAAGATGTCAAGGCAAGCTGTTGCTTCTTTTTTAAACAGAGTAAGCTATTAATCATGCTCAGTCTTGCCATGGTCAGTTAAATTAACCTTATCATAATCTTAAACTCATGTGAAATTCTTACTCCAATTAGGAGCATATAGTAACTCTCCTCAAAACATCTCTGTGATATTGAAATGGAAGAAATTCTCACTTCCGTCAGTATACAAACACTATGTGATATCCCCTAAAATGAGCATTTAGAAGTGTTTGTTTTCCTCCATTAGACTTTTCTATAAAAAAAAAAAGTGACTATGGACTCTGTAGAAGAAAAAGGGTTACATGAGTTAGTATTTAAATGTTTTATGCAAATTTTAGATAGGAACTCAGTGTGAGGTAATGGTTACTTAATTAATAAAAAGATTTCATCTCTTATGATTTTGATTACTTTATTCTTCATCAAGAAATCACTGATGTAAAACTCATTTTAACTTTGAGGAGAAAAGGCTTTTTCTTGATATTTATTGGGATTCTTCCTATTTTAGACATATGAATTAGGTGTCTCCAGATAAACAGTCAGGAGCTAGGGAAAAGTAGGAAATCATGGCTATATGAACATATCTCATTCTACTGCTACTTCACAGGAGGCGTGCTCTCTATCAAGTTTAATATGTCAATGTTAGAGCAGGACATAGTAATTCCATTTTCATATTGATAAAGTTTTAAAAAGCTGAGTTATCAATATATAAAATTATTTCAAGAAAAATTTGAAGGGGAAAGTCATGAAAGCATTGGCATGGATTCATTTAGCTTCCGTCTTTATAGACATATTTAGTCATGTCCCTGGAATGAACAATTTTTATATTTCATGCTCAGTAAAGAAAACAACAGTAAGATATATTTTCCTACCTGTTGGATGATAAGTTGACATATTGACTTTCTTCCTTTTCATTTGCAGTTATGTAATTGTATGAGTGCACAATAACGCTGGTTATGCAGCAGAGGTGGAAGTAGTTCCTTTAGATTTCTTTATGTAAGAGACCCTGTGCATAAAGGTCAACCCTCAAGTGGGGCTGATACTCAGCACCTATGCACTAGTAGGACCGGTCGTCGCAACTAAAGGGTTAACGCCTGGCAGAACGGGAGTTTCTAGGACTGAGATACAGGCAGATCTGTTCCATAGGTTGGTGCCTGTGCCTTACCAGTTGTTAAACAAGTTTCTTGCCTGCCTTAGAGTATCCTAGTGACACACACACACTTTGTGTGAATACTTACTTTATGCCTTTAAATGTGTCAATTATGGCAATATGGCTTATGTAGTCTTTTCCATTGAAAACTTTATAAACTCCATCTGAAGTATTGTGGTCTGAAAAGATATGTACAAGAAAAAATTACTTCTAGAACAAGCCATATTTTCCAAGTTATAAAATATGTAATTAACTCACTTTTGCATTTCTCAAACACTGGTTGTTCATAATTATTTTATGTGATTTGAAATATATATGCAATAAAGTTTTAAAATTATTGGTCTTTCACATTTTAAAAAGACAGAATGTAAAAGGTGCCTAGAAATAGCTGTAGATGCTGAGACAAAGGTAGAAAATAAATATCAGAAACTGACGTGATCGAACTCCAGCACTCTTTGTTGTAATTAAGCCAGAAAGGCCATTGTGATCACTACTCCTATTATATTGAGATGAGGGGCTAGTGAACAAAACCTACGAGAACAATGACAGATTTCTAGAAGTTTTCTCAATGTTATGATCTCTAATAAGTGGTTACTAAAGATTAGGTACATAGAATTAAAAACAGAATTAGCCAAGGAAAGAAGAGTATTTGAGTTAAATAATAGTAACTGAATTCATTATTCCTCAAGGCTTTCTATACTTATATTTAATTGATATATAAGCTTGCAATCCTAAAAACCATCTAAAATATAATAACAGCAATGAATTAGAAAATATAACAAATATCTCATATAGTGACAAGTGAAATCATACTCAGTTTTTCAGTTCAGTAGTCATCTTGTTCTATTCGTGACTCATAATGTTAAGCTATAACTAAATACATCACCAAGTTCACATTTTAAAAAATCTCCTAACTGCCATTTCATGACATTTGTAGATTACTAGGAGTTCATATCAACTAATTTTATGAACATATGACATTGCTGAGTTATCATTCTCATGTAAATTTTGAGTAACTTTTAAGTTTACATTAAAACAAATTTGTAAGAGGTCTAGAGAAGGAGGAATGATATGATAAATACATTTAACACAAATATATGGCATTAAGCTTGATTATTTATAGATAGGAAATCAAAGCCAAAACTGTATTCAAAGCCCTTACCAGCTTACCATCTAATTTTAGACAATTTATGTATTTATCAAAGAATGGAAACTTGATTGAATGTCAGCTTCTTAATTTTAATTGTTAAATTCAGATATGTAAATTTTCCCAACTAGTATAGCTGAGTTCATGTGAGATAGAGACTTTTAAGTAATTAGAATATGTATTCCCAGATCAGAAATACACACTAAATAATAAAATTATGAATTGCCAATGCCACCATATTTATCCAGTTAAAGTCTAACAATATCGACATTCATATTTGGTACTCACAGGATAAAACACACCAACTGTAGTAGTAATAGGGTGTGGAATCGAGCTCAAGAATGGCTCCTTATAGCCCCACAATAGTTCTTTCAAACTTCTCTTTTGAAACATAGAAGAGCTTGATCTTTTGATAAGTAAATTGAGTACTCCTTGAATAAATACATTTGGATAGAAATGGGGTGCAGTCTCCAAAAATGAAATCACGGTTTAAGACACCAATTGCAGTATCAGATTTTTAACAAATAAATGGAAAATACTAGAATTTAGCTTAATAAAAGAAAGGGCCATAATTCAAAATAATGCCATAAGAATACATTGTCATAAAAATGACAAAATAAATGATATCTAATGATAGTTCTAATCATGAGATTAATTACAGTGGATTCTAGAGATTTCAAAACCAATAATTTTGCTGTTTGTCTACTCACTGCTACAGCCAGATTGAGAACAGTGAAAGTGTCATTCTCGGTTCCAACTGACAGTGAGGGTTCAAAGATGTTACCATTGGGCTGCTGAAAAGAGACTGTGTGGGTCTCGGAGTCCCACGTTATATTTTCCTTGGCTAGATAACAAACTCTGAAAAACAAAAGTAAATAAAATTCAAAATAATTGTTGCAAGTGAACATTAAGTCTCAAATGCTGTTTATTCATGCAACAAATAATTTTTGAATGCATAGACTATGTCAGAAATTAGGCTAAACAAGTAGGTTAAAATGATCAGTAGGCCAATGCTGAACCTCTAGCAAAGTTGAGAAGAGGAATCTTAGATGTGCATAGCAGAGGAGAGGGAATACATGTTATTATAGTGGGTTACACAGATTCTGTGGGAAAACACAGAACAGGAACAAACCCAGGCTTGGGTTGGTTGTGGTGGGGATAAGGGACAAGATAGGAGACTGGGATTGACATACATGCATTATTGATACTATGTATAAAATAGACAACTGATAGGAACTTACTGTACAGCACAAGGAACTCTACCTAATGCACTGTGGTAACCTAAATGGGAGGGAAGTCCAAAAGGGAGGGTACCTGCATGTGTATGGCTGATTCATTTTGTTGTGCAGTGGAGGCTAACACAGCATTGTAAAGCAGCCATACTCCAATAAAAATTAAAAAAAAGAAGATACAATTCCACATAAGTGGTCTGAATGACAAAGAGAAGTTTAGTTGGGTAAAATAGCATAGAAAATAGCATGTATTAGGTAAGAAGTAGGAACCAGGTGTAATTTTAGAAATGCAGATGTTTCGATATAGTTGGTTTAAGGAGTAAGGAGAGTGGTGGAAATAAAGCGACTGTAATAGGCAACATCTGGAACGTGAAAGGGTTGCATCCCATACTTAAATGTTTAGCTTTTATCCTGAGAGTCAGGAGGAGACAGCAGAGAGGTTTAAACAGGGGAACAGTAAGAGCACGTTTTCTTATATTAGAAAGACTGTTCAAAGTGCACAGACTTTCCTGTACTGGCTTTTCCATAATTTCCAGTATTTTAATGAGAATTAAAGATAGCTAATGGAATACAATTTCCACTTTGGAGATCAGTTCCTCTCTATCCCTGCCCCATATACTGTATACTCATTAGTTCTAAGCTCCTGGAAAATACCAACTACTTTTTAGGAATGAGGTGAAGGGTGATTATTATGGAAAAAAATCTTTTGCAAGTACAAGATATTTACTGAGATGAAATAGGGTATTCATTGCTCTATCATATATTTGAATGTCTGCTTTGTGAGGCTACAGTAGATATCTGTTGTTATCTAACTAAGGTAAAGACTGAAAAAACATGAAACTGAAGTGTAAAAACCAAAGCAAACCAAAGAAAACCTGACCTGATTTCAATCAGGTATAATAAAAAAGTAAATTCCTATAGGATAGGTATTATGTGTGTTTTGTATCCCCAAGCACTGTCTGGTATATGGTAAATATTTTTGAATAAATAAATAAATTAATTGTTCATATTCTTTAAAAAGGGAATTCACAAAAAGATAGAAATATCTTATTTCTAATATAATTTCATCAAAGCTTTATTATTTACTATTCTTGGAGTACTGTAGACATACAAAGAATATAAAAATCTGAAACAGCAGCCAGGACAGTCTATTAGTAGTCAGTTACTCTTTTCTCTTATATAATTGTATTTTAAACTTAGGTTACATATTATTAATATTTAAAATTAAAAGACTGTAATTTTCAGGAAGATTGATATATATGTAGTAGTTGAAATAATAGCAAAAATAATTGTGACCCAAATTCTAGTTTACTTGGTTGTACTTACAACGCTATACCAGTAGATGGCGCTCACTAAGGGAAAAATCCTTCAAACTGAGGCCTGTGCTTAGAATGTACTTTTAAAGAGAGAACATCATCACTCAATTTTTGGTTTAAAAATGAGAATATATACAGCTTTTAGAAAGTGTTGGTTAATAAGGTCAAAGGGAGGAATTTGCCTCAGATTTAGCCCAGTATTGCTTTCTATGTATGCCTGTCAAAGCAAAGTAACTTAAATTATTATTATTTTTTATGTTGAATCTGAGAATATTCTGAAGGAGGTACCAGGTCTTCACAGAAATGGTCTAGGTTGGAACATATATCATTAAGATCTCAATCCAGGCAATTTTATGCTTTGACCCATGTCACATCTTGTCAATCAAAGTTTCATCAAGCTCACTTTAGCAGCCAAAAGCCAAATAAGCCTGTGGTTCTGTTTGAGGAGAGACATCCTCCTCCACTTAGAATTTCAACTGAGTTCAGGGTGTAACTGGTGGAGAGGCAGGATCACCTCAACACGCGGAAGACTCTCAAACTATTAACTTTTTCTGAAAAGTAAACAGTCGTTTTCCCATTATTTAAGGCATCCAAGGGGACACTAAGGACTCTGTTTTGTTGACATCATGAGAGAAGATGACTCATAGTTGATCATAATTTCCTTTAACATTGTCATGTAAATAGGAGTTTATTGTTTATGTACTTTAGCTGCCAATCCAGCTTCTCTAACCCTCAGTTCATTGCTTCTCCAAGTAAATCAATTATATCTAACCCACCCTGCTTTCATCCCAGATAGAGATAGGTTAAAGCCTCTAAGAATACAATTTATATAACCTATCAAGCAAGACTAGGACAGGATTCAATATTATGTTTATGTTTTCCCATCCTCCAATTAATATCCTTAAAGGTAAAATCATAACCCCTCCAAACAAACAAAAAATTAAACAAAAACTGTGATGAGTTCTCAAATTCTAGAAACTATTCTCTTTTCTTGCATGTGGTCAGTTCACAGAGTTGTGATTTTTAAACAGTTATGCCTAGATTCTTACTAGGTCATATGTGAATTCTAGATTTTCATAGGTACACATCGTAGCTACAACATTTTTTGAACAAGATATTCATATAGGCTTTTGATAATGACATAGAACTATAAGACCCTGAAAAAATAAAAATATTTTTGAAGGTAAGATTTTTTTCTGTAACAATGAAAACCAAGTCGTCTTTGACAGAGTTGTGAATAGTCGCAGACCTGTGCCTGAAGACAAGGAGATGTGGGGTTAATTACTAGAACAGAATAGGTACCAAGGTGCTCTGCAGCTTACATATCATGTGCTGCGGCAGCAGGCATCACCCTTCCAACTACTGTTATTTCATTATATTTGAGTGTGAGTTGTCAATCTAGAAACATATTAATACATGGAAAGGAAAGAAATTATATAATTGTAGAATATCTGAAGCAGATAAGAAAGTTAAACTATGAATTAGAAGAAACCATTATAAATATGAAATTTTGTAATAATGCTTGATCATAGTGTATAACTAGTTGTAATTATTCTTGAGGAAAAATCACATATTTGTATGACAAATGATATAGCAGGACTTAACTCTGTTCCCATATGGGCACCATAAATGTATTCCTAATCCTTGGTTAGGTTTAGTGTTTTTAGCACCTCAATCTTTCCTTTCCTTACTTTGATAGTTAGAAAAGACACATAGTCTAAAATTTAGATAGAAGAAAATGTACTCAACAGTCTAAGAGATATCAGTCCTAAGTTTGTATGAATATGGTAAATCACTTCAAATCCCCTGGTATCAGTTTTTTAAATTTACAATTGAAAAGTTCTGGCTAATTATCTTCCCTTAGTTCTTATAGTTTAAGAATGAGTTCAAAAGTCTATTAAACTGTTAAGGCATGTAAGATAAAGGTATAGCTTGTTTAGTCTCAGTACTGAAGAAAATATAAGAATGAAACTATTGAATAAATACAAATACCCTTAAGACCTGGAAAATAGTTTGAATAGAAGTCCTTAGCAGGTATTGTAGTTAGGTAGAATCAGTTTAATGCTGCGGTTCTCAGAACTGAGTGTGTATTGAAATCCCCCAGAGTATTTGTAAAACTCATTGCTGAGCTCCAAAGCAAGAGTCTCTGATTCATTTGGTCTAAGGTGGGGCCTGAGAATTTGCATTTCTACTTAGTTCCCAGGAGATGCTGATGTGGCTGGTTCAGGAGCCACCCTTGGAGAACCACTCATATAACCTACGCTTTCAATTTTAGGATTTTAAAGTGCTCTGGTTGTAAAATTGTGATAGATTTTTTTCTATTTAGCATGCATATTTTAGACTTGTTGAGAATATATGCCACAAGTGTAAAACTCCTGTAACTTCCTAAATGTAGGGCAGTTAATTGATGCTGGTAAATTCATAATAAAATATATATTTCTTATCATCATTAAATCCTTAGATTAGGGTTTTATATAGGCAGAAACAAAAATTTCAGTGTATATTAATGGCAAGAAAATAACAAGTATATTCCAATACAATGGCAGTTGTCAAGTGGAAGCTTTTTCAGAAATACATATGGTCAAGGAAAGAGTGCCACTTATTATGGGGACTCGTTCACCTGTACGTGTAAGGACCTCTTTGCTTAACTTTAATTTTGCTGCTGTTAACTGCCACTCCCTCTGGATTCTGCACATCGAAGATTCAGAACTGTCTGTAAACTTCTGTGCCTGTTTTAACCCAATTTTTAAAAGCAATTGTACCTTCATCAAGGACAGCTTCCTATGAAAAAGAAAACAAGTTTGGGTTATTTCTTTGTAGTAGGTACGGGCACTTGTTGGAGTTTAAAACCTTTAATTATTCAATAAAAGGACTAAGCTCAAGTATCTTGCTCATGAGAACCTTTGTAACCTGTCATATGTTTGCAACAGAAATGTTTTCAACAAATTATGATAGCAATCTCTTTTAGTTAATCTTTTACACAGAGAATCTGTGTGTAATATTGCAGACATGTCTGTTGATTGTAAGGCCAACCGTTGGCAAGCTTTAGAGTGACTTTATGTGAGAGTTCACAATTTACTAAGGAAATTTTATTAAATCTTTTCCAAAAAGTTCTTATCAGGTTGAACATTAACTTCTGCCCTCAGTGAGTTGGACTGAGAAGGCAATACAGAAAAACAGAGAAAAATCTAGTGGTATTGGAAGCTTTTTCTCTTTTTTCAAAAGTTGGATACTTCAGGGGGAAGTCACTTAACATTTGTTAGATTAAGAAAAATACAAATTTGACTTTTCTCCTTCAAAATCCTGCTCAGTGTGGCTTCCCTAATTCTCAGTATATTTACAGCAACCTGTTAGTACCTGTTTCCAAAAATTACAACAGTCTAATTCAGTACAATTAAGTTACTACTTTTTAGATAAAAGGATGAAGGAAATTTTCCTTTTATTCTTTTGTGAAATCCATTAACATAATTCATGCCCCTTGTAGTAATGATAGACAAACAAAAAAATACCAATGACAGAATCAGAAAACCCTACATTAGAAATCTCTCCTGTGCTTCAGGAGCTGGCACTGAGTGGAAAGTCACCAAACCCCTTGGGTCAATTTCAGTATCTGTAAAACGAGGGAGTTATCATAGATGCTCTCCTGGATTCCTTGCAAGGCTTTCACTCTCTGGGCAGGAAACCTCTGGAGCTCTAGTAGCTAACGCAGACAAAGGTGACTTTGTAGCAGGCAGTGTTTCCAAGTAAGTACCTTGGGAGGGATGCCCAGGTATAAAGTTCCAACTTACCTTAGCGCTAGAAGAAGAGGAAGGAAAGTATTTCACAAAAAATGAACCCTAATCAGACCCATGAATACAGGGACAATCTGATTTCTTTGTTTCCTTCACCTGCAAGCATCAATTCATAGAATGATGGATCAGGAAAGGACATTGAACATTAGCACATTTTCTAGGAGAGCGTGCTGAGGCTCTGAGAAACCAGGTGTCTGGCCCAAGGTAACCAGGCAAATATCTAGAAGTAGAATCATGACGAGGATCCTAGTCTCTGACCCTTAGGCTGGTCCTCTTTTACACCGTGTTTTTACTAATTTTTTTGTTTCTGTCATCTCTGCACTTAGTTGGTAGAACTCAAATTGAGTTAGCTGTCTTCAGGATACTTTACTTATTGCTTAATGTAGAAAATAAGGGGAATCCTTAGAGAAGAACAGGGCATTGGGTATAATGCCTTTACGAAACCCTGTGCTGTTGCCATCCTTTTACACTGGGTACATTGGAGCTGCTAAAGCAATGTGAGACCTTCTTAATTTTTACAAGCAATTGTCCTTGGAAATCTTTTTATTTGCTCCTAAAATGTCTTATTTCCATAGCAAGCCCAAAATTAAGATAGAATTGCACGTAGATAAAGTATTATTGCTATTCCTCTAAATGTAAAGATGTTTACCCTAAATGATCAGAGTGTTATAGCTGAAATCTATATGGAAGCTGAAAGCTATGTTAATTTACCCATTTCAAGAGACTTTATGAGGGGAAAACACACATGAGCATACACACATACACATGATTACTCTCACACTATAGAATCTTAAGGACTAATACAATATTAAGTGTTTATCATGTACCTCTGAAGGTACATATTTATTTCAGTTTTTAATGAGAGGAACACAATGTATGTTTATATTGAAAAGGCACTGTGATAGAATGTACTTGGCAGGACAGAAAACTCCCTAACTATCATGCTTGTGCATTTAATATCAAAAGGCATCATAAGTGTATCATGCTTTTTCTTCTAAATGCCATGAATCATTTTGCCTTGTTTGTTCATCTGGAGACATAGATAGATAGATAGATAGATATTTTTTTTTAAATGGGAAAGTTGAAACACAAAGAGTTGAAATCAGTGCATGAATTATCAGCTGTTAGAGATAGGGTCATCTAACCCCATCCATTTTTTTTACAGGTTGAAGTGGGTCCTAGAGAAACAGATGTCTGATTCAGTGTTGTATGACAATTTAGTAGTAGGTAATGGAGAATCAGGCCTTTTACTCCAATCTTGTGTAGTTTCCATAATACCATGATTTGTTCAGAGACAAAGAAAAAAATATTGAAGCAGCAGAACAGAAATAAATTTCTTCTGATCGTAACACTACCGTATGTATCAGAAAATTGTATTGGCCTACTTGAGTACTAAGACTAATTTTATCTCCAGTTCCTTTAGTTTTAAAAGGAGGAAAAGTTTTTATGTCCTGTGTGAATTTAAGAGGCCTTGATTTTAAATTGACCTTGGGCTATCTGGTCTATTTTGCACATCTTTCACTAAATTTGAAGTACAAAGGTGATAAATATGTGTACAGAAAAACTAATATAATTTAAGATCCTCTCACTTGCCTGAGAAGTACATCAGTATGTGTCCCTGACTTTAAATGTTCAGATTATCCAGCCCTAGTAATAACTGGATTCCAGCCTGATGACTCTTATGTGGCATGGTCTGCAGCTGCATTGAAAGCCATTTACCTTGAAACTTCTCTTTGCTACATTAATTTGAAAGCAGATGTTTGGGAGAATAGTATCTTCTGTCTAGTCACATGGTCACTTCATTATTGCTGTTACAGGAAAACAGTACTCATCAACGTGATGGTCAACTTTAGTGTAACTATTAAATTTAATATCTTCTTATGCATGAAGTGTATAGAATACATTTGTAAAAAAATATATATAGCCCATTTCTCAAGGCTCTTATAGAGTTCCAAGAAACAGAATCATACACAGCAGATTTTAATCTTTGAGTAGATTTCCTTGTCCTAGTCCCAGCCTGATCAAATACATTGGCTTCTTTACTCAAAGCCTAGAGTGAAGTGGTTAACAATGAAACTAGTTGCTATGAGTCTGATCCCCAATTTGGTCACATGCTGACCATTTAAACTTGGGCAGGTTATTTAATTTCTTGGTACCTCTGTTTCCTTATCTGTACAATGGGTATAATAAAAATATTAATATTAGGTTGAACTGTATAAAATTAGTATTTTTGAAAGTCAAAATAAGCAGAATATGGAGTAATTAAATATTTATCCTCATAGGTTGTTATAAGAATTAATAAATGTGAGCACTGAGAATAGTGTTAGCGTATCATAAGCATTCAATAAACATTGGCTACTATTATTATACAAATTCTATCCACCCTTTCTAGGGAGAACTCTCATTTCATTTACTTCCCAGATTGCTTTCACTACTTTGTTCTTAACATTACTGTCTAAACCAGTCCTGTGGAAATAGCTCATGTAAAATCTTATGACAATTCTTTTTCTGTCATTTAATCATTTTAATATTTACTCCCCATCTAGTGAAATAAAAACTTCCTTAAAAAAGTAGAAACATACTGAAAACAGTATTCATCCTCTCCTCTCACTACTAAAATTTGTTCTGATTTGGACCAATTACAAGCAGTTTTCCCATGTTCAAAAAATTTTCTTGTGTATGAATTATGTATATGTATGTCTGTGCATGTTGAGAGAAAGAAATCTTTAATTCCCTTCTTTGTCCTTTTTCTGAAGTCCTTTGGTAGTTTCTACTTTCCACATTCGTGATAGCTCATACCATTGACTTTTAGCCTATCTAGCAAGATTGCATAAACCTGCTGGGTCCATACAAATCTAGTAGGAATCATAGTCTAAAATACTGGTAAAGAAATTTTCACATACAATGCATAAAAAGCACGAAGTCCCTAAAAAAACATTCCTTGGAAATAAAGAGTAAAGAAATACATATATATATGAAGTAAAATATATGAAGTAAAATATATGGACCATTTTAGGCTATTCCAACTGCCAGTGTCAAGGTGCCATCTTTTAGAATGAGAGGGCATCATAGAGTCCCAACTCTATACTTTAAAAATTAGATAACAACATGAGATGATTTTCTGATCTTTTAAAATTAAGCAATTTAATTCTTCTTTTTTAATGGCACATTTATACAGGTAATAACGTTCTCAGTTTGGTATTAGTCCATAAAATGAAGCAAGTAATCTGCAATGATTTCAGTGGTAAACAAAATCTGCTCAGTACTAAAACTTGTATACATTTGTAAAAATAACAGCAGTAACCTAAGTGCTGCTGAGGCAGGGGTAAGACACTTTGCTCTCTGGGATTGCACATAACTCAGAGATGTGTGCTAATTTCTCAGTCCTTTGTCTCTACATTCAAACTCTTTAGAAAGCAAATCTACTGCTTAGTTTTATCTGTAATCTCTATAGTAAAGATTAAATCTGAGCTCTGATCTTTGATATATACACTGATGTTCATATCAAACCACTTATAAAACCTCTCTCTTTTTCTCCTAAGGTATACAGTTCTATCAATAACTCAGTTGGACATTTTGCAGTTGTTCTTTTTACTCCTCTCTCTCCCTGTTTAGTCCCTCTATCCCACTGCATCCCATCACCCATCAGTTCTATGTACTCCATCACGCTAGACCAGAGTGCCTTTTGTTATGTGCAGACTGTGCAAAGATCTTTCTAAAGGGAGTCTTAAATTCTCCTTGAAAGTGGTCATGTCCTATATTGGTGTTTCCCGTTTTTGGTCTCCTCACTTTCCAACACTTTCTATTGTAGAATTACAGAGTACAAAGCTGTGTAAATCAGCAAGTCTCTCCTTTCATATTGCCTAGGTTTGGAAACTGACTCGTCCTCTTTTTGGCTAGGTGAGTTGGCAAGTTGATTTAAGGTCATGTGACTGTAAAATGGGTAAAATAATAGTACCTTCTCATAGATACTTGTGAAGATTAAATGAATTTGTATATATGAAGCTCTTAGTAACACTAAATAACACTAAATTAATTATTTAATATATAGTATATCAGTATATAGTATATTTGATATCAATCTCTAAATGCAGATTTTGTTATATCTAACCCCTACCAGAAAACATACACCAACTGTTATTGTCTATCATGTCATTAATTACAGTCTTCTGCGTAATGTTCAAAACTACCTAAATCTTACCACATGTTGTCTTTCTAATCATCTCTCTTGTTAATCCTGTATTTCTGGCACATTTTCTACATTGTTCCTTCCCTCATCACATTTAGTTGCATTTCCACAACTTTATCCATCGTATTAACCAGTTCTTTGACACTTTTACTGCAGTCTACTTTGGACACTCAAAGTTTTATTCTTCAAAATTCAACTCAAGTCTCTCCTTCTTCCTGAAGTTATTGAGTACTCTGAGAAAGTTCTCTTTCTAAATAACATTTATTTTTCCATATTCTATACTTTAGAATTCAATTATAGAGTTTCATAGGTCTCTATATGTTTTTACAATTTGCTTTTCCCCAGTTAAAACTTATATTTCTTGAGATAAATATTTATTTTATTCTCTCTTAGCCTCTATACAAAAGCAAATTTCTGATGTCTGAAAACTCTTATTTCCTCAGGATTAGCCATTGTGAATTTAGAGATAAGTATTAAACTATTAAAATAGATGCTAGCACCTCTCCTGCATCTCTCCTGCCATCTAACAGAATCTATATGTATAATATTGTTTAATAATAATAAAAAAATATAGTTGTTCACTATTCAGCTATTGATCATCAATTATGTATCAGAAAAAAATAGTCTTAATGTAAAATGCTATGCACTGGAAGATTGTTGTGACTTTTCTATTCTGAAAACTTTTCCATAATATAAGTTATAGTCTGTGTGTTAGAACTGACCCTGTTCTCTCTACACAGAAAATTCAGAAGGGAAGCACAGTTTATAGAATAAGAAGTGTGTTGAGCAATGACAATTCTCTGTCACACCATTAGATAACCGTCACCTCACCATCACCTGTATGTCTCTGTTGAACTGTATAAAAAATGGTATCAAGAAATCTGGCAATTCCAAGGAAGGAGATGGCATTCAACTTATAATATTTTTTTCAATTAAATGTATACAGTTGAAGATAGGCAATCTGTTAGTAACAGAAAAGATAGAAATTACTATATTATTACTAAGCCAATATAGCAGGCAAGTATAGAAAGTGTACCTTAAAATGTCCTATTTTTCTGTCTTTTATACTGAGACAACAGCTGTAATGGTACAATGAGACAATTTATTTAAACTGTAAAACATAAGCATTTTAGCTAAGCAACAAAAACAAAGCATTGGAAAATAATAACTTCTTGTCCTAAGAAACTTGATTTGAAATTAAATCTACATATTTATTTGTCAAACATGGATGAGACAGATAATGGTCTTGGCAGGAACAGAAATTGCAGTGTAAGTTGGTAGTCTAGCCCATTTTATGAACCAGTTCTTGTTCTCCAGTGTGCACTGTGCTTACTAACATCTAGACCATTGACATCTGATCCACGCTGAGAGCTGAGGCAAGCACTCAGATATGTTTTATTTGGCCAGCATTAGGTTTAGAAAATGAACACACATGCCTTTAGGCAGGCACACACTTTTAAATTCCAGTAGTCCCTCTCTTCACTTTATCTTTTTCTTGGCATCTTCAAAATTTTTTGTTAAGTTTGTCTTCAAACCCTTGAAGCCACTTGAAATTTGAATTTTCCATCCCTGGTTTAGGACTTCAGCAGATCTGCTACTCCTTATCCTAGTTTTCTGTCTCTTTATCAATTAAAGTTGGTGAGTGTGAAGCTGAATTAGAAAGAACTAGGATTGAGTTAAATTTTGGCTTGTTGTGCAAAGTCTATATACCAAGTCATTTTATTTTTAGTTAAAACTATAGTCAACTTATTATGCATGTATTGGGGTATGTCCTATATATCATTTCTGAAAATATTTTTTAAGAGTCAAGTATAAAACTTCGTCAATAGGAAATATCAATATTTATAAGACAATCATATATTATTACACATATTTTAAAAAGCAGTTTAGCAAACAAAAAATTATTTTTTTACCAGTTTTGCCAAATATTCCTGTATCAGTATTAAACACAATTATGTTTAAGTTATGTATAAGAAATATCATTTTACTTTTCTGAATATTAACCAGAGTGCAACTACTTCTGTAAATATACTCTCACAAAATACAGTTACTTATTTCTTATTCAAAAGCATATCAATATATGGTTTGGACATAATTAAAAGCAATTAATAATAAGCAGTTAAGGAATACAAAAAATAACTAGATTAAAATATGATATCAAAAAGTCATCACGAGAGGAGGAGAATACAAATGCAGGTTTTTAAAAATGCATTTGAAATTGAGATCAACAACTTAAAACAGTCATACATGTATATATACACTGCTATACAAAAACCACATGGTAACCACAAATCAAAAGCCTATAATACATATACACACAAAAAAGAAAACAGAATAAATCATAACACTAAAGATAGCCATCAAATTACAAGAGAAGAGAACAAAAGAGGAAGGGAAGGAAAAAGACCTACAAAAATGAATCCAAAAATATTAATAAAATGGCAATAAGAACATAAATATCAATATAAATAAATATCAATAATTACATGAAATATAAATGGACTAAATGCTCCAACCAAAAGACAGAATGGCTGAATGGATACAAAAACAGACCCATATATATGCTGTGAACAAGAGACTCACTTCAGATCTAAAGCACAGACTGAAAGTGAGGGGTGGAAAAAGGTATTCCATGCAAAAGGAATTCAGAAGAAAGCCAGAGTAGCAATACTTATATAAGACAAAATAGATTTTAAAATAAAAACAGTTATAAGAGACAGAGAAAGACACTCCATAATGATCAAGGGATCGAACCAAGAAGAAGATATAATACTTGTAAATATATATGCACCCAAAATAGGAGCACCTAAACATATAAGGCACATAATAATGGACATAAGAGGAGAAATTGACAATAACACAATAATAATAGAGGATTTTTAACACCCCTCTTACATCATATAGATCATCCACATATAAAATCAGTAAGGAAACACTGGCCTTAAGTGACACATTAGGCCAAATGGACTTAATTGATTATATGGAACATTCCACTTGAGAGCAGCAGAATACACATTCATTCCAAGTGCACCTGGAACATTCTCCAGGATAGATCACATGCTAGGCCACAAAAGAAGCCTTGGTAAATTTAAGAAAATTGAAATTATATTAAGCACCTTTTCTGACCACAGTGCAATGAGACTTGAAATAAACTGCAAGAAAAAAACTGCAACAAAACAAAACAAAACAAAACACGTGGAGGCTAAACAATATGTTACTAAACAACCAATGGATCACTAAAGAAATCAAAGAGGAAATCAAAAATTACCTAGAGAGAAATGAAAATGAAACATGATGATCCAAAACCAGTGCTTTGCAGCAAAGGCAGTTCTAAGAGAGAAGTTTCCTGTAATACAAGTTTACCTCAGGAAACAAGAAAAATCTCAGTTAAACAATCTTAACTTACACCTAAAGGAACTAGAGAAAGAAGAACAAAAAGAAACCTGCAGTTAGTAGAAAGAAAGAAATCATAAACATCAGAGCAGACAAAAATGAAATAGAAACTAAAAAAAATCAATAAAACTAAAAGCTGGTTCTTTGAAAAGATAAACAAACTTGATAAAGCTTTAGCCAGACTCATCAAGAAAAAAAAGAAATAGCCCAAATCAGTAAAATCAGAAATGAAAAAGCATAAGTTATAACTGACACCACAGATGTACAAAAGATCATAAGAGACTACTATGAACAACTGTGTGCCAGTAAAATGGACAAGCTAGACTAAGAAATGGACAAGTTCTAAGATACAGTCTCCCAAGACTGAACCAGGAAGAAATAGAAAATATGAACAGACCAATTATGAGTAATGAAATTCAATCAATAATTTAAAAACTCCGAATAAATAAAAGTACAGGATCAGATGGATTTACGGTGAATTCTACTAAATATTTAGAGAATAATTGACACCTATCCTTCTGAAACTATTCCAAAAAATTGCAAAGGAAGGAATACTTTCGAACTCATTCTACGAGGCCAGTGTCATCCTGATACCAAAACCAGACATAGTACAGAAAAAGAAAACCAAAAGCCAATATCACTGATGAACATAGATGCAAAAATTCTTAACAATATGTTAGCAAACCAAATCCAACAATATGTTAAAAGGATCATACATCATGATCAAGTGGGATTTATTCCAGGGATGGAAGGATTTTTCAGTATCTGCAAATCAAACAGTGTGATACACCACATTAACAAAATGAAGAATAAAAACCATATGATCATCTTAATAGATGCAGAAAAAGCTTTTGATAAAACTCAACATCCATTTATGATAAAAATTCTCCAGGAGGTGGGCACAGAGGTAACCTACCTCAGCATAATGAAGGTCATGCATAACAAACCACAGCTAACATCATACTCAATGGTGAGAAGCTGAAAGTATTTCCTCTAAGATAAGGAACAAGACAAGGATGTACGCTCTTTCCACTTTTCTTCAACATGGTTTTGGAAGTCCTAGCCTCACCAATCAGAGAAGAAAAAGAAATAAAAGGAATCTAAATTGGAAAGGAAGAAGTAAAACTGTCACTATTTGCAAATGACATATATTATACATAGAAAATCCTAAATCTGCCACCAGAAAACTACTAAAGTTCATCAATGAATACAGTAAACTTGCAGGATACAAAATTAATATAGACATCTGTTGCATTTCTATACACTAACAATGAACTATCAGAAAGAGAAATTAAGGAAACAATCCCATTTACCATTGCGTCAAAAAGAATGTAGTACCTAGAAATAAACCTACCTAAGGAGGTAACAGACCTGTACTTGGAAAACTATATGACACTGATGAAAGAAATTAAAGACAACACAAACAGATGCAAAGATATACTGTGTTCGTGGATTGGATGAATTAATATTATTAAAATGAGAATACCACCTAAGGCAAACTAGAGATTTGGTGCAATCCCTATCAAAATACCAATGGCATTTTCCACAAACTAGAATAAATAATTTAAAAATCTCTATGGAAACACAAAAGACACCAAATAACCAAAATAATCTTGAGGAAAAAAAAAATGGAGCTAGAGGAATCAAGCTTCTTGACTTCAGAGAATTATACAAAGTTACAGTAATCAAAACAGTATTGTATTACCACAAAAACAGATACATAGATCAATGGAGCAGAATAGGGAGCACAGAAATAAACCCATACCTATGATCAATTAAACTTCAACAAAGGAGACAAGAACATACAATGGAGAAAAGACATTCTCTTCAGCAAGTTGTGTTGCAAAAGCTGGACAACCTCATGAGAATCAATGAAACTAAACACTCCCTCATACCATATACAAAAATATACTCAAAATGGATTAAAGACCTAAATTTAAAACTGGATATCATAAAACTCCTAGAGGAAAACATAGGCAGAACGCTCTGTGACATAAATCGCAGCAATAGTTTTTTAGCTCTGTCTCAAAAAGCAAAGGAAATAGAAGCAAAAATAAACAAATGGGACCTAATGAAACTTAAAAGCTTTTGCAGAACAAAGGAAAGATTGACGACACAAAAAGACAACTTACTGAATGGAAGAAAATATTTGTAAATGCTATGACCATGGATAAGAGGTTAATATCAAAAATATATAAACATCTCATACAACTCAACATCAAAAGAAAACCCAAACCTAACAACCTATTTTAAAAATGGGCAGAAGAACTTACTAGACATTTTTAAAAGAGGATATCAGATGGCCAATGGACATATGACAAGATATACAACATTGCTAATCATTAGGAAAATACAAATCAAAACCACAATGAGATATCACTCACACCTGTCAGAATGGCTATCATTAAAAACATGACAAATAAGAAATGTTGGCGAGGATGTGGAGAAAAGGGAACCCTGAGTCATTGTTGGTAGTAATGTAAATTGGTGCAGCCACTGTGGAAAATAGTGTGGAGGTTTCTCAAAAAAACTGAAAATAGAACTACCATATGACTCAGAAATTCCACTCCTGGCTATATATGTGAAAAAAACAAAAACACTAATGTGAAAAGATACGTGCACCCTAGTATTCATAGCTGCATTATTTTCAGTTGCCAAGATACGGAAGCATCTTCAGTGGTCATCAACAGATGAATGGATAAAGAAGTGGTATATTTTCACAAAGGAATAAATACTCAGCCATGAGAATTTTTTTAGCTATTTGCAGTGATATAGATGGACTTGGAGGGCATTGTGTTAAGTGAAATAAGACAGACGGAAAAGGCAAATACTGTATGATATCACTTATATGTGGAATCTAAAATATACAACAAAGTAGTGAAAAAAGAAAAGCAGCAGGCTCATAGATATAGACAACAAACTAGTGGTTACCTGTGAGGAGAGGAGAGGAGGGAGGGACAATATAGGCCTAGGGGATAAATGGTGAAGAAAATATTTAAGGTAGTGGATGCCTAGTTTCTGTGATAGGCCTTGTTTTCTTACTAATCTCAAATATATATATTTTAACATATTCTAGTGCAGTATTGTTCATTTTGTCATGGACAACTGATTAATGACAATTCTGTTAAAATCAACCAGATGGTGTCCGTATGTATTTCACCTAGTCAATCTTATCTTTGGTATCTTTATATGATATATGCTTATTTCATAAAGATGGCAAGAAAACTTTTAGTGGAATGAGTAGATCCTATTGTAACAAAGAATTTATTATTCTAATATTTGAAAATATACTCATTTGAGCTATTTTGGTTGCAACAGGATTTTTTTTAAATGGAGTTGACCTGACATTGATAAGCAGATTGTGCTTTGTAGCTTTTAATCAAATATTCCCTACTTCAAAATGCCCCTGGCCAGGAAAAACAAAAATGCCAACAGAATGGAGGCTATAGACAAAAAAGAGGCACACATAATATTTTTGTCAACCTTGCAAATATAGTAATAAAAATTATATTTTGTTATGGCCTCAGATTTTCTCTCCATAGCTTTGTTGTGGTAGAAACACCACTCTTATGAATTTATTAGTATTTCTTTCCACTTTAGGAACCACTTAGTTTTTCAGAATTATTACCAGCATAGCTAAGAAAATAAGGGAAATTAGAGTTTCCCCAAAATGCAGAAAGACAAATGTTATAAAAAATTTTCATGGCAGTTTATTAATATTTTACTCTTTTTATCTATTAGGATTTCCCTTTACCTGTTTCACTGTAAGTCAGGATAAACAAACTGATTCACACTGAGGTCCTGGTGGCTAAGAAGCTTGAATAGTCATGAGTGTCACATGTTTTTTTTTTTTTTCCATTGTAAGTGAAAAACTCACAAGCCTAAACAAGTGACTTATTTTTCCTGTGGAATTTTATGTGTCACTGAGCAAGTAGGGTGGGCTTTTTATTAATTGCTTGGGGGTGGAGGGTGAAGAATAACAGGCTACCTCCTATGGATTTGGCCAGGGTTGTCATAATGCGATGGAACAAGTTATGTAAACCTGATAATAATGACTAGATATTCTCAGGTAGATAATTGTACAGCACCTGAAAATTTTCGTGGAACATAATCTTTTAAACGGTCATTGTAATTGCTAAGTAGAGAATGTCACCCAGGTGTCCTGTACTGTATACAAGTGATCATATTCAGGGGAGCTTATCAAGTAATATTTTACTGAATGCCCATTTCATAGAACATTCCCCAGTTTTCACCTTCAAGTTGTACCTAAGGTGGTCATTAAAATAAAGGGATCCAACCTGGTGTAATTGAGACTGGTAGACTGAAAATGAAACCAAAGCCTGATATGCTGCCACTTAATGGCTCTATACCTCAAATTCCTCATGTGTAACACAAGATGCTAAGATGAGATCTGTAGTTTTTAATTTAAGCAGCTGAACTGGCTCTTCACTCAAATTCTTACACGGAAGACCAAGCAGAGTGACTATGATTACAACAGTGGTGGCAGCCCTGAGACCCCGATGTCCTTTGCAGTTCTGACAGATGGAATATAAAATGATTTAAAAATTATAATTTGGTTGTTGCTAATATGGATATACGTGTGTATATTTGCTACTTTTCGGATTCTATGCCATCACCTAGTTGACAATCTATCTGACCTTTACCAGAATCATTCTCCTTTATTCAAGCATCCCCATGGACTAGAGGGAAGAGTCCCAAGGGGCAAAGAGTCCCAAGAAAGTCCACTGGAGAACCCAGGGGGCAACACGTTCTTCAGTGCCTCCCTCTTTAAACCTGAAAACTCATTATTATGACTTCTAAGAACCCTGAGCTGAGAGACATCAAATCATGGGCAGACCTGCGTACTGCCTAGACTCTGTCTGCTTTAAAGTTAAAACTAAAGTGACAGTGTACACAACCCACTGCTGTTGAGTCAAGTTCATCAGAAAACAGAAGTGTCAATAATTTATTGTGTTGAATCGCATGGTTAGGCAGTTCCTAGTCTAACTCTGAATGATGCATAAGCAATGATACAAGAGTTACTCTAACATTCCTGCACATGTGTACTGATATTTTCAACAGAAAAAGATTGAGTTTATCTACTTTTTCAAGTTTTTAACTGCATGACTCACTTTTGTTACCTTGATGTAAGTTTCCATGTTTTTCCCTCTAAGAATAGGGAACATATTTCACATGAGTGTAGTCCTGCTTTATCAGCAGCTTTGCTTTCTGTGGTTTCAGTTACCCACAGTCACATAAGGTCAACTGAGGGCAACTAAAACTGTCCAAAGCAAAATCTTGAATAAGGGGTACTGCTTAGGGTTTGGTGCTATCCATGGTTTCAGGGCCATGCTGAAAGTCTTGGAAGGTACCCCACGACACCCATGGATAAGGGAGTGATTACCGTACTTGGGTACATTTATTATGCTTCAGTGCCTTGTCACCATGAATAAGTATTGCTATCATAATCATACTTTAACCTTATGCTTCATACTGCAAAATTATAAATACAGTTGACCCTTGAATAACACAGAGGGGTTATAGGCACGGACCCTGTACACAGTGGAAAAACCACATTATGACTATATAGTCAGCCTTCCTTATCTGTGGTTCTGCATGGATTCAACCAACCACCCATTGTGGATTGGGCAGTACTGTAGTTTTTATTGAAAAAAATCTGCATAAAAATGGACCCTTGAAGTTTCAACCTGTTTTGTTCAAGGGTCACCTGTAGTTTTATTCACCTGAAGCAAAAGAGGGACAAACACATTATGTAAGGCATGCACTGAGTACATAAGAAGAAAGTTCAGGTTACTCAGCACATCCTATTCAACAGCTTTTCCATTTATGTTTATCTTCAAACAAAAAAAACCAAAACATGTGGTTTGTCCCCACTTTTCTCTCAAATGCAGTTATTTATAGCAAGTAAAATTTTTTCTTGCTTACTTGGTTTTCTTAACAATGCAGCATCTTACATATTAAAATTTATTTTATTTGCTAATTTTAGATTAAACTTTTTTCTTTATTGTTTCTTCTTCGTAGAAATAGACAAGATATTGATGTCTGTAGTAATTTACTGCTTGTTTAAAGTACTTAAATTTAGAAAACAAAGGTGCTGGAAAGAAAATTAATTATTAAGACTTATGTCAAGTAGAGAAAGTAAAAAGTATGTTTTAAGATATCACTAATCACATACTTTTCTTGAGTCTGTAGGGATATCAGCTGTATCCTATCAGTTCATAGATCATAAATTCTATTTCTTTTGTAGAATTCGTGAGTATATCTACATGTGGGCTTTCTTTGAAAGAAGGAAGAATAGAATTTTTCTGTTTCTTTTTTTGTTGTCATATCTTCATAGTGTTTCTAGAATGAGCAGTATGCCTTTGCACTATGTTGCACTGGTGGTAGGAACTGAGGCTGAGCTCTAAAAAGCATCTCCAATACGTAGTTCAGAACAACAGAGAAAGTTCCCAGGGAGTCTGTAATTATTCCCATGTGTGGATACAGCCGTGTTCCCTGGGAAACTCCACCTAGAAAAGGCATCACCCAGGGACTTCCCTGATGGCTCTTTGGTTGAGAATCTGCCTGCCAATGCAGGGGACATGGGTTCGATCCCTGGTCCGGGAAGATCGCACATGCCACAGAGCAGCTAAGCCCATGCGCTACAACTACTGAGCCTGCGTGCCACAGCTACTGAAGCCCGCGCACATAGAGCCCATGCTCCACAACAAGAGAAGCCACCACAATGAGAAGCCTGTGCACCACAATGAAAAGTAGCCCCCGCTCGCTGCAACTAGAGAAACCCGCATGCAGCAATGAAGACCCAAAACAGCCAAAAATAAACTAATTAAAAAAAAAAATAAAAAAAAAATAAAAGCCATCACCCAGAGGTAAAATTTCCTGGGATGTGAACTACGAAACTTTAAAACAGTTTCAGATTACAAGAATATATACTTGTACCATAAATGAATGCCAAGACCTGGATGACATTTTCTAACTCATGAGTGAGTATCACAAATTTCCTATTCTATCCATAAGTCTTCTTTCCATTTTTCCTTAGAATAGGGAATCAGATCAGACACCTCTGTTTTCCACTAGCCACACACTATTATTCTTTTGATACTCAATCTTCCTCACCTAATAAATACAGTATCTGCCCATAAAACTCAGTTTTAGAGTTTTGAGTGTAATTAACACAACAACAGGTTGAATATGAGTGGTGAAATTTAGCTTTCAAAATTAATTAAGTTCCTTTTCACACTCTTACTTTACACGATATCTAGGTGTGTTTATAAAGCCATGATTCCCTAGACATGAGTAAAATGCAGATACACATCCAAGCTAGTTAAACCAGTCATTTAAATCTGGTTGTGTTTCATCATGTGGAAACAGAAGGTCATTAGACTAGTACGTATTTTACATGTGATCCCAATATGTAAAGATAGTTAAAAGAACAGCTATTCTGGTCAAAGTGGGAACTATGGCCCATTCCCCTTCCAGTCACATCTCATTTGGGCTCTAAGTCATCCCCACAGAACCCAAGGGCTCTGTGGAAAATGTTTAAATAACTAGATTAGGAGATCTCCAACACATTTTTTTTCTTGAACTTACCATAATCCTTTTAATATACTTGTGCATTTCCAACCTATCAGAATATATGGAGGTAAAAATATGTAATAGAAAAAAGTTTATAGATATCTATAATATAAAACAATAATATACATCACTAAATTATGTTTTTCAAATACAACAACTTAAAACTTGTTTTGGATGGGCCCTGAACCAAGATGGTGGAGTAGAAGGATGTGCTCTCACTCCCTCTTGTGAGAACACCAGAATCACAACTAGCTGCTGGACAGTAATCGACAGGAAGACACTGGAACTCACCAAAAAAGATACCCCACAGCCAAAGACAAAGGCGAAGCCACAATGAGACGGTAGGAGGGGTGCAATCACAGTAAATCAAATCCCGTAACTGCTGGGTGGGTGACTCACAGACTGGAGAACACTTATACCACAGAAGTCCTCCCACTGGAGTGAAGGTTCTGAGCCCCACATCAGGCTTCCCAACCTAGGGATCCGGCAACTGGAGGAGGAATTCCTAGAGAATCAGACTTTGAAGGCTAGTGGAATTTGATTGCAGGACTTTGACAGGACTGGGGGAAACAAAGTCCACTCTTGGAGGGCACACACAAAGTGTGCGCATCGGGACCCATGGGAAGGAGCAGTGACCCCAGGGGAGAATGAACCAGACCTACCTGCTCGTATTGGAGGGTCTCCTGCAGAGGCAGGAGGTGGCTGTGGCTCACCGTGTAGACAAGGACACTGGCAGCAGAAGTTCTGGCAAGTACTCCTTGGCATGAGCCCTCCCAGAGTCTGTCATTATACCCAACAAAGAGCCCAGGTAGACTCCAGTGTTGGGTTGCCTCAGGCCAAACAACCAACAGGGAGGGAACCCAGCCCCATCTATCAGCAGACAAGTGGATTAAAGTTTAACTGAGCTCTGCCCACCAGAGCAAGAGTCAGCTCTACCCACCACCAGTCCCTCCCATCAGGAAACTTGCACAAACCTCTTAGATAGCCTCATCCACCAGAGGGCAGACAGCAGAAGCAAGAAGAATGACAATCCTGCAGCCTGTGGAACAAAAACCACATTCACAGAAAGATAGACAAGATGAAAAGGCAGAGGGCTATGTACCAGATGAAGGAACAAGGTAAAACCCCAGAAAAACAACAAAATGAAGTGGAGATAGGCAACCTTCCAGAAAAAGAATTCAGAATAATGATAGTGAAGATGATCCAGGACCTCAAAAAAAGAATGGAGGCAAAGATCGAGAAGATGCAAGAAATGTTTTAACAAATACCCAGAAGAATTAAGTAACAAACAAACAGAGATGTACAATACAATAACTGAAATGAAAACTATACTAGAAGAAATCAATAGCAGAATACCTGAGGCAGAAGAACGGCTAAGTGACCTGGAAGACAGAATGGTGGAACTCACTGCTGCGGAACAGAATAAAGAAAAAAGCATGAAAAGAAATGAAGACAGCCTAAGAAACCTCTGGGACAATATTAAATACAACAACATTCTCATTATAGGGGTCCCAGAAGGAGAAGAGACAGGGAAAGGACCAGAGAAAATATTTGAAGAGATTATAGTCAGAAACTTCCCCTAACATGGGAAAGGAAATAGCCAACCAAGTTCAGGAAGCACAGCAAGTCCCAACAAGTCCCATACATACACAGCAAGTCCCAATAGTCCCATTCTACTTGTGTTTCTACAAGTAGAAACACGCCGAGACACATAGTAATCAAATTGGCAAAAATTAAAGACAAAGAAAAATTATTGAAAGCAGCAAGGGAAGAATGACAAATAACATACAAGGAAACTCCCATAAGGTTAACAGCTGATTTGTCAGCAGAAACGCTACAAGCCAGAAGGGAGTGACATGATACACTTAAAGTGATGAAAGGGAAGGATCTACAACCAAGAGTACTCTACCCCAGCAAGGATCTCATTCAGATTCAAGGGATCAAAAGCTTTACAGACAAAAGCTAAAGAAAAGCTAAAAGAATTCAGCACCACTAAACCAGCTCTACAACAAATGGTAAAGGAACTTCTCTAGGCAAGAAACACAAGAGAAGAAAAGGACCTACAAAAACAAACCCAAAACAATTAAGAAAATGGTCATAGGAACATACATATTGATAATTACCTTAAACGTGAATGGATTAAATGCTCCAGCCAAAAGACACAGGCTTGCTGAATGGACACAAAAAGAAGACCCATATATATGCTGTCTACAAGAGACCCACTTCAGACCTAGGGACACATACAGACTGAAAGTGAGGGTATGGAAAAAAGATATTCCATGCAAATAGAAATCAAAAGAAACTGGAGTAGCAATACTCATATCAGATAAAATAGACTTTAAAATAAAGAATGTTACAAGAGACAAGGAAGGACATGACACAATGATCAAGGGATCAATCCAAGAAGAAGATACAATTATAAATGTATATGTACCCAAAATAGGAACACCTCAATACATAAGGCAACTGCAAACAGCTGTAAAAGAGGAAATCAACAGTAACACAGTAATAGTGAGGGACTTTACACCTCACTTACACCAATGGACAGATCATCCAAAATGAACATAAATAAGGAAACAGAAGCTCTAAATGACACAATAGACCAGATAGATTGAATTGATATTTTTGAATTTATTTGAATTGATATTTCTGTATTTATTCTGACCAGCTGAATAAATACTTCTAAGTCAGCCTTGAAAGACAACCTAACAGTAACAGGCAGAAATACATTTAGTTCATTAGGTCATATTTAAACCAGTCCTCATTGGATTGCTTGTGCTGTCCCTTCTGGGCATGTGTTGGATCCTCATTTGCTAGCTGTGCCATTTGCTAGCTGTGCAATACAACTGGAAAGGAATCCAAAGCACTCTTCTTCCTCAAGCGTTGCATTATTTTTCCAGAGTATTTTGAATGACACATTTATTGTAAAATTAATAAGTTATAAAAAAAATTTTAGGTATATTGAGATTCTTTTTTCCAATGTCAGACCACTTAATTACGATAAAGTAGAACTGACCTGTGTAATCTCATTATGCTTTTCATTTAAGAAGAGTAACTTATGGACATTTTAGGTAATCTAAAAAGATGATTTCCTTATATCTGTGACCTTTTATCTTTGTTATGTTAGTAAAAAAGGTAGTATAAAGGCTAATTTAATAATTATTTTGATTAAGAATGTCTATTTTATTGTATTTAATCTGCTTTGATACATTTCCTTCTCAGCCTTAATTCTCACAAATACACATATGCAGACCCTCCAGTGTGACAATTCAGAAACAGCCCACCAACACAGGAGTTCAGATGTCATTTTAAACAGCATATGTTAAACATATTGAAAGGATAGTTAAATGATAATGAAAATATGAAGACTATTAGAGAAAGGTGATTCAGAAGAAAATACATGTAACATAGATGCATAAGTTGACACTGAATTTACTTGGATCACTATGTAATCAATGGCCTAATGCCATCCAGTCCTCTGTCTCTGAAGAGGAAAATGTCACACCCTCCCATGAGCAGCCCAAAGAATCAAATTTACATTCCCAAAGGCAGCTGTTAAGTGTTCAGTCCCATAGACAACAGTTCCTTAGTAGCTTAGCACACAAGACCCAGAAAATGCAGAGCTAGTATAGTCTGCATTTACATTTTGAGCAAAACATTCAGCTTGAGCAGTAAGGCAGAAAAATGCTGTACCCATTTCTAATGTATGTTGGGGTTTCCGCTTTAAAAAGATTGTGTATGTGCAATAGTTTGAAAGGATATTTTTTATGAGGGTATACCTTGCCTTATGTAAATCCACCAGAGCACTAGACAAATTCAGTGGAGTGAAAGCTAAAACTGTCAACGTGCTAAAGTCAGCTTAGGCACAGTGCTTTGGGAGCTCTTCTTTTTCTTCTGAAAGACCACTTAGAATTTGGAAACAGACAGACATAAGTGACTCCTGATGTTACCAACACTAGTTATATTGATTGGGGATTAGGAGTTAAATAACTACTTATTCATATTTTCTTAATCAGAAAATGGAGAAAACTAAATAAGAGAATCATAATAGGAATTAATTGAGGTGAGCTGTGTGCAACACTTGACAGGGGCCTGATTATGAGGCAACAAAGTGCTTCCCTTTCCATAGGTCCCTTTCCCCTTTTCTCTCTTTGCTATAGCTCCTGGAGGTTACGTCTCTCTGTCTGACATATATTTGACCTATTTTTTTTGTCCTGTCTCTGCATCTACTAGAATGTTGGCTTCATGGGAGGGGAGATAGTTTCATCTGTTTAGAGGTATAAAATGAGAAGTCTTGTTCAACCACCAGTTCTGTTCCTCAGAAGTGACTGATGTCAGGTGTGTCCTCATACCCTCCATTAATTTTAAGAATTTTAAACTTATATACATATGTGTATGGACTATTACATACACTGAATCATACTTTCTGCAACTTGCCTCTTTTAATATCAAGTACCTTGGAGATATTCTCATATCATTGATAGTGTTAACTCTCTTTTTTTTTCCATTATTAAAAAATAGTCCATAATAAATGTAGTAGTCTTTTAAATGACCAGTATCATTTTTAATGAAACTTTTGATTTTTCTAGTTCTCTGATCTTACAAAAACAATGCTAAAAATTCATGCCTGTATAGTTTTGTTTATGTGCTTGGGCACTAATAAGCAGAAAGTGAAATTTCTGGGTTGAAAGTACGTACTTTTTTTTGATAGGGAGAGTTTTACCAAATTTCAGTTCATACAGGTAAACAACAATGTGTGAAAATGCTTCTCTCCATACATCACTCACCCTGGTTTATACTGCACTTTAAGTTTTTAGCATTTATTGGTAAATATTTAATTAAGTGAAGTTTAACGTATTTTCTTAATTATATTGGCATTTACATTTTAAAATATTAATGATAATATCTTTTTTCCCCTTGTGGGTTTATCCCTTCCTTATTAATTAGTAAGCCTTCTTACAGTTGACAAGTAAAAAATTTTTTGACTATTTCAGAGTTTATTTTTATTGTATTTTTATAAATTACTGAAATTTTCAAGTTTTATGCCATTAATTTTCACAGTAATTCCTTTTAAGTATTGTGTCATGTTTTGAAAGGCTTTCTCCAAGAATATGAAAAATAGTGAACAAACTTTCGTCTAGCATTTGTATGGTTTCAGAAAATCCTTTATAACATTATTTCTAGATAAGCTGATTCATGGAATTTAACACTTGTGAAGTAAAGGAGGTAAAAGAGTAAGTTGAGTAATTGTAAATATCCCAACATATTTGAGTAGCAGATGACAGATACATAATAAGAGTTCTAGAAGAAGAATCACATGGCCTGAGTTCTGACCACAGCTTTATTAATAATAATGGGTTTTGTGAACTGGGCAGCACATAGTCATCATATTCCTGATTTCCTCTTTTGTCAAAGAGAATAACTACAAGCCTTAAGCTGAAAACCAAGTCATATGGTAGATTTAAATTTTAAAACGTAAAGCTATATGTATTGGGTTGGCCCAAAAGTTCGTTCGGGTTTTTCCGTAACATCTTTTTTATTTTTAAACATCTTTATTGGAGTGTAATTGCTTTACAATGGTGTGTTAGTTTCTGCTTTATAACAAAGTGAATCAGTTATACATATATATATGTTCCCATATCTCTTCCCTCTTGCGTCTCCCTCCCTCCCACCCTCGCTATCCCACTCCTCTAGGTGGTCACAAAGCACCGAGCTGATCTCCCTGTGCTATGCGGCTGCTTCCCATTAGCTATCTATTTTAGGTTTGGTAGTGTATATAAGTCCATGCCACTCTCTCACTTTGTCCCAGCGTACCCTTCCCCCTCCCCATATCCTCAAGTCCATTCTCTAGTAGGTCTGTGTCTTTATTCCCATCTTGCCCCTACGTTCTTCATGACCATTTTTTTTTAGATTCTATATATATGTGTTAGCATACTGTATTTATTTTTCTTTCTGACTTACTTCACTCTGTATGACAGACTCTAGGTCCACCCACATCACTACAAATAGCTCTATTTCGTTTCTTTTTATGGCTAAGTAATATTCCATTGTATATATGTGCCACATCTTCTTTATCCATTCATCTGATGATGGACACTTAGGTTGCTTCCATGTCCTGGCTATTGTAAATAGAGCTGCAATGAACATTTTGGTACATGACTCTTTTTGAATTATGGTTTTCTCAGGGTATATGCCCAGGAGTGGGATTGCTGGGTCGTATGGTAGTTCTATTTTTAGTTTTTTAAGGAACGTCCATACTGTTCTCCATAGTGGCTGTATCAACTTACATTCCCACCAACAGTGCAAAACGGTTCCCTTTTCTCCACACCCTCTCCAGCATTTATTGTTTCTAGATTTTTTGATGATGGCCATTCTGACCAGTGTGAGATGATATCTCATTGTAGTTATGATTTGTATTTCTCTAATGATTACTGATGTTGAGCATTCTTTCATGTGTTTGTTGGCAGTCTGTATATCTTCTCTGGAGAAATGTCTATTTAGGTCTTCTGCCCATTTTTGGGTTGGGTTGCTTGTTTTTTTGATATTGAGCTGCATGAGCTGCTTGTAAACTTTGGAGATTAATCCTTTGTCAGTTGCTTCATTTGCAAATATTTTCTCCCATTCTGAGGGTTGTCTTTTGGTCTTGTTTATGGTTTCCTTTGCTGTGCAAAAGCTTTTAAGTTTCATTAGGTCCCATTTTTTTTATTTTTGTTTTTATTTCCATTTCTCTAGGAGGTGGGTCAAAAAGGATCTTGCTGTGATTTATGTCATAGAGTGCTCTGTTTATTTTTTTCCGTACATCTTACAGAGAAACCCGAATGAACTTTTGGGCCAAGCCAATAGATTCTATGTAGTAGATAAAGTCTATAAAGAGATTCATTTATTTTTTTTACAGTCCAGCAAATGAAAAGAATTTTAATATTATATGCATTGCAATTCTAACAAAGACCTATGAATTACATGGGTAAGCAAAGACCTATAAATTACGGTGATGATACAGTAACAGAGTGAATATGTATTGGGACCTTACTATCTGCCATTTGTCCAAATAAGTGTTTCACGTATGTTATCTCATTGACCTATCATACCACTTACTATGTTCTTTAGAGAACTAGTTGAGGTCACACAGCTAATATTTGCAAAAGGACTGAAACCCAGATAGACTGACTGAGGAACCTATACTCTATTCTAAAAGAAAAAAATATATATATATATAAACGAGTTCTTGATCAATACCAACTTTACATATTGTTTTCAAGACATTTGTACACATTGAATAACAATTTTAAATAACCTGATATTAGAAAAGAAAATGATATCTATATACAACAAAGAAGGAATGAACAATGACAGCATTCTGTAAGTGGCAAGTAATAGAATTATTTTGAGATTAAATAAAACAAATAAAATTCATTCTAAAGACCTGTAACACATACCCTGTACACATACACTGTAAAGTATCTCAAAACATTAGTTACCAGTGTAAAACCATAAGGTAAAATATGTTTCATCACTTTAATCCTTTGGGTAACTAACCATAGAGATTTACACACAGGTATTTATGCACATACATAATACACATGATTGTGTGTCTGTGTGCATATATACATAAGCAAACATATTTCTTCAATCGCTGCTTTGTTCATTAATAGAAATATTACACCAATGGGAGGTTATACCTGCTTTGTATTGTGAGCAGGGTCTTCACATGCAAGGGTAAAAATAAAAACATATGTACATAATTTAAGAAGAGAATATTGAATGCACAAGACATAGCAGGGTATGGTAAAGCCAGTGAAAGCTTGAGTGATTAAAATGGAGGTTACTGATATCACCTTTAAAAGAAAATTTAAAGGACACCATTAAAGATGAAATGTAGACTATCAGGGTCATTAAAATTTAGACTTAAACGATGTAGTTTAATGAATCAAACCACAGAATGAAAGTAAACCTACTGCATTAAAGATATAAAATAAACTTATCCACATGTTTTATAGAAGCCGCAGTAGGAGCCGTGTGTAAAAGACAGATTAAAGAGAGAGCACTTTTGTATATGTGGATAGCTCTCATGTGGGCAGGGCCAGATTAATATGTAAATTTCATGGGCCTGCTGAAAATGTTGGCAGACCTAATCTTCACTTGAACTTTTGCAAAGCTGACTTAACTCTCTACAAGAAGGGGGAAGAAGTCATTTTTATGATCTTATCTATATACACATACCTATGTAACCTCACACTCATATGTATCCTTGTATGTACATATGCACGTGTATTCATGCACATGTGTGTTTTTGTGTGTTGCACCTTGTACTTCCCTTTGCTCACCTGCTTCAAAATTTTATATGTAACAGGAAATTTTTGTCATGACTAGGAAGTTAAGGTTCAGGTGCCTTAGGCACTCCCACAAATAATCTATTCTAGTTTGGAACTTGACTGCTGCCAGCAGAAGTTGAGGGTTGTCCTCATTAATTTCCATCCAAGCATTTTCTTAGGGAGTAAAGAGGGTTCTTTTTTGAGCCAACATGTATCTTCTTTATCTTCCTTATATTGTACCCATTTATCTGGAGCTCCTGAAATATATGAAAGATGCATAGTCCCTCTATCACTTAGCAGCCCTGTTGAAAAGAAGTACTAAACATTTCCTCATGCTGGCTTTTCCAAACTGGAATTCTGTAAGTTACTACCCCAAATATTTTTTTTAGTATTTTAAGTTTTTTGATAGGAATTAAACATTTCACATTTACGTACAGTTAAAATCACTTTTTTGGTATACAGTTTGATGAATTTTTACACATGCATAGACTAGGTTCTTACAGTCTCGTGCACAGACAGCGTGCAGAAAATTTCCAGCACCCGTGTAATTTCTTTGTGCCCCCCACCCCCCCAGCCCGCCCCAGTGCTAACCCGGTGAACCCAGATCTGTTCGCTATGCTTGTAGTTTTTGCCTCTTCTAGGATATCATGCAAGTGGATGTTGTTATACAGTATGTGGCCTCTTGAGAATGGCTTCTTTCACTTAGCGTAACACATTTGAAGTTTACTCATATTGTTGGGTGTATCAGCACTTTTTTCCTTTCTGTGGCTGAGTGCTCTTTCATGGTGTGGATAGACCACAGTTGGTTTATCCATTTTCCAGGGAAGGAACACTTGGTTGTTTCCAGTGTTTGGTGGTTACAGAAGAAAAAAGCTGTTATAAACATTACATTCAGGTTTCTGTGTGAATATAGATTTTATTTCACTTGGATACCCCAAATTTTTAATAGAAAACACTGTCTTCCATGCTTACATTTAGAAAATTGGATTAAAGAAATATTGGTGTCTTGGAACATATATCATGCTTATATGTTTAGTGACTCTTCAAGGGGGCTATTTAGTTTGCAGTATTTCCCAAATATTTCTCCAGCAGACCAATTTTTTACATATAGTATCTATTATACCCAAGAATTAGTGTTCTAAGGGACACCATTTAGTAAACATTACTACAGGGTATCTTAATTCTCAATAACAAGCACCTTCAAGGTTTCCAAATTTATTAACACAAGGAGTAATTAGGCTGTTGGTGGCTTTAAAAATTTCTAGCTTTGGGGGGGGCCCTTTTATTATTCAAAACTGGTTTTCTTTTCATGATAATATAACTTAACAAAATCTCCATGGCTTAACACAAAAATAGTTGATTTCTTTCTCATAACACATGCCTCACACTTGAGAGCTGGTGGGGCTGTGCTCTACACGGTCACCCAGGAAGTCAAGCTGATGGGAACCCACCATCTCGTCTGCACGTGGTCAGGTGTAGCAGCAGCTGATAAGAACCTGAATGCTCTGCAGTGCTTCTGAGGCACTTCCTGTGCTTCAGAAGTATTCTGTGGCGCTTCCATCCATGGACAGTCAACCAGAATTTATTGCATAACTGCTCCTAATTGTAGGGTTCTGACCGATGAAGGGGAATGGACAAAATACTTGGGGCTACCACTGTATCTGCCACAGCTTATGACACTCCTTAACTTCTTTTTATGAGCAAAATTGCCACGATGTTAACCGATTGATGTCTCCTGAATGTCATGATAGAGTAATATAAATATTGTACAATGGTGAATAGAGTTTGCCACAGAATGAGGTTGTATTGAATGTAAAGGAAGAATAATCATTAGTAAGATATCCCACATGTAAGAGCAAGAGAAGAATTTCAGAAAATTACAGCAGGGAATTAAAAGAGTGTTTAGCATTCACTTAAAAATGGTAGCTGTGTAGTCCAGGAATGTGTTATATGGTACAAAAAGTTAATAAAACAATGCAGTTACTACCATGATCAGATGATTAAGGTTAGCATGTCAGTGAAAGCCACAGAATAGGAAAGGCAACTATTTCAAATACTGAGCACTTTACATGTACCTCTTTCTGCCTTAGGTACTTTATTTTATAAGTTTTGTTTTCCCTTTTTAATTTTATAATTTTTATTGAAATATAGTTGATTTACAATGCTGTGTTAGTTTCAGGTGTACAGCAAAGTGATTCAGTTATATCTATGCATATATATGTTCTTTTTAAGATTCTTATCCATTATATGTTCTTAGAAGATATTGTGTATAGTTCCTGTGCTATACAGTAGGTCCTTGTTGGTTATCTATTTTATATATAGTAGTGTGTATATTTTAATCCCAAACTCCTAATTTCTCCCTTCCCCCACTTTCCCCTTTGGTAACCATAAGTTTGTTTTCTGTGTGTGTAAGTCTATTTATGTTTTATAAATAAGTTCATTTGTATCAATTTTTTATATTCCACATACAAGTGATGTCATGTGATATTTGTCTTTCTGTGTCTGACTGGCCTCACTTAGTATGTTAATCTCTATGTCCATCCATGTTACTTCAGATGGCATTATTTCATTCTTTCTTATGGCTGAGTAATATTCCATTGTGTGTTCATACCACATCTTCTTTATCCATTCATCTGTTGATGGACACTTAGGCTACTTCCATGTCTTGGCTGTTGTAAACAGTGCTGCTAAGAACATTGAGGTACTTGTGTCTTTTCAAATTATAGTTTTCTCTGGGTGTAAGCCCAGCAGTGGGATCTCTGGATCATATGGCAATTCTATTTTTACTTTTTAAAATAAACTTCCATTCTGTTTTCCGTAATTGCTGCACCAATTTACATTCCCACCAACAGTGGAGGAGGGTTCCCTTTCTCCACACCCTCTCCAGCATTTATTAGTTGTAGACTTTTTCATGGTGGTCATTCTGAATTGTGTGAGGTGATCCCTCACTGCAGTTTTGATTTGCTTTTCTCTAGTAATTAGCAATATTGAGTATCTTTTCATGTGCCTGTTGGCCATCTGTATGTCCTCTTTGGAAAAATGTCTGTTTAGATCTTCTGCACATTTTTTGATTGGGTGGTTGTTGTTGTTTGTTTTGTGTATTTTTTTTTTTTTTTGGATATTGAACTGTGTGAGCTGTTTGTATATTTGGAAATTAATCCCTTGTCGGTTGCATTGTTTGCAAATATTTTCTTCCATTTGGTAGGCTGTATTTTTGTTTTGTTTATGGTTTCCTTTGCTGTGCAAATGCTTTTAACTTTAATTAAGTCCCATTTGTTTATTTTTGTTTTTATTTCCATTACTCTAGGAGGTGGATCCAAAAAGGTACTGCTGTGATTTATGTAAAAGTGTTCTGCCTATGTTTTCTTCTAGGAGTTTTATAGTATCCAGTCCTACATTTAGGTCTTTAATCCATTTTGAGTTTATTTTTGTGTATGGTGTTACGGAGCGTTCTAATTTCATTCTTTTACATGTAGCTGTCCAGTTTTCCCAGTACCACTTATTATGGAGAGTGCCTTTTCTTCATTGTATATTCTTGCCTCCTTTTCTGTAGATTAATTGAACATAGGTGGGTGGGTTTATTCTGAGCTTTCTGTCCGGTTCCATTGATCTAAGTGTCTGTTTTTGTGCCAGTACCATACTGTATTGATGACTGTAGATTTGTAGTATAGTCTGAAGTCAGGGCACCTGATTCTTCCAGCTCTATTCTTCTTTCTCAAGGTTGCTTTGGCTATTTGGGGTCTTTTGTGTTTCCGCAGAAATTAAAAAAAATTTTTTTTTACTATTTCTGTGAAAAATGCCATTGATAATTTGATAGGGATTACACTGAATCTCTAGACTGCCTTGGGTAGTTTGGTCCTTTTAACAATATTAATTCTTCCAATCCAAGAACAAGGCATATCTTTCCAACTGTTTGTTTCATCTTCCATTTCTTTCATCAGAGTCTTATAGTTTTCCAAGTACAGGTCTTTTGCCTTCTTAACTAGGTTTATTCATAGGTGTTTATTCTTTCTGATGTTATGGTAAACAGGATTATGTCCTTTATTTTTCTATCTGTTATTTTGTTGTTAGTGTATAGAAATGCAACAAATTTCTTTATATTAATTTTGTAACTGTAAGTTTACCAAATTACTTGATGCAGATGACAGGATATTATTCATAGAAAATCTTAAGGATGTCACCAGAAAACTACTAGACCTTGGCACTGTATATTCATGAACAGATTAAGTGTATTACAGTGATTTTTCTTAAAATATCAGGAAATAGTGAGAAGCAAGCAGAATAGCAACAGCAACAGTACTTTTGAAAAATGCACTTGGTATTTGTAAGTAATTCTTCTTAAGTAAAAGAAACCCATGGTCATAAAAGTTTGAGAAACACTGAACAGTAAATTTTTCTTTTTGGAGATTTATAGCACATTAAGAGCTTGAAAAACATTCCAAGAAGAAATCAGTTTAAAGCCATTAAACCCAAGTTTACCAAGCTGTTTATCATAGAGCTAAAAAGAGTAAAGAAAAATTAATGTATCACACACTGCTGGGCCTGGTGTACAAATGAAAGAAATAGTAGTTGTTGAGCTTATTGTTTTCCTACATGTCTTTCTGGGTGTGCCAAGAAAGACAGGACCTAACCGCTTATTATGTGGGCCTTTCCTTGGGCTTATGTTTTCAGTGGTGAACCTGGAGGGATGATACAACGCCTCACTCCTGCCCTCCAAACCATAAGAGGCCTTGCTTACTGCTTGCTGTGCAAGTGGTAGATCCCTGAAACTCAGTTTTCCTGATCTGCAGTACAATCCCACTATGTGCACAATAACGATTTGACCTTGTTGCACCTCCCATGTGAGACTTGAGGTCCAAGGGAAGTGAAAGCAAATAGGCTGATATTCAAGCTTTTTACTGAGCTATAAGAGAATTTTTGTCTCTCTCCCAGGAGTGTCATGTCTCTTCTGCCAACATCCATGTACATTTTAAGGTAGCTTACTAGCTTATAACTAGGGTAAATTCAAATCCAGGATATAATAGTATAATGTAGTAATAATAAACTTTCAGCTTTTTCCATAAGTTGGTTAATTTGAGTAATTTTTCCAGGGCTACCAATTTTGACAGAGGAGAAATATGAGTTACTAGACAATCAATTCATAGATGCTATGATCTACCACAGTTACAAGGTCTTAATTAGCATTTGAGTGCTTACTCTTTCATTTACTGTGGAAAGCACTTGACATGAATTAACTTGTTTAGTCTTCAAAGCCGCTCCATGATTTAGGTACCAGTATCTTCATTTTACAGATAAGGGCACTAAGACATAGAGGGGTTAATTAATTTTCCTAAGGTCAAACAGTAAGCAGTGGGCTTGGAATTCAAACCCCAGGCACCAGAACCAAATTTCTATCCATCACATTTAGAGAAAGGAGATTTGGAGTTTTAAATTTATTCACAATAGAAACAAGAAAAAAAATAATAAAATACTTTATTGAAGAACAATTTTTTGAAATATTAAAAGCCTTAATTTGCAAATGTCTACCCATAAAGAGAAAAGCAGATCAAAATCTTATTGTCAAACAAGTATAAAGAATATATGAGAAGAGAGCAAATGAGTTTTGAACTAGGAGAGCCCCACCAATTCAAGATATGGTTAACACTCCTTATTTAATCATTCAGATTGTATCAAGCAGAGCAGCCCTGTTCAGATGGTAACACTGGTCCCTAATCCTGAAAGTCAAGAGTTCCTTTGTTGGTGTGGCAAAGCAATTCAGTCAGTTGAAAAGTATCTATTTCATGTAGCCCCAATTCTTCATGACATATACTTTACATAGCTATGATAGGTTAGTACAACTGTAGTGTTATAGGAAACTTTGGGGCTAACCAAGCCACGCAAAATGATTATTCACGATATGAAGATTTACAAATTTTAAGCACCTTCTGGTATAGGGATCAACAAACTGTGGCAGGTGGGCCAATTCTAGTCCACCCTCTGTTTTATAAATAGATGTTTCTTGGAACACAGTCACACCCATTTGTTTGGTATTGTCTACGACTGCTTTGTGCTGCAGTGACAGAGATGAGTAGGGCAACTGCCACTGAGGCCATATGAACTGCAAAGCCTGCAATATTTCGTATCTTGTCCTTTAGAGAAAAAGTTTGCTGATTCCTGTTTTAGTACCTTATGCACATTTTCATCAATAATAAATATTTTATTCAGCGTGTATATAAAAGTGAGTCAAACATGGAGCTTTAATGTTTAGAAATGAACCCTACTATCAGTATACGCTGAACTTCGATAGTTTTTGTTTGTAAATATTTCTACAGTGTGACAGTGAATTAAACTAGTTGACCATAAATTTTTATTCCATTTAATGATGTTAATGGTTAAAGCCACACATCATCTTGCCCATTTCATAGTTACCTTTAGCGGTTTTTCCTTCCCCAAGGGATCCATGAATTTTCTTACTTAACATTTCTCATGATAGACCTTGCTAACTGTTCACAGCCTTTGATCTGCATAGATCTTGGAGACTGTATCTTTCTCAACAAGTTTAAATCATTCTCATCCAAATGATTTCAGGCAATTACTATCAAATGGTTGTTGAAAGAAATTATTTGCCATCTGGGCCTTAGACTGAATATACTGTTTGTAACTTTTTGTTTACGTAACAAGTCTGTTGAATATTTTCTTCATATTTTGCATGATAAATTATTCTATTGATAAATAAATAGAAACTTGTTTTTGATTCTGAAATAGGAACTACAGAGCTGTGTAGGAAATGACCTTGATGCAACAGTGTCCTCCAAGTACACTTCCAATCACTATCCCAGTGGTCTTAGAACAAAACAATCTCAGAGCTTCAGATGATTAAATACCATAATTTTAAACTGAAATTTAAAATACACAGTGATAAGTTAGGTGAGAAATGTGGGGTAGGTTTACAAATTTAGGACAGGGTGCAAGCAGGGTGAAAGCCCTATTATACCTTAATCCTGAAGTACATGATTCAGGAACAAGGGAGCCAAAAATACAGAAGGTGCTTGGTGTCAAAATCTTCTCTCGTTGTATTGGAGAGACACAGGGGCAAGTATTGCCACAGCTGTAGACAACCAGTGACTTGATGGAGAGCATGGATTTTGTTTTTGTTTTTTCAGTGTGATACTGACGGCACAAATGTTGTACCTCTATACCTCCTATAAATGTAACACTTTACACATACTGCCTCATGTATACTTGATATTTCCATCCCTTCCTATTTTTGACAAATGCTCTACTGTAATTAGTCACATTAGCTTCTACACTTAGTTTCATCTGTACTTGTTATTTGTTCTCTGATTAGCAGTGCTAAATACAGTTTTTTTGTAAATGGTATAATTGACACACAGTTGTCTCTCCATATCCATGGGTTCCCCATCCACAGATTCAACCAAACTTGGAGTTCAGTCTGTGGTTGGTTGAATCGGAAGATACGAATGGTAGACATGGAAGACCAATGGCCCTATGCCAGTTTATGTAATGGACTTGAGCATCCCTGGGGAATTGGTATCCATAGAGGTCCTGGACCAATCCCCTGCAGATACCTAGGGATGACATTATAACATTACCTTAGTTTCAGGTATACAACATAAAGATTTGATAAGTCTAGTTAACAACTATCACTATAAATAGTTATAATTCTTTATTCTTGTGATAAACACTTTTAAGATTTACTATCTTAGCAGCTTTCTAATGTGCAATACAGTATTATTTACTAGAATCATCATGTACAATACATCCCCAGGATTTATTTACTTTATTATTGGAAGTTTGTACCTTCTGACACACTTTACTGATTTCGTCTACCCCCACCCCTTGCCTCTGGAAACCACCAGTTTGTTTTCTGTATTTATGAGCTTTTTTTTTTTTCCTTTTGGATTCTGCATGTAAATGAGATCATCCTCTGTTTGTCTTCATCTGTTTGACTTATTTCACTTAGCATAATGTGCTTAAGGTCCATCCATGGTATCACAAATGGAAATATTTCAGTTTTTATGGCCGAATAATAGTCCATTCTATATATATATAGATAGATAGATGATAGATACATATATCTATCTATATGTATATTTCTATCACAATTTCTTTTTGTATTCATTCATTAATGAACACTTAGGCTGTTTCTTGATCTTGGATATTGTCAGTAATACTGCAACAATATGGGAAATGTATATATCTTTCAAAATTAGTGGTTTTGTTTTCTTCAGATAAATACCCAGAAGTTGAATTGCTGGATCTTATGGCATTTTTATTTTTAATTTTTGGAAAAACTTCCAACTGTTTTTCCATAGTGGGTACTTCAATTTACATTTCCAACAACAGTGCACAATGGTTTCCTTTCCTTCATATCCTTGCCAAAACTTGTTATTTCTTGTCTTTTTGATGACAGCCATTCTAATAGGTGTGTGGCAAGATCTCATTGTGGTTTTGATTTGCATTTCCCTGATCAGCGACGTTGAGCATCTTTGCATGTACTTGTTAGGCCATTTGTATCTCTTTTGAAAAATATCTATTCAGATCTTCTGCCACTGTTTTAACAAGATTGGTTTTTGTTTTTTGCTATTCAGTGTTACGAGTTCTTTATTCTTTATGTATTTTGCATATTTACCCCTTATCACACATATGATTTGCAAATATTTTGTTATTCCATAATTTGCCCTTTTATTTTATTGGTTTCCTTTGCTCTGAAGGAACTTTTGAGTTTGATGTAGTTCTACTCTTTTGTTTTCGCTTTTGTTGTAAAATTCGAAAAATTATCACCAAGATTGACATCAAAGAGTTTACTGCATATGTTTTCTTCCAAGAGTTTTATGGTTTAAGGCCTAATATTCAAGTCTTTAATGCATGTTGCATAAATTTTTGTGTATGGTGTAAGGCAGTGGTCTAGTTTCATTCATTTGCATGTGGCTGTCCAGTTTTTACAGCAACATTTGTTGAAGAGACTATTCTTTCCCAATTGTATATTCTGAGCTACTTTGTTATAAATTAATTGATCATATATGCATAGGTTTATTGCTGTACTCTCTATTCTGTTCCATTAATAATGTGTCTGTTTTTATGCTAATGATGTACTGTTTTGCTTACTATAACTTTGTGGTATAGTTTGAAATCAGGGTGTATGGTGCCTCCAGCCTTGTTCTTCTTTCTCAAAATTGCTTCGGCTATTCAGGGCCTTTTATGGTTCAGTAGAAATTTTAGGATGACTTGCTCTATTTCTGTGAAAAATGCCATTGGAATTTTGTTAGGGATTGCATTGAATCTATAATTTGCTGAGTAGTATAAACAGTTTAACAATATTAATTCTTCCAATTAATGAGCATGGAAGATCTTTCTTTGTGACGTCTTCAATTTATTTCATCAGTGTCTCATATTTTTCAGTGTACAGGTCTCTCACCTCCTTGGTTAAGTTATCCCTATGTAGGAATTGAAGCAATATGAAGCAATTGCAAATGGGATTGTTTTCTTAATTTCTCTTTCTGAGAGTTTGTTATTAGTGTATAGAAATGAACAGGTTTTTTTGTTTGTTTGTTTTTTGTGGTACGCGGGCCTCTCACTGTTGTGGCCTCTCCCGTTGCGGAGCACAGGCTCCGGATGCGCAGGCTCAGCGGCCATGGCTCACGGGCCTAGCCGCTCTGCGGCATGTGGGATCTTCCCGGACCGGGGCACGAACCCGTGTCCCCTGCATCGGCAGGTGGACTCTCAACCACTGCGCCACCAGGGAAGCCCAAGAAATGAACAGTTTTGATATTGATTTTGTATCATGCAACTTTACTGAATTTACTAGTTCTAACAGATTTTTGTAGGGTCTTTAGGACTTGATATTATGTAATATCAAGTCATCTGCAAACAGTGACAGTTTTACTTCTTCCTTTCCAACTTAGGTATCTTTCATTTCTTTTTCTTTCTGATTGCTATGGATAGGACTTCCAACACTATGTTGAATAAAAGTTGTGTGAGTGGGCACTCTTGTCGTGTTACTGATCTTAGAGGAAAGTCTTTCAGCTTTTCACCATGGGGAATGATGTTAGTTGTGTGTTTGTCATAAATGGCCTTTATTATGTTGGAGGTGTATTTACTCTAGCCTTGTTAAGGGTTTTTATCATAAATAAATGTTGAATTTTGTCAAATGCTTTTTCTGTATCTATTGAGATAATCATGATTTTTTTATCTTTCATTTTGTTAATGTGGTGTATTACGTGGATTGATTTGCACATGTTGAACCATCCTTGTGTCCTTGGAATATATTCCACTTGATCATGGTGCATAATTCTCTCAGTGTGTTGTTGAATTTGATTTGTTAATATCTTGTTGAGAATTTTTGTATCCATATTCACCAGAGATATTGGCCAGTAATTTTCTTTTCTTGTGGCTTCCTTGTCTAGTGTTGGTATGATGGTTTTGCTGGCCTTGTACTATGAGTTTGGAGTGTTTCCTCCTCTTCTATTTTTTAAAGGAGTTTGAGAAGGATTGGTATCAATTCTTGTTTGAATGCTTGATAGAAATCACTGATGAAGTTGTCAGGTCCTGAACTTTTGTTTAGTGAGAGGTTTTAGATTACTGATTTCATAGCTCTTAGTTTTACTGATCTTTTCTACTGTCTTTTGGTCTCCATTTATTTCTGCTCTGTTTTTATTTCCTTCCTTCTGCTAACTTTGAACCTCATTTTTTTTTCCTTTTTCTAGTTCCTTGAAGTGTGAAGGTAGGTTGTTTGAGATTTTTCTTATTTCTTGAAGCAGGCATTTGTCATTATTTACTCCCTCTTAAAACTGCTTTTGCTGCATCCAGTAAGTTTTGGTATTTTGTATTTCCATTCTCGTTTGTCTCAAGATGTCTTTTGATTTCTCTTTTGTTTTACTTTCTGACCCATTGCTTGTTCAGTAGCACAGTAGCATGTTGGGGAATTGGCACATATTTGTGAATTTTCCAGTTTTCTTCTTGAAATTGATTTCTAATTTCATACCATTGTTGTAAAAGATGCTTGATATGATTTTAGTCTTCATAAAATTATTAAAATTTGTTTTGTGGTTTATCATATGATCTATTCTCGAGATCATGTGCCCTTGAGAAGAATGTGAATTCTGTTGCTTTGGGATGGAATGTTCTATATACACCTGTTAAGTATACACCTAAGTTAGGCAGTATACTGGCCTAACTTATTACAGGTTTTTGTTTTGTGGTTCCCATGAGTCTTACATACAACAGCATTATAACATACCTATAAAGGTTCACATATAACAACATATTTATAACAGTCTATATTAAGTTGATAACTGCTTAAGTTTGAACACATTTTAAAGCTCTACATTTTTACTCTCCTCACTGGCTTTATGTTTTTGATGTCAGATTTACGTCTTTATCTTGTATATCCCTTAAGTAATTATTGTAGCTACAGTTATTTTTACTACTTTTGACTTTCAACCTTTATACTACCTTCAGTAAATATTTACCTTTACCAGTGGGGTTCATATTTTCATAAGTTTTTTTGTTACTAGTTAGCGCCCGTTTTTCATTTAAAAAATTTCTTTAACATTTCTTGTAAGACTGGTTTAGTGATAATTTATTCTTTTGACTTTTTTTTCAGTCTATTTTCTTTATTTTTTTCTGGTTTTATTTTTATTTTTTATTTTTTATTCTTTTATTGAAGTATAGTTGATTTACCAATGTTTCACATTACCTCTAAGTGATTCAGTTATACACAAACATACACACATACGTATATATATAAATTCTTTTCAGATTCTTTTTCATTTTAGGTTATTACAAGACATTGAATATAGTTGCTTGTGCTATACAGTAGGTCCTTGTTTTTTAATCTATTTTATGTATAGTATTGTGTATCTGTTAATCTCAAATTCCCAGTTTATTCCTCCCCACCCCTTTCCACTTTGGTCATTATAAGTTTGTTTTCTATGTCTGTGAGTCTATTTCTGTTTTGTAAATAAGTTTATTTGTATAATTTCTTTGATTCCACATGTGGTATCTTATGGTATTTGTCTTTCTCTGTCTGATTTACTTCCCTTAGTATGATAATCTCTAGGTCCATCCATGTTGCTGCAGATGGCATTATTTCATTCTTTTTTATGACTGAATAATATTTCATTGTGTGTGTGTGTGTGTTTATCTTCTTTCTCCATTCATCTGTCGATGGACATTTAGGTGGCTTCTATGTCTTAGCTATGATAAATAGTGCTGCCATGAACACTGGGCTATCAGAAACACATATTGTTTCTGATTAGAGTTTTTGTCTTTTCCAGATATATGTCCAGGAGTGGGATTGCTGGATCATATGGTAATTCTATTTTTAGTTTTCTGAGGAACCTCCATACTGTTTTCCACAGTAGCTGTACCAACTTACATGCTGACCAACAATGTAGGAGGGTTCCCTTTTCTCCACACTCTTTCCAGCATTTATTATTTGTAGACTTTTTAATGATGTCCATTCTGACTGGTGTGAGGTGGTACCTCAGTGTAATTTTGATTTGCATTTATCTAATAATTAACGATGTTGAACATCTTTTCATCTGGATGTTGGCCATTTGAATGTCATATTTGGTGAAATGTCTGTATAGGTCTTCTGTGCATTTTTTGATTGTTTTTTTCTGTTTTTGTTTTGATATTGAGCTGTATAAGCTGTTTATATTTTGGAATTTAAGCCCTTGTCAGTCACATCGTTTGTAAATATTTTCTCCTAGTCCATGGTTTGTCTTTTCCTTTTGTTTATGGCTTTCTTTGCTATGCAAATGCTTTTAAGTTTAATTGGGTCCCATTTTTTTACTTTTGTTTTTGTTTCCATTACTCTAGGAGATGGATCCACAAACAATTGCCATGATTTATGTCAAAGTTTGATCTGCCTATGTTTTCCTTGAGGAGCTTTATAGATTCTGATGTAACATTTAGCTCTTTAACCCATTTTGAATTTATTTTTGTATATGGTGTTATAGAATGATCTAATTTCATTCTTTTATATGTAACTGTCCAGTTTTCCAAGCACTACATGTTGAAGAAACTGTCTTTTCTCCATTGTATATTCTTGCCTCCTTTTTTTGTAGAGTAATTGACCATAATTGCGTGGATTTATATCTGTGCTCTCTATCCTGCTCCACTGATCTATGTGTCTGGTGCCAGTACCATACTGTTTTAATGACTGTAGCTTTGTAATATAGTGTGAAGTCAGGGAGCATGGTTTCTCCAGCTCAGTTCTTCTTTCTCAAGATTATTTTAGCTATTCGGGGTCTTTTGTGTTTCCATGAAAATTTCAAAATCTTTTGTTCCAGTTGTGTGAAAAATGCTATAGGTAATTTGATAGAATTAATCTATCAAATTGAATTGAATTACATTGAATCTTAGATTGTTTTGGGTAGTATGGTCATTTTAAGAGTGTTGGTTCTTCCAATCTAGGAATAAGGTATATCTTTCCATCTGTTTGTGTGGTATTCAGTTTCTTTCATTGATGTCTTATATTTTCCAAGCATAGGTCTTTGCCCTCCTTAGCTAGTTTTATTCTTAGATATTTTATTCTTTATGATGTGATAGTAAATGGGATTGTTTTCTTAATTTCTCTTTCTGCTATTTCATTGTTAGTGTATAGAAATGCAGCAGACTTCTGTATATTAATTTTGTATCCTGCAGCTTTACTGAATTCATTGATGTGCTCTAGTAGTTTTCTGGAGGCAGCTTTAGGATTTTCTAAGTAGAGTATTATATCATCTGCAAATTACTCCTTTAGGTTTTTCTTGTCTGTGAACTTTTTATCTCTTTCACCTCTGAATGATAACTTTTTCAGGTAGAATATTCTTAGTTGGAAATTTTTTTTTTCTTTCAGCGCTTTGAATATATCATGGTTATCCCTTCAGGCCTGCAAAGTTTCTGCTGAAAATTCTGCTGATGGTCTTATGGGGGTTCTGTTGTATGGAACAAGGTGTTTCTCTCTTGCTGCTTTTAAGATTCTCTCCTTGTCTTTTACTTTTAATGTTTTAATTAAAATATGTCTTGATCAGCATCTTTTTGGATTCATCTTTTTTGGAGCTCTCTTTATACATGGATTTGGATGTCTGTGTCCTTCCCCAAATTAGGCAAGTTTTCAGTCATTATTTCTTCAAATAAGGTATGTGCTCCTTTCTTTCTCTCTTCTCCTTTTGGGACTACTGTAATGCAAATGTTAGTCTACTTGATGTTGTCCTATAAGTTCCTTTAACTGTCTTCAGTTTTTTTTTCATTCTTTTTTCTTTTTGGTATTCTGATGGGTAAGTTCCACTGCCCTGTCTTTGAGTTCACAGATCCTTTCTTCTGCTTTGTCTATTTTGATGTTAAATTTTCCTTAGTGTATTTTTAATTATTGTATTCTTCAGCTCTGTGACTTTTATTTTGTACTTTCTTACATTTTCTATGTGTTGAAGTTCTCATTGTGTTCTCCTGAGTTAAAGGAGCATCTTTATGATCATTACTTTGAACTCTTTATCAGGTAAATTACTTATCTCCATTTCATGAAGATTTTTTCTGAGGTTCTATCTTGTTCTTTTGGGGGGAACATATTCCTTTATTTTGCTTTTTTCTCTGTGCTGATTTCTGTGCATGAGATGTAATAGCCCTCCTTCTCAGTCTTAAAGGAGGGGTCTTGTGTAGGAAATGAACCATATCATTCATCTGTGCCCTAGCTCTTGGTTTTCTCTGACACATTTGTGATTGTTCAAGCAGCCTATTTTATTTTTAATAGCTCAAAGTAGTTGCACGTGTGCAAGACCTGTCAGCATCCCAAATAGGAGGAACTCACCAAGGACTTAGATTCAGGCTGATTGGAAGCTCTTAAATTATGCTGCAGCTCTTAAATTATGCAGATTTATACTGTCTGGTGGGATCATAGTTTTATGCCAATTTGGCCTCCAAAACCAAGTGTTCTGGAGATGTGCTCTGAATGGAAGTTGCAAAAATCAGGGCTCCAGACAAGTAAAATAGTTCTTTTCTGGAAGTTATCAGTGAGCTATAGTGAGGCAGAGGGAGAAAACTGAGCTGGTGTTCACCAGCCTATGTTCCCTGAGAGTATGTCCATAGGACTCAGGTCCTATGCCCCTCAGGTCAAAGATCCAGGGCAAGCAAATACGCCTCTATCACAGAAAGAATGGGAGTGTTTCAGTCTCTTGTTTGTGCAGTGTCCTCGGCATGGTAGTCTGCCAAGAACTGTCACTCTGATTGTTAGAGTCCCAAGAGACTCAGGAGCACAAGGCCCTCTGGCCTCTAGAGCCAGGTGAGGGGTATCCCCTGGGAATCATCCTCTAAACCCAGGGCATCAGGTATAAAAACTGAATTATTAAATTCATGTAAAACTCCATTATGGAAGATAGTGGTTTTTCTTAGCACTGCAGAGGGAGAGTGTGAAATCGGCATCTTCTGGCTGGAATGGGGCAGAGGAGGTGCATAAGCATGGTGCTCATGGAGGGAGGGGGAGGTGGCACCCACCTGCTGGAACAGGGCAGAGGAAGAGTGTGAAGATGGTGTCACCAGCCTCTGTCCCACAAAAGTATGCCAGCAGGCGCCTATATGTGTACTAAATGAGATGCCTGCACCTCAGTCTGACATTTTAAAGTTAGCAAATGAGCCTCTTTCATATACAGTCTGGGTGCCTCTTGTTCTGCTGCTTCTGTACCTAGCCCTGGGGGAGGTGAGCCTGAGCATGTGAGCCCTTTAACAGAGTCATTTCTCAGTTTTTCTGTGCCCTTGTGGGTCTCATGGAATTGATCAGCTAGTTTTTAGTTTATTCAGAGAAAATTGTTCCTTATGCTGCTGTAGATTTGAAGTGTGTGTGGGAGAAGTTGAGTTCAGGATCTTCCTATGTTGCCATCTTCAACTGGAACCAGAGCTAAATATTCAGTAATAACACAGCAAATATAAATAATACAGAAAAATAACACATTTCAGCAAGAAATTATTTGTAGAAGAAATTTCTGAATCCTAGTGACTCAACTGCCCACTGAGTTGGTTACTCCACTGATACCCCTCCTTATACTTCTAGAAACATGCTACATGTGTGCTGGTGGCAGGCTGGGGTGGGAAGGGAATGGGGATGGGCAAAAGGAAGTCGCTGATGATCAATACAGATAATTCTCACAATCTTATAGGACCTTTAATTTTAAATGATTATTCAGATATCTATGGAAAAATGTGCAACACTAACGTATATTAATATTTCAAAAAAGTTTCAGAAGCAAGAAAATTTTTAGAATCCTGCTCCCTGGTCTCTATCAAAATCTGAAGATATTTAATACTTTCTCACAATCCAGATTTCTATTTTAAGACAGTTCCTCAGACGTCTCCAATAACTAAAATTCTTCTCTTTAATATTTAGGAGGTGGAGTTTATAAAACGACCCACCACTTATTTCCTATCCTTTCATGTAGACCCATCTTTTCATAATGACCATAGTCCTCAACTATGTAGACTGATTCTGGGGAATATCTCCAGTGTTAATATCTCTTACTTGCCCTGACCTATCTGCTACTTTACATGCAGTAAATATGAATATTTGTCATGAATATTGTCAAGCAGATCAAAGAACACATTCTAGAAAATTTAGAGAGTATAAAGTTAGTACTATCTCACCCTCTACTCTGCCATATAGATAGTTCTACTACCATCTGAAAATAGCATTTACAAGTTCAACAGTCAAATGACAAAACTTAGTAGAATATTTATAGCAAATTTTAAAGTCTGATGGATTTCTTCTCATCTCAGTATGCTTACATAGCTTCGTTCTCTTAAGTTATTCTGCTGATATATCAAACTATTACCAGCAACAGGTCAAATAAAACTGTTACACAGTGGTCCAATTTCAGTATGACTTAAATCAGGGCTTTTTCAATTTCTTGCGTATAGAAATCGCTTTGGTATCCTGTTAAACTACAGATTCTGATTCAGTAGATCTGGGTTAGCATCTGAGATTCTGCATTTTTAACAAGTTCACAGGTTATGCTGAGGCACCCGACTCAGATTTCACACAATTAAAGAAACAAAACTTTAAAACATTTATGTTTTCCTAGGTATGTCACAGTTCTCCTTCATGAGTGTGTAGAATGGAACATTTCTGAAGTATGTACACATAAGCTTACTAGCATCTGAGAACAGTTGGGAAAAGAAAATGGGAGTTAATATGTCAATAACTCATAGACAAAAACAGCTAATATACAATTATAGTAGCAATATCAAACAATATTGAAGTCAAGCACATTCAAAAATTATAAATGAAAAGCAAATCATTTATCTAAGAAAGTTTTTATTTTCACAAATATTTAAAAATGTAGCTTCCTTTGAGCCAGGAAAGGAAGAAGCAGAGTATGCCTATATGTATTTGATACAGATATTCAGCACTGACTCATTCTTAGTTCATTAGCTCAGCTCACTGCAAATAACTCAGAAAAACAATCATAGGTAGTTCTGTTAGTGTATGCAGAAAAGGGTAAGGGACAGTGATCGTTTAAGTGGAGTGAGTGGAGTGGTTATTTAGAGTTGTAGACGGGCCAGAAAAGGCAGACAAAGAGAGAGCAGCCACAGTGTCTCTAATACATTGAACTTCAACCGGAAACGCTGAACTGACAGGTGGAACACAGCTGCAACAAACTCGAGCTCCAAAGATAATTAATGTGTAGCTCAGACATTGAAAATGGGTTAAGATTGACAGATTATTTCACATGTAAAAATCCAAATACAAATATCCAGCACTTTCACAAGAACAAATTTTCAGGGATAACCAATTTGCCTTATTAGTACATTTTTTTCCTGAAATGATACCCCCTTTTCTTCTCTTTTTCTGAGAACTGAAAACTGTATAGCTCTTTTCATGTACTTGTCAGCAACAGTAAGCCTTCACCCGTTTTAAGATGCTATAGATTCTCTAACTTATGTTAACTCTTTTGCATATGCTATACATTTTCAAACTTAAGTTTTGAACAACTATAGTTTTGTGGTGATTAAACATACCTTGGAATGAAAATGTGCCACTTTACAAAATGGTGCAAGTTTTCTATGGAATAAAACATACAAATTCATTCACGTGTACAATGACACTTTCTCTAAGTCAAACAAGTCACGTTTAACACATTCCCAAAAGCGCCCACTCCCAATTCAGCATACGCACATGCACACGGAAACACACACACATCCAAATCCATTTTTTATATGAAAAATCTATCTCCCATTTATTAAATGAAGTATTATTTTTTTCTACTGGGTATTTTTAATGTATTTCACTTATCTTTGAGTATGAATTATCCTTCCTCATACATAATATATAGAATTTAGAGAAAACATGGTGAGGAATGGTAAAGATTAGAATATTCATGTATTTAGTTATAGACACATAAATCAAAGCCTTTTTCCTGATATCTGTATACTATGAGATGCATTTTTGTATGAAGATTTAAAATTGATTGGTTATACAGTTCTGCCATGAGGTGGATATGTAATTTCTCAACCAATTCTTCTGAACAGTTTCTACTTTACATCATTCAGCCCTACTTAGTTTAAGATTTAAAGAAGTATCCTTTATATTCCTCCTGGATCAACATGTTCACAAATATCCTAATATGGCGAAAGTAGACTCAAGTATCAGAAGAGGATGTTTAGGATCTCATATGTCCATATCTTAGGGGGATACTTTTTTTCTGTTCCCAATAAATGAGAGGACATTATTACATCAGTATGTTTTGAGTATCTTCAAGATTTTCCAACAATCCTTCCAAACTGGTGGTATCTTAGTTTGGGGTTTTCAGTATTTACCCTGGCAGCTAGCATGAGGAGATTAATTATTCTTGATTTTAGTATCTAGACAAACCAGTTACTAATAATTTATCCTAGAAACCTCTGTGTGTAAACATAGGCAGAATGTGATCCATCTTCTCTTTCTATGGGGGGCCTTTTTAGGGGGCCTAGTGCTCTCTGCCATAAGTGAACCCCTGCTAAAGAAAGCAGGGTTACCTAACAATATGTCTTCTAATAAAAAGGAAATATACTTCATAGTCTAGAATTTAAATACTGTAACTCTAAAGCATGACCAAGTATCTTTTTATTTCCTTTTCCCCCAACTGGCTCAAAAAATTAGCAAAGGAAAAAGTGGTCAAGATTGAATTCAGAAATGTTTCATGAGGAAATATAGATGCATAAAGAAATAAAAATTCAGATAGAATTCATCGGTCAGAAAACCAGAGTAAATGTTTTGTGACACAACAGGAACTGGACAAAAGCACAGGAATTTAAGGAGCAACATTTTTTAATGTTTGAAACCAGTCTTTCTGAGGCGACTGTGAAAGCAAGAATTATTACAACAAATAACTATGAATGGACATTCTACTCTTTGTAATCTCCCACACAATAATTTCTTTATTATCATTTACATCTCTTAATACTAGCACAGCATTCTGAAGTTGCCAAGCATAAGTTATATGCAACTGAGTGAAAAGATCAAAATCTACTCAGATTTCCAGAAGAGCTGCAGAATGTGGAAAATGACAAAGTCCCTAAACATGTTCATTTGCATTATCACTGACAAAAATGTGAGCCATATTGTTATAAAGAGCATGGTGATAAGGCTTGCTCATGCTGTGTGAAGGATTTAATAGAGAAAGAAAATTAAATAATGTTTAATAAATGGTTCATAGGCCAGTCATTTAGTTTCCATTCTTAAATGTCTTTCAAAATAGTTGATACTCATGAAATGCAATGTCCTGACAGTCCTGGGGTCTTTGTATTGCAGGGGCACTGATGAGGGTAGTGATGTTTTCCCTTTGATGAGGAAGACAAGAGTTCAGGGTCCAGGATTTGTTTAGAACATCCACCCATCTGCTGAATTTAGCAAACTGGAACCAATCAGTGAATCAGTACCAAATAAAAATAACTGGATAATGCTGAAGCCACATCTGTAGAAACTGAAATCCATTCCATTGTGAACATGTTGAATTTTAAAAGGTGCTGTTTTATTCAAAGTATGGATTTTAATGACATCTTAATAATCCTTTACAAATGTGCTGCTTCTCAGTACAAAAAAAAAAAAAAAAGTGCCACCAGTTCTTCAACTATAAGATAAGGTGTGTTTTGCAAACATAAAGCATATTAAATCTTTATTTTGTAGGTCGATATTAAGAAAGATCCTGATGTAGCTGGTGCATAAATGTAAAGACTCATTTGCTTCCTGGAAAGCAGAAGAAAGGTAAGTACTTATCAAAAACTCGTGGAAAAATAAAACAGGTAATATTCAAATTCTAATTACTGCAGATGTCATGTTTTCTAGTAATTAGCCCAATTTCTCAAGCTGCAGAAAAAATTCTCTGATGAACTTCATGGATAAGGCAGTTATTTTCCCATTCCAGGATACATGGAAGGCTGCTTCCCAGCTCTCAAGAGCTGCGCGTGGCCAGATAAGGAGGGGTAGCTCGTTAAATCTGATCTGGATGAGCATTTCCACTCTTTGCTGTCCCTTCAGACCATCCTCCATTTAGCGGTGTATATACTACTACTTTCGAAAGGACTATTGGCTTATTCTCTTTGTGATCCATTGAGCAAAATCACACCTTAGCTCCACCTTTGCTTTACTCCCTCTTGTACATCCATCTCTTTATTTTTCAATTGTTTATAAATCTTCCCAAAGGCATAATTATTATAATATTCAAAACTGAAGCTTCTTTAAGGAAATCTATATCTGTAATTCTTCTAAATCTAGTAAATCAAGTAATCTACAGAGAACAGTGTTCTTCTCTATTTGTAAAGAAAAAAGACGTATCGTTGTGTAAAGAGCAGTAGCTTTTCCCTGTAACAGTCAGATGTTAAGCCAAACCAATATACTTGTTGACAAAGGCACTCTAGAAAGTTTTCAGTCTTTCACCTTAATAGAGCCATGTACAGACCCAAGATAATTGGCATTCAGGGCTCATTAAGCACTGATGAAATTGTTCATGTAATTTCAGTAGAGAACTATACAGAAAAAATTTATGACTCATACTTCATTTTGAAAAGCATATTTTCCCACTAGAAGAAGTTTTTGTTGTAATTTGGCTTATCAGTGGATGATCTTTTTGTCTATTGTATGTGTTCATATGAATTACTTTGTTTAATCATAACTTATTTGTTACTGGACTAAAGACAGGTCTTAAAGGTGATGCAATATTTCCTTTATGTGTTATAATGTGAATATATTAGGTTAGCGTTTTGAATACCTATTCAAATGGATTGTAGGCAGAATTATTCAGTCCTCTTTTGAGTGAATAGTGACAGAAATAATCAGAACAAAAAATGGAGTTGCCTTTCTAGTCTCAAGCTCTCAATTTCATATCCAAAAAAATATTGTCCAAAAATTCCAGTTCATTTTTCTTCATCTTCAGTTTGACTGATTCACACTGTGAAAATGGACAATTTTGCACAGTTTAAATTTATAACTTTCTGGGATGACTCCATAAGATAGAATGGATGCTAATGAATCCCTGATTATTGGAAACTCATGAAATATTATTACGGATTAGTTGTGATAAATCATGTAAAATATTTAGCATGATTTTGGCACATAATAAAAGCTCAGTAATTATCAGTGGCAGTTCCAGAATTTCTACATGACAGGTTACAGTCAACAGGCTGATTGGAAGTAGAACAAGAAGACTTTTGTTTTGAAGTTGTGATTTTTTCATACCAAGTATATTGCTTTTATTTTGATTGTGTTTATTTTTTGAGGTTCCTGGGAAGGGAGGGGGGACAGAAACTATGGGTAAGTGACAAATTCCCCCCCTACCCCCCACAGGCCATACCTATGCCAAGTATGATTAGTAAAGAAAGGCTTAGGGAAGATAGGGTCAGGCATTCATTCCTCTATGTACAAGGGGGCTTGTGCAGTAATACCTAAAACACAGAGGCCTGAAACACCTCTACAGTTTTGTCAAAACTCAAATCTGTCTACATTTAGCTGATTTTCCTGTAAACTCTGAGTAATTTGGTTTTACTGTGTGAACATTTTTGTCTTCTGTTTTCTTGTATTGTTGTATTCAGTTCTAGCTCCTGAATTGTAATAATTCATCAGGGCTTCCACACTAAACATCTAGAGTGCACACTGTGATTTTGGACAGCATGACTATATGCAACAATCCTGTTTCTATATTAATATGCTATCTTCATTTAAAAATAGCATATTTTTACCTAATTTTAGTTCTATCATTGATTGAGTTTTCATTTCTCATTAATTTCTAGCTTATTTAATTTTCCTTTTTATTTTCTTTTCCCTTGTAAATTCTAATTTCCCCAAATAGCTACCATTTTCAGTTTTACATAAACTTTCCTGGTCATTGATCTATTAAATTAATTATTTGTAATTTTAAAATAATTAACTAGCTAGAAATAATTAGGAAAAGAAAAGTTAGTACATATATAGCTTTTGTGCAACATTCTAACTTTGAAAGGTGACAATTTCATATTTTAGCCCATTCCTCCAATAATAAAGATGAAATATAGTGATCTGCTTGATATTAGTAGGCCTTATTACTCATTCAGGTTTCATTTATGTTTTAATTCACATTTAGTATCTCAAAACTTCGAGGATGTATTAACAATGATAGTTGGCCAGACATGTCCAGAAATATTTGCAGCCTAATTTATAACTCCTGTTTGATAAAATGGAAACAGTAATATATAAACTAACATTACTGAAGCCATATATATATTTTGTTATATACTTACTTATTCTACACTCTTCAATCTGCATGCACAGTATGAAATCATAAAAGCAGTAAACATCACCGCACCAACACTGATTAAGATCATTTCTACCAGGCCAAGGAGTTCTATTTTTCCAGTCACTTGATTTCTGAACAGTTCTGCCTTCTCATCACCGATTGTGCCAGTCTGTAATCAAGTTAACAATTAGCATTATTTCAGTTGATTAGTGGAGCAAATTACTCAAAACTCTCCATTTATGTATCACTCTTTTTTTGAAACACTGCATAGATGTTAGTCATCTTTATCTATAAGAAAAGACAGTGTAATTCCCTTTTCGTGTCAAAGAAGGCAGTAAATGCCAAGGTAGAATATTTAGAGAGAGAAATATAATCTTCCTTTGAAACATGTTATGTAGCCCTCTCCAATACACTGACTTCATTGATCTATACAAAGGTCTTACTGAAATATTTTCCAGTTTTCCAAAGGATGTTTCCTAGTGACAGAGGGAAATTGGAAAGGCCAACAGTTTCTTTCCTCTGAAGACTTCTGTAGTGCATTTCCTCATTCTGTGGCTAATCAATTCTGTGATTTGTACTAAAAATATCTTGTTAGGCACTCGGATAGACTGCAGACACCTACTCTTAGCTGGTCTTTATAAGTTTGGTTTGCTTTTATTAGCACTACAGTATTCACATTGAGTTACTTGGAGTTACGTGTATGTATGACTCTTTCCTAACACAAGCACTATGACAAGAAAAAGTGTTTACTAGTTGTATTATGAAAATAATGTAAAATTATAGGAAGTACTTCATCCTTCTGAAATAAAAACACTGAAAACTAACATAAACCTGATATTTCTGTGTGGCTTCGTTCTCTCAGAATAATTAATTATATAATTAATAATATATAAATTCACCTATATAGGTAATGGAAACACATACAACTTCAAATTCTATACATATGTATTCAATTTTCAAACACTAAAAGCTGTTTCTATATACAAGGAAGTTTACAGTTTTTGGTGACTAAGAGATAAGAATACTAACCTCATTAAGCCAAAGAACAGGCACCATATAATTCTGCTTCAGACCCTTTAATGCTCTGTAATAAACATTGAAAATAATTATAACAATATATACTAATATAATACCCATATATAACAGAAATGTTAGTAATTACTAGTGTAAATAAATGTTCAGAAATTAGTTGCTCTTAAACTTGCTAAGTTCCTTGACTTTTGTTCCTTGTAATGAATCATTTAAATATTACTATGGCTGTTTATCAGACATCTTTCACTCTTATAAATCTTTCTAATACATATTTCTAATTAGATTGACTTTTTCTAAGCATGTATTTTCCCTTTCGACAATTTATACCCAGGAAACTAAAATTGAATTTTAGAAACAATTGTCCTGGAAATATTTGGACAGCTAGGAAAATGAGAAACGCCATCATACACTAATTCCAGAATATGTGTAAATACAATTTCAATACACACTAGATATAATTCTAAATTACAGATGAAAGTTATAAACAGTAATTATTTCATGATATTAAGTCAAAGAAAAGTTGAAATTTTATATTATTTCCACTTAATTTCATACATATACTCACTTTCTGGCAAGAAAATACTAAAAATCATAATGAACCTGTTCAAGAGACTCACCCAATGCTTTTTCCTGGCTTAACCAGTACATTGATCTGCAGGCGTTTTGCAAATTGTAAAGTGAATCCAGTTATCTAAAAAGAGAACAAACTAATTACCAACTTCCTTTAAATAATTCATTTATAATATCTAAAACTTATTTTTACTGTTATATAGAACCTAAGGGAAAACTGTAGTACTTGAAACTTGTGAAATTTATTAAATAATTAATTAGACATATTAAATATTATGTACATAACTCTTCATAGTTACATTTTATGTGTATATGCATGTGTGTATACAGACCTATACACACATGTATATATGCACACACACACAATTTCTTTGCCCAACCTACTGTCAAGGTGATATTTATCTGAATTGGTTTTGGGGAATCAACAACAACAGCAGTGAAACTTAGAACTCATATAGTCAATTTAAATCCCAAATTATATACGGTCAAATATATATTCAGTCAGAACCCATGTGTCATCAGTATAATTATAATACTTCTATCATTAGTTAAAATTAAATGTGACTACTAAAATTCTGGCATGTCTGGCACAAACGTGCCATGTCTGGCACGTTTAACTTTTGAAGAGGAGAATATTAAAATAAATTAAAAGTTGAAACTGTTACACTATAGGAAATTTAATAGATTTTTCCTGACGCTAAGTATAATAGATCTTGCCTCAAATGCGCATATACCCATAAAATCTTTTAATCCCTCGTGATCTACAGTGTCCCTTCATATAAGCAATACTTACAGTTAAGTATAAAATGACAGTAAAATTGTAATTTATACCAAATTGTTTTAAGCCAATTAGAATCATACCCATCATTACTATCCCTGACCTACAAACAATTAAAAAGGATTATAAAGTTCCATATGCTGAAAAAACTAAAATAGAATTACCTCGACATTTCATAAGCAACAACAGGAAGAAACCAATGAGATTTTCCTTGAAATAAAAGTAGGTAATTATATACACATTACTCTATATAAAATAGATAACCAACAAGGACCTACTATGTAGCACAGGGAACTATACTCAGTATTTTGTAATAACCTATAAGGGAAAAAAAAATCTGAAAAAAATACATATAAATATAACTAAATCACTTTGCTGTACACCTGAAATTAACACAACATTGTAAATCAACTATACTTCAATAAAAAATTTTAAGTAATTTGTCAAGATTGTGATGCAGTAAATATCATCAATAAATGTGATTGACAGAAAGGCAAGAACTTAATTTTTCTTTCATTTAAAAAAATGCTAAACCAATCAGATCAATAATGTATTTGCTTACAGGTTCAACATCTAAGTACGTGCTATGTTCCTCTTCATTTGGACTTAAGCCTTCAACAGGCTCTGCAATTTCAGGACTTGCATGTAGAAAATGAGGAAGTGAAATGTACACAGGTTTTCCTGAAAACAAGTTTTAAGAGACAATTGGGATAAATCTTTTTCCTCATTACGCATAGCACTAAAAAGATTTCCTTGAAAATAGATTTTTAAGTTAAAAGAAATGCAAAGTTGGCTTTGAATACTAAATGGGGAATGAGGGTGAGGGAAAATTATTACATCTAATCACTTTTGAGCAAAAATAAAATATAAGCTTCTGCATCATCCTACTAACCATTCAGTTGATGTCTGTCGTTTATCCCTTAGGTGTTTATTTTCAATATGTAAAGCTTAGCTGCTGAACACAAATTTACAACCACATACCTTCATGTTTTAGGGAGTAATATGTCTGTGGACTGAGAATTTAAGAGGCTTTTCTTTCTTTATTCTCACCCACTCCAATATGAAAAAGGTGAGCAAAATAAGATAGACTCCAAATTTCGTGTTTGAGTCAATTCTTCTTTCAGAGACATCCTGAAATATATTTATTTTTATTTACCATTTTCTAGGGTAGAAAAAGTTAGAAAAACGTCAGATGGGTAAGTTGGGATGCTCAGAGTATTCTGAGAATTATTTTCATTTTACCCTAAATCTAAAAGGAGCACAGGGATTCTGCACAACAAAGAAAGCCATCAAAAAATGAAAAACCTACCTATGGAATGGGAGAAAATATTTGCAAAACACATATCCCATAAGTGATTAAAATCTAAAATATGCAAGGAATTCACACAACTCAAGAACGTAAATAACCCAATTAAAAAGTGAGCAAAGGACCTAAAGAGACATTTTCCAAAGTAGCACAGGGAAATATCAGTAGGGTTTTACCTAATAATAACTAAGCTTTGCAACACTGAAACAACTGGGAGCTTGAAAGCAGTACAAAAATCAGAACAAAAATATCTTATCATCACCTTTACTTTCTGCCCTTTTTACTTTCTCACTTTAAATTTCTGGTGGAAAGGAAACCTAGGTGAAATTTACATTTTAAAGAAAAATGCATATTATGCCATGGATTGTGACATCAAGACCTTTTACTCACCGTCTTTGCATTTGCCAATATCTAGCACACCATATAAGGTACAATTTTTGGAGATAATTTTTTCTGTGCAGAAACAGTGGTTGTCTGGATTTTGAAGTGGAGATGCAAAAGCCAAGGATGGAAGGATAAATCTATACACAGGGATTCCTTTCAGATTAATTTCAGCTCCAAACACAGCATAGAATGATCTAAACACAGATAAGAAAGACCTTCATTCTGGAAAACTGAACTTCATTATGGAGATTCTGTTTTTCTTATTTTTAAATTAGAAAAACTGGATATAATCTTGTTAGAATTCTTGCTTAAGTCTTAGGAAAAATGTTCTTGTGATATTTTAAGACACACCAGAACTCAGTACCTGAGTATGAGCTCTTCTTACCTTTGTTTTCAAAAGCTTCTGAGAATAATTTTTGCTTGTGAACTACCGTGGAGTATTTATACTGAGGACATTTCTCAGAGTTAGTTTCCTTTATAGAGTAAATATATGACTTCCTCAAGTCCTCTATTTGTGCCCAGTTTAAATGAAAGAAAATAAAATTTCAATCTTCCACAACTTAATCCTGGAGAGAAGGGCTGCTCACTTCCTAGGGTGTGTGCATGTGGGTTTTGATACATGTCTCCTATGCGCCATCATTTACCAAGTGTCCACCATAATCTCAGCAACGTACTGGAACTCAATACATAATATTTCTAATGGCCAGATAATTCTGTATGAAGAAATGCTACTCTCTTCAATTTTATAGATAAGGAAAATATTCAGAGATATTAAATACTTGCCCATACCACACAGTGTCTAGAAACAGAGCTAGGATGCAAGCATACCAGTGTGGGTGCCAGTGCTTGTGTGATAGCTACTGGACCCCATCAATTTGAAAAGATGCTGTAGTGTCAGCAGAGCACATGAACGTAGTTCTGTGACTGTGGTATCACCATCTTGGACATTTTTTAAAATTGAAGTATAGTCGATTTACAGTGTTCTGTTAGTTTCTGGTGTACAGCAAAATGATTCAAATATATGCATATATATTCTTTTTCAGATTCTTTTTCATTATAGCTTATTACAAGATATTGAATATAGTCCCCTGTGCTATAAACTAGGACCTTGTTTATATAGTAGTGTGTGTATATGTTAATCCCAAACTCCTAGTTTCTCTCTCTCCCACTTTCCCCTTCGGTAACTGTAGGTTTGTTTTCTGTGTCTATGAATCTGTTTTGTAAATAAGTTTGTTCATACAATTTTTTTAGATTCCACCTATAAGTGATATCATACACTATTTGTCTTTCTCTGTCTGACTTACTTCACTTACTATGATAATCAGTAGATTCATCTGTGTTGCTGTAAATGTCATTATTTCAGTTTTTTATGGCTGAGTAATATTCCATTGTGTATATATACCAGATCTTCTTTATCCATTCATCTGTTGATGGACATTTAGATTGCTTCCATATCTTGACTATTGTAAATAGTGCTGCTATGAACATTGGGGTGCATATATATTTTTTAATTAGAGTTTTTGTCTTTTCCAGATATATGTCCAGGAGTGAGATTGCTGGTAACCGTAGTTTTATATTTTAAGGACCCTCCATTCTGTTTTCCATAATTGCTGCACCAATTTACATTCTCACCAACAGTGTAGGAGGGTTCCCTTTTCTCCACACCCTCTCCAGCATTTATTATTTTTAGACGTTTTGACGATGGTCATTCTGGCGGGTGTGAGGTGATACCTCACTGCAGTTTTGATTTGCATTTCTCTAATAATTCGCAGTTTTGAGCATCTTTTCAAGTGGCTGTTCTCCATCTGTATGTCTTCTCTGGAGAAATGTCTATTTAGGTCTTTTGCCCATTTTTTGATTGGGTTGTTTGTTTGTTTGTTTTGACACTGAACTGTATGAGCTGTGTGTATATCTTGGAAATTAAGCCCTTTTGGGTCACATTGTTTGTGAATAATTTCTCCCAGTCTTTATGTTCTCTTTACAGTTTGTTTATGTTTTCCTTTGCTGTGTAGAAGCTTATAAGTTTGATTAGGTCCCATCTGTTTATTTTTGTTTTTATTTCTATTGTCCTGGGAGACTGACCTTAGAAACCACTGCTACGATTTATGTCAGAGAATGTTTTGCCTAGGTCCTCTTCTAGCAGTTTTATGGTGTTGTGTCTTATATTTAGGTCTTTTAGCCATTTTGTGTTTATTTTTGTGTATGTTGTGTGGGTGTGTACTAACTTCGTTGATTTACATGCACCTCTCCAGCTTTCTCAATACCACTTGCTGAAGAGACTCTTTACTCCGTTGTATATTCTTGTCTCCTTTGTTGAGGGTGAATTGTCCGTAGATATGTGGGCTTCTTTCTGGACTCTCTGTGCTGTTCCATTGATCCATATGTCTGTTTTTCTGCCAATACCACACTGTTTTGATTACTGTAGCTTTCTGAAGTCTGGAAGGGTTACGCCTCCAGCTTTGTTCTTTTTCCTCACAATCGCTTTGGCAATTCTGGGTCTTTTGTGTTTCCATATAAATTTGATGATTATTTGTTCTATTTCTGTGAAAAATGTCATGGGTAATTTGTTAGGGATCACATTAAGTCTGTAGACTGCTTTGGGTAGTGTGGCCATTTTTACAATACAATAAGTCCCCTACATGCAAACCTTCAAGTTGTGAACTTTCAAAGATGCGAACATGCGTTCATATGTCCAATCACATAAGTTAGTTCACCTGTCTGGCATACATTGTCACGTGTGTGCATCCTCCACAAGTGGTTGTGCTTTTGTGTACTTTACTGTACACTACTGTATAGAGTACAGTAGTGCAGTATCTGTATTTCAAACCCAGGATGTCCAAAAGTAAGAGTAAAAGTGGCGGTGGTATGTAGCTGGTGCTACTGTACTGTACTGTAAGATTGAAAATGTTTACTTTATTTTTTGTGTTTGTTTGTTTTTTATGTGTTATTTCTGTGAAAAGTATTATAAACCTATTACAGTACAGTCCTGTATAGCCAATTTTGTTAGTTGGGTACCTTGGCTAACTTTGTTGGACTTACAAACAAATTGGACTTACGAATATACTCTTGGAATGGAACTCGTTCGAATGTAGGGGACTTACTGCATTAATTCTTCCAAGCCAAGTGCATGAGATATAGTCATTTATTTGAATCATCTTCAGTTTCCTTTATCAATGTTTTATAGTTCTCAGTGTAGGTCTTTCACCTCCTAGGTCAGGTTTATTCCTAAGCATTTTTTGGATGTGATTTTGAAAGAAATTGGTTTTTTACTTTCTTGTTCTCATATTTCATTGTTAGTGTAAAGAAATGCAACAGATTTCTGTATGTTAATCTCGTATCCTGCTACCTTGCTTTTGTGTGGAGTCTTTAGGCTTTTTCTATATAGAGTATCATGTGATCTACATATAATGAGAGTTTTACCTCTTCCCTTCCAATTTGGATACCTTTGATTCTTTTTCTTGTCTGATTGCTGTGATGGGGACTTCCAATACTGTGTTGAATGTAAGTGGTGACAGTGGGCATGCTTGTCTTGTTCCAGAATTTAACAGGAAGGCTTTCAGCTTCTCATTTTTGAGTATTATGTTGGCTGTGGGTTTCTAATAAATAGCTTTTATTATGCTGAGATATGTTCCCTGTATATCCACTTTGGTGAGAATTTTTATCATGAATTGATGTTGAATTTTATCAAATGATATTTCTGTATCTATTGAGATAATCATATCTATTGTGACATTTTGTCTTTTCTTTTGCTGATGTGGTGTATCTCATTGATTGTTTGCGTATGTTGAACTATCCTTGTGGCTCCAGAATGAATCCAATTGATCATAGTGTATGATTCTTCTTATATATTGTTGGATTCAGTTTGCTAATATATTGTTGAGGATTTTTTCATCTATATTCATTAAAGATATTGGCCTGTAATTTCTTTCTTGGTAATGCCTTTGTCTGGTTTTGTTATCAGGATGGAGGTGACTTTATAGAATAACTTTGTGAGTGTTCCCTCCTCTTCAATGTTTGGAAGAGTTTGAGAAGGATCGGTATAAGTTTTTCTTTGTATGTTTAGCAGAATTCCCTAGTGAAGCCATTCAGTCCTAGACTTTTGTTTGCAGGGAGGTTTTTTGTTTGGTTGTTTGTTTTATTACCAATTCTATTTTACTTCTAGTGATCAGTCTGTTCAAATTATCTATTCCTTCTTGATTCAGTTTTGGTGGGCTGTATATTTCTAGAAACTTGTCCATTTCTTCTCAGTTGTCCAATTTGTTGGCATTTAATTGTTCACAGTGTTCTCTTATGATTTTTTGTGTTTCTGTGGTGTCAGTTGTTATTTCTCCTTGTACCTTTCTTATTTTGTTTATCTGAGTCCTCTCTTTTTTCTTCTTGGTGAGCTTGGGCAGAATTTTGTCACTTTTGTTTATCCATTCAAAACACCAGCTCTTGATTTTTTTTTTCTATTATTTTTTTAATATCTATTGTATTTATTTCCTCTCTGATCTTTATTATTTCCTTCCTTCTGTGCATTTTAGGCTTTCTTTCTTCTTCTTTTTCTAATCCTTTTAGGTGGTAAGTTAGTTTATTTGAGATTTCTCTTGTTTTCTGAGGAAGACCTATATTGCTGTAAACTTCCCTCTTATGACTGCGTTTGCTGTGTCCCATAGATTTTGTATGATTGTATTTTCATAGTTGTTTGTCTCAAGGTATTTTTAATTTCCTCTTTGATTTCATTGTTGACCCATTGTATTTTTAGTAGCATGTTGTTTAGTCTCCATGTAATCATTACTTTCTCATTTCTCTTTCTGTGGTTGATTTCTAGTTTCATGCCATTGTGGTCAGAAAAGATGCCTGAAATAATTTCTAACCTCTTAAATTTGTTGAGGCTTATTTTGTGTCCTAGTATGTGGTCTACCTTAGAGAATATTCCATGTACACTTGAAAACAATGTGTAGTCTGGTTATTTTGGGTGTAATGTTTTGACAATATCAATTAAGTCTAACTGTTCTATTGTGTCGTTTAGGATCTCTGTTGCCTTATTGATATTCTGTCGTCTGTCCATTGACGTCTGTGAGGACTCTGTGAGCACATTGAGAATGAGGTTGCTCAGGTGGAGCCACGCCTCACTGTTTTACTAGTTTAGTAAGAGAAAAGAAATGTTCTTGCTTAGGAATGAAGAAGGAGAAAATGATTTTCGTTATGCAAAGTATCCTTCTGCAACCTTCAATTTTTTAAAGACTTAATAAACATATTATGAATTCCATATTGTATTTATTCTTAATACGGCAAGAAAAACTTACCTAAATGTATTTTATTTTTCTCAAATAATATGATTATCAAGTATGATCTTCTATGCCTGTGTTTTTTCACTTGGAGAAAGAATTCTGATATATAGGAACATATCAGTTTCTTTGTCTTACCTGCAAATGTCAGAGGAAAAGAATTGCAATACCCGGGTCTTCTCAATGAAAGGTGGAAATGAGGCTCCATCTGTTTAAAAATCAAGCAAGTGGCAAGGGATTAGGTGAAATATGTGTCCTAGAAAAATCTAGAAATCTTAATTCCAGCATAGTTAAGAGAAATAGAATACAAACTGTATATATAACATTAAAATTCTCCAGTAGCCACATTTTAAAAATAAAATAAGTATCAGGTATATTTTATCTAACCCACCATATCCAAAATATCATTTTAACATGTAACCAATATAAAAACTAACAAATCTCAAGATCCAGTGTGTACTTACAGCCTATTTCAATTTTTACTAGCCACATTTCAAGTGCTTAATTGTGACACATGGCTAGTAGCTACTGTATTCAACAAGTCTATATACTATACACATTCACTGGTATCCATTCATATTAAATTTTCCTACTCCTTAAAAATAAATGAAAGTTTAAAAAAACAATGGCAAAACCACATGTTGTTAAAACTGTGATTGTGTTTGTTTTTGAAATCCCCACCCTATCTATAGAGCACTTTTCTTACCATGAGGTTCATTTAGAACTCCTGTTTGGTAAATGGTCTTCTTACTTTTAATAGTGATTCATTCATCTGCCCTAATGGCTGATTAATATTTTTTAAATCATTTATTGAAGTTCTCTCACTAAATAGAATTTCCTGAAAATGGTTGGAAAAATATACACATCAAACTAAAAAGGGCATTTGTTGAGTTTATTGAATCTCTGCTATGGCTATGATCCATGCACACACTGGATATAAGAAGAAATAGTTAGGTAATTCCTCCATTTGCTCCACAAATCAATATTACCAAAATGAGCCACTACTGAATGTGTTTGTTCAAAACAGTAAGACCCATCCTTCAGTTATGAATACCACACTCTTTTTCTTATAACTGCACTAACCTTGTGATCTTATTACATTTCACTTATACTCTTGTGATAAGTGAAATACAACAGATGATCACAGTGAATCAGCATTGAGAGAATGAGATATTAAAGATTAGCTTAAACTCCCCAAACAGGTCCCTGAATGGGCGTTGCCTACAACTGTCTTCCCAACACCTTAGCCGTAAAAGAAAAGAATACATTGAAAAGCTTTAAAAAATCATTTGAAATATCATCGAAGATTATGTATTAATGACACCAGCAATTACCATGGGTCATGATCATAAGATAGCTGATATTAGCAGGGCTCTTTTTTAAATGCATTCAAATGTAAATCAGTGTTTTCCTTTTCTGTCTCTTTAAGTTTGTTGAAGAAGATAGAGGAAGTACATCTAAATCATGGTTAAAACTCCTTGGAACCTTTTCCATTTCATTAGTCTCTTTTCCCTAGTGCCATAACCAAAAATCTCTCTCACAGGGATGCCATCAGAGTCCTCTGGCCTGTTCAGTCTACCTCTGTTCCTAGTTTGTTTTACATCTATTTTCTTCTTAGATACTTTTAACTTCATGCCTGATACTCATGTAGTTATGTTATTGTCATTAATAAATCCTCTACCTCATTTTTAAAACTTCTTTCTTCTCAGTTTTGGACAAAACTGTTTAATTTTTTTTTTCTTAAACCCATAAAGACTCCTTTACTATTTAGGAGAAGCACAATATATTTCTCTCTGTATCTAAGGATACAGTATGAAGTTTATCGTTATGAAATTACTAGAGTTAGTGGTATTGGGACACTTGACAATTTATTGGCAGAAATGAACTACTTAGAAAGGAATTTCTTCACCCAATTCCATGACTCAAAGCACTACAAAGCAAACTCAACTGTGGTTTTGCTGTTTTTTCTTCAAGAGAGTATTAAAAAATTAAATCAACATGCAAAACTCAGTAATACCTTTGGAAAAGTAAACATTCCCCATGTTTGCTTTTTATTCCCTACCTTTTACATAACTTTGTATTTAACAGTTTTCACTTTCATTATATTGCTTTCCTATGAAGTATTGCCTAAGTAGCTTTGTAAGCATTATGGTCTGCTTCTGCTTTTTAGCAGCTGAGAGCTCACCTCCTGGTATTCAATTCCCATTGCTTTTTACAATCTTAATTCTTAAACTCATAGGCATATATATACTTTGCTTTACTTCAAGAAGAATAGTAAGCTGGATCTAACCACGCTTAAATCTAAGTACATAGTACTTTCTTTCTTCCTAACTCTAATTCAGGATGTTCATTTTTGCATACATTTTTCATGGTTAGTACACATGTAAACTTGTTTTTGTTGCTGTTGTTGTTCTTTTCTCTCTCTTTCTGACCATCTTCTTCAAAATAGGTGGCTCTGCTTACAAGTTCACTGATTCTAACTCAGCCTGAAATCTTTGGAGGTATGTCTTACCTTTTGTAATTATCCTGATATTTTAATTCCTTTAATTTTAAATTATTATCTTTATAGTATTTACAAAAGATGTGAACAGTAACCACTACTCTAAGGTTTTCTAACCCTTTACTTCTGTGGTCAGGAAGGAGTTCGTTAAGTTTGTACAAAGCAAACGTTTCCCCAGAAATGCAGTAAAGGCTCATCCTCGATGGTTAATCTTGAGAAATTCCATCACATTAGACAGACATTTACTAAACCTACATAAGAACAGAGACTCTGAATTATGTTGCAGGGATACAAAGATAGGCAAACGCATACACTCAACACCCAGAACATTGTAGGTATGGAGGTGGATTTGTGGGAGAAAGGAGTTGGTTTCATTGTGATTATTACCACAAAACATATGCCCTTGGGCTTCCCTGGTGGCGCAGTGGTTGAGAGTCCACCTGCCGATGCAGGGGACACGGGTTCGTGCCCCGGTCCGGGAAGATCCCACATGCCACGGAGCGGCTGCTCCCGTGAGCCATGGCCGCTGAGCCTGCGCGTCCGGAGCCTGTGCTCCGCAACGGGAGAGGCCACAACAGTGAGAGGCCCGCGTGCCACACACAAAACAACAACAACAACAAAAAAAAACATATGCCCTTACCTGTACCATTAATCATGTCACAATAACTTGGCCAATAGGAGAGATGCCTTAGGAATAAAAAAAATAGAAAATGATATTCTTATTTCAAGGGCACCTTTCTCACATCACTTTGTCTATTATGATTCAGTACTTCTGCTAAAATAATAAATATTGATTAGACTAGATGTGACAGGCTAAGTTTAAGAAATGTTCTAAATCATTTGATCCATGTTTTGTTTGAAGTTTCCATTTTGTTGAGTTAAATGAAGTGCCTGAAACCATTAAGTGATCAGATTATAAAATAAAAACTGCCAAATGTTGTTAGAAACAACATGGAACAGAAACAGTTCTGCAGAAAAGAAAATTGAGAAACATTTATCAGACACTTAGATCTTTTAGGGGAAAGTTTTTTTTCCCAGTGGGATTATTTCATAGTATGTTGCATTCAAACTGAATAGGAGGAAGATACTAAATGGATAACTGATGTAGACTCAGTATGAGGGAGAAGAGGGGAGTGTGGAGGAGGAAAGAAAGAGAAGCAGATGTTGGATCAATCGAGATTGGAAACATAGATAATTTATACTTTTCCTTCTCTTTTAACTCTTGCAATAACTGGCATTTAAGTAGGACAGAGTTTATAAATTTATGCGCTGGCATCTACAAAAGATATATATATATAAAGACAACAGTAGTGATAGTTTCTCTGCACACTCAGCCACTTTTTGGTGATGGAAAATGGGTTTTTCACACTCCTAACATACCATCCAGTAAGATGTCAAGGCAAGCTATTGCTTCTTTTTTAAACAGAATAAGTGATTAATCATGCTCAGTCTTGCCATGATCAGTTAAATTAACCTTGTCATAATCTTAAACTCTCCTTAAAACCTATCTGTAATATTGAAATAGAGGAAATGCTCATTTTCCTCAATACAGAGATGTGATTCCCCTGAAGTGAGCATTTAGAAGTGTTTGTTTTCCTCCATTAGACTTTTCTATAAAAAATATGTGACTGTGGACTCTGTGGAAGAAAAAGGACTACACGAGTGAGCGTTTAACTGTTTTAAGCAATTTTTAGATAGGAACTCAGTGTGAGGCAAGAGTTACTTAAAATATTTCATCTCTTGATTTTGATTACTTTATTCTTTGTCAGGAAATCACTGATCTAAAACTCATTTTAACTTTAAGGAGGAAAGACTTTCTCCCTTGATATTTATTGGGGTTCTTCCTATTTTAGACATATGATGAATTTGGTATACTCCAGATAAACAGGTAGGAGCTAGGGAAAAATAGGAAATCATGGCTATGTGAACATATCTCATTTTACTACTATTTCACAGGAGGCGTGCTCTTTGTCTTCAAGTTTAATATGTCAATTTTAGAACTTGAAATACTCATTCCATTTTTTCATTGATAAAGGTTTAAAAAAGCTGAGTTATCAATATAGAAAATTATTTCAAGAAAATGTTGAAAGGGAAGGTCATGAAAGCATTGGCATGGATACATTGAGCTTCCACCTTATGGCACATTTAGTCACGTTACTGGAATGAGCAATTTTTATATTCCATGCTCAGTAAAAAAAAAAAAAAAAAACACCCAGTAATATATACTTTTCAACCTGCTAGACACGGAGTTGATTTTCTTCCTTTTCATTTGTGGTTATGTAATTGTACGGGTGCTTGATAGTGCCTGTTATGCAGCAGAGATGGAAGTAATCCCTTTAGATTTCTTTATGTAAGAGACCCTGTGCATAAATGTCAACCCTCAAGTGGGGCTGATACTCAGCACCTATGCATTAGTGTGACTAGTCATCACAACTAAAGGGTTAACATCTGGCAGAGCAGGAGTTTCTAGGGCTGAGATACAGGCAGGTCTGTTCCATAGGTTGGTGCCTGTGCATTACCAGTTGTTAAATAAGTTTCTTACCTGCCTTAGAGTATCCTAGTGACACACACACACATACACATACACACTTTGCCTGGATACTTACTTTTTGCCTTTATATGTGTCAATTATGGCAACTTTGCTTATGTCATCTTTTCCATTGAAAACTTTATAAACTCCATCTGCAGTATTGTACTGAAAAGATGCATACAAGAAAAAATTACTTGTAGAACAAGCCATATTTTCCAAGTTATAAAATATGTAATTAACTCACTTTTGCATTTCTCAAACACTGTTTATAATTATTTTATGTAATTTGAAATATATATGCAGTAAAGTTTTAAAATTATTGGTCTTTAACATTTTAAAAAGACAGAATATGAAAGGTACCTAGAAATAAGTGCTAGATGCTGAGCAAAGGAAGAAAACAAATATAAGAAGCTGATGTGATCCAACTCTATCACTCTTTGCCGTAATTAAGCCAGAAAGGCCATTTTGATCACTCCTCCTATTATATTGAGGTGATGGGATAGTGAACAAAACCTATGAGAACTGTGACAGATTTCTAGAAGTTTTCTCAACGTTATTATTTCTAATAAGTGGTTACTAAAGATTAGGTACACAGAATTAAAAACAGAATTAGCCAACGAAAGAATTCAGTGTATTTAGTTAAATACTAGTAACTGAATTTTTTATCCCTTAATGCCTTCTTAATTGATATATAACCTTGCAATCCTAAAAAACCATCTACAGTAAAATAACAACAGTGAACTGGAGAATATAACTAATGTCACATACAGTGCCAAGTGAAATCATGGTCAAAATTTCAATTCACTAGTCAGATTATCCTATTTATAACTTGAAACATTAAGGTATAACTAAGTACATCACCAAGTTCACATTTTTCTTAATCTCCAAACTGCCATTTCATAACTTTTGTAGATTATAGAAATTCTTTTCAACTAATTCTATGAAAACATGACATTGCTGATGTATCAGTCTCATTGTGTGCAATTTTGGCTAAGTTTTAAATATTCAGTACAACAAATTTGTAGGATGTCTAGAGAAGGAAGAATGACATGACGAATATATTTAACATAAATAAATAAAAATGTGGCATTAAACTTGATTTTTTTAGACAGGAAATCAAAAACAGTGCTCAAAGCCTTGCCAGCTTACAATCTAATTTTAGACAGTTGTATATTTATCAAAGAGTGGAAATTTGATTAAATGTTCAGTTTCTTAATTTTAAATTAAATTGTTAAAAAAAATTTAATTGTTAAATTCAGATAAGTAAATTTTCCCAACCAGGAAAGCTAAACCCATGTGAGATGGAGACTTAAAAAACTTAGAATATGTATTCCCAGATCAGAAATAGGGTTAACACACTAAATGATAAAATTATGAATTAACAATGCCATTATATTTATCCAATTAAAGTTTAACAATATTGACGTTCATATTTGGTACTCACAGGGTAAAACACACCAACTGTAGTAGGAACCGGGTATGGAATCAAGCTCAAGAATGGATCCTTATAGCCCCATAATAGTTCTTTCAAAGTTCTCTTTTGAAACATAGAAGAGTTTGATTTTTTGATAAAGATATTGACTATTATTTGAACAAATGCGCTTGGATAGAGATGGGGCACAGCCTACAAAAAAAAACCCCACTGTTTAAGACACCAATAGCTATATCAGATTTTTAAGAAGAAATGGACAAATAGTACAATTAAGTTTAATAAAACAACTTTCAACTGTTTCTTTAAAATTACTGCCAAATCTTTCCAGGACTAAAAGTGTAATTTTCTTCATCTCTGAATGATTACTTTTCTCTGTCTCAGTGTGAGCCACAGGAAGAAGATTTCAAAGTTAAATCCTCCTTTTTTAAAATGATACACTTTAAGTGGTCTTCTCAATTCAGTTGATTATTCTATGATCTTGTCATCTTTCCAAATGACCGTAATTCAAGATAATGCCAAATGAACCCATTTTCATAAAAATGACAAAAATAATATTTAATGATAGCTCTAATCATGAGATTAATTACAGAGGATTCTAGAGTATTTCAAAACCAGTAATTTCGCTGTTTGTCTACTCACTGCTACAGCCAGATTGAGAACAGTGAAAGTGTCATTCTCGGTTCCAACTGATAGTGAGGGTTCAAAGATGGCACCGTTGGGCTGTAGGAAAGAGACTGTGTGGGTCTCGGAGTCATGGGTTATATTTTCCTTGGCTAGATAACGAACTCTGAAAAAAAAAGTAAATAAAATTCAAAATAATTGTTGCAAGTGAACATTAAGTCTCAAATGCCGTTCATTCATGCAACAAATAATTTTTGAGTGCACAATGTCAGAAATTAGGCTAAACAGGTAGGTTAAAATGATATATAAGCAAATGCTGAGTTTCTAGCAAATCAGAGAAGGTGGGGAGGGGTGGGTGGGGAGGTGTCTTAGAGGTGCAGAGCAGGGGAGAAGGAGTACGCGTTATTATAGGAGTTTACACAGAGTCTGTGGGAAAACACAGAACAGGTACAAACCCAGGCTTGGGATGGTTATGGGGGGATAATGGACAAGATACAAGTGGTCTGAATGACAAGGAGAAGTTTAGTTAGGTAAAATAGGGTAGAAAGTAGCATGTAGAACATTAAGGAGTAAGAACATGGTATAATTTTAGATATGCAAATTTTTTTTTTAAATATCTGTATCGGAGTATAATTGCTTTACAATGGTGTCTTAGTTTCTGCTTTATAAGTCAGAAAGAAAAACAAATACCATATGCTAACACATGTATCTGCAAACATTTTACTATGGTTGGTTTACAGAGTTAGAGTAAGGAGAGTGGTGGAAATAAAGCCACTAAAATAAACAAGATCTCAAACACAAAAGGGTTGTGTCCTGTACTCAGATATTTAACTTTTTATCCCGAGGGTCAGGAGGAGACAGCAGAGAGGTTTAAGGAAGGGAACAGTAAAAGCATGTCTTCTTACATAAGAAAGACTGTTCAAAGTGCACAGCCTTGCCAGCACTGTTTTTTTCATAATTTCCAGTATTTTAATGAGAAGGATAACTAATGGAATATAATTTCCACTTAAGAGATCAATTCCCCTCCATCTCTGCCTCATATATTGTATACTTATTAGCTCTAAGCTCCTGGCTCTAAAATCTCTAGGCAAAGTACCAACTACTTTTTAGGAATGTGGTGAAAGGTCGTATTATGGAAAAAAAAATCTTTTGCCAGTACAAGATATTTACTGAGATGAAATAAGGTAGACGTTGCATTATCATATATTTGAATGTCTATTATTTGAGGCTACAGTAGTTATCTATTATTATTTAACTAAGATAAAGACTGAAAAAAACATGGGACTGAAATGCATAAAACATAACAAACCAAAAACGCCACACATTTCAATCAGGTACAATACCTGTAGGGTTGGTATTATGAGTGTTTTTTTTATTCCCACAGTGCCTGCTACTTGGTAAGTTCTCAACAAAAAATTTTGAATGAATAAATTAATTAATACCTCACATTAATATCTCAAAAGAGAATTCAAAAAAGATATAAATATGTTTTACTTTTAATATAATTTCTTCAAAGCTTTATTATTTACTTTTCTCTGAGTATTGTAGACATACAAAGAATATAAAAATCTGAAACAGCAGCCAGGACAGTCTATTAATAGTCAATTACTATTTCCTCTTAGATAATTGTATTTTAAACTTATATTACATATTATTAACATTTAAAATTAAAATGCTCTAATTTTCAGGAACATTTATGTGTATATAATAATTGAGATAACAGCAAAATAATTGTGACCCAATTCTAGTTTACTTAGTTGTACTTACAATACTATACCAGTAGATGGCACTCACCAAGAGAAAAAAAATCCTTTAAACTGAGGCCTGTGTGTACAATGTACTTATAAAAAGAGAACATAATCACTGAATTTTTGGTTTAAAATTTAGAGTATAAGGAATTTCCTGGCGGTCCAGTGGTTAGGACCCCACGCTTCCATTGCCGGGGGCATGGGTTCTATCCGTGGTTGCAGAACTAAGATCCTGCATGCCGTGCAGGGTGCAGCCAAAAGAAAAAAAAAGAAGAATATATACAGGTTTTAGAAAGGTGGTTTTTTTTAAAATTTTTATTGGGGCATAGTTGACTTACAGTGTTGTGTTAGTTTCAGGTGTACAACAAAGTGAATTAGTTATACATATATCCAATCTTTTTTATTTCTTTTTCCGTATAGGCCATTACAGAGTATTGGGTAGAGTTCCCTGTGCTATACAGTAGGTCCTTATTAGTTATCTGTTTTATATATAGTAGTGTGTATATGTCAATCCCAATTTATCCCTTCCCCCCTCCCCTTATCCCCTGGTAACCATAAGTTTGTTTTCTATATCTGTGACTCTATTTCTGTTTTGTAGATAAGTTCATTTGTACCCTTTTTACAGATTCCACATATAAGTGATATCATATGATATTTGTGTTTCTGTGTCTGACTTACTTCACTCAGTATGACAATCTCTAGGTCCATCCATGTTTCTGCAAATGGCACTATTTCATTCTTTTTTATGGGTGAGTAATATTCAATTGTATATCTGTACCATATCTTCTTTATCCATTCCTCTGTTGATGGGCATTTAGGTTGCTTCCATGTCCAAGCTATTGTAAATAGTGCTGCAGTGAACACTGGGGTGCATGTATCTTTTTGAATTATGGTTTTCTCCAGATATATGCCCAGGAGTGGGATTGCTGGATCATATGGTAGCTCTGTTTTTAGTTTTTTAAGGAACCTCCGTACTGTTCTCCATAGTGGCTGCACCAATTTACATTCCCACCAACAGTGTAGGAGGGTTCCCTTTTCTCCACACCCTCTCTAACATTTATTGTCTGTAGATTTTTTGATGGTGGCCAATCTGACAGGTGTGAGGCAATACCTCATTGTAGTTTTGATTTGCATTTCTCTAATTATTAGTGATGTTGAGTGTCTTTTCGTGTATGTTTTAGCCATCTGTATGTCTTCCTTGGAGAAATGTCTATTTATATCTTCTGCCCATTTTTTGATTGGGCTGTTGGTGGTTTTTTTTTTTTAACTGAGCTGCATGAGCTGTTTATATATTTGGAGATTAATCCCTGTTGTTTGCTTCATTTGCAAATATTTTTTTCCCATTCTGAAGGTTGTCTTTTCATTTTGTTTATGGTTTCCTTTGTTGTGCAAAAAGTTTTTAAGTTTAATTAGGTCCCATTTGTTTATTTTTGTTTTTATTTTCACTATTCTAGGAGGTGGATCAAAAAAGATATTGCTGCAATTTATGTCAAAGAGTGTTCTGCCTGTTTTCCTCTAAGAGTTTTATAGTTTCTGGCCTTATATTTAGGTCTTTAATCCATTTTGAGTTTATTTTTTTGTATGGTGTTAGGGAGTGTTCTAATTTCATTTGCTTACATGTAGCTGTCCAGTTTTCCCAACACCACTTATTGAAGAGACTGTCTTTTCTCCATTGTATATCCTTGCCTCCTTTGTCGTAGATTAGGTGACCATAGGTGAGTGGGTTTATCTATGGACATTCTATCCTGTTCCATTGATCTATATTTCTATTTTGGTGCCAGTACCATACAGTTTTGATTACTGTAACTTTGTAGTATAGTCTGAAGTCAGGGAGCCTAATTCCTCCAGCTCCATTTTTCTTTCTCAAGATTGCTTTGGCTATTCAAGGTCTTTAGTGTTTCCATACAAATTGTAAAATTTGTATTAATAAGGTCAAAGGGAGGAATCTGCCTCAGGTTTTGCTTTCTGTGTACTCCTGCCAAAGCAAAGTAATTAAAAAAAAAGACTTATGTTGGATCTGAGAATATTCAGAAGGAGTTACTGGGTCTTCATAGAGATGTAGGTTGGAATAATAATTAAGATGTCTATCCAGGTAATTTCATGCTTTGACCCATGTCACACCTTGTCAAAGTTTCATCAAGCTCACATTAGCAGCCATTCTGTTTAAGGAGGGACATCCTCCTCCACTTCCAATTTCAGTTGAGTTCAGGGTGTAATTGATGGGGAGGCAGGTTCAACTCAACACATGGAAGACTCTCAAATTATTAACTTTTTCTGAAAGGTGACCAGTCGTTTTCCCATCATTTAAGGCATCCAAGCAGACACTAAGGACTCTGTTTTGTCAACATCATGAGAAAAGATGACTCACAGTTGATCATAAATTCCTTTAACATTGTTATATAAATAGGAGTTTATTGTTTACATACTTTAGCTGCAAATCTAACTTCTCTTCTCCAATCCTCCCCATATTGCTTCTCCAAGTAAATCAATTATATCTAACCCACCCCCTTTCATCCCTTAGAGAGATAGGTTAAAGCCTCTAAAAATAAAATTTATATTAACTGTCACCTATCAGAGCAGGACTAGCACAGGATTCAATATTATGTTTATGTTTTCTGATACTCCAGTTAATATCTTTAAAAGTAAAAACATAACCCCTTCCAAACAAATAAAAAATTAAACAAAAAACTTGATCAGCTCTCAAATTCTAACAAATATTCTCACACATACTGAGCTCTCTTAGAGTATATTTATTTATTGACTGATTAATTTAACATTTACTCTATTGTGTTGTATAAAGTACCTATGTAATGCAAGCATATACTGTCCTAAAATATTTCCAAATAACATGTGGTGTAGCCCACAGTCTCTGCAGAAGCACTGTGAGTAACCTGTGCCTTTACACTTTACAATCCATTTATGGCTGCTGTGAAAAGTGTGATAACAGACGAAGAAAAAAAAATAAAGCTAAATATGAAGACACCTTTCCAAACATGCACAGCTTACAATGGAACGCCAATGGAAAAAGTCAAATGAGCACATTTGATGTAGTATCTCTAAAATGTAGACTCTTCAGTAAAAAGCCAAAGGCACATAAAAATATATTTTAACTTTAAAATAACTTACTGTAATACTTTGCTTGTGTCTTACCAACATGTTGCTGACAGTCAAAATTTCAGGATATAAATATAATATATAGGGATATATAAGAGCTACAAGCAAATCTCCAAAACCCATCAAGTTGTTCAAATGTGGAAACAGAGAAAAATTTTAACAGTGGAGAATTTGCTATGGTGAACCCAAACAATATAATATAGAAAGGAGTCTAGAAAAAAGGATTAGGTGTTAAACAAATTTTGACTTCCCCTTGCTCAGAAAATGCCAAAGTACTGTAAAGGTCCTTAATGTGACTGGCACAGCCCTTCATAGCTAGATAGTGCCAATCCTGGCCAAGCCAGATTTCTGACCTGTCTGGAAGCAAAAAAATGTGAGCCGTACATCAGCAATGCCCGCCAAAAATGGGTTCTGACTCTCTTCCTCTCTTTGTCAGGACAGTTGTTTGTTTTTTTAACTGTTTTTGCAAATTTTGTTGGAACGTTATTCTAGAAAACCCATCATGTAATGGCAAATATAGTCAGTGAATCTTTCTCTTTGACTGTGGTTAGTTTTGTTTTGATTTTTGAAACCTTTTACCCCAAAGGAAAAGAGCCAGAGGTGTACTGTTACTTATTTTTATCCATGACCTTCAGCACTGCATCCAGAAATGAAGGCCCAAGATCGAGCTGCAGGAAGAGGAGGGAACCCAGTGAGATCAGAGAGGGACTCCTCTGGTTTTTAGTCTTTTCCTTGACGAGCTCACACCAGGCGGGATGGTCAAACATTATTCTTGGCTGCCCAGTAGAGGTACAGTTTGGAGAGGCTGGCAGAGTGGCAGGACTGGGATGGGGACCCACCAGAGCCCCCATGAAACGCCCCCCTGATAGACCATACTGTTCTCTTCCATGACCCACTCACAGCTAAGCCAGGGCAGCTTTCCCGGACCAAAGGACTCCTGTTTGGAATTGAATGTCATCGTTGACAATAAGGGCAACATGAGTGCTTGTGATCCTCCAAGAGTCGGGAGGGAGATGGTGTTTTTGAGCACCAGGGTGAGCGTTTTTGTGAACATGGAGTCGGTGGTGCTGCGGACCCTGAAGAACTCCATACACCCAGGGAGCTGGCCCATGCGTGCTTTCTCCTGGTTTCCAGGTAGAAGATCAGAGTTCCCCTGAAGAAAGGAAATGTCTCTGAAGACATTGAGCTGGCCATCCTTGACCACGTGAATGGTCCGGCAGAAGTCTCCAAGGGGAGGACTGATCATATCGGGAGACAAGATGCCCCTCTGTTTGAATTTCTTTCCTTTCTTATTATTGGCAGCTTTCAGGTAAATTAGGATCTTGGCTGCCCTTCTGGAGTTGGAGAATGTCGATTTCGCAAAAACGGCCACTTTCTTTCCGGATGTTATTTTTCCCCAGTATCCTTTTTGATAGGAACTGTCACATCATTTTTCTCCAGCAGCCTCAGAAGTGGCTGTGAAAGGAGCCAGAGGTGTAGGAGACCTTCTTGGACTTACAGCCGACTGGGGCTTTCTGGAGAGCCGGCTACATCCTCCAGTCCCTGGCACAGCGTGGAGAAACCAGTGGTGCCAAGGATCCCAGCTGCTGCGGGATCCACACAGGTGGATGTGCGGGACCCACACTTCCCGAGGGCACACTCAGCCCCTGCCCATCACGCACAAATCCAGCCAGGTCAGCCAGCACCTGCTCACAGCATTATCTGTGCAGAGGCTGTGTGAAGGCTCCCAGGGCTGGGATCTCCGGGCTCGCCCCCCGCTGCTTGGACCCCGCAGCTGCGCTCCCTGCCCTCTCAGGCCAGGATAGGAATATTTAAACAACCGTGCTTAGATTCTTATTTGGTCATGTGGGAATTCTAGATTTTCATAGGTACACATCATAGCTACAACTTTTTTTTGGACCAAGATAATACTCACATAGGCTTTTGATAATAACATAAGAACTATAGACCATGAAAAAATAAAAATATTTTCCAAGGTGAGGGTTATTTTTGCTTTTGTAACAGTGAAAACCAAGCCGTCTTTGACAGAGTTGTGAATAGTCACAGATGTGCCTGGAGACAGGAGACGGGATAATTACTAGGACAGAATAGGCACCCAGGCGCTCGGCATGCGTGCATACGCTCACAGGTATGCTCCTGTGTTGCGGCAGCAGGCATCACCCTCCCAACTACTGTTATTTCATTATATTTGAGTGTGAGTTGTCAATCTAGAAATATATTAATGAATGGAGAGGAAAGAAATTATATAATTATAGACCATCTGAAACAGATAAGAAAGTAAAACTATGAGTTCGAAGAAATCATTACAAATATGAAATTTTGTGATAATACTTGATCATGGCATATAACTAGTTGTAATTATTCTTGAGGAAAAATCACACATTTTTATAACAAATCATACAGCAGGACTTAATTCTGTTCCCATATGGGCACCATAAGTGTATTTCTAATCCTTGGTTAAGTTTAGTGTCTTTAGCACCTCAGTCTCTCTTTTTCTTACTTTAATAGTTAGAAAAGACACATAGTCTATAACTTAGATAGGAGAAAATGGACACAAAAATCTAAGAGTTACCAGTCCCTAGGTATGTGTGAACTTGGTAAATCATTTCATATCCCCTGGAATGAGTTTTCAAAATTTACAAAATGAAAGGTTCTGGCTAATTATTTCCCCCTAGTGCTAATGTCTAAGATTCTATTCAAGAATGTGTTAAGCTGTTAAGGAATGTAGATAAAGGTATAGCTTATTCAGTCTAAGTACTGGAGAAAATATAAGAATGAAACTACTGGATGAATAAAAACACCCTTAAGACCTGGAAAATAGTTTGAATAGAAATCCTTAGCAGCCTTGTAATTACATAAAATCAGTTTAATGTTGTTCTCAAATTTGAGTGTGTATTGCAATCCCCCAGAGTACTTGTAAAACTCATTACTGGGGTCTAAACCAAGAGTCTCTGATTCATTTGGTCTAAGGTGGGGCCTGAGAATTTGCATTTCTACTTAGTTCCCAGGAGATGCTGATGTGGCTGGTTCAGGAGCCACCCTTGGAGAACCACTCATATAACCTACGCTTTCAATTTTAGGATTTTAAAGTGCTCTGGTTTTAAAACTTTGATAGATGGTTTTTTATTTAGCATGTATATTTTAGACTTGTTTTTTAAATTCTATTTATTACTATTATTTTTTAATATTTATTTTATATTGGAGCATAGCTGATTAACAATGTGTTAGTTTCAGGTATACAGCAAAGCGATTGATATATATATATATATATATATATTTATATACGCACACACATATCTATTCTTTTTCAAATTCTTTTCCCATTTAGGTTATTACATAGTATTGAGCAGAGTTCCCTGTGCTGTACAGTAGGTCCTTGTTTATTTTAAATATAGCAGTGTGGATAGATTGGGAGTTCGGGATTGACATGTACACACTGCTAGAGTTGTTGAGAATATATGCTACAAGTGTAAAGCACCTGTAACTTCTTAAATGTAGAGCAGTTAATTGATGCTGGTAAATTCATAATAAAGTCTGTATTTCTTATAATCATTAAATCCTTAGATTAGGGTTTTATATAGGCAGAAACAGAATATTTCAATGTATGTTAATGGCAAGAAAATAATAAGTACATTTCAATACAATGGCAGTTGTCAGGTGGAAGCTTTTTCAGAAACACATATGATCAAGGAAAGAATGCCACTTTTTATGGGGACTCGCTCACCTGTACGTGTAAGGACCTCTTTGCTTAACTTTAATTTTGCTGCTGTTCACTGCCACCTCCTCTGGATTCTGTACATCAAAGATCCAAACCTGTCTGTAAACTTCTGTGCCTGTTTTAACCCAACTTTTAAAAGCAATTGTACCTTCTTCAAGGACAGCTTCCTATGAAAAAGAAAACAAGTTTGGGTTATTTACTTGTAGTCAATATGGGCACTTGTGGGAGCTGAAAACCTTTAGTTAGTCACCGAAAGCAATAAGCTCAAGTACGTTGCTCATGAGAACCTTTGCAGCCTGCCACACGCTTGGAACAGAAATATTTTCAACACGTTACGATAGCAATCTCTTTTAGTTAACCTTTTACAAAGAGAATCAGTGTGTAATATTGTAGACATGTCTGTCGATTGTAAGGCCAGCCACTGGCAAGCTTTGGAGTGACCCTTTGGCAATATTGCGACAGTTCGTAACACAATTTATTAAGCAAATTTTATTAAACTTTTTCCAAAAAATTCTTATCAGGTCAAACATTAACCTCTCCTCTGCCTTCACTGAGTTAGACTGAGGAGGCAAAACAGAAAAACTGAGAGAAAAATGTAGTGGTATTGGAAGCTTTTTCATTTTCTTCAAATCTTGGACAGTTCCAGGGAAGATTATCACTTAACATTTGTCAGACTAAGAAAAACACAAATTTCGCTTCTCCCCTTCCAAACCCTGCTCAATGAGGCTTTCCTAACTCTCAGTACATCTGCAGAAATCTATTAGTACGTGTTTCCAAAAATTACAACAGTCTGATTCGTTACTATTAGGTTACTACATTTTAGATAAAAGAATGAAAAAAGGACATGTCCTATTATTCTTTTGTGAAATCCATTAAAAATCTTTGATGCTCCTTGTAGTAAAGACAGATACAGAAAAAATACCAATGACAGAATCAGAAAGCCCAACATTAGAAATTGGCTCCTGTGCTTTAGGAGCTGGGACTGAGTAGAAAGTCACCAGATTCCTTGGGTCAATTTCAGTATCTGTAAAACGAGGGAATTATAGATGGTCTCGTGGTTTCCTTCCAAGACTTTCACTCTCTGAGCAGCAAGCCTCTGAAGCTCTAGTAGCTAGCGCAGACAAAGGTGACTTTGTAGCAGGCAGTGTTTCCAAGTAAGCACCTTGCGAGGAATGCCCAGGTGTAAAACTCCAACTTACCTTAGTGCTAGAGGAAGAGGGAGAAAAGTATTCCACACAAAATGAGCCTAACAAGACCCATGAATACAGGGACAGTCTGACCTGTTTGTTTCCTTCACCTGCTTTCATAGAATGATGGATCAGGAAAGGACATTGGACATTAGTACATTTTCTAGGAGAGCGTGCTGAGGCTCTGAGAAACCAGGTGTCTGGCCCAAGGGTAACCGAGGCAAATACCTAGAAATAGAATCATGACGAGGATCCTAGTCTCTGACCCTTAGGCTGGTCCTCTTTTACACCGTGTTTTTACTATTTTTTGTTCCTGTCACCTCTGCACTTAGTTGGTAGAAGTCAAGTTAAGTTTCATATCTTCAGGAAACTTTACTTATTACTTAGTGGAGAAATAAGGGAATTCCTTAGAGAAGAACAGGGCATCCGGTATTAATGCCTTTACAAAACCCTGTGCTGTTGCCATCCTTTTACACTGGGTACATTGGAGCTGCTAAAGTGATGTTAGATCTTACTTTTTTACAACCAATTATCCTTAAAAAATGCTTTAGTGCTCCTAAAAATCTTATTTCCATAGTAAGCTGAAAATTAAGACAATATTGCACATAGATAAAGTATTACGGCTGTTGCTCTAAATGTAAAGGTGTTTATGAGGGTGTTGAAGCTGAAATTATACTGAAGTTGAAATCTGTGTTAATTTACCCATTTCAAGAAAACACACGAACCTACACATTATTATCTCACACTAGTGATAAAAGAATCTTAAGGACTAATATAATATCAATTGTTTACCATGTACCTCTCAAGGCACATATTTTATTTCAGTTCTTAATGAAAGGAACTCTATAAGTACTTAAAGAATTGAAAAGGGACTGTGACAGAATGTACTTGGCAGGACAGAAAACTTCCTCATTCTAATGGTTATGCATTTAATATCAAAAGGCATTGTAAGCATATCATGTCTTTTTTCTAAAAGCCATGAATCACTTTGCCTTATTTGTTCATCTGGAGATATTTTTTCAACTGGGAAAGCTGAAACGCAAAGAGTTGAAATGAATGCATTGAATTATCAGCTATTAAAGTTAGGGTCATCTAATTCCATCCATTTTTTAGGGGTAGAATTAGGTCCTACAGAAAACAGATGTCTGATTCAATACTGTATGACAGTTTAGTAGTAGATAATGGAGAATCAGGTCTTTTACTACAATTTTGTGTGGTTTGCGTAACACCACGATTTGTTCACAAAGAAAAAAATACTGAAACAGTCAGAATAGGAATGCATTTCTTCTGATCCTAACACTACTATATGTACTAGAAAATTGTATAGACCTCATTGACTACTAAGATTATTTTATCATCAGTTCCTCTAATTTTAAAGGGAGCAAAAGTTTTTATGTCCTTTGTGAATTTAAGAGGCCTTGATTTTAAATTGACTTTGGACTATCTGTCTATTTTGCAAATCTTTTGCTAAATTTGAAGTACAAAGGTGTTAATTATGTGTATAGAAAAAGTAATATAATTTAAGCTCCTCGCACTTGGCTGATTCAGCCCTAGTAATGACTGGATTCCAGCCTGATGACTCTCACATGGCTTGGTCTCCAGCTGGGTTGAAAGACATTTACCTTGAAACTTCTACATTTGCTACATTTTGTTTACCTTGAAACTTCTATTTTGCTACATTTGCTAATTTGAAAGCAGACGTTGGGAAGAGTAATAGTTTTTATCTAGTCACATGGTCATTTGATTATTGCTGTTACAGGAAAACAGTACTCATCCACATGACTGGCAACTTCAGTATAACTATTAAAATGTCCTTGATATCTTCCTATGCATGAAGTATGTAGAGCACATATGTCAAAAATATATTGTCCCATTTCTCAAGGCTCTTATAGTGTACAGGAGACAGTATCATGTGTAGCATATTTTAATCTATGAGTTGATTTCCTTACCCTACTTCCAGCCTGACCAAGTCCATTGGCTTCTTTACTCAAAGCCTAGAGTGAAGTGGTTAACAATGAAACAAGATGCTATGAGTTTGATCCCCAGTTTGGTCATGTGCTAACCATTTAAACTTGGGCAGGTTATTTAATTTTTTTGTACCTCAGTTTCCTTATCTGTAAAATGGGGTAATAATAATATTAAGTTGAACTCTACGAAATTAGTATTTTTCAAAGTCAAAATAAGTAGAACATGGTGTAATTAAATATTTATCCTCATGGGTTGTTATAGGATTTATTAAATGTGAGCATTTAGAACAGTGTTAGCACATAGCAGGCATTCAATAAACGTTGGCTACTGTTATACAAATCCTATCCACCCCTTAGAAGGAGAACTCTCATCTCACTTGCTTCCCATCTTGCTTTAACTACTTTGCTCTTAGCATTACTGTCTAAACCAGTTATGTGGCAATAACATGTAAAATCCTGTAGCACTTCCTTTTCTGCTATTTAATTATTTATATATTTATTCTCCATCCAGTGAAATCAAAACTTCCTTAAAAAGCAGAAACATACTGAAAATAGTTTTCATCTTCTCCACTCACTACCAAAATCTGTTCTATTTGGGACCAATTACAAGCAGTTTCCACGTCCAAAAATTTTTCTAATGTGTGTGTGCGTTATGCACATGCATGTGTGTACAGGCTGAGAGAAAGAAATCTTTAATTTGCTTCTTGGTGTTCTGCAGTTAATATCATAGGGAAATTAAATTAAAATTTATTTTAAATTACCTATGTTATACAGTATTCACTAAGCATTTATCAAGTGATATGAAGAATGTCAAGGTGACAAATTATCCTTTGTAAATAGTGGCAAAACTTTGTCCTTTTTCTGAAGTCCTTTGGTAGTTTCTACTCTCCACATACATGGCAGCTCATGCCATTGACTTTTAGTCTGTCTAGCAAGATTGCATAAACCTGCTGGCCCAGACAAATCTACCAGGAATCATAGTCTAAATTACTGGTAAAAAAAAAAAAAAAATAGTTTTCAGCTATAACGCATAAAAATCATGAAGTCCTTAAAAAACATCCCTGGGGCTTCCCTGGTGGGGCGCAGTGGTTGGGAGTCCGCCTGCCGATGCAGGGGATGCGGGTTCGTGGCCCGGTCCGGGAGGATCCCACATGCCACGGAGCAGCTGGGCCCGTGAGCCGTGGCCGCTGGGCCTGCGCGTCCGGAGCCTGTGCTCCGCGGCGGGAGAGGCCACAGCGGTGAGAGGCCCGTGTCCCGCAAAAAGAAAAAAAAAATCCCTTGGAAATAAACAGTAAAGAAATATGAATATATATATATATATATATATATATATATATATATATATATATATATATATATGAAGTAAACTGTATGGACTATTTTAGGCCATTTCAAATGCTGGAGTCTGGGGACCATCTTTTAGAATTGAAAGGTATCGTAGAGTACCAAATCTATACTTTAAAAATTAGATAACATCATGAGATGATTTTCTCATCTGTTAAAATTAAGCACTTTAATTCTTCTTTTTTTTTTTAAATAGTGTTTGTATGCAGGTAATAACGTTCCCAATTTGGTAGTAGTCCATTAAATGAAGCAAGTAATCTGCAATGATTTCAATGGTAAACAAAAACTGACCAGTACTAAAACTTGTATATATTTGTGAAATAACAGCATTAGCTTAAGTGCTCTTGAGGTAGGGGTAAGACACTTGGCTCACTGGGTTTACACATAATTCAGAGATGTGACTCCTACCGTTGGCCAGTTTCTCTGTCTTTTTGTCTCTACATTCAGACTCTCTAGAAAGTGAACCTATTGCTTAGTTTTATCTGTAATCTCTATAGTAATGATCAAATCTCTCTGAGCACTGACCTTTGAAATACATCTGATGTTCATATCAAATCACTTCTAAAACCTCTGTTTTTTATTCTTCTAAGGAATACATCTCCTTCAATAACTCAACTGGTTATCTTACAGTTTGCAACTTTCACTCCTCTCCCTATTTAGTCCTTTTATTCCATTGTATCCCATCACCCATCAGTTATATGTACTCCACCACACTAGACCAGAGTGCCTTTTATTATGTGCAGACTGTGCAATAATCTTATTAAAAGGGAGTCTTAAACGACACGAAAAAAAAGCTGGAAAAAGAAAACACGTGGAGGCTATATAACGTACTTCTAAACAGCCAATGGATCTCTGAAGAAATCAAAGAGGAAATCAAAAATTACCTAGAGACAAATGAAAATGAAAACATGATGATCCAAAACCTATGGGATGCAGCAAAAGTAGTTCTAACACGATAATTTATAGCTATACAAGTTTACCTCAGGAAACAAGAAAAATCTCAGTTAAACAACCTAACCTCACACCTAAAGGAACTAGAGAAAGAAGAACAAAAAGAAATCCAAAGTTAGTAGAAGGAAAGAGATCATAAAGATAAGAGTAGAAATAAATGAAATAGATACAAAAAATAAACATCAACAAAACTAAAAACTAGTTCTTGGAAAAGATAAATAAAATTGATAAACCTTTAGCCAGACTCATCAGAAAAAAAAGAGAAATGGCCCAAACCAATAAAATCAGAAATGAAAAAGAAGTTACAACCAACACCACAGAAATGCAAAAAATCATGAGACTGCTGTGAACAACTGTGTGCCAATAAATTTAAAGAATATTTCTTTCAATAAAAAATGGTATATATTTATGCAAAAAAAGCATATCAACATACTCTTGGACATAATTAAAAGCAATTATTTCTTTTAATATGCATACCTAATATAGTTTTTTATCAAAATTTGGATATTTAGACTTAAGATGACAGTGCATTCATATAGAATACACATCATGCTTTGACCATTTCTCTATCATGTAGAGTTTCAATTGTTCATTATCACCTTTGTCTCGAAGACACAGAATTGCCAGTTACAATGAAATATAAAACAGGCACCCTAAGCCAAAAAGGGATGGAAGATAGAATGAATCAGGATGACAAGAAACAGTCTTGATAATACTTGTACCTTTTTAACTGTCTTCTCAATAAGTATGTCTCCAACTGGCATTAGAATACCTCCAAACACAGCCATGAGTGCACCAGTGACAGCACCAGCGATGAGCCCACAGTTTCGATCGCAGCCCATTTTTCTTGTTCTGGGAAAAAACTAAGGTTCAGCGCCTGCTTCTTTCAAACTCCCAGGTCTGATGAACGTGGTTTCCAGGAGGTCTGGTTCTATCATTGGAAGGAGATCATAAAGCAGAAACTTAAATACCAGTAGAAAAAGATCAAAGTAAACATGCAACTGAAACAGATCATTTTGCCAGTTATAAATAAACAGATGCTTTTTTTTAATATACAAACTTTCTAGGTTTTGTCCTTTCTTAATTTGAACTACCTACCAGTGGTAGAAGTAATACATATTGTCACATAGAGCATTTCTTTAAATTTCTCCTCTTAAATTTTCTTTCTATGGATGATTAACACACTGAAATATTAACTAAGGAGAATATGCTTACTGTACTCTCACACCCTGCCTACCTTCCATCAGCTTGGGACACTTACGGGCATCTTTATCCTCTATCTGACTTCTCCACTCAAACACAACCATCTGTCTGCACCCTACCTGGAGTTCTGCAAACTGAATGTGGGTGGACTGATGTCTTTTCCATCCAAATCCTAAGCAAGTACAGTGACAGATGTTTTCTTTACTATTCCTTTTTCACAAATAGAAAGATAGGGATTTTATAGGAAATGATCTGATGAGTCTGTGAAGAAATCATTTTTTCTAATCATTTATAAGCTATCTGTTAAAACAGAAAAGCATGGGTAAGTTGGGAAAATAATACTAGAATAGTCTCTAATATCATCAAAATTATAAGCACCATTAAAAGAAAATTCCACTGTCAGGAATATTGAGTTCATGCCTGAATTCTTTCTTATGCACAGTGTTGAAAACATTGAAATATTTTAAAGAAGAGTATTTTCAATTTAATTTTTAGTAACTGACTTTTAGATAGTTGTGAGGTAAAAAAGATTTGAAGAAAATATGTAAGGTAGAGGATACATAGTTTCTGTCACAGCATTGGTTTCTTACTAGTCTCAAATGAATTTTTTAACATATTCAAATGCAATATTGTTTATTTTGTCATGGACAGCTGACTCATGCCAATTCTGTTAAAATATGTAGATTGTGTCAGTATGTATTTCACCTAGTCAGTCTTATCTTTGGTATCTTCATATAATATATGCTCCTTTCATAAAGATCGAAAGAAAACTCTTAGTGGAATTGGTAGATCCTTCTGTAACAAAGTTAGTAAGAATTTGCTATTCTAGTGTTCAAAAACCTGTTCATTTGAGATATTTTGTTTGCAACAGCATTTTTTAAAATGGGGTTGACCTGACATTGATAAATGGAATGTGCTTTGTATTTATAAAAAATTATTCCCTGCTTCAAAATGCCCCTGGCAAAGGAAAACAAAAATGCCAACAGAATGGAGGCTATAGACAGAAAAGACACACAAACAGTATTTTTGTCATCCTCATGACTATAATAATAAAACTTATATTTTGTTATGGTCTCAGTTTTTCCCTCCCTAGCTTTGTAGTGGTAGAAGTACCGCTCTGATGATTTTATTAGTATTTCTCTTCACTTGAGGAACCATTTAATTCTTTTAAAGTCTTGATATTAATTAATTCTTTAAGAAAATAAGGAAAGTTAGGTTTTCCCCCAAATGTATAACAAAATTATAACCATTTTTCATGGCATTTTTTTTATACACCAGGTTCTTATTAGTCATCAATTTTATACACATCAGTGTATACATGTCAATCCCAATCGCCCAATTCAGCACACCACCATCCCCACCCCACTGCGGCTTTCCTCCCTTGGTGTCCATACGTTTGTTCTCTACATCTGTGTCTCAACTTCTGCCCTGAAAACCAGTTCATCTATACCATTTTTCTAGGTTCCACATACATGCGTTAATATACGATATTTGTTTTTCTTCTTCTGACATACTTCACTCTGTATGACAGTCTCTAGATCCATCCACGTCTCAACAAATGACTCAATTTTGTTCCTTTTTATGGCTGAGTAATAATCCATTGTATATATGTACCACAACTTCTTTACCATTCATCTGTCAATGGGCATTTAGGTTGCTTCCATGACCTGGCTATTGTAAACAATGCTGCAATGAGCATTGGGGTGCATGTGTCTTTTTGAATTATGGTTTTCTCTGGAATATGCCCAGTAGTGGGATTGCTGGATCATATGGTAAATCTATTTTTAGTTTTTTAAAGAACCTCCATTCTGTTCTCCACAGTGGCTGTATAAATTTATATTCCCACCAACCGTGCAAGAGGGTTCCCTTTTCTCCACACCCTCTCCAGCATTTGTTGTTTGTAGATTTTCTGCTGATGCCCATTCTAACTGGTGTGAGGTGATACCTCATTGTTGTTTTGATTTGCATTTCTGTAATTATCAGTAATGTTGAGCAGCTTTTCATGTGCTTCTTGGCCATCTGTATGTCTTCTTTGGAGAAATGTCTATTTAGTTCTTTTGCCCATTTTTGGATTGGGTTGTTTGTTTCTTTAATATTGAGCTGCATGACCTGTTTATATATTTTGGAGATTAATCCTTTGTCTGTTGATTCGTTTGCAAATATTTTCTGCCATTCTGAGGGTTGTCTTTTCATCTTGTTTATGGTTTACTTTGCTGTGCAAAAACTTTGAAGTTTCATTAGGTCCCATTTGTTTATTTTTGTCTTTATTTCCAGTACTCTAGGAGGTGGATCAAAAAGATCTTGCTGTGATTTATGTCAAAGAGTGTTCTTCCTATGTTTTCTCTAAGAGATTTATAGTGTCTGCTCTTACATTTAGGTCTCTAATTCATTTTGAGTTTATTTTTGTGTATGGTGTTAGGGAGTGTTCTAATTTCATTCTTTTACATGTACCTCTCCAGTTTTCCCAGCACCACTTATTGAAGAGACTGTCTTTTCTCCATTGTATATCTTTGCCTCCTTTGTCATAGATTAGTTGACCATAGGTGCGTGGGTTTATCTCTGGGCTTTCTATCTTGTTCCATTGATCAATGTTTCTGTTTTTGTGCCAGTACCATATTGTCTTGATTACTGTTGCTTTGTAGTATAGTCTGAAGTCAGGGAGTCTGATTCCTCCAGCGCCATTTATTCCCCTCAAGACTACTTTGGCTATGGGGGGTCTTTTGTGTCTCCATACAAATTTTAAGATTATTTGTTCTAGTTCCATAAAAAATGCCATTGGTAATTTGATAGGGATTGCATTGAATCTGTACAGTGCTTTGGGTAGTATAGTCATTTTCACAATATTGATTCTTCCAATCCAAGAACATGGTATATCTCTCCACTTGTTGGTATCATATTTAATTTCTTTCATCAGTGTCTTATAGTTTTCTGCTTTCAGGTCTTTTGTCTCCCTAGGTAGGTTTATTCCTAGGTATTTTATTCTTTTTTTTGCAATGGTAAATGGGAGTGTTTCCTTAATTTATCTTTCAGATTTTTCATCATTAGTGTATAGGATTGCAAGGGATTTCTGTGCATTAATTTTGTATCCTGCAACTTTACCAAATTTATTGATTATCTCTAGTAGTTTTCTGGTGGCATTTATAGGATTCTCTATGTATAGTATCATGTCATCTGCAAACAGAGACAGTCTTACTTCTTCTTTTGCAATTTGTATTCCTTTTATTTCTTTTTCTCCTCTGATTGCCGTGTCTAGGACTTCCAAGACTATGATGAATAATAGTGGTGAGAGTGGATATCCTTGTCTTGTTCCTGATCTTAGAGGAAATGCTTTCAGTTTTTCACCACTGAGAATGATGTTGGCTGTGGGTTTGTCATATATGGCTTTTATTATGTTGAGGTAGGCTCCCTCTATGCCCACTTTCTGGAGAGTTTTTATCATAAATGGGTGTTGAATTCTGTCAAAAGGTTTTTCTGCATCTATTGAGATGACCATATGGTTTTCATTCTTCAATTTGTTAATGTGGTATATCAGATTGATTGATTTGCATATATTGAAGAATTCTTGCATCCCTGGGATAAATCCCACTTGATCATGGTGTATAATCCTTTTAATGTGTTGTTGCATTCTGTTTGCTAGTATTTTGTTGAGGATTTTTGCATCTATATTCATCAGTGATACTGGTCTGTAATTTTCTTTTTTTGTAGTATCTTTGTCTGGTTTTGGTATCAGGGTGATGGTGGCCTCATAGAATGAGGTTGGGAGTGTTCCTTCCTACACAATTTTTTGGAAGAGTTTGAGAAGGATGGGTGTTAGCTCTTCTCTAAATGTTTGGTAGAATTCACCTGTGAAGCCATCTGGTTCTGCATTTTTGTTTGTTGGAAGATTTTTAATCATGGTTTCAATTTCATTACTTGTGATTGGTCTGTTCATATTTTCTATTTCTTCCTGGTTCAGTCTTGGAAGGTTATCCCTTTCTAAAAATTTGTCCATTTCTTCCAGGTTGTCCATTTTATTGGCATAGAGTTGCTTGTAGTAGTCTCTTAGGATGCTTTGTATTTCTGTGGTGTCTGTTGTAACGTCTCCTTTTTCATTTCAAATTTTATTGATTTGAGTCCTCTCCCTCTTTTTCTTGATGATCTGGCTAATGGTTTATCAATTTTGTTTATCTTCTCAAAGAACCAGCTTTTAGTTTTATTGATCTTTGCTCTTGTTTTCTTTGTTTCTATTTCATTTATTTCTGCTTGATCGTTATGATTTCTTTCCTTCTGCTAACTTTAGGTTTTGTTTGTTCTTCTTTCTCTAGTTCCTTTAGGTGTAAGGTTAGATTTTTTATTTCAGATATTTCTTGTTTCTTGAGATAGGCTTGTATAGCTATAAACTTCCCTCTTAGAACTGCTTTTTTGTATCCTATAGGTTTTGAATCATCGTGTTTTCATTGTCATTTGTCTCTAAGTATTTCTTTTATTTCCTCTTTGATTTCTTCAGTGATCTCTTGGTTATTTAGTAACGTATTGTTTAGCCTCCATTTGTTTGTGTTTTTTATGTGTTTTTCCCTGTATTTAATTTCTAATCCCATAGCATTGTGGTCAGAAAAGATGCTTGATGTGATTTCCATTTTCTTAAATTAACTGAGACTTGATTTGTGACCCAAGATGCGATCTATCCTGGAGAACATTCTCTGCGCACTTGAGAAGGAAGTGTAATCTGTTGTTTTTGGATGCAATGTCCTATAAATATCAATTAAATCTATCTGGTCTGTTGTGTCATTTAAAGCTTCTGTTTCCTTATTTATTTTCATTTTGAATGATCTGTCCATTGGTGTAAGTGAGGTGTTAAAGTCCTCCACTATTACTGTCTATTTCCTCTTTTATAGCTGTTAGCAGTTGCCTTATGTATTGAGGTGCTCCTATGTTGGGTGTGTATGTATTTATAATTATTATATCTTCTTCTTGGATTGATCCCTTGATCATTATGTAGTGTCCTTCCTTGTCTCTTGTAACATTCTTTATTTTAAAGTCTATTTTATCTGATATGAGTATAGCTACTCCAGCTTTCTTTTGATTTCCATTTGCATGGAATATCTTTTTCCATCCCCTCACTTTCAGTCTGTATGTGTCCCTAGGTCTGAAGTGGGTCTCTTGTAGCCAGCATATATATGTGTCTTGTTTTTGTATCCATTCAGCAAGCCTGTGTCTTTTGTGTGGAGCATTTAATCCGTTCATGTTTAAGGTAATTATCGATATGTATGTTCCTATGACCATTTTCTTAATTGTTTTGGGTTTGTTTTTCTAGGTCCTTTTCTTCTCTTGTGTTTCCCACTTAGAGAAATTTCTTTAGCGTTTGTTGTAGAGCTGGTTTTGTGGTGCTGAATTCTCTTAGGTTTTGCTTGTCTGTAAAGCTTTTGGTTTCTCCATCGAATCTGAATGAGATCCTTGCTGGGTAGAGTACTCTTGGTTGTAGTTCTTCCCTTTCATCACTTTAAGTGTATCATGTCACTCCCTTCTGGCTTGTAGCGTTTCTGCTGACAAATCAGCTGTTAACCTTATGGGAGTTCCCTTGCATGTTATTTGTCATTTTTCCCGTGCTGCTTTCAATAATTTTTCTTTGTCTTTAACTTTTGCCAATTTGATTACTATGTGTCTCAGCATGTTTCTACTTGGGTTTATCCTGTATGGCCCTCACTGCACTTCCTGGACTTGGGTGGCTATTTCCTTTCCCATGTTAGGGAAGTTTTTGACTGTAATCTCTTCAAATATTTTCTCTGGTCCTTTCTCTGTCTCTTCTCCTTCTGGGACCCCTATAATGCGAATTTTGTTGCTTTTAATGTTGTCCCAGAGGTCTCTTAGGCTGTCTTCACTTCTTTTCATGCTTTTTCCTTTATTCTGTTCTGCAGCAGTGAGTTCCACCATTCTGTCTTCCAGGTCACTTATCCGTTCTTCTGCCTCAGGTATTCTGCTATTGATTCCTTCTAGTATAGTTTTCATTTCAGTTATTGTATTCTACATCTCTGTTTGTTTGTTCTTTAATTCTTCTAGGTCTTTGTTAAACATTCTTTGCATCTTCTCAATCTTTGCCTCCATTCTTTTTCTGAGGTCCTGGATCATCTTCACTATCATTATTCTGAATTCTTTTTCTGGAAGGTTGACTATCTCCACTTCATTTTGTTGTTTTTCTGGGGTTTTACCTTGTTCCTTCATCTGGTACATAGCCCTCTGCCTTTTCATATTGTCTATGTCTCTGTGAATGTGTTTTTTGTTCCAGAGGCTGCAGGATTATAGTTCTTCTTGCTTCTGCTGTCTGCTCTCTGGTGGATGAGTCTATCTAAGAGGTTTGTGTAAGTTTCCTGATTGGAGGAACTGGTGGTGGGTAGAGCTGACTGTTGCTCTGGTGGGCAGAGCTCAGTTAAACTTTAATCCACTTGACTGTTGATGAATGGGGCTGGGTTCCTTCCCTGTTGGTTTCTTGGCCAGAGGCAACCCAACACTGTAGCCTACCTGGGCTCTTTGTTGCCTCTAATGACAGACTCTGGGAGGGCTCATGCCAAGGAGTACTTGCCAGAACTTCTACTGCCAGTGTCCTTGTCCCCACGGTGAGCCACAGCCACACCCTGCCTCTGCAGGAGACCCTACAACACTAACAGGTAGGTCTGGTTCAGTCTCCCCTGGGGTCACTGCTCCTTACCGTGGGTCCCGATGTGCACACTACTTTGTGTGTGCCCTCTAAGAGTGGAGTCTTTGTTTCCCCCAGTCCTGTCAAAGTCCTGCAATCAACTCCCAGTACGCCTCAAAGTCTGATTCTCTAGGAATTCCTCCTCCCGTTGCTGGACCCCCAGGTTGGGGAGCCTGACGTGGGGCTCAGAACTTTCACTTCAGTGAGTGGAGTTCTGTGGTATAAGTGTTCTCCAGTCTGTGAGTCACCCACCTAGCAGTTGAGGTATTTGATTTTATTGTGATTGCACCCCTCCTACCATCTCATTGTGGCTTCTCCTTTGTCTTTGGATGTTGGGTATCTTTTTTGGTGAGTTCCCGTGTCTTCCTATTGATGATTGTCCAGAAGCTAGTCATGATTCTGGTGTTCTCGCAGGAGGGAGTGAGAGCCTGTCCTTCTACTCTGCCATCTTGGTTCCTCCTTTCATGGCAGTTTATTTGTTTTATATCCTTTAGGATTTCCCTTTACCTATGCCTAATACCTAGGATACTTCCACTGTAAATCAGGATGAACAAACTGATTCACACTGAGGTCTTGGTGGCGAGGTAACTTGTATAGTCATTAGTGTCACATGATTTCCCAATGTAAACAAAATGTTTATATTGGAGAAATCAGAAGCCTAAACAAGTGATTTACTTTTCCTATGGAATTTTATATGTCCCTGAGCAAGTAGGATAGGATTTTTATTAATTGCTTGGGGATGGAGGGTGAAAAATAACATACTACCTCCTATGGCTTTGACCAAGGTTGTCATAATGCAATGGAACAAGTTATTTAAACCTGATAGTAATGACTAGATAGTCTCAAGTAGGATCTCCTATGCAAAGGATAATTGCACAGCCCCTTAAAAATTTTGTGAAACATCATCTGTTAAACGATCATTGTAATTGCTAAGTAGAAACTATCATCCAGGTGTTCTGTAGTATATACAAGTGATCTTATTCAGGTGAGCTGATTAAGTAATATTTTACTGACTGCCCATTTCATAGGCCAGAGGTCCCCAACCGCCAGGCCATGGACAAGTACTGGTCCATGGCCTCTTATGAACTGGGCTTCACAGCAAGAGGTGAGTGGCGGGTAAGCAAGCGAAGCTTCATCTGTATTTATAGCCGCTCCCTATCGCTCGCATTACTGCCTGAGCTCCACCTCCTGTCAGATCAGTGGCGGCATTAGATTCTCATAGGAGCACGAACCCTACTGTTCATGAACTGCACATGCAAGGGATCTAGATTGCGTGCTCCTTATGAGAATCTAATGCCTGATGATCTGAGGTGTAGCTAAGGTGGTGATGCTAGCACTAGGGAGTGGCTGCAAATACAGATTATCATTGGCAGAGAGGTTTGACTGCAGAGAGACCATAATAAATCAACTGCCTGCAGACTCATATCAAAACTCATATCTCAGTGAGTGGCAAGTGAAAACAAGCTCAGAGCTCCCACTGATTCTGCATTATGGTTAGTTGTATAATTATTTCATTATATATTACAATGTAATAATAGAAATAAAGTGCACAATAAATGTAATGCCCTTGAATCATCCCAAAACCATCCCCCCTCCCCGACCCATGGAAAAATTGTCTTCCACGAAACTGGTCCCTGGTGCCAAAAGGTTGGGGACCGCTGTCATAGACCATTCCCCAATTCTCACCTGTAGGTTATCAGAATACAGGGATCCAACCTGGTGTAATTGAGTCTGGTAGACTGGAGATTAAACCAAAGTCTTGCCACTCTCTTGCCAGGTGACCATGGGCAAGCCCCTTAATCACACTTTTCCTCAATTTCCTCATGTATAAAAAAAGATGCTAAGATGAGGTCTGCATTTTTTAATTTAAGCAGTTTTTATTTTAAGCAGCTGAACCAGTTTTTCACTCAGTTTCTTACATGGAAGACCAGGCAGAGTGACTATGATTACAACAGTGGTGGGAACCCTGACCCCAATTCCTAACTTGATCTCCCACCTCCTAGCTAACACTATCCTGTCCCATCTTTAGGAAACTAAAGGAGAATCTCTGTAGAAACCTATGGTTCCAACTCATTAAAAAGTTGGGACAGAAAATCCCCAGGGTCAAATTCCAGTTTTGTTTACATAACAAAAAAAAATATAACTCAAAGATAAAGTCATCTCTTTTGGAAAGATATTTTATTTTCTGTATAAGCACCACTAAAAATTATTCAATATCAATGTCCTTTGCAATTCTGACAGGTGGAATAAAAATTGTTCTATTCATTTTGTTTATGGTTTCCTTTGCTGTGCAAAAGCTTTTGATTTTAACTAGGTACCATTTGTTTATTTTTGTTCTTATCTCCATTACTGTGGGAGATGGATTGAAAAAGATATTGCTGCAATTTATGTCAGAGAGTGTTCTGCCTGTGTTTTCCTCTAGGAGTTTTATAGTGTTCAGTCTCACATTTAGGTCTTTAATCCATTTTGAACTTTTTTTTTTTATACGGTGTTAAAGAATGATCTAATTTTATTTTTCTACATGTAGCTGTCCAGTTTTCCAGCACCATTTATTGAAGAGGCTGTCTTTTCTCCATTGTACAGTCTTGCCTCCTTTGCCATAGATTAATTGAGCATAGGTGTGTGAGTTTATCTCTGGACTTTCAATCCTGTTCCATTGATCTATATTTCTATTTTTGTGCCAGTACCATACTGTTTTGATAACTATACCTTTGTAGTATAGTCTGAAGTCAGGGAGCCTGATTCCTCCAGCTCCTTTTTTCTTTCTCAAGATTGCCATGGCTATTCAGGGTCTTTTGTTTCTCCATACAAATTTTAAGATTTTTTTTGTGCTGGTTCTGTGCTGGTTCTGTGCTGGTTTTGTGCATTGATAATTTGATAGGGATTCCACTGAATCTGTAGATTGCCGTGGGTAGTATAGTCATTTTGACAATATTGATTCATCCAATCCAGGAACATGGTATATGTTTCCATCTGTTTGTGTCATCTTTGATTTCTTTCATCAGCACCTTATAGTTTTCTGAGTACAGGTCTTTTGTCTCCTTAGGTAGGTTTATTCATAGCTATTTTATTCTTTTTGATGCGATGGTAGGTGGGATTATTTCTTGAATTTCTCTTTCTGAGCTTTCATTGTTAATGTATAGAAATGCAACAGATTTTTGTGTATTAATTTCGTAACCTTCAACTTTACCAAATTCATTGATGAGCTTAGTAGTTTTCTGGTAGCATCTTTAGGATTTTCTATGTATAGTACCATGTCACCTGCAAACAGTGACAGTTTAACTTCTTTTCCAATTTGGATTCATTTTATTTCTTTTTCTTTTCTGATTGCCGTAGCTAGGACTTCCAAAACTATGTTGAATAAAAGTGGCAAGAGTGGACATCCTTGTCTTGCTCCTGATCGTAGAGGAAATGCTTTCAGCTTTTCACCATTATGACGTTCACTGTGGCTTTGTCATATATGGCCTTTATTATGTTGAGGTAGGTTCCCTCTGTGCCCCCTTTCTGGAGAGTTTTTATCATAAATGAGTGCTGAATTTTGTCAAAAGCTTTTTCTGCATCTATTGAGATGATCATATGGTTTTTATTCTTAAATTTGTTGATGTGGTATATCACACCAATTGATTTGTGGATATTGAAAAATCCTTGCATCCCTGGGGTATATCCCACTTGATCATGGTGTATAATTCGTTTAATGTATTGTTGGATTCGTATTGCTAGTATTTTGTTGAGGATTTTTGCATCTATGTTCATCAGTGATATTGGCCTGTAATTTTCTTTTTTTGTGGTATCTTTGTCTGGTTTTGGTATCAAGGTAATGGTGGCCTCATAGAATGAGTTTGGGAGTTTTCCTTACTCTGCAATTTTTTGGAATAGTTTCAGAAGGATAGATGTTAGCTCTTCTCTAAATGTTTGATAGAATTTTCCTGTGAAGCCATCAGGTCCTGGACTTTTGTTTGTTGGGAGTTTTAAAATTACAGTTTCAATTTCAGTGCTTGGTCTGTTCATGTTTTCTATTTCTTCCTAGTTCAGTCTTGGGAGACTGTACCAAATTGTTCTAAAATTTACAGAACTACTGTTTCTAAAATGGATATATGTGTGTATATCTGCCATTTTTCAGATTCTGTGCCATCACTAAGTTTAGAATTTACCTGACCTTTCCCAGAATCATTCTCCTTTATTCAGGCAGCCCCATGGACTACAGGGAAGGGTCCCAAAGGGCAAAGAGTCCCAAGAAAGTACATTAGAAAACCCAGGGGGCAACATATTCTTCAGTGCTTTACTCTCTAAACCTTAAAACTCATTATTATGACTTGCAAGGACCCTGAGTCCAAAGGTGTCAAGTTATGGGCAGACCTGGGTACTGCCTAGGCTCTGTCTGCTTTGAACTTAAAACTGAAGTGAGATAGTTTACACAGCCCACTGCTGTTGAGTCAAGCTCATCAGAAAACAGAAGTGTCAATAATTTATTGTGTTGAATTGCATGGTTAGACAGTTCTTAGTCTAACACTGTCTGGATGATGCATAAGCAAAGATACAAGAGTTACTCTAACATTCCTGCATACGTGTACTGATATTTTCAACAGAAAAAGATTGACTTTACCTCCTTTTTCAAATTTTGAACTGCCTGACTCACTTTCATTACCTTGATGTAAATTTCCACGTTTTCCTGTAAGAACAGGCAAGATATTTCACATGAGTGTAGTCCTGCTTTATCAGCAGCTTTGCTTTCTATAGTTTTACTTACCCATGGTCAAACAAGGCCAACTGAGTGTAACTGAACATGTAGAAAGCAAAATCATGTATAAGGGGGGACTACTTAGGGTTTGGTGCTATCCTGCTATCCATGGTTTCAGGCACATGCTGAGGGTCTTAAAAGGTATCCCCTAACAGCTGTGGATAAGGGGGGACTGTGAGTCCATTAATTATGCTTCAGTGTCTTGTCAGCATGATTAAGTATTGCTATTATAATCGTGCTTTAACCTTATGCTTCACACTACAAAATTCCAAATACATTTGACCCTTGAACAACACAGAGGGATTACAGGCATGGACACTGTGCACAGTGGAAGAACCATATATAACTAACTATACAGTAAGTCCTCCTTATCTGTGATTCTGCATCCATGGATCCAACCAACTACACATTGTGGATCAGGTAGTACTGTAGTACTTATTGAAAAAAATTCTGTGTAAAAGTGGACTCACAAAGTTCAAAACTGTTTTGTTCAAGGGTCAACTGTAGTTTTATTCACCTGAAGCAAAAGAGGGACAAACACATTATGTAAGACATGCACTGAGTACATAAGAGAAAAGTTCAGGTTACTCAGTATGTTTTACTTAGCTTTTCCACTTATGTTTATCTTTGGAAACCAGTGTTGTTTGTCCCCACTCTTCTCTCAAATGCAGCTATTTAGAGTATATAAAATTTTTGCCTTGCATGCTTGGTTTTCTTAATAGTGTAGCTTTTACATATTAAAATCGATTTTACCTACTAATTAGATTAAATTTTATTTTTTATTGTTATTTCTTCATCATAAAAAATAGATAAGACATTGATATCTGTAGTAATTTACTGCTTGCTTAAAGTACTTAAATTTAGAAAACAAAGAATAATCACAGGTACAGGAAAGAAAACTAATTATTGGAACTTAGGTCAAGAAGAGAAAATAAGAAAGCATGTTTTAAGATACCACTAATTGCATATCTTTCTTGAGTCTATAGGGAGATTAGCTGTGTCAGCTCATAGATTATTCTCATTTGTAGAACTCATGAGTATATCTACATGTGGGCTATCTTTGAAAGAGGAAATAGAATTTTTCTGTTTCTTTTTTTGCTGTCATATCTACGGAGTGTTTCTAGGATGAACTTATGAGCGTTATGCCTTTCCACTATGTTGGAAACCTGGTGGTAGGAACTGAGACTGAGCTATAAGATGTATGTCCAGTAAATAGGTCAGAAAATCAGAGAACTTTCCCAGAGAATCTGTAATTATTCAGATGTGTGGATAGAGTGTTCCCTGGGAAACCCCCCTGAAGGAAAGGCTTGGCCAGAGGTAAAATTTCCTGGGATGTGAACTACAAAACTTTAAAACAGTTTCAGATGACAAGAGTACATACTTGTACCACAAATGAATGCCAGGACCTGTATGACATTTTTGTACTCATGAGTGAGTATCTCACATTTCCTATTCTATCCATAAACCTTCCTTCCACTTTTCCTTGGAATAGGAAGCCAGATCACACACGTCTGTTTTCCACTAGACACATGCTGTGATTCTTTTGATACACAGTCTTCCTCACCTGATAAATACAGTATCTACCCACAAAACCCAGTTTTAGAGTTTTGGTTATGATTAATGCAACAACAGGTAGAATATGAATGATGAAAGTTAACTTTTAAAATTAAGTTCCTTTTCACACTCTTACTTTACACGATATCTAGGTGTGTTTACAAAGCCATGATTCCCCAGACATGAGTAATATGCAGATTCACATTCAAGCTAGTTAAATCAATCATTTAAATCTGGTTGTGTTTCATTATGTGGAAACAAAAGGTCATTAGACTAGTACTTATTTTACGTGCAATTTCAATACATAAAGATAGTTAAAAGAACAGCTATTCTGGTCAAAGTTAGCAAGAACTGTGGCCCTTGCCCTTTCCAGTCACATCTCATTTGGGCTCTGAGTCATCCCCACAGAACCCAAGGGCTCTGTAGAAAATATTTAAATAATTAGATTAGGAGATCTCCAACACCTTTTCTTATTGAAGTTACCATAATCCTTCTAATTTACTTCTGCATTTCCATCCTATCAGAATATGTGGAGCTAAAAATATATAATAGAAAAACATTTATAGACATCTATAATATAAAGTAATACACTTCACTAAATTATGCCTCTCAAATATTACAACTTACAACTTGTTTTGGTCACAGTCTTAAAAAATTAAAACAATAAATACTATATTTATTGTTATATTGTTATACTAAGGATTCTTCTAGAAATAAGCCTATCTTTTAGAGTACTTTTTGCAGTACTTGATTTACAGGGATTACTATAAGTTTGAAATTATTCTCTTAGTGTCATGTTGGTTCAAATAGGATTATCTAGAGCCATTCTTCATGAATCCAAGACAGAAATGCTATTCTCTGTTTTTTTTCTAACTCAAGTTTTACTGTAAATAATAAGATACTATACAATTTTCAACAGTTATGATTCTGGCTTTTGAAGTTAAGTAATTTAGGTCAATTCTGGGTCTTAATATTATAATTTCTCTGTGGCTCAATTTTCTCTAACTGGAGATAGGATACATCATATAAGATTGCAAATGTCAGATCAAATTAAATGAGATAGTGAATAAAGATTCCTATCATAGCACATGTTATTTTTATTTCAAATGTTATTATGATGTGTTATTTTGAACAATCATAACAGTAAAATATTATCGCATACTGGCCAAGTATTATTTTTTAAAAATCTAATAAATATATATAGTTTATACAAGTAGGAATGATTATTTGCAAAACACTTAGATTACCATAAAATCTGATGAGATGATTTGTTATTTATGTATACAGGAACTAAGACTATAATGCAAATAAAAAGGAAGCTTCTGGCTTAGAACAGTGCTCCTTGAAATTTTCAGCTATGACTTGAGCCTAAAACACCCACTTGAACTAAAACACCTTGTGGTTAAATCAGATAATAGTTACAGAATCAGTTCCTTCAGGACCAAAAAATCCACAAGATTCAAATATGTTTGAGTAAACTTCACCAAATATTTTCGTAAAAAATATGGGTAGCAACTATAAGTTTCAAGGTAAATTTCAAAGTTTTCAGTATACTCTGTCCAAGTACCTTTCCAATTGTAATTTTGAGATTCTTCCCAGGTTAACCTGCTATCTGATGATTGTGTATTGGATTTATTTTTCCAGTCTCTTAATGATTCTGATAAATGAAAAAAAAATTCTATGTATTTTTTTCTCTCATAAAATCCAGTCAACCACTGGACTATCTACATAACAATTTTTGTAAATTTTTTGGATTATTTTTTGAACGAATATTAAAAACAATGTTTCTTGTACTAATTTAAAACTACATAGTAAAGAAAGGACTGAAAAGTGCATGCAAAAGATTTTAGAAAACATCTTTCAATATGTAACTTGATAATTCCAGAAACTGAGATATAGAAAATTTATGCCATTTACATTTATGTATGAATTCACTTACTAATTAAATTAAAACTTTAAATTTCTTCAGAATTATTTTTGTTATCTAAACTTGGTATCATCATTCAGGAAAATAATTCACTGATATTTGTAATAAGCTTCCTAAATAGCCAAAATCATTAATTCTGGGTTGTTTTTATTCTGCTACCGAATTTTATATAATTTATACAAAATTATTAAATCTAGAATCCTTATTTGGAATTAATATAATTTACCATTCCCAGTAGCAACTACAGTATCTTTGTTCACTTAAAAAGAACATATCCAAAGAAGACAGTGCATTTAGCCATGTAGACAAAGTTTCACCAAAAGTTGTGAAATTCAGATAGAAAGTTAAACTAATAACTCTCTAAAATAATTAGTTAATAATTGCATATTAGGAAGCATGTTGGCATAAGAGTGTCAAATCATTTATAAGAACTAATTCCACTATACTAATTTTTATTAATGTTGACTTTTATTCATAATTTAAATTAGAAATTATGTATAAATAGCCTAAGTAGACAATGAAAGTTCTGCAGTAATCAAATTGGATAGTACCTCGTTTTAAATATTGATAAATATGTACAGATAAACATAAGATTTTAAACATCAAGAAGCAAAATGCCATAGACTAGTGGACAAGGTTTTAATATTTTTTTAAACATAAAAGGTAAGAAGATTACTAACTTGGAAAACAACAGAAACCTAATTTTTTAAAAAAGCCTAATAACTTCAAGAAAACAATTCCTGCTTGCTGTTGTTGTTCTATAACTTCTTAAGAGTGTTTATATAGTAGTGTCATCTCCTATTAATTTGGGAAATAGAAATCTTTTTATTAAAAAAACCCATTATGATTCACTTTTAAAAAGGCTAAGAAGGATTTTTCAGTCAAATGCTCCAACATCTGAACAGTCAATTCTTAGTAGGACCAAATGGTATTCTGCAGAAAAACCCTACACTGAAATCCTCATTACATAATGTGTGAGAGTTTAAATATGCTTTCAGGAAAAAAAATGAAGACGTCAGATCCCAGTGACTGGTTTGGTACAAGAGGAATTAAAAAAAAACAAAACCCACACACATCCCACCACTGATATGACTCCTATGGGTATATATATTTTTTGTGTGTGTGGTACGCGGCCTCTCACTGCTGTGGCCTCTCCCGTTGCAGAGCACAGGCTCCGGACGCGCAGGCCCAGCGGCCATGGCTCACGGGCCCAGCCGCTCCGCGGCATGTGGGATCCTCCCGGACCGGGGCACGAACCCGCGTCCCCTGCATCGGCAGGCGGACTCTCAACGACTGCGCCACCAGGGAAGCCCGGGTATATTTTTATGTTCTGGTAAGGACCCATTACCTATATCTGAGATCCTCTGCAGCACTTTTTTTTTTTTTTTGGCCATTTTCTATCTAAGTATATCAGATGCCAGAGAGACAAAAGGAACTAACTTGCTGAGTAGCCTCTAATATACTCTGTTTTACTACACAGTCATTACTCCAGATGATAAACTGGGTCTGAGGAATTAAAGTGAATAATTAAAGAGAATTATCAGTCTCATTTTCCTGTATGATTGAGCTTGAAAAACTCATTTCATGATATTTAAATAAAGCGTACTTTTCTATACAGCATTAATCTAAAGGGTATTGAGGCTAATAATTGTGAAAATGACTGGAGACTGTCAGTCAACAAGGGTGACAAACAGACTTTAAAAAGGAAATAGGCTATTTTTCTAACTGGGAGTTCTTCACTATCATTTTCTGTTAGTTGTACAGAAGTTTCATGAGCACAACAAAATCCTTCTATGAAAACCAAAAAAATTAAATTTCTCTTATCTCTTCAGATAAAAAGACAACTGTTAGATAACATTTAAATAATTCTATTTATGATGACCCTTTAATATAAAAAAGCATAATCATAAGTTAGTTTAAAAGAAAGTCATTATTTTAAAATCTAACCAAATCTTGCACTTCGGGAGGATAAAAAAGACCCTCAATATTAAAAATACATTTTTAGGGCTTCCCTGGTGGCGCAGTGGTTGAGAGTCCGCCTGCCGATGCAGGGGACACGGGTTCGTGCCCCAGTCTGGGAAGATCCCACATGCCGCGGAGCAGCTAGGCCCGTGAGCCATGGCTGCTGAGCCTGCGCGTCTGGAGCCTGTGCTCCGCAACGGGAGAGGCCCCAACAGTGAGAGGCCCGTGTACCAAAGCACTCTTTTTCCTCGAGCATTGCTTTCTTTCTCCAGGGTTTTTTGACTGACACACTTATTTAACAATTAATAAGTTATAAAATTCTTTAGGTATATTGGGGCTTTTTCAAATGTCAGATCACTTAATTATGATAAAGTAGAAACGGGCTTGTGTAATCTCATTATGATTTATGCTTTTCATGTAAAAAGAATAACTTACAGGGATTTCAGGTAATTTAAGGAGATGGTTCCCTTATACCTGTGACCTTTTTCTTTGTTGTATTAGTAAAAAGGTAGTATAAAGGCTAATTTAATAAATATTTTAATTAAGAATATGTATTTTCTTGTAGTTAAACTGCTTTGATACATTTCCTTCTCAGTCTTAATTCTCACAAATATGCACACCCTCCTGTGTAACAATTCAGAAATAGCCTACTAACACAGGAGTTCAGATGGTATTTTATACAGCATATCTTAAATGTATTGAAAGGATAGTTAAATTATAATTAAAATATGAACACTGTTAGAGAAAGATATTTCAGAAAAAAATACATGTAAAATAGATGCCTAAGTTGACACTGGACTTACTTGGATCACTATTTAATCAGTAGCTTAATGCCATCCAAATCCTCTGTTTCTGGAGAGGAAAATGTCACACCCTCCCATGAGCAAACCAGAGAATCAAATTTACATTCTCAGAGGCAGCTGTTAAGTGTTCAGTCCCATAGACAACAGTTCCTGAGTAGCTTAGCACACAAGACTCTGAAAATGTAGAGCTATGTAAAATCTGCAACTGTATTTTTATATTTCGAGCAAAATATTCTGCTTGAGCAATAAGGCAGAAAAATATACCCATTTCTAACGTATGTTGGTGTTTCCACGTTAAAAAGATTATGCATGTGCAGTATTTTGAAGGGATATTCTTTATGAGGGTATACCTCGCCTTATATAAATCCACTAGAGCTCTAGACAAAATGAAAGCTAAAATTGTCCACATGCTAAAGTCACCTTAGGCACAGTGCTTTCAGAACTCTTTTTCTCTGAAAGACCACTTAGGGTTTGGAATCAGATGTTACCAGGCCCTAGCTATATTGACTGGGGATTAGGAGTTAACTAACAACTCATTCTTATTTTCTTAATCAAAAAATGGAGGAAAATAAATCAGAGCATCACTAAGGCGAGTTGTGTGCAACACTTGACAGGTACCTGATTATGAGGCAACAAAATGCTTCCCTTCCCATCGGGCCCCTGCCCCTTTTCTCCCTTCTCTGCTGCTTCCTGGAGATTACATATTTTCATCAGACCTACATTTGACCTATTTTTTGGTCCTGTCTCTGCATCTACTAGAATGTTGGCTTCATGGGAGGGGAGACAGTTTTATCTGTTTAGTGCACTGCTGAATCCCCAGAGCACAGAGCAGCCTCATAGCTGGTAATCAGTTGAATGAATGGACACACATATGATTATCACAACCACAATAATATTTTGAAAGGAGTGAGAATGACCAGAAATTAGAGGTTATTATATTGCTAGTTTGTAACACAAATAGGCAGGGCTTTGAGGTGAAGGGCATCTGCTATGGAAGTGAATGGACCTAAGTGGGATTTGGAATTCTTCCCTTCCTACAGTGTGTGACTTGTTGCTAACTACCTTACCTCTCTTAGTCATAGTGGAAATAGCTCCCTCTCAGCATTGTTGTAAAGATCGAGAGTGGTAATATGAAGGACTTAGCACAGACCCTGACATACAGTATTTGTTGAATAAATAATTGTTATGTGATCATTGGCAAATTTTTATGTTAGGAAATTCATTAAAGTAATATGGACAAGTAAAAAATATTGAAAATTATAGAGGGGTATAAAATGAGAAGTCTCGTTCACCCACCAGTTCTATTCCTCAGAAGTGACCAATGTCAGGTGTGTCCTCATACCCTCCATTAATTTTAAGATTTTAAACTTATATACATATGTATATGGACTAGTACATACACTGAATCATACTTTCTGCGACTTGCCTCTTTTAATATCAGGTGCCTTCTAGTTCTCCGATCTTACAAAAATGATGCTAAAAATTCATGTCTGTATAGTTTTGTTTATGTGCTTGGGCACTAGTAAACAGAGAAAGTGAAATTTCTGGGTCAAAAATTCGTACTTATTTTTTTGGTAGGAAGAGTTTTATCTAATTTCTGTTCCTACATGTACACAGCAATGTGTGAAAATGCCTGTTTCCATACATCACACACACTGGTTTATACTGAAATTTAAATTTTTAACAAGTGCTTATTTTATTGGTAAATATTTAATTGAGTGAAGTTTTAACCTATTAAGTATATTGACATGTATATTTAAAAATATTTCTGAGAATATACTTGCTCATCTTTTTTTTTTCTAGTGGGTTTGTTTGTCCTTTCCTTATTAACTAATAATGAAATAGCCTCTCTTCTTACATTTGACACTTAAAAATTTTTTTGACTATGTTAAACTTTATTTTTATTGTATTTTTAAATTACTGAAAATTTCAATTTTTATGCCATTAACTTTCACTTTTAAATATTGTGTCATGCTTTGAAAGGTTTTCTCCAAGAATATAAAAAATAACAGACAGACATTCTTCTAGCATTTGTATGTTTTCAAAAAATCCTTTAGAACAGTATTTCTAAATAAACATTCATGGACTTTATCACTTGTGAAGTAAAAGAGGAAGAGTAAAGTACATTGAGTAATTGTAAATATTACAACATATGTGAGAAGCAGACAATGGATGCATAATAAGAGTTCTAGAAGAGGAATCACACAGCCCAAGTCCTGACCACAGCTCTTTTAATAATAATAGGTTTTGTGAACTGGGCAGCACACAGTCATCATATTCCTGATTTCCTTTCTTGTCAAAGAGAATAACTACAGAGCCTACCTACAGCCTCAAGCTGAAGATCATTATATGGTAGATTTAAATTTAAAATGTACAGGTGTATGCAGATTCTATATAGTAGACGAAAATGTTTCATTCATTTTTTTTTTGCAGTCTAACAAATGAAAAGAATTTTAGTGTCATATGCTTTGCAATTCTAGATTGTATGAGCAATCAAAACCTATAAATTATGATGATGATAAGGTAACAGAGTTAACATGTACTGGGGGCTTACTGTCTGCCAGTTGTTGAAATAAGTGTTTCACATAGGTTATCTCGTTGACCCACCACATCACCTTACTATGTTCTTTAGACAACTAGTTGAGGTCACACAGCTAACATGTGCCAAAACAAGGATTAAAACCCTGATAGACTGACTGAAGAGCCTATACTCTTTCCCGAAAGAAAAAAATATACGTAAATGAGTTTTTGATCAATACCTAACTTTCCATATTCTTTTTAAGACATTTGTATAAACAGAATAACAATTTTAAATAATGCTATGTTAGAAAATTATATCTAAATTCAACAAACAAGGAATGACAATGAACATATTCTGTATGTGGCAAATAATAGAATTATTTTGAGATTAAATAAAACTCATTCTAAAGACCTGTAACACATACACTGTAAAGTACCTCAAAACATTAGTTACCACTGCAAAACGATAAGGTAAAATTCATCTTATCACTTTAATCCTTGGGATAACTAATCATGGAAATTTACACACACATATTTGTGCACATGCATAACACACATGCTTGTGTTTGTGTATATATATATATACATAAACAAACATCTATTTTTTCAATCGGTGCCTTGTTCATTTACAGAAGTAGTAAACCAAAGGCAGGTTCTATCTGCTTTATATAGTGAGGAGGGGCTTCACATGCAGGAATAAATACACACATACATAGTTTAAAAAGAGAATATTAAATGCACAAGACATAACAGTATACAGCAATGCCAGTGAAAGTTTGAGAGATTAAAACTGAGGTTTTAATATCACTTTTAAAAGAAATTTTCAAGGACATCATTAAAGATAAAATGTAGAATATCAACGTCATTAAAGTTTAGACTTAAGCCATGTTGTCTAATTAACGAAAGCACAGGATGAAAGTAAACCTACTGCATCAAAGATATAAAATAAACTTACACATATGTTTCATAGAAGCCGTGGTAGGAACTGTGTATAAAAGACAGGTTAAATTGAGAGCGCCTCTGTATATGTGGGTAGTTCTCATGTGAGCAGGGCTAGATCAATATGTAAATGTCAAAGGCCTCCTAAAAATCTTGGCAGACCTAATTTTTACTTGACTTGTTTGCAAAGCTGACTCAACTCTCTAAGGAGAGGGGAAAAAATCATTTTTATGTTCTTATCTATATGCACGATATATGTGTATATACACACATATATATACACGCACTCACATATGCACATGTGTGCACGCACATGTATGTTTGTATGTGTGCCTCTTGTACTTCCCTTTGTTTATCTGCTTCAAAATTTTATATGTAACAGGAAATTTTTGTCATGACTGAGAAGTTAAGGTTCGGGTACTTTAGGGACCCACACAAATAATCTATTTGCATTTGGAGCTTGACTGCCGCCCGCTGAAGTTGAGGGTTGTCCTCATTTATTTCCATCCAAGCACTTTCTTAGGAGTAAAGAGGCTTCTTTTTTGAGCTAACATATGTCTTCTTTATCTTCCCTATATTGCACCCATTTATCTGGAGCTCTTGAACTATATAAAATATACATAATCCCTCCATCACTTAGCAGTCCTATTGAAAAGAAGTACTAAACATTTATTTATGTTGGCTTTCCCACATTGGAATTCTGTAAGTTACTACCCCATATATTTAATGGAAAAAACTGTGTTCCATTCTTATGTTTAGAAAATTGGATTAAAGGAATATTGGTGTCTTGGAACATATATCATGCTTATATGTTTAGTGACTCTCCAAGAGGGCTATTTAGTTTGCCATATTTCCCAAATATTTCCCCAGGGGACCAAATTTTCCCATATAGTATGTATTATTATATTCCAGAATTAGTGTTCTAAGGGATACCATTTAGTTAACATTACTACAGGATATCTCAATTCTCAAATACAAGGATCTTCAAGGTTTCCATATTATCAAACAGGTAGTAAGTATATAGGCTGTTGGTGGCTTCGAAGAGAACCTGAAAAACTTCCAGCTTTTGGGGGATCTTTTATTATTCAAAACTGGTTTTGTTTTCATGATAATATAACTTAACAAAATCTGCATGGCTTAACACAGCAACAGTTGATTTCTTTCTCGTAACACATGCCTCACACTTGAGAGCTGGTGGGACTGTGCTCTACACGGTCACCCAGGAAGTCAAGGTGATGGGAGTCCACCATCTCATCTGCACGTGGTCAGGTGTAGCAGCAGTTGATAAGAACGTGAATGCTCTGCAGTGCTTCTGAGGAAGTATTCTGTGGCGCTTCCATCCATGGACAGTCAGCCAGAATTTATTGCATAACTGCTCCTAATCGTAGGGGTCTGACAGATGCAGGGGAGTGGACAAAATATTTGGGGCTACCACTGTATCTGCCACAGCTAATAACACTCCTTAACTTCTTTTTATGAGCAAAATTGCCATGGTGTTAACCGATTGATGTCTCCTGAATGTCATGATAGAGTAATCTAAATATTGTACGATGGTGAATAGAGTTCGCCACAGAGGGACAATGTGTTGAATGTAAAGGAAGAATAATCATTAGTAAGATATCCCACATGTAAGAGCAAGAGAAGAATTTCAGAAAGTTACAGCAGGGAATTAAAGGAATGTTTAGCATTCACTTAAAAATGGTAGCTGTGTAGTCCAGGAATGTGTTATATGGTACAAAAAGTTAATAAAACAATGCAGTTACTACCATGATCAGATGATTAAGGTTAGCATGCCAGTGAAAGCCACAGAAGAGGGAGGGCAACTGTTTCAAATACCGAGCACTTTACATGTACCTCTTTCTGCCCTAGGTGCTTTATATTCCTGCACAGATTAAGGGTATTATAGTGATTTTTCTTAAACGACCAGGAAATAAATTGTGTGAAGCAAGCAACATAGCAATGTCCAGCAGTACTTTTGAAAAATGCACTTTGTATTCGTAAGTAATTATTCTTAAGTGAAAGGAATCCATGGTCATAAAACTTTGGGAAACAGTGTACAGTAAATTTTACCTCCTGGAATCTGAAAAATAATATATGTGTATAACTGAATCACTTTGCTATACACATGAAACTAACACAACATTATAAGTCAACCATAAGTCAATTAAAAAGAACTTAAAAAATTTTTTTTCCTCTTGGAGATTTACAGCACATTAATCACTCTGAAAATCCTCCCCAGAAGAAGTTAGTTTAATGTTATTAAACCCAAGTTTACCAAATTTTTTTATCATAGAGCTAAAAAGAGTAAAGAAAAATTAACCGATCACACACTGCTGGGCCTGGTGTAGAACTGAAAGAAGTAGTAGCCATGGGGCTTCTTGTTTTCCTACGTGTCTTGCTGGGTTTGCCAAGAAGGAAAGGCGCTAACTGCTCGTTACATGAGCCTTTACCTGGGCTTATGTTTGCAGTGGTGAACCTGGAGGAATGATGTAATGTCTCACTCCTGCCCCCAAACCATAAGAGGCCTTGCTTACTGCTTGCTCTCAAAGTGGTGGATCCCTGAAACTCAGTCTTCCTGAGCTGCAGTACAATCTCACGATGTGCACAGCATCCCTTTGACCTTGTTGCATCTCCCCTGTGAGACTTGAGGTCCAGGGGAACTGACGCGTGCTTTTTACTGAACTGTAATAAAGTCTTTTGCCAACATCCATGAACAATTTAGGCTAATTTATTAGCTTGTAAGTAGGGTAACTTCAAATCCAGGATGTAACAGTACAAAGTGGTAATAATAAACTTTCAGCTCTTTCCATAAATTGATTAATTTGAATAATCTTTCCAGGGCTACTAATTTTGACAGAGGAGAAGTATGAGTTACGAGATAATCAACTCACAGATGCTATGATCTACCAAAGTTACAAGGTCTTAATTAACATTTGAGTGCTTACTCTTTTATTCACTGTGGAAAGAACTTTATATGCATTAACTTGTTTAATCCTCTAAGCCACTGTATGATGGAGGTATCAGTACCTTCATTTTACAGATGAGGAAACTAAGACACAGAGGGCTTAATTATTTCATAAGGTCACACAGTAAGTGTGGGCCTGGAATTCAAACCCCAGGCACCAGAACCAAATTTCTATCCATCACATTTAGAGAGAGGAGATATAGGAATTTTAAATTTATTCACAATAGAAACAAAGAACAATTGTCACAAAAAATAATAAAAACCCAATTAAAGAAGGATTTTTTTAAATATTAAAAACCTGAGTTTGCAAATGTCTACCCATAAAAAAAGCAAATCAAGATTTTATTGTCCAACAAGTGTAAAGAACACATGCGAAGAGAGCAAGTGAGTTTTGAGCTAGAAGGAAGGGCCTCACAAGTCAAGATACGGTTAATACTCCTTATTTAATCATTCAGATCGTATCAAGCAGAACAGCCCCATTCAGATGGTAACATGGGCCTCTAATCTCCAAAGTCCAGAGTTCATTGTTGGTGTGGCAAAGCAGTTCAGTCAGTTGAAGAATATCTATTTTGTGTAGCTCCAATTTTGCATAACATATACTTTACATAGCTGTGATAGCTTAGTATAATTGTAGTGTTATAGGAAACTCTCAGGTTAACCAAGCCACTCAAAATGATTACTCATGATACCAAGATTAAGCACCTTCAGCTACAGGGATCAACAAACTGTGGCACGTGGGCCAACTGTAGTCCACCCTCTGTTTTGTAAATTGATGTTCTTTGGAACACAGTCATACCCATTTGTTGGGTACCGTCTACGACTGCTTTGTGCTGCAACGACAGAGCTGAGTAGGGGCAACTGCTACAGAGGCCCTGTGAGCTGCAAAGCCTGCAATATTTCCTATCTGGTCCTTTACAGAAAAAGTTTGCTGATTTCTGTTTTAGTACCTTAAGCACATTTTCATCAGTGGTAAATATCTTTGTTTTGTTTTTAATTTTTATTGGAGTATAGTTGATTTACCATGTTGTGTTAGTTTCAGGTGTACAGCATAGTGAATCAGTTATACACATACTACATATATCCACTCTTTTTTAGATTCTTTTCCCAAATAGGCCAGTACAGAGAATTGAGTAGAGTTCCCTGTGCTATACAGTAGGTCGTTATTAGTTATCTATTTTATATATAGTAGTGTTTATGTGTTAATCCCAACCTCCTAATTTATCTCTCCCCAACCCTCTTAACTCCTGGTAACCGTAAGTTTGTTTTCTTCATCTGTAACTCTATTTCTGTTTTGTAGATAAGTTCATTTGTACCCTTTTTTTTAGATTCCACATATTAGCAATATCATATGATATTTAAATACCTTATTCAGCATGTATATCAAAGTGAGTGAAACATGGAGCTTTAATGTTTCGAAGTGAACCCTACTATCAATATACTCTGAACTTTGAGTGTTTTTGTTTGTATTTCTACAATGTGACAGTGAATTAAACTAGTTGACCATAAATATTTATTCCATTTAACAATGTTAGTGGTTAAAGCCAGACATCAAGTTGCCCATTTCATAGTTACCTTTAGGGATATTTTCCTTCCCCTAGGGATCCATGAATTTCTCACTTAACTTTCTCATAATAGACCTTACTAAGTGTTCATGGCCTTTGGTCTACACAGATCTGGGCTGTTTAACTTTCTCAACCAGTTTCAGTCTTTCTCCACCAAATGATTTCAGGTAACTACTATCAAATAGATGTTGAAAGAAACTTATTTGCCATCTGTGCCTTATACTGCATACACTATTTGTAACTTTTTGTTTATTTAGCAAGCCTGTTGAACATTTTCTTCACATTTTGCATGCTAAATTATTCCAAATAAACAGACACTTGTTTTTGATCCCAACGTAAGAACTATAGAGTTGTGTAGAAAATTACCTTGAGGCAATAGTGTCCTCCAAGTACACGTCCCGGCACTCTCCCAGAGGTCTTAGAACAAAAAATCTCAGAGAACTTTAGATGCTCGAATTCTATAATTTTAAAATCAATTTAAAATACACAGTGAGAAGTTAGGAGAGAGAGGTGGGGTAGGTTTACAAATGTAGGACAGGTTGCAAGCAGGGTGAAAGCCTCACTGTACCTGAATCCTGAGGTACATGATTCAGGAGCAAGGGAGTCCAAAATACAGAAGGTGCTTGGTGTCAAATGCTACCCTTGTTGTATTGGAGAGACACAAGGACAAGTATAGCCCCAGCTCTAGACAATTAGTGACCTGATGGACAGCATAGTTTTTGTTTCTGTTTTTTACTTGCTACTGACAGGGGACAAATGGGATATCTTTATGCCTCCTATAAATGTAATGTCTTACACATTGACTGACTCATGTATATTTGGTATTTCCACCCTTCTGTTTTCAGCAAATGCTCTACTTTATATCTAATGAGTCACACTAACTTTTACACTTAGTTTCATCTGTCCTTGTTATTTGTTCTCTGATTAGCAGAGCTGAGTACACTTTTTAAAAAATTGTATAATTGACACACAGTCATCTCTCCATATCCAGGGGTTCCCCATCCACAGATTGAACCAAACTTGGAGTTTAGTCTGTGGTTGGTTGAATCTGGGAATGTGGATGGTCGACATGGAGGACCGATGGCCCTATGCCACTTTATATAAGGGACTTGAGCATCCCTGGATGTTGGTATCCGAGGAGGTCCTGGACCAATCCCCTGCAGATACCTAGGGATGACTGTATCACATTACCTTAGTTTCAGGTGTACAACATAATGATTCGATGTTTTTATACACTGTGCACTGATCACCACAATAAGTAGAGTGAACAACTATCACTGTAAATAGTTACAATTTATTTCTTGTTATAAAGACTCTTGAGATGTACTGTCTCAGCAGCTTTCAAATGTGCAATAGAGTGTTACTAACTAGAGTCATCATGCTGCACAATACATGCCCAAGACTTACTTACTTTATAACTGGAGGTTTGTACTTTTTGATTCCCCTACTGACTTCACCTACCTCCACCCCTTGCCGCTGGCAACACCAATCTATTTTCTGTATTTATGACCTTGATTTTTCTTTTTTCTTTTGGATTCTGTGTATAAATGAGATCATACTGTGTTTGTATTTCTCTGTTTGACTTATTTCACTTAGCATAATGCCCTCAAGATTCGTTCATGTTGTCACAAATGGCAAGAATTCACTTTTCATGGTTGAATAATATTCCATTGTATGTCTGCTTGTCTATCTGTCACAATTTCTCTATCCATCCATTTCTTAATCAACACTTAGGTTGTTTCGAGATCTTGGCTATTGTCAGTAATGCTGCAGCAATATGGGGAATGTATATATCTTTCAAAATCAGTGTTTTTGTTTTCTTCAAAAAATGCCCAGAAGTGTAATTGCTGGATCTTAAGGCATTTTTATTTTTAATTTTTTGAGGAACCTCCAGCTGTTTTTCCATGGTGGATGTTCCAATTTACATTTCCAACAACAGTGCACAATGGTTTCCTTTTCTCCATATCCTAGCCAAAACTTGTTATTTCTTGTCTTTTTGATAACAGCCATTCTAACAGGTGTGGTAAGATCTCAATATGGTTTTGATTTGCATTTTCCTGATGATTAGTGATGTTGAGCATCTCTGAATGTACCTATTAGGCCATTTGTATCTCTTCTTTTGAAAAATATCTATTCAGATCTTCTGCCACTTTTGTAATAAGATTTTTTTTTCTTTTTTTTTTTTTGCTATTCAATGTTATGAGTTTTTTATTCTTTACATATTTCACATATTAACCCATTATCACATATATGATTTGCAAATATTTTCTCTTATTCCATAATTTGCCTTTTTATTTTATTGGTTTCCTTTGCTGTGCAGAAACTTTTGAGTTTGATGTAGTTCTATTTGCTCATTTTTACTTTTGTTGTAAAATTTGAAAAATTATCACCAAGATTGATGTCAAAGAGTTTACTGCATATCTTTGCTTCCAAGAGTTTTATGGTTTCAGGCCTAACATTCAAGTCTTTAATGCATGTTGAGTTAATTTTTGTGTATGGTGTAAGATAGTGGTCTAGTTTCATTCATTTGCATGTGGCTGTCCAGTTTTTGTAGCAACATTTGTTGTAGAGACTGTTCTTTCCCAATTGTATATTCTGAGCTACTTTCTTGTAAATTAATTGATCATATATGCATAGGTTTATTGCTGCACTCTCTTATTCTGTTCCATTAATATGTGTCTGTTTTACACTAATAACATCCTGTTTTGCTTTATATTACTTTGTAATATAGTTTGAAATCAGGGTGCATGATGCCTCCAGCTTTGCTCTTATTTCTCAAAATTGCTTTCGGTATTCAGGGTCTTTTATGGTTCAATAGAAATTTTAGGACGATTTGCTCTATTTCTGTGAAAAATACCATTGGAAGAATCTGTAATTTGCTTGGGGTAGTATGGACATTTTTACAATATTCATTCTTCCAACTCATGAGCATGGAAGTTCTTTTTTTGTGACGTCTTCAATTTATTTCATCAGTGTCTCATATTTTTCAGTGTACAGGTCTTTCACCTCCTTGGTTAAATTATTCCTAGGTATTTGGTTCATCTTGATGGAATTGCAAATAGGATTGTTTTCTTAATTTCTCTTTCTGAGAGTTCTTTATTAGCATGCAGAAACACAACATTTTTGTATTTTGATTTTGTATCATGCCACTTTACTGAATTTATTTATTAGTTCCAACAGCTTTTTTAATAAAAGTCTTTAGGGTTTTTATATATAATATCATGTCATCTACAAACAGTGACAGTTTTACTTCTTCATTTCCAACTTAGATATCTTTCATTTCTTTTTCTTTTATGACTGCTATGGCCAGTGCTTCCAATACTATGTTGAATAAAAGTGGAGAGAGTAGACACTCTTGATCTTGGAGGAAATGCATTCAGCTTTTCACCATTGAGTATGATGATAGCTGTGGGTTTGTCATAAATGGCCTTTATTATATTGAGATACATTCCCTCTAACTTTGTTGAGAGTTTTTATCATAAATGGATGTTGAATTTTAAAATACTTTTTCTGTATCTATTGAGATGATCACATGATTTTTTAATCTTTCATTTTGTTAATTTGCTGTCTAACATGGATTGATTTGCACATGTTGAACCATCCTTGTGTCCTTGGAATAAATTCCACTTGATCATGGTGTATGATCCTTTTAAAGTGTTGTTGAATTTCATTTGCTAATATTTTGTTGAGATTTTTGTGTCTATGTTCACCAGGGATATTGACCTGTAATTTTTTTTCCTGTGACTTCCTTGTCTACTGTTGGTATCATGGTTTTACAGGCCTCATAAAGTGAGTTTGAAGTGTTTCCTCCTCTTCTGTTTTTTGAAAGAGTTCGAGAAGCATTGGTTTCAATTCTCTTTGAATGTTTAGTGGAAAACAACAATGAAGTTGTCAGGTCCTGAACTTCTGTTTGGTGAGAGGTCTTAGATTACTAATTCAATCTCTTTACAAGTAATTGATTTATTCAGTTTTTCTGTTTCTTCATGATTCAGTCTTGGTAGGTTGTATGTTTCCAGGAATTTATCCTTTTCTTCTAGGTTGTCAAATTTGTTGATGTGTATTTGTCAATAGTAGTCTCTTATGAACCTTAAACCTTTGTACTTCTGTGGTATCAGTTCTAATGTTTTCTCTTTCTCTTGTGATTTTATTTATTTGAGTCCTCTTTTTTCTTGGTGCATGTAGCTAGAAGTTTGTCAATTTTATTTCTCTTTTCAAAGAATCAGCGCTTAGTTTCGCTGATCTTTTCTACTGTCTTCTAGCCTCCATTTATTTCTGCTCTGTTTTTATTTCCTTCCTTCTGCTAACTTTAGACCTCATTTGTTTTTTCTTTTTCTAGTTCCTTGAAGTGTGAAGGTAGGTTGTTTGAGATTTTTCTTGTTTCTTGAGGTGGAATTTATCATTATGAACTCCCTCTTAAAACTGCTTTTGCTGCATCCAATAACTTTTGGTATTTTGTATTTCCATTCTCATTTGTCTCAAAATGTCTTTTGATTTCTCTTTTGTTTTACTTTCTGACCCATTGGCTATTCAGTAGCACAGTAGCATGTTGTGGAATTGGCACATATTTGTGAATTTTCCAGTTTTCTTCTTGAAATTGACCTCTAGATTCAGAGCATTGTGGTTGTAATAGTTGCTTGATATGATTTTAGTCTTTGTAAAGCTATTAAAACTTGTTATTTGGTTTAACATATAATCTATTCTGGAGATCCATGTGCACTTCAAACGAATGTGAATTCTGTTGCTTTGGGATGGAATGGTGTATATATATCTCTTAAGTCCATCTGGCCTAATTTATCATTTAAGGCCAAAGTTTCCCTATTGATTTTCTGTCTGGATGATATATCCATTGATATAACTGGGGCATTAAAGTCTTCTTGTAGTATTGTATTCCTATTTCTCCCTTTAGGTCTGTTAATATTTGCTTTATATATTTTGTGCTCCTGTGTTGGGTACATAAATATGTACAAATGTTACATCCTTTTATTAGATTGACTCTTACCATTTTGCAATGCTCTCCTCTTTCTCTTATTACAGTCTTTGTTTAAAGTCTTTTTGTCTGATGTAAGTATAGCTACCCCAGCTTTCTTTTGGTTTCCATTTCCATGAAATATAATTTTCTATCCCTTAACTTTCAGTGTGTATGCGTTCTTACATCTGAAATGAGTCTTTTGTTGGCAGCAGATAGATGCATCTTTAAAAAAAAGTCCATTCAGCCAATCTTTGTCTTTTGATTGGAGAATTTAATCCATTTACATTTAATGTAGTTATTGACATATATGTTCTTATTACCATTTTGTTAATTGTTATTTGTCTGTTTTATAGTTTCTCTCTGTTCCTTTCTTCTCTTCCTTTTTGGTTTCATAACATTTTTTGTGGTGTGCTTAGATTCCTTTCTCTCTATCTTTTGTGCATCTATTACAGGTTTCTGCTTTGTGGTTCTCATGAATCTTATATATAATAACATTATAACATGCACATAAAGGCTTACATATAACAGCGCATTTATAACAGTCTGTTAGTTCATAACTACTTAAGTTTGAATACATTTTAAAGCTCTACATTTTTACTCTCCCACATGTTTTATGTTTTTGATGTCAAATTTACATGTTTTTATGTTGTAAATCCCTTAAGTAATTATTGTAGTTAGTTGTTTTTACTACATTTTTTTTTTTTTTTTTTTTTTTGCAGTATGCGGGCCTCTCACTGTTGTGGCCTCTCCCATTGTGGACCACAGGCTCCGGACACGCAGGCTCAGCGGCCATGGCTCACGGGCCTAGCTGCTCCATGGCATGCGGGATCCTCCTGGACCGGGGCAGGAACCCATGTCCCCTGCATCGGCAGGCGGACTCTCAACCACTGCACCACCAGGTAAGCCCCTGTTTTTACTACTTTTGACTTTTAACCTTCATACTACCTTTAGTATATTTCGTTTTACCAGTGAGATTTATATTTTCATATTTTTTTTGTTACTAATTAGAACCCTTTTTTCATTTTATAAAAAAAACCCTTTAACATTTCTTGTAAGGCTGGTTTAGTGGTAATTTATTCTTTTAGCTTTTTTAGCATCTATTTTCTTTTTTTCTGATTTTTACTTATTTTTTTATTGAAGTATAGTTGATTTACAATGTTTCAGGTGTACAGCAAAGTGATTTAATTATACACACACACACATATATTATTTTTTCAGATGCTTTGCCATTATAGTTTATTACAAGATATTGAATATAGTTCCCTGTGCTATAAACTAGGACCTTGTTGTTTATTTTATATATAGTAGTGTGTATCTGTTAATCCCAAATTCCCAGTTATTCCTCCGCCCTTTCCCCTTTGGTAATCATAAATTTGTTTTCTATGTCTGTGAGTCTATTTGTCTTTTGTAAATAAGTTCATTTGTATCTTTTTTTTAGATTCCCCATATAAGTAATATTGTATGACATTTGTTTTTGTCTGACTTACTTCTCTTAGTATGATAATCTCTAGGTCCATCCATTTTCCTTCAAATAGAATTATTTCATTCTTTTTGTATGGCTGAGTAATACTCCATTATAAATATATATATATATATTTCTGTAACATCTTACAGAAAAATCAAAATGAACTTTTTGGCCAACACAATACATATATATATACACACACACCACATCTTCTTTATCCATTCATCTGGCAATGGACATTTAGGTTGCTTCCATGCCTTGGCTATAGTAAATAGTACTGCTATGAACACTGGGGTGCATATATCTTTTCTAATTAGAGTTTTCATCTTTTCTTGATATATGTCCAAGAGTGGGAATGGTAACTCTAGTTTTAGTTTTAAAAGCAACCTCCAGACAGCTTTTCCATAGTGGCTGCACCAATTTACATTCCTACCAACAGTGTAGGATGGTTCCCTTTTCTCCACACCCTCTCCAATATTTCTTATTTGTAGACTTTTTGATGATGGCCATTCTACCTGGTGTGAGGTGGTGCCTCATTGTAGTTTTGATTTGCATTTCTCCAATAATTAATGATGTTTAACATCTTTTCATGTGGCTGTTGGTCATCTGTATGTCTTCTTTGGAGGAATGTCTATTTAGATCTCCCGCCCATTTTTAATTGGGTTATTTGTCTTTTAGATGTTAAACTGTATAAGTTATTTGTATAATTTGGAAATTAAGAGCTTGTCGGTTGCATCATTTGCATATTTTCTCCCAGTTCCTAGGTTTTTTCTTTTTATTTATGGTTTCTTTTGCTGTGCAAAAGCTTTTAAGTTTAATTAGGTCCCATTTGTTTATTTTTGCTTTTGTTTCCACTACTCTAGGAGACAGATCCAAAAACATATTGCTGCAATTTATGTGAAAGCATGTTGTGCCTATGTCTTCCTCTAGGTGCTTTATATTTTCCAGTCTTACATTTAGGTCTTTAATCCATTTTGAATTTATTTTTGTATATGGTGTTAGAGAATGATGTAATTTCATTCTTTTACATGTAGCTGTTCAGTTTTCCTAGCACCACTTATTGAAGAGACTGTCTTTTCTCCATTGCATATTCTTGCCTCTGTTGTTGTAGATTATTTGACCATTTGGGGGTGGGTTTATTTCTGGGCTTCCTATCCTGTTCCGTTGAGCTATGTGTCTGTTTTTGTGCCAGCACTATACTCTTTTGATTACTGTAGCTTCATATTACAGTGTAAAGTCAGGGCATGTGATTCCCCAGCTCCATTCTTCTTAAGATTGTTTTGACTATTTGGGGTCTTTGGTTTTTCCATACAAATTTCAAAATTTTTGTTCCACTTCTGTGAAAAAGGCCACTGGTAATTTGATAGGGATTGCAATGAACCTGTAGATTGCCTTGGGTAGTATGATCATTTTAACAATACTGATTCTTCCAATCAAAAAACATGATATATCTTTGCATCTGTTTGTGTGGTATTCAGTTTCTTTCATCAGTGTTTATGTTTTCTGAGTGCAGCTCTTTTGCCTCATTACGAAGTTTGATTCGTAGGTAGGTCACTCTTTTTGATGTGATGGTAAATGGGATTGTTTCTTTAATTTTTCTTCCTGATATTTCATTGTTAGTGTACAGAAATGCAACAGATTCCTATACATTAATTTTTATCCTGAAACTTTACTGAATTCATTGATGAGCTCTAGTAGTTTTCCAGTTGCATCGTTAGGATTTTCAATGATGACTTTTCCAGGTAGAATATTCTTGGTTGAAAGTATTTTGTTTTCATTTCTGTTTTTGTTTTTTTCCAGCATTTTGAATGTATCATGCCTCCCCCTTCAGGCCTGCAAAATTTCTGCTGCAAATTCTGCTGGTAGTCATATGGAGTTTCTTCGTATAGACCAAGTTATTTCTCTCTTGCTGCTTTTAAGAGTCTGTCCTCTTTTACTTTTGATTTTTTAATTATAATATCTCTTGATGTGGAAATCTTTGGGTTCGTCTTATTTTGCACTCTCCGTACTCCTGGAGCTGGATGTCTGTGTGCTTCCCCAAGTTAGGGAAGTTTTCAGCCATTATTCCTTTGAATAAGTTCTCTTTTCCTTCCTTTCTCTCTTCTCCTTCTAGGACCACTGTAATGAGAATGTTACTCCACTTGATGTTGTCTCATAATTCCGTTAAATTATCTTTACTTTTTCTCATTCTTTTTGATGTTCTGGTTGGGTGAGTTCTACTGCCTTGTCTTTGAGTTCATTGACTTTTTCTTTTGCTTCATCTGCTCTGATGTTAAACCCCTCTTAGTGTACTTTTCAGTCCAATTATTGTATTCTTCAGCTCTGTGACTTTTTTTCTACAAAGTATTTAATTTATTTTTTGGGAAGGGGCCTTCATTTTATTTTATTTATTTATTTTTAACACCTTTATTGGGGTATAATTGCTTTACAATGGTGTGTTAGTTTCTGCTTTATAACAAAGTTAATCAGCTAAACATATATCCCCATATCTCCACCCTCTTGTGTCTCCCTCCCCCCCTCCCTATCCCACCCCTCTACATGGTCACAAAGCACCGAGCTGATCTCCCTGTGCTATGCAGCTGCTTCCCACTAGCTATCTATTTTACATTTGGTAGTATATATAAGTCCATGCCAATCTCTCACTTTGTCCCAGCTTACCCTTCCCAGTCCCCGTGTCCTCAAGTGCATTCTCTGCATCTGCATCTTTATTCCTGTCCTGCCCCTAGGTTCTTCATAACCAACTTTTTTCTTTAGATCCCGTAAATATATATGTGTGTTAGCATATGGTATTTGTTTTCTTCTTTCTGACTTACTTCACTCTTTATGACAGACTCTGGGTCCATCCACCTCACTACAAATAACTCAATTTTGTTTCTATTTATGGCTGAGTAATATTCCATTATATATATGTGCCACATCTTCTTTATCCATTCATCTGTAGATGGACACTTAGGTTGCTTCCATGTCCCGGCTATTGTTAGTAGTGCTGAAATGAACATTATGGTACATGACTCTTTTTAAATTACGGTTTTCTCAGGGTATATGCCCAGTAGTGGGATTGCTGGGTCATGTGGTAGTTCTATTTTTAGTTTTTTAAGGAACCTCCATACTGTTCTCCATAGTGGCTGTATCAATTTACATTCCCACGAACACTGCAAGAGGGTTCCCTTGTCTCCACACCCTCTCCAGCATTTATTGTTTCTAGATTTTTTGATGATGGCCATTCTGACTGGTGTGAGGTGATACATCATTGTAGTTTTGATTTGCATTTCTCTAACGATTAGTGATGTTGAGCGTCCTTTCATGTGTTTGTTGGCAATCTGTATATCTTCTTTGAAGAAATGTCTATTTAGGTCTTCTGCCCATTTTTGGATTGGGTTGTTTGTTTCTTTAATATTGAGCTGCATGAGCTGCTTGTAAATTTTGGAGATTAATCCTTTGTCAGTTGCTTCATTTGCAAATATTTTCTCCCATTCTGAGGGTTGTCTTTTGGTCTTGTTTATGGTTTCCTTTGTTGTGCAAAAAGTTTCATTAGGTCCCATTTGTTTATTTTTGTTTTTATTTCCATTTTTCTAGGTGGTGGGTCCAAAAGGATCTTGCTGTGATTGATGACATAGCGTGTTCGGCCTATGTTTTCCTCTAACAGTTTTACAGTGTCTGGTCTTACATTTAGGTCTTTAATCCATTTTGAGGTTTTTTTTGTGTATGGTGTTAGGGAGTGTTCTAATTTAATTCTTTTACATGTAGCTGTCCAGTTTTCCCAGCATCAATTATTGAAGAGACTGTCTTTTCTCCATTGTATATTCTTGCCTCCTTTATCAAAAATAAGGTGACCATATATACCCGGGTTTGTCTCTGGGCTTTCTGTCCTGTTCCATTGATCTATATTTCTGTTTTTGTGCCAGTACCGTACTGTCTTGATTACTGTAGCTTTGTAGCATAGTCTGAAGTCCAGTGATTCTTTAAGTGGAGTTGTAGACGGGCCAGAAAAGGCAGATGAAGAGAGAGCAGCCACCGTGTCTCTAATACATAGAACTTCAACCAGAAACACTGAAGTAAGAGGTGGAACACACCTGCAACAAATTCCAGCTCCAAAGATAATTATTGTGTAGCTCAGACATTGATAATGGGTTAAGATTGACAGATTATTGCATATGTAAAAATCTAATGTATAGCTAGGTTTTTTTTTCCTGAAATGATACCCCCTTTACCTCTTTCTGAGAACTAAAAGCTTTATAGATTGTTCTCTTTCTTCATGTACTTGTCAGCAACAATAAGCCTCAACCCATTTTAAGATGCTGTAGACTCTCTAATTTATGTTAACCCGTTTGTAGATGCTATACATTTTCAAACTTAAGTTTTGAACACCAATAGTTTTGTGGTGATTAAACAATTTTGAATGAATATATGCCTGTCTAAAATATGGGGTAGTTTTTCTACAAAACAAATTCATCCTTGTGTACAATTACACTTTCTCTGGGGCAATCAGCAGGTCAACGTTTAATGCATTCCCAAAAAGTGCTCCACTCCCACCTCAGCATGTGCACATGGGCACACACACACATATCCAAACCCATTTTTCACATAAATAAATCTATCTCCCATTTTTTTAAAGCAAGTATTATACTTTCTACTGGGCATTTTTAATGTGTTTCACTTATCTCTGTGTATGGATTTTTTTCCTCTGCATAATTTATAGAATTCAGGGAAAATACGGTGAGGAATGATAATGATTAGAATATACATGTATTTAGTTGAACGGTACTAAAGACATATAAGTCAAAACTTTTTTACTGATACCCAAATACTATGGAGGTGCATTCCTTTATGAAGAGTTAAAATCTGAGTCACTGACTGGTTATGCAATTCTACCATGAGGTGGATATGTAATTTCTCAACCAATTCTTTTGAACAGTTTCTACTTTACATCGTTCAGCCCTACTTAGTTTAAGATTTAAAGAAGTATCCTTTATATTCCTCCTTGATCAACATGTCCACAAATACCCTAATGCAGCAAGAGTAGTCTCAAGTATCAGAAGAGGATGTTTAGGATCTCATCTGTCTATATCTTAGGGGGATACTTTTTTCTGTTGCCAATAAATGAGAGGACATTATTACATCAGTATGTTTTGAGTAGCTTCAGATTTTCAAAAGATCCTTGGTTTGGGGTTTTCAGTATTTACCCTGGCAGCTAACATGAGGAGATTAATTATTCTTGATTTTAGTATCTCGACAAACGAGTTACTAATAATTTATCCTAGAAACCTCTGTGTATAAAACACAAACAGAATGTGGTCCACCTTTCCTTTCTATGGGGAGCCTTTTTAGGGGGCCTAGTGCTCTCTGCCATAAGTGAACCCCTGCTAACGAAAGGGGTTACGTAACAATATATCTTCTAATAAAAAGGAAAGATCCTTCATAGTCTAGACTTTAAGTACTACAACTCTAAAGCATGACCAAGTATCTTTTTATTTCCTTTTCCCCCAACTAGCTCAAAAAATTACCTAAGGAAAAAGTAGTCAAGGTTGAATTTAGAAATGTTTCAGAAGGAAATTTAGATGCATAAAGAATTAAAAATTCAGATAGAATGCATCAGTCAGAAAACTAGAGTAAATATTTTGTGACACAACAGGAACTAGGCAAAGCACAGGAATTTAAGGAAGAACATCTTTTAATGTTTGAAACCAGTCTTTCTGTGGTGACTATAAAAGCAAGAAATACTACAACAAATAACTATGAATGGACATTCTACTCTTTGTAATCTCCCACACAATAATTTCTGTATTATCATTTACATCTCTTAATACTAGCACAGCATTCTGAAGTTGCCAAGCATAAGTTGTATACAACTGAGTGAAAAGATCAAAATCTACTCAGATTTCCAAAAGAACTGCAGAACATGGAAAATGACAGTCCCAAAAATGTCCATTTGTATGATCATTGATAAAAATATACGCCCATATTGTTATAAACAGCATGGTTATAGTGCCTACTGATGCTGTACAAAGGATTCCATAGAGAAAGAAACTTAAGTAATGTATAATAAATGGTTCATAGGCCAGTCATTTAGTTTCCATTTTTAAACGTCTTTCAAAATGGCTCATGCTCATGAAATGCAATGTCCTGGCAGTCCTGGGGTCTGTGTATTGCAGGGACACTGATGAGGGTAGTGATGTTTTTCCCTTTGATGAGGACGACAAGAGTTCAGGGTCCAGGATTTGTTTAGAACATCCACCCCTTTTCTGAATTTAGCAAAAGGGAACCAATCAGTGAATCAGTACCAAATAAAAATAACTGGATCATGCTGAAGCCACATCTGTAGAAACTGAAATCCATTCCATTGTGAACATGTTGAATTTTAAAAGTTACTGCTTTTTGTTCAAAGTGTGGATTTTAATGACATCTTAATAATCCTTTAGAAACGTGCTGCTGCTCAGTGCAGAGAACAAAAGTGCCGCCAGTTCTTCAACTGTAAGATAAGGTGTGTTTTGCAAACATAAAGGCATATTAAATCTTCATTTTGTAGGTCGATATTAAGAAAGGTCCTCATGTACCTGGTGCATAAATGTCGACTCATTTGCTTCCTGGAAAGCAGAAGAAAGGTAAGTAAGTACTTACCAGAAAGTCGTGGAAAAATAAAACAGGTAATATGCAAATTCTAAATACTGAGGATGTCATGTTTTCTAGTAATTAGCCCAATTTCTCAAGCTGCAGAAAAAATTCTCTGATGAACTTCATGGATAAGGCAATTATTTTCCCATTCCAGGATACATGGAAGGCTGCTTCCCAGCTCTCAAGAGCTGCGCGTGGCCAGATAAGGAGGGGTAGCTCGTTAAATCTGCTCTGGATGAGCATTTCCACTCTTTGCTGTCCCTTCAGACCATCCTCCATTTAGCGGTGTATATACTGCTACTTTCGAAAGGACTATTGGCTTACTCTCTTTGTGATGCATCGAGCAAAATCACACCTTAGCTCCACCATCTTTGCTTTACTCCCTCTTGTACATCCATCTCCTTATTTTTCAATTGTTTATAAATCTTCCCAGAGGCATAATTATTATAATATTCGAAACTGAAGCTTCTTTAAGGAAATCTATATCTGTGATTCTTCTAAACCTAGTAAATCAGGTAATCTGCAGAGAACAGTGTTCTTCTCTATTTGTATAGAAAAGAAAACAGACATATCATTGTGTAAAGAGCAGTAACTTTTCCTTGTAACAGTCAAATGTTTAAGCCAAGTCAATATACTTGTTGATCAAGACACTCTAGAAAGTTTTCAATCTTTCACCTTAATTTAGCCACATAGAGACCCAAGATATTGGACATTCAGGGCTCATTAAGCACTGATGAAATAGATCATATAATTTTAATAATAGAGAATAGTATCAGAAAATTTTTACAACTACTATATACTTCATTTTGAAAAGCATATTCTCCCACTACAACAAGGTTTTGTTGTAAATTGGCTTTTCAGTGAATGATCTCTTCTATCTATTATATAAATGGTCATATGAAGTACTTTGTTTAATCATAACTCATTTGTTACTGGACTGATGACAGGTCTTAATGGTGATGCCGTATTTCCTTTATTTATTATAATGTGAATGTATTAAGTCAGCATGTGGAATACATTCTGTCCAAAATGATTGTAGGCAGAATTGTTCAGTCTTCTTTTCAGGGAATAAATATAGGCTGAAAACATCAGAACAAAAGATAGAGTTGCCTTCCTAGGCCCAAGCTCTCAATCTCACACACAAAAAATATTGGTCCCAAAATGCCACTTCATTTTTTTAAATGTTCAATTTGACTGATTCCCATTTTGAAAATGGATAATTTTGCAGTTAAAATTTACAATTTTCTGGAACGTCTCCAAAAGACAGAAGGATGATGATGGATCCATGGCGATTGGAAACTCATAAAATTTTATTAGGGATTAGTTGTGATATTCATGTAAAATATTTAGCATGATTTTGGCACATTAAGAAGGTCAATAATTATCAGTGGCAGCTCCAGAATTTCTATATAAGACAGCTTACGGTCAACAACCTGATTGAAAGTAGAGTAAGAAGACTTGTTTTGAAATTGTAATTTTTCATAGTAAGTATATTGCTTTTATTTAGATTCCACATTTTTTTTTGATGTTCCCGGAAAGGACGGGTGGATGGAAGCTATGGGTAAGTGGAAAATCACCCCCGCCCCCCGCTCAGGCCATACCAACGCCACGTATGAGCATTAAAGAAAGGCTTCCATTTAGGAAAGATAGGGTCAGACATTCATTCCTCTATGTACAAGGGGGCACAGGCACTAATGTCTAAAACACAGAGGCCTGAACCGTCTCTTCAGTTTTGCTAAAACTCCTATCTGTCCACATTTACCTGATTTTTCCTGTAAACTCTGAGTAATTTGGTTTTACTATGTTGAACATTTTTTGTCTCTATTTTCTTGTACTGTTGTATTCAGTTCTAGCTCCCGAATTGTAAGCTCCCAAATTGTAATCATTCATCAGGGCTTCCACATCATGATTTTGGACAGCATATCTATACGCAGCAACTCTGTTTTAATATGCTATCTTCATTTTAAAACAGCATATTTTTATCTTATCTATATCATTTATTGAGTTTTTAATTCTCATTAATTTTTAGCTTAGCTAATCTAAATTTTCCCTTTTATTTTCTTTTCCTTTGTAAATTTCAGTCTCCCCTAATATCTACCATTTTCAGTTTCACATACCCTTTCCTAGTCAGAGAGATATTTAATTATTTGTGATTTTTTAAAATAACTAGCTAGAAATAATCAAGAAATAAAATTTAGTATATGTATAGCTTTTGTGCAACATTCTAACTTTTCAAAGGTGACAATTTCATAATTTAGCCCAGTCCTCCCAGAATAAAGATGAAATGTAGTGATCTGCTTAATATTAATAGGCCTTATTACTCATTCAGGCTTTGTTTATAATTTACGTTAAGCATCTCAAAACTTCAAGGATGTGCTAAAAATGCTAGATGACTAGACATATCCAGAAATATTTGAAGCCTAGTTTATAACCTCTCTTTGATAAAATGAAAACAAGTAATATATAAACTAATGTTATTAAAGCCGTATATAATTTTTGTTATATACTTACTTAATTTACTCTCTTTGATCTGCATGCACAGTATGAAATCATAAAAAAAACAAACATCACCACACCAACACTGAGTAAGGTAATTTCTACCAGGCCAAGGAGGTTTATTTTTCCAGTCACTTGATTTCTGAACATTTCTGCCTTCTCATCACCAATGGTACCAGTCTGTAATCAAGTTAATAAATAACGTTATTTGGTTAGATTTGGGAACAAAATACTCAACTCTCCACTTAAGTGTATCACTTTTTTTTTTGAAACACCGCATAGATGTTAGTCATCTTTATCTGTAAGACAAGCCAATGGAATTCCCTTTGCATGCATGTCAAAGAAGGCAATAAATGCCAAGGTAGAATATTTAGAGAGAGAAATATAATCTTCCTCCCTTGAAACATGTCAGCTAGCATTCTTCAATATACTGATTTCATTGATAAATACAATGGTTTTACTGGAGTGTTCTCCAGTTTTCTGAAGGTTGTTTCCTAGTGGCAGAGGAAAATGCCAAGGGTCAACAGTTTTCTTCCTCTAAAGGCTTATACAGTTCATTTCCTAATCCTGTGGCTAATCAGTTCCCTGATTTGTACTAAAATATCTTGTCAGGCACTAGATAGACTGCCTACGTCTACTCTAACCTGGTTTTTGTAAGTTTGGTTGGCTTTTATTAGCACTACAACATTCACATGGAGTTATTTGGAGTTACACGTTTACATGACTCTTTCCTAACATATGCATTATGACAGGAAAAACTGTTTAATAAACATTATGAAAATAACACTGAAATCTAACATAAGCGTGATACTTCTGTGTGATTTGGTACTCTCAAAATAATTATTATATAATTAATAATATATAAATCTCCCATATATGCAATGGAAACACAAGTTCAAATACTATATATGTGTATTCAGTTTTCAAACAGCAAAAGCTTTTTCTATCTACCAAGAAGTTTACTGTTTTTAGTGACTAAGAAATAAAAATACTAACCTCATTAAGCCAAAGAATAGGCACAAAATAGTTCTGCTTCAGACCCTTTAATGCTCTGTAATAAACATTGAAAATAATTATGAATATATATAATAATATACTACCCATATATGACAGAAATGTTAATAATTATTAGTGAAAATAAATTTTCAGAAATTAGCTGCTCTTGAAACTTGGTTAATAAGTACCTTGATGTTTGTTCCCTGTAGTGAATCATTTAAATTTTAATATGGCTGTTTCTCAGACATCTTTCACTCTTATAAATCTAATACACATTTCTAATTAGACTGACTTTTTCTAAGCACATGTTTTGTCCTTTCAAAAAATTATATGCAGGAAACTAAAATATGAATGCTAGAAACTATTCTCTTGAAAATATTTGGACAGCTAGCAAAATGAGCAGTGCCACAAATACTCATTCCAAAATATGTGTAAATACCATTACAATACACACTAGATATAATTCTAAATTACAAATGAAAGTTATAAGCATTTAGTAATCATTTAATGACGTAAAGCCAAATAGAAGGTGAAAGTTTTATTATTTCCACTTCCTGTCATAGATATACCCACATTCTTACAAGGAGGTAGTAAAAATCATAATGAAACTTTTTCCAAGGGACTCACTCAATTTTTCTTGCTGGCTTGACCAATATGTTGATCTGCAGCCGTTTTGCAAATCGTAAGGTAAATCCAGTTATCTAAAAAGAGAACAAACTAAAAAATTACCAACTTATTTTAAAAACATTCTTTTATAATATCCAAAACTTATTTTTACTGTTATATAGAACCTAAGGTGAAACTGTTGTACTTAAAACTTGTGAAATTTATTAAAAAATTAATTGGACTTACTAAATATTACATACAAAACTGTCCATAATTACATTTTATGTGTATATGCCTGTATGTATACAGATGTATACACACATGCATATATATGTGCACGCGCACACAATTTTTTGCCCAAACTACTGTCAAGGTTTTAGTTAGATTTTTGATTTTTATCTGAACTGGTTTTGGCGAATCAACAACAACAACAGTAGTGAAACGTAGAACTCACGTAGTCAGTTTAAATCCTGAACTATATATTGTCAAATATATATTCAGTCAGAATCCATGTATCATCCGTATAATTATAATGCTACTTCTGTCATTATTTAAACTGAAACATGACTACTAAAATCCTGGCATTTCATTTAACTGTTGACAAGGGAATATTAAAATAAAAGTTAAAACTGTTACACTATAGGAAATTTAGTAGATTTTTTTTACACTAAGTATATCATAGATCTTGCCTCAAATGCACATATACCCATAAAACTTTTTAAATCCCTCATAGTCTAGTGTCCCTTCATGTAAGCAATACTTGCAGATAAGTATGAAAGAAGCATAAGAGAGTACCTTATACCAAATTGTTTTAAACTGATTAGAATCATTTCCATCATTGCTATTCCTGACCTTTGCTGAAAAACTAAAATTGAATTACCTTGACATTTCGTAAGCAACAATAGGAAGAAATCAACATAATTTTCATTGAAATAAAAGTAATTTATCAAGATTGTGATACAATAAATATCAATAAATGTGACTGACAAAAGGAGAGAATTTAATTTTTCCTTCATTTTAAAAAAACAAATGAGATAAATAATGTATTTGCTTACAGGTTCAACATCTAAGTACGTGCTGTGTTCTTCCTCATTTGGACTTAAGCCTTCAATAGGTTGTGAAATATCAGGACTTGCATATAGAAAATGAGGAAGTGAAATATACACAGGTTTTCCTGAAAACAAGGTTTAAGAGACAATTGGGATAAATTGTTTTCCTCATTTCATATACCACTTAGGAAAGACTTCCTTGAAAATAAAGCTTTTTAAGTTAGAAAGAGAAATGCATAAAGTTGGCTTTGAATACTAACTGGGGGATGAGGGTGAGGGAAAATTATTATATCTCATTGCTTTTTGATCAAAAATAAAATATAAATTTCTGCATCATCCTACTAACCATTCAGTTGATGTCTGTCGTTTATCCCTTAGGTGTTTATTTTCAATATGTAATGCTTAGCTGCTGAACGCAAAGTTACAACCATATACCTTCATGTTTCAGGCAGTAGTATGTCTATGGACTGAGAATTTATTTAAGAGGCTTTTGTTTCTTTATTCTCACCCATTCCAATATGAAGAAGGTGAGCAAAATAAGATAGACTCCAAATTTCATGTTTGAATCAATTCTTGTCTCAGACACCCTGAAATATACTTATTTTAATTTACCATTTTCTAGGGTAGAAAAGGTTAGAAAAACGTCAGATGGGTAAGTTAGGATGCTCAGAATATTCTGGGAACTATTTTCATTTTACCCTAAATCTATAAGGAGCAACAGGGATTCTGCACAGCAAAGAAAACCATCAAAAAATGAAAAGGGTATCTATGGGATGGGAAAAAAATATTTGAAAAATGCATATCCCGTAAGTGATTAACATCCAAAATATATAAAAAATTCACACCACTCAAAAAAATAAATAACCCAATTAAAAAATGAGCAAAGGGCCTGAAGAGACATTTTCCAAAGTAGCACTCGGAAATATCAGTAGGGCTTTACCTAATAATAACTAAGTTTTGCAACACTGAAACGACTGGGACCTTGGCAGCGGTACAAAAATCAAAACAAAAATATCCTACCACCACCTTTACTTTCTGCCCTCATTGCTTTCACACTTTAAATTTTTGCTGGAAAGGATTCCTGGGTGAAGTTTAAAGAAAACTACAGATTATGGCATGGATTGTGCCGTTGAGAACTTTTACTCACCGTCTTTGCATTTGCCAATATCTAGCACACCATATGAAGTACAATTTTTGGAGATAATTTTTTCTGTGCAGAAACAGTGATTGTCTGGATTTAGAACTGGAGATGCGAAAGCCAAGGATGGAAGACCAAATCTATACACAGGTATTCCTTTCAGATTAATTTCGGCTCCAAACACAGCATAGATTGACCTAAACACAGATAAAGATCTTCATTTATACTGAGGACATTTCTCAGAGTTTCCTTTATAGATTAAATATTTATATGACTCCCTCAAGTCCTCTATTTGTGCCCAATTTAAATTAAAGAAAAATAACATTTCAATCTTCTACAACTTAATCCTGGAGAGGAAGGCTGCTCACATGCTGGGGTGTGTGCCTATGGGTTTTGATATATGTCTCCTACACTCCTGCATTTACCAAGTGTCCACCATAACCCCGGCAACATACCGGGACTCAATACATGTTTTCTAATCCCCTGTTAATTCTAGTTGAAGAAATGCTGCTCTTTTCAGTTTTACAGATAAGGAAAAATTCAGAGATATTAAATGCTTACCCACACCACAAGCGTTTAGAAACAGGGCTAGGATTCAAGGATATCCGTGTGTGTGTGCCAATGCTTTTGTAATAGCTGCTAGGCCCCATCAATTTGAAAAGATGCTATACTGCCTGTAGAGCACATTAACATAGCCCTGTGACTGTGGTATCATCCTCTTTGGACATCTTTACAAAGACTGAACATGCCTTTCTAGAGTTGACTGTTACTACACATACTACTAGTTTAGTAAAAGAATGAAAATATAGTTCTCGCTTAGAAATAACAAAGAAGAAAATGATTTGCATTATGCAAAATATCCTCCTACATCTTTCAATTTTTTAAAGACTTATGAACACATTATGAATTCCATATTGTATTTCTTCTTAATACATCAAGAAAAGACTTCCCTAAATGTACTTTATTTTTCTCAAATAACATGATTATTAAGTATGAGCTTCTTGGTCTGTGTTTTATCTCTTAGGTAAAGAACTGTGACTTCGAGAAATACATCAATGTCTTTGTCTTACCTGCAAATGTCAGAGGAGAAGAACTGCAATACCTGGGTCTTCTCAATGAAAGGTGGAAATGATGCTGCGTCTGTTTAAAAACCAAGCCAGTGGCAAGGGATTAGGTGTAATGTGTGTCCTAGACAAATCTAGAAATCTCGATTCCAGCAGGGTTAAGAGAAATAAAATGCAAACTGTATATATAATATTAAAATTCTCCGGTAGCCACATTTTAAAAATGAAAAAAGTATCTGGTATATTTTATTTAACCCAATATATCCAAAATACCATTTTAAATACAATCAATATAAAAATTAACAAAAATCTCAAAATCCAGTGTGTACTGTATACTTACAGCACATTTCAGTTCGTACTAGCTGCATTTCAAGTGCCGAATTGTGGCATGTGCTAGCAGCTACCACATTGAACCAGTCTGTACACTGTACACAATCACTGGTATTCAATTTCATACTAAATTTTCCCACTCCTTAAAAATTAATGAAAGTTAAAAAACAATGGCAAAATCGCACGTTGTTAAAACTGTGATTGTGTGTTTTGAAATCCTCCACCTATCAGTAGAGTAGCACTTTTCTTACCTTGAGGTTCCTTTAGAACTCATTTTGGTAAATGTTGTTCTTACTTTTAGTAACGATTCATTCACCTACCCTAACGTCTGATTAATATTTTTTAAGTCACTTATTGAAGTTCTCTCACTAAACAGAATTTCATGCAAATGGTTGGAAAATGTACACATCAAAATAAAAAGGGCATTTGTTGAGTTTATTGAATCTCTCCTATGGTTATGACCCATGGCACACACTGGATATAAGCAGAAAAAATGAGATTATTCCTCCATTTGCTCCACAAATGAATATCACCAAAATGAGCCACCACTGAATGTGTCTGTTCAAAACAGTAAGACCTATCCTTCAACTATGAATACCACGCTCTTCTTCTGGTAACTGCACTAACCTTGTGATCTTATTACATTTCATTTATATTTTTGTGATAAGTGAAATGTAACAGAAGATCTCAATGAACTTGATACTGCCATTGAGAGAATGTTGGGACAACTGCTGTCCCAACATCGTAGCCATAAAAGGAAAAGAATACCTTGCAAAGCTTTAAAAATGATCTGAAATATCATCGAAAATTGTGTCATAATGACACCAGCAATTACCATGGGCCATGACCATAAGATAGCTGATATTAGCAGGGCTCTTTTTTGTAATACATTCAACTGTAAATCAATATTTTCATTTTCTGTCTCTTTAAACTTACTGAAGAAGGTAGAAGAGGTACATCTAAATCACGATAAAAAACACCTTGGAACACTTTCCATTTCATTAGTCTCTTTTCCCTAGTGCCATAACTAAGAATCTCTCTCACAGGGATTCCATCAGAGTCCTCTGGCCTGTTCAGTCTACCTTTGCTCCTAGTTTGTTTCACTGCTTTTTCATTCTTAGATGATACTTTTAGCTTCATGCCCGATACACATGTATTTATATTATAGTCATTAACGAACCCTCTAATTCCTTTTTTTTTTTTGAGGTACGCAGGCCTCTCACTCTTGTGGCCTCTCCCGTTGCGGAGCACAAGCTCCGGACGCACAGGCTCAGCAGCCATGGCTCACGGGCCCAGCCGCTCTGCAGTGTGTGGGATCTTCCAGGACCGGGGCACGAACCCGTGTCCCCTGCCTTGGCAGGAGGACTCTCAACCACTGCGCCACCAGGGAAGCCCTCTAATTCCTCTTTTAAAACTTCTCTGCTTCTCTGTTTTGGAAAAAATTTTAAAATATATTTTTAAGCCCATAAACAGTAGTTTACTAGAAGAAGCACAGTATATTTTTCTCTGTGTCTAAGGACTGAAGTTTATGCTTACGAAATTACTAGAGTTAGTGGTATTGGGACACTTGACTATTTGCAGAAATGAACTGCTGAGAAAGGACCTCCTTACCGATCCCCATGACTCAAAGCACTACAAAGCAAACTCAACGTTTGGTTTTGCTCTTTTCTTCTAGAAGAGTGTTAACAAAATTAAATAAACATGGAAAACTCAGCAATACGTTTGTGAAAATGAATATTCTGTTTCCTTTTTATTCCCTGCCTTTTACATAACTTTGTATTTAACATTTTTCATCTTCATTATATTACCGTCCTATAAAGCACTGTCTCACTGGCTTTGTAAACATTATACTCTGCTTCTGCTTCTTAGCAGCTGAAAGTTCACCTCTGATTTTAATTACCTCATGGGATTCGATTCCCATTGCTTTTTACAATCAATTCTTTTTTTATGCTATTTTTATTTTTTTATTATTTTTTATTTATTTTTTTTGCGGTACGCGGGCCTCTCACTGTTGTGGCCTCTCCCGTTGTGGAGCACAGGCTCCGGACGCGCAGGCTCAGCGGCCATGGCTCATGGGCCCTGCCGCTCCATGGCATGTGGGATCTTCCCCCACCAGGGCACGAACCTGCGTCCCCTGCATTGGCAGGCGGATTCCCAACCACTGCGCCACCAGGGAAGCCCTACAATCTTAATTCTTAAAATAATAGGCATATGTGTACTTTGCCTTTTTTTAAGGAGAATAATAAGCTGGATCTACCACACACTAAATCTAAATTCATAGTACCTTCTTTCTTCACAACTCTAATTCAGAATGTGCATTTCTGCATACATTTTTCATGGTTAGTACACGTATAACCTTGTTTTGTTGCTGTTTTCTCTCTCATTTCTGATCACCTCATTCAAAAATCCGTGGCTCTGTCTTAACAGCTTCACTGATTCTACCTCATATTGAAACCTCAATTTGGATGCATGTTTTACTTTTGTACTTATCTTGATTTTTTAATTCTTTCAGTTTTAAACCATTATGTACACAGTACTTACAAAAGGTGCAGACAGTGACGACTACGCTAAAACTTTCTAACCCCTGACTTCTGTGGCCAGGGAGGGAGTTCAATTAAGTAAAGCTTTTATGAAGCAAACATTTCCCCAGGAATGCAGTAAAGGCTCATCTTCAATGGTTGATCTTCAGAAATCCCATCACATTAGACAGACATTTACTAAGCCTACGTAAGAACAGAGACTCTGAATTATGTTGCAGGGATACAAAGATAGGTAAACGCATACCCTCAAACTCCAGAACACTGTAGGTACCCTGGTGGATTTGTGGGAGAAAGGAGTTGGTTTCACTGTGATTATTACCACAAAACAAATGCCCTTACCTGTACCATTAATCATGTCACAATAACTTGGCCAATAGGAGAGATTCCTTAGGAATAAAAAAAAAAAAAGAAAATGATCAGTCTCATTTCAAGAGCACGTTTTCACATTACATTGTCTATTATGAGTCAGTACTCCTGCAAAAATAATATTGATTAGACTAGATGTATCAAATGCTAGGTTTAAGAAATGTTCTAAGTCATTTGGTCTATGTTTTGTTTGAAGTTTGCATCTTGTTGAGGTAAGTGAAGCGCCTGATGCCATTAAGTGGCCAGATTATACAATAAAAGCTGCCAGAAGTTGGTAGTTAGAAACAACTTGGAACAGAGTTCTGCAAAAAGGAAATTGAGAAGCACTTATCAGAAATTTAGCTGTCTACTTAGGGGAAAGTTTTTTTTGTTTTGTGTGTTCAGCTGAATAGGAGGAAAATATTAACCAGATAACTGGTATAAACTCAGTATGAGGGAAGAGGGAAGTGTGGAGGAGGACAGAAAGAAGCAGATGTTTGATCAGTAGAGATTAGAAACATGTAGATAATCAATTTAAACTTTTCCTCTCTTTTACCTCTTACGTGAGTGGGCATTAAAGTAGGATGGAGTTTATTAATTTGTACTCTGGTATCTACATAAGATATATGTATCAACATATATATCTGGAAACAATAAAAACAACAGTAGTGATAGTTTCTCTGCACACTCAGCCACTTTTTGGTGATGGAAAGTGGGTTTTTCACACTCCCAACATACCATCCAATAAGATGTCAAGGCAAGCTGTTGATTCTTTGTTGTCGTTGTTGTTTTTAATTTAATTATTTTTATACAGCAGGTTCTTATTAGTTATCTGTTTTATACATATTAGTGTATATATGTCAATCCCAATCTCCCAATTCATCCAACCACCATCACCTCCACTGCTCCTGCTTTTTTAAACAGAGTAAACTTAATCATGCTCAGTCTTGCCATGGTCAGTTAAATTAACCTTGTCATAATCTTAAACTCATGGGAAATTCTTACTCCAATTTGGAGCATTTAGTAACACTCCTCAAAAACTCTCTGTAATATTGAAATAGAGGAAATGCTCACTTGCCTCAATATATAGTGATTTCCCCTAAAATGAGCATTTAGATGTGTTCATTTTCCTCCATTAGAATTTTCAACAAAAATACGTGACTATGAACTCTGTAGAAGAAAAAGGACTACACGAGTGTTTAACTGTTTTAAGCAACTTTTAGATAGGAATGCAGTGTGAGGTAATGCTTACTTAATAAAAATATTTCACCTCTTTTGATTTTGACTATTCTTTGTCAGAAAATCACTGACTTAAAAGTCATTTTAACTTTGAGGAGAAAAGGCTTTTCCCTTGATATTTATTGGGGTTCGTCCTATTTTAGACATATGATGAATAAATTAGGTGTACTCCAGATAAACAGGCACAAGCTAGGGGAAAGTAGGAAATCATGGCTATATGAACATATCTCATTCTACTACTGCTTCCCAGGAGGCATGCTCCTTATTTTCAAGTTTAATATGTCAGTTTTAGCACTTGAAATACTACTTCCCTTATTGCATTGATAAAGTTTTTAAAAGCTAAGTTACCAATATAGAAAATATTTCAAGAAAATTTTGAAGGGGAAAGTCATGGAAGTGTTGGCATGGATTCATTAAGCTTCCACCTTTATAGGCACATTTAGTCATGTCCTTGGAATGAACAATTTTTATTTGACATGCTCGGTTAAAATAAAAAAAGCAGAAAGATGTATTTTCCTACTTACTAGATGAGTTAATGTATTGATTTTCTTCCTTTTCATTTGTGGTTATGTAATTGTATGAGTGCACGATAACGCTGGTTATGCAGCAGAGATGGAAGTAGTTTCTTTAGATTTCTCTATGTAAGAGAACCTATGTATAAAGGTCAGCCCTCAGTGGGTCTGACACTCAGCACCTATGCACTAGTGTGACCAGTCGTCACAACTAAAGGGTTAACGCCTGGCAGAACAGGAGTTTCTAGGGCTGAGATACAGGCAGGTCTGTTCCACAGGTTGGTGTCTATGCATTACCAGTTGTTAAATAAGTTTCTTGCCTGCCTTAGAGTACCTTAGTGACACACACACACACACTTTGTGTGAATACTTACTTTTTGCCTTTATATGTGTCGATTATGGCAACTTTGCTTATGTCGTCCTTTCCGCTGAAAACTTTATAAACTCCATCTGCAGTATTGTTGTACTGAAAAGATACGTACAAAGAAAAAATTACTTCTACAACAAGCCACATTTTCTAAGTTATAAAATATGTAATTAACTTACACATTTCTCAGTGGTTGTTCATAATTTTTTAATATGATTTGAAATATATATATGCAATAAAGTTTTTAAATTTTTGGTCTTTAACATTTTAAAAAGATATAATATAAAAGGTGCCTAAGAAGTAAGCGCTAGATCCTCAGACAGAAGGAAACAAATAGCAAAGCTGACATCCCACTCTAGCACACTTTTCATAATTAAGCCAGAAAGGCCATCTTAATCACTACTCCTATTTTATTGAGGTGAGGGGATAATGAACAAAACCTATGAGAACTGTGACAGATTTCTAGAAGTATTCTCCATGTTATGATCTTTAATAAGAAAATAAGTGCTTACAAAATTTAAAGCAGAATTAGCCAAGGAAAGAATTAAGAATATTTGTGTTAAATAATAGTAACTGAATTTATTATCCCTTAAGGCTTTCTATATTCATATTTGATTGATCTATGAACTTGCAATCCTAAAAACCATCTAAAGTAAAATAACAACCACGAACTGGAGAATATAACTAATACGTCATATAGTGCCAAATGAAATCACCGTCATATTTTCAATGCAATAGTCACCTTGTCCTATTTATAATTCAAAACATTATGCTATAACTAAGTACATAACCAAGTTCACATTTTTCTTTATCTCCAAACTGCCATTTCATGACATTTGTAGATTCCTAGAAGTTCTTATCAACTAATTCTGTGAAAATATGACATTGCTGACTTATCAATCTGCTGTGCAATTTCTGGTGACTTTTAAATTTACATTGAAATAAATTTGTAACAGGTCTAGAAAAGGAAGAATGATATGATGAATACAATTAACAAAAATAAAAATATGGTATTAAACTTGATTTTTTTTTTTTTTCGGTACGCGGGCCTCACTGTTGTGGCCTCTCCCGTTGCAGAGCACAGGCTCCGGACACGCAGGCTCAGTGGCCATGGCTCACAGGCCTAGCCGCTCTGAGGCATGTGGGATCTTCCCAGACCGGGGCATGAACCTGTGTCCCCTGCATCAGCAGGCGGACTCTCAACCTACTGCGCCACCAGGGAAGCCCCTAAACTTGATTTATCAGACAGGAAATCAAAACCAAAAACAATGCTCAAAGTCTTACCAGCTTATAACCTTATTTTTGACAATTGTATATTTATCTAAGAGTGGAAACTTGATTAAGTGTGCTAAATTCAGATAAGTAAATTCTCCCAACTAGGAAAACTAAATCCATGTAGGTACTTTTTAAAAACTTAGAACATTTATTCCCATATCAGAAATAGGGTTAACACACTAAATGATAAAATTATGAATCGTCAGTGCCAGTATATTTATCCAATTAAAGTCTAACAGTATCAACATTCATACTTCGTACTCACAGGATAAAACACACCAACTGTAGTGGGAATAGGGTATGGAACCAAACTCAAGAATGGATCCTTATAGCCCCACAATAGTTCTTTCAAAGTTCTCTTTTGAAACATAGAAGATTTTGACTTTTTGATAAGTGAATTGAGTACTCCTTGAATAAATACGTTTGGGTAGAGGTGGGGTGCAGCCTGCAAAAAAAAAAATCACCGTTTAAGACACCAATTGTAGTATCAGATTTTAAACAAATAAATGGAAAATACTAGAATTAAGCTTGATAAAAGTTTTCAACTGTATCTTTAAAATGACTGCCAAATCTTGCCAAGACTAAAAGTGTATTTTTTCTTCATCTCTGAATGATTACATTTCTCTGCCTCAGTGTGAGCCACAGGAAGAAGACTGTCAAAGTTAAATCCTACTTTTTAAGAAATAAAATTTTATTTATTTATTTTTGGCTGTGTTGGGTCATTTTTGCCGCACGTGGGCTTTCTCTAGTTACAGAGAGCGGGGGCTAGTCTTCTTTGCTGTGTGCGGGCTTCTCATTGTGGTGGCTTCTCTTGTTGTGGAGTATGGGCTCTAGGCACATGGGCTTCAGTAGTTGTGGCTCACAGGCTCAGTAGTTGTGGCATACAGTCTTAGTTGCTCCGTAGCATGTGGGATCTTCTCTGACCAGGACTCGAACCCGTGTCCCCTGCATTAGCAGGTGGATTATTAACTACTGCGCCACCAGGGAAGTCCTAAATAATACACTTTAAATAGTTTTCTAATTCAGTTGATTATTCTATAATCTTGTTATCTTTCCAAATGAGTGTAATTCAAAATAATGCCGTAAGAACACATTTTCATAAACATAACAAAATAAATGATATCTAATAGTAGTTCTAATCATGAGATTAATTACAGAGGATTCTAGAGTATTTCAAAACCAGTAATTTCGCTGTTTGTCTACTCACTGCTACAGCCAGATTGAGAACAGTGAAAGTGTCATTCTCGGTTCCAACTGATAGTGAGGGTTCAAAGATGGCACCGTTGGGCTGTAGGAAAGAGACCGTGTGGGTCTCAGAGTCATGGGTTATATTTTCCTTGGCTAGATAACGAACTCTGGAAAAAAAAAGTAAATAAAATTCAAAATAATTGTTGCAAGTGAACATTAAGTCTCAAGTGCCGTTCATTCATGCAACAAATAATTTTTGAGTGCACAGACTATGTCAGAAATTAGGCTAAACAGGTGGGTTAAAATGATATATAAGCAAATGCTGAGTTTCTAGCAAATCAGAGAAGGTGGGGAGGGGTGGGTGGGGAGGTGTCTTAGAGGTGCAGAGCAGGGGAGAAGGAGTACGCGTTATTATAGGAGTTTACACAGTGTCTGTGGGAAAACACAGAACAGGTACAAACCCAGGCTTGGGATGGTTATGGGGGGATAATGGACAAGATACAATTCCACACAAGTGGTCTGAATGACAAGGAGAAATTTAGTTAGGTAAAATAGGGTAGAAAATAACATGTAGAAGGTTAAGGAGTAAGAACATGGTGTAATTTTAGATACGCAAACTTTTCACTATGGTTGGTTTACAGAGTTAGAGTAAGGAGAGTGGTGGAAATAAAGCCACTAAAATAAACAAGATCTCAAACATAAAAGGGTTGTGTCCTGTACTCAGATATTTAGCTTTTTATCCTGAGGGTCGGGAGGAGACAGCAGAGAGGCTGAAGGAAAGGAACAGTAAAAGCACGTTTCCGTACATTAGAAAGAATGTTCAAAGTACACAGCCTTTCCAGTACTGGCTTTTTCATAATCTTTGGTATTTTAATCAGAATTAAAATAACTAATGGAATATAATTTCCACTTTAGAGACCATTCCCCTCCATCTCTGCCTCATGTATTGTATACTTACGAGTTCTAAGCTCCTGGCTCTAAAATCTCTAGGCAAAGTACCAGCTACTTTTTAGGAATGTGGTGAAGGGTTATATATGGAAAAAAATCTTTTGCAAGTATAAGATATTTACTGAGATGCAATAAGGTAGACATTATTCATTGCTCTATCATATATCTGAATGTCTATTATGTGAGGTTCTAATAGTTATCTGTTGTTATCTAACTAAGGTAAAGACTGAAAAAGCATGGGACTGAAATGGAAAAAATAAAATAAACCAAAAACACCTGACCTGATTTCAATCAGGTATAATAAAAATGTAAATTGCTATAACATAGGTAGTATGTGTGTTTTGTATCCCCAAGCAGTGTCTGGTACATGGTAAGTTCTTCGTAAATATTTTTGAATGAATAAATTTATTGTTCACATTCTTTAAAAAGAGAATTCACAAAAAATTGAAATAGATTTTATTTCTAATGTAATTTCATCAAGCTTTATTATTTATTCTTCTTGGAGTACTGTAGACATGCAAAGAATATAAAAATCTGGAACATCTCCCTGGAGAGTCTATTACTAGTCAATTACTCTTTTCTGTTAGATAACTGTATATTAAAATTAGATTACATATTAACTTTTAAAATGAAAATACTTTAATTTTCAGGATTATATATATATATGTATATATATATATATATAAAAAATAATTGAAATAGAAAAATAATTGTGACCCAAATTCTAGTTTACTTAGTTGTACTTACATTGTACCAGTAGATGGCACTGACTAACAGAAAAATCATTTAAACTGAGGCCTGTGTTTAGAACGTACTTTTAAAAAGAGAACATGAATCACTAAAGTTTTTGTTTAAAAATTAGAATGTATACAGGTTTCAGAAAGTGTTGGTTAATAAGGCCAAAGGGAGGAATTTGCCTCCGATTTTGCTATGTACTCCTGCCAAAACAAAGTAATTAAAAAAAAAAAAAGATTGGATCTGAGAATATTCTGAAGGAGTTACCAGGTCTTCATAGAGATGGTGTAGGTTGGAACATATATCATTCAGATCTCTATCCAGGCAATTTCATGCTTTGACCCATGTCACATCTTGTCAAAGTTTCATCAAGCTCACTTTAGCAGCCGAAAGCCAAATAAGCCTGTGGTTTGAGGAGAGACATCCTCCTCCACTTAGAATTTCAACTGAGTTCAGGGTGTAATTGATGGGGAGGCAGGATCACCTCAACACGTGGAAGACTCTCAAACTATTAACTTTTTCGGAAAGGTAAATGTCATTTTCCCATCATTTAAGGCATCCAAGCAGACACTAAGGACCGTTTTGTTGACATCATGAGACAAGATGACTTGTAGTTAATCACAAATTCGTTTAACATTGTTATATAAATAGGAGTTTATTGTTTATGTACTTTAGCTGCAAATCCAACTTCTCTTCTCCAGGTAAATCAATTATATCTAACCCACCCCCTTTCATCCCTTCAAGAGCAAGGTTTAAGCCTCTAAGAATAAAATATGTATTAACTATCAACTATCAGAGCAGGACTAGGGCAGGATTCAATATTATGTTTATGTTTTCCACACCCCAATTAATATCTTTAAAAGTAAAAACATAACCCCTCCAAACAAACAAAAAATTAAAAACTGTGATGAGTTCCCAAATTCTAAGTATTCTCTTTTATCACATGTATTCGGTTCTCTCAGGGTATGATTTTTAATCAGTTATGCATAGATTCTTACTAGGTCATATGTGAATTCTACATTTTCATAGCTACACATCACAGCTAACAACAGTTTTTGGGCGAAGGTATTCATACAGCTTTTCATAACAACATAAGAACTATAAGACCATGAAAAAATAAAAATATTTTCCAAGGTGAGGTGTTGTTTTGTTTTGTTTTGTTTTCTGGGTGTTTTTTTTTTTGTAACAATGAAAACCATGTCTTCTTTGACAGAGCTGTGAATAGTCACAGACCTGTGCCGGGAGACAGGAGACGTGGGGATAATTATTAGGACAGAATAGGCACCAAGGTGCTCTGCAGCTTACGTATCATGTGCTGCGGCAGCAGGCATCACCCTCCCAACTACTGTTATTTCATTATATTTGCGTGTGAGCTGTCAATCTAGAAATATATTAATGCACGGAAAGGAAAGAAATTATATAATCATAGACTATCTGAAACAGATAAGAAAGTAAAACTATGAATTAGAAGAAATCATTACAAATATGAAATTTTGTAATAATACTTGATCATGGCATATGAGTAGTTGTATTATTCTTGAGGAAAAACCACTCATGTGTATAACAAATGATACAGCAGGATTAGCTATCTTCACATATGGGCACCATAAATATATTCCTGATACCTGGATAAGGTTAGTGTTTTTAGCACCTCAATCTCCCCTTTTCCTACTTTGATAGTTAGAAAATACACATAGTCTATAACTTACATAGGAGAAAATGTACACAAATATCTAAGAGTTACCTGTTCGTAGGTTTGTGTGAACAGGGACAAATCATTTCACTTACCCTGGTATCAGTTTGTTTTTAAATTTACAAAATGAAAAGTTCTGGCTAATTATTTCCCCCTACTTCCAATAGGCTATGATTCTATTCCAAAGTATGTTAAGGCATGTAGATAAAGGTATAGCTTATTCAGTCTCAGTACTGAAGAAAACATAAGAATGAAACTACTGAATAAATACAAACACCCACATGACCTGGAAATTAGTTTGAATAGAAGTCCTTAGCAGGTATTGTAGTTAGGTAGAAACAGTTTAATGCTGCGGTTCTCAGAATTGAGTGTGTATTGCAGTCCCCCAGAGTACTTGTAAAACTCATTACTGGGGTCTAAACCAAGTGTCTCTGATTCATTTGGTCTAAGGTGGGGCCTGAGAATTCACATTTCTACTTAGTTCCCAGGAGATGCTGATGTGGCTGGTTCAGGAGCCACCCTTGGAGAACCACTCATATAACCTACACTTTCAATTTTAGGATTTCAAAGTGCTCTGGTTTTAAAATTGTGATAGATGGTTTTTTATTTAGCATGCATATTTTAGACTTGTTGAAAATATATGCCACAAGTGTAAAACTCCTGTAACTTCCTAAATGTAGGGCAGTTAATTGGTGCTGGTAAATTCATAATAAAATATATATTTCTTATCATCATTAAATCCTTAGATTAGGGTTTTGTATAGGCAGAAACAGAATATTTCAATGTATGTTAATGGCAAGAAAATAATAAGTACATTTCAATACAATGGGAGTTGTCAAGTGGAAGCTTTTTCAGAAACACATATGGTCAAGGAAAGAGTGCCACTTTTTATGGGGACTCGCTCACCTGTACGTGTAAGGACCTCTTTGCTTAACTTTAATTTTGCTGCTGTTAACTGCCACCTCCTCTGGATTCTGCACATCAAAGATCCAAAACTGTCTGTAAACTGTGGTGCCTGTTTTAACCCAATTTTTAAAAGCAATTGTACCTTCCTCAAGGACAGTTTCCTATGAAAAAGAAAACAAGTTTGGGTTATTTCTTTGTAGTAAATACGGGCACTTGTGGGAGTTTAAAACCATTAATGAGTTAGTGAAAGAACCAAGCTCAAGTATCTTGTTTGTGAGAACCTCTGCAACCTGCCACAGGTTGCGGCAGAAATGTTTTCAACACATTTGATAGCAATCTCTTTTCGTCAACCCTTTACAAAGAGAATCAGTGTCTAATATTGCAGACCATGTCTGTCGATTGTAAGGCCAACCAGTAGCAAGCTTTAGAGTGACCTTATGGCAACATGCAACAGTTTATAACACAATTTATTAAGCTAATTAAAAGCTTTCCAAAAATTTATTATCAGGTCAAATATTAACTTCTCTTCTGCCCTCAGTGAGATGGATTGAAGAGGCAAAACAGAAAAACTGAGAGAAAATTCTAGTGGTATTGGAAGCTTTTTCACTTTCTTCAAAAGTTGGATACTTCAGGGGAACATCACTTAATATCTTTTAAATTAAGAAAAACACAAATTTGACTTCTCCCCTTCAAAACCCTGCTAAATGAGGCTTTCCCAACTCTCAGTACATTTGCAGAAACCTGCTAGTACATGTTTCCAAAAATTACAAGTTTAATTCATTATTATTAGGTTAATACTTTTTTTAATAAAAGGATGAAATAAGGAAGTTTTCATGTTATCCTTTTGTGAAATCCATTAAAAATCTTTGATGATCCTTGTAATAAAGATGGACAGATAGGAAAAATACCAATGACAGAATCAGAAAACCCTACATTAGAAATCTCTCTTGTGCTTCAGGAGTTGGGACTGAGTAGAAAGTCACCAAACCCCTTGGGTCAATTTCAGTATCTGTAAAATGAGGGAGTTATCATAGATGCTCTCCTGGATTCCTTCCAAGGCTTTCACTCTCTGGGCAGGAAGCCTCTGGAGCTCTAGTAGCTAACGCAGACAAAGGTGACTTTGTAGCAGGCAGTGTTTCCAAGTAAGCACCTTGGGAGGAATGCCCAGGTGTCAAGTTCCAACTTACCTTGCTGCCAGAGGAAGAGGAAGGAAAGTATTTCACACAAAATGAGCCTAATAAGACCTAGGAATACAGGGACAATCTGACTTCTTTGTTTCTGTCACCTGGAAGCATCAATTCATAGAATGATGGATCAGGAAAGGACACTGGACATTAGCACATTTTCTAGGAGAGCGTGCTGAGACTCTGAGAAACCAGGTGTCTGGCTCAAGGGTAACTGAGGCAAATACCTAGAAGTAGAATCATGACGAGGATCCTAGTCTCTGACCCTTAGGCTGGTCCTCTTTTACACCGTGTTTTTACTATTTTTTGTTCCTGTCACCTCTGCACTTAGTTGGTAGAAGTCAAGTTAAGTTTCATATCTTCAGGAAACTTTACTTATTACTTAGTGGAGAGAATAAGGGAATTCCTTAGAGAAGAACAGGACATCAGCTAAAATGCCTTTACAAAACCCTGTGCTGTTGCAATCATTGCTGTTGCAATGCAATTGGAGCTGCTAAAGCGATGTTAGATCTTCTTACTTTTTACAAGCAATTATCCTTGAAAATCTTTTTATTTGCTCCTAAAAAGTCTATTTCCATAGCAAGCTCAAAATTAAGACAAAATTGTGTACAGATAAAGTATTAATGCTATTCTTTTAAATGTTAAGGTGTTTACCGTAAATGATGGGGCTTTTGAAGCTGAAATCTATATGGAAGCTGAAAGCTATGTTAATTTACCCATTTCAAGAGACTTTAGGAGGGGAAAACACACACGAACATACACACATACACATAATTACTCTCACCCTATAGAATGTTAAGGACTAATATATATAGTATCAATTGTTTATCATGTACCTCTCAAGGCACATACTTTATTTCAGTTCTTAATGAAAGGAACTCAATAATGTACTTGGCAGGACAGAAAACTCCCTAACTCTGATGCTTGTACATTTCATATCAAAAGACATTGTAACTGTATCGTGCCTTTCTTCTAACGCCATGAATTACTTTGTCTTATTTGTTGACCTAGAGATTTTTTTTAATGGGGAAATTGAAACACAAAGAGTTGAAATGAATGCATTGAATTACTAGCTTTAGAATTAGGGTCATCTAAACCCATCCAGTTTTTAGAAATAGAAGTGGGTCCTAGAGAAGCAGATGTCTGATTCATGTTGTAAGACAATTTAGTAGTAGATAATGGAGAATCTGGCGTTTCACTCCAGTCTTGTGTGGTTTCCGTAACACCATGGTTTGTTCAGAGACACAGAGAAAAATATTGAAGCAGTCACAATAGGAATGAATTTCTTCTGATCCTAACATTATCAAATGTACTAAAAAATTGTAGAGGCCTCTTTGACTACCAAGGCTAAATATATCATAAGTTCCTGTAAAAGGAGCAAAAGTTTTTATGTTCTTTGTGAATTTAGGAGGCCTTGATTTTAAGTTGACTTTGGACTCTCTACCCCATTTTGCAGATCTTTTACTAAATTTGAAGTACAAAGGTGATAATTATGTGTACAGAAAAAGTAATATAATTTAACATCCTCTCACTTGGCTAATATGTACATCAGTATCTGTCCCTGACTTTAAGTGTTCAGACTATCCAGTCCTAGTAATGAGTGGATACCAGCCTGATGACTGCCACATGACAGGGTCTCCAGCTGGGTTTAAAGCCACTTACCTTGAAACTTCTATTTTGCTACATTAATTTAAAGGTAGATATATGGGACTGTAATGCCCTCTATGTAGTCACCTGGTCACTTGATTATTGCTGTTACGGGAAAATAGTACTCATCAACTTTAGTGTAACTATTAAAATGTCCTTGATATCTTCCTATGCCTGAAGTATATAGAATACATATGTAGAAAGCATATTGTCCCATTTCTCAGAGCTCTTACAGAGTACCAAGAGACGGAATCGTATATAGCAGATCTTTTTTTTTTTTTGGCCACGTCACGTGGCACGCAGATCCCAGTTCCCTGACCAGGAATCAAACCTGCGCCCCCTGCAGTGGAAGCGCGCAGAGTCCTAACCACTGGACCACTGGGGAAGTCCAAGAGATTTTAATCTATGAGTAGATTTCCTTAGCCTACTCCCAGCCTGACCAAGTATATTGGCTTCTTCACTCAAAGCCTAGAGTGAAGTGGTTAACAATGAAATAGATGCTATGAGTTTGATTCCCAGTTTGGTCACATGCTAACCAGTTAAACCTGGGCAGGTTATTTAATTTCTTTGTACCTCAGTTTCCTTATCTGTAAAATAGGGATACTAATAATAACATTAGATTGAACTATATGAAATTAGTATTTTTTAAAGTCAAAATAAGTGGAATATTAAATTAAATATTTAATATTTAATTAATTATTTATCCTCATAGGTTAATTAAATATTTATCCTCATAGGTTATTGTAAGAATGAATAAATGTGAGCACTCAGAACAGTGTTAGCACATTCAGTAAACATTGACTATTATTATTATACAAATATTCTCCACCCCTTAGAGGGAGAACTCTCATCTCACTTACTTTCCAGATTGCTTTAACTACTTCGTTCATAGGATTCCTGTCTAAACCAGTCATCTGGCAAGAACTCATGTAAAATCCTGTGACACTACTTCTTCTATTTAATCACTCTTCTATTTATTCTCCATCCAGTGAAATCAAAACTTCCCTAGAAAGCAGAAACATGCTGAAAAGAGTCTTTATCCTCTCCACTCACTACTACAATTTGTTCTGTTTAGGACCAGTTACAAGCAGTCTTCCCATTTCAAAAAATATTCTCCTATGTGTGTACATGATGCATACGTGTGTGTGTGCGTGCTGAGAGAGAATGAATTAGAATATTAGTACCAGTTGTGTTGAGAGTCAAAAAGTGGTTTCAGTCTCAGGTTATCAAGTCAACAGTTAAACCACAGAATAATATTTGGTGAAATGGATCAGATCTAATGTGTTTCTGAAACTCAGAAATCAGCTGTCAAGAGTTTATGGAAGAACCTAAAATGGGAGATTTTGTATTTGGCATGAAAAGTAAACTATGTTGATATTAAATTGGGCTAGAGGAAGAAAATTACACATGCTGATCTGCTTTTTCTTAAAACATTTTAAAGTGATTTTATTATTGGAGCTAATAGGCAAATATATGTGTTTAAACCATGTTATTCTGCTCTTTAAATTTATAATTTGTTTTAGAGTATTTCATGTTCTCATATATTATCATTAAATTTAAAACAAATGCTACCATCTTTAACAACCTATACTTCTGGCACTTTTTTTTAGCTTTTTAGATACTATAATAATGTAAAAACTATTTTATCATATCTGGAAATGCTCTAAGCATATATTATGAAATTAATTTTACTATTAAATATGCACTGTTGATTTGAAATTCTAGTCATTTTAATGAACATAAATAATTGTTATTTCAATTTATTTTATCTGGAAGCACTTTTTTGGCTACTGAAGGATCATTCTTTTCAAGAATGGGGGAAGGAAATGATGGTATAATTGAATGATGGTATAATTGAACATTAGTTTTTAATTGGAAATAAAGGTATCTTTAATTTCCTTCTTGGTGTTCTACAGTTAATATCATAGGGAAATTAAATTGAAATTATTTTAAATTGCCTGTTATATAATATTCACCAAACATATATCAAGTGACATTAACAGTGTCAAGTGATAAGTTAATCTTTGTAAATGGTGGCAGAACTTTTGACCTTTTTCTGAAGTCCTCTGGTAATTTCTACTTTCCACATTCGTGGCAGCTCATGCCATTGACTTTTAGTGTGTCTAGCAAGAGTGCATAAACCTGCTGGGCCCACACAAATCTATTAGGAATCAAAGTCTAAAATACTGGTAAAAAAAGTTTCCAGTTATAATGCATAAAAAGCACAAAGTCCCTAAAAAATATCCCTTGGAAATAACGAGTAAAGAAATACATATATATATACATATACACACACACACATATACACATGAAGTAAAATGTATGGACTAGTTTAGGCCATTTCAAAGGCTGGTGTCTGGTGCCATCTTTTAGAACTGGAAGGCATCATAGAGTCCCAATTCTATATTTAAAACTTAGGTAACAACAGGATATGATTTTCTGATCTTTTTAAATTAAGCACTTCTTTTTTTTTATGGTGCTTGTATACAGGTAATAACTTTGCCAAGTTGCTACTAGTCCATTAAATACAGCAAGTAATCTGCAATGAGTTTCAATTGTAGACAAAACTGACCAGTAGTAAAACTTGTATATATTTGTAAAATAACAGAATTAACCTAAGTGCTCTGAGTCAGTGGTAAGATACTTGGCTCTCTGGGATTACACATAATTCAAAGATTTGACTTATATTGCATGCCGAACAGATACATATGCCAATCTCATTTAAAAAATAATTTTTTAGGGCTTCCCTGGTGGCGCAGTGGTTGAGAGTCCGCCTGCCGATGCGGGGGACACGGGTTCGTGCCCCGGTCTGGGAAGATCCCACATGCCGCGGAGTGGCTGGGCCCGTGAGCTGTGGCCGCTGAGCCTGCGGGTCCGGAGCCTGTGCTCCGCAATGGGAGAGGCCACAGTGGTGAGAGGCCCGTGTACCGCAAAAAAAAAAAAAAAAAAAAAAAAAAAAAAAAAAAAAATTAATAATAATAATTTTTCAAACTAAATAAAAAAGAAACAGTTTTATTTAAATAAAGAAAAAGTCCCAGCATCTTTACATGATTCAAATGGACAAGATCATCATGGATATATGAACATCCGAGAGCAAACTCAGGCTTAGTCTTAAATGTACCACACAGCCCCTAACCATTGAAAGTATTCTGATGATGTCTTAGTCTGTGGATATTGAGCTGGGTTACAATGTAAATCAAAGATTGCAGATAACCCTCATTTCAAAAACAAGAAGGGAAAACACTCTATTTATTTATTTTATCCCTGCTTTGTTACCCTGCCCTAGTGAAATTATACTTTCAAAGTCATTACTGACGATGTTCTAACCATTATTTCCTTAATTTTCATCTGCCTGAGATCATTTTATTCTTTCCCTGAAAATTGGCTTCCTATTAACTTCCCAAAAAATGCACTCTATTGTTTTCATTGCTCCATATAAAATAATTTTACCCTTTTCTGTTTTTGTCTTCCTACCTACCTCAGAATGCACATATCCTATAGTAATTTCTCTGCCCTTTTGTCTCTATATTCAAATTCTCCTTAAGCAAATCTACTGTTTAGTTTTATCTGTATTCCCTATAATAATGATCAAATCTCTTGAGCTCTGACCTCTGAAATATACACTGATGTTCATATCAAATCGCTTATAAAATGTCTGTTTTTTATTCTTCTAAGGTATACAGTTCTATCAATAACAACTGGACATCTTGCAGTTTGTTCTTTTTACTCCTCTCTCTCCCTGTTTAGTCCCTCTATCCCATTGTATCCCATCACCCATCAGTTCTAGGTACTCCACCACACTAAACCAGAGTGCCTTTTGTTATGTGCAGACTCTGCAAAGATCTTTCTAAAGGGAGTCTTAAATTCTCCTTGAAAGTGGTCATGTCCTACATAGCGCTTCCTGTTTTCGGTCTCCTCACTTTCCAGTACATTCTATTGTAGAATTATAGAGTACAAAACTGTGTAAATCATCTAGTCTCTCCCTTTAGATTGCCTAGGTATGGAAACTAACTCGTCCTCCTTTTGGCTAGGTGAGTTGGCAAGTTGATTTAGGGTCTTGTGACTGTAAAATGGGTAAAATAGTAATACCTTCTCATAGATATTTCTGAAGATTAAATGAATTAGTATATATGCAGCTCTTAGTAGGACTAAATAAATGCTTTATTAGTATATAGTATGGTATATTAGTATGTATGGTATATAGCATATTAGTATATAGTATATTTGATATCAATCTCTGAATGCAGATTTTGTTATATCTAACACCTACCAGAAAACATAAACCATCTACTATTGCCTATCATTTCATTAATTAGTCTTCTAACTGATGTTCAAAGCTTCCTAAATCTTACCCCATGTTATTATTTTTCTAATTGTCTCTCCTGTTAATCCTATATTTTTGGCACATTTTTTAATATTCCTCCTTCCCTCGTCACAACATTTACTTGCATTTCCACAACTTTTCCCATAGTATTAAACAGTCCTTTGACACTTTTATTGGAGCCTTCTTTGGACTTTCAAAATTTTGTACTTCAAAATCCAATTCAAATCTCACCTTCTTCCTGAAGTTATTGAACACTCTGAGAAAGTTCTCTTTCTAAATAATATTTATTTTCTACAGTATATGCTTTAGAATTCAATTATAGAGTTTCACAGGTCTCTGTAGTTTTTACAATATGCTTTCCCCAGTTAAAACTTATATTTCTTGAGATAAATATTTATTTTATTCTCTCTTGGCCTCTATACAAAAGCAAATTTCTGATGTCTGAAAACTCTTATTTCCTCAGGATTAGCCATTGTGAACTCAGAGATAAACAGTAAACAATTAAAATAGATGCTGGCACCCCTCATGCCATCTAACAGGGTCTAAATGAATAATACTGTTGAATAATAAGAAAGAACAGATGACCACTATTAAGCTACAGATGATCAATTATGTATCAAAAAAGTCTTAGTCTAAAATGCTGTGCACTGGAAGATTATTGTCACTTTTCTATTCTGAAGATTTTTCCACAAAATAAGTTATAGTCTCTGTGTTAGAACTGATCCTGTTCTCTCGCCCCAGAATATACAGAAGAGAAGAAAGTTTATAGAGCAGAAAGGGTGTTGAACAATGGCAATTCCCTCTCGCACTATTAGATTCTCCCCACCTCACCATCACCTGTCTGTCTCTATTGAACTGTATTAAAAATAGGGCTTCCCTCGTGGCACAGTGGTTAAGAATCCACCTGCCCATGTAGGGGACATGGGTTCGAGCCCTGGTCCAGGAAGATCCCACGTGCCGCAGAGCAACTAAACCCGTGCGCCACAACTACTGAGCCTGTGCTTGAGAGCCCGCGAGCCACAACTACTGAAGCCGATGCGCCTAGAGCCCGTGCTCCACAGCAAGAGAAGCCACCACAATGAGAAGCCCGTGCACCGCAACGAAGTGTAGCCCCTGCTCACCACAGCTAGAGAAAGCCCACGTGCAGCAACAAAGACCCAATACAGCCAAAAATAAATAAATATATAAAATATAATAATAATAATATCAAGAAAACTGGGAATTCCAAGGAAGGAGATGGAATTTAATGTATATTTTCAGTTAAATGCATGAGGTTGAAATTTTTGCAGTCTGTTAGCAAGAGAAAGGATAGAAATGACTATACTGTTATTAAGCAAATATAGCATGCAAGTATAGAAACTGTACCTAAAAATGTCCTATTTTTTAAAAATCTGTTATACTAAGACAAGAGCTATAATGGTACAGTGAGAAAAGTTTTTAAATTTAAAGACTAAGCATTTTAGCTAAACCGAAAAAACACTGGAAAATAGTAACTTCTTGTCCGGGGTAACTAGATTTGAAATTAAATCTTCATATTTATTTGTCAATTAGGTCAGTGCTTTAGTGAAATATAATTGTATATGTTTATACTCCTAGTAAGAGTAAGATGTTAAACATGGATGAATGGATGAGACAGATCAAGGTCTTAGCAGGAACAGAAACTTCAGTATGAGTTGGTAGTCTAGCCCATTTTCAGATTCAGTTCTTGTTGTTCTCCATGTGCACTGTGCTTACTAACGTCTAGACCGCTGACATCTGAATCAGGCTGAGAGCTGAGGCCAGCATTCAGATATGTTTTATTTGGCTAGCACTATATTTTATTTATTTATTTATTTATTTTTAGTGAATGAAATAATACTTTATAATTTTGATTAAGAGGTAAAGGAATAGAGAACAATTGAATTTGAGATATTCGAGAGAATAATTTGGAAATTAATCTTTCAGTGTTTACTTTCAATGTTCATACAATGAACTAGGCTTCTATTCAGCCTCACTATACATGATATGATGCATCACATAACTTTGTGTAAGTTGCCACAAATACAGGATACCTAATATACAATGAATGAAAGAAATTTTGTCAGCAAGACTGCCCTCATAGCTCCATTTCACTTTATATTTGTTTTTCAGTTTTCTTAGATTTTCAATGTATTTATACACAAACTCATTTTGTCTATAGCATTGAAATAGTAAAAAAAAAAAACAAAAAAAAACAAACCAAAAGAATCAAACTTTTTTTTTTTTTTTTTTTTTTTGCAGTACACGAGCCTCTCACTGTTGTGGCCTCTCCCGTTGTGGAGCACGGGCTCCGGACGCGCAGGCTCAGCGGCCATGGCTCACGGGCGCAGCCGCTCCGCGGCATGTGGGATCTTCCCGGACTGGGGCACGAACCCGTGTCCCCTGCATTGGCAGGCGGACTCTCAACCACTGCGCCACCAGGGAAGCCCCAAACCTTTTAATAAGAATATCAAAATTTCATCTTTTTTTTTTCTTTCACATATGTACTTCATTTTTCATCAATGGTAAAAAAAAAGCCTAACCTGCTTCACCTTGTAAGATTTTACAAAAAGGGTATATACTTCCAAACATATGTACAACAGATTTTTTTTTACACAATCAGAGGAACCAACAAAATATCCACAAATGTTGCATGCTAATTGCTCATCAACTAGCTCCACACACTTTTTCATGGTTTTGCTTCACTGTCTCCATCTTCTCTTTGTGTAAAAGCAGTGTAGCATTGTATTTTAAAAATGAACATACATGCCTTTGGGCAGAGCACACACTTTTAAATTCACAATAGTCCTTGTCTTGTTTTTACCTTGTTCTTGGTAGTTCCCCATTTTTTTTTTTTTTTTTTTTTTTTTAAACCTTGTCTCCAAACCCCTGAAGCCATTTGAATTTGCCATCCCTGATTTAGGACTTCAGCAGATCTACTTTCCTTTATTCTAGTCTTCCTTCTCTTTATCAATTAAAGTTGGTGAGTATGAAAGTGAATTAGAAGGAACTAGGGTGGGAGATAAATTCTAGTTTGTTGTACAAAGCCTATATATTAAGTCACTTTATTTTTAGTGACTTAACACATAGGTGACTAAATATATTTTAGTCACTTTTATTTTTAGTTTTGTTAAAACTATAGTCAACTTGTTACATATATACTAGGATATGTTCTAAATTACATTTCTGGAAGTATCTTCTAAAAGTCAATTATCAAACTTCATCAATAAGAAATGTTCATAAGACAATCATATTATTACACATATCATATAGAGCAGTTTACCAAACAGAAATAATTTTTACCAGTTTTACCAAATATTCCTACATCAATATTAAACACAATTTTGTTTAAGTTATATATATATTAAATATGATTTTACTTTTCTCAACATTAATCAAACTGCACCCATTTTATAAATGTACCCTCACAAAATAACACTCATTTCTCATTCAAAAGCTTATCAGCATACTCTATTGACATAATTAAATGTAATTATTTCTACTTACCTGCATACCTATAATAGTTTTTTATCAGAAATTAAATATTTAGACCTAAGATGACAGTGCATTCATATAGAATATGAATGGTAGAATATACATCATACTGTGACCACTTCTCTATCATGTAGTTTCAGTAGTTCACAATCACGTTTGTGTTGGAGACACATTATTGCCAGTTACAATGAAATATCAAACAGCCACCCTAAGCCAAAAAGGGATGGAAGATAGAATGAATCAGGACAGCAAGAAATATTCTTGAAATTACTTGTACCTTTTTAATTGTCTTCTCAATAAGCATGTCTCCAACTGGCATTAGAATACCTCCAAACACAGCCAGGGCTGCACCAATGACAGCACCAGCGATGAGCCCACAGTTTCGATCGCAGCCCATTTTTCTTGTTCTGGGAAAAAACTAAGGTTCAGCACCTGCTTCCTTCAAACTCCCAGGTCTGATGAAGGTGGTTTCCAAGAGGTCTGGTTCTATCATTAGAAGGAGATCATAAAACAGAAGCATAAGTATCAAACAAAAAGATCAAAGTACAAGGAAAACACGCAACTGAAACAGATCATTCTGCCAGTTATAAACAGATGCTTTTTTTAAAAAAAAAATAAAACTTTCTAGGTCTTGTCCTTTCTTGATTTGACCTACCTACCAGTGGTAGAAGTAATAAATAATGTCACATAGAGCAGTTCTTCAAAGTTCTCCTCTTTAAAATTTTCTTTCTATGGATGATTAACATTCTGAAATCTTATCTAAGGAGAATATGCTTACTGTACTCTCGCCCTCTGCTTACCTTGCATCAGCCTGGGACACTTACGGGCATCTTCACCCTCTATCTGGCTTCTCCACCCCAACACAACCATCTGCACCCTAACTGGAGTTCTCCTGCAAACTGAATGTGGGTGGACTGATGTCTATCACATCTAAATGCTAAGCAAGTTTGGTGACAGATGTTTTCTTTACCTTTTTCACAAATAGAGAGATACGGATTTTACAGGAAATGATCTGATGAGTCTCAGAGGAATCAATTCTTGTAATCAATTGTAAGCTATCTGTTAAAACAAAAAAGCATGAGTAAATTGGGAAAATACATTGCCAGAAAATTAGCACTAGACTACTCCCTAATAACATCAAAATTATAATTATTAAAAGAAAATTTCACTTTCATCAATATTGAGTTCATGCCTGCATTCTTTCTTATACACGGTGTTGAAAACATTGAAATATTTTAAAGAAGAGTACTTCATTTCTTTTTTTTTTAACATCTTTATTGGAACATAATTGCTTTACAATGGTGTGTTAGTTTCTGCTTTATAACAAAGTGAATCAGTTATACATATACACGTTCCCATATCTCTTCCCTCCTGCATCTTCCTCCCTCCCACCCTCCCTATCCCACCCCTCTAGGTGGTCACAAAGCACCGAGCTGATCTCCCTGTTTTATGCGGCTGCTTCCCACTAGCTATCCACTTTACGCTTGGTAGTGTATATATGTCCATGCCACTCTCTCACCTCGTCACAACCTCCCCCTCCCCCTCCCCATATCCTCAAGGAAGTCCATGCTCTAGTAGGTCTGTGTCTTTATTCCCGTCTTGCCCCTAGGTTCTTCATGACCTTTTTTTTTTTTCTTAGATTCCATATGTATGTCCATCGACAGATGAATGGATAAAGAAGATGTGGCGCATATATACAATGGAATATTACTCAGCCATAAAAAGAAACAAAATTTAGTCAATTTCTTTTTTTAATAACTGATTTTTAGGTAGTCTAAAGGTGAAAAGACTTTAAGGAAAATATGTAGAGGATGTCTAGTTTCTGTGATAGTCATTGCTTTCTTGCTGGTCTCACATATATATTTTTTAACATATTCAAGGGCAATATTGTTCATTCTGTCATGGGCAACTGACTCATGCCAGTTCTGTTAAAAGCAACTAGATTGTGTCAATATGTATTTCACTTAGTCAGTCTTATCTTTGCAAGAAAACTCTTAGTGGAATAAGTAGATCCTATTGTAACAAGGTTAATAAGACTTTATTATTCAAATATTGAAAACATACTCATTTGAGCTATTTTGGTTGCAATCGCATTTTTTATAATGGGGTTGACCTGACATCAATAAACAGAATGTGCTTTGTAGCTTATAAACAAATATTCCCTACTTCAAAATGCCCCTGGCCAAGGAAAACAAAAATGCCAACAGAATGGAGGCTACAGACAAAAAAGAGGCACACATAATATTTTTCTCAACCTTGTAAGTAGAATAATAATTATATTTTGTTATGGTCTCAGATTTTCCCTCCATAGCTTTGTTGTGGTTGAAGTACCACTCTGATGATTTTATTAGTAGTTCTTTCCACTTGAGGAAACATTTAGTTTTTTTAAAATATTAATTGCATAGCTAAGAAAATAGTGTTAAGACTAATGTTAAGAAAATAAGACTTTTCCCCAAAATGGAAAAAGATGTTATAAAATTTTTTCATGGCAATTTATTTATTTTTCATCCTTTAGGATTTCCCTTTACCAATGCCTTATAGCTAGGATACTTCCACTGTAAATCAGGATGAGCAAACTGATTCACACTGAGGTCCTCATGGCTAAGAAGCTTGAATAGTCATGAGTGTCACATGTTTTTTTCCAATGTAAACAAAACACACAAGCCTAAACAAGTGATTTGTTTTTCCTGTGGAATTTTATGTGTCCCTGAGCAAGTAGAGTCGGCTTTTTATTAATTGCTTGGGGGTGGAGGGGGAAGAATATACGCTACCTCCTATGGCTTTGGCCAGGATTGTCATAATGCAATGGAACAAATTATTTAAACCTGATAATAATGACTAGATATTCACAAGTAGAATCTCCTTTGCAAAGGATAATTGTATAGCACCTTAAAATTTTTGTGAAGCATCATCCTTTTTGTTTTTGTTTTTTTCTGTTTTTTTATTTTTGCAGTACGCGGGCCTCTCACTCTTTTGGCCTCTCCCGCCGCGGAGCAGAGGCTCCAGATGCGCAGGCTCCGCGGCATGTGGGATCTTCCCGGGCCGGGGCACGAACCCGTGTTCCCTGCATCGGCAGGCAGACTCTCAACCACTGTGCCACCAGGGAAGCCCTGAAACATCATCTTTTAAACGATCATTGTAATTGCTGAGTAGAGAATGTCACCCAGGTGTTCTGTACTGTATACAAGTGATCATATTCAGGGGAGCTTATCAAGTAATATTTTACTGAATGCCTATTTCATAGACCATTCCCCAGTTCAAAATCTGCAAGTTATACTTAAGGTAGTCATCAAAATACAGGGATCGAGCCTGCTGTAACTGAGAGACTGGAGAATAAACTGAAGCGTGATGGGCTACTCTCTTGCCAGCTGACCTTGGGCAAGTCACTTAATAGCTCTATTCCTCAATTTCCTCATGTGTAAAATAAGATGCTAAGATGAGATCCCCAGTTTTTAATTTAGGCAGCTGAACTGGTTCTTCACTCAAATTCTTACATGGAAGACCAGGCAGAGTGACTTTGATTACAGCAGTGGCAGCAGTGGTGGGAACCCCAAGACCCTGATTCCCAACTTGGTCTCCCCACTCCCAACTAACACTATCCTATCCCATGTTTAGGAAACTTGAGGAGAATCTCTGTAGAAACAAATGGACTGCAATTCATTAAAAAATTGGGACACGAAATCCCGAGGGTCAAATTCTAGTTTTGTTTCTATAACATCATGAATCTATTAAAAAATACAACTCAAAGATAAAATCATCTCTTTCCGAAAGATATTGTATTTTCTATAGAAACACCACTAAAAATTATTCAATATTAATGTTATTTGCAATTCTGACAGATGGAATATAAAATGAGTTAAACATTACAATTCTATGGTTTCTGAGATGGACAGAGGTGTGTATTATTTGCCCCTTTCCAGATCTATGCCATCACCTAGTTAAGAATCTACCTGACCTTTCCCAGAATCATTCTCCTTTATTCAAGCAGCCCCACGGACTACAGGAAAGAGTTTCTGCAAGGGGCAAAGAGTCTCAAGAAAGTCCACTGGACGACCCAGGGGGCAACAGGTTATTCAGTGCCTCTCTAAACATGAAAACTCATTATTATGACTTCCAAGGACCCTGAGCCCAGAGATGTGAAGTCATGGGCAGACCTGGGTACTGCCTAGGCTCTGTCTGCTTTGAATTTAAAACTGAAGTGAGATAGTATACACAGCCCACTGCTGTTGAGTCAAGTTCATCAGAAAACAAAAGTGTCAATAATTTTTTGGGTTGAATTGCATGGTTAGACAGTTCCTAGTCTGACACTGTCTGGATGATGCATAAGCAAAGATACAAGAGTTACTCTAACATTCCTGCATATGTGTACTGATATTTTCAACAGAAAAAGATTGAGTTTATCTAATTTTTCACATTTTCTATTGGCCGACATACTTTTGTTACCCTGATGTAAGTTTCCTTTTTTTTTTTTCTCTCTAAGAATAGGCAAGATATTTCACATGTGTAGTGTAGTCCTCCTTTATCAATGGCTTTGCTTTCCACAGTTTCACTTACCCATGGTCAAAAGTGGTCAGGTGAAGGTAACTGAACCTGTAGAAAGCAAAATCTTGGCTACAGGGGGACTACTTAGGGTTTGGTGCTATCTCTGGGTTCAGGCACCCAATGAGGGTCTTAGAAGGTATCCTCCACACCCGTGAATATGGGGGAACTACTTACTTGCATTCATTTATTATGCTTCAGTGCCCTGTCACCATAAGTTAAGTATTGCTATTATAATTATACTTTAACCTTATGCTTCATACTACAAAATTACAAATACAAGGTGACCCTTGAACAACGCAGAGGGGTTATGGACCCTGCGGGCAGTGGAAAATCCACATATAACTATACAGTCAGCCCTCCTTATCTGTAGTTCTGCATCTGTGGATCCAACCAACTACACACTGTGGATCAGGTAGTACTGTAGTATCTACTGAAAAAATTCTGTGTCAAAGTGGACCCACAAAGTTCAAACCTGTTCTGTTCAAGGGTCAACTGTAGTTTTATTCACCTGAAGCAAAGGAGGGACTACCAAATTAAGTAGGACATGAATTGAATACATAAAAGTTCAGGTTACTCAGGACATTCTATTCAAGAGCTTCATAAAAAAAGTGTAGTTATTCCCCACTCTCCTCTCACATGTAGCCATTTAGAGCACATAAAATTTGTGTTTTGCACACATGGTTTTCTCAGTAGTACAGCTTCTTACATAATAAAATTTATTTTACTTGCTAATATTAGATTAAGTTTTATTCTTTACTGTTATTTCTTCTTCATAATAAGACATTGAGGAGAGGACTGGCGGTGTTAACACAGCCTGCAGGGGGTTAGTGCACCACGGCTAGCCGGGAGGGAGTCCGGGAAAAGGTCTGGAGCTGCCGAAGAGGCAAGAGACTTTTCCTTCCCTCTTTGTTTCCGGGTGCGCCAGGAGAGGGGATTAAGAGCGCTGCTTAAAGGAGCTCCAGAGATGGGCGCGAGTCGCGGCTAAAAACGCGGACGCCAGAGACGGACATGAGACGCTAAGGCTGCTGCTGCTGCCACCAAGAAGCCTGTGTTCAAGCACAGGTCACTATCCATACCTCCCTTCCGGGGAGCCTGTGCAGCCCGCCACTGCCAGGGTCCCACTGCCAGGGACAACTTCCCCGGGAGAACACACGGTGCGCCTCAGGCTGGTGCAACGTCACACCGGCCTCTGCCACCACAGGCTCGCCCCGCATCCATATCCCTCCCTCCCCCCAGCCTGAGTGCGCCAGAGCCCCCGAATCAGCGGCTCCTTTAACCCCGTCCTGTCTGAGCGAAGAACACACGCCCTCTGGCGACCTACATGCAGAGGCGGGTCCAGATCCAAAGCTGAGCCCCTGGGAGCTGTGCGAACAAAGAATAGAAAGGGAAATCTCTCCTAGCAGCCTCAGGAGCAGCGGATTAAATCTCCACAATCAACTTGATGTACCCTGCATCTGTGGAATACCTGAATAGACAACGAATCATCCCAAATTGAGGAGGTGGACTTTGAGAGCAAGATTTATGATTTTTCCCCCTTTTCCTCTTTTTGTGAGTGTCTATGTGTATGCTTCTGTGTGAGATTTTGTCTGTACAGCATTGCTTTCACCTTTTGTCCTAGCGTTCTGTCCGTCCCTTTTTTTTTAACTTAAAAAGTTTTTTTTCTTAATAATTATTTTTTATTTTTATAACTTTATTTTATCTTACATTATTTTATTTTCTCTTCTTTCTTTTTCTTTCTTTCTACTTTTTCTCCCTTTTATTCTGAGCCGTGTGGATGAAAGGTTCTTGGCGCTGCAGCCAGGAGTCAGTGCTGTGCCTCTGAGGTGGGAGAGCCAACTTCAGGACACTGGTCCACAAGAGACCCCCCCAGCTCCACATAATATCAAACGGCGAAAATTTCCCAGAGATCTCCATCTCAACACCAACACCCAGCTTCACTTAATGACCAGCAAGCTACAGTGCTGGAAACCCTATTCCAAACAACTAGCAAAACAGGAACACAACCCCACCCATTAGCAGAGAGGCTGACTAAAATCATAATAAGGCCACAGACACCCCAAAACACACCACCAGACGTGGACCTGCCCACCAGAAAGACAAAATCCACCTTCATCCACCAGAACACAGGCACTAGTCCCCTCCACCAGGAAGCCTACACAACCCACTGAACCAACTTTAGCCACTGGGGACAGATACCAAAAACAATGGGAACTACGAACCTGCAGCCTGCGAAAAGGAGACCCCAAACACAGTCAGAGAAGCAAAATGAGAAGACAGAAAAACACACAGCAGATGAAGGAGCAAGATAAAAACCCACCAGACCTAACAAATGAAGAGGAAATAGGCAGTCTACCTGAAAAAGAATTCAGAATGATAGTAAAGTAGATCCAAAATCTTGGAAATAGAATAGAGAAAATGCAAGAAACATTTAGCAAGGACCTAGAAGAACTAAAGAGGAAACAAGCAATGATGAACAACACAATAAATGAAATTAAAAATACTCTAGATGGGATCAATAGCAGAATAACTGAGGCAGAAGAACGGATAAGTGACCTGGAAGAATAAATAGTGGAAATAACTACTGCAGATCAGAATAAAGAAAAAAGAATGAAAAGAACTGAGGACAGTCTCAGAGACCTCTGGGACAACATTAAATGCACCAACATTCGAAGTATAGGGGTCCCAGAAGAAGAAGAGAAAAAGAAAGGGACTGAGAAAATATTTGAAGAGATTATAGTTGAAAACGTACCTAATATGGGAAAGGAAATTGTTAATCAAGTCCAGGAAGCACAGAGAGTCCCATACAGGATAAATCCAAGGAGAAACATGGCAAGACACATATTAATCAAACTGTCAAAAATTAAATATAAAGAAAACATATTAAAAGTAGCAAGGGAAAAACAACAAATAACACACAAGGGCATCCCCATAAGGTTAACAGCTGATCTTTCAGCAGAAACTCTGCAAGCCAGAAGGGACTGGCAGGACATATTTAAAGTGATGAAGGAAAAAACCCTGCAACCAAGATTACTCTACACAGCAAGGATCTCATTCGGATTTGATGGAGAAATTAAAACCTTTACAGACAAGCTAAAGCTGAGAGAGTTCAGCACCACCAAACCAGCTTTACAACAAATGCTAAAGGAACTTCTCTAGGCAAAAAACACAAGAGAAGGAAAAGACCTACAATAACGAACCCAAAACAATTAAGAAAATGGGAATAGGAACATACATATCGATAATTACCTTAAATGTAAATGGATTAAATGCTCCCACCAAAAGACACAGATTGGCTGAATGGATACAAAAACAAGACACATATATATGCTGTCAACAAGAGACCCACTTCAGACCTAGGGACACATACAGACTGAAAGTGAGGGGATGGAAAAAGATATTCCATGCAAATGGAAACCAAAAGAAAGCTGGAGTAGCAATTCTCATATCAGACACAATAGACTTTAAAATATAGACTATTACAAGAGACAAAGAAGGACACTACATATGAGCAAGGGATCAATCCAAGAAGAAGATATAACAATTGTAAATATTTATGCACCCAACATTTATGCACCTCAATATATAAGGCAAATACTAACAACCATAAAAGGGGAAATCGACAGTAACACATTCATAGTAGGGGACTTTAACACCCCACTTTCACCAATGGACAGATCATCCAAAATGAAAATAAATAAGGAAACACAAGCTTTAAATGATACATTAAACAAGATGGACTTAATTGATATTTATAGGACATTCCATCCAAAAACAACAGAATACACATTTTTCTCAGGTGCTCATGGAACATTCTCCAGGATAGATCATATCTTGGGTCACAAATCAAGCCTTGGTAAATTTAAGAAAATTGAAATTGTATCAAGTATCTTTTCCGAGCACAACGCTATGAGACTAGATATCAATTACAGGAAAAGATCTGTAAAAAATACAAACACATGGAGGCTAAACAATAGACTACTTAATAACCAAGAGATCACTGAAGAAATCAAAGAGGAAATCAAAAAGTACCTAGAAACAAATGACAATGGAGACACGACGACCCAAAACCTATGGGATGCAGCAAAAGCAGTTCTAAGAGGGAAGTTTATAGCAATAAAATCCTACCTTAAGAAACAAGAAACATCTCGAATAAACAACCTAATCTTGCACCTAAAGCAATTAGAGAAAGAAGAACAAAAAAACCCCAAAGTTAGCAGAAGGAAAGAAATCATAACGATCAGACCAGAAATAAATGAATAAGAAATGAAGGAAATGACAGCAAAGAACTATAAAAGTAAAAGCTGGTTCCTGGAGAAGATAAACAAAATTGATAAACCATTAGCCAGACTCATCAAGAAAAAAAGGGAGAAGACTCAAATCAATAGAATTAGAAATGAAAAAGGAGAAGTAACAACTGACACTGCAGAAATACAAAAGATCATGAGAGATTACTATAAGCAACTCTATGCCAATAAAATGGACAACCTGGAAGAAATGGACAAATTCTTAGAAATGCACAACCTGCCAAGACTGAATCAGGAAGAAATAGAAAATATGAACAGGCCAATCACAAGCACTGAAATTGAGACTGTGATTGAAAATTTTACAACAAACAAAAGCCCAGGACCAGATGGCTTCACAGGTGAATTCTATCAAACATTTAGAGAAGAGATAACACCTATCCTTCTCAAACTCTTCCAAAATATAACAGAGGGAGGAACACTCCCAAACTCATTCTACGAGGCCACAGTCACCCTGATACCAAAACCAGACAAGGATGCCACAAAGAAAGAAAACTACAGGCCACTATCACTGATGAACATAGATGCAAAAATCCTCAACAAAATACTAGCAAACAGAATCCAACAGCACATTAAAAGGATCATACACCATGATCAAGTTGGGTTTATTCCAGGAATGCAAGGATTCTTCAATATACGCAAACTGAACAACGTGATACACCATATTAACAAACTGAAGGAGAAAAACCATATGATCATCTCAACAGATGCAGAGAAAGCTTTCGACAAAATTCAACACCCATTTATGATAAAAACCCTGCAGAAAGTAGGCATAGAGGGAACTTTCCTCAACATAATAAAGGCCATATATGACAAACCTACAGCCAACATCATCCTCAATGGTGAAAAACTGAAAGAATTTCCACTAACATCAGGAACAAAACAAGGTTGCCCACTCTCACCACTCTTATTCAACATAGTTTTGGAAGTTTTAGCCACAGCAATCAGAGAAGAAAAGGAAAAAAAAGGAATCCAAATCAGAAAAGAAGAAGTAAAGCTGTCACTCTTTGCAGATGACATGATACTATACATAGAGAATCCTAAAGATGCTACCAGAAAACTACTAGAGCTAATCAATGAATTTGGTAAAGTTGCAGGATACAAAATTAATGCACAGAAATCTCTGGCATTCCTATACACTAATGATGAAAAATCTGAAAGTGAAACCAAGAAAACACTCCCATTTACCATTGCAACAAAAAGAATAAAATATCTAGGAATAAAGCTACCTAAGGAGACCAAAGACCTATATGCAGAAAATTATAAGACACTGATGAAAGAAATTAAAGATGATACAAATAGATGGAGAGATATACCATGTTCTTATATAGGAAGAATTAACATTGTGAAAATGACTCTACTACCCAAAGCAATGTACAGATTCAATGCAATCCCTATCAACCTACCACTGGCATTTTTCACAGAACTAGAACAAAAAATTTCACAATTTGTATGGAAACACAAAAGACCCCGAATAGCCAAAGCAATCTTGAGAACGAAAAACGGAGCTGGAGGTATCAGGCTCCCTGACTTCAGACTATACTGCAAAGCTACTGCAATCAAGATAGTATGGTACGGGCACAAAAACAGAAATGTAGATCAATGGAGAAGGATAGAAAGCCCAATGATAAACCCACACACATATGGTCACCTTATCTTTGATAAAGGAGGCAGGAATGTACAGTGGAGAAAGGACAGCCTCTCCAATAAGTGGTGCTAGGAAAACTGGACAGCTACATGTAAAAGTATGAGATTAGAACACTCCCTAACACCATACACAAAAATAAGCTCAAAATGGATTAAAGATCTAAATGTAAGGCCAGAAACTATCAAACTCTTAGAGGAAAACATAGGCAGAACACTCTGTGACATAAATCACAGCAAGATCCTTTTTGACCCATCTCCTAGAGAAATGGAAATAAAAACAAAAATAAATGGGACCTAATGAAACTTCAAAGCTTTTGCACAGCAAAGGAAACCATAAACAAGACCAAAAGACAACCCTCAGAATGGGAGAAAATATTTGCAAATGAAGCAACTGACAAAGGATTAATCTCCAAATTTACAAGCAGCTCATGCAGCTCAATAACAAAACAACAAACAACCCAATCCAAAAATGGGCAGAAGACCTACATAGACATTTCTCCAAAGAAGATATACAGATTGTCAACAAACACATGAAAGAATGCTCAACATCATTAATCATTAGAGAAATGCAAATCAAAACTACAATGAGATAGCATCTCACACTGGTCAGAATGGCCATCATCAAAAAACCTAGAAACAATAAATGATGGAGAGGGTGTGGAGAAAAGGGAACCCTCTTGCACTGCTGGTGGGAATGTGAATTGATACAGCCACTGTGGAGAACAGAATGGAGGTTCCTTAAAAACCTGCAAATAGAACTACCATACGACCCAGCAAACCCACTCCTGGGCATATACCCTGAGAAAACCATAATTCAAACAGAGTCATGTACCAAAATGTTCATTGCAGCTCTATTTACAATAGCCTGGAGATGGAAGCAACCTACATGTCCATCATTAGATGAATGGATAAAGAAGATGTGGCATATATATACAATGGAATATTACTCAACCATAAAAAGAAACGAAATTGAGGTGGATGGACCTAGAGTCTGTCATACAGAGTGAAGTCAGTCAGAAAGAGAAAGACAAATACCGTATGCTAACACATATATATGGAATCTAAGAAAAAATAACAATGTCATGAAGAACCTATGGGTTAGACAGGAATAAAGATACAGACCTACTAGAGAATGGACTTGAGGATATGGCAAGGGGGAAGGGTAAGCTGTGACAAAGTGAGAGAGTGGTATGCACATATACACACTACCAAACGTAGAATAGATAGCTGGTGGGAAGCAGCTGCATAGCACAGGGAGATCAGCTCGGTGCTTTGTGACCACCTCGAGGGGTGGGATACGGAGGGTGGGAGGGAGGGAGACACAAGAGGGAAGAGATATGGGAACACATGTATATGTATAACTGATTCACCTTGTTGTAAAGTGGAAACTAACACACCATTGTAAAGCAATTATACTCCAATAAAGATGTAGAAAAAGAAAAAAAGAAAGCACATTTTACCTAAACATAAACAAAAACTAAGATATTGATATCTGTAATAACTTATTGCTTGCTTAAAGTACTTAAATTTGGAAAACCAAAAATAATCAAAGGTACAGGGAAGAAAACATATTTTTGAGACCAATAAGAAGAAGGAAGAGAAAATAAAAAGAAATGTTTTAAGATATCACTAATCCCATAACTTTCTTCAGTCTATATGGAGATCAGCTGTATCCTATCAGTTCACAGACATTAAGTCCTATTCCTTTTGTAGAATTCATGAGTATATGTACACGTGGCTGTTTCTTTTTTTGCTGTCATATCTACGAAATGTTTCCAGATGAACTTATGAGATTTATGGCATTCTACTATGTTGGAAACGTGGTGATAGGAACTGAGACTGAGCTATAAGAAGCGTCTCCATTAGTAGGTCAGAAAAATAAAGTTCCCAGAGAATCTGTAATTATTCCCATGTGCAGATAGAGCTGTGTTTCCTGGGAAACTCCACTCAGAAGAGGCATGGCCCAGAGGTACAGTTTCCTGGGACGTGAACTACGAAACTTTTTCAGATTATAAGAGTATGTACTTGTACCATAAATGAGTGCCAGGACCTGGATGACATTTTCTAACTCATGAGTGAGTTAGAAATTTCCTATTCTCTCCATAAGCCTTCCTTCCACTTTTCCTTGGAATAGGAAACCAGATCACACACCTCTGTTTTCCACTAGACACACACTGTGATTCTTTTGATACACAGTCTTCCTCACCTAATAAATACAGTATCTGCCCACAAAACGCAGTTTTAGAGTTCTGGGGGTGATTAATTCAACAACAGGTTGAATATGAATGATGAATATTAGCTTTCCAAATTAAGTTCCTGTTCACACTCTTACTTTATATGATATCTAGGTGTGTTTAAAAAGCCATGATTCCCTAGCCATGAGGAAGATGCAGATTCACATCAAACTAGTTAAGTCAATCATTTAAATCTGGTTGTGTTTCATTATGTGGAAACAGAAGGGAATTAGACTAGCACTTATTTTACACACAATCCCAACATATAAAGATAGTTAAAAGAATAGCTATTGTGGTCAAAGTTGGCAAGAACTGTGGCCCTTTCCCCTTTCCGGTCACATCTCATTTGGGCTCTGAGTCATCCCCACAGAACCCAACGGCTATGTGGAAAATATTTAAATAACTAGATTAGGAGATCTCCGACACCTTCTCTTATTCAAGTTACCATAATCCTTTTAATTTATATGGGCATTTCCATCCTATCAGAATATATGGAGCTAAACATATATAACAGAAAAAAGTTTATAGACATCTATTATACAAAACAATAATATACTTTACTAAATTATGCCTTTCAAATATAACAAGTTAATACTTGTTTTGGTGGTAGTCTTAGAAAATTAAAACAATAATTACATTGACTTCATTATTACACTAAATGTTCTTCTAGAAGCAAACCAACCTTTTTGGGGTAGTTTTTGGAGTACTTAAATATAGAGATTACTATAGGTTTGAAATGATTCTCTTAGAGTCATGTCCGTTTAAACAGGATTATCTAGAGCCATTCTTTTGTTTGTTTGTTTGTTTTTGCGGTATGCGGGCCTCTCACTGTTGTGGCCTCTCCCGTTGTGGAGCACAGGCTCCGGACGCGCAGGCTCAGCGGCCATGGCTCACGGGCCCAGCCGCTCTGCGGCATGTGGGATCTTCCCGAACCGGGGCACGAACCCGCGTCTCCTGCATTGGCAGGCGGACTCTCAACCACTGCGCCACCAAGGAAGCCCTAGAGCCATTCTTGATTGTTGAGTCCTAGATAGAAATGCTATTACCTCTTTTTTCCCAGCCCAACTCTTACTGTAAACAGTAGAATACTATAAGATTTGCAATTATTCTGAGCTTTGAATTCAAATAATTAGGTTCAATTCACAGTCTAACATTATAGTTTTCTGTGGCTCAGTTTTCTCTAAAATGTGTATAAATACATCATATATGGTTTAAAATGTCAAATAAAATTCAATGAGGTAATGAATAAAAATTCCTATCATAGCACGTTATGTTATTTGAAATATTATGGAATATTATTTTGAACAATAACCTAATAGTAAAATGTTATTGCAAATTGGCCAAGTATTATTTTTTAAAAATCTAATAAATGTGTATAAGTTACACAAAGAAGAATGATTATTTCCAAAACTCTTAGGTTACAGTAAAATCTGATGAAATCGTTTATTCTTATGTATACCAGGATTTAGAATATTATGCAAATGAAAAGGCAGCTTCTAGGTTAGACTAATGCTCCTTGAAACTTTCAGCCATGACTTGGGCCAGTGAATTAAAACACGTTTGGATTAAATCAGAAAATAGTTACAGAATCCATTCCTTCAGGAAGAAAAAAAAAATCCACAAGTATTTTTTGCTAACATTTTCTTAAAAATTAAGTGTAGCAACTATAACTCCCAAAATAAATTCCAAAATTTTTAGTACACTCTGTCCAATACCTCTCCAGTTGTAATTATGTTATTCCTCCCAGCTTAACTTCTGATGAGTTTGTATTGGATTTATTGTTCCGGTCTCATAATGATTTTGGTAAATGAAAAAATTTCTATGTATTTTTCCTCTCATAAAATCCAGTCCACCACTGGACTCTCTACATAACAAAATTTTTAAAAATTATTATTTTGGTTATTTTTTGAACGAATACTAAAAGCACTGTTTCTTTTCCTAATTTAAAACTACACAGTCAAGGACTGAAAAGTACATGAAAAGATTTCAAAAACATCTTTCAATATGTTACAATTCTAGAAACTGTTAGAAATTTACTCTAGAGAATTTATGCCATTTAGAGTTATGTATAAATTCACTTACTATAAATTACTATAAATTAAAACTTTTAATTTCTCTAGAATGATTTGTCCTTTAAACTTTGTATCATCATTCAAGAAAATAATTTGCTGATATTTGTAATAAGCTTCCTAAATATCCAAAAACTTTAATTTTGTTTTTTTATTCTGTTACCAAATTTTATATAATTTATAAACATTTATATAAATCAGAATCATTATTTGGAATTAATACAATTAACCATCCCCAGTAGCAATTACAATATCTTTGTTCATTTAAAAAAAATGCTTAATAAGAATATATCCAAACATGCACTGCATTTAACCATGTAGACAAAGTCAGGTTCACTAAAAGTTGTGAAATTAAGATAGAAGATTAAACAAAATAATGACTCTCTAAAATAATAGGTAGTTAACAATTGCATATTAGAAAGCATGTTGGCATAGAGTGGCAAGTCATTTATAAGAACTAATCCTACTATACTGGTTTTTATTTATGTTGATTTTCATTCATAATTTAAATTAAAAATCATGTATAAATAGCCTAAGTAGATGATGAAAGTTCTGCAATAATCAAATTGGATAGTACATCATTTTAAATATTAACAAATAAATATTTACAAATAAACATAAGATTTTAAACATCAAGAAACAAAATGTCATAGGCTGGTGGACAAGGTTTCAATATTTTTTTAAACATAAAAGGTAAGAAGATTGATAACTTGGAAAACAACACAAACCTATGTTTTAAAAAAAGCCTAATGACTTCAAGAAAACAGTTCCTGCTTGCTGTTGCTGTTCTATAACTTCTAATGGGTGTTTATATAGTAGTGTCATCTCCTATCATTTGGGAGATAGAAATCTTTTTATTTAAAAAAAAATCATTATGACTTACCTTTAAAAAGGCTAAGAAGGATTTTTCAATCAAATGCTCCAACATTTGAACAGTCAATTCTTAGTAGGACCAAATGGTATTCTGCAGAAAACCCTACACTGAAATCCCCATTATAAAAAGTGAGTTTAAATATGCTTTAAGAAAAAAAAAAAGAGAGACAGACAGACAGACGTCAGATCCCAGTGAGTGTTCTGTTGCAAGAGTAATTAAAACAACAAACAAACAAACAAAAACCCACACACACATCCCACCACTGATATGGCTCCTACAGGTCTATTTTTATGTTCTGGTAAGGACCCATTACCCATATCTGAGATCCTCTGCAGTACTTTTTTTTTTTCTTTTGGCCATTTTCCCATCCAAGTAAGTTAGAGGCCAGAGAGACAAAAGGAACTAACTTGTTGAGTGGCCTCTAATATACTCTTTTACTACAGAATCATTATTCCAGATGATAAACTGGGCCCAGGGGTGGAAAGTGTAGATTGGGCAGAATTATCAGAGTCTAACTTTCCTGCTTGAAAACCTCATTTCATAAAGTTTAAACAAAATGTACTTTTCATAAATCTAAAGTGTGTTGAGCCTAATAATTGCGAAAACGACTGGAGACTCTGTCAATCAACAAGGATAACAAACAGACGTTTAAAAAAGGAAATAGCCTATTGTTCTAACTGGAAGTTCTTCACTATTTATTATTTTCTCTTAGTTTTATAGAAGTTTCACGAGCACAGCAAAATCCTTCTACGAAAACACCCAGAATTAAATTTCTCTTAGATCTCTTCAGATAAAAAGACAACTGTTACATAACATTTAAATAATTCTACTATTTAGGATGACCTTTTAATATAAAAAAGCATATACTAAAGTTACTTTAAAAGAAAGTAATTATTTTAAAATCTAACCAAATCTTGCACTTTGGGAGGATAAAAAAGACCCTCAATATTAAAAATACATTTTTACAAAGAAATTCTCAGAAACATACAGGCAAAAATCAAAATCTTCAGAAGGTTAAACTGTCATCTATCAGACAGATCAGCTAAATAAATGCCTCTAAGTCAGCCTTGAAAGACAACAACCTAACAGTAATAGGCAGAAATACATTTAGTTCATCAGATTGTATTTAAACCAGTCCTCATTGGATTGCTTGTGCTGTCACTTCTGGGCATGTGTTGGATCCTCTCATTTGCTAGCTGTGCAATACAACTGGAAAGGAATCCAAAGCACTTTTTTTCCTCTAGCATTGCTTTCTTTCTCCAGGATATTTTTACAGACACATTTATTTAAAAATTAATAATAAGTTATAAAAGTCTTCAGGTATATTAGAATTTTAAAAAAATATCTGATCATTTAATTATAATAAAGTAGAAATGGCCTTGTGTAATCTCATTGTGATTGGTGCTTTTCATTTAAAAAGAATAACTTACAGAGATTTCAGATAATTTAAAAAGATGATTCCCTTATAATTGTGACCTTTTAACTTTGTGGTATTAATAAAAAGGTAGTATAAAAGCTAATTTAATAATTATTTTGATTAAGAGTATCTATTTTATTGTATGTAAGCTACTTTGATACCTTGCCTTCTCAGCCTTCTCACAGATACACACACATACACACACCCTCCAGTGTGACAATTCAGAAAGAGTCCACCAACATAGGAGTTCAGATGCCATTTTAAACAGCATATCTTAAATATATTGAAAGGCTAGTTAAATTATTATTTTTTTAAATTTTGGTTGTGTCAGGTCTTGGTTGCAGCATGCGGGATCTTTCATTGCAGTGTGTGGGCTCTTCGTTGTGGCGCATGGGCTCAGTAGTTGTGGCACGCGGGCTTAGTTGCCCTGCAGCATGTGGGATCTTAGTTCCCTGACCAGGGACTGAACCCACGTCACCTGCATTGGAAGGCTGATTCTTAACCACTGGACCACCAGGGAAGTCAAGGATAGTTAAATTATAATGAAAATTTGAACACTGTTAGAGAAAGATGATTCAGAAAAAATACGTGTAAAATAGATGCCTAAGCTGACACTGAACTTACTTGGATCACTATTTACTCAGTAGCCTAATGCCATCCAAATCCTCTCTCTCTGGAGAGGAAAATGTCACACCCTCCCATGAGCAGCCCAAAGAATCAAATTTACATTCCCAGAGGCAGCTGCTAAGTGTTCAATCCCATAGGCAACCGTTCTGAGTAGCTTAGCACACAACACCCAGGAAATCTAGAGCTAAGTAAAATCTGCAACCATATATCTACATTTTGAGCAAAATATTCATCTTGAACAAGGCAGAAAACTGCCGCACCCATTTCTGAGTAATGCGTGTTGGGGTTTTCATTTTAAAAATATAATGTATGTGCAATATTTTGAAGTGATATTTTTATATGAGGCTATATACCTTGCCTTCTGTAAATCCACTACAGCACTAGACAAAATTTAGTAGAATGAAAGATAAAACTGTCAATATGCTTAAGTCAGCTTAGGCACAGTGCTTTGGGAAGTCTTTTTTTTTCTGGAAGACCACTTAGAATTTGGAATCAGACAGACATCCATGACTTCTGATGTTACCATTGCTAGCTATACTGACTGGGGATTAGGAGTTAAATAACTACTTACTCTTATTTTCTTAATCAGAAAATGGAGAATGAAGTCTTTATTGAATTTGTTACAATATTGCTTCTGTTTTATGTTGTGGTTTTCTGGCCGCGAGGCATGTGGGATCTTATCTCCCTGACCAGGGATCAAACCCACACCCCCTGCATTGGAAGGTGAAGTCTTAACCACTGGACCACCAGGGAAGTTCCCATATAGTTTTGTTTACTGTGCTAGGACACTAGTAAATAGCAGAAAGTGAAATTTAAAAGTATGTACTTTTTTTGGCAGGGGGAGTTTTACCAAATTTCTGTTCATACATGTACACAGCAATGTGTGAAAATGCCTGTCTCACACTGGTTTACACTAAACTTTGTTTTTAACAAGTACTTATTTTATCGGTAAATATTTAATTGAGTGAAGGTTCACCTATTTTCTTAAGCGTATTGGCATTTATATTTTTAAATATTTGTGATAATACCTTTGTTCATCTTTTTTATTCCCCTGTGGGTTTGTTTGTCCTTCCTTATTAGCTAGTAAGGCAATAGCCAGTCTTCTGACATTTGACAGTTTTTAAAACTTTTTTTGACTATTTTAAACTTTATTTTTATTGCATTTTTAAATTACTGACAATTTCAATTTTTATGCCATTAACTTTCACAGCAATTCCTTTTAGGTATTGTGTCATGCTTTGAAAGTCTTTCTCGAAGAATATAAAAAATAATAAACTTTCTTCTAGCATTTGTATGGTTTCAAAAAATCCTTTAGAACAGTACTTCTAGATGAGCTGATTCATGGAATTTAACACTTGTGAAATAAAAGAGGAAGAGTAAAGTATGTTGAGTAATTATAAACATTGCAACATATGTGAGAAGCAGACAATGTAGGCATAATACGAGTTCTAGAAGAGGAATCACACAGCCCAAGTCCTGACTACAGCTCTTTTAATAATAATAGGTTTTGTGAACTGGGCAGCACACAGTCCTCATATTCCTGATTTCCTTTCTTGTCAAAGAGAATAACTACAGAGCCTACCTACAGCCTCAAGCTGAAGAGCAAATCATATGTTAGATTTAAATTTAAAACGTAAAGATGTATGCAGATTCTATATAGTAGATTAAAATTTTTAAGTGATTCATTTTTTTTTACAGTCTAGCAAATGAAAAGAATTTTGGTATCATATGCTTTGCAATTCTAGATTGTATGGGCAATCAAAGACCTATAAATTATGATGATGATAAGGTAACAGAGTTAACATGTATTGGGGGCTTACTGTCTGCCAGTTGTTGAAATAAGTGTTTCACATAAGTTATCTCACTGACCCACCACACCACCTTACTATTTTCTTTAGATAACTAGTTGAGGTCACACAGCTAGCATGTGCCAAAACAAGGATTAAAACCCTGAAAGATTGACTGAAGGGCCTATACTCTTTTCTGAAATTAAAAAAATATATATAAATAAGTTCTTGATCAATACCTCATTTACGTATTCTTTTCAACACATTTGTTCAAACTGAATAACAATTATAAATAACCTCCTCTTAGAAAATGATATCTAAGTACAATAACCAAGGAATGAACAGTGAACATATTCTGTAAGTGGCAGTTAACAATTATTTTGAGATTAGCTAAAACAAAATTCATTCTGAAGACCTATAACACATAACACTGTAAAGTATCTCAAAACATTAGTCACCAGTGTAAAACCATAAGGCAAAATTCGTCTTATCACTTTAATCCTTGGGCTAACTCATCATGAAGATCTATACACACACACATATTTATGCACATGCATACGGCACCTGACTGTGTGTGTTATATAAACAAATACCTAGTTTTTCAATTGCTGCCTTACATTTATGGAAGTATTAAACCAATGGCAGGTTCTACCTGCTTCATGTGGTGAGGAGGGCCTTCACATGCAGGAATAAAAATAAATATATACGTACATAACTTTAAAAGAGAATATTAAATTCACAAGACACAGCAGTACACGGTAATGCCAGCGAAAGCTTGAGAGATTAAAATGGAAGTTTTTAATATCACGTTTAAAGGAAAAATTGAAAGGACATCATTAAAGGTAAAATGCAGAATATCAGGGTCATTAAAGTTTAGACTTAAGCTATGTCGTCTAATGAATAGAGCACACAATGAAAGTAAACTTACTGCATTAGTGATATAAAGTAAACTTCCCCATATGTCTCATAGAAGTCATGGTAGGAGCTGTGTGTAAAAGACAGATTAAAGAGAGCACCTCTGTATATGCGGATAGTCTCATGTGGGCTGGGCCAGATCAATATGTAAATTTCACAGGCCTTCTAAGTATGTTGGCGGCACCTATCTTTACTTGAACTGTTTGCAAAACAGACTTAACTCTCTAAGGAGAGTGGGGAAAAGTCAACATTTAAGCAATACTATGAACCTTAAGGAAGTGTTAAGATCAGCATAGTTGTCAGGACAATTTGTCTTCATACATTAGAAAGGAAATTATTAGGGGGAAAAAACAGAAATCTTCAGGTAAAAGAATAACTAGACCTCAAAGCATGTTGTTATGAAATAATAAGAAAAAATCAATAATCAATTACAAAAATAAGCATTTAGCTAACCAAATACCAGAAAAAGGTTGAAAAAAATTATGTGAGCAATTAATTTATAATTTCACATGGCAGAAATATAAAATTCATTGAATTGAGGGTACAACAGAGTTTTGTGTTGAGAAATGTCATCTACACTATAAATAGTCCCTGAAGTGGGGTCTTAAAAAGGAAATCAATAAAATAATTTTAAGGGTTACAGAAATCAATTTACACATTCACATTAGCTGATGGCTTGATCAAGGTGATATGCTATAAAAGGCTAAGAAGCTTTCATTGTGATGAATGTATAAAACCAGAAAAGAAATCAGAGGGATAATGAGACTTAAAGTGATTTTGTTCCATGTAGTAAATAAACAGACATACTAACCATACTCTCTAGTCTGTCTTTTAAACAATTATATTGACATCTATGCCATCTGACAATCTGTTAAGTTCGGAGATACACAGCACTTGGGTGTCAAATTCCTGAAAGAGTTAAACTCACATACATGCATGCACAGGCACACGCACGCACGCACGCACGCACACACACACACACACACACAGACACTTTTCCAGGGACATGGAAGCATACCTAATTAAATTCTTTTTTAAAGCTTAGAAATAAAATACTTTCTAAGAAGTATGTCACGTAACAGTAATTTATCTTAGAAATCGCCACACAGGAAATAAGATATTTCTGATGCCTTTCTTTTTCTGTTTGTTTGCTTGAAAATGGAAAAGTTTGATCCTTCTGCCCTGACACTTTGAAGAAACATTTGGCACAAACCTTGCATTTGAGTGGCACAGCAGCTTCTGCTAGAAGCTTTAAAGAAATATTAAACAGCCTATCAAACCCTATAGTGAAATCAAATCATCATTTTCCAGGTTGGTTCTCAGTGGGCTTAAGGGAAGCATTTGCTTGTGGATAAGCCAGAGTTTTCTGTCTTCCAAGAAACCAAAGTGTTTGGTTTAGAGTTCTGCTTCTGAAATGAACTCCTTAGAAGAACTTGAAATAAATTCTTAAGATTTCCAAGAATCCATAAGGATTCAAAGTGGGAACATCCTGCTCTAAATGTATTTTTCAGTTTGAACAAAGTCTCGTGTAATAGTCTGTAAAAACAAAACAAAAACCTGTGTAACACACATACATACCCACATATAGAGTGTATGGGTGTGTGGCTATATATCTATCTAATATATCAAATAAAACTTCTAGAAGCAAATATTTTCCTGGAAATGTTATACATCATTTAAATTTCTTTCTATATATTTTATCTTCATGACTATATTCTATAAATCATAAACATTAAAATCCAAACAGAATAAAAGTGACAGACTACTATACTATCATGCATAAGGTAGATATCATAAAAATTCAGAATTCTAAAATATCAGAACCCTGCAACTGTTCTGCATGTTTCTCTGTGACAGTTGGTTATCTGCTTGAATGAAAGAAATGACAACTAGTCAGGGGTACAGTAAAACCTTCCCTTTAGTTTCTGCACACTTAAACTTTGAATAATAGAGAAGTTCAATTTACCTATTAAACTTCATTTTAGCCCTAACGTTTTTAGTAGCATCATTAAAGTTTGTTTCACATTAGGGGGCACTGACAATGGACTTGATAAAGGAATTTACCTTATGGTTAAGTAGAAAGAAATCTTCTATTCTGAAGTAGGTTTAAATAACATCAGCCGTGTCTTTATGCAAGTGTCTGTCATCCTCATCGTTCTCCAACAAGCGACCAAGGACTCAAATCATGTTCATTCTCACCATCCCCTTTCAGATTCCGGAAAGCTGCTCTTCTCTTTTCTCCGGAGGTTGTGACTTAAGTAAACAGTAGCAGGTTATGGAATCTGAATTGCTAGGGAATGTCACCCTAAATGACTCTACTGGTCCTCCTAGTTTTGCACTGGCTCATTAGTACATTTATCCTCAGAGATTGCTAACACAAGTGTTTTCCTGGCTTTCAGGGCCCAGGGCCCTCAGTTGTGGTATTTAGCAAGCAAACTGTCTTGCTCCACATTGCTTCCTGTTCATGGGTAAAGGTACAAATGTGAATCGAGATGTTTATGTTATCCAAGTGCGTTTCAGTGTACTCTGTAGTACACCTTTTGTTAAGGACACAGGGCTTTCCTGTTGAGAGTGAATACGCTGAGATCTCATTGTTTTCCCAATCTGTGCGTACAAGGCTTGGGGCACCATCCTCCATGTAGTCCAAGGACTAAAAACATTTTCTGGACATGATCCAAGACTGCTGCAGGCCTGTTTTTCCTTTCATTTTCTACAACTCCTCAGGGAAAACTGGATAATCACAGTAGGTTGAAGAAATGAGGACTACAGTGATTAATAACTGGAGGTGAAATAAGCCCATAAAAACATGGAAACCATACCATTTCATGCAACTCAAAATTAAAAACCACTAAATATTTCCCATGTTTTAAATAAGTCTGTCCCAAAATATTATTTTTATAGTAAGTTTCAGTATAGACTTCTCTCCTCCACAAGATTCCAGTTTTCATTTTTCCTTCTTTTCTTCCTTGGTTTACCTTGCATTTATCTGTCCTAGTTGATTTTTATTTGACATCTCATTTTAATCTTTCTAATAGTTTTTCAAAATTAAATGTGGTTTTAGGTATGTAAGTTTGAAATTGCATCCAGATTAACTTACTGCAATTATACTTACAAAATCACAGCTATTCCTAAATTAGCAGAAACCATGAATTCATTTGTTCCTTCACTCTTTTTTTTTTAAACATCTTTATTGGAGTATAATTGCTTTACAATGGTGTGTTACTTTCTGCTTTACAACAAAGTGAATCAGTTATACATATACATAAGTTCCCATGTCTCTTCCCTCTTGCGTCTCCCTCCCACCCTCCCTATCCCTCCCCTCCAGGCGATCACAAAGCACCGAGCTGATCTCCCTGTGCTATGCGGCTGCTTCCCACTAGCTATCTACCTTACATTTGGTAGTGTATATATGTCCATGCCACTCTCTCGCTTTGTCACAGCTTACCCTTCCCCCTCCCCATACCCTCAAGTCCATCCTCTGGTAGGTCTGTGTCTTTATTCCCATCTTACCCTTAGGTTCTTCATGACCTTTTTAATTTTCTTTCTTAGATTCCATATATATGTGCTAGCATACGGTATTTGTCTTTCTCTTTCTGACTTACTTCACTCTGTATGACAGACTCTAGGTCCATCCACCTCACTACAAATAACTCAATTTCGTTTCTTTTTATGGCTGAGTAATATTCCATTATATATATGTGCCACATCTTCTTAATCCATTCATCTGTCGATGGACACTTAGGTTGCTTCCATGTCCTGGCTATTGTAAATAGAGCTGCAATGAACATTTTGGTACATGACTCTCTTTGAATTATGGTTTTCTCTGGGTATATGCCCAGTAGTGGGATTGCTGGGTCATATGGTAGTTCTATCTGTAGTTTTTTAAGGAACCTCCATACTGTTCTCTATAGTGGCTGTATCAATTTACATTCCCACCAACAGTGCAAGAGTGTTCCCTTTTCTCCACACCCTCTCCAGCACTTACTGTTTCTAGATTTTTTGATGATGGCCATTCTGACCGGTGTGAGACGATTCCTTCACTCCTTTTATTGATACACTCACATTATCCACTTAATGGGTATTTCTGTTTTGAAAGACACCTACCTCCTGATGGCAGTTCAATACATAACCACGGGTTTCCAAATATTACCAAAAAATATTTTAGTTATAACTGAACCTTATTCTGCCACTTATCCTTTTAAGCTCATATTTATTTACCATCCTGTGTAGTAGAAAATATTTAAATTCTTCAAGCTATGAAACTAAAAAAAACAAAGATTAAACTAAGTTTGTACTGTTTACTAAACTTTCTCTGGCTTATTTGCCATGTCATTTAGGTTAGGGAAAAAATGCTGTGGTGATTTGCCTTTTTAAGTCTTTTGGTGCCAATTAATTACAGGGAAAACCTTTTCTTTCTATAAAACATTCTACCATTGAAGATGTCACCCTTTCAGGCAATCTTCCTCCAATCTTAGGTGAATAAAATTAAAATTGAAAATAGACAATATCTGTTTTTTGAAAAATTCCAATGTGCATGTGTTAAGACATGCTTTAGGAGATTGGCTTCAATTTTTTAAAGATGAAACATAATGAATAAATATAACCAAATTCATCCATTTTGATTGACTAAGTCATAATCTCGATGGGACATTTCTACATGCTTAAGAATTTCCCAGAGGAAAGGAAGATAGTAATGTTTCTTCAAGAACTTATCCTCAGATCCTTAGTACATCCTGTGTAGTGAGAAGCAACTAGTGTTCCGGAAGCCACAAGCAGCTGACTTTGCTTTCAGAGATGCGCCTCAATACTGAGTACAGAAGGAAAGATTCAAAAGCTACCTCCAGGGCTTCCCTGGTGGCGCAGTGGTTCAGAGTCCGCCTGCCGATGCAGGGGACACGGGTTCGTGCCCCGGTTCGGGAAGATCCCACATGCCGCGGAGCGGCTGGGCCCGTGAGCCATGGCCGCTGGGCCTGCGCGTCCGGAGCCTGTGCTCCGCAACGGGAGAGGCCACAACAGTGAGAGGCCCGCGTACCGCAAAAAAAAAAAAAAAAAAAAAGATTCAGTAGCCCAAGTCAGGTATACAAGATGATGACTAAGTTTCCCTAACCTGAGGGTAAAATAAAATTGCAAAGTCACCTCTCTAGCAAGTCACAGTGACCACTTGCTGACTAGATCCATTCCAGGAATGCCCCAGTAGAAACTGCCTGTGACCTCTACTGGTTACTGTTGACTATAAGAGATGGGGGAGGATAGATTCTTCTTTCTCCACGACTGGGAAGACAACCACTCTGCCTTACAATCTTAATATAAGAGACTCCAAAACATATATAATAATATTCATTCTAAGTGCCTCTTCGGGTAAAAGTGGCCATCTATAATTTAACAGTCTTCCTGGGCATATATCTTCTTAAGAATAAAAGGTAGCCGCACATGAATTTGCCCTTTTAATATGGTGCTCTATTAAGATATTCCATCGTTGCACATATACAAGCATAGGTAAGTTGGAGGGTTTGGACAATTTCAAATATTTTTGAATGTCATCTTATCACTTAGTATTGTAGTTATTACTGACAAGATCATAGTAAAATTACAACACCTGACCAACTCCTTCCATTTTCTTTTAGACACAATTTCTTATCTAAAAGCTTGGGACAGGGTGCCTGAATGTCTATACCATCTCATATATTCTATTCCTTAAGAGAAGAGAAAAATGCACGTATAGCTTAAACTGGACAAGAACAAAGCAAAACTCAGAGCAAAGTAAGAGATTTTAGTATTGCAGGCACTGGTCTTGAGTCCTACACTGTTAGGCTAGATAACTTCACAGTGATTATATAGGTGTAATTACCAGTTAGAAGTCCGATGAAAAAGTGCAAGGCCACCGATGTCAACGCACTTTCAAAATGCTGGTTGGAGGATACGGAATTAACACTGATGACTCTGGTTGTGTTTGCCTTAAGTGCTGGGTCAGGTCACCGCTGTACATCAATCAGCCCCACCTCCAAGTATCCAAGAATGGCTGTGATTGACCCTCCAGTGAGGCAGTGGGATTCCTAAACCAAAGTAAACCCTGCAGGCTATATTTGCCAAGCTCTCCAGCTTGAAAATAAGCTGCTCTTCCCCCTGGTTCTTTCCTTAAAAAAAGAAACAATTACTCTGTGACATTTAAAAGAACACAGAAGCAACTCCTTCTCCAGGGATATCCCTACTTATTTTCTCATAGCAATTCCCTTGACTCTTTTCATCCTTCGTCTTTGTTTAGGACATTACAGTCTTCCTAGGAACCACATAACAACATGCACACTGGTCTTTAGGATAAGAAACAAAGCATCAGGGAATATTCTAGTTTGTGGAAAGCTGGAGATGCTAGGAACGTTGGGCACGGTCTTGCAAAATGAGCAAGTTCAAGTTTATGATAGTTATGACATTCTTTTGCCATGTAAGATTAGCAATATTTGGTGAGTATGCTATTATATTTGCAACTCATTAGAATAAAGAAACTAAGACAAAAATAAAGATATTCTAAAAGCAAATCAAGCCATTACAGTATATGCTACATTAGACAAAAAAATGTATGATTTTCTCCATATCTCTTAAAGTAATAATTCTGTAAAGGTTAAAGTTGATGACATGCATCCTCATACACACACACACACACACACACACACACACACACACACATATACTCAATGAATATTCATGATGTGGCCACTGTGTGCCTAGAATCCTGTCACAAAGAAGAAGAAAGCATGATCCCTACAGGAAGGTTTTCTGTAATGAACTTCAAATACTCGCATATAAAATGCAATGAGGGAGTACTGAATACTTTTAATCTACCATCTCGAAATGGGCAGCTACCCTAGTTGTGAATATTCATTCTAGAACTGTTTACTTAGTGTGTAATCAAAATCTGTAATTTAGTTATCTTTATCTCCTAAAATCTGGAAATTTTCATAATAAATGTAACAATGAGGTTTTTACTGCTGGAATTAATGGTCTCAAAGATTTACGAATTGGCTAGAAATATTACTGGCCTAAGTCTCTGCCCTTACATTATAGGCTATAAAAACCCACTAAGCCCAGTTCAGAAATGGCCCATTGTCCAGCTCTTGATTTCAGGGCATTCCTGGTTGCCTGACTGGGACTGGATGGTTAGCTGAATTCTGTAGTTAGTATGTTAAGTCTGTGCCTCTGAGGAATCTTCCATGCAAGAACTACTGGGATACTTAAAAGGACTGGGTGGGGACTTCACAGAGCACATGGAGCAGGTTGGGTTCCTGCTGGCTACTTAACTCCTTCCATCAGAAGCCAATTCTGAGAAGGTTTCTCTGTAGCTGTCTTTCGAAGAGATCTATAGCTCACCCTACTGTTGTTTATTGGAAGCTACCAATATTTACCAAGATAACCCAATAATAGTGTGTGCCCAAATTGGCTTGGATAGTTTAGCAACGCTTACCTTCAAGGAGGTCATAGTTTAGAGGTGTAGCTCAGACACAGAGGACAATTCTACATAAAGATTCCAGTGTAAACAGCCACAAGTCTCCAGGCTCACAGGACATTCACATTTACTCAGATATAAATAGCTGTGACTGTTAGTTCAAAGACCTTTTACCCACTTCCATGTATGACACATTTTTTCTCTCTCTCGTTTGTGACCTTTATGCTACAAAATGTGAAGGAATTTTAAGAATCATCTAGTCTTAATCACTTAGCAGATGAAGCTTCAGAGGTCTGGGGAAATGCTCTTTTTACACTGCCCTAGTGGCAGTTAAAAAAAAAAACTCCTCAGCTAGAATATTGCTCTCTTTTTCTCCTTTTCACATATCTTGTCCCAGGATCTGGCCTGATATTTGCTAATGTATTACTTTAGTTTTTTTGTGTATGTCATTATACTCTGTTCTTCTTCAGCAGTGCTAGTCAGTTTAATATTAATTTCCTGGATAATTGGAATAATTTACAACTCTTCGATTCCCACACACTGTACCCTGTTACTAGAGTGAAGTTAGTTTTTTTAAATTATTCTGGTTCCAATGCTCTTTTGGCTTTTTAAATTTTACTTTGTTTTAAATACGTTTTTAAAATTATTTAAATTAAATTATTAAATATAAAAGTAGAATACTATTTCTTCTCCCTTATAAGGACAACTTGAAAAGTTCTAAGAAAGGATAAGGGGGAGGACAAATATTTGTTAACATATTATCATGCTAAATGCTTCCATGTCATTATTTAAGTCTACAAAAAATTCTGCAGGGCTTCCCAGGTGGTGCAGTGGTTGAGAGTCCGCCTGCCAATGCAGGGGACACGGGTTCATGCCCCGGTCCGGGAAGATCCCACATGCCGCGGAGCAGCTGGGCCCGTGAGCCGTGGCCGCTGGGCCTGCACATCTGGAGCCTGTGCTCCGCAACGGGAGAGGCCACAACAGTGAGAGGACCGCGTACAGCAAAAAAAAAAAAAAAAAAAAATTCTATAATTAGGTATTGTTAACCACATTTTTACAGAGGGCATAACTGACAAAGAAAATTAGAAAAATTAGATAAATGCTAAGATTTCCAGGATTTGTATGAAATAGGTCACCTTGGGTTTATGTATCCAGGTGACAAGTAATATCAAAGATTAGTCAGAAGACATAAGGATGCATGATCATGTAAGGCATTTTCTTGCCCATATCTAAATCCTTACCTTGTGTCAATATAAACCTCCCAGCAAATGCATTGTGCTATGCTACTGTGATGTTTCAGAATTATTTTCATTTTTTTCATATGCAGATTATAGTTAAAATAACTCATTTGTTCACAAAATTACTCAATTTAATAAACTATTCCTCCTTGTACTAGATATTTCTGGGTCCAGAAATTATGAAAATAAAATAAATAAAACTCTAGCTTCATGGAATGACAGACAGACATATAGAAAAATTATTATAAAATCAAACAATAGATGGTCTAATGGAAGGTTTATGGTACAGTGGAAAACCTACAGAGCGGGGAGGTTTTAGAAGGAGAGATGACAAACTTCTCAGAGAACCTGATATTCCAGCTTCTTCCTCAAGCATGAGTCAGAGAACAATTAACCATGTATTGGCTAACACAGAGAACACACTGGCTAACATAAAGGCAGAGAATATTTCTCCATCTTTTGAAGGATACAGGAGTTTCTACCAGAAGCCAGTGACTTCAAGGAAGAAAATGTAAAAAGTTGCTGTGGCAACATCAAAATATATAAGATTAGAGGAAATTCAATGCAAATGAATTGAGTGTCTGCTATGTCCAGGCACTGTTAGGGAAAAAAATGTAGTTTCACCTTAAAATTTAAAAGAAATTTGTATTAAACTACCAAAAGTTATAATCTTTTATTGCATAAAAACAGTACAAGTAAGAACTAAAAATTCTGCTTCAAAGCACAAAAATTTTATCGCATACGGAAAAAAGAAGAAAACCATACTGGATGCATTTTACAAGCATCTTTGTTATGTTACTATCTGGTGCCTATATAGATAAAGAAAGGCTCATTTAAATTTAGAAAATGAAAGCAAATATGTTGACTGTTATAAAAAAAACCTACCAGTTTAATTTGAAAATGATGGAGATTAAAAGTAAAGGTGTATACATAACTTTGGAAGCACTTCAATGATTTTTAAATTGAAAACTAGTCAGACTAAATGTATCAACGGTAAGTGTTTAAGGTAGTTACAGATTTCTTTGCTGTATTAAGTAATGTAAATTTTAAAAAAGATCTTAGTATGTCTCTATGTCTCTTATTATAGATAAAACTTATCACCTTACTATGAATGTTAGGGATTAGAGAAAGCAAACATTCATACTCAGGGCTAAGGAAATAAGAAACCTGAGGTTGTATAAATACTAATTCACAATAAGATAGAAAATTAATAATGCATTCTTATTTAAAAAAAAATAAACCTGGGGGAAATTTATTTCCATTTGAAAGCACAGAGGAAAAATATTTTAAAATAAAAATTTCTTGCTTCTTCTATTTTTCACCATAAAACTTTCTGAAAGTATGTAGAGCCTAGATTGTAGCACTATGTCATGGAAGTTGGCTATTTAGAAGTACTGCTTTTCCTCTAATCTCCTTTATTCCCCTCACTTTAAAAGTTTTTTCACAATCTCAGATCACTCATTTTAAAATGGGCTCTACAGGTACCACCCAATTATAATGCTTTCTGATTATATTCACTTCCAAACTCTACTAACCTTACCAGACTCAGAGGCAACATGAGGATAGCACACTCTCTCCATGTGTAACCCTCTCTCTGGCGTCTGTTAGGCAGTTTGTCCTGGAGTCTCTCCCTCTTCTCTATTGCTCAACTGGATTAAGTAAGAAGCAGCAGAGGTTTGCTCTTGCCTATCTAATAGGTAACTCCCAGAGTCCCTGGGGGCAGGGAGTGGACTCTTCTTGCCTTGAAATTCACTGAGCTTCAATGTCTAAACTCACAAATCAATGTTCAGGTACATGGGCAACCTCATAGATTGAGACAACAGGTCAAATAATTATTTAAGTCTAACTGTAAATACAACCTAAATGGTATCTTGTGTCCTTTCCTCCTTTAGGTTAAGTGTAACCAAAGCTATTTCTGGCGAGTACTTTTAAAAGTCATTGAACTTATCTCCAGAATCTGTCTAGAGGGCAGTTGACACACTTGTTGCGTGTTGACTGACTTTTAAAATAACCACATCACCATTTTTATTCCTTGGAATATCACTTGGCATTTAATGTGTGAAATGATAATCTTATTAGAAGCTCATTTTTTGAAAAACCCAAATTATGTCATGTTATACATACGGCTGACACTGAGGGTGCTTACCATAGGCCAGACGCCATTCTAAGCACTCTATATGGATTATCTAAATTAATCTTCATAAAAATGACTTGAAATAAGAATTACTGTTTTGCTAATATTACAACTGGCAAAAATACTAAAGCACTGAGAGGCAAAAGGACTGAGAGGTTAAGTAAACTGCTCAAGGTCAAAGAGTGCTGAGCTACTATGGTTGTATCAATTAGGATGCTTTTGCCTGCAAGTAACATAATACTCCAATAAAGTAGATCAGAACATAGTGGGAACTACTCTACTTGTCAAGTAATAAATATTAGGAAATAATTATCAGCTTCCAAAATGCTAGCTTTTCTCCAAAGCAGCCATTTTACAATATTGGGCTGTCATACCATCTTGATAATACAGTTATTCGCTCAAATTGCACATACATGTGTATGTATATGCAATCAATGCTAAACAAAGACCGTAGAAATGCCACCACCTCTCCTGTCACCTAGAGGGGTATATTTCTTTAAAGGGAGAAAAAAATTACATGTTAAGTTTTCAAAATCAAATCAAAGTTCAAAATAAAAATCAAGTCGAAGTTTCCATCACTCCCAGAAAACAGAATTGTCTATCCTGACAAAGGGAATGTGAAATATAAAATTAACTAATCTAAAACAAAGAAAAGTTATCATGGTTACCTGATAAACCATGAAAACCCATGGAAGGGTTTTCCATTTGTTTTGGCAAGAAAGAAACTTTGGGGATGGCTGTATATTACTGAAGTGGAAATGAGTGTTATAGTCATAGACTCAGGTCTGCAAAAATGAAATTTCATTTTACCTCAAGCCTCCATTCTGCCTGGTCCAGCATAATTTAGTCACTTTTAAGAAACTTTTCATTTTTGATATTTCTCAGTCATTTCAAGTTTAAAACTGTGTTATATTTTTCTCAATAGGTGCTATTTTCAGAGGAGGAGATGAGAACACAGAGCATGCCCTCTCTAAATTTGTGGCTATAACTTTCCCTCATCCTGGTCTTGAGCACTTTGCAGGTGATGGCTCTTTTTCTCAGCTGACTTGCACAAACGTCAAGGGTCTTAAGCTCAGTGTTGGGGTCCCAGGGGCTCCATAACACATAACTGCCTACACACTACACACACAGCCCAGGATACTCCACTGCTCTGGTGCCATGACTGATGCAGTGTTTTCTGAAGCTTCTCTCTGAGTGACACTTCCACTCTGAGATCCTCACACTTGTGGGGTGAAAGGGGAGAAAGAACTTGCCTTCAGGAGTGAGTCTGCAGCGGGGCAGATCACAGCAGCTCTCTGGGATTTATTCACATCTAGGCTCCCACGTTCTCACTTCTATCCAAGCTTATGGCCATTTTTATCTTTTTTAGGACAGTGTTGGAAAACAGCGGTTTCAAGTTGACCATAACTATTTTCCAAGTCTTTATTAAAACCGAATAGTAACATAATGTCAGTTCCTTGTCTCCACTAAAAGTCCTCCCTCAATTTGCTGCTTCATATCTTGCAGTTAAAAAAGAGAATGAAGTGGGAGGAACAAAACTATATGGATTAATACCTCACAATATCATTTTATCATAGTATAAAAACTATAAATTCTGGGAAACAAACACATGATAGAAGTTTAGCTAAGAAAGAGATCAATGGGGACTAAATTCCTAAGAATACGGTCACAGAACTCTTAGATCCTTAATCGTCCCTAGAAGATTAGTTAAATGTGAAAAAGTAGAAGGAAGTGGGATTCTCAGCCAATAAAATTAGATAATCACATAAAGCATTTAGAAATGTAACTGGGATGTTTGAAAAAAGGCATGTGCACAAGCTAAGCCTGGTGTGCCATGAAGGTTCATATCTACAAGTAGAGAGAAGTATATTAGACCAGGTTATAGGAGACTTAAGTATCTGAACATAATCTGACAGAAAAGATTGAAGAAGGGAATGGCAAGATGATTTTAAGGTTTAAACGTGGCAGATTGAATACATTTTCACTTGCACCTGAAATCTCTTTAAAATGCAATTAATAGAGTTTACAAAAATATGAACACACATGTTCAGCTCAAAGATTTAGATGAGAGAAGACAGGAAACCAGTCAACATAGAGAAAGCCATAATGGACTAACAGTAATTGCTCAGCCTAACGTGTCATATTCTAAACATCTAGACATAGAGCAGAAGCCAAAAGAATCTACTATACAATCCCAGATAGGACCATGGGTGCATGGGAAGCAGAGTCTAACTTGGTTGAATATCTTTAGAAGTCCTAAACCCTAGATCTTCTCCCCATATACTCTGCACAGGCTGCTCCCTCTCCTTCCTCACCTGTCAGAAGGTGGGGTGTTTCTTTGGAGACTTGGAGTAAGAGATCTCTGGACCTAAGACCAGGAGGCCCAGCTAAGGCCAATGTTGAAATAAGTTTAAGTGAAAGTTCACATGCTGATTCCTCTTCCACTTTCACTTCCAGAACTCTACCAAGCAAAAGATTCCAGGATTCAAAAGTAGTGTTGATACTATTTTTTTTACATCTTTATTGGAATATAATTGCTTTACAATGGTGTGTTGGTTTCTGCTTTGTAACAAAGTGAATCAGTTATACATATACATGTGTTCTCATATCTCTTCCCTCTTGCATCTCCCTCCCTCCCACCCTCCCTATCCCACCCCTCCAGGTGGTCACAAAGCACCGAGCTGATCTCCCTGTGCTATGAAGCTGCTTCCCATTAGCTATCTATTTTACTTTGGTAGTGTATATATGTCCATGCCTCTCTCTCACTTTGTCACAGCTTACCCTTCCCCCTCCCCATATCCTCAAGTCCATTCTCTAGTAGGTCTGTGTCTTTATTCCTGTCTTACCCCAAGTTCTTCATGACATTATTTTTTCTTAAATTCCATATATATGTGTTAGCATACGGTATTTGTCTCTCTCTTTCTGACTTACTTCAACTGTATGACAGACTCTAGGTCTATCCACCTCATTACAAATAGCTCAACTTCATTTCTTTTTATGGCTGAGTAATATTCCATTGTATATATGTGCCACATCGTCTTTATCCATTCATCTGTTGATGGACACTTAGGTTGCTTCCATGACATGGCTAATGTAAACAGAGATGCAATGAACATTTTGGTACATGACTCTTTTTGAATTATGGTTTTCTCAGGGTATATGCCCAGTAGTGGGATTGCTGGGTCATATGGTAGTTCTATTTGTAGTTTTTTAAGGAACCTCCATACTGTTCTCCATAGTGGCTGTACCAATTCACATTCCCACCAGCAGTGCAAGAGTGTTCCCTTTTCTCCACACCCTCTCCAGCATTTATTCTTTCTAGATTTTTTGATGATGGCCATTCTGACTGGTGTGAGATGATATCTCAAGGTTGCCCACTCTCACCACTCTTATTCAACATAGGTTTGGAAGTTTTAGCCATAGCAATCAGAGAAGAGAAGGAAATAAAAGGAATCCAAATCGGAAAAGAAGAAGTAAAGCTGTCACTGTTTGCAGATGACATGGTACTATACGTAGAGAATCCTAAAGATGCTACCAGAAAACTACTAGAGCTAATCAATGAATTTGGTAAAGTAGCAGGATACAAAATTAATGCACAGAAATCTCTGGCATTCCTATACACTAACGATGAAAAATCTGAAAGTGTAATCAAGAAAACACTCCCATTTACCATTGCAACAAAAAGAATAAAATATCTAGGAATAAACCTACCTAAGGAGACCAAAGACCTGTATGCAGAAAATTATAAGACAATGATGAAAGAAATTAAAGATGATACAAATAGATGGAGAGATATACCATGTTCTTGGATAGGAAGAATCAACATTATGAAAATGACTCTACTACCCAAAGCAATCTACAGATTCAATGCAATCCCTGTCAAACTACCACTGGCATTTTTCACAGAACTAGAACAAAAAATTTCACAATTTGTATGGAAACACAAAAGACCCCGAATAGCCAAAGCAATCTTGAGATACTACTTCTTAGTGGAAGTGGGGAGTTCAGAGAGCATAATGAAATGGTCAGACCCTTATCTGATCACTCCAGCGCAGTACTGCCCCATGGAAGTGTGATACGAGCCTCATGCTAAATATTCTTTTGAAATGTCCAGTAGCCACATTGAAAGTATAAGTAAATAGGTAATATTAATTTTAATATTATGTATTACTTAGTCCAGTATCATAACTACTATCATTTCAATCCACATAAATTATTAATGAGATTTTTTTTCAGCACAAAGTCTTGAAGTTTGATCTTTACTTCACTCTTGGAGGACACGTCCATTGGGATTAAGTACATTTCAAGTTCTCAATAGCCACCAGTGGCTAGTGGCTAGTGGCTACCGTATTGGACAATGCAGCTCTAGATGAAATCTGTATTCATTTGGCCACAATCTTCAATATAAAGGGGCAATTAGCAGACATTTGAGGAATACTTCCGACTTGCGTGAAAAAAGTTAAAAACAAATAAGCAAACAATAAGGCTGAATACAAGAAAAGGGAATTAAAAAACACTAAATATTTTTGTGATTAATATCTTCAGACAACGAAGAGATGATGTTACATCATGAAATCACGAAATCCTGAAACCCAGAGAAATAAAAGGTAGCAATCTGGAAATTGAAAACCATGATTGTAGAAATAACACAGTCAAAAGAGCAAGCAGTTGGAATATCTGAGTACAGAGGAGCCTCTGGAGCAGCGTTAGAGTAGCCGCAGAATAGATCCAACCTCCACATAACAGGGTTTCTGAGAAAACAAGATAAAACCAGACAGACAGTGGGGAAATACGACACCGTGCATGAGTATTTTCTAGAATCCAAGGACATAAGTCTCCAGAGTGCAGGAACCCACCCAACTACAGCACAGTGGATAAAAAGGGCCACAGGACGTGGTACCTGCCTGTCTTCACGTCACAAGTACCAAGAATAAACAGAAGATCTTAAAACCTTCTGGTGGGTTTGGGAGTAATGTCACATATAAATCAGAAAGACAACAGACAGTAGCACTGGGAGTTTAGAAGTCAAATGAGCAATCTCTTCAAAAATCTGCAAAACTGATTTCCAACTGTTATTCTATGTGCAAACACATTTTCAAGAATGAGGATATAGACATTTTAATATATGCAAGGTCTTAAATTTTACTTTTCTTTTACTCTTTCTTAAGGAGCCCAAGAAATCCCAGAATATAAACTTTACCGAAACAAGGAAGTAAACGAAGAAATCGGAAGACGGGGGATTAAGGAAGTAGCTAATCTGACAAATGAGGGGCAGAGGGAATTTCCAGGAAGAGCTGAAAAGAAGTTTCAGGGTAAGAAATATGTTACAGGTCGAGGGGAAAAAGAAAACCAAACAGTTAGTATTGGACCAGGAGGACAGAGGATTTAAGGATGCAATTATCACCAGGAAAACATAAATTGTACCAGAAAGAAAGCACTCTTTGTTTATTTCTTGGCTCTGCTGCTCAGAAAATTCATAATAATGATTTAAACAGTCAATAATATTAAAAAATAACTACACTGATTGGGTGGAAGATGGGAAGCATGTATATGGATGTGGTGGGTGGTGTGGTATTGTGTGTGATAACTATAAAAGTTAGATCCTTCTCTTCCACAGGAGGAAATTGTGTAAAGCAAAGCAATTTGTTTTTTTAAATCAAGGAGTAACACTTTAAGTATGTTATCTAGAAATAGTTCAGTGTCCTCCTTGGAAAGAAACATGGGGAATGGGAGACGGTGGGAAAAATAGGGCAATTGTCTTTTTATTTTTCTTCAAGCTTTGAAATACTATTTGACCGTTTTTTTTTTAATAGCAAACGTTCATTTGACAACCACATACATTTTTTAACAAATTATATTTGAACTGAGCCACGCTTACCAATCCTTTACTTTTTTTCCTATCTTGTGACTCTTATCTTCACTCTCTTGGCTTTGCTGTGGCTTCTTCATTTTCCTAAGAATTTCCCTGGAAACCTATGTTCTCAGGATACAGCTTTATTTTCTACTTTACTGAAAAGTTTGAGGCCATCTACTGTGTATCTCTTAACATCTCTCTAAAACACAGTACCTCCTTCACCCAGAAACTATAATCCCTCACCTGGAATCCTGAGCTCTTGTGAAGGTATTTTTGTGCATGGATAGTTGTTTAAATTCATGTTTCTGGTAGGGGATGGGTGTCGAAATTCCTGTAACGGCCATTTTGCTTACATCATTTCTGTTTAGTCTAAAAATGTTATTGAAGTCTTCACAAACAGTTGCTATATAATTCTATAATCAGAAAGTCAACACCAAAAATGCAATTCTTTCTTTGGAATTTGGCCAAGATATTATTGCCAGTTGCTTACTAGCTCCCAGTCACCGGCCCTGTAAATCTAGAACACTTTCTCCTGTTGAAATTATGTTCATTTGTCAATAATTAAAAAAAATAAAGTACTTGGGAAACTTTAGTGTAATAGTATATACACAAAAGGAAGGAAATGGAAACACAGATTCACATAATAAATAATCAAATAAACCTAGCATTGGAAGATTCTTTATAGATCATCTGGAACAACTGCTTCATTTTAGCTAAGAGGCAGAGATAAGATGTTAGAAATTACTTTTTCAGTGTCACAGATAGTAAGAGAACAGAGACCAAGTTAATGTCTCCCAATTCTGAACGCTGAAAGGGGTATTAAAAATAATTAAATGATTTACTTTTCTGATGAGGAAACAAGAGTGTTCCTAATTGTTCATATATAGTTTGATTTAAAATCTTAACCATAAGATAATTTTGTAGCCATTTTACAGATGGGAAATCTGAGACACTGAGAGGTTACATAATTGATTCAAGGTCACAAAACTAGTATGTGGTAGCTAACACTTGAACTCAAGTCTATCCAATGCCATGTAACCTCTAGTTTTTACATTTGGGAACTACTATCAGGAAAAACCACTGAAGCTTCCTCACTAAGCCTTCATGGGAGAAATTATAAAAAGTAGAAGTAAACAGAATTCCAAGCTTTGGGTTAAAACAAAGGAAAGGTGTTCAGGAACTAATTTATTCATCTGAACACTTACTGACCATCAACTATATATAGACTTTGAACTTGGCAATGGGACACTAAGATGAATAACATAGGGTCTTTAATAGATTGTGGTTTTGTTGAGAGAAGTTAGACTATAAAATAATGGAAGGGCTTCAGTGACAAAAGACATTTTCTAATCACACAGGAGGGAGAAAGGTCAGTACAAGCAGAAAGAACAGCATGCCTAAATTCAGAGGCGGGAGGGAATGACATATTTGGAAAATCATAAACCTTGATTTTTAGGGCAATAGCAAAAAGTGAGACAAATGGCTGAAGACCAGATGTTGAAGCTCCTTGTATAATATTCCAAGGAGCTTGAACTTTATTCTGGGAGCAGAACAGAATCGTTAAGTAATTGTAATTAGGGAAAGGGACAGGATAAGTGTTTTCACTTTTAAAGGGTCCAATTAAAAGCAGTAAATTGGGATGAGAATCTACATAGAAGACTAATAAAATAATACTGGAAAGACATATAGCCCTGAACTAAGACTTGTGTTCAGTCTAATGAAGAGAAGGTGTCCACCTTCAGAGTTTGGATTAGTGGGAAAATGGGCGCAGTTTATGGCAGCAGCCGTTGGAAAGAGGGCTGTAAAAACAAAAAGCAAGCCCTTACAGCCATCATCTTGAGTGGGAGAAATGCGCTTGCTAAGGGTTTTTGCTTTTTTTTCGATGGCACTCTGGAGCATAACAGCAGGGGTACAAAGAGGCGAAGTAATGAAAACTGGCTAAAAACTGAAGTAACAGTCCTGGTACAAGCAGAGACAATACACTAAAGATCAAAGGAACTGAGGGACTTAGCACTTCTTTTATACTGGCTCTGGTTGAAGCGACAAACATAGTATCTGCTCTACAAACAGCAGACCAGATAACAAGAGCAAGCACAGACTTCAGTTGACATTAAGAAGTATTTAATCTCCTAATTTCTCAATTTCCCCACTTCACATTCCAGGCTGAGGTTTGTGGAATTAGGGCCGTGTTCGACATCTTTTCCCCGAGTTGGGGGAAATATGTAGGGGGTGAGGAACAAAGGTCAGGAGATGGAGAGCTCTGATGCAAACGGCCACGGAACAGTAAGCAGGAGACATCGATCATTTGATTTACTTAGTCTAGGGTCAATAACTGGCCCTTGTCAGGAAGAAGATAAAATGATTATATGAAACTCCTTTTTGTTGAACATATTTATAATTTATCTTGTTTGGCCAGTAGGTGTGTAAAATGTAAATGCATTATGGCAGTTCAAAAAGGATAGGATGAGAGAGAAAGAGAATCTAAGCCTGAAGACAGTCAGAAAGAAAGGAGACTCTCCAAGAAATCATCTGGGTGGTTTTCGCAGATGAAAACAATTGCCACTGTTTGCCTCCAAGCCTGATATGCTCCGAGCAGCAAGGATTATATGTAAGCAAAAAAGAGAAAGCTGCCATTTTATTCTGGCTTAAGTCGTACGATAACTATTTTGAGAATATCTGTGATGTGTAAAGAATTTGCAGAAGCACACCATGTGCAGGAATATTTCAGGTAAGAAAACTGACTGACTCTAATCCTTTTGTTTTCATTTCAAATAGGTGCCTACTGCTGAAATGGGTACACAAAACACTCCTTTTGACAAAAAGCAGTAATAAATGTTCATCTGCAGCAAACTTCCAGACAGTAATATTAAAGAATATACATATCCGAAAGCACATTATACAAATCTGACCGCACATAAAATCGACTCTAAGAATAATAAGTTCCCAAGTAACCAATGGATATTTATTGGCATTATTCCCCTTTTATTACTGTTAACAAAGAATTAAATCAATTATCAGGATTCGGATGTAATTTAATTGAACCATTTAGATTTAAGGATCCAAAGTGCTGTCATTGGTTGTACAAGGCTTGAATAAACCCACCTCTAGGCCCATGACAGGCATCTGTAATCTTTAAAATGATTTAAACCTTGTTGTTTAATTAAAAGTTAAAATGTTTAACTGGAACTTTAACTCCTCAATTTCAGTTTCCCGTTCAGTAAATTATTATTTCTGGCTCACGTAAAATGTAGCTACATGTTTTACTCGAAAACAGGAAAGATGAAATAGAATCATACAAAAGAGTAAACCGTAAGGAGAAAGTGAAAAATGAGCATCTTTCTTTGTTTAGATCATATCTTCAAGGGTAACTAAAGGGCAAAGTCCATGAAGTTCAATAAGACATCTTCTTATTAACAAGATAATATGATAAATAACGCAGAGCTGGAAAATAAATAGCTATTTCTTCTGTGCTGCCTTAATTCTATTTTAAAAGCAACCAAAAGAACTCAAAGATGAAGAAACTTAATTTTACTTATGGGACTGTAACCTCGAATTGATTATATAGCTCATGTTTAAAGAGCATATATGTGTAAGTCAAAGAAAGTGTTATATTTAACAATATTCTAAATACCTTAAATATTACATTATGGAAAGATGTTTTCTCATGCATGACTAAGCCTAGTTTATACAGACTCATCTCACCTCCTCCCCTCCTCAGAGCCCCACAGCACTGCCTCTACAGACCTATGACAAGTTACAAAGCAAATTACCAGCACAGGACATTTGTCAATGGTTCTACCTATTTTAAATCCACACATTACTTAAATATTGAATATTACTCAGTCATGAACTTGAATCACTCACAAAATGTTCTTTTCTTTAAGCAAAACTTATGGTAATGATAGTCTATTATGTAAGAGAAAAAGTAAGATTATCCCATTTATTTTAGGAGGCATCTAGAATGTCTAAGTAGAAAGTTTTTTAACCACATTTACATTAGTTTAACTTAGATGTATATTTCCGGAGATATGTTGATTTATGATCATTCCCACCTCCAAGATTCTACAGTCTCTGATTATTAAGCTCTTTCTCTCTGTAGTAAGTGGAAAGGCCCTCTAATTTCTTCACGAGTAACTTTCACTAAATAAAATTAAGATTTTATTCCATCTATTTCCTATCTGCCAATGGTATATATTTTCAGTTATATAACAAATCAGTGTTTATGGTATAAGTATGAAAAAATTAATCAATTCCCTAAGCAATTTGTATACTTTTATATACCCAGATTAATCTTCTCTTGTGGTTCTTATCGGTCATCATCGTACTGCTAGCGTAAGGGAATGAAATTTTGTATTAAAATACCCAATGTGTTGAGGATACCGTAGCACTTAGGGAGGAAATTACAAAGAAACTGTATGAAAATCTTATTGCCAAAGTAGTGGAAAGTGGATTTCATGGAAGTAGGTTTAATTACTGAAGTAGCAAAAAATTTTATCATGAGATAGAGAAAACAGCCCCTGACATCCAGGACCTGGCCTGGTGCTATCTGTTAGGTCTTGTTGTTTCTGGACACTGGCCTGGCACTCACAGCCTGGCCTTGGTATCCTCTTGTTGAACGTAAACAATTTCACAGAACATCGACGCTAGACGAGGGCACTCTATGATCATGAAGAATCAAGACAAAAACAAGACACGCTGTAATTGTGTCTGAATACAGACCAATCATGAACACTGTCTAAGCCACAGACACCACATGTCCCCCTTTCCTAGCTAATATGGGTCACCGCTGCTTCATCACCCAGCCAGTCTCCTCTTTCCTCTTCCTAGATAAGACTTATCAAGACACCACATGGTAAAAATCACCCTGCTTCCTAATGACATTCAAGTCAGAGCAATGCTCTACTTCCTTAAACCCTCTCCCCAAATCACTCAACCGAAGTTCAAATTCTATAAGACATCCTTTCTGAACACCTCAGACCAAGTCACCATTGGTTCCATACGGTTTACACTTCTCCCTCTTTGCAATAAGTAATGAATTCAACTTTTTCAACTCTAGGCATCTTTCTGGCGGTCCCTGGCTGAAAGGCATGTACAGTAATAAGGCAGCTAAAAAGCTTGACTCCTCATGCCAGCGTTATCAGGAGGCTCTGACATATTTGGTAGCATAATTGCCTAGAATTTTGGAACAGAGTAAATAGAACTTCAAAGAAGGAAAATTAGAAGATGAGATAGTGATGAGGAACGGGAGAGATTATTATGGGGTTTGCAAAATGACGCTGGACAAAGATTTTGAGGTAAAAGTAGCAGTTTCAAGTACGGAGTAGAAGATCCTGCTGAGATGAGGACCACGGGCCAGGGCACAGGGAAGGGCAGGTCATCAGCCGAAGGACCATGAAACATCAAAGAGCTTTATAACCCTGTTTCAAAAGTATCAATAGGGCTTCCCTGGTGGCGCAGTGGTTGAGAGTCCGCCTCCCGATGCAGGGGACACGGGTTTGTGCCCCGGTCCAGAAGGATCCCACATGCCGCGGAGCGGCTGGGCCCATGAGCCATGGCCGCTGAACCTGCGCATCCGGAGCCTGTGCTCCGCAACGGGAGAGGCCACAACAGTGAGAGGTCCGCGTACCGGAAAAAAAAAAAAAGTATCAATAGCTAGAAGAGTATTTTAAGTCTGAACCACCAAGTCCCAGCCACTATGTTGAAGATATTATACTATTCTTATATCTGCAAAAGAGCACAAAAGAATAGCATAGTATCACTAGGGGACTAGGGACCCTCCCGGGAAAGGGCTATCAAGATAATAGTAGGTGAATTTTAAATGATTTAGAAGGGATTAAGACAAAGTCAGTATGTAGAAGGGATTAAAATTTTAGGTAATCATGGGCTTCCCTGGTGGCGCAGTGGTTGAGAATCTGCCTGCCAATGTAGGGGACATGGGTTCGATCCCTGGTCTGGGAAGATCCCACATGCCGCGGAGCAACTGGGCCCGTGAGCCACAATTACTGAGCCTGCGCATCTGGAGCCTGTGCTCTGCAACAAGAGGGGCTGCGATAGTGAGAGGCCCGTGCACCGTGATGAAGAGTGGCTCCTGCTTGCTGCAACTAGAGAAAGCCCTTGCACAGAAACGAAGACCCAACACAGCCATAAATAAATAAATAAACAAAACAAAAAAACGATATTTAAAAAAAATTTTTTTTAGGTAATCAGTGAGGTGGGGAGAACAGGGTACAAATGTAGATTAGGAAAACAATAAGAGTAATGATGATAATGATGATGAAGATAATTATAACAACAATGAGTTTCTTAAAAGCAGGCACTATGAGTACTGAGTTAAGCACTGTTGGGCTTCACCCCGCAGGCCTGCAAGCCCTGTGCTTGTCCAGCCTCAAGACTAGAGAAACAGCCTGGAGTCAGTGACAGAGACATCAGTGGTTCAGCGGATGAGGGATCTTACATGTGTGAAGCCAGGTCCTGGAGTGACAGTGCAGCAGACAATGAGCAGGACACACAGCAGTCTTTGCTGGGTGCAGGGGGTGGCACGGGAGGAAGGTTACCAGTTGACATCAGGTTGGGTCACTGGTTACCACGGAAACCAGCAGAGGAGCACATCCTTCACTTCCCCCTTTGATAAGCTACCTTGGTGGAGATGTTCTGATCCACAGATTAGAACAATCACTAGCTGGGGCCTGGGACAAGTTTGTAGGCGTTTATTGATTAGACTCAATGATTAACAGGGAAGGTCAGTCATATGAGTAGGATGTAGGTGGGCGGGGACTGGTTGAGCAGTGGATGTACAGAGAGCAAGAGAATAGCCATCTTGCGTGGCCTGATCATACAAGCATTCTTGGTTATTCTCATGCACACCAATTTTTTGAGATCTACTGTGCCGAAATCTAATCTGATTTAAACAACTGTTAAAACTGAGCTGAGTGCCATGAGATACTACTTCTGACTCTCTAGTTTCCAGCACTCACTTGCTAGTCCTTATTTTCCCAGAGAAGGAAGAATTTAGACTCGGAACTCGCCTTACCCATCATAGTACATGTCCTTCCCTAATCTCATCTTGCCCTCAACCTCTTGCCTACATGGCAAGCACCTGCCAGGCAGTCACGCCTGCAACCTGAACCAACTTCTGATCTGGCTCCCTTCACAGCCAGATCACAACCCAGAAGAGAAGCAAACTCTGTCTGCAGTCTTTCTGCAATGATCTTTACTGGTTCTCATATTGGATCGTTTCCCCTATCAAACTCTTCTGCATTTTTGAAAATTTCAGATTACTTTTGAAGCTACTTTCCTAGAACAGTTTGAATCATTAACTTTGCTTTTCATTTATTTATGCTTTTATTCCTCCAATGACACTCGCACATGTGTCATTAACCTATTGCCCTTGCAAGAGTAAAATAAAATAAATTCCTTAAGCATTCTTAGCCTGGACTTTTAATTGGGATAAAATGAGAGAATCAAAACAACAAAAACCTGATATATTTTCCTGCAAGTAGCTCACAGCATGCCTAGGAAGACAGATTTGTAAACAGACAGTTATAATACATTGTGACACCTACACGCAGGTGGGGAGAAGAATGGTGGGTCATGGAAGGATGTGAAAGGACAGCAAAGGGATCAAAGGCATACCCCCAAAATACAGATGCATAAGAAAACATAAAACTACGGAAATATAAATAGTTTGGTATGGCTTTGGTTCAATGTGCGAGTTTTAGAAAAGACAAGAAAGGACATTGGAGAGGTGGGCAGAAATGACATCATGAAACCCTAACACGCATAATATACCACTGAGGGTTGTGCTTGAACACCTAGGAATTCATTCTCTCAGGAATTTCTCTTGAAAGCAATATAGAATCACTCAGGCGTTTTAGGGAAGGAGTATATGATAAAAGTTGGATTTAGAAAGATGGCGGTGGTGTAACATGGAGAAGAGATTGGAGCTAAGGCATGAGAAAGTCTTTTGAAATAATCTAGGTAGGAAATGATATGGTCTGAATTCATGCAGTGGTTGAGGAAGAAGACATTGGGAAAGATTTCAGAGATATTTAGTAGAGATGAGGAGATATTTAGAAGGTAGCATGAACAGCTAACCTTTGGTGATTTACACTGCCTGTAGCAAAGAACAAATACTATACATACTGTGGTTTCCCAACAAGTAAGAAGTAGAGAAATCAAAATCTATTCATTGCCTGTTAGCAAATCTTAATGAGCTAGGTAGAGAGGTAAAAAATCAAAAATGGATTCTAGGTTTCAGGCTCGGAGTAACAAGATAAAAGGAAAGAATGGAGAGGAAATAAGAGATTTGGGTGGTGGGAGAGGATAGTTCTATCTAGCATTTTCACAAACTAGCTGCAGGACCCTGGGCCAGTATCTTAATCTCTGTGAGTCTGTTTACTCAGTCTTATGTGAGGGTAACACTGCCTATTTAAAATTATTGTGAGAATTAAATAATAATAGTTAACCCTTCTATAGCACTTGTGCAAGGCACTTGTGTAAGTATTTTACGTATAGTCACTTGTTTATTTTGAACTACTGAGCCATGAAGACGGTACTTTTATTATTCTTATTTAACAGCCAAGGAAGCAGAGACACAAAGAGGTTTACTATTTCGCCCAAGGTCACACAGCTGGTAAGTGGCAGATCCCAAGTTTCAAACCTTTTCAATCTAGCTGCGAGTGCATCTCAACCAATAATTTACACTGCCTCTCATTAAATACTAGGCATTTTGCATAATTATTATCAGAGTGCCCTGAGCCCACCAGTAGGTTATAATTAGCTTATATAATTTAATCCATCCTATTTGTTTAAAAGTATTTGCACAGTACATGCACGTGCACATATTGTACTGAACATTATAAGAGATTCAAGCAGAGGAAGAAACACACCACTCTTGGGTTTACAATTTAATTTTGAGCATAAAATGCACATCATGAATCAGAACAGAGTAACAAGGTTATGTGTTGAAAGAGGTTACAAACTTTCAGCTCCAGAGTAGGGCATCCATGTCTACAAACTTGACCAGCAGGCACATAAATGGATAAGTCTAAAGCCCAGGGAAGAGAATGGGGTCATGAAGTGCAGATGTGGGTCTCTTCAACATCTAGGTTATAGGTTGAAACCATAAAAACTAGATGTTGGTGTTGATGGGAAGGGGGGACCTAGAAAAACTGCAGAAAGGGAAATGAGAATGACAATCCAATGGCTAGGCCAGGACACAAAAGCTCACTTCACTTCTACGGGCCTCAGCGTCCTCACTTATAAAAATGAGTGGATCTTGGTTTAAGACTGTGCCAAGAACTATTCCCACTTCCAATGTTTGCAGCTTTTTCCATGAACAAATGTGAACATCGGGAGACCTGCTAAAAGCTGACTTCTAGCCTTAAGCCGCAGAAAAAAGCCAAGCTTCATAGCTGCTGCTCTGCCATGCTCAATAATTATTAACCAAGTTTCCTCCTCACAAAAGCCCATTCAGATGGTTTCAATTGCTTTTCTTTATTCTACAGGATTGCAGCTTCAGAAATGCTCTTGCTGTTACTATGTACAGAGTTCCGCATGGGAGATGCGAGAGAGAAAACAAAATGGCATCTTTCAAACTCAGGAGGAATATTAATGGGGTAGAGAAGATAGTGGGAGTCATTATAGTAAGCTTCCTTTCTGCTTGCCTCTCAACATTAGAATTCACTTTTTTCCTTGCCTAATCCTGTTTTTCCTGACTTCGTCTGGTAAAACAGAACTTTGCTGAAATACTGTAATAGGACTGCAGTATAAGAATGCAAAACACAGAAGTTTGGCTAACTGGAGGCAAAGAAACTCTCAACGAGGTCTGGAAGGAACTCTGACCGGTGAATTGAGGAAGAGAACAGATAATGATGTCTGCATCTCTACTACCCACTGGCTTCTACATCCACCCCAAGGGAGGGTTTTGGAGATATGTGTGATCAGGCTAGCAAAGAACAACTACTATACATACTGTGGTTTCCCAACAAGTAAGAAGTAGAGAAATCAAAATCTATTCGTTGCCTGTTAGCAAATCTTAAAGATGACCATTGGACCCAGAGTGCAACAACTGAGCAAAGAGCTCTTCTTTGGCTCTATCCAGAAACTTGGTACATGTAGTGAAGACACCTAAGAGACTGAACACACCAGCAAGCGCACCTAAGCTTTCCATGTAGATTGGGGAAAAGGACTAAAGCTTCAGTGGCATTAGCTGAGATGAATGAGCTTCACAGACTTGACTCACTGAGAAATTATCCCTGTCTGTGAGTTTACATACTTAGTGTAATATGAAATATAGAATGTTTCTGTGTTAAATTTTGTAATTAATTTTTTTTTTTTTTGTGGTACGTGGGCCTCTCACTGTTGTGGCCTCTCCCGTTGCGGAGCACAGGCTCCGGACGCGCAGGCTCAGCGGCCATGGCTCACGGGCCCAGCCGCTCCGCGGCATGTGGGGTCTTCCCAGACCAGGGCACGAACCCGCGTCCCCTGCATCGGCAGGCAGACTCTCAACCACTGCGCCACCAAGGAAGCCCTGTAATTAATTTTAATAGATGATTGCCCTATACACCCCCCTCCACCAATTGAAAAAAAAAACAAAAACAGACATTCTGGGAAAGGCGGGGTTGGTGCCAGTGATGGTGACTGTCCATGAAACTACCAACCTGAGAATTTCTCACTCAAAAAACTGCACACATCTATATATTACTTTAGAGTAGAGATTTATGTCAATTTGGATATTTTAAAAAGTGCTAAGTATAAGAGATGAGTAAAAAAACAAAGGTTTTAGATTATTTTAAATGACTAAAAATTCTTAAAATTCTATTCATAGACCTCATTGGAAGGTGAACATTTTGGGTTAGAAAAGATTTAGACCTAGTTGACATATATACACTACTATGTATAAAATAGATAACTAATGAGAACCTACTGTTTAACACAGGGAACCATACTCAATGATCTCTGGGGACCTAACTAGGAAGGAAATCTAAAAAAGAATGACTATATGTATAAGTACAACTGATTCACTTTGCTGTACAGCAGAAACTAACACAACATTGTTAAAGCAACTATACGCCAGTAAAAATTAATTAAAAAAATGATTTAGGGCTTCCCTGGTGGTGCAGTGGTTGGGAGTCCGCCTGCCGATGCAGGGGACACGGGTTCGTGCCCCAGTCCGGGAGGATCCCACATGCCGTGGAGCGGCTGGGCCCATGAGCCATGGCCGCTGAGCCTGTGCGTCCGGAGCCTGTGCTCCGCAACGGGAGAGGCCACAGTAGTGAGAGGCCCAAGTACCGCAAAAAAAAAAAAAAAAAAAGATTTAGACCTATTTTTGAATAAATGGATACAATCTGTCTATTGAGTGCTTACTATGTGTCCGGCATTGGATATTTCTAAGTTACAAATGACTCCTGCCTTCATGGAGCTTACATCACAGCAGGAAGTATAGACTCTACCTAAGAGCAAAGTTCTGTAAACAGAGCCCTTATCACTGAGCATTGCCCTTATCACAGCTGATGTTCTCTTGCACTGTAATTGCCTGTCTAACCTGACTGCTTGGATGTGACTTTTGACCAAGCAGCTCTTAAAAGGATCGGGCTCATATCAACTAGAGGTTTCCATGCAAACTAGAGGTCTTCCCCCCTAACCAAGAGACTCAGCTACAATTTAGATTATATATGTTCCCCATTTCAGACAAAAATAGTTCAACCAGAAATAAATTTAGGAAGCTATGAAACCTAATCCTTCATAGTCTACAGTGCAGTTAGTTTTTTCTGGAGGTATTTCCATGTGCTGTATGTTAGTTAATTAGAATTTTAAGAGTTAATTATGCATTTGGAAAGGCAATGGCGAGAAGCTAACTCTGCCCGGTATCTTCCTTCTACTCCTCCTCTACATATAGCATTATTTTTAAGTCACTTGTTTAGCCTATTTTCTTCAGGAGACTGACCGCTGCTTAAGGGGTCTGTTTGTGGGCAGTGGTGGGAAAGAATCCACAGAATTCAACTTACGTCTTCATCGTTTACTAACTTAACTTTTTCTTATTTAATTTTCATCAAAAGGTTTCATTCCATATAAACAAAATGTAGAACCACCACCTGAAAAAAAAATCCTGGATCCTTATAAATGTCCAGCACAGTAAGGTTTCTAATAATGTTCTCTGTAGCCTACAACATTGTCTGACACACAGTAAGTGCTCATAAATATTTTTCAACAAATGCATCAGTGAATAAGTGTATCTGAAAGATAGTGACTCCATTATCTATCCAACCAAAATAGCTTTTTGCTGTTTTAGGGTTCTGCCTTAAAGTAAGAATACTTGTAGAAAAGATCCCACTTATTCAAATGTATGCCTGCTCTGAGAAGGCGTGTTTAGGGTCCATGCTTTGGGCTCACTGTACTGAATAACCTTTTATTACTTTATTTCTAAAGCTTCCTAGAGTGAGACACAAGAAAGACCCCTTACAATAGCATCTGTTACATTTCAAATAGAGTAATGATGAAGTTCCACATAGAACAAAGTGAGCCTCCAAATGAATTTCAGTAAGACTGCGTTCTCATGACTACTACTATCCCTTTTGATTTCCTAAAAATTAAAGTGGGAGAAATGTAAGATATAAGTTTGGAAGATTTAATAAGAAAAAAACCAACATTAAGAGATCAAACTAATCATTTTTAAAACTTTCTCATTCCACTTTTAAACTTCACAAACACTGAAGGGTGAACAATGCTTTTCTATTATGAGCACACTCTGGAGACCTTGGTGACTGTAGCCAAGCTGTCTGCTATGTCCCCTCCAGAATGTTTGCCAGTTTTCTGTCATTTCCTCCTTCAGATGCTAGTGTTTGTGTGACAAAGGTCTCTGGGTATATTTCAAAACATCTTAAACTATTAACAGTGTACTATCAAGCACCGATTTAAAAGTGTTATTTATTCTCCACACGACTAAATTTGTCAGAAGACACAAAGCAGAATTCACCTTACCCTTCTCCATAAAGAAATGGCTGGAAAGTTCATTGTGGAATCACTGGCATACCTACTAACTGCCCTTTGTAATGGAGAAAAGTTTCCAGTGGCTTAGCCAATACCTATACTTCAACATAAAACACACGAAACAGTAAAACTATTTACTGAACTATATTTCTCTTTTTATTCCCTGGGCACTTAAGCTAGCTTTAGACTCTTTCCTTTTCCTGACAATTCACTGTTTGTGATTGAGAGAATCGTTTTGGATTAGGCATTATTTCTGATTCCAGGAACCTGATATGGAAATAGCATCCCTCCTCCACCAGCACCGCCCTGCTTCTTACTCCAGATCTTTTAGGTTGTAGTAAAGTGGAGACACACTTTTCAATTTTCATCCAAAAGCATCAAAACATATAAACAACTGACCAATAAAAAACACTTTTCATTTTAAAGCATTTCTTTCTCATTTCAAAATTTTATGGATTTTTTTCAAAGAATTCAACTGTGAAGCTTCGATTGTAAACACTATTAAATTCCTGAATTAGTAATCTCAATCAGCAATCTGTGCTAAGCAAAACTAGCCTTAGTCACATCAACAGCAATATATTACTCTGTATTTTTTCACTCTAAGAAAAATATATTCTTCCATTTGATTGGTCCACTCTGCAGTCTCACTAATTTGTTAGCACTTTAAAGCCTTTTGCTTTTTCCTTTTCTTTTTTTTTTTCCTAACAATGATTCTTCTGAGTTCAGGAGCTAACCTTCTTTTCCCAGGTGAAAATCGTTTTATTATCGTCAAGTGTTGGTTTTCTTTCTGAAACTCTGGGAACAGTTCATTGCAAAGTCCTGATTGTCCTTTACAAAATGATCCTATTCCAAATAATTACAGTTTGTGTTGTACGTCATCTGAAAATATCTCTCCTTTCCCCTTGTCAGGATTGCAGGAGTCTCATATATTGCCCCACAAATCACACTTCTATTACTTAGTCAGGTATACCTGAGAACAAGACGGGTTGCCTATTTCTCTTCATCTGATCCTGATCCTACCTGAGTTCTGAATTCTCTCACAGGAAGTGAACAAAAGTTAATACTTTTATAAGTATCAGTCTAGAATGCTTTCCCCTGAATTCAGCACAGCTCCAAGAAACCATTCTCCAAAGAATAAAAGGAAATGACCTTCTTTAAAGGTAAAGAAACCTGTCCAATTCATTCTCAGACTTCGTAGCATAGCATAGAGAGTCAGAGGGGACTGCTTTTTTTTGTATCAGCACTTAATTTTGTCTCTAAATAAGTATATCCTTAAGTTTCCTGTCTGAGTAAGTCATTACTCTAGCATTCTTTGAAGTGTTTCCTGGTCTTATATAGCCATTGTATGAAACATACCATGTAACAAAAATTCTTCTATGTAACAAAATCCCCTCCCCTCAAATATCTGGTGCCCACAGTCAATACAATTTCTGTGATCAATAAGCTTATGTATGGAATGATTTTTTTTCCTTCTAGGAGTCAGTTTGTAAAGAGGATTGAGTCTTTTAAATTATCAGTCCTGACAACACACCAAAAAACATTTTTAGCTCCCATGAACACAGGTCATTCAACTTCTAGTCTCATTTAAAACATGTTTTTCCAGTTTGGAAGCAAAAAACTGAACTGGTCAGAATTTTAGAGCATCCTTTTCAAAAGAGTAACATTTTTAAAAGAAGATGCACAGAAATTGAAATAAAATAAGAAATCACTTTAGGTTAGGACGTGCCAGATCAACTAAGAGAATCTGAAGGAAGAAAAATTTCCACTAAAATTGTACTTTTTAAAATAATTAGTTCAAGTTTCTGATATTTTCTAAATAAAAGGTAGGAAAATATGCAAATGGAATTTCATAGGATGAATTGAGAGACTAGTGGAAATGAAACATTTGTGTTAAGTCTGTCCATTTAGTTGAAAGTTTATAACTCTGTTAAAAGAAGCATCATAAACTAATTATACCAGTTAATGTTTATCTTCTTAAGGAGTTAGAAATAACAATTACTAATACTTACTAGATGATAGTCCATCAACTACAAAGACATTTATAGCCACACCCCTAAACAAATAATTGTGCTCACCAACTTCTAGAGGCGCTTGCTTGCCCAGAGGTAGGATCTTAAAACTGGCTTCAGGGTGACTGTTGTAGGAGGAGATGCAGAAAATAAACACATGATTTCCACAGCACAGCAGCTGAGAACTCAGAAATGAGGCTCAGGGTCCTGACGACTCCTCTGTATTTAAGGTTATCCTGACATGTGAAAGCCATTGACATCCTGAGACTTCCAGTGCTTCAGACGCATGCCTAAACCGAGATAAATATAGATCCCTGACACCTGAGCCAGATGAAATGAAAATTAACTTGAAAAAAAAAAAAAAAATCTCACTCATTTTGTGCCTCAGGTGAGGAAAATAAAACCCTTAATCCTTTTCCTTTTAAAACCTGTTATGCCCCTTAACAGATAGCTGCTTTGCTTCTGAAACACGGGAATTCAGATCATCAATCTTAAACAATCAATCTGCTTCCCTCTATGATTAGCATTTGCTGTGATAGGTTTGAATTTTCCTTGATAAAGTATGAAAAAACATAACAGTGAATATTAAATATTTATTCAACAAACTTTTGGGGGGAAATTTTGCAGATGAGTCCTTGAAACGTGAATATCTATTTGGTAAACTTTCTAGTATTTTTTATCCTACATGGGTTAAGTAGTAATTTGGTCCATTTTGGTTTGCCTCAGTTAACAAGGCAGAAAGCGTCACGCATTGCCATCGTGCTTCGTTTTAAGTTAATCTTTTGGTATGGGTGTATAATGTAGTAGATTTAAATTGAATTTTGCTTAGTCCTGTTGGTAAGCATATGAATAAGGCTCTACCCTCAGCCTGAGCAGACTCTACGATTAAAGTTATTACCCTGAAGCTAGAATGGCAAGATTTCTAACAATAAGTCACTTCCTGGGATTCATACATTAAGGATCTATAATAATACATTAGAACAAAGTGACTAGAGAAACTAGAAAAGTCATGCTGCTTTCCTGAGATTTTGAGGTATTAATTATTTTTAGTTAATACTGTCTTTACAGAATGGCATTAGAGAAAAATGATGGATGTGGGAGTTACCACTTTCTAAATGAACTGATCTTACCTACTGTATTATCTATCATCCCAGGAAAGAGAATGACTTTTTTCAAATTACCAAACCTTGTATTTTCATATCTTGATAATAGATCCCATGCACCGAGCACTGTCTACATGCTTGGTACTTTGCTAAATTAAATATTGTACAATCTCATTCTCTTTTCCTAATCCCCCAAAATCCTTTCAAATCAAGTTAATATTTTTAGGTCCAAATGTTTACAGAAAAGAAAACAAACTCAAAAGGATAAATATTGACAATGGACACATGGCTAATAAGTAGTTCATATGAGAGTCTAACAGTTTTGACTGAAAGCATGTTTCTTTCCCACCCTAAAATATATAACCTATAACTATAGGTGAAAAAGGAATTTCAACCACACATTATCTGTGTCAGATTAACCATCCTATGAGTAATGAATGCCAAGGCTGCTTTAATTTTTTTCAAACAAAGTTAGGAAAAGTACAGAAATGGTCCCTATGGAGTATTGCTATGACACCAGGAAATCCCCAGAAGCATTATGTCCGTAACACAAGGAAAAGATCGAAGATCTGTAAGGCACAACCTTACTACCAGAGATATTTCTCATCTCTTGCATTTACTTTTCTCAACTTGTCCTCGTCAGTTTGCATAAACAGAGTTTGACCTACCAGAGCCTTGAGGGTCAGTCTCATGGCCCCTTCTCAGCCATTAATATCATGTTTGGCAGTCGGAGGTTGGATAACTGGCATAGGGGAGTGACATCCAGGTGGCAAGGAGTCAGCTGGTGAGGTCAGGAGATCAGAGAGATTTTGGCATGAGAGGGAAGGCCAGGTTCTCATCTATCATAGAACGTGACCCCTTTCTTTATAGGAAAAAAAATATGTTCTGTATGTATAAAAGGTTTTTCTATTGCTTGAGCTAGGAACTTGTTAAACAAAATGTTTTATCAAAGAGGTCAAAGGACAAACCACAAATTCTGCAAACTCAGGATCACACACATTTTCTATGAATCACAATAAATATCACAGCATGCCCACACCCGACTCACCATTATCTTTGAATGTGGATTATGTCCTACAAATAAGAATAGGAAATGTGGAATATCCTTTCTATGAGTTATGTATTCATTATCATTAAATTTTTCACTCCCTGCTGGCATTGACTTCTGAAGCGTGGGTGGTGAGGGAGAGGGAAGAATAGTGGTGGATTGAGATAAAAAATAACTGGGCTCGGGCTTCCCTGGTGGCGCCGTGGTTCAGAGTCCGCCTGCCGATGCAGGGGACGGGGGTTCGTGCCCCGGTCCGGGAAGATCCCACGTGCCGCGGAGCGGCTGGGCCCGTGAGCCATGGCCGCTGAGCCTGTGCGTCCGGAGCCTGTGCTCCGCACAGGGAGAGGCCACAGCAGTGAGAGGCCCGCGTAGCCCAGAAAATAAAAATAAAATAAAATAACTGGGCTCTAGGGTAACTAACTCCGACAAGACCTCTGACCCTCTTCAACCAAAGAATCGGCATTCTTCAGCAACTATCTTCAAAATTCAACATTTCGTCACAGGATGTTAATTAAACCTAGGACTTTTTCACCCCAAATTAGTTGCCTTTCAAGTGTTTATGAACCTAAAGTATTAAACTAGGCAAACTCAAAGCCTCTCCCGGTTTTTATTGCACGATGAGTGCCATAAACTGTAAGGCATGAAAGTTGAACCAACAGTCCTGCTGCCAACAGCAGCTTTTGCCAGCTGTCGATAGTATGTTCTTCACAGGACATTATTGCGAAATGTCCCCTTTCTATGTGAAATTTTTTTCTCAGAACAGCAATCAAATGAATCCATCCCTACACTTAGCATCACGGTTACAGTGGCAGTAGTCACAATCATATTTTCTGTCCTTCCTTGCCCCAACCCCCAGATCCTCTTTCCCTGACGCCCTCAGGGGCCATCTCTCTTTCAGATATCTCTTCTCCATCTGACCAGCACCACCTAGGGCGCTTCATCAAATACTATTACCAGCAATGACTTCACCCCTAAGTACTATGTCCTGCGGAACATGTTTAGGCCTTTTCAATGAATAATATGATGCTTTTAAAAAATTCCCTTCAGGACTTCCCTGGTGGTGCAGTGGTTAAGAATCTGCCTGCCGACGCAGCGGACATGGGTTCAAGCCCTGGTCCGGGAAGATCCCACATGCCGCAGAGCAACTAAGCCCGTGCGCCACAGCTACTGAGCCTGCACTCTAGAGCCCGCGATCCACAACTACTGAGCCCGCGTGCCACAACTACTGAAGCCCACTCACCTAGAGCCCATGCTCTGCAACAAAGAGAAGCCACCACAATGAGCAGCCCCTGCTCGCCGCAACTAGAGAAAGCCCACGCACAGCAACGAAGACCCAAAGCAGCCAAAAAAAAAAAAAAATTCCCTTCAGAAAAATTCAAGTTTTAAATCAGAGATTCACCCCTTTGTATATATTCCTGTCCACTGTATAAGTGTTAACAGCAATCTGTTCTTGAGTCCCTGGTTCTGTAACATAACAGGGAAGGAATGGTTGTGGCCTTAGGAGATTTTGGCATAAACCCCTGTACACACTTGAAAACAATGAGAATATTCACCAATATACTTTAACATGTGAACCTTGCTAACTTGTTTTTAGGAAAAACACATTTGAAAAACGCCCTTGGATTATCATCAGCTTGCATAAAGTATATATTTAGGATCTGAAAGACATTTTGAGGACTAATTTTTCACTGATTCTAGTAACACACCCTTCTTTCTAGGTTTTTCTGTTTGTTTGTCTGTTAGCTTTCCCATGTTAGCATGGAATAAATAATTTCACTCAGACATTCTTTGTAAGGACCATTTTCTTGCAGAAAAGCTAGGGCAAAGTCTTTTTTTTTTTAAATTGTGGTATAGTTGCTTTACAATATTGTGTTTAGTTTCTGCTGTACAACAAAGTGACTAAGCTATATGTACACATATATCCACTCCCTCTTGGACCTCCCACCTCCCCCGATCCCACCCATCTAGGTCACCACAGAGCACAGAGCTGAGCTCCCTGTGCTATATACCGCAGGTTCCCACTAGCTATCTGTTTTTCACATGGTAGTGTATGTATGTCAATTCCAATCTCCCAATTCATCCCACCACCCTTACCCCCCTCCATGTCCACACGTCCATTCTCTACGTCTGCGTCTCTATTCCTGCAAATAAGTTCATCTGTACCATTTTTCTAGATTCCACATATATGTGTTAATATATGATATTTGTTTTCCTCTTTCGGATTTACCTAATCTGTGACAAAGGAGAAAAGAATATACAATGGAGAAAAAGTCTTCATATTAATCTTCTCTGCTTACCTTGCTCTCCTCAAATCTATACATGTGTGAAATGTCTTTATTCCAAACATCAGCTTGAGGTAAATGTTTTACCACCATTTCCTCTCAAAGCTGACTTTAGAGGCGAGTGCTGGCTTTATGTTTGTCATCCAAAGTAATGAGGATTGGGACTTCCCTGGTGGTGTAGTGGTTAAGAATCTGCCTGCCAATGCAGGGAACATGAGTTCAAGCCCTGGTCTGGGAAGATCCCACATGCCGCGGAGCAATTAAGCCCGTGTGCCACAATTACTGAGCCTGCGCTCTGGATCACGCGTGCCACAACTACTGAAGCCTGTGCACCTAGAGCCTGTGCTCCGCAACAAGAGAAGCCACCACAATGAGAAGCCTGTGCACCGCAACGACGAGTAGCCCCCACTCGAGGCAACTAGAGAAAGCCCACGTGCAACAACGAAGACCCAGCACAGCCAAAAATAAATAAATAAATTTTTTTAAAAAAACAAAAGTAATGAGGATTGATGGAAATCTATACTAATAAAAATGATCTAATGGAGTGGTGCTCTTGTCTTTGACATCTAAAATTACTGCTCAGTTGTGTATCTTTATTTTTTTCTCCCTTCCAGTGTCATCTTCATTAGTTGTAAAAGCCTTAGCAATAATTTGCAGTGTGAAGGATACTCTAATAAAAATTAATTTAAAATATAATTTGCAATGAAATATTATAGCTCCAAAGCAACATTCTTCCCTTCTAGGGTGGATGGTTGATCATTTAATCATTCATCCATCAAATAGCAAAACACTTTGAGATTCTGTTTATGTGTATGGCATTGTGCTACTCCTTTGAGAAAAAATGGCGAATAAAGGGCCAAAGTTTGTGCTCTCAGTATCTTATTGTTTAGTGAAGGGAGACAAGTAGTATTTCACAAATCATAATGTATTATCATAAAGTGGGATAAATAATGAAGGAAAGTTTTATTGTGATAAGCTAAGCTAAAAGATCAGAGAGTTTTCCCTAATATACATATACATTTGAATGTATATATATGTGTGCATATATGTATATATACATTGTATTTGTTTATATATGTATATACACGTGCATATATGTATACATCTATCTATTGCATGCATTTGTTTATATGTGTGTATGTGTGTATATATCTATATGGATATATGCAGATATTGTTTATATATATGTATATAAATATACATATTATACAGGGAAGCCTATATATAGATATATTAGGGAATTCTCTCTGACCTCTCAGCTTATCACAGTGTAAATTCCTTCAAAAATTATCCGTTTATCTCAGTTTATTATAATATATTAAGATGTCTTAAATACTGCTTGTCTAAACAATAAGATACTTGAGAGCATTAACTTTGGCTCTTTATTTACCATTTAGTTCAACCATATATAAATACTGACATATAATATATTTATATGTATATCATATATATCATACACACACACACACACACACACACAAATATCTAAAAATGAGTTGCTTTTAAGTGGCAAAGAATTAGGAAAGCATTCAAAGGTAGGGGTCCAGCAACTCTAAGGAGGCTGCCATGGTCAGGAAGGAGCATGGTAGAAGACCAATGTGACTGGATGAAAGAGGGCAGGGAAGAGTAATATGAGATGAGGCAGAAGAGCTGGGGAAGAACCAGATGTCATAGGGATTTGTAGGGATTTATCCTAAGAACAATGGGAAGCCTTCGAAAAATTTTAATCAAGAGAGATACATGATTGGATCTGAATAACATTTAAAAACAAGCTCTCTGATAGCTTCATGGTTAATGGACTAAAGAGAGGTAAGGATGGATGTGGGGAAACCATCAAGGCAACTATTACTGACTTTAATAGTAACGTCCTAAAATGACTGAAAAAAATGGAGAAAAAACCATGGATTTGTGAAATATTTAGAAGGTAAAATCAACGGAGTTTGCTGTTGTGGTATGTGAGGAAAGGGGAAGAAGAGTAATTGATAAACTGTTTAAATTGAAGCTATTCTAGAAATTATTCTACACCCTAACATGAACACTTACTCTTCAGTTAACATATGAGAACACATCTAGCTCAATGACTGGCATATTTCAGCTGGTGCTGAAACAACATTTCTTGAATGACAGATTACATAAATGAATGACTGAGCGGAACTGAGTACAATGTGAACAGGAGTGAACGCTTACTGCAATGTCAATTTATCTTTTTTGTTTGGGTTATCCTACCAAGCTTTCACAAGGAGAGTCACAGGGAGAGTCACAACGCAAGTGACACCTTAGAGACTGGAAGTCCAGGGAGATGATTAATTCTCATGGAGGAAGGACTAAAGGAAACTGAATGAACCTAATATTAAAGGCAAAAAAATTTTAAGTGACTTAGAAATTGTGCAAGAGTCTTGCACACATCTGGCTCTGTGTATAAAGCTTGTAATCTAATGGAAACTTGAGTCCCCCTGGACCAGGAGCAAGTAACATCCACAGGACATAAAGTCCTTCTAGTACAACAAAACAACAGGCTGGTGGCCAATTATGGTAGCAACCAAGCAGATGTCCCACTGGTTTTTAAATCAGACACAGAGCTTTGGTTTTTTATAATTATTACTTACATGTTGTAGCACTTTCTGTTTATGAAATTTTGTTTTGATGTTATCACGTGATAATCAGCTAATAATCAGGCAGTTCTTATGTACTTTTTTGGTAAGCAATTGTACAAAACACTATCTAGTGTGCTGTAGCTCTGTTTTCTTTGGGAGAGACAGGGGAAGATTAAGTAGAAGGATACTGAGACCAATCAAAACGTACTAACAAAGCTCTAGAACCAAGATTTCCAGCCCTTAGATCATACTTCAAATAGCATTCCTCTATTTCTGCATAAATTCTTCATACCATGTTCTTGATTGTCCTTTCCCTGTCCATTTTTGTGTTCCCCTTGCTCTATCTGCATTCTCAAAATAGGTATCTTCTGTGTTCTAGTCCTATCCATTCTCTTCTTCCTGTACCTTCTCTTCCTGGGCAATGTATGCTACTCTATGGGCTCAATTTAGCACCTCTGCACAGTTAATCCCCAAATCTATTTTTTACCCCTAAATTCTACCCTAATAGTAAATTTACTTAGCATTTTTGAGAATTCTCTATACACCAGTAAAGTGTCTCTATTAACTCACTTTTTCAAAATTCTGGATATAAAACTAACATTTACCATTTTACACATTCAAATGAAAGTTTAGTAAAGTTAAATAACTTACTTCACTGTTACAGTGCTCCAAGTAGCCAGATTTGGGCCCAGATCTCCATGGCTCCAGGTCTTAAGCTCTTAAACACCGTGTTTTGACTGACTCACTGTGATATAACTGCACGTCAACCTTCCGTGCACATCTCTACCCTGCTGCCGTAAACACAACTCCCCTTTCCTACCTCTACATCTGTGTTCTTCATCTCTGTAAAATTACATCACCATACCTCCTGTTACCCAGCCTAAAACTGTTCCCCATACACCCAATCATCTTCCAATTCCTAACAACTCTAACCTCACCATATATTTTCCATTTGTCTCCTGTGTTTTGTTTTCACTGCCTCTACCTAAGTCAGGTTTCAATCACCACCTACCTTTAACCATTACCATGGTCTCCTGATCGATTTTTCTGCATGCAGAAATACTCCCCTCTCATTTATCCTTCTCACTGCTTTCAGGGTAATCTTTCTAAAACCCAAATTTGATTTTATGATTTATTTATTTAAAATAAAACATTAATAGTACCCATTTCCTAGAGAATGAACTTTAAACTCCTTAGACCAGCACAGAAGTTTCTCAACTATTATTCCTATTCCTGCATGAAGTCTATTCTTCAATGAAATATTCTCTGCATTTTTTCTTGCATTTTCCACTGCTTTAAATATTTCCTCTATCTAGAATTTTCAATTCTCTACCTAAATGTTACTCTCCAAATTCAATGATCCTTAACATGGTGTGGACACTGAAAGCTTTAAAAAACATAACATGTTCATTCTTCATCCCAGACACATTGAACTGGAATTAATGGATACTTTCATGTTTAAAAATTACTGTTTGTGCTACTATTGGCCTATGTGGTTACTTTGTGCAAATGAAAGGAACCACTTCTTCAAAATACTTTGAAGTATCCTACAAGAAAATTGCCATTATATATGTACATATATTATATCATATATAATACATCACATATATATATATCACGTATACAATGTGAATGACACCATTTAGTACTGTTCAGTGTATAATGAGTCTTACCATATTCAGCAGGAGTCTTCCTTTAAGCTCCTCCTCTCTGTGGTTTCTTCTTCAATTCCCCTTAGCCAACAAAAGCTCTTCATGAACTGACCGCCCAGAGTGTTATATATGAGACTTTAATTCCCTGTAAGTTTAAATCTTATTTTATTATACTTAGCATACAAATTTATCTCTTTGATGGAATCGAGGGCTTATTCATTTAATTTAGTCCATAGTCTCTAAATACTAACCAATTGTTTAATAAATGGATGTCATATGAATCATAGTTTTAGATAGAAAGATCTCTGATTGGCAGATTTGGTCTTTTTTGTATTATACCTATTTCCAAAAGGTATTTAAAGCAACAATAAATGACAGAAAATTAATGAAGATGTGAGACAAATAAAAAAAAATCGTGAAGGAGCGGAGATGAGTTTACCCAAAACCTTAGCTGAGGAACATTCGTTCACTCAAGCCCAAGCTTGGTGTCTCCTGGCAGCCATGACCACAAGGGTACTGTTATGTGTTTTAAAACTCTCATCATAAAAGAAAACTTAGCAGTCCTTCAGAAGGCATCAAATTTCTTCATGAACCAAATTTTAAGATAACTTGATTACTAGATCTTTAAAAGAGATATACATTAAAATGGACAGTGTCATCAAAGAGTTCTAACAAAAGGTTCAGAAGTAGAAAGTATCTTCAAAGGTTCAGAATCTAAAAGACCTCATATGGTTGGCCATTGACTTCTCCTCCACCTTTATCTCTTACTATCTTCTACTTCATTCACTCTGCTCACACCACTCTGGCCTTTCTGGAACACGTCAAAACACATCCTACCTCTGGACCTTCCACCGGCTGTTCCCTTGACCTGAAACCCTCTTCTCCCAGATATTTGTGTGTTGGTTCTGTTCCCCCTCTTTATTCAGCTTCTCTGCTCAAATGTTATCTCTCTAGTGTCCAATGTATTTAAAACAGCAATCTCTCATCATACTCTATCTTCTAACTCCACTTTGTTGCATTTATTATGCTACTTGATTTTATCATATATTTCTTTGGTATTTTTAAAATCTTTAATATATATTATATGAAGATGTAAAGCCCTTGGGGCCAGGGAATTTTCACTCTCTTGTTCACTGCCATATTCCACATTGCTTAAAAGAGTACCCAACATGTAGAAGGCATACCGGAAATATTTGCTGACTAGCTGAATAAACTATTTTTATATATTTATTTATGGCATTAACCTGCAACTAAAATGTTTAAGATTTAACATGGAACCCTTAATTCCATGAAAGAATTTCTGTGGGGAATGGAAAGTCTTTAGTCCCAGAAATAGCTTTCAGGTTATTTGTTTTGATATAAGAAACAATGGGAATTAATGCAACAAAAAAAAACAAAACAAAAAACCCTATCATATTAATTTTCTATTGCTTCATAACAAACTTAGTGGCTTAAAGCCACACCCATTTATTATCTCACAGTTCTGTATGTAGTTCGAGCATAGAGTGGCTGAATTCTCTTCTCACAGTTTCACACAGTTTCTGCTGGGCTACTTTCTCATTTGAGGCTTGAGGTCATCTTCTACACTCGTATGTTTGCTGGAGAAAGTGAGTTCCTTGTGGTTGTAGGACTGAGATTCCTGCTTCCTTGCTTACTGTTGACTAGGTGTTGTCCACAGCTACTAGAGGCTGCCTTCAGGTCCTAGCTATATGTGATCCTCTCAAAACATGGCAGATGAGTACGTGAAAGCCAGCAGCAGAGTCTCTCATACTGCATAATTTTAAGACATACGTTCTTATTCTAATGAAACTTTTGATCCTAAAATTCCAGTCATTATAGATATATTTTGTTATTTGATAGTCAACATTTAAATGTAACTTCAATCCATTTCCTCTTTTTAGAACAGCATTCTCAGATATGTTTGTGGGAAATAATGGAGAAGAACAGAGAGAACTGAGACTTCTACTATCTCTTGGCCAATCCATAGATCTATCCAGCCAAATATAACAGAAGAAACTAGAATGGTGCTGCTGACTTTGAGGTTTAGGCATGAGAAAATTAAGAAGATTATCTGAGCTTATGAAAAATATCTAGGTGATAATATCTAATTCCCTACCTTAATTAGATGAATGATTATTGTTTATTAGATAGAATTTTATAAATTTTTTATTTGTTACAATGTATTATAAAAGGTAGATGAGATGGAGGACTAAAAGATTAGTCTTAGTCTTTTAGTCCTCCATCTCATCTAGGAAAGTAATGGATGATATCAAAGAACAGTGGGAAAAAAATGCAATTGAATTTGGATAAATGAGGATTACACAAAAGAAAGCTGGGAAGAAATACTAACTTCTAGGATTTGTGTCTTTCTCCTGAACATTTCAACACAGGTTGAAGCCATGTGTATACCACATGCAGGCTGAAACTACACTCAAACTAGAGCAAGAAAAGAATGGGATAAAAACTTTGCATAAGGACTACTGCATAGGTAGGTATATTACCGGAACTGCCATATCTATTATTTTTATAATTAACTTGTGCTCAAAGACTTTTGGTGGGATATCTTTCCTAAGGACCTATAGCTCATAAGTGGCAGTTTAAAAAATTCAAACCAGGTCTATCTGGCTTTACAATCAATTTCTTCTCTAACAAATCTTGCTCTTCCCTCCTCCTTCTAATTCATGTATTTATTCATCTATTGATTTATTTATATATCACATTTCTAAGTGAATATAAAGTATTAATTTGTTATATTCAATTTTTAATTATTTTTATTTATCAACTAACATTTCCAAACCTTTTCAGACCTGTGACCCATTTTCATAGTTATATCTATAGCCTGTCATGTTAAAAAATTTTATTCATTTTTAATGATATGAAGAGTCAGATTTCTAATTATATTAGGAAATTATTAAGGATTGTGTATTCTTTAATATAGCCATAATAGAAAACTAAATTTGATTTTTCCTACTAAAAAAGGAAATTTTACCTCCAAATAATTAATAAGAAGCTTAATTTGTTAATGCATAAAGTTTTAATGTATTGTATTTCAGTACCAAATATATAGTGAAAGATGACCTGAAATTTAACAATTTTTTGTCATCAAATATGGACAAAAACAACGTTTCCTTAATTGATATTTGACTTTTTGTATTTCATACTTTTTAACTATATCATACTATTTTTTATATTTATATTAATTATTTAATTTCTTAATTATGAGATAAGAAAGGAAGTTAGAGGCTGCTTTATGAAAACACTTCTACATCAATAACACTATTTGGACGTGTCTTGCTTTTGTACCTCACAAGTAAAAGATTAAATATATGTGACACATATATTTTCTTTGGTTACTGATCTTGAATTTCCAGACACAACTCTTTCTTCTTTATCGAAATGTGAATTGCCTGAATGCACTTTTCAAACCTGATAAAGATGGTGTTGGTGCAAATTTGCAGATATACAAACTTCCTTACTTCTACTTTCACCTCTGGTTTTCAATACCCTTAGGTCTCTCAATATCTTTAATCAATGATTTATAAAATAGTTTTAAAAATAAGAATAATGGTAGTTTAAAACTGAATAGAGTTTAAAGCTCTTCCTTTCAGCTGGCATTGTTCAGTTTTGATAAACTGAATGGGTATTCATTTGACAGTGTTTGAGACCTCAAACTTTTTTTTTCCTCTTTTAAGCAGTTATATTTCAATTTGATTTTAAAATTGAAATAGAAATGGACACATTTACCATCTTTATCACTGTTAATCCATGAATATTTTAAATCAGTGGTTGGAAAAACTGCTTTACAGTAATAGATAGGTAGCTAGTTTTACAATCATAGGATATGCATCACTAATTTGCTTTGAGACCTCAGAGAGAGATAAGGAAATGCAGAGATAGCACATTATGTTAAGCTTTGGAAAATGAGTAGGATTTGAACAAGTGGAAAAGGCGGAAAAAATGGCTTCTAGGTAGGGCACACAATGTTAAGAAAAATTCTGAGGTCCTTAAAGATGTGGGCTGTGTACAGAAAATAGACGGGCAATCAATTTGCCTGACGTTCTGCCAACTCAAGAAGTAGGAGATAATTTTTAAATGGGGAAAAAAAGGAAAAGAAAGTCTGTATGTTTGCTGATCACAGAAGCAGTTCAATGCTTGGCCAAAGTATCCATTCAGGGACTGTGGAGATATCAAAGATTTATGAAAGAAGTTGGTAGAATTTAATCTCTGTATTATCTTGGCTCATACATTCCCTTTGCTTTCCTTTTTTTTTTTCTTTGCTATTTTTAACTCCCATTATTCTCCTTGAAAATTATAAGTATCTCAGGACAGTAATAAAGAACATTAGAATGATATTCAAGATGCCTGTACTACCTTTTGGCCTGATATTGCTGTTATTATTATCCTAAATTTTGCGATCCATTACTCTCCATGATATTCTATTTCCTTAATCACATATTGGCATTCAAGTACCAAATTTCTGTTTTTTACCTTAGAACTCTAAGCATATAAATTGAATATTCTTTGCCACACCATTTCCTGAGTATCACCTACATACACGTAAAGAGTATTTTTATTTTAGTAAATAGTTTGTAACAACTTACTACTAGAGGGAGATAAGGGATAGCCAGGTCAAGTTTATGTACCTTATTACTGAGTTCAGGTCATATCACTGGTCCTGTCCATGATTCAGCTGGAGACTCAACAAGTAGCCAGAAATCAGTCATAACTATAAGGGTATAAGAAACAGTTTTGCCATAAAGCCTAAAGACCTAATAATAATATTATATAAGAGGATGTTTTTATATTTTTGTATGAGGTAAAGTTCAAGTAACTGTTTAAAAATTACATAACATATCACAATAGTCTCTTTTATTAGATGATAATGAAAGCCTGTATGTTTGCTGATCATACTTGTTTATTATCGAATTTCGGCACTCCAGTAATACATTCCTGAAAGACGTGAGCTAAATTCAGTTTTAACTTTTGCCTGTTCATTTGTAGATAAGATACCTTTAAGGGTATATGACACCAATAACAGCTTTCTGTTCTTTATTTCATGTATCTCTGATGAGGTTTTTATTTTGCTTTTTTTCTAGAAGTTATTTGCTTTTTTTTATTTTTGCCTTTTCAAGTACAAATAGATAGATTGACTAACTTATACACAGTACTCAAAGGACACTGTTGTCTACAATTGCTGATCGTGGTTAAAATGGCATAATGAGGCAGTGATCATTCTGCCGGAATGGAGGCCACATCAAATTATATTTGAAAGTGCACAGATATAAAGGGGAAACTTTATGGAATGACTGTAGATTTACTACATGGCTGTTAGTCCAAAGAGACAAAATATAAAGGCCAAAGCATAGAAGACTAACTAGGTCATCTTTTGAGCAAAGGTCAAAGGTCTGAAAACTAAATGGATCCCCTGTAGCCATGGAACTGTGGAACCATTTTTTTGCGATCCTATCAGTTTTCTTAATGTATCCTTCCCATGATGGCTCATTCTGCTGTGCATTGGATGTGAATCACTAGTATGTTTTTTAACCCTGGATCCCTGCAACTTTTCCTTGGGTGACTTTTTGTCACCCAACATGACTCTGAAACCTGAGAATATTTTTTCTTTAATGTTCCCCTAAATAATATTTCAACAGCTAGCACAGAGAGTGGCAATACACTCAGTGGGGACCTACCATGCATTTTTCAGTGAATGAAGACACTAGAAGTTATTGAATATAAACTTTATGTGATACGCCTGATGTAACTGCCACAAACCTTCCAGCAGGCAGCTGCTAAGAAATTGTTGAACACGCAATAATGTACTTTCTTTCCTTTTACTTCCAGTTTAAATAGTCTGATTTGTGTGTGGGGTGGAGGTGGGGGGGCAGTTAGGAGGTCTGAGGCCTTCATTGAGAACATAGGTTATTATTTCTGATGGAAAAAGAGCACAGCAGAAAGCAAAGAGAATTTGTGTGTGTGTGGGGGGGGGGGCGGTACGCGGGCCTCTCACTGCTGTGGCCTCTCGCACTGCGGAGCACAGGCTCCGGACGCGCAGGCCCAGCGGCCATGGCCCACGGGCCCAGCCTCTCCGTAGCATGTGGGATCTTCCGGACCGGGGCACGAACCCGTGTATCCTGCATCGCCAGGCGGACTCTCAACCACTGCGCCACCAGGGAAGCCCAGCAAAGAGAATTTTGCTAAATCACTGCATCTAATCACTAGCATAGATTTCCATTCAGAATATGGGAGAAATTAGTCTGCATCACTGGCACCTGAACTCTGCTGCTCAGCTCAGACAGCCTGTGAAACTCAGACCTGTTGGCTCCTTTCCAACCTGTGTTCGACATTGCTCATTTCCAGTCTGTTTGCTCATTTCCAGTCTGTGTTCATGACATTGCTCATTTCCAGTCTGTTTCCTCATTTCTAGTCCGTGTTCATGACATTGCTCATTTCCAGTCTGTGTTCATGACGTTCTCTCATCCAGCTCTGAATACTTCTCTGATTTTAACTTTAAGCTTCATCACTGGATGTAGTGTTCATAGGTGCTTTGCCTGGAATATTGATCTCAGCTTTATCTTATGCTTTGCTTAGGCTCATGCCATTGGCAAATAGGGTTTCCCAGATTTCTGAGTGGGATATTTTCAATGAGGTCTTGGACCTTGGAAAAATCATTCTTCTTTCTCGACACTCAGATGGTGCTTCAAATGATCAGCTTGTGTACAGTTTGGGGGTTAAAAATGAAGTCTAGATAGGTCTCCTGAATTCATTTATCACCTATTAAAATGCATTTCAAAAGAGATATTTGAGTATTTAAAGTCGTTTTAAGAATCTGTTTATATACTGTGTATATGTCTATAAAGTTACTTGATAGCAAAATAAATCCAGTTTCCTCTGAGTTGTGAATTGGCATGTATGCAAAACAAACAAAATTTAATGACTCTTTTTCCCTAGTGACATGGCTCCTCATCACAGTTTCAATGAGACCTACTTTAAAAAAGAAAAAAAAAGATACTGTCTTGTCATTTTTTTCTTTTGGAAATATCCTGTTTCTAAATCTAATAGGTTCTTAAGAAATAACGTAGTTTTTTAGGCAAAAACATTATGTAACCACCACTGAATTTTATCTAATGAGATTAGATAAAATTCGGCACTCAACCATTCAACACATTTGAAAATCAAATGACAACCAGGTTGAGATTCACTTACATCTTCTGTGGAAGACTTTTGAAAAGCTGGGGGAAAAAACCTGGAATATATATTTTTAACTGCTATGTTTCTTTTATTGTCAAAGGAAACAAAAGTGCTTTTCACTAATGGGATCCCTTGAAAATTAAACAGTTCTGAATCAGGAGATCTGGGAGTGCTTATAAGGGGAGTACAGTTCTCCCACTTCGAGATGTGTGAGCATAGGCTACTTACCCTCTCTAAATGTTAATTTTATCAACTGTAAAATGCAACAGAAAGATAATAACTTACAGGACCTGAGTAACTTGGTTTTTGTAGCAGCCAGTATAATCCTGAATGCCTTTTGATGGTGCATATATTCTATTTGATCACATGGAACAAAAGTTACATCAAAAGAAGCATAGTGAATGACATTGTCAGTATTTTGTTTTTCCCACTAAATGATATATAATATAAAATTTAATGACACAATGAAAACATTAAGCCATGGAAATAGTCATATTCTAAAAGAAAATTACTAAAAGTTTATCTGAATATTAAAGGAACCTAAGAAAGCAGATTGGAATGTTTCCCCGTAAGGTTTTTTTTTCCTTCTACATTAAGATCACAGTTCAACAAGTTGTGAGAATGTTTTTTTTTTTTTTTTTAGCTTCATCTGGTACATCCATACACTGTGCTTGCTTCCATTTTTTTCCTTCCTTTTCCACCATACTTTTCTCTTAGAGCTTCCTTCCTTGTCCCTGAGACACTATTCCAAGCTTCCAGCTCAAGGACTCTACGCTGTAATGTCTCTAAAACAACCTCGTGGAAGACGTATATTATAAGAAAAACAAGGGAAGCAACTAAGAAGCCCTACCCTGATCTAGAGGGAACATCTGGTCCCTAACATTAGTGATATGTTAAAAAAGAAATGCAGACCTGTAGAATTTTAAATGTAAGTTAACAATGACCACAACATAGAAACTGGTGAATTTAGCAGTTAAGATTCCAAGGCCTGTTGACCAAGATTTATATGACACCACTCCATCAAGGAAACTTAGAAACGATTAGAGACTGACAGTCTTTCATATAAAGACTTGACTGCACACACTTCTTAAAGCAGAAAATCCTTGCGGTTTTTGATAGACAGAGGTAGCACAGTTAGGCCTGTGAGTCTTTCTCTCTAAACTTCTCTCTTCCTGTAAAGTTAAACATCAATTTCATACTCATCTGGTTCTCATACACAATATCTGAAAGTCACTTCTATTATGGTTTTCTTTGTCTTTTGACTTTCTCTTGAACTTTTCAAAAGTGGAAATAAGGGTGTAACGACCTTGTATGACCATCCCCCAGCTTCAATGTTTATCACCATTTTGCCATTTGGACAGCAAATAATTTTGGATCTTCAGTCCTAAAGGCCTTGATGAAAACAAAGGGAAACATGGAAGACTCATACAAAATAAATGGTTATGTAAATACTGGGAGTTGGACCCCAAGTCAGAGATTAGATTAAAGTCACAAAGACCAAGGTCTGGGGTCACCAGGAAAAAACAGTTATGAACTGTATGTTGGTTTTGTACGCATGCCAATCCACAAGCCAGAAGCCACTGTAGATCTATTTCACAATAGTATGCTATAGTGTTAAGAAATCTGTAGGATCAGAGAGATGATATAAATCACTGAACCTAAAAATGTCAACTCTACTCTTCTTGATGATACCTCAAATGAGAATTCTATTCCATTGCCTTAATGTCACCTAGGGGTTTGTCACATTGTAATACAAATTGCCTTGGAGGTTTGGTTCAGTTTTTTTTGCCAGCGTTAGTGAGTTTACCCTTGTTTAGCACAGAGCCTGTCACACTGAAAGCTTTCCATGAAAATTTACTGCACAAATTAGTTCAATGAGCCATGTAAGAATACGTGTTCCTGGGGACCAGAATAGGCAATTGAGAGATTAGTGTGCTACCAAGGTGACAAGAGCCATTAAAGGGAAGGCTTGCCATACTCTGAGGACAAAAGTCACCCACTTTACATCTTTGAGCCATGTCAGCACTGGCTCTATGAGTGAACTAGCTGAGCTCACCCGATGACATTAGCAAACCTTCCCACGCTCCAATGAGCATTACAGAAGCCCTAAGAACAAAAAGTGTATGTGACCAGTGCCGCTCCATCTTCCTTTTCTCCTACCTAAACCCAGCCTCCCTTCCCCATCTTTGAAAATCTTTCCAGACCATACAACTAAATCAGATTTCTAGATCCCCTTCTTCCTTTCCCATGATCAGGATTTCATTCCCAACTTCACAGGAAGAAACTGGAGAAAATCAGTAACTTGCACAGCAATCTAATCTGTAAGGAGCTTGCAAATATCCTGAGGAGAGTATCAACACTCATGTCACTTGTCTTGAATCCCTGATCAAAACTTAGATATCCTCTAGAAACTATAAGAAGCATTTAGATATGGTACATAAAAATTAGAAAAGATATTATATCCCTACATTATGTGAGGTATCTCAGTGTAGGCCTTTGAATGATTTCATGGAGTCAATGAACATTACTGCCATCATCTAACTTTCCATTCATCATTCTATGAATTCAAAAACTTTCTTTTGCAGTTCTTTGAATAACTACCTTACAAACAGCATGACACATATGCTTTTCTATCATGGTTTCCCTCAGGAAGGACAGTTAGGTTATCTGTTCTGGTGGCTTAAAATTTTTTTTTAATGTATTTATACAACTGCAATGTAAGAGAATGATCAAGACGTATTATCAAAGCAACTTCGTTTTTCTTTCACCAAGAACCTAGGTCCTAGATAAACCTTCACATTATTTAGTTTATCAGTAGGCTTGATGTTTTTCTGTATTTATTATGAGATGTAAGAGTTTCCTTTTCAAGAAAAATTTTCACATTTAGTCAGGTAATAGAAACTTCTGGTAATTTTGCATCATGGCCTAAAAAATATGTTTTTAAAAGACACAAATGAAATATGTTCAGGGAATATTACTAATGTCTTCATTTGTTTGTTACTGCTCCCAGCCATGTTATAAAACACAAATAAAGAAGAAGTTGCTTGTGGCAATAATAAAGCCAAAAGGAATTCTATATAAACACCAGCTGGTTTTCCTTGGGGAAGAATTACATTTAGCTGAACATTTCGCTTCCCATGAGGCTGGACAAAATACTGTCAAGAAGCAGAGAAACTTTATGAGCCCCTCTATTCAAAGAGATTGTTTCTTCTGATGAACTCCTGGACAATTTACTGTCAGTGACACTCATTTCAAAATTAATGAATGCTGTTTTGTGTTATTAATTATCATTATCCACTAAATTAGAAGCCTCTGGAAGGACGTGATTGTGGCTTCATAGTCGTCACTGTGTCTAGAACATAGTGGATGCTCAATGATATTTTTGAATATATGGATTCATCAATACTTTAAGGGAATAATCAATTATCAATCAATACTTTGATTGAATCCTGATCATCTGTTCTATCAGAATCCTGCACAGTGAGTCTCCCTCATGTATAAAGATTTCCTATTGCACAATCAAGCAATTTTAAAGTTTAGTTTTAAGATCAAGCTAAACGATCCCTCCTCTTGGATCTCAGAATTCTCTCCAATGTCAAGCCATTCTTAGTGACTTCTTATGTTTGCACTTTGCAGAGTAAGGCTGAATTTTAAGAAAAACTCTTCAGATGACTTGTGACCATAAAATCCAGACTGGCGGACACATATACGTAAAGCAATTTATTCATGGTGAATGCATATTAATAGTGCAAACTCAAGTCACATATGGCAGAGGAGGAAACTTAAATGCCTTCCTCAAGGTTCCACAGCTATGAGTGAACAGCTCCATCACTAACTCCTGGTCTCTATACTACACTGAGTTTAGGTCTCAAGGTATAACTTATGACTGATGTTCCTTCAATGTGCAGTTTATAACCACTCTTTTACCACTCCTGCCCCTGCTGCTACACCCCACCTTAAAGCTACTTAGCAGTCACAGAACTAACTCATTAACCATCTCACTTAAGCCTCATGACGTCTCCTTTGAAAAGAACACTATAGTGCAGGTAATCTATGAGATGAGGAAACTATCCTATATATTAGCCAGACATTGCTCATTACCATTGCTATTAGAAGAGCCACTCATCAGGTGTCAAAATCTACTTTGATAATAACATCCTTATGCTAGTAGTCAGTTCTTACTGTCTTTACCCTTACAACTACAGTTCTGGAACAGGAAATGAATTTTTAATGGATCACCCATGAGTCTATGTTTTCCAAACACTGTCACTTGGGTGATTTCCCAATACTCAGCTGCCCCAACCCACCTTCTTTTAAAACCAAGGACCACTCTTCCTCAGCTCTGAGCAAGAGCTATGAATCCGAGGCCCTTGAAGGTTAGATTGTGGGTTACATGGATTCTAAATTTGGCCTTGGACTTATCACTATATAAATTTGAAATTGAGATGTGTGAAGGGCCTGAAATCAGAATCAAGGGTGTTTTTTGTTTTTTTGTCTTGTTTTGTTTTGTTTTACTATGCCCTATAGATATTTGCTATGATAATATCTAGGAATAGTGGTCAAAATGAACCATAGTAACAGATATTTAGAACATCAGAAAATACTACAATCAGAAGAAAAAAATGAATCCAATAGATGCAAAGCCTAAGTGAATGAGAACTAAGTTGTCATGATAAATTTAGTTAAGTATGACTATTTTATTTCTATCATTTCTTTCAAATCCTAATTAATAACACTGGATTTCTTAATTTTTTGATACTTTACAATAATTGATCATCATTAAGTGCTACTCTTAAGCAATAAGAAATAGGCTTTTCATTGGAAGAAAATATACAAAACCTTTAGAGTGGTCACCTTTAGTTAGTGGAACAAATAATAGATATATATGTTTTTCATTTTTAAGTATTTCCCTAATTACATTTAAGGAACATGCTCATCTTTAACACAAAAAAACCCCAAAATATTAGTTTTAAAAAAATAAAAAGTATGAAAAAACTGTATGAAGGCTATGGTTTAAATATTTTTCCAAGGAAATGTCACTTTATGCTACCTGCCAGAACTATACTTATATTCTTAGTTTATGTAAGAGTCTAAGAAATAAAAATATAAATGTTTATTTACTTATAGTAGAATAAGAAATAGAACCAACAGTGCCTCATAAACAATATTCTATGGTTTTTTATAACTACTTTATGAGTATTAATTCAGTGTAAAATTAGTATTCATTCCGTTTGGGGAAGTTGATCATGCAAGTGAAGATTCCTTAAGGACTTTTACAAGAAATAGCATGTCAAATCACTTCATAGCCTGTGTACCCTTTTTTCTATCTTGTACCTTCTTCTCCAAAATCATCTACCTCCTCCAAGATATATACAGCTTTGGGGAAAAAAATCAGTTTTAAGTCCAAGAACTTTGATTGAAAGAGCTGGGAGAATGATCTAAGAACAATTGTCTTTCACCTGGGAGATCCTGTAAATAAAAAGGGAATACATTTCCTCCCTAGAGTTATCAAGCTGTAAATAAACAGAATGAGCTCAGATCCTAAATTATCTGACATCCAGACATCTCTTACATACCTGCTCCCAGAACATTTCTTTCTGTAATGTTAAAACTATTTCGAAAATCTTGGGTACAGTTAAGTGGTGACATTAAGGTTCCTGAGAGCAAAGTTTGAACAAGATGATTTGAAAAAATATCATCTCAAGGCTCTTTTACAGGAACATGCAGAGATGTTAGTGTCTTCACCAGGCACCCCTTACCACAATCATTTTCTAATCTTTACTGTATATAAAATTACAGTGTATTGGTTATCCATTTTTTGCCAAATATGCAAGAGTATTAGAAAACAATCACTTGAGGGTAAGCAGAAAACAATAGTGCCTAAAATGGGGAAAATGCGCTATGAAGTGAAATCCCTTTCCTTTCAGATTTTTAAAACAAATGACATTTCATAGATTGCATTCAAATACATTCTAAAACTTTTCTTATTTCTCCTATAATCCCTTGGAACAAAATCTGTAATAAATTTCAGAGAAAAATGAAGTACAAACAGTATTAGTGAGTGATCCCGGCCTCTACCATAGCTTTGTGTGTCCCAGCTATACTAGGGCGATCACAAGCTCTGTGCCACAAAAGGAAATGTCTATTTCTTGTCTTTGATCTTCGATCAAGTGGTCTAATAACTCTTCTCACAGTTAGATTCTGGATTTTATTTCAACCTTTCTCTATCAGTAAACTCTCTGACAGCATGGCTGCGGAAGAATCCGACAGCCTCCCCTGCTTCTAGTGCATTGTGGTAGCAGTTCTCTGGCTTTCTCCTTTCCCCTTTCACTCTGTCTTACTTCTTTGGCTTCCCCTGCTCACTTTGTTCCATGTCACAGTATCTGATTACATGATCCAGACACTTATGCAATGTGCTGGCACGCCTCCTAACGCCCTGGCACGTTGGCCAACATGCTTGTGGCAGAGATTATCATGGGAACCTCTGACTAGGTCTATTTAAAATATGATGAAACATATTCAATATCTAGGCCAAGGGGCAAAAGGTGCTTGGGAAATAGGGGGAAATGGAGATAAATGGAGAACATTACTGCAATAGGCGAAGTGAAAAAGAAATCGTACATTTATTCTAGAAACACTTATTTAGTACATTCTACATTCCAGGCATGGAAGATGCAATATATATATTCCAGGCCCTTAAGAAGTTCAAAGTCTGGTAAGGAAGACAGGAATAGTATATACTGTGGCTCCCTGGTTCTTGAATAATTGACTCCATAATTTTGTCTTCATAAATCCTTTTAGGGATTAGATTTTTTAACCACAAAAATCGCTTTGAATGAACTAAAGTCCCCAAACTTGTTTTCTCCTAATTGGGCCTTGGGCAGCTGCTACGGATATCCCCTGATACATTATTGTACTTAATATAAGAATATTGATTATCTATTTGCACCAGACACGAAGGTGCTTACATAGGCCACTTCATTTAGAAAACTTGATATTATCCACTGAATGCCATTCAAAGCCTAAATGAGTGTTTCTTGTGGCCTCTTGTGGTGGGGGTCAGTGTTAGACGCACACATGAGACAGCAAGCCTCAAGACTGATACTTACCAGTCTGATCTCCCTTTCTCTTTGACATGTCCCATCGAGGAACTTATAGCTTCATGGGCATCCAAATGTTTTTTTTTTTAATTTTTATTTATTTATTTTTGGCTGTATTGGGTCTTCGTTGCTGCATGTGGGCTTTCTCTAAGTTGCCGCGAGTGGGGGCTACTCTTCGTTGCGGTGCGCGGGCTTCTCATTGCAGTGGCTTCTCTCGTTGCGAAGCACGGGCTCTAGGCGCGCAGGCTTCAGCTGTCGTGGCACAAGGGCTTAGTAGTTGTGGCTCGCAGACTCTAGAGCACAGGATCAGTTCCTGTGGCGCAGGGGCTTAATTGCTCCGTGGCATGTGGGATCTTCCCGGACCAGGGCTTGACGGATTCCGCCGACCCTTGGCAGGCGGATTCTTAACCACTGCACCACTAGGGAAGCCCTCCAAATGGTTTATACTCTCTATTTTAACGCCGAATTATGTCATCAGCACTGAGTGTATCTAGAGTATTCTTATTCTTGGGCTTCTTTTTCTTTTTTATGATAAAAATTTTTTAAATGGGGATTGGTGCCTTCATCAGCATTACTGTGGAAATTGGGAAATATCTAAGTATCTAGACTTGACCATTAACCAACATCTCTAGAATTGTTCTGATCCACCCAATCACACTATTCTGTCCATATTCTAACCTCGTTTGACTTGGTTCCTCAACTCCAAATTCTTTTCTTAAGAGCACTAGCCTTAATCTTTAGAGTCAGACACACGCAAATACCTTGTCCTTGTAAATCACCTTGGCTGATTTTTTGATATTTGCCCTCTGGCACCAAGCACAGTGGTGTGAAAGACACTCTTAAAACTCTCTGCACTCTCCCTTCAGACCTGAGAAGCTGGGTCCTTGCGTGATCAGCCTTCCCACTTGGTCAGGAAACAAGATAGTCTCTCTTTTCCTGCCCTTCTCAAAGAGGAAACACCCCCAAGAGCAACCGCAAGGAGTTTTTGCAAGCATACACAACTCTTTGTGGGAAAGAAGAACGTCAGGGTGAACCACACCCACCCAAGGAAACAACACTCAGCGGATACTGATGGAATAAAGCCATAATACTGTTTTGAGCAACTGACATTTTCAGGTAAGCTAGAGCGAGACCACTCCTGCTCCTAAGCAATTATGCACCATAACTTTTCATGCTTCTCTCACCCTTTAAAGTCTGATCCTCAAATGGGTGAGATAAAGAGGCCAAACTAACTTAATCTAGGAAAACATCAGCAGGAGATCTTGATACAGGTATGGCGGAAGAAAAGGGATGATTAGGAAGATGACATTGTATTGGTGGAGATAAGATTCAATGCTATAATTGCCAGTAATAAATATAAGCTTTACATAACTGCATTTAGGTCAGATGTGCTTATGTTTAGGACAAACACCAGTGAGAATAAGTGGGGCCCTAGAACCCTTCTAAGACTGAAACCCTGGGTGGGATGGAACTGGTGGTGGGAGAAGGAAGATTAAGAAAAGTGAGCTCCTGAAAGGGGTCGTCAAACATTATCCTGGCACCCAAGCTCACCTTCCTAGTTCTTGAGATGTCGACAGGCACTGTTTTGTGTACATGTCACACTCTGCGGTAACATCTCCATACAGGATGACGTGTACATGTTTCAGCTTTCTGGTGGTGGTAGAGATGGTGACTGTGATAATGGTATGTGGTCACACAGGAATGGGAAACAAGTGTTCTTTGAGAGGACACAAAGGTTTTTCTAGTGGTACAAAGTGACTAGATAAATTATTGAGTTATGTATATGTGACTGACCTCCATTTTTTCCTTCCCTTATTTCTAAGCATGTTGTTGTGCCCTTTGAATGTCCTTACCATAAAGATTTTTGTAGAGCAGAAAATAGAACTCACTTGAAGTTAACTCCATGTTACAGCTTTTTAAGTGTTCAAACACATTTGAAGAGATTATGCTTGATATCATGGAGAAGAATTGACTTTGGTAGAGGGTGGATAGGCAGGACTCTAAAAGGCAAAAAAGAAAAAAAGAGGATTTTTCTCCATTTTCATTACCCCAGGGGGAGTGGTAGGATTTCAGTGGCTGTAAGCAGAGCCTGAGGAAGCATCTAGCATCTCCAGATCTCCCACTTTCCATAAAGGTTTTTTGTACCCAAAACATAACACAGAAACAACAGAGTCCCAGAAACCCAGGGTACCATGAAGACTTGGTCATTGGACATTTTAGTAATAATCAGTGAGAACAAAGTACATGAACCGCCTCTGAGGCTTTCATGCAGATTAACCTTCTAGAATTTATCCATGACCTTGACAGGAAGAAAGAGAATCTCCAAAGTCAACAAAGACTCAATTCTCCCAGTTGATTGGGTTCTCAGAGTTTATAAGAAGAAGGCATAGGTATATGACATATTTCTCACTCTTCAGCTTGTGGCTATTAAAGCCATATCCACTACAAACCATGCCTACAAATATTGAAGGTGATTTCCCCGAGCCCTAGTTCTGCTAACTCCCACCGTGTGGTTTGGTGATAAGAATTCACTAAGTGAACTTGCCAGGGAGTGATAGAACATTCACCAGTCACTCATAACTTAAATACTTCTGCTTTCTTACCCCTTTGAACTCAGTTCCTTTCCTTAGAGAAATAAAGGCTCCCGCTCACATTAGTCATTGGCTCTGCCTCTTGATGATGGGGTCCCAGCTCCTCAACTTCATGTTTCTAAGAAAAACTCCTCTTCTTTACCCTTTCCTGAATTTTACTATTTTCTTCCGTCTCCACCTTGTTCTGTTCTTTATACAATTTTTGAGAGCCTAATCTACTCTGCTGCCAGGATTTTCATTTACATATCTTGATTTATACCTACAGAGAACACTGTAAGTCTAATCTACCATGTCTCCAGTCTTTTCTAGTGTTTTGCGCTTGACTCGGTCTGATCTCCTTGATACTGACCTACAGCATATACTGTCTTCTATTCTAAACTTGGAAACTACAACTAAACACCAACTCTTCCTAACATCCTCATACTGCCTATTACTCAGTGTGACATGAGGACGTTTTCAACTTAATAGGTGACTCTATAAAACCAAAACACTTTAAAGATATAAAAATAATGGTGGTATTTGATTTTATTGATTTTCCCCCTTTTTTCTTGTTTTGTTTATTTGTTTTAAAGCAAAGTACATGCCCCTAATCATGTGTAGCCAATCACATCTATTTCTGCCTACTAATAAGCTCCTGATAGAGATCAAATTGATTTAAATCACCAATATTTTGTTATTTCTAAAAAAAATTTAAATGACATTAAAATGTTAGTGAACAGAAAATTAATGAATTGTAAAGGAATTCCTTTATGGCCCCTATTAACCATATTCATTGTCCCACCTTTGCAGTTTGGCTTCTACATTAAGTGAAATTTGAAGAACATAAAGTAGTTCAAGAGAAAGACCTAAAAATGACTAGAAGACTAGTGGTATAAAGAGAAGCAAAAAAAAAAAAAGTTGGAATAAAGAACTAATATGAATATAGTACATAAGGCCACATAGTTGAGTGGAAACCATCAATGAACATATGATTTGTTAATCTAAAAAAACAAATAGATTTGTTTTACCTTAAACATTGGTAAGCAACACTATGAAGCATTGAACATGGTTTTTAAAATTGTTTTAGTTTTTTTTTTCATTTCAAAGAAAATCATCTACCTTAATAAATCATCACAATCCAATAGGCAAATAAACTCAAAGGTCAGCAAGAAAGGACGTTCTAGTAGTTAACTAATGCCTGCACACTAAAACAATGTTCTTGAAACAGTTATTCAGAACTAAACCCATCTTCCAGTAATACTAAAATGTGACTGTATGTTTAGTGATGACTCATCTACTCTTTTATGGAAAGCCAGTATTATTGATATGACATAAAATATATGGTATGACAAGAACAACAGCATTTTGGAGATCACGTACACCATTCTTTTCAGCTTACAAACAAAGCAAATGGAATACCCTAGGATTCAGTGACTTGCATAAATACATATTCTTATTTAATAGAGTTGGATGTGTCCTCATTTCTAATATAGTGTCCAGTTGCTATGTAGGACACTGATAGATTCAAGGAGCCTATGTGGAATAGATAGAAAACCACAAACACTAGCAAGGTGACCATCATAAATAAAATTTGAATGCATTTAAAGGTTTTTAAATTTACTGTCATTTTTAAAATTATTCAAAGAGCTCATCAGCCTAGAAATGTCTTGAAGCCAATAATTTATTATAATTTTTAGACTGTTTCATAAAAATGTCATAAGATTTGCCATTGAGTTCAGAAAATATTATTCTTTTTCTTTTTTTTTTAAACACCATTATTTTTGCAAGCACTCTAGTCAGCACTGGGGATAAAATGGCAAGGCAGACATGTTTCCTGCTCTGTAATTGCTTGAAGACTAGTGGGGATTTGAAGCAATTAAACAAGCAATTAGAATCAAAGTAAAAACCTTTTTGTTTTATTTGAAATATAGTTAACTTACAGTATAATATTAGTTTCAGGTGTATAACATAGAGATTCAATATTTTTACAGGTTATACTCCATATAAATTAGTATAAAATGTTGGCTATACTCTCTGGGTTGTACATTACATGCTTATATTTTATTTATTTTAAACCTAGTAGTTTGTAACTCTTAATCCTCTTCACCTATCTTACCCCTCCCCTGCCTCCCCACTGGTAACCACTAGTTTGTTCTCTGTATCTGAGAGTCTGTTTGGTTTTATTATATTCATTTTTTGTTTTATATTTTAGATTCCACATATATGTTAAAGTATTCAGTATTTGTCTTTTTCTGTCTGACTTATTTCACTGAACATAATATCCCCCAGGTCCATCCATGTTGTTGCAAATGGCAAAATTTCATTCTTTTTATGGCTGAGTAATATTCCATTGTGTATATATACCACATCTTCTTTATCCACTCATCTGTTAATGGACACTTAGGTAGCTTCTATATCTTGGCTATTATAAATAATTCCACTATGAACACTCCAGTGCATATATCTTTTTCAATTAGTGTTTTCATTTTCTTCAAATATAACCCAGGAGTGGAATTGCTGGATCATATGGTAGTTCTATTTTTAATTTTTTGAGGAACCTCTAAACTGATTTTGATAGTGGCTGTACCAATTTACATTCCCATCAGCAAAGTACTAGAGTTCCCTTTTCTCCACATCCTTGCCAACACTTGCTATTTCTTGTCTTTTTGACAATAGCTATTCTGACAGGCATGAGGTAATATCTCATTGTGGTTTCGATTTGCATTACCCTGATGATAAGTGATATTGAGCATCTTTTCATGTACCTGTTGACCATCTGTATGTCTTCTTTGGAAAAACGCCTATTCGTGTCCTCTATCCAATTTTTAATCAAGTTGTTTTTTTTCCTTTTTTTGATATTGAATTGTATGAGCTCTTTATATATTTTGGGTATTAACCCCTTATTAGACATATCACTTGCAAATATCTCCTCCCATTCAGTAGGTTGCCTTTTTGTTTGGTTGATAGTTTCCTTCTCTGTGCAAAGCTTTTACATTTAATTAGGTCCCATTTGTTTATTTTTGTGTTTTGATCCAAAGAAATATTGCTAAGACCTTTGTCAAGGAGAATACTGCCTGTTTTCTTCTAGGAGTTTTATGGTTTCTGGTCTTACATTTACGTCTTTTATCCATTTTAAGTTGATTTTTTATATGGTATGAGAAACTGTTCTAACTTTGATTTTTCATGTGTAGCTGTCCAGTTTTCCCATCACCACTTATTGAAGAGACTGTCTTTTCCCCATTGTAAATTCTTGCCTTGTTTGTTGTAGATTAAGTGACCATAAGTGCATGGGTTTATTTTTGGGCTCTCTATTCTGTTCATTGATCTACATGTCTGTTTTTGTGCCAGTCTCATGCTGTTTTGATTACTACGACTTTGTAGTATAGTCTGAAGTAAGGGAGTGTGATACCTCCAGCTTTGTTCATTTTTCTCAGGGTTGTTTTGGCTATTCAAGGTCTTTTGTGGTTCCATACAAATTTTAGGACTATCTGTTCTAGTTCTGTGAAAAACGTCATAGGTATTTTGACAGGGATTGCGTTAAATCTGTTTTGGGTAGTACGGATTTTATCAATATTAATTCTTCCAATCCATGAACATGGATATCTTTCCATTTGTTTGTTCAATTTTCTTCAACAATCTTCAGTTTTCTTTATCAATATCTTATAGTTTTCAGAGTATAGGTCTTTCATCTCCTCTTTTCATCTCCTAAATTTATTCTTAGACATTTTATTTTTTTTATGTGGTTGTAAATAGGATTGTTTTATCTTTATGATAATTTGTTTTTAGTGTGTAGAAATGCAACAGATTTCTGTATATTAATCTTGTATTCTGCAACTTTACTGAATTCGTTTATTCTAATAGATTTTTCAGGGGGAGTCTTCAGGGTTTTCTATGCAGTATCACGTCAGCTGCAAATAGTGGCGATTTTATTTCTTCCTTTCCAATTTGGATGTGTTTTATTTCTCTATCTTGTCATATTGCTGTGGCTAGGACTTCCAATTCTACGTTAAATAGAAATTATGATAGTGGGCATCCTTGTCTTGTTCCTGATCTCACAATGTGAGATCCTTTTTGTGTTTGTTGAACTTGGTTTGCTAATATTTTGTTGACGATTTTTGTATCTATGTTCATCAGTGATATTAGCCTGTAACTTTCTTTTTTTGTAACGTCTTTGTCAGGTTTTGGTATCATTTAATGCTGACCTGGTAAAGTGACTTTTTAAGTGTTCCTTCCTCTTCAATTTTTTGGAGTAGTTTTAGAAGGATAATTATTAGTTCTTCTTTATATGTTTGGTAGAATTCCCCTGTGAAAGCATCTAGCCCTGGACTCCCAACAAAAAGTTTGGAGAATTTTGATTACTGATTCCATTTCAATACTAATAATTAGTCTTCAGATGATCTATTTCTTCTTGACTCAGTCTTGGAAGACTGTATGTTTCTAGGAATTTATCCATTTCTTTCAGGTTGTCTAATTTGTCGGCATATAAGTGTTAGTGGTATAGTCTTATGATTGTTTATATTTCTGTGATATTGTTTGTAACTTCTTTTTTTAAATTAGTTTTGCTAGAGGTTTAACAATTTTGTTTATCTTTTCAGAAAGCCAGCTCTTAGTTTCATTAATTTTTTTTTTGGTCTCTTTTATTTATTTCTGCTCTGATCTTCCTTTTACTGACTTTGGGGTTGGTTTGTTCTTATTTTTGTAATTCCTTTACAAGGAAAAGTAGGTTGAGATTTTTCTTATTTTTTGAGGTAGGCTGGTATCTCTCTTAGAACTGCTTTTTCTGCATCCCATAGATTTTGGAAGTTTGTGTTATTATTTTCATTTGTCTCAAGGTATTTTCTCATTTGCTCTTTGATTTCTACATTGACCCATTTGTATTTTAGTAGCAAATATTTAGTCTCCACATGTTTGTATTTTTCCCAATTTTCTTCCTGTAATTGATTTCTACTTTCATACTGTTGTGGTCAAAAAAAGATGCCTGATATAATTTCAGTCTTCTTAAATTTACTGAAACTTGTTTTGTGGCCTAGCATGAGATCTATCTGGGAGAATATTCAATATGCACTTGAAGAGAATGTACATTCTGATTCTGGATGGAATGTCCTATAGAAATACTTTAAGTTCATCTGGTTTAACATATAAGTTCACATTTTCCTTACTGATTTTCCGTCCGCATGATCTATCTATTGATGGAAGTGGGTTTTAAAGTCACCTATTACTATTGTATTACTGTCAATTTCTCACTTTATGTCTGTTAATATTTACTTTATATATTCAGGTGCTCTTATATCAGGTGCATATGTGTTTATGAATGTTATATCCTCTACATGGAGTGACCCCCTTTATTATTAAATAATGCCCTTCTTTGTCTTTTATTATAGACTTTGGTTTAAATTCTACTTTTTTTTTTTTTTTAATAAATTTATTTTTGGCTGTGTTGGGTCTTCATTTCTGTGAGAGGGCTTTCTCCAGTTGCGGCGAGCAGAGGCCACTCTTCATCACGGTGCGCGGGCCTCTCACTGTCATGGCCTCTACCGTTGTGGAGCACAGGCTCCAGACACGCAGTCTCAGTAGTTGTGGCTCACGGGCTTAGTTGCTCCGCGGCATGTGGGATCTTCCCAGACCAGGGCTCGAACCTGTGTCTCCTGCATTGGCAGGCAGATTCTTAACCACTGTGCCACCAGGGAAGCCCCTAAATTCTACTTTTTTGATATGAGTATTGCTACAGCCAATTTCTTTTAGTTTTCACTTCCATGGAATATCTTTTTCCATTCTCTCTCTTTCAGTCTTTGTCTTTAGCTCCTAAGTGAGTCTCTTGTGAGCAGCATATAGACCGGTCTTCTTTTCTTATCCAGTCAGCCACACTATGTCTCTTGATTGGGGCATTTAGTCCATTGACATTTAAAGTGATTATTGATAGTCAGGTACTTACTGTCATTTTGTTACTTGTTTTGTAGGTGTTTTTGTAGTTCTTCTCTGTTCTTTTCTTTCCTTCTTCTTTTAGGCTCATTTAGTCTCTCATTATGGTTTGATGATTTTCTTTAGTGTTATGTTTGGGTTCCTTTCTTTTTAATTTTTGTGTATCTCTTGTAGGTTTTGGATTTGTAGTACCATGAAGTTCATATATGCTTACCTATAATTGTACCTATGTGTTTTAAACTGATAGTCATGTAAGTTCAAACACATTCTAAAAGATCTACATTTTTTACTCACCTCTCCCCCACGTTTTGTGTGTTTGATGCCATATTTTTACATTTTCATGTCTGTCCCTGAACCATTTATTGTAGTTATAGTTGACTTTATAATTTTTGTCTTTTATCCCCCATACTAGCTTATTTAAGTGATTGATCCACTGCCTTTACTATGTATTTGCTATATATTGTACATTACTAAATATCTTCTCACCTCCTACTAGACTCCATTTGATTCATTCTTTACAGTCTTGTTTACAGAAGAGTGATTCTGCTAGTTCAGGTTATTCTCAGTGAGAGTTGCTTAGTATTTAGTTGTAGTTTTGATACGTTCACAGGAGGATGTGAGCTCAGAGTCTTCCTAGTCTACCATCTTGACTCTGCCCCCTCTCAAAATAAAAATATTGTAAGTCCCTATTATTTGTCAGGCACTATCCTGAAAAAGCTGCTAGAAAAAGCTGTACATCAGCAAAGGAGGCAGGCAAAACCTCTCCTCTACCCTTCTATGGAAGGAAAGAAGAGGAAGAGAAAGAAAAAGAGAGAGAGAGAGATGGAGAGACAGAGGGGTGGAGATAAAGAGAAGTAAAATATAAATAAATATATATTCATAAATAATTCATGTGATACCACAAAATGATAAGCTATGAAGAAAATAAGTTAGGGCAAAGCGAACAGAGTGCCTGGGTCTGAACAACAAGCATGGCTCTTTTCAAAGTCCTCTCTGAGGTGATGCATTGGAGCAAAGAAGTAAATGGGAAGTAGATCAGCCATAGAAAGATCTGGGAGACCATTCTAAGCAGAGGATACCACAAGTGCAATGGCCAAAAGATGGAAAGGGTTTGACAGTTAGAGAAGCACCAGAGCCAGTATTGTGCAAATGGAGTAAAGGAGTGAGAGAGATTAAAAGAAGATGAGATGGGAGGAAGTCACGTCAGATTAGGAAAGGTTTATAGGTCATGGTAGGAGTTTTGATTTGATTCTATGTGTGTTGGAAAACCCTTTCAAAATAGTGGAATGTAGGGGAAAGAGTGGAAGCAAGGGAACCAGTTAGGAGACTGGGACAGGAGGCTAGAATTATAGGGGTGACCCAAGAGAGGGTGGTATTGGTGTAGTTGATAAGAAAAGACTAGATAAATATGTATTAGAAGTAAAGCATACTTGCTAATGAATTGATTAGATGTTGAATATGGAGGAACAGGAAAAATCATGATGAATCCTGGATGTTTCCCTTTGAAGGGCTAACAAACTCAGCATTGGAGAACAAGTAAGCATTCCTGAAGACCATAATAGTCTGCCAGATTTATTTGGTCAAATTATGCATATGTTTGAAGGGCTTTGAAGGGCTAACAAACTCAGCATTGGAGAACAAGTAAGCATTCCTGAAGACCATAATAGTCTGCCAGATTTATTTGGTCAAATTATGCATATGTTCCCCAAATACACAAGTAAGTATTACCCAACTACATTAACTAAAATGGGCATTACTGAGTGTAAATTTCAATAAGAATTAAGATAAAAGGTTTATAAATTCTTTCCTTTTAATTGCTAACCTTGAAAGAAGGTGATCATTAATGAAGGGTGGCAGAATGTTCTATGATATCTATCAAATTTCACTGCTCATGTCCAATCATGAACATATTGGGGATACAAACAGAAAGGCAGTATGTGTAGATTATGTTTTATTGAAACAGATTAAGCCAGCATAAGAGAAAATCAATATAAGAATAAAATGTTCAAGTTGGAAGGAACTTAGAAATCATCTTATTCATCCACTTTATTTTCCAGATGGGAAATCAAGTATCAGAAATATTAGGTAACTCAAAGTAATTTTGCACAAGTTTCTGTCTTTCCTATTTACATGAAAGTACCTATCATTTAGCCTTCTTCTATATCCCTCTTGATTTCTTAATACATATGATTCTTAAACTCAAGAAGCTGTCTAATCTTACAATATGACAAACTAAGCTCATGCTGTTTACCTCCTTTCCTCCAAAACTCCACTCAAATAATAGTAAACACATAATAAATGTATAAACTAATAAAATGAATGCAAGGAGAACTTTGAGTACAGGAGATTCCAACACATATCTGAAAAAGGCTAAGGGGATAAAAAAAAAAATCACTGAAAGGTGAAATAAAAACAAGGAAGTCATGCCCTAAAATACAAACAGAAATGGTTGCAGAGGAGCAGCCAGACAAACTGGTTTTTGTGAGTTAGATCTTTGTCTCATCAACAGAAAATATTTAAGATATTTATAACTAAATATATAGTTCTATATATATATATATATATATATATATATATATATATACACACACTTTAGTTATATAACTAAAGTATTTAGAAATTTGGAGGTATTAAGAATAGATGGGATGGCAAGGAATGTGGGCAGCCTCTAAGAGCTAAGAGTGGTTCTGGCTGATAGCAATCAAGGAAATAGGGCTTTGGCCTACCATAGCAAGAAGGTGAATTTTGTCTGCTCCAAGAATGAATTGGCTTTTCCCAGATCTCACACGCAAGAACTCAGCTTGGCTTATACCTTGATTTTAGCCTTGTGATACTCTGAGGAAAGAACCTAGCCAGGCGGTGCTGGACTTCTGACCTACAGAACTGAATTGGTTCAAAATGGCGGAGTAGAAGGACATGCTGTCACTCCCTCTTGCGAGAGCACTGGAATCACAATTAACTGTTGAACAATCATCGACATGAAGACTCTGGAACTCACCAAAAAAGATATCCCATATCCAAAGACAAAGGAGAAGTCACAATGAGATGGTAGGAGGGGTGAAATCACAAAAAAATCAAATCCTATAACTGCTAGGTGGGTGACTCACAAACTGCAGAACACTTATACCACAGAAGCCCACACACTGGAGTGAAGGTTCTGAATCCCACTCAGGCTTCGCAACCTGGGAGTCTGGCAACAGGAGGAGGAATTCCTAGAGAATCAGACTTTGAAGGCTACTGGGATTTGATTGCAGGACTTCAACATGACTGGGGGAAACAAAGACTCCACTCTTGGAGGGCACACACAAAGTAGTGTGCGCATTGGGACTCAGGAGAAGGAGCAGTGACCGCATAAGAGACTGAACCAGACCTACCTACTAGTGCTGGAGGGTCTCCTGCGGAGGTGGGGGTGGCTATAGCTCACCATGGGGACAGGGACACTGGCAGCGGAGGTTCTGGGAGGTACTCCTTGGTGTGAGCCCTCCCGGAGACTGTCATTAGCCTCACCAAAGAGCCCAGGTAGGCTACAGTGTTGCGTTGCCTCAGGCCAAACAACCAACACGGAGGGAACCCAATCCCACCCATGAGCAGAGAAACAGATTAAAGTTTACTGAGCTCTCCCCACCAGAGCAAGAGTCAGCTCTACCCACCACCAGTCCCTCCCAGCAGGCAACTTACACAAGCCTCTTAGAAAGCCTCATCCACCAGAGGGCAGAGAGCAGAGGCAAGAAGAACTACAATCCTGCAGTTTGTGGGGAAAAAAACACATTCACAGAAAGACAGACAATATGGAAAGGCAGAGGGCTATGTACCAGATGAAAGAACAAAATAAAACCCAGGAAAAACAACTAAATGAAGTGAAGATAGGCAACCTTCCAGAAAAAGAATTCAGAATAATGATAGTGAAGATGATCCAGGACTTCAGAAAAAGAATGGAGGAAAGATCAAGAAGATGCAAAAAATGTTTAACAAAGACCTAGAAGAATTAAAGAACAAACAAACAGAGATGAGCAATACAATAACTGAAATGAAAAATACACTAGAAGGAATCAATGGCAGAATAACTGAGGCAGAAGAATGGATAAGTGACCTGGAAGACAGAATGGTGGAATTCACTGCTGTGGAACAGAATAAAGAAAAAAGAATGAAAATAAATGAAGACAGCCTAGGAGATCACTTGGACAACATTAAACTCTACAACATGTGCATTATAGGGGTCCCAGAAGGAGGAGAGAGAAAGGACCCAAGAAAATATTTGAAGAGGTTATACTCGAAAATTTCCCTAACATGGGAAACGAAATAGTCACCCAAGTCCAGGAAGCACAGAGAGTCCCATACAGGATAAACCCAAGGAGAAACACGCCAAGACACATAGTAATCAAATTGGCAAAAATTAAAGACAAAAATTATTGAAAGTAGCAAGGGAAAAATGACAAATAACATACAAGGGAACTCCCATAAGGATAACAGCTGATTTCTCAGCAGAAACTCTACAAGCCAGAAGGGAGTGGCACGATATAGTTAAAGTAATGAAAGGGAAGAACCTACAACCAAGATTACTCTACCCAGCAAAGATCTCATTCATATTCGTTGGAGAAACCAAAAGCTTTACAGACAAGCAAAAGCTAAGAGAATTCAGTACCGCCAAACCAGCTCTACAACAAATGCTAAAGGAACTTCTTTAAGTGGGAAATACAAGAGAAGAAAAGACCACAAAAACAAACCCAGAACAATTAGGAAAATGGTAATAGGAATATACATATCGATAATTACCTTAAACGTGAATGGATTAAATGCTCTAATGAAAAGACAGAGGCTTGCTGAATGGATACAAAAACAAGACCTATATATATGCTGTCTACAAGAGACCCACTTCATACCTAGGGACACATACAGACTGAAAGTAAGGGAATGGAAAAAAGATATTCCATGCAAATGGAAATCAAAAGAAAGCTGGAGTAGCAATACTCATATGAGATGAAATAGACTTTAAAACAAAAAATGTTATAAGAGACAAGGAAGGACACTACATAATGATCAAGGGATCAATCCAAGAAGAAGACATAACAATTATAAATATATATGCATCCAACATAGAAGCACCTCAATACATAAAGAAACTGCTAACGGCTATAAATGAGGAAATCGACAGTAACACAAAAATAGTGGGGGACTTTAACACCTCACTTACACCAATGGACAGATCATCCAAAGAGGAAGGAAACACAAGCTTTAAATGACACAACAGTCCACACAGGTTTAATTGATATTTATAGGACATTCCATCCAAAAACAGCAGATTACACTTTCTTCTCAAGTGTGCACGGAACATTCTCCAGGATAGATCACATCTTGGGTCACAAATCAAGGCTCGGTGAATTTAAGAAAACTGAAATCATATCAAGCATCTTTTCTGACCACAATGCTATGAGATTAGAAATCAAATACAGGGAAAAAAAACGTAAAACACACAAACACATGGAGGCTAAACAATACGTTACTAAATAACCAAGAGATAACTGAAGAAATCAGAGAGGAAATCTAAAAATACCTAGAGACAAATGACAATGAAAACATGACGATCCCAAACCTATGGGATGCAGCAAAAGCAGTTCTAAGAGGGAATTTTATAGCAATATGATCCTACCCCAAGAAAGAAGAAAAATCTCAAATAAACAATCTCACCTTACACCTAAAGGAACTAGAGAAAGAAGAAAAAACAAAACCCAAAGTTAGCAGAGGGAAAGAAATCATAAAGGTCGGAGCAGAAATAAATGAAATAGAAACAAAGCAAACAAGAGCAAAGGTCAATAAAACTAAAAGTTGGTTCTTTCAGAAGATAAACAAAATTGATAAACCATTAGCCAGACTCAAGAAAAAGAGGGAGAGGACTCAAATCAATAAAATTAGAAATGAAAAAGGAGAAGTTACAACAGACACCACAGAAATACAAAGTATCCTGAGAGACTAAAACAAGTGACTCTATGCCAATAAAATGGACAACCTGGAAGAAATGGACAAATTCTTAGAAAAGTATACCCTTCCAAGACTGAACCATGAAGAAATAGAAAATCTGAACAGACCAATCACAAGTAATGAAATTGATACTGTGATTTAAAAACTTCCAACAAACAAAAGTCCAGGACCAGCTCACTTCACAGGTGAATTCTCTCCAACATTAGAGAAGAGCTAACACCCATCCTTCTCAAGCTCTTCCCAAAAAATGCAGGGGAAGGAACACTCCCAACCTCATTCTATGAGGCCACCATCACCCTGATTCCAAAACCAGACAAAGATACTACAAAAAAAGAAAATTACAGACCAATATCCCTGATGAATATAGATACAAATATCCTCAACAAAATACTAGCAAACAGAATCCAACAACACATTAAGAGGATCATACACCGTGATCAAGTGGGGTTTATCCCAAGGATGCAAGGATTCTTCAATATATGCAAATCAATCAACGTGATACACCATATGAACAAATTGAAGAATAAAAACCATATGATCATCTCAATAGATGCAGAAAAAGCTTTTGACAAAATTCAACACCCATTTATTACAAAAACTCTCCAGAAAGTAGGCATAGAGGGAACCTACCTAAACATAATAAAGACCATATATGACAAAACCCACAGCAAACATCACTCTCAATGGTGAAAAACTGAACGCATTTCCTCTAAGATCAGGAAGAAGACAAGGATGGCCACTCTCACCACTATTATTCAACATAGTTTTGGAAGTCCTAGCCATGGCAATCAGAGAAGAAAAAGAAATAAAAGGAATCCAAATTGGAAAAGAATAAGTAGAACTGTCACTGTTTGCAGATGACATGATACTATATATAGATAATGCTAAAGAGGCCTCCAGAAAACTACTAGACCTAATCAATGAATTTGGTAAAGTTGCAGGATCCAATATTAATGCACAGAAATCTCTTGCATTCCTATACACTAATGATGAAAAATCTTGAAGAGAAATTAAGCAAACACTCCCATTTACCATTGCAACAAACAGAATAAAATACCTAGGAGTAAACCTATCTAGGGACACAAAAGACCTGAATGCAGAAAACCATAAGACACTGATGAAAGAAATTTAAAATGATACAAACAGATTGAGAAATATACCATGTCCTTGGATTGGAAGAATCAACATTGTGAAAATGAGTCTACTACCCAAAGCAATCTACAGATTCAATGCAATCCCTATCAAACTACCACTGGCATTTTTCACAGAACTAGAACAAAAAAATTCACAATTTGTATGGAAACACAAAAGACCCCAAATGGCCAAAGCAGTCTTGGGGGAAAAATATGGAGTTGGAGGAAGCAGGCTCTGTGACTTCAGACTATACTACAAAGCTACAGTAATCAAGACAATATGGTACTGGCACAAAAAGAGAAATATAGATCAATGGACTAGGATAGAAAGCCCAGAGAAAAACCCACGCACCTATGGTCAACTAATCTATGACAAAGGGGGCAAGGATATACAATGCAGAAAAGAAAGTCTCTTCAGTAAGTGGTGCTGGGAAAACTGGACAGCTACATGTAAAAGAATGAGATTAGAACACTCCCTAACACCATACACAAAAATAAACTCAAAATGGATTCGAGACCTAAATGTAAGACTGGACACTATAAAACTGTTAGAGGAAAACATAGGAAGAACACCTCTTTGACATAAATCACAGCAAGAACTTTTTTGATCCACCTTCTAGAGTAATGAAAATAAAAACAAAAATAAACAAATGGGACCTAATGAAACTTCAAAGCTTTTGCACAGCAAATGAAACCAAAACAAGACGAAAAGACAACGCTCAGAATGGGAGAAAATAGTTGCAAATGAAACAACTGACAAAGGATTAATCTCCAAAATTTACAAGCAGCTCATGCAGCTCAATATTAAAAAACAAACAATCCCATCCAAAAATGAGCACAAGACCTAAATAGACATTTCTCCAAAGAAGACATACAGATGGCCAAGAGGCACATGGAAAGCTGCTCAACATCACTAATTATTAGAGAAATGGAAATCAAAACTACAATGAGGTATTACCTCACACCAGTTAGAATTGGCATCATTAGAAAATCTAGAAACAACAAATGCTGGAGAGGGTGCGGAGAAAAGGGAACCCTCTTGCACTGTTGGTGGGAATGTAAATTGATACAGCCACTATGGAGAACAGTATGGAGGTTCCTTAAAAAAACTAAAAATAGAATTACCATATGATTTAGCAATTCCACTACTGGACATATACCCAGAGAAAACCATAATTCAAAAAACACATGCACCCCAATGTTCATTGAAGCCCTATTTACAATAGCCAGGTCATGGAAGCAACCTAAATGCCCATCGACACATGAATGGATAAAGAAGATGTGGTATGTATATACAATGAAATATTACTCAGCCATGAGAAGGAACGAAATTGGATCATTTGTAGAGAAATGGATGAATCTAGAGACTGTCATACAGAATGAAGTAAGTCAGAAAGAGAAAAACAAATATTGTGTATTAACGCATATATATGGAACCTAGAAAAATAGTACAGATGAACTGGTTTGCAGGGCAGAAATTGAGACACAGATGTAGAGAACAAACGTATGGACCCCAAGGGGGGAAAGCGGCAGGGGGGTGGTGTGATGAACTGGGAGATTGGGATTGACATATACACACTAATATGTATGAAATGGGTAACTATTAAAAACCTGCTGTATAAAAAAATAAATAAAATTCAAAAAAAGAATAGATGATATTACATGCCATACACTATTCTAAAATACTTCAATGTATTACAACTTATAAAGTTGATACTTCCATCTCTATTTTACAGAGGCACTGAAGGTTAATAAGCCAAAGCTCATCCAGCTAATAAGTGGTGAAGCAAGGATTTGAACCCAGACTCTACACTTTTAGCCACAACATTATGCTCACTGCACGTACAATTGTGGAGGAACTGCAATAAAAACTAAAACTAGAAATAGTTTAAAGAGGTTATTTCAGAAAAATGGGACTGGGGCCAGGCAGAAATGGGACATAGATTGCACTCTTTCTTTTTAGAGGTTCTATATCTTTAAACATTTGCAAATATTACTTAAAAGTAAAGAAACAAAATTTTTAAAAAAGAACTAAAACCAAGGGTTCTAAAAGCATTAAGTCGTATTGAGTAATGTGAATATATTCAGATTGCCCTAACATAGAGCACATGAAGAGTTTTCTCTGTTTTTCAGTTTCCATGCTAGGATCCTAAGGATCAACAACAACAACAACAACTTCATATATCAAGAGACTCATATTTTCAAACTTCAAATAGTTCTATGGCCACCCCTGTAATATTTAAAAGTGTACAAGGACCTACTGTATATAGCACAGGGAAGTCTACTCAATACTGTATAAGAGCCTATATGGGAGAAGAATCTAAAAAAGAGTGGATAGATGTATATGTATAACAGATTCACTTTGCTGTACACCTGAAACTAACACAACATTTTAAATCAACTATAATACCAATAAAATTTTTTTAAATAAATGAATAAAAGTGTACAAGGAAGAAAAAGCCTAAGCCTAAAGAGCCATAACTTACTAATACAGAGTTGATATAATCCAAACCCTCCATAAGAGTTATTTATTTTTCCCATATGAACTTAGATTCTAAGAATGAAATTTGGAAAAAAGTCCATTACATATGATAACCAACAGCAGGAACTGAAGGCCACAGAGTCCTAGAAAGAGAGACCATAATTATTTATGAATTTTTTTTCCTTTTTTTTTTTTTTTTGTGGTACGCGGGCCTCTCACTATTTGCCTCTCTCGTTGCAGAGCACAGGCTCCGGACACGCAGGCTCAGCGGCCATGGCTCACGGGCCCAGCCGCTCCGCGGCATGTGGGATCTTCCCGGACCAGGGCACGAACCCGTGTCCCTGCATCGGCAGGCGGACTCTCAACCACAGCGCCACCAGAGAAGCCCCATAATTATTTAAAAATAAGAATAATTAGTTAATCGAGATGTATAGTATTTTCTTAGGTCCTAGGCCATCATCTCAATATATATCTCGTGAGCATGAGTAAAGCAGAAATATATAATCAAAATAGAGCTTTGAAAGAGATGATTTAAGACAAAGAGAAACTTAATTGACTTTAACAAGTTTTCAACCCAATAGTGCAAAAATCAGCTGTGGAGTTCACTAAAAGTTCAGATGGCTGGACCAATGCTTGCAAGTTCTGTTTACTTGGGTAAATGTGCAGCAGAGATACTGGAAAAAACAAACAAAAAAACACAACATGTCCACAGCCAGATGCTAAAAGCTCTGAGCCAGTTAATAGAATATCTATGTTTAGGATAGATTACTTCCCTTTGAAATAATCTTGTGACTCAGCTGGAAACAATCTATCCTAAACATAGAAAAAATGGATTATCCAGCCAAAAATAGTTAAGGATAATTGGGGCCAGGAATTCTCTTTATTTTTGTTATTCCCATCAATTCCAAGGGAAATAAAGCACCAAAGAGGACAAACGGAATATGCATTAACGAGTGTCTTCAGAATATTTCCTCAAACAAAACAAAAATATGTGGTTATTAACCTGGTCCTTCTCTACTGTCATTCATTACAGCCGTATTTTGCAAAAACCATATGGATGACAATGGAATACCTTGGACTTACTAAAGTGGCTCCGTTTACAGCTGCAATGTGGATGTGTTATTTTTACTGGAACACATCAACGCTACCTACAGCACTTAGTATGTATCCATTGATCTCACAAATATATTTTTCCCATTCCCATCAATAAAGAGAATTTTAAAAATCAGTCTGCCTTTACATGGGAATGGCATCAATAAGCATTTACAGTCATGGTCCTAGGCTTTGTTAAAGTGCTTGCTCTCTGTTGTAATACAGCACACAGGATGCTTCATATTCTGCACAATGTCACTCTGGTTCTATATAGAGAGAGAAAATGACATACAAATTGGAACTGGTGAATATAAAGCCCAAGTACTCTGGATGGCCTTGTTACACACTTTTGAACTAGAGGGTGGAAGATAAACCTACCAAGATTCATGGGCCAGATCATCAGAAAGGGTCTTAGGAGCCTGGTGATTTTTAGGATATCCCCTCAAAGGAAAAGAGCAGGTTATTATACCTTGTATATGCTACCTCTAAGAAAGAAGTACATAGTTTGGTTAGTCTATTTGGATTTCGGAAGCAGCATATATGACATTTGAGAATACTGCTCCAACGAATTTATCAGGTGACTTAGAAGGCTGCCAACGTTGAGTAGAGTCCAGGACAGGAGAGAGCTCTGGAGAATGTCCAGGCTAAGAGCTGAGGAACCTGCAAAGAGGTTCACAGACTAAAGACTTATCCAGAGGTCAAACCTATGATTCCAAACCAATAAAAAGAGTAGAGATAAAAATAATTCTGATTTCATAATTTATATAATACAATTATGTTCTATATATCAATAGTATTCTGTTTTGTGCTTATATAGATGTAGGTAATGAATACCACTATGAATCAGATTCCTGCTTTATTCAAAAAGAGCAAGTAATAATACAGTTTACTGTGAATACATTCACAATTAGCTAGCTTCACTGGTTCACTTTACCACTTTAGACTATCATCTTAAAAATAAGAGAATGATATAACTGGAATAGCATTTTCTTTATTCTGTGCATGTATATGAGACTGCATATAGAAGTGAAAACATTTTTAAATATTTTGTTAGAAGTGAATTATACTTAATTCAGTAAAAAAGTCAGTAAAGGCATACTTGTCCATCTGATCTTTTAGACATCTTTACAAATGTACACACACTGCTTAAGAGCATTGTCTCTGAAGTCAAATATATGTGGGTTTATATTTTGCACTACCACTAACCATTCGATATTTTATTCATATTCATTTTCCTAATAGTACAATCAATGTTTATAGAAATTTTATAGTTAATGGAATTATGTTATTCTTAAACAGAACACTTCAGTGACTAGCACTGTGTCTAGAACATAATAAAAGTTTAACACATGTTAACTATAATTATCATTACTATTATTATCTTGCATATATATATACACATTTTATGACTTATATTTGTATATATATGACATATATACATATATATGAACTCTCACTTGTAGTCTATAATATATGCATACAAACACACACACTCAAAAGGACAGATTGTTTTAGCATAATGTGGGATGGTCATTTAAATTCTCCACTTGTATTCATTTAATAAATAACTGCTGTCCTAAGGCTAGGAATAAACCAGACCTGGTCTCCATCTAAATGAGCCTACCTTCTATTTCAGAACAAGGAAGAAGCATAACTATACCTATAAGCATCCTCATGATTTCATCTTTTATTGTACTTTTACTTTTCCTCTTCCAAAGGATATTCGGAATGCATACAAAACATACATGCCCCAGTTTGAGATTAGTTACTAAGAATCAATCACTACTTTATGCTTAGCTCCAGAGTTCCTGCAACTAATACACCAACATTGTGTCACCTGGAATGACTGCTCCACACAGTTTCAGATGCATATCTGAGCCAAAGAGTCGAATCGTCTCAATATCTCCATTATCTCTTTATATCCAGTTAGAACGACACTTATTAGGAAATAAAAATTGAAAACCTTTTCATATTACAACCACCAGGTAACATAAATAACAGGCCAAGCACTATCTTCAAGTCCGCCAAGTGCCACATTCAACGGAACGCACTCCAAAAACTCAAGTCATTTAAAGATATGTGTATCTATAACTGCATCTCCCAAAACATCAAAGGTAGATCCAATCCATGATTCCCAGCACTGAGGTGCCATTCCTTAGTAAGTCATTCCCCTTCCTGTTTTTGTGCTTAAACCCTTCTTTCCCACACCAAAATTCTCCTTGAATTCCAGACTACATAGACCCTTCTTCAATTATTTATCTTATATTATACATTTATCAGTTATTTAGGGAAGTAACTTGGAACAAGCCAAAGCCCCATAAGGACTAGATAGATGCTTAACAGTTCATTCTAAAGAGACACATATTTTCTTAAGGTTCCCACAATTTTCTTGGAAATCAAACATTCATTTGATAACCAAAGAAGATGCTCCATATAAAACTCCTGACTGATTCTAGAAACATTTCTTTTTCACTGAAGGTTTTCCAACTATTACCATATTTATGCATTTATTTATTATTATTAAATAATTTAATAATTATTTATTAAATCATTATTATCATGATGATGATAATAATTATACAAACAATTCTAATGTTAGCATCTACTGCCTTTTAAATGTGATAAATTCATATGAATAGTTCGTAAATTTATATGACTAGGTCACCAGAGTTCAACTAAGAATCAGAACTAAGGGATACTATATGTTATGAAAATCAAATGTTCGCATTACTTTTGTATTACCTAAGTACTCTGTAAATTTTGAGAAATTGACATGCAAATTTAAGCCCTTTTTCATCCAGGAACTTACTTCTCTGTGAACTCTTTTCTTTCATAAAAATTTAAATCAAAAGTTACATAAGACCATGTAAAGCAATTATACTCCAGTAAAGATGTTTAAAAAAAAAGTTACATAAGGCATTCTGTTAATAGTCAACTCTAAGAGATAAAAAAAAAAATGGTAATAGCTCCTCAGCCTTTCTTGACCAGAGTTTTCACAATATGGTTTTCAGTTCAATACTTGGACTACATTTATTTGGGGGTTTCCATCTGTAAAACTAGAATTCACTCAACAAATATCACTCATTGTGTGCCAGGCACTGTTCATGAACTAGAGGACAACTAAGTTTTTACTTAACATTTTCTATGTATTAGTTTATTTAATCTATACAGCAAATTTTGTGGCAGATATTCTTATCTTTGTTTTTACAGCTGAGAAAAATAATTTTCGGCAAGATTGAGGAATTTTTCACGAATATATAGCTAATATATGGCATAGGTGAGATTTAGCCCTAAATCATATCTGACTTCTAAGTTCTTTCCAGCTACACAAAATGTTTTCACAGAAGAAAGGAATATTAACCAAAACCACATTGCTAAAAATAACAATTCAGTGTGTCTAAGACGGTAAATGAGAACAACATGTAAATAAAAATACAGGCATTTAGACATTGAAGGTACTTATTCCTTTTACACAATAGGAAAAAAGAATGAGGAAGCAACATAAATCAAAATCAGTATGTTTGTATCTGGTAGGACAAGATTATGCTTTTCACATGGGAAAAATACTAGAGTAATCATAATTTAAACAAGTTTATTCTCCCTCTAATATCACAGTAGCAGGGATCCAGGAGACTCCTATCTTATTAATGTTTGGTTGTGGCTTCCGGTCTCATGACCCGAACAATAAATCTTTCAGAATTCCTGCTGAAGCTTCAGCCATGGCCCCTGCCTTCCATCTATCAGGGTGAAGGGGTGGAAGAGAAGCATAAATTTGTTCCTTAATGACATTTCTTGGAAACTAAACGTAGCATTTCATTTACTTCCTACTGGCCTGAATTTTGTCACATTTCAACACCTGTTTGCAAGAGAAGCTGGAAAATGTATTCTTTACTCTAGACAACCAGGTAACAGTTAAAAATTGGAAGGAAATGGATTGTGGAAGGAGAGGAAAATGGACATGACAGCCCGAGTTTCTGCTTCAGTATCCAAACCAAACTCATTATCATTCTCCGTGGCTAGTTTTTCCTATTGTCATTATTAATAGCATCATCCCTTTTTCCTTCATTAAGACTCAAAATCTCCTTGTAACTGCATTTTAGGGAGGTAAAGTAGAAAAGTGAGAGCTTGTAGAATCAAACTATAGGACTGGAGTTGCAAGATAGTCCTCTACTTGCAAGTTCTTTTTATCCATAAAAGTGTTCTAACTTCTTTCTGCCTCAATTTCTTCTTTTCAAAACTAGGAAAACCAATGGCATGTGACTTTGAGAATCACAAACATATAATTTAAGATATTTAGCATTGTGCTTGACACAGAGTAAGTTTTCATTAAATATCAGCTTATTATTATTCCCGTCTTAATTCTGCCTCTTCTTTCCCTTCATGATCCACACCAAGTCAGTTGCCACATCCTTGAAAGTTAACTAAAATTGTATTAGCAAATGTGCTCCTTGTCCTTCGCCGTGTCCTGTACTCAGTTTTCTTTCATTAGTACTCACATACCTAGCCCTCTAAACTGACCTCCATGCTTCCATTCTTTCTTCCCTGAAAGCCATTCAACTCAACATGTTAGAAATTCTTTCCAAATAGTACCTCTGAAGAAAAAAAAATCTCCGTTATCTACAGAAAAAGTTCAGAACATCTTATATAAAATAATACAGATGAGAACATGCAGCATAGGGCTTTACACAAAAGAAGTTAGATCCCTTCTCTCCCCAGCATCCCATTACACATGTTCTTGAGCTTGATGTTCATATGATCCAAATGCAAATTATATGATAACCTGGGTTTCTCTTTTGTCCCTTATCCTCTTATGTCTTCTTCTTAAGCAATCCCTGAGTGACTTTACTCCAGTGCCTTTCTTTATAAAGTTTCTTTTAACTAAAATGCCTACCCTGGCTTTTCCACCATCAAAATCTAATTTTTTGAAGCAAATATGGCAAAATGTTAATAACAGTTGAATCGAAGGGATTGGGTATATAGGTTTCACTATACTGTCCTTTCTGATTTCCATAATTTTAAAATTTTGATAATAAATGTTAAAAAAAATTTTAATCTAATTTGTTCCTCAAGGGTAAAACAAGTCCTCAAGTTGGAAATATTCTTTCTCTTTTCTTTTCTTCTTTATATGGCAGATGGGACGTGGCTCTCATACTATCACTTAATTTTCAGTTTGTATTGTAGCAGCTGGTATATGTATTCTGATTTCTGCTCTAGGTTGTAAGTTCCATGTGGGCTTAGTGCACACCTCACTCATCTATGCATACAATATAAACAACTCAAAAAAAGAACACTCAGGAGATAAACCCTAATATCTTAGTCAGTTCATAATGCTATAAAAATATCACAGACTGGGTGGTTTAAACAACAGTTATTTCTCACAGTTTTGGATGCTGGAAGTCAAGATCAGCATGGTCAGGTTCTTGGTGAGGCCTCTCTTCCTGGTTTATAGACAGCTCCCTTCTTGCAAGGAAAACAAGCTCTGGTCCCTCCATCTTCTTTTAAGGGTATTAATCCCATCACAGGGGCTCTGCCCTCATGAGCTCATCTAAACCTAATTACCTCCCCAAGGTCCCATCACTAAATACCAACACATTGGGAATTAATGCTTCTACATACTGAATCTTGGTAGGACACATTCAGTCCATAGCACCCAATGTCTCGCATACTTTAATTGAATTAAAAAGAGAGATATGTATCTAGTACATGTATTTGGTGAGTAGAACTGGCTTCATAAAAAATTAGTGAAGAAAAATAAAAAAATAAACAGCAAAAGCAACAATAAAACACTATAAATAAATATTTTCAACATTATAAACTAGTGAAAAATTCGGAAAAGAAAATTAAAATTCCCCATAAATTACTGACAATTTTTTAGATGATCAAAAAAATTCTGATGATTAGGATCATTCCCTACCAGATCATTTTTTACATCCAAAAAGTATCTATTAAGACTTGAACCTGAGTTTCAGTCAAGTGAAATCAACATTTATTTATCCCCACCCTCCACAGACACACATATTACATGTTCAAACTTGTGCATGTCATAGGATTCTGAGTCATAAGAGGAAAATTAAAGGTCATAACATTTGGTAAATTAAGCAAAACAGAAAATGTTTTTTAGAGATGCGGAAATTGGCTAAACAGAAGAGATACTGATTCATCAAAAAAGGAATGAATTACTAAGTATATAAGAATATATTTAGTCTCATAAATAAATGTTATCATTGAGAGATGAGCACCTGGAAGTTGTTAGAACTTTCCAGTTTCTCAGTATGCATGATAAGTATTCCTAAGTTAGTTCTCAAATATCTTACTTCACACTAAGTGTTTAGTCATTCTCAACAGATAATTTTGACTCCTTCAGTTATTCTCAAGTTAGACATGCTGTGACAGCTACCTTCATTCAAGGATTTGCGGCCCAGAGATAGTAAAAGAAAAACAGAAACCTTACTATATTTTCTGGATGTCTCATAAATTATAAATGTAAGTTCTATGTCCTGATAAATTACTTAGCCAGATTTAAAGCATGCAACTATTCAAAGTAACCATTTTAGAGTAGTATCTTGAGAAATATCATTGTAAGTAGTCCCAATTTCCACAGCAACTCTGCAGGAGAAATTCTAATTGATTTATTCTTGCTGGAAAATCTTATAATCAGGAAAGGTTACCTCTGGGTCATTAGGATGAAGGCTAACACTGAGAGACAGGAACAGTGACGGAAGCTCTGCCTATACTACTGACTGAAAGGCAGGAAGTTGCAGGATGACTTTTCTTCTTGACTTTTACCCCAGTAATTACATGTTTATAATTCATTAATTAAAGAGGCACAGGGGTCTCTTGACCTAGATAAGCACGTATATGTATACTAGCAAAGACGAAAATGAAATCTCAAAGTAGTTCCCGCTCTCAATTTCTTCCTGACTTATGGATTCTTGCCTAAAACATCTTTATTTCCATCTGGTTTTGCTTTTACAAAGATCATGTGATACATCAAAAAGGGAAATGAAATTATTTTCTGTCAGACTTTTTTTTTTATGGAGAGATAAGCTTTCCTTCCTCACAGCAATCACATTGTTTGGTTCTAGCATCATATTCACCAAAAAATGCATTTCTTCAATACAAATTCACACAGTCAGTTAAGAGAGCCTACCTTAATCCTTTCAGAGTCATTTGAGATATTCCTAGCCACCATTAAAAACTGCAAACTAAAATTAAGAAAGTCTTTGGGACTAATTGAGACAAATGTGCCATGCCTACTGATTACTGAGAAGCTGCGGGGGAAAAACTTTCTGCTTTTCACTAGGAAAGATTGGATGGTTTTACTTTAAACTAGAGTAACCTTCCTCCTCTTAGCATGGAGATGAAAGATGGAATCAGAGGGAGAGCCAGAAGGTAACAAACCTAAGAAAAAGCAGGACTTGAAAAACGGAGTAGCATCCAGTAAACACAAAATGGAATGAAAGACCCCATGTGTAGAGCAGAATTCAGGCAAGTGCTTCTCCCATAAACATGGTAGGCACCTCTATAACTTGGCATGTGTGCTAAGGCTCAGTTCTCCCTCACATTTATATTCCATACACTGGGAACTCCATGTGGTGTGGGAAATACTGAAGCAACTTCAGGAGAGGGAGCTTACAAACTTGGGCTTTGGAGTTCGAAATTTTGTCTTCTATACTTCGTAAAATTGGGCCAGTTACTTAAACTCCTAAGCTTCAATTTTCTTAACATTTAAATATTAACCTTATGGGACAATTCTATTAGGTAACATGTAAATATAAACATTATATTTTATAGGTATTATATTAAATAATACTTAACACATACAGATATTACCATGTGGCCAGCATTATTCTAAGTGCTTTCATTTACCAGCTCTTCACAACAGCACAAAGAGGTAAACACCATTACTACCTGCTGTTATACATGAGAAAATGCTAATAAATTAGAGATAACATGTGCACATTTCTTGCCCCAATGTTTCATACACAAATGGAGCTCAATAAACAAAAATCATTGCTACTTAAAATATCACCAACGTATTTTATATTGTGGGGGAAAAAAAACAGTTTCTTAAATGACGAAGTTTTGTAATTGCTGAAACTATCTAGGAAGAGAATGTAACCCGTAACAAAAATATTTGATAGAAAGGAAATATCTCAACAAATAATTAAGGAAAACTATAATGATATCTACCTGAGGACTTAATGAATTAGAAGTTGATATAAATTTGTCAAGTCTTCCTTAAAAGAGAGAGAGAGAGAGAGACTCAGTTATTCAATAAAATAGTATAACCATTGTGGAAAGGTAAAACTTCAGATTGAGAATATTTTTCCCCTCTAAGGTTTAAGACTGAGAATTTTGGTTTTTAATTCTGAAGTCAATAAAATCTCAAATCATTAAGTGTGAACACTACAGGGAATAAATATCTATCTACGCAATTCTATTTCACATATGACCAGGCTGAAGCAGTTGACATTTAATGCTTTTTGGTTTCCCTTTTATAAAAACAAAAATGGGTAAAATTCTTAGATCTATGGATTTTCACAAGCACTTGTTTCTTTCTTTTCCCATGAAGCAGGAGAAATAGCTCAGAAAAAGCAGTGGTTTTTAATCATTCTTTCTACTTCCCCTTTAACTTGTACATCTTGATAATTGTTCATAAAATATTTTGCAAAACAAGTCCCAGTTTTTTTGACAGCTACATAGTGCTGCATCAATTCTAAGTTGTCTTCTCGTAATTGTTTTTCGTTTCTCAGGTGAAATGTCAAATAGTTCTTTAACACAAGATATCTTGCTCCAAATTTGAGTTGTAAGTCTGTGAACAGTTTTGGATTACTATTTGGCCCCTTGGCTCCAATCGTAGAAACAGTTGGCCTCCACCTGGTAAAAATACTTGCTAAACTGCTCTTTGGAGTCAACCTGATTGAAAATTCGCATGTTAAGGCAGCCATCTGGAACCTGATTATAATTGGGGAAATGGAGGAGGATATCACTCCCATTGTACAATGGAGACGAAAAGTGTTTATTTCCTCTCATGCTGACTTAATTTTAAAGGGAAAGGTTAAAGTGGAGAATATGAAAAACAGAACTTTGTTCCCATATGTTCTCATTGCCTTCTCATGTAAATTTGAAGGCACTGTGTGAACTGGCAGTTCCTAAGACTGCCAATAGCAGGAACTGAAACAATCTAAAATTATATGTTAATGGGGAAAGTCTCTGGGGATGTTCAAAAATGTTCTTTTGTTTGTTTTCTTTTGTCTCATTAAGTAAATGTTGTAAATCATAGGTCAAAGTTTCTGGAATGCTTCCAAAAGCCAACTCCCTTTTACACTGAGCACAAATACCAACAGAATTATACAAAAATAATAGGAATTCACTATGAAAGAGAAAAACACTCATAGTATAACAATAAACCAGTTAAACAAAAGACAAAGCCACTAATTAAGATACTCAAACTATGATAAGGAGTAGATAGTAAAAAACAACAGATGAGAAATTAATGAAAAAATACTTACGACATGTGCCATTTTGAGGGAGAGCAAGAAAAAGAGCGAGAGCTAGAGAAAGAGAGAGAGACAGAGAGAACTAAGACCCCCAGTCGGTCCTTGCCTATGGAGAAAATCCCTAGCCTTCAATCATAAATGCAACTCTGACTTGCCATCAATTTGATGAAGCCATTCCAAAAACTACTCCCCAATCCCAGGAGAACTAATAAACCCACCCACGGCAGTCCTACTGCATGGCTGGTATAGTTGTATTTCATATTTATGTCATTATGCCTTGTACTATAGGAAAGTGTACACATGCCACTCAACTATAGATATCACAAATATTCATTGATCACATTCTAGCTACCAGAGAAATTTCCCAAGGTCTTGGTAAATGCTGGTGAATGGTCCTGCCACTGGGGATTTTACTGGCTACTGAGGGAGACAGACAATAAACAAACAGTTAAGTAAATCTGTGAAGAAATGGTCAGGAAATGTATTAATTTGACCAACTAGTGCAGCATTCTACATAGAGAGAGCAGACGGCAAAGACGTGTGACTGAGAGTGAAGAGGGTAGCAGAGAGCTGCTGAAGAGTTGGTGATGGTCACCACACGAGAGCTACGACCTGATTCAGAGGGCCTTGAATGCCAGGCTGAGGAGTTTAGGCTTGATTTTCTAGTCCAGAATCTCAATTGGTAGGGACTCAGAAATGTACATTTTAACAAGCTTCCAGGACGATTCTTCCTAAATCATCCAGCCTAATCAGATAAATAACCTTTCTGCCATTATCAGAGATCATTAACATAGCTGATATATTATTTTTCCAACACTATATACAATTATTATTTTTTCATAGTCTTAGAATGATACATTATTGAATTTATGTCAGTGATTTTTCAATTGAAACACGGAATTGCTATCTCTATAGGTGAAAAATGTTCAAATATCAGTAGTTACATATAATTCCACCTATTTACTAAAATTTCAAGACTATTTAAGAAAATAATATCAAATATTTCAGGGCTTATATATCTTGGACCTTATTAACATAGAAGCTATCTCACAAACCCTTCAAAAATTGTCTTAATGAATCAATGTATTCAGTACACATTCATGTGTCCCACAAATACTAGTTGAGTGCCTAATATCGACAGGCACTGTTTTTGACCGTAGAGACACCACAATGAAGCAGATAAAAATCTCTGTTCTCAAAGAGTTTATATTAATAACATGAATAACTTTTTTAATGGCTTCAAGCAGAAAAAACTGTACTGTAACTTTGTCTTGGCCCTGAACTGGCGGAATTACTTTGAGAAAAATATCCAGGGCTCTATTTCATGACATAAAAACTTTTTATTATATAATCTCTACATATCACCCACCATGAAATTCCCAGATTCTGTTTTCACCCAGATTTCATAAACTCCCATACTTTTCTCAGATTTTTATGTCAATAATTTATTAATATCCTACTTTACAATACTCTGTATTTGCATTTTGCTTACTCTCTTTGAGTTCCATTTTGCTTACTACTTCCTTTTCACTTTCTTTTTTATTTTTTGTACCTCTGACAGGTATATTTTTACTCCTTTAATTTCTTCTTATTATCACAGAGTCATAGAACTGGTATGAGACAGCAGGCAAAATAAAGCATTTGCCCAATTGTCGTTAAGGATAACAGGTCCTTGACGTTACCTTTTTGAAAGCCTTATAGGAAAAGATAAAGAACCACAAGAAAGCAGACTATATTCCCTCTGAGGAATACCTCCTTGACCTGAACAAATTGTGCTTTCTTTGGGCTTAGTGTTTCCAAAACACAAACAAAAGGAGAGAAAACAAGCAAAAAACAAATATATTGGTTTCAAATATTTACAAAGGCACACTAGTTTTACATGTTGTTTTGTTTTCATCTTAAATTTGAGGCCTTTAAAATAACAAGTTTAGCAGGCTATAAACCAAAACAGTGTTAAGAAGTATTTTTAAAAAGGCAAAATATAATGAAGAATAAGCTAATTACAATGACCGTCCTCTTAAAATAACTTGAAAGAATAGAGGAAGGGCAAGGAAGGTACTAAAGTATCTGTATTGATAAATATGATTATTCACTGCTTTTCTTTCATTTACAGACATTTAGTCAGTACAGCAGTCAGAAAATCAATACATAAGTTTTAAGTGTCTTCTATGCCTCAGGTACTCTAAGGGAGACAAAAATAAAAGGATAAATAAAACATGTCCCCGGCTCAGAAAGATCTTCTAGGTAAGTTCCCGATTTCCATAGTTTGTCCTCCAGGAAACTGAGGAGGAAGCAGTAAATTTTCGGGGTCTATGGGGAGACAGGAGGAGGTGGGGCAGGGGAGGTTCAAATAAGGATTAGAGAGCCTCAGGACAACATAATAAGTTTTCAAAAATTTTAAATCCCCAAATTTTCTACTCCATGCACTTTTCTAGGTGGGACTTTAACCCGAATAACTTTGTGCATGGAAATGGTTTCTCCTGAGTGCAGAAAAGGCTGAATGAGCCGCCACCCATCCTGTGTGTGCCTTGAAATTCCTTTTGGCTGGTTGTCAAGATGAGTCAGTAGGTAGAAAGCCTCAAAATCAGGCTCTAGGCAAAGTGCAGATGTAATCAAGGAAATAAATTCTTTTAGAGATTCTTATCAATCCATTGATGCCCCGTATCCTCCTCTATACTTACACTGCCTCCAAGAGAGTAAACCTTTCCTAAGCAAGACTGTGGGAATAATTATAATGGAATTGGGTGGCTTCCACTACCACTTACCCTTCAACTTAATTAGAGAAAAAAAAATCTCTGGAGGATTTTGAAATAAGTGAATAAAATGAGGATTAAGAAATATATGCATCTGGGGCTTCCCTGGTGGCACAGTGGTTGAGAATCTGTCTGCTAATGCAGGGGACATGGGTTCGAGCCCTGGTCTGGGAGGATCCCACATGCCACGGAGCAACTAGGCCCGTGAGCCACAACTACTGAGCCTGCGTGTCTGGAGCCTGTGCTCCGCAACAAGAGAGGCCGCGATAGTGAGAGGCCCGTGCACCGCGATGAAGAGTGGCCCCCACTTGCCACAACTAGAGAAAGCCCTTGCACAGAAATGAAGACCCAACACAGCAAAAATAAATAAACTAATTAATAAACTCCTACCCCCAACATCTTCTTAAAAAAAAAAAAGAAATATATGCATCCTCTTTAACAGAAGAAAAGATGTATTCGTAAGTCACAGAAGGATAGTTTTCCTTGACCCTTTCTGATGTTGCCTTGATTAATAATTCTTATGGAAGATGGTGGAGTACGAGGACATGTGCTCACACTCCCTCTTGCGAGAGCAGCATAATCACAATGAACTCCTGAACAGTCATTGACAGGAAGACACTGGAACTCACCAAAAGAGATGCCCCATATACAAAGACAAAGCAGAAGCCACAATGAGATGGTAGGAGGGGCACAATCAAAATAAAATCAAATGCCATAACTGCTGGGTGGGTGACTCACAAACTGGAGAACACTTACACCACAGAAGTCCACCCACTGGAGGGAAGGTTCTGAGCCCCACGTCAGGCTTCCCAACCTGGGGGCCTGGCAACGGGAGGAGGAATTCCTAGAGAATCAGACTTTGAAGGCTACTGGGATTTGATTGCAGGACTTGGTGAAACAGAGACTCCACGCTTGGAGGGCACACACAAAGCAGTGTGCACATCGGGACCCAGGGGAAGGAGCAGTGACTGCATAGGAGACTGAACCAGACCTATATGCTAGTGTTGGAGGGTCTCCTGCAGAGACAGAGGGTTGCTGTGGGACAAGGACACTGGCAGCAGAAGTTCTGAGAAATACTCCTTGGTGTGAGCCCTCCCAGAGTCCACCATTAGTCCCACCAAAGAACCTGTAGCTACAAGTGCTGGGTGACCTCAGGCCAAACAACCAACAGGGAGGGAACTCAGCCCCACCCATCAGCAGACAAGCAGATTAAAGTTTTACTGAGCTCTGTCCACCAGAGCAACAGCCAGCTCTACGCACCACCAGTCCCTCCCATCAGGAAACTTGCACAAGCCTCTTAGATAGCCTCATCCACCAGAGGGCAGAATGCAGAAGCAAGAACTACAATCCTGCAGCCTGTGGAATGAAAACCACATTCACAGAATGACAGACAAGACGAAAAGGCAGAGGACTTTGTATCAGATGAAGAAACAAGATAAAACCCCAGAAAAACAATGAAATGAAGTGGAGATAGAAAACCTTACAAAAAAAGATTTCAGAATAATGATAGTGAAGATGATCCAGGACCTCAGAAAAAGAATGGAGGCAAAGGTTGAGAAGATGAAAGAAATGTTTAACAAAGACCTAGAAGAATTAAAGAACAAACAAACAGATGAACAATGTAATAACTGAAATGAAAACAGACTAGAAAGAATCAATAGCAGAATAACTGAGGCAGAAGAATGGATAACTGACCTGGAAGACAGAATGATGGAATTCACTGCCATGGAACAGAATAAAGAAAAAGGAATGACAAGAAATGAAAACAGCTAAGAGACCTCTGGGACAACATTAAACACAACAACATTCACATTATAAGGGTTCCAGAATGAGAAGAGAGACAGAAAGGACCCGAGAAAATATTTGAAGTGATAATAGTCAAAAACTTCCCTAACATGGGAAAGGAAATAGCCACCCAAGTCCAGGAAGCACAGAGAGTCCCATACAAGATAAACCCAAGGAGAAACATGCTGAGACACACAGTAATCAAATTGGCAAAAATTAAGCACAAAGAAAAGTTACTGAAAGCAGCAAGGGAGAAATGACAAATAAGATACAAAGGAATTCCCATAAGGTTAACAGCTGATTTCTCAGCAGAAACTCTACAAGCCAGAAGGGAGTGGCACAGTATATCTGAAGTGATGAAAGGGAAGAACCCGGAAAGGATCTCATTCAGATTCGATGGAGAAATCAAAAGCTTTACAGACAAGCAAAAGTGAAGAGAATTCAGCACCATCAAACCAGCTCTACAACAAATGCTAAAGGAACTTCTCTAAGTGGGAAACGCAAGAGAAGAAAAGGACCTACAGAATCAAACCCAAAACAATTAATAAAATGATAATAGGAACATACATATCAATAATTACCTTAAACGTGAATGGATTAAATACTCCAACCAAAAGACACAGGTTCGCTGAATGGATACAGAAATAAGACCCATATATATGCTGTCTACAAGAGACCCACTTCAGACCTAGGGACACATACAGACTGAAAGTGAGGGGATGGAAAAAGATACTCCATGCAAATGGAAATCAAAAGAAACCTGGAGTAACAATATTCATATCTGATAAAATAGACTTTAAAATAAAGAATGTTACAAGAGACAAGGAAGGACACTACATAATGATCAAGGGATCAAACCAAGAAGAAGATATAACAATTATAAATATATATGCATCCAACATAGCAGCACCTCAATACATAAGGCAACTGCTAACACCTATAAAAGAGGAAATCGACAGTAACACAATAATAGTGGGGGACTTTAACACCTCAATTACACCAATGGACAGATCATCCAGACAGAAAATTAATAGGGAAACACAAGCTTTAAATGACACAACAGACCAGATAGATTTAATTGTTATTTAGAGGACATTCCATCTGAACACAGCAGATTACACTTTCTTCTCAAGTGCACATGGAACATTGTCCAGGATAGATCACATCTTGGATCACAAATCAAGCCTCAGTGAATTTAAGAAAGTTGAAATCATACCAAGCATCTTTTCTGACCACAACGTTATGAGATTGGAAATCAATTACAGGGGAAAAAACGTAAAAAACACAAACACACGGAGGCTAAACAATACATTACTAAATAACCAACAGATCACTGAAGAAATCAAAGAGGAAACAAAAAAATACTAGAGACAAATGACAATGAAAACACGACAATCCAAAACGTACGGGATGCAACAAAAGCAGTTCTAAGAGGAAAGTTTATACCAATACAATCCTACCCCAAGAAACAAGAAAAATCTAGAATAAACAATCTCACCTTAAACCTAAAGGAACTAGAGAAAGATGAACAAACAAAACCCAAAGTTAGTAGAAGGAAAGAAATCATAAAGATAAGACCAGAAATAAATGATACAGAAATAAAGAAAACAAAGATGAATTTAACTAAAAGCTGGTTCTCTGAGAAGATAAACCAAATTGATGAACCTTTTGCCAGACTCATCAAGAAAAAGAAGGAGAGGACTCAAATCATTAAAGATAGAAATGAAAAAGGAGAAGTGACAATGGACACCATAGAAATACAAATCATCCTAAGAGACTACTATAAACAACTCTTTGCCAATAAAATGGACAACATGGAAGAAATGGACAAATCCTTAGAAAGATATAACCTTGCAAGACTAAACGAGGAAGAAACAGAAAATCTGAACAGACCAATCACAAGTAATGAAATTGAAACTGTGATTAAAAATCTTCCAACAAACAAAAGTCCAGGACCAGATGGCTTCACAGGTTAATTCCATCAAACATTTAGAGAAGAGCTAACACCCATCCTTCTGAAACTCTTCCCAAAAATTGCAGAGGAAGGAACACTCCCAACCTCATTCTATGAGGCCACCATCACCCTGATACCAAAACCAGAAAAAGATATTACAAAAAAAGAAAATTACAGGCCAATATCACTGATGAATATAGATGCAAAAATCCTCAACAAAATACTAGCAAACAGAAGACAACAGCACATTAAAGGGATCATACACCATGATCAAGTGGGATTCATCCCAGGGATTCAAGGATTCTTCAATATGCACAAATCAATCAATGTGATACACCATATTAACAAATTGAAGTATAAAAACCATATGATCATCTCAACAGATGCAGAAAAAGCTTTCGACAAAATTCAACACCCATTTATGAAAAAAACTCTCCAGAATGTGGATATAGAGGGAACCTACCTCAACATAATAAAGGCCATATATGACAAACCCACAGCAAACATCATTCTCAGTGGCGAAAAACTGAAAGCATTTCCTCTAAGGTCAGGAACAAGACAGGGATGTCCACTCTCACCACTATTGTTCAACATAGTTTTGGAAGTCCCAGCCATGGCAATCAGAGAGGAAAAAGAAATAAAAGGAATCCAAATTGGAAAAGAAGAAGTAAAACTGTCACTGTTTGCAGATTACATGATACCACACATAGATAATCCTAAAGATGCCACCAGAAAACTCCTAGACCTAATCAATGAATTTGGTAAAGTTTCAGGATACAAAATTAATAAACAGAAATCTCTTGCATTCCTATACACTATCAAGGAAAGATCAGAAAGAGAAATTAATGAAACACTCCCATTCACCACTGCAACAAAAAGAATAAAATACCTAGGAATAAACCAATCTAGGGAGGTAAAAGACCTGTATGCAGAAAACTATAAGACACTGATGAAAGAAATCAAAAATGACACAAACAGATGGAGAGATATACCATGTTCTTGGATTGGAAGAATCAATGTTGTGGAAATGACTATACTACCCAAAGCAATCTACAGATTCAGTGCAATCCCTATCAAATTACCAATGGCATTTTTCACAGAACTAGAACAAAAAATCTTAAAATTTCTATGGAGACACCAAAGACTCAGAATACCCAAAGCAATCTCGAGGGGAAAAAAATGGAGCTGGAGGAATCAGGCTCGCTGACTTCAGACTATACTACAAACTTACAGTAATCAAGACAATATTGTACTGGCACAAAAACAGAAATACAGATCAATGGAACAGGATAGAAAGCCCAAAGATAAACCCACGCACCTATGGTCAACTAATCTATGACAAAGGGGGCAAGGATATACAATGCAGAAAAGAGAGTCTCTTCAATAAGTGGTGCTGGGAAAACTGGACAGCTACATGTAAAAGAATGAGATTAGAACACTCCCTAACACGGTACACAAAAATAAACTCAAAATGGGTTAAAGACGTAAATGTAAGGCTTTCAAACACTATAAAATTCTTAGAGGAAAATGAAGGAAGAACAACCTTTGACATAAATCACAGTAAGGTCTTTTTTGACCCACCTCCTAGAGTAATGGAAATAAAATCAAAAATAAACAAATAGGACCTAATGAAACTTCAAAGCTTTTGCACAGCAAAGGAAACTATAAACAAGATGAAAAGACAACCCTCAGAATGGGAGAAAATATTTGCAAATGAATCAACGGACAAAGGATTAATCTCCAAAATATATAAACAGCTCATGCAGCTCAATATCAAAAAAAACAAACAACCCCATCCAAAAATGGGCAGAGACCTAAACAGACATTTCTCCAAAGAAGACATACAGATGGCCAACAAACACATGAAAGGATGCTCAACATCACTAATCATTAGAGAAATGCAAATCAAAACTACAGTGAGGTATCACCTCACACCACTTAGAATGGGCATCATCAGAAAATCTACAAACAACAAATGCTGGAGAGGTGTGGAGAAAACGGAAGCCTCTTGCACTGTTGGTGGGGATGTAAATTGATACAGCCACTATAGAGAACAGTATGGAGGTTCCTTAAAAAACTACAAATAGAATTACCATGTGACCCAGCAATCCCACTACTGGGCATATAACCCAGAGAAAACCGTAATGCAAAAAGACACATGCACCCCAATGTTCATTGCAGCCCCTTTTGCCTGGTCATGGAAGCAACCTAAATGCTCATCGACAGAGGAATGGATAAAGAAGATGCGGTACATATATACAATGGAATATTACTCAGCCGTAAAATGGAAAGAAATTGGGTCATTTGTAGAGACGTGGATGGACCTAGAGATTGTCACACAGAGTGAAGTAAGTCAGAAAGAGAAAAACAAATATTGTATATTAACACATATATGTGGAATGTAGAGAAATGGTACAGATGAATCCGTTTGCAAGGCAGAAATAGAGACACAGATGTAGAGGACAAACATATGGACACAAAAGGCGAAGGGGTGGTGGTGGTGGGATGAACTGGGAGGTTGGGATTGAGATAGATGCACTAATATGTATAAAATAGATAACTAATAAGAACCTACTGTATAAATAAAATAGAATTCAAAAAAATCAGTGGACTTTGAGTAAAGTGGATTATCCTCCATAATGTGGGTGGGCCTCACTCAATCAGTTGAAGCCCTTAATAGAACAAAGACTGACTCCTCCCAAATAAGAAGGAATTCTGACAGCAAACAGCCTTTCGAACTGAACTGCAAAATTGATTCTTCCTATACATCCACTCTGCAGATTTTGGACGTGTCTGCTCCATAACTGCATGAGCCAATTCCTTAAAATCAATTAATATCTCCTCTCTCTCCGCACCCCTCTCTCTCTGTTCTGTTTCCCTGGGTAACCCTGACTAATACAGTTACTATCAAGACAATGAATCAGTGTAGATTGGGACCTCTCGCCATTTCACCTTAAAGGCAAAACTTAACACCCAGGTATGATTCTCAAAGTGCTGCACATAGAGAGGATTTCCTTCTTCATTGTCTTTCAGGGACATGCTGATGGGGCTGTGATGTTAGAACTCTTCCCTTCCTGCTGGTGCCATACTAGACAGAACTATATTTGAGTAAGTTCTTTGTTAAATATGTTGCACATATTTTCTCCTTTTCATTCTCTTAGTGATATCTATAAATGAACAAAAATTCTTAAATTTAAAGTAGTCCAATTTATTATTTTTTCATTTATAATTAGTTCTTTTTTCTATTTAATAAATCTTTACATATATTGGATTCATGAATATTTTTGTCTACATTTTAGTAAAAATGTTTTGAAGTCCTGGTAATGGACGTGTGGGAAAGTCAAGCAAATCCCTCAAAGCAAGTATACAACTGGAAAAAATTACTTTTAAAAATTTCACTGCACTAGAAATTTACTAAAGGGGACAATAAGTTTAGAAGTGCATTTACATGAAAACTGCTAGTGGAAAGTTTGTGGCTTTCTTGCCTGGATGCTGTCCTGTTTTGCTACTTCAGCCCTCACTCTCAGCTCAGGCTACAGACACCTGCCCTCTTTCTGGCTGGACAGGATAGACTCACTTCAGTGTGGCTGATAGAGCAGATAAAAGTCTATTTGGGGAGTGATAGGGCCATAGATACATTGAGTTTATAAACCCTCTATGCATCCCTGCTGACTACTAACCAGTGCATGTTGGATGCCCCAGATAACCTAGAGAAAATTTGAAGCCTGAAGAAATCTGTAAACTTACTGAACCATTCAGTGTTGTATATTGTGGGGTAAGATATTTCACATTTGAAATTAAGGCAAGGTTATTGCTTACTAAAACCAACAGCATTTAGAAGAACAAAACAAATTTAGAGCTGCTACAGAACAAAGGTATACATGTGGACCATTTCGATTCAGTGATTTACTAGACATCTTAGGTAATGCAGTAAGGCAAAAAGGGAAAAGAACTTGATTTTAGCAAGGTAGTATATTTCTAAAAGATACAATTTGATATACAAAGAGTCAATTGTATTTCTACTATATACTAAAAATCCCAAAAGAATATTTTAATTGTTCATTTACAATAGTGTATAAATATTTAGAAATAAATCTGACAAAAAAAATTCTTATGGGACAAGAAAGGAAATAATTGATTTGAGCTGTGATAATCGCATCTGGCCTGTGGATGAAGCCTCTCTCGCTTCCTTTCCTTTTTATTTACATTTCTAAAATAGCTCACTAATTTACGATTGCTCTTTAAAACTCTGAGAAATAAAAATGTGAAAACAGGAAATGACATAGAGAAAAGAGTTAACATTTGAGTTAGTTTGAGTTAACATTATAAATGTGCCAGACTAGCGACTCTTAAGAAGGCTGGCCAATGTGGGAATGTGAGACACTGGAACTGATTGGTGGGAGAATTTGAAACCACTCAAATTATATCATACATTTATCAATCTACCTATTCCATGCATGGGCAGAGTTGGTCCTTACTTGAAAATATTGCCTACAGAGGGAAGCAATAAGCTAGAAGAAGCTGGGCAATGGTAGGACGTGATATCTATTACCATCTAACAAAGTGTCATAATATGTACTCTCAGTAGTAAAAGACATAAAATATAAAATTCTTAAAGTCAGACATTCTCTCCACTTGTGGGAAATAAGCTAGAGAATGCCAGCACATCAACTGGAAAACAACAATTTCCCAAAGAACTGGAATCACTGCTAATAATCAAATACTTCAAACAAATCATAAAAATAATAAGGTTTTGGAATTTGGTTAGAACTAATATAAGTCATAAAACCCGAAAAAATATACTAACACGCCAACAATTCACAAATTGTCATTAAGGTCTTCTGTGAGAAAGTTTTTCATTCTTGCTAATTCATGTATCTAAAAAGGAAATGTCTTTTCATGTGTGTTTATTCTGGAATATTGGAAAATTTTTAAGAAATTAATAATTACTGTTTTAGAGAAAAACAGTCATATAATTCAAAATACAAACGCCTCACTTATAAGAAAATGTAATGAATAGGCTAGCTTGGATATTTAAATATTCTTAAACACACAACTATAAACTTTATTTTTGCTCACATAGGTACACATAAATGCATTTCCGTGCAGTAGAAACTGATAGAAGTAATTATCTCCATGTAATTATACTTAAATACAGAAAAATTTCCTCTTTATTTTACTTGTTAAATAAATATTCCCGAGTACTCTGTCCTTAGAATTCTGGTCTCCTCATTCCATAAATACCATCTCCATGCAATTTTATCCACATGTAGTATAAACACTATATGAAATCACTGTTGTTGCAAGTCCCTGAGATCTTGGCATTGTCTGTTCATGCAATATGTCTTGCTCCATTCTGATTGATGCAGAGCCCTAAAATTATATCAACACTTTAAGAGAAAATAATTTCCCCCAAAATGTCCACAGCTTAGAACTATGCCTAACCACATTCAAAACAACAGTTTGATTCTATCAAGTTAGCAAAAAGAATACTCATTCTACACAGAAATCACTCATTCTGTCAACAAGTTTTGAGTGCCTACCATACGTCAGGCACTATGTCAAGATTTAAGACTACAACAGTAAATAATACTTAGCATCTTTCCTAGTTATTTTGGAACCACATTTGATGAATCAAAAATGAAATGATTCTGTTTCATGTATTGGTGAATACTATTAGCTAGATAAGCCAAGAGTGGTAGGAAGAATACCCGGCCTCATGTAGGGTAATAGAAAGTGTTTGGTTTTGCTTTCAATTTTAAGAGGATAAGACATTAAATTTGATACTTGAAAGGTTAGAGGAGCTATCCAAATTGGAGGAGTTTAAAGTAGTTAGGAAATTCGAGACAGAAGAAGCAATTTGTGCATAATCTTTGGAGTCCAGAGAAAGAATGTCACGTCTGTGGGGGCTGCATCATGAAGAGCCCTGTACACTGTAGAAGACTGACTGCTTCTTGTTGAACTGAGTAGCCAAGGCAAGCAAGCTCTCTATCCACCAGCCTGAGCGAGTGAGTGAGTGTATGTCTGTGTGCATGTGTGTGTGTTCTTCTTCCCTGTAGTAATATATGAGGAACATGTTATAGGTAATTTATTTCGCACCTATGATTTTCTTGGAATAGCTGTTACCCTAGGCAAAACCATGTATTTATTGCTCTCAAAGAACACTCAGAGTGTTACAGGTGAAGGAAGGTGATGAGAAGAGTGATGATATTAATAAAGTCAGTTATGTTCAGGAACAGATAAACTACAGAAAGTCCACTCCTCAGTCAACTGGAAAGTTACTGTTGTCATTTGAGCCTCCAGTTTATTCTGTCCAATTTGTCCTCTTTGCTGTCATCCTTTCCACACCCTTCCCACACTTCTAAGTCCTCATGACCTTACCCTAATTCCTAGCAAGATCTGATTTAAAGAACAATCTTCAGCTCATTCACTGCAAAGCAGAAAGAATAATAACTTAAATAACTTTGGTTTATGGTACTACAATCTTCCTTCAAAAAAATCTATCTAAAGTTATTTAAAAGTTTTGTATTTCTGGATAACTTTATTTTCTGTGGAGGAAGGAGTGACCATTTGAACAAACAATCTAAGAAACTTCTGTCTTCAAAATTATTATAGACCACAAGTGTGTCCTTGGGGGACCTAGGGAAATCACTGAATATTAAAACTCTGTACATGAATCTGTACTAATACATTTTATATGTATTGAAGAGGCCCCATGAGAAAAACATGGCACCAACTAGTATGCTATTACAATAAATCAGAGAAGAAACAGGTGAACAAAAGCAGTGGAAATAAGAATAAAAAAGAGTCATAAGCTTGAGAGATTTCAGAGTTAAGAACACAGACTAAACTTCAAATTTCTGGTTCGAATGTAAGGAGCTTGGAAGTCACCACTGTATCCGAACAAGTAGAATACTGAACGAACTGTAAAATCAACAACTGTCTTTAGATCCCTAAGAGAAGTGAGGTCACAGGGAAAATTGCTACCTCGCCCCCAAATTGTAGAGATATAAAGGCAAATACAACTTACCAGAATCACAACTTAACAGAACAGAAACCTCTTGGAAACCAGTACCAGGGTAGGAAAACCTGAACTGTAATTGACAAATTGCCAGGGTGTCGTTAGTTCATTTACTTGTGACAGTAGATTTTAATGTCTTCATTTTTAGATAAGAAGATTTAAGCTCCCTGAGTTGCTTGACCTTCTGTTTCCCTACACTGCTTACTAAGACACCTTTGACAACTTGATCTTCAGAGGGTAGAAGAGGCCTGAATTATGACATTCTGTTTAGTGGGTGGCTCTGAAGGAAATGTGACATTTGGAAAATGGGAAGTCTTGGGAGGCCTCTGAGCCTTTAAGGAAGAATGTACCAAAAGACAGAAGAGGTAACTCTCAGAGGGGCGGTAGGATGGTGCAAATAATACTTCATTCACTTCAAACTAGGGCAATTCTCTTTAACAGGACTGGCCTCAGGTCAAATAAAAATAAGTCAATGATTATTCAGTTATGTCAGCTGCCCATTTGGCAAACACTATGGTGAGTAATAAAGCCCTTTCTATATTCTGTCAATGGTCCATGACTGCCCTTAATGAGAAATCTTTGGGTTTGCAGTATTTTTAAAGCTAAGAAAGAGGAAGGACAACTGATTCTCATTTATTTTGCATGTGACCCAAGTTATTTGAGTCAACACCTAACAATATAAATCCAATACCCTGACTGCTAGATCTAAGCTTACCTAAAAGAAATTTTCTAATTTACATAGAACATATTTTCAATTTTAAAATGAGTGCAACCCTGATATCCTGGATACGTATGGGATTCATGGTAACATTTCACATAGAAATAACTTCAGCACACAGAGAGATAAAGCAAAGACTTTGTTGTGAGGAACGTTGAAAAGTCCTGGGAGACTTTACCTAGAACAACAATGAACTTCTGGCAATGTGGTGAGTTATGAGACTAAACTGCTTCACTGGATCCATATAGCAGAAACATGAGAATTTCAAGCCCCCCAAATCAGTGGAGATTTTCAAACTGGGCTTAGGAGAATATATTTAGCCATGTTGTGGAAACTGAATGGGAGGGGTAAGAGCAGCAGGCTAGGAAACCTATTACCAAGGTCTAAGTAAGATTTCTTCATGGTCTGAACTCAGGGAAGGAGGAGTGTACATTCAAAAACCTCACAAGGGGGAAACCTTCAAGATGGCAGAGGAGTAAGATGTGGAGATCACCTTCCTCCCCACAAATACATCTACATGTGGAACAACTCCTACAGAATACCTACTGAATGCTGGCAGAAAACCTCAGACTTCCCAAAAGGCAAGAAACTCTCCCATGTACCAGGGTAGGGCAAAAGAAAAAAGAAAAAACAGAGACAAAAGAATAGGGACGGGACCTGTATCACTGGGAGGGAGCTGTGAAGGAGGAAAAGTTTCCACACACTAGGAAACCCCTTCACTGATGGAGATGGGCGGGGGGCGGGGGGGGGGAAGCTTTGGAGCCACAGAGGAGAGTGCAGCAACAGGGGTGCAGAGGGTGAAGCGGATAGATTCCTGCACAGAGGATTGGTGCTGACCAGCGCTCACCAGCCCGAGAGGCTTGTCTACTTACCCGCCGGGCTGGGCGGGGGCTGGGAGCTGAGGCTCGGGCTTCGGAGGTCAGACCCCAGGGAGAGGACTGGGGTTGGCTGCGTGAACACAGCCTGAAGAGGGCTAGTGCGCCACAGCTAGCTGAGAGGGAGTCTGGGAAAGAGTCTGAAACTGCCTAAGAGGCAAGAGACCATTGTTTTGGGGTGCACGAGGAGAGGGAGTTCAGAATACCGCCTAAACGAGTGCCAGAGATGGGCGCGAGCTGTGGCTATCCGCGCAGACACCAGAGATGGGCGTGAAATGCTAAGGCTGCTGCTGCGACCACCAAGAAGCCTGTGTGCAAGCACAGGTCACTATCCACACCTCCCCTCCCAGGGGCCTGTGCAGCCCGCCACTGCCAGGGTCCCATGATCCTCAGGCTGTTGCAACGTCATGCTGGCCTCTACCGCCACAGGCTTTCCCCCCATTCCGTACCCCTCCCTCCCCCCCAGCCTGATGAGTCAGAGCCCCCTAATAAGGTGCTATTTTAACCCCAGCCTGTCTGAGCGAAGAACACACGCCCTCAAGTGACCTACACGCAGAGGTGGGACCAAATCCAAAGCTGAACCCCCAGAGCTGTGCGAACAAAGAAGAGAAAGGGAAATTTCTCCCAGCAGCCTCAGGAGCAGCAGATTCAAACTCCACAGTCAACGTGATGTACCCTGCATCTGTGGAATACAAAAATAGACAACGAATCATCCCAAAATTGAGGCGGTAGACTTCGGGAGCAACGGTAGAATTGGGGTTTGCTTTATACATCTAATTTGTTTCTGGTTTTATGTTTATCTTAGTTTAGTATTCAGAGTTTATTATCATTGGTAGATTTTTTTATTGATTTGGTTGCTCTCTCGCTTTTTTGTTTTCTTTTTTTATATATAGGTATATATTACTTTCTCGCTTTTTGTGAATGTGTAAGTGTATGGTTCTTTGTGTGCTTTTGTCTGTAGAGCTTTGCTTTTACCATTTGTCCTAGGGTTCTGTCTGCCCTTTTTTTATTATTACTTTTTAATCTTTTATTTTTAATCATTTTTAAAATTTTAATAACTTTATTTTATTTTATTATTTTTTCTTTCTTTCTTTCTTTTTTTCTCCCTTTTCTTCTGAGCTGTATGGCTGAGAGTGTCTTAGTGCTCTGGCCACATGTCAGGCCTGTGCCTCTGAAAGGGGAGAGCTGAGATCAGGACATTGGTCCACCAGAGACCTCCCGGCTCCACATAATATCAAACAGCGAAAGCTCTCCTTGAGATCTCCATCTCAACGCTAAGGCCCGGTTCCACTCAATGACCAGCAAGCTACAGTGCTGGACACCCTAAGGCAAACAACTAGCAACAAAGGAACACAACCCCACCCATTAGCAGAGTGGCTGCCTAAAATCATAATGTCACAGACACCCCAAAACACACCACCCGACGTGGTCCTGTCCACCAGAAAGACAAGATCCAGCCTCATCCACCAAAACACAGGCACCAGTCCCCTCCACCAGGAAGCCTACACAACCCACTGAACCAACCTCACCCACTGGGGGCAGACACCAAAAACAACGGGAACTACGAACCTGTAGACTGCAAAAAGGAGACCCCAAACACAGTAAGATAAGCAAAATGAGAAGACAGAAAAACACACAGCAGATGAAGGAGCAAGGTAAAAACCCACCAGACCAAACAAATGAAAAGGAAATAGGCAGTCTACCTGAAAAAGAATTCAGAGAAATGATAATAAAAATGATCCAAAATCTTGGAAACAGAATGGAGAAAATACAAGAAATGTTTAACAAGGACGTAGAACAACTAAAGAGTGAACAAACAATGATGAACACTACAATAAATGAAATTTAAAATTCTCTAGGAGTCAATAGCAGAATAATTGAGGCAGAAGAACGGATAAGTCAACTGGAAGATAAAATAGTGGAAATAACTATCACAGAGCAAAATAAAGAAAAAAGAATGAAACGAATTGAGGACAGTCTCAAAGACCTCTGGGACAACATTAAATGCATCAATATTTGAATTATAGGCAAATGCTAACAGCCATAAAAGGGGAAATCGACAGTAACGCAATCATAGTAGGGGACTTTAACAGACTTTCACCAATGGACAGATCACCCAAAATGAAAATAAATAAGGAAACAAAGCTTTAAATGATACATTAAACAAGATGGACTTAACTGATATTTATAGGACATTCCATCCAGAAACAACAGAATACACTTTCTTCTCAAGTGCTCATGGAACATTCTCCAGGGTAGATCACATCTTGGGTCACAAATCAAGCCATAGTAAATTTAAGAAAATTGAAATCATATCAAGTATCTTTTCTGACCACAATGCTATGAGACTAGATATCAATTACAGGAAAAAAATCTGTAAAAAATACAAACACATGGAGGCTAAACAATAACTACTAAGTAACCAAGAGATCACTGAAGAAATCAAATAGGAAATCAAAAAACACCTAGAAACAAATGACAATGAAAACAAGAGGACCCAAAACCTATGGGATGCAGCAAAAGCAGTTCTAAGAGGGAAGTTTATAGCAATACAGTCCTACCTCAAGAAACAACAAACATCAGAAATAAACAACCTAACCTTAAACTAATTAGAGAAGGAAGAAAAAAACCCCAAAGTTAGCAGAAGGAAAGAAATCATAACGATCAGATCAGAAATAAATGAAAAAGAAATGAAGGAAATGATAGCAAAGATCAATAAAACTAAAAGGTGGTTCTCTGAGAAGATAAACAAAATTGATAAACCATTAGCCAGACTCATCAAGAAAAAAAGGGAGAAGACTCAAATCAATAGAATTAGAAATGAAAAAGGTGAAGTAACAACTGACACTGCAGAAATACAAAGGATCATGAGAGGTTACTACAAGCAACTATATGCCAACAAAATGGACAACCTGGAAGAAACGGACAAATTCTTAGAAAAGCACAACCTTCCAAGACTGAACCAGGAAGAAATAGAGAATATAAATAGACCAATCACAAGTACCAATCACAAGAAATTGAGACTGTGATTAGAAAACTTCCAACAAACAAAAGCCCAGGACCAGATGGCTTACAGGCGAATTCTATCAAACATTTAGAGAAGAGCTTACACCTATCCTTCTCAAACTCTTCCAAAATATAGCAGAGGGAGGAACACACCCAAACTCATTCTATGAGGCCACCATCACCCTGATACCAAAAGCAGACAAATATACTACAAAAAAAGAAAATTACACACCAATATCTCTGATGAATATAGATGCAAAAATTGTCAACAAAATGCTAGCAAACAGAATCCAACAGCACATTAAAAGGATCATACACCATGATCAAGTGGGGTTTATCCCAGGAATGCAAGGATTCTTCAATACATGCAAATCAATCAATGTGATAAACCATATTAACAAACTGAAGGAGAAAAGCCATATGATAATCCCAGTAGATGCAGAAAAAGCTTCTGACAAAATTTAACACCCATTTATGGTAAAAACTCTCCAGAAAATAGGCATAGAGGGAACCTACCTCAACTAAATAAAGGCCATATATGACAAACCCACAGCCAACATCGTTCTCAATGGTGAAAAACTGGAACCATTTCCTCTAAGATCAGGAACAAGAAAAGGTTGTCTACTCTTGCCACTATTATTCGACATAATTTTGAAAGATTTAGCCACAGAAATCAGAGAAGTAAAAGAAATAAAAGGAATCCAAATGGGAAAAGAAGAAGTAAAGCTGCCACTGTTTGCAGATGACCTGATACTATACATAGAGAATCCTAAAGATGCTACCAGAAAATTACCGGAGCTAATCAATGAATTTGGTAAAGTAGCAGGATACAAAATTAATGCACAGAAGTCTCTTGCATTCCTATACACTAATGATGAAATATCTGAAAGAGAAATTAAGGAAACACTCCCATTGCAACAAAAAGAATAAAATACCTAGGAATAAAACTACCTCAGAGACAAAAGACCTGTATGCAGAAAAGTATAAGACACTGATGAAATTAAAGACGATACAAACAGATGGGGAGATATACCGTGTTCTGGGATTGGAAGAATCAACATTGTGAAAATGACTGCAATACCCAAAGCAATCTACAGATTCAGTCCAACACCTATCAAACCACCTATGGCATTTTTCACAGAACTAGAACAAAAAAATTCACAATTTGTATGGAAACACAAATGACCCCAAATAGCAAAAGCAATCTTGAGAAAGAAAAACAGAGCTGGAGGAATCAGGCTCCTGGACTTCAGACTATACTACAAAGCTACAGTAATCAAGACAGTACGGTACTGACACAAAAACAGAAATACAGATCAATGGAAAAGCATAGAAAGTCCAGAGATAAACCCACACACATATGGTCACCTTATCTTTGATAAAGAAGTCAAGAACATACAATGGAGAAAAGACAACCTCTTCATAAGTGGTGCTGGGAAAACTGGACAGCTACATGTAGAAGAATGAAATTAGAACACTCCCTAACACCATACACAAAAATAAACTCAAAATGTATTAAAGACATAAATGTAAGGCCAGACACTACACTATCATCTTAGAGGATAACATAGAACACTCTATGACATAAATCACAGCAAGATCCTTTTTGACCCACCTCCTAGAGAAATGGAAATGAAAACAAAAATAAACAAATGGGACCTAATGAAACTTCAAAGCTTTTGCACAGCAAAGGAAACCATAAACAAGATGAAAAGACAACCCTCAGAATGGGAGAAAATATTTGCAGACAAAGCAAATTACAAAGGATTAATCTCCAAAATTTACAAGCAGCTCATGCAGCTCAATATTAGAAGAACAAACAACTCAATCCAAAAATGGGCAGAAGACCTCAATAGACATTTCTCCAAAGAAGATATAGAGATTGCCAACAAAGACATGAAAGGATGCTCAACATCACTAATCATTAGAGAAATGATTACTATTTATTATTATATAATAATAATAATATTATTATTATTATTTTTGTGGTATGCGGGCCTCTCACTGTTGCGGCCTCTCCTGTTGCGGAGCACAGCCTCTGGACACGCAGGCTCAGCAGCCACGGCTCACGGGCCCAGACACTCTGCGGAAGGCAGGTTTTTGAGCACAACTCTCTGACTCCAAGAAAAGGTATTCCTTTCACTGCATCGAGTTTCCATTTTATGCTCCTCTTTTCATCAAGCATCTATTAGCTTTTTCTAGATAGTAGTTCTTATGTTTGCATATTATTTTAAAATTACTTTTCCACATTTAATACCCTAATTCTCATCCTTATTTTCTAATGTTTTAATTACTGTAATAGACTCCTGACTTGATCATCTATTTCTATTCTCTTTCTTCCAAGCCAGCTGACATGGTACTGGTGGGTTTACATTCTTAAGACATCACTTCTACTTGGCTACTCCCTTATTCAAAAATATTTATTGGCTCCTTCCAAGCTTTATAGTAAACTTTCTACCTTGGAATATAATTCCCTTCACCATCTTGTTTCAATCTATTTTTCTAAGTATATCTCCCATTTTTCCCAAATACACACAGTCCTTGAGCCAAACTCATCTGTTCATGGCAACTCACCATGCTGTCTCTTAAACTTACCTGTGTCTGTAGGGATTCCTGCCTCTGGTTCTCAGGACATGCAATTTGCTTCATCTGGAAAAGCCATAAATGCTACTCTGTACTGAATTCCTATGATCCTCCAGGAACCATGTTTGGAGTTTTACAGACATTATTTATAATCTTCAAAAGAACATTGTAAACAAAAAACAACCCAAATGAAAAATGGGCAGAAGATCTAAACAGACATTTCTCCAAAGAAGAAATACAGATGGCCAATAGGCACATGAAAAAGATGTTCAACATCATTAATTATTAGAGAAATGCAAATCAAAACTACAACGAGGTACCACCTCACACTGGTCAGAATGGCCATCATGAAAAATTCTACAAATAACAAATGCTGGAGAGGGTGTGGAGAAAAGGCAAATCTCCTACACTGTTGGTAACTTCTTCGTATCACATTTCTTATATATAAAAGCATGTAAAAACCATAGGTCTCTCCTCTGAACTCCTTAAATCGTGTGTGTGTGTGTGTGTACAATTCTTTTGACATTAACTGTAAACCTCATGTACCATAGTTCTCTTTTCATGTATAGCTGTAGTGTTGCCCTAACTATATTTTATATTCTTAAAGAGTATCATTTTTCATTGTGACTACAGTTCAGAACTTCGGTAGAAATGTAAGTAGGGTTGAATAGGCAGAGAAATCACTTGACGATTGGCCAGGGAAAGGATAATTCAATGGAGACGTGAACTTATTCTTTAGCTAGCACAATGAAGGGCGAGATAAATACACAGTCATTGGAACAGGTTCATTTCTCTTCCTGCTCGCATCAAGCAGACAGTAATGTCTCTCTAACCCATATGTGGGTAGAATATAGAAATGACAACAAGAGTGAAAATACAGGAACGGGGTTAGCGTTTTTGTGACTGCTTTCAGGCTTTCACGTGCTTCACGTGGTACGGGAAAAGGAGGAAATAACCAGATTAGGATTCACGTAGCGTGAGTCATAGAAAGGGGGCCAAAGTTGGTACATACAGTGAAGTTCTGCAATGGCTGGGTGACGTCTGAATCTTAAGGCAGCGTTCACAGCAAGAGTTTGCACGGGGTGAGATGAATGGATTTTGCAGAGGGAGGTACCCCAGGAAATCTTAGAGTCCATACGCAGGCCAAACACGTAATATCGAAAAGCCACTTGCAGTTATTTAAATAAAAATGATTAAAATTAAATAAAATATAAAACTTAGTTCCTTAGTTGTACTAGCCACACTTCAAGTGTTCACTAGCCACACGCAGCTAGCGGACGCTGAACTGGGCTGTGCAGATACGGAACATTTCCTTTCACTGCAGAGGAGTTCTGACTAAAGTACCAATAACATACAGTATTTCAGATTTCTGTTTCCAAAGCCTACAGCGCGTCAATTAGTATGAGTAAGAAGTTGGCTAATTTAAATAAATTGCAGTAAGTTCAATTAGTACTATAAAAGTGGTGCCAGTAAACTTTTGTATTTTTCACAGAATATTACTTTCAAGTTAGGATGGAGTTGAAAGTACTCGATGCAGTTGTGTTTGAATTCGGCATTAACATATTTTTTTAAGTTGAGAAAGGGCTATGTGGCAACAAGAACAGCCCAAGGTTAATGACGAAAGGCATGAAGTTTCACAAAATGGGAAATAGGATGTGATTCCTTTTGATTCGGATTTAGAATAAACATAGGAAAGAAATGTAAAATTTAGGAGAACGGTGGATTGAGATCAACTAGTGTAGGCTTAAAAGTTTGTCTTGAATTTAAACAATGGATGTGTCATAAGAAACGTTGCCATTTGCTCCTTGGGAATATAAATCTTCCAGCCCCATGATGCCAGATTGAATAAGCGTGTCATTAAAAGAAAAGAGGAAGTAAGATTCTTTAAGGGACTGCTCCAATAATCAGGGAGAGAGAGGGAACTATGTGTCTGGATAAGGGAGTTGGCAAAGGAAGTGGAAAGGGAGAAAAGGATTTGAAAGCACTTTTGAGTGCCATCGAACTATATTAAACATAGGAAGAAAGGAAGAATCAGAAATGGCTCAGATTTCAAGTGTGAGGGATGAAGAGAATTATGCTGTTGCGCAGGGGAATGGGGGAGGGCTCATCAGGAACTACGGTGAGTTCACTTTCAAACACTTTCACTTTGAAGTGCTGTAGGACTAGCCACAAACTGAAGTGGGGGTGGTCTATGTGGAGGTAAACATTTGGGGTAAACAGCTTCATCTCGTGATCGTGGAACCCTAAAGAGGAAACGAGATTGCCTGGAGAGGGAACAGGGGATTTAAAAGACAGAAACATGAAAAAAAACTGGCTTTAGAAATGAGTATGAGAGGAAGAATTTAGCGAAGACAAGGTGAGAAGGTAGAAAAGGAGAATAGCCCTAGCATGAAGCCCTAGTGAGAGAGGCTTCAGAGGAATGAGTGCTTAGCAATCTCCAAATCTGCAAAGAATTCAAGGACAACTCCTAAAAGAAAAAGGATTGGATGATTTGGCAAACGTGAATGGCTGTTGAGACATGTTGGTAGAGGCGGATGGGTGGGGTTGCATGACTGATACAAGGAGTTATTTAAATAAGAGCTGATAAGGAAGTAAGTCACTATTTTGTTCTTTTTCTTTTTTTCTTGTATCTCCAACACATGTTCCCACTCTTGTTATTTCACTGAGAAAACAGAAGCAACCAGAGGAGACATTTAAACCCTTCCACCGTCACACCTAACCTCTAACTGCTTCTGTATTTCTTTACTTTTCCTTCTCTCGTTACTGTGAATGAACTGTCTGGTGTTCTAATAGAAAACAACCATCCACGGTGCACTACATCCCATCCCTCATCACCTACTCAAGGATATCACTTTAACAATACCATCCCTTCTCTATTATGTGCTATCAAATTTTAACATTTTTCCTCTCCACTGTGTCTTTCTCATCAGCATATACAAAACCATCCTTTCTTTTTTTAATTGGGGTATAGTTGCTTTATAATGTTGTGTTATTTTCTACTGTACAACAAAGTGAATCAGCTATATGTATACCTATATCCCCTCCCTCTTGGACCTCCCTCCCACCCCCTCTGTCCCAATCCTCCCACCTAGGTCACCAAAGAGCACCGAGCTGAGCTCCCTGCACTATACAGCAGGTTCCCACTAGCTAAGCTATCCGTTTTACACATGGTAGTGTATATACGTCAATCTCAATGTCCCAATTCATCCCTCCCTTCCCCCTGCCCTGTGTCCGCACATCATTTCTCTACATCTGCATCTCTATTCCTGCCCTGCGAATAGGTTCATCTGCACCATTTTTCTAAATTCAACATATATGTGTTAATATACGATATTTGTTTTTCTCTTTCTGACCTACTTCACTCTGTACGACACAGATGGACCAAAAGCAGCCTCGTTTTTTTTTTTTTTGCAGTACGCGGGCCTCTCACTGCTGTGGCCTCTCCCGTTGCAGAGCACAGGCTCCGGACGCACAGGCTCAGCGGCCATGGCTCACGGGCCCAGTCGCTCCGCAGCACGTGGGATCTTCCCGGACCGGGGCACGAACCCGCGTCCCCTGCATCAGCAGGCGGACTCTCAACCGCTGCGCCACCAGGGAAGCCCCAGCCTCTTTTTTTTAAACATCTTTATTGGCGTATGATTGCTTTACAATGGTGTATTAGTTTCTGCTGTATGACAAAGTGAATCAGCTATACATATACATATATCCCCATATCCCCTTCCTCTCGTGTCTCCCTCCCACCCTCCCTATCCTACCCCTCTAGGTGGTCACAAAGCACTGAGCCGATCTCCCTGTGCTATGCGGCTGCTTCCCACTAGCTATCTAGTTTACATTTGGTAGTGTATATATGTCAATGCTACTCTCTCACTTCATCCCAGCTTATCCTGCCCCCTCCCCATGTCCTGAAGTCCATTCTCTACGTCTGCGTCTTTATCCCTGTCCTGCCCCTAGGTTCTTCAGAACCTTTTTTTTTTTTTTTTAGATTCCATATATATGTGTTAGCATACGGTATGTTTTTCTCTTTCTGACTTACTTCACTCTGTATGACAGACTCTAGGTTCATCCACCTCATTACAAATAACTCAATTTCGTTTCTTTTTATGGCTAATATTCCAATTGTATATATGTGCCACATCTTCTTTAACCATTCATCTCTTGATGGACACTTAGGTTGCTTCCATGTTCTGGCTATTGTAAATAGAGCTGCAATGAACATTGTGGTACATGACTCTTTTTGAATTATGGTTTTCTCACAGTATATGCCCAGTAGTGGGATTGCTGGGTCATATGGTAATTCTATTTTTAGTTTTTAATGAACCTCCATACTGTTCTCCATAGTGGCTGTAACAATTTATATTCCCACCAACAGTACAGGAGGCTTCCCTTTTCTCCACACCCTCTCCAGCATTTATCGTTTGTAGATTTTTTGATGATGGCCATTCTGACTGGTGTGAGGTGATACCTCATTGTACTTTCGATTTGCATTTCTCTAATGATTAGTGATTAGTGATGTTGAGCATCCTTTCACGTGTTTGTTGGCAATCTGTATATCTTCTTTGGAGAAATGTCTATTTAGGTCTTCTGCCCATTTTTCGATTGGGTTTTTTTTTGTTTTTTTGATATTGAGCTGCATGAGTCCCTTGTATATTTGAGGGATTAATCCTTTGTCAGTTGCTTCATTGGCAAATATTTTCTCCCATTCTGAGGGTTGTCTTTTCATCGTGTTTATGGTTTCCTTTGCTGTGCAAAAGCTTTGAAGTTTCATTAGGTCCCACTGTAGTTTTGTTTTTATTCCCATTTCTCTAGGAGGTGGGTCAAAAAGGATCTTGCTGTGATTTATGTCAAAGAGTGTTCTTCCTATGTTTTCCTCTAAGAGTTTTATAGTGTCTGGCCTTACATTTAGGTCTTTAATCCATTTCGAGTTTTTTTTGTGTATGGTGTTAGGAAGTGTTCTAATTTCATTCTTTTACATGTGGCTGTCCCGTTTTCCCAGCACCACTTATTGAAGAGGCTGTCTTTTCTCCACTGTATATTCTTGCCTCCTTTATCAAAGACAAGGTGCGTGGGTTTATCTCTGGGCTTTCTATCCTGTTCCATTGATCTATATTTCTTTTTTTGTGTCAGTACAACACTGTGTTGATTACTGTAGCTTTGTAGTATAGTCTGAAGTCAGGGCGCCTGATTCCACCAGCTCCATTTTTCTCTCTCAAGATTAAAGCAGCCTTTTTTGATCAACTTCCCCTACCAGTTACCATGCTAGTCCTCTCATTTCCTGTACAGGAAAGCACCTTGAAAGCAATGTCCATTGCAGTCTCTACTCTTTCTCCCCTCCCCCCCCCCCTTTTTTTGTTCTTTTGGGTTGTTTTTCCACTCTTGACAATGCCTTGAAACCACTATTATCCAGGACAATGTTTCTAAATTCTGTATCACCTCTAGAATCAGTCAACAGGGGACACTTCCCTGGGCCCTGCAACTTGGAAATTCCTGCTCTTCACAGGCTGAGCTTCTCCCCAGTGGAGCAAGGAGTTCAGGGGCCAAGGGGAAATGCCCACCTGGCGCCTACACTCCTCTTGTAGCCCACACTCCAGGCAACCAGAACCCCATAATTTCTTGCTAAGATCACTTAAACCCACTTCAGGTTCTGCATGGGCCTCTTCTGTGAGTCTGACTACTCGGGAGTAGATCACACCACTGACATACTTATCCCTACGCCAGAGAGCTTGCCAAAAGGGATTGCCAAAAGGCAGCCTGTCTGTCGGCTGTTAACAGAGCTTGGCCAGGGCTTGCCTGTGCAAGAATTCTCGTGGCAGAGCACTGAGTGGATAGTGGGTAGAGAAGGGGGGTAGGATCCTTACACTTTCATATTTCACTAATGAAAAGGAGGCAAACTGTATTAAATTTGAACGTGTCTTTTCACAGCATTATCAAGTTACTTTTTTAAGTAAGAGGAAAGAATTTTTAAGTTTGTAAGCTTGATTTATAACATAAATATTTAGATGTCTAGTACACATGCTTTGAATGATACTCTGGCCCTGGAAATGTTAGATGTAGGCCTTATCAGACTCAAAGATTAATTCTCAGTATATTTTTTACTTGACCAGTCAGTAGCTTTTGACAGAGTTAGTCACTCCATTTTCTTAAGACCCTTTCTTCCCTTGGCTTCTAGGAGGACAATCTATTCTGCAGACTCTTCTCCTTCCACATTAGCAGCAACTTCTCAGACTTCTTTAAATGACCTTGGACACAGTCCCTGAACCTCTTTTCTCTCTTTACATGTTCCCTTGATTATTTCATCTACTTTTGTAGCTTTAAATGTCATTATCTGCCGATGACTTTCAAATTACATTCTAGCCCTCATATGATATTACTTATATGTGGAATCTGAAAAAAATGATACAAACGAACTTATTTTCAAAACAGAAACAGATTCCCAGACAAAGAAAACAAACTTATGGTTATCAATGGGGAAAGCTATAGGGGGATAGGGGGAGGGATAAATTAGGAGTATGGGATTAACCTATACACACTACTATATATAAAATAGGTAAACAGCAAAGACCTACTGTATAGCACAGGGAACTACCCTCAATATCTTCTAATAACTTATCATGGAAAATTATCTGAAAAAGAATACATGCATATATGTATGTATGTATAACTGAATCACTTTGTTGTACACTTGAAACAAACACAACATTGTAAATTAACTATACCTCAATTTAAAAAGTTATATTCTAGCCAAAATTCTGACACTGAAATGCATGTATGGGTAGCCTGCTTGAACACTTAATGCGGCTAATAATTTTTCAAATATGATATTCAAAATCGAGCTCCTGATTTTTCTCCTCCGAATCTGCTTGTTCCATAGTATTCCTCATCTCAATATGTAGAAACTCCATTCTTAAAATTACTCAAGCCCCTTTCTTTCTCTTAAACAGTGCATCTCAAACCCTGCCAGTTCTACCTGTAACATGTGTCTGAAATCTGTCCATTTGTTACCATGGCAACAATCCAGCCTAAATCACATTGCCTTTTACCCGGACTACTGCGAAATTTTCCTAATTTTCAACATGTCATCCATAATTCTTCCGTGAACATGTTGGTTCTATCAATTTATTCCCCTGCTCAAATCCCTGCAGTGTTTTCCAAACTCTCACAGGGTTAAGTCCTGAGCTAATTTAGGAGTCCCTCAATAATCTGAAGGACCCACCCTATGCTCACTCACTCTTTTCTTCTTCTACTACTGTCCCTGCACTCACTCTACTCCAGCCACCCTGGTTCCCTGTGATTCTTCAATCACACTAGGCCAATGCCTGCCTCAAAGCCTTCACAATTTCTATTCCCTTCGCTCAGATTTGTCTTTCTCTAGATGTCTGTGTTTTTCATTCCTCATCTCTTTGATGTCTTTGCCCAAATGTTACTGAAGTGAACATTCTGCTGCACCACTAAGAGCTCCTTTCACGACTGAGACACTTGTTCTTCCAGCTACCGGCAGTTTTGGCAGCTGAGTACCTCTCCAGGGAGGGGTCCTTGACCAAAAGAGCTGCCTTGCCCAAGGTTATAACTCTCACCTGAAAGCAACCCTCATCCAATGACTGGCAACTTGGGAGTATAAACGTTAATCTCCCTTCTCAAGTACAACTTTGAAGAATCATTCCAGTTACAGACTCCCCAAAGGATCAGTTGAAGCCCTTGTTACAACTGCATATAGTTCACCCTTTCCTACTGCCAAGCTCTGCCTCCCTCCTTCCATACAGGTGTATCTGCCAAAGGTGTTCTCCACCCCTCTTCTTCATGCAAATCTGCCTCAGATTCTGTTTCCAGGAAACGTAATCTGAGAGAGTTGGTACCAGGAGTGGTCCCTTAGAAGCAGACTGTAAATGGATATTGGAACTAGATTACCCACCACCCACTCTCAACCTTCAGCCAGCTGGGCAATTAGGGCCCCATTACTGGTGGTAGGTTTATGACTGATAGCCCCCGGCTTGCAATAGCAGTTAAGTTTTTAAAAAATTTCACTGGTAGTAATCTGAGATTGGAGATCAGTGAGAGACGATATATAAGTAAGAAAAATCTCAGTGTTTGAAAGAGTTAGGGCAAGTAGAAATTATAAGGATGGTAGCATCATGGCTGTTGCTGGGAGCTATTAATTCACTGAAAAATGACAATGGAAGGCCAAGGGTGATTAATCAGAAACTTAATGCAAAGTCCAAAAGACAGAGGATCTCCTGTAGAGATGAAGGTGGAAAAAGTAATGATCAGGCATAGGACTTAATTACAAAGACAGGAGAGTCCAACAGAAGATTGAATTTTCAACCTTGGCGAGACTGTAACACCAAAGTCAAGGTCTTCATGGAAAGGAATGGGACCTAGATAATTAGAATAGCGATGCCTGAGTTGATGCATCGAAAAGTCTTGAATCCTTAGATTCTACTTGGACCTTCTGAGCTGGCAAAAGTGTTACACAATTCCCTTTTAAAAATAACACCCCCTCTTGCATGAAGACAATGCAGAGTCCTTTGTCTTATAAGGTAATATTCAATCTAATGAGGATCTATACCCACTGCTTCAGGAGACCAGGTTAATAACTATAATCTACCTATGACATAATCTGACCAGGGAAGTTCTGGACCTGCTACCAGAAGAAAGAGCCCACAAGCCAAAAGAGCTCCAGAAACTATCCAACATGTACTTGCAGGAGCTAGATGAGTATATATTTATATACATACCTATATATATTTGGATGTTAAGGGTGCTAGATCAAAGGAAGGTGGAACATAAAGCTGGATAAAGGAGAAGTATCACACAGAAGCACTTTCCTATGATACAGGATGCCGACCCCCTAGGAAACAGTACCAACATATTTTCTAAGATGGCTCTTAGAAGCCTAGATATAGTGTTGTCCCAGGGAAAATGGTAGAGGAAGGCAACAAAAGGCTCAGAGAAGTTGGCTTCCTAGATTGGAAAAATAATCAGACTTTAGGAAATGATCAAACAGATTTCCATGTATTAAAATAGTAAGGAATGCACTAGTGGGGGGAGGAATTTCAGCATTATTGAGATGGTTCTCTATAGGCAGGGGTTGACGAAAGAAAATGCAATTACAGACCTAGGTTTCCTCAAAGCAATGGGCATTATAAGACCCCAAAATAATAGAAGCCAGGTACCAGCATTTAATTATGAGCACCAAAGCAGGTGTAATATTATAAAGAGAGTAAAGGTCAAGTGGCAGCCAGCAGAGCCTGATATGCAGAGACCTATGGAAATAGTTAATAGAACAGAGTGTTCTTAAGACCAAAATAAGTGAACAGGCCATATGAGTACTCCTGAATTTAAAGAACCCCAAGAGTCAAGGATAATTATTAGAGGGATAATGTCAAAAAATGTCTTGATCCCTTATTCTGTTTCCAGAACTGAGCTATTTCTCACAGCTAGATCCCAGATACTGAAAGATCCTCATGAAGGAGAAATCTTCAACACCATGACAAATGTATAAAATGAAGATTCACTAAACAAATCCTAGGAGGTCTGATTGGACTTTGATACGTGGGGACCAGCAGTAGCACTACGGCCCTCATGTTAGAGTGGAGACATATGGGAACCAGGTAATAAGTGTATCCTGGACCACATAAATGTCACAGTGGGCCCAGTGGATTCACAGACCCAGCCAGTAATTATTTCTCAATTCCCTGAATGTATAATTGGAATGAGTATATATCACAGTTGGAATGAACATACATGGCAGACTCCCCATTTTGCTTTTTCTGGCTTGTACAGTAAGAGTTAGCATAGTGAGGAACGTCAGATGGGAGCCTCTTTTACTGCCCCACCCAGTCCCCAGCTGTCATGGTCCTTAAATGGAGTGGAGTGCCCCAGTCTTTGTGTTCCATTTCAGTATAAATATGAAGGACCATCTCAGCTTTGAAGTTCCCCAGAGGGTTGGCTAAGTTCCCTGTTGCAACTCCACTGCACTCCAATTTCTCCTTTTGCCAATATTGCTTCCTTCACTCACTTACATGGAGTACTCCAAAGAACACTTTCCAGTCAACTTTCTGCATGCCTTTTTCATATAAAAGTCAGTTTTTATGGAACTTGACCTAAAACAATTACCTTTTCAGTTTGGTCTTTCTTGGATGTATTACATAAAATTCGAATCGCTCATCCTTACCACCACCCCCATACTCCTTATGTCCATTCTCTGTTTTCTTTTTTAAACAGTTGTCACCATCTATAATTCTATATCCTTGAAATATTTAGTGTGTTTATTGTCTGTGTGAACCCCCCTGTGCACTCACACACTAGAATTTGAGCTCTCTGAGAGGAGGCATCTAATTTGTTTACTGCTGAATCTCCCATGCCTGGTACTTAACAATGTTAAATATATCAATTGTTGAATAATTGAATCCCTGCCATTCTAGAGGTAATATTTCACATTTGCAATCATTTGGGAAGGAGAATCGTGCATTTCCAAGATGGAGCAAAGAGCTGTCAAACAGCATATATCTACTGATCACTCACTATTTACTAATTATTTCAATAAACAAGATTTTCTTCTATGTACTCTCAGTTTGGAGCTTACAAACAGAAGAGAGGTACCAGAGGGCATGGTCACTGCAAAATACTCTGCCTAGTTAATGAGGATGGACAAACTGATCGGCAACAGATTCCTCTTAGGGATTTGAAAAGTAAAGAATCACCTAATGGGGGACAGTAGATGTGAAGCATATTGGAGAATATACAGATTAGGTTCTCTCTTAAAGGATGATTATACGAGAAAAAGTCAGCCATGGAAGATCAAGATATTCCTAGTGAGAAAAAAAAAGCATGAGTGAAAGCTAAGTTGGGACACCTAATTAGGAAGCAGGTAAAAGCCCAGCTCTAATAGAGAATGTGTTATGAGAAGTCATGGGAAGTACATTTGGAGAGTTGGGTGGTGCTGACTATATCATTGAGTGCATGGTGGTAGGATTAATATAGGAGACAGTGACAAATAAGAAGTTCTTTTTCAGCACGAAAAGTAGTATGATGAAACTTGAGTTTGAGGTAATTTAACATGGCACAAGCAGACAGGTTAGACTGGGATAGGGTAGAGACTAGAATCAGGAAAGCTAAATAAGAGGTGGTTGCAAATCATCAGGACTGAAGTTACTGAGGAGTAAGATAAAGAGAGTATGTAGTGGAAATGTTGCATTAAAGAAATATAAAAGGTTTTTTTTTTTAAGAGACAGAATTTGGGACAGGAAGAGGTCCCACAGGAAATAATTATCTACTTTGTCAGTTAGGCTTGTAACATTTTTTATTTCCAATAATCATTGTATATAATTACATCCTAATCCATAAAGAGAAGTATGTAGCAAAATAAAGGTAGAAATCAACTGCAATGAATAAAAATATGTATTTGCACTATCTCTTAAGATATAAGAGCTGCTTAAGGCTGGCACTGTAAACTTATTGCACCATCTGAATGTGCTAACTTGAAACACCAAGTTTTGCCCTATTCCCTCAAGATGGAAAGACGGCTCTCAGGAAGTCCCCAAAGACATGAGCTCTCTGGAGGAAATACCATGCACAGAGCTCCCGGAAGTGCACATCTGAGTACAATTAGCAAATAAGGGATAGTTTGCCTCAAATGTCATGGGAATACACAAGGATAAAGGTCATCGCTAAGGGAGCCAGGACTCAAACCACCCAGGGACCCAATGCCTAAAGTCAACACCTCCTATTAGATATGGAAAATAAATAAATAATACAGATGGCAACCTGATTTGACAATTTTCAGAAGGAGCTGAGCCACTGACGCCACTTATTGATGTCAGCCACATGTCACAATCTCAGGGGAAATCCAGCTTGATGACTATTTTAGATCCGGTAATACCAGCAAAAGAGACATCTCTAAAAACGTAGGTTAACATCTCAATACTAAAAGCAAATGGTAAATAATCACACATTATCTCAAGCTAGATGTTGAAACATAAATGTAAAATGGTGATTATTCAAACTGTTTAAAGGCTAATGTCCCAGTCTGAAGATTCAGAGAACCTGATCCAAAACAGACAGAGGAAAAATTATGACACCATATAAACTTGCAGTATTTCAGTGACCTTTAGCATTGAGGACTCACTCTTAGTATTTTACCTCTTCAATTTTCTTTCTTGCACAGCCTGTTGCCCAAAGAAGATGTTGACAATCAGGTTTGTGATTTTTTTTTTAAAGGCAACAATGTTCTTAGAAGTCATTTTTGAATGACTATTTTAGAAGACCATGATGCTCCAACAGTGTGTTTTGCTTTGTGTGTGTGTTTGGGTTGGGCAAGATACGTGTGTATCTGTGTGTGTGTGTGTATGTGTGTACACAAAGTAATCTGCCTTTTTTAGCTGGTCAATATATAAAACACTAACACGATATGGTCTTGAATAGCTTTATGTTTCTGTTTTAAAAAACAGAATTCATGGCCACATTTTTCCTTGAACAAAAACATCGAATTTAGTTACCTTTTCCTATTGACATTGTCTATCAATTTTCCCTCACTATGGAGCAAGGTTGAACAATAGAAAGGGAGTGTGCTGGTGTTATTTTTAAGGCTGAGAAAAAAAAAGGGGGGGGGTAAATATTGGGCTAACAGTTGTCATTGTATCAACAGATATTGACATAACTTCTGACTAAAACTGGGCTTTTTTGTTGATTTTTTGAGTCACTCTAAAATTTCTAGGCTGTTGAGATAGACCCACTATGACGTTGAACCTTGGAAAGAAATGCTAACCATACTGTCACCTCAGCAGAGCACATACCAAAAAGGCCCCAGGTCTCTATCAATTTTTTAAAAAGAAATAATTTTTGAACATTTCCTCTGGTTAGCACTGTGCCAAATACTGTGGAGGACATCCAAGCTAATAAGATGTTGTGCTCACTCTAGCAGAATTTACTGTTTTATTGTCATCATTTTCTTGGGTCCAGAAAGCCATAATCCCAAGTGAAGCATCATGGATTAATAGCTGTATTAACCTCAAGTCATTATTGAAGTTGTGTCCCAGGCACCCAGGGGAGAGGGATGGGAAAGAAGCCTTTCTCTTTTCTCTGGCTTTCTCCAGCCTCCCTCCCTTAAATATAGACACATCTTGAATTTTATGTCAAGATTATTTTAGTCACTGATGAAAAAAATCACATAATAATCTCATGAAGTTGATGACTAAACATTCTGGGTTACACAGAAAAGTGGACATTCATAATTTTATACAGTGTAGAAAATGCACAACTCTACTCCTGAAAGAGCTGGTCCGTTTTCGTCAGTAACCCACTTAGGAAGTCCTACTAAAACACATACCCTTTCAAAGCCAGGGTATGTCCCCACCAAAAAGCTATGGGGTATATTTACCTGAATGCAATTATACGAAGTACCTTATCCGTTCATAATTGCTACGGAACATACAAGAGTCTTTTATATTCAGGGTACTTTACATTCAGTTTTTACATAAAAACAAAAGGCAAAAAGATTTTAACAGGGGCTTCCCTGGTGGCGCAGTGGTTGAGAATCTGCCTGCCAATGCAAGGGACACGGGTTCAAGCCCTGGTCCAAGAAGACCCCACATGCCGCAGAGCAACTAAGCTCGTGCACCACAACTACTGAGCCTGAACTCTAGAGCCCGCGAGCCACAACTACTGAGCCCGTGTGCTCCAACTACTGAAGCCCGTGTACCTAGAACCCGTGCTCCGCAACAAGAGAAGACACTGCAGTGAGAAGCCTACACACTGCAACTAGGAGTAGCCCCCGCCTGCCGCAACTAGAGAAAGCCTGCGCGCAGCAAGGAAGACCCAATGCAGCCAAAAATAAATAAAATAAATTTATAAGAAAAATAAATAAAAGATTTTAACGTTTGTGATCTTGTGTTGCAGTTAGCATAGACTCGTGTTCGTGGATGAGTATAAATAAAGCAGTCATTGCAAATCTTGTTCCCTTGGGGCAGGGCCTTTGCATTCTAAAAGCAACACCATATGATTTGCATGGACCCCTCACATACCTACCTTTCCCCATCCTTACACTATCATAAAATGGCTTTGGATGGATGAAATCCAGAAAGTTTTGACTACACTTATGTATTGACAGCCTAACATTGTATGTGAAAAAGTAAACAAAGCAGGACTATGTATTGAATTTGCCAGCCTAGTTCCTTGTTCTATGAATATGCAAAAATCCACCTGTTCAGACTTTGCCCATGGTACCACAAGAACAGCACCAACATGCTGATGGACTGACTATATTCTAACATTTCCCAGTTAGGCATGTCCACAAGTCCCAAAATGTGCACTGAGAGATTTGCCTGCTGCCACAGGTAGCCAACTCTGTTTATAAGGAAAACATCACTTGCCTACCTAAGCACTTTAGGCTTCATATGAACAAAAAATTATACAACAGAATCTCTGTCCCCAAGCTTGCAGCTCATCAAGAAGGACATGGCATCTATTGGGGTAGTCAAAAGGCATGGAACATATTTAGGTGTATTTACTGTTCTTACTTTTCAGGAGAAAACAAATGACCTACTGTTACAAAGAATATTGCTTTTAATTCCCTCAGTACCAAATCAATCAAAGTCCTTCCAGCACAGCAGCTGTTGCTTAATGGCCCCAAAGAGTTAATGTATTGCTTGAATCAAACACATTTCAGTGTCTACACCAAGCGGATCCTCAATTAATGTTGATGGATTGACTTTCTCACAAGCAGTAAAAGCTCAATTTATAGAAATCGATCCCAAGAGACGAAAATAAGTAATTTAAGGGCACTGTGTGTTGAATTCTATGTTTGGCAACACAGCAATGTGTATAGATGTAAGGACTGCATGTATTTATTTCCGTTTTTTAAATCAAAAGCTGTTTTCTAGTTGGCTGACAGATACTAAGTCTCAGTCATTTTGAGTCATAATCTAAGCGTAGCAAGGCTATAAATTTGGGTGATTCAATATAAATATTCTGATAGTGATATTAGAGTGATTATGAAGAATTTCAAGACTCATATATCTAAAAACAAGACACAAGCTCGTTCATTAGTAATTATAACTTTAAATCGCTTATTAGTGAGAAACATTCTATTTGAACTGTTCATTTCAGATTATCTTTAGTGTACAGATTTTCACAACTTTCTACATTATTGTATGCTATTCTGTAAGGAAGAAGAGTAGGTTTGAAGATGTGTCAGAAGTAATCATTTAATCTGAAAGCATAAAGAATTTTCTCTTTAGCTGCCATAGCGTTGTATGGTTTTTACCCTTTGATCAGGTGACAGCTCGAAAGCACCTCCTTAGTCAAAGCAGAGTCTTAGAAAATGAGGGAATGGGCTATTGGGTATTTCAGCAGAGCATTGCTTTTACATCCTATGTCCAAACCAGAGCTGTGCTCTACATTTCAAAAAGTTTGAGCAAATAAACTGGCAAGTATCAAACACTACAAGATGGGAAGTGGAATTAGTTCAGAGAACAAGGAGTCAGGCAAAAGATCAAAAGAACTGGAGAAAAAGCTTCAGGAAGATGCTGAGCGAGATGCAAGAACTGTAAAGTTGCTGTTATTAGGTAATAGCTTTTTTTTTCTTTTGCCTTTAAAACCCTGATTTTTTTTCAATTGTGATTTATTTACTTTTCTCAAACTTTAATTTCAAGGGTATTACCATATGGGAGATTTATTATCAAAATGTGTTTGGAACTTGACTTTGTGTGCTCTATAAATATTTACTTGTTTGTTTAGCATTTTATTACATGTCTTTTGTTAAGCACAGAGACAAATATTTACTAGATGTTTCAATTTCTCTATGTCAATAATCTTTTATTATTTTTTTAAAAATCTCATGCACATTTATTATTTTATTGTACCCTAGTCATTTCGTGAATACCAACTTTTTATATGGAAAACAACCCTTTAATTACAAGTTATAAAGATTTATGTCATTTTGTTTGAAAATATGTTGAGTTGTTTGATATCAACACTAATATGTTATTTAATTACTTGTACTGTTAAAACCAATTAGTCTCAAGTTATTTGGAGAGTAATGATAAAGTACTTTAAATTATACTAATAATATTATTTAGGCTTCTGAATACTGCCTGTAATATTGTCTGTATGATTGAAAAATACTCCATTTAAATCCTTTTGGGATATTTAAATATTCATTCAGGTCAGGAGTTACATCTCTTCTATCTTTTATTCCCTCAAAATTCAGCACAATATTTTACCACAACTATAAACTTAATAAATGTTTAATGAATTGAAAGAATGAAAATAATCTAGATGCCACACATTTTTCTAAAAATTTTTAACATGTTATAGTCACTAGAAGATAAATATATTTTTGAAATAACATAAAGACCTATGAAAAGAATACAAAACAGCTTTAATTTAATCATAGCTGTATGTTTCTCCTACTCTTAGTTATACACAAAAGGACTTCATTTTATTTCAGAATTGTGAATCTTTCACACAACAAAATGCTCTCATTTGTGTGTATGTGTGTGTGTCTGTGTGTCCCTTTACTGTGTCTAATTTGCTCCCAGTAGCAAGAGTATCTCAGAAACGAACTATAGCATTCCCAGCACTTGCTCCTCCAAGCAAAGGAAACGTTTTCTCCCTTTATGCCCAAGTCCTGAGGCCTCACGCTTGCCCACAGCACTTGCAAGTAACCACCAAGAAAGGTTGATAATTTGGAAAGATGTAGGGGTCAGCCCTTACGAAACCAGAAAACAGACCTTCCCTAACACTCCAGAGTATTCTCCGAGGCTTTGATCAAGAGTCAAAGTAATAAGTGGGCATAGAGAAAACAAAAGATGGGAGGGAAAACCAAGCATTCCTGCAAATGCATTCTGTGTCCTTCTTGTACTAAGAATAATGGCACAGGAATAATGATACACTACATTAAGAACCCCTATGTTTGAAAAAAATTTCAAAAGAATAGACATTTTCAATATACCAATTATTTTTAGATTAAAGTGGTGGGCTAGATAAAGAGGAAAGGGTAACATTTTATAAGAAATATAAGAGTAGCCCCCGGCTCACCGCAACTAGAGAGAGCCCGCGCGCAGCAATGAAGACCCAACACAGCCAAAAATAAATTAAATAAAAAATAAAAAATATATCAAAGAATCTTAATGGTATTATTACATCTTTAACTTTCCTAAAACAATGACAATTGCACAAATTCGTTTCCAATGTTACCATACAATAAGCTTGGATTCATCTGGTTCCAACAGTATGTCCCTGAACTTTTCTGTCACATCTTATTTACAGAAAATGAATCAAATTCTCTTTAGCTTTTCACATTTCAATGTCCAAACACTTGACTAAATTTTCCCTTCTGGACTCTATATGAGTTCTGTATCTAATGATTAAGTTGTCCAAGTTCAAAACAATAAAGTTTTGTAACAACTCTGCTTCAATTCTCATGTTTTGAATTGAAAGCAAATTCTCTAACCTATAATCTTTATATTCAATTTGGCATCATTAAGATATCATAAAAGCATTCAGTGGAACTAAACAAAACCTTCCTACCCTCAAATCCTCTCACTAATGAAATCTATCTAATTTCTCCCATCATTGAGACAATGATTCTCACTCATCAGTCTGGTCTGAACAACTGTTTTAAGTTTATCAGTGAGCAGACGTCATGTGGGACTAACCAGGTAAGCGTTGGTAGTAATCAGTCCCTGAGTCTAGCTCTATTTTTATAAAAATTAAAAATCTGAAAAAACAGTTTCAACAGAATTCATTCTTTATGTTGATCCTCTTGTTAACCAACAAATTTCTAGGTGCTTTAACACAACTTTCCAAATTTAACATGTGCTGTAAAGTAGATGTACCATTTGGTATTACTGAATACAAGGTTTCACTTAATCTGAAGAGCTATCTATATCAAAGTGCACTTTACAACTAAAGGATCACTTTGCAGACAGATTCCCTTTTATTGTACCTTTCAGACATTCGGTAAAATTATAGAAGAGATGCAAAATCTGTTCCTAGAAGCAGGCTTCTAGGAAACCCTGGAGATGACATACATTCCTGGCTCATTTGATAACTGCTATCAAGACAATAATGTCACATACTTAAAAAAAAAAAATTAGCCTGTAAAGGTGCCCCAGGAAGAGTGCATTTTAATAAGAAAAACAAATGTTAATGAATAAGCTGTTCTCTTTTGTAAGCTTCCTATGTTAATTTTTTTTAATCTTAATTTACAAATGTTTGATTAAACTTGTATTCTATTCAAAAGAAATACATGTCATTTCATTGTGAAATCAAGGTGGATCATGTTTCTGTTTTTCCTGTCCCCTTTCCTTATATTTATTATTTCAGTTCAAATTTATTTATTTACATTACTTTTTTTTTACTTTTACAAATTTCTATCACATGAGCTAGTTAGATTCAAAGCTGTGAAGTATAGAGAAAAAATTAGTTTCGTTCTTTCTTCATATCTGAAACCTTGCCTCATTCACTCTACAATTTTTAGTTATGATATTATAATGAGCTTTTAGCCAGTGATTCCCAACATTGTCATGGACTGTTCATCACTGCTGTTCTATTCCTTTAGTTCTAAAACCATTTATTTTTTATTTTTTATGTGCTATCTTGTAGGCATCACACTATCATTTTTTTAATGGTGCCAGCTGAGTTTTATCATTTAAAAATATTATTCTAGTCATCTGGCTCTTAGAAACATGAACCTGGACGGAGTCTAAAATTTCTCAATCTACTTTAAATATATTTATATTTACTTACTAATCAACATCAAATTTTCCAAATTGGCCCACTTATTCAACAAGTGGATGTTTTAGAAGATGTTCCATTGTTTTAGTATGACAGTAGGAGAATTATAATAATTCTGACACTATGTAAAAGCCTGTTAGAAAATAACTGATAAAATAAAACTTGCAAAGCAGAATTAGCTCAATAGGTTTATCCACCTGGCAGAGTGGAGAGAATACAATTTACAATTCTGGTAGAGTAGAATGTGTTTTTAAGCCATTTGAGGTAAAATTGATTTGTTAATATTTTCATCAAGGGTTATGCTTTTTTCACTTCTCTGAATGACCTCAGCTAGACACATAACCTCCGAGAAATGATGGGTGTCAAAGCATTTGGTGAATTGTAAAAATCTAGACAAACGTGGTTTACTCTTACTGTATAACAGATTCCTAGATCTGAAATAAATTGAATGTCAGTAAATGTATACAGGTTTTCTTCCTCTTATGTACATCAGGAGGAAAGAGGACATAAGATTCATATCAAAGTTGTTATTTATATTGTATTTGTTTAAATAGGTCTTTATTTTTAAGAAGTATTTCTATATATGAGTGGGAGTGGATGCAGAAAATTGGAGGTGTTCCTGAGTCACTGGCTAGAGTATAAATTCAACAAGTGTAAGAAGCTCTGTTTTGAATTTCTATTACACCAGTAGAGTCAATGCCTGTCTGTGGATGTGATCATATACACAGATCCCCTGGAATAATTACGTTACACTTAAAACTTGCAAAGAATAATTAGCAGAATTAGAAAGAAAAACAAATTCTTTCTCATCACTAGTGATAAGAACCTTGTGAACAACATGTAGAACTTATTTCTGAATAAGGTTTCCATTTTTTTAAATTAAAGTCATTCTTTCCTTTCTGTAATATCAATACATTTTTGTTTTAAAATATTTTACAATGTTTTATTTTGTTTCTAAAGATATCAATCTTGTGGGTGCACAAATATTTTTAATACAAATGTTTAAAATTGCTTTAGAGTAAATGGAGAGAGAACAGGAAGAAAAGGTCTACTTGGAGAATTTCAAATCGTCTCAAAGCAATGAACTATTTGTACCATAACAATTTGAAAGTTCCAGAGGAAAAGCCAAATAGTTGCAGTTGTATTTATTTATAAAGAAGGCAGCTGGCAGCATCAAATAGCTTTTTACAATGTCTCTTTTTTCTAATAGGAAAAAAGTACCTAGACGAATGTTTTGCATATATTTGGTTGTTTGTTTTACATTAATTTATCTCAAATAATCAGGACACATTAACCATAGGCTCATAAGTCTCTCACATAAAAGATGCAAACCATTCATTAAGGCACTTCATATTTAGCCAAATGATGGTATTTGTTAATGAGATTAAACATCCTGTCTTGCTGAGAATAGCTCTCATTAACTATAATTTAACAGAACCTCTCTAGTTATATCACAGAACATTTTCATATTCATTTGTTTTATTCAAACCTGAATTATTGACTCAAGAGCAATACTGTACCTATAAAAACATTCATATAAGCAACATGAGCAGTTAACGAAAATCGTTTACCCCTCCATTGTGTTAGAAAGGAAAGAGGGTAGTGAAACATTTGATGGTGTAAAGGCTCCATGATACATTTTACATAAAATAAAATATACTTACAGTTAAGATTTAGATTCAAATTCAGAATCCATCTCCTTATTTAAGTTTCCTCCAAATACATCAATGTAGAATTTGCACCTAAGGAAGCAGAATTCAAGGAGAAACTGAGCGTGAAATTAATCAAGATATGAAAATCTCCATTCTCTTTACTAGATTCTGATGCTAATAAAGTAGAACTCGAGGGTTTAATTCCTGCCTCAATATTTTATATTCAAATAGAACAAATTTGCTATTTAGAATTGTTCCTCTTTTAAGGTATCTGGAAATTTCACTCTCTGACCAGCATGTGATTCTTTACTATCTCATACTTGTTCACAGTTACTGAATTTGTTCTTTAATTTCATATATTTTCCTTCAAAGTCAGCCATTATACCTGTGCGCCTCCTAAAACTCTGAAATATTCTGTCCTCTTAATCTTCTACCTTAACTGGCATTCACAACCCCAAACCTGGATAATTCCTCAATGTTCTCCATTTATTATTGTTTTAATACACTGTTCCCAACCGATTTCCTCCAAAGTGATGTTATTTAACATCTTTTCAGCCCTCAGTGCTCATCCTGTTCCAATGTAAACTCCTAATTTCCTTCACTCCCAGACGTTTTAGAATAAAACGATTTATCATTGCCAGTTTCCTGGCTGACAACCTCCAGTTTTTAGCTTTAGCTGGGCTAATAATTGTTTTACTTATTCCTACTTTTCTACTAAAATATTCCAAAAGGCAGCTCTTTCTACATTTCCAACATCATTTTCTTCTAGAACTTCCTCTCTTCCCACCTCACCCTAGGTGACCACCCCTGTGTAAGAATTTACATCACTCATCTCTCCAAACTCATTAACTTTCATTTTTTCTCTTCTGCTTCAACTAATTTTAAGGAATTGGTGGTATTCCATTTTTAATTTAAGGCTAACTTCAGCCTTTGTGCTAAAAATTCTATCCCCTTCTGTATTAAGAATTTTGCTTTATGAATTATTTTATCTCTGCCATTTTCAAAATTCTTCTCTGCTAGCTCCTTCCCCTTGGCATATAATATTTCTCTCCATTTGCCTAAAAAGCTTTTACTCTTTTCTTTGACTCCCTTTGAATTCACCTTACAGAGTTATCTTTTAAAATGTTATTATATTGAAATGCTTATAGAAATAGTCTATGGTCACTGCTTCTATGTCTATACTCTCTACATTCCATTCAGTTAATTGCAAAGCAACTTGTATATCCTTTTCTCTACTAAAAAATGATCTCTCACAGATTCCTGATAACCTGCAAATTCACAAAACTGAGACCTCAATAACTGAATCTCCCTTCTTTTTTAACTCCTGTAACACTGAAATACCTTCTCATTTTTTATATCCCTTTACTCCCCACTTCACCAAAGCTTGCTTCTTTTCTCTCCATTTGTGAGTGGTTTCACTCACCAAAATTTGTCCTTGGGCCTTTGTGTTTTTCAATCTGTACTATCTCGGACCTCATATCAGGATTTAACTATCACTTCTACAAGAATGACTACAATTTGTCCAATTTCTTGATCCATATTTGCAAATTTCTGTTATTTATCAATAACCTGATCGTACTTTGGGAGACCTCAAAATTATTTTCCAAGTTTATCTTGTTTCCAATCATCTTCAAACTTTATTTTTTTAATGAGATCCCTCATTATATTCTTTCCCATTAGATCAACATGATATTTCAATCTTCTTTAGCTCCTTTCTTTGTAATCATTCTCTATCCATTGTCCAAAGCCTGTTACAGAGTTTAGTTTTAGCTCTTCTCTGATAGAATGGGTCTCACATTTCTCTTTTCTCCACTACTCCTGTTATTGTTTCCAATCTTCAAGGAACCCCTATGAAATAGTATTTTCATTATATAGAGAAGAAAATGAGAACTAATTAAGGTAATTCAATTTATAAGATGACAAATGAGTTTACAGGAGAACAGAACCTTTCCTTTCTTTTTATAAACATCTTTATTGGAGTATAATTGCTTTACAATGGTGTGTTAGTTTCCACTTTATAACAAAGTAAATCAGCTATACATATACATTTATCCCCATTTCTCCTCCCTCTTGCATCTTCCTCCCACCCGCCCTATCCCACCCCTCTAGGTGGTCACAAAGCACTGAGCTGATCTCCCTGTGCAATGCGGCTGCTCTCCATTAGCTACCTATTTTACATTTGGTAGTGTATATATGTCCATGCCACTCTCTCACTTCGTCCCAGCTTACCCTTCCCCCTACCCGTGTCCTCAAGCCCATTCTCTACGTCTGTGTCTTTATTCCTGTCCTTCCCATAGGTTCTTAAGAACCTTTTTTTTTTTTTAGATTCCATATACATATGCATTAGCATACAGTATTTGTTTTTCTCTTTCTGACTTACTTCACTCTGTATGACAGTCCCTAGGTCCATTCACTTCACTGCAAATAACTCAATTTTGTTTCTTTTTATGGCTGAGTAATATCCCATTGTATATATGTGCCACATCTTCTTTATCCATTCATCCGATGATTGACACTTAGGTTGTTTCCATCTCCGGGCTATTGTAAATAGAGCTGCAATGAACTTTTTGGTACATGACTCTTTTTGAATTATGGATTTCTCAGGGTATATGCCCAGTAGTGGGATTGCTGGGTCATATGGTAGTCCTATTTTTAGTTTTTAAAGGAACCTCCATACTGTTCTCCAGAGTGGCTGTATCAATTTACATTCCCAGCAACAGTGCAAGAGGGTTCCCTTTTCTCCACACTCTTTCCACCCTTTTCTTTTTATCTTTGTCAGTTTAAATTACTCTCTGCATTCTAAGTTCTATGAAAACAGAGAGCATGTATGCTTTTGCTCTTCTTGAATTCCAACAGCTTAGCACGGGAAAGCATGCATGCATAATGCATGGAAGAATGACAGAGTCAGAACCTAAAATATCTCTGTATGTTGGTCATGGTGACTAAACCATAGACATACATTTGGTATTTGAAAATAGAGCTGAAAAAGAGCCATCTCATAAGGAGTTTGGGTATTTTTTGAGTTGTCTTTTTTTTTAATTCATATATATGTTCACATATAACCAGAGCTAAGGATAATATTAGATCATTGAACGTGGAAATCTACACTTTTCTTTCTTCTTGTATTCAATTTCCTATTTTTTTTTTTGTGGTATGCGGGTCTCTCAGTGTTGTGGCCTCTCCCATTGCAGAGCACAGGCTCCGGACACACAGGGTCAGCAGCCATGGCTCACGGGCCCAGCCGCTCCGCGGCATGTGGGATCTTCCCAGACCGGGGCATGAACCCATGTCCCCTGCATCGGCAGGCTGAATCTCAACCACTGCGCCACCACGGAAGCCCTTTTTTTTTAAATTATTTTTTCTTATTAGTCATCCATTTTATACACATCAGTGTATACATGTCAATACCAAACTCCCAGTTCATCACACCACAACCTCTAACCCCGCCTCTTTCCTCCCTTGGTGTCCATACGTTTGTTTTCTACATCTGTGTCTCAATTCCTGCTCTGCAAACCAGTTCATATGTACCATTTTCTAGGTTCCACATATATGCATTAATATACGATATTTGCTTTTTGACTTACTCCACTCTGTATGACAGTCTCTAGGTGCATCCACGTCTCCACAAATGACTCAAGTTAGTTACTTTTTATGGCTGAGTAACATTCCATTGTATATATATACCACATCTTCTTTATCCATTCGCCGATGGGCATTTAGGTTGCTTCCATGACCTGCCACTGTAAATAGTGCTGCAATGAACATTGGGGTGCATGCGTATTTTTGAATTATGGTTTTCTCTGGGTATATGCCCAGTAGTGGGATTGCTGGATCATATGGTAATTCTATTTTTAGTTTTTTAAGGAACCTCCATACTGTTCTCCATAGTGGCTGTATCAGTTTACATTCCCAAGAACAGGGCAAGAGGGTTCCCTTTTCTCCACACCCTCTTCAGCATTTATTGTTTGTAGATTTTCTGATGAAGCCCATTCTAACTGGTGTGAGGTGATACCTCATTGTAGTTTTGATTTGTATTTCTCTACTAGTTAGTGATGTTGAGCAGCTTTTCATGTGCTTCTTGGCCATTTGTACGTCTTCTTTGGAGAAATATCTATTTAGGTCCTCTGCCCATTTTTGGATTGGGTTGTTTTTTTAATATTGAGCTGCCTGAGCTGTTTATGTATTTTGGAGATTAATCCTTTGTTCGATGATTGATTTGCAAATGTTTTCCCCCATTCTGAAGGTTGCCTTTTTCATCTTGTTTATGGTTTCCTTTGCTGTGCAAAAGCTTTTAAGTTTCATTAGCTCCCATTTGTTTATTTTTATTTTTATTTCCATTACTCTAGGAGGTGGATCAAAAAATACCTTGCTATCAAAGAGTGTTCTTCCTATGTTTTCCTCTAAGAGTTTTACAGTTCCTGGTCTTATATTTAGGTCTCTAATCCATTTTGAATTTACTTCTGTGTATGGTGTTAGGGGGTGTTTTAATTTAATTCTTTTACATATAGCTGTCCAGTTTTCCCAGCAACACTTATTGAAGAGGCTATCTTTCTCCACTGTATATCCTTGCCTCCTTTGTCATAGGTTAGTTGACCACAGGTGCGTGGGTTTATCTCTGGGCTTTCTATCCTGTTCCATTGCTCTATATTTCTGTTTTTGTGCCAGTACCATATTATCTTGATTACTGTTGCTTTATAGTATAGTCTGTAGTCAGGGAGTCTGATTCCAACAGCTCCATTTTTTCCCTGCAAGACTGCTTTGGCTATTCGGGGTCTTTTGTGTCTTCATACAAATTTTAAGATTTTTTTGTTCTAGTTCTGTAAAAAATGCCATTGGTAACTTGATAGGGATTGCATTGAATCTGTAGATTGCTTTGGGTAGTATAGTCATTTTCACAATATTGATTCTTGCAATCCAAGAATATGGTATATCTCTCCATCTGTTGGTATCTTCTTTGATTTCTTTCATCAGTATCTTATAGTTTTCTGCATACAGGCCTTTTGTCTCCCTGGTAGGTTTATTCCTAGGCATTTTATTCTTTTGGTTGCAGTGGTAAATGGGAGTGTTTCCTTAATTTCTCTTTCAGATTTTTCATCATTAGTGTATAGGAATGCAAGAGATTTCTGTGCATTAATTCTGTATCCTGCAACTTTACCAAATTCATTGATTAGCTCTTGTAGTTTTCTGGTGGCCACTTTAGGATTCTGTATGTATAGTATCATGTCATCTGCAAACTGACAGTTTTACTTCTTCTTTTCCAATTTGGCTTCCTTTTATTTCTTTTTCTTCTCTGATTGCCACGGCTAGGACTTCCAAAACTGTTGAATAATAGTGGTGAGAGTTGCCATTCTTGTCTTGTTCCTCATCTTAGAGCAAATGCTTTCAGTTTTCACCACGGAGAATGATGTTTGCTGTGGGTTTGTCACATATGGCCTTTATTATTTTGAGGTAGGTTTCCTCTATGCCCACTTTCTGGAGAGTTTTTATCATACATGGGTGTTGAATTTTGTCAAAAGCTTTTTCTGCATCTACTGAGATGATCATATGGTTTTTATTCTTCAATTTGTTAATATGGTGTATCACGTTGACTGATTTGCGTATATTGAAGAATCCTTGCATCGCTGGGATAAATCCCACTTGATCATGGTGGATGATCATTTTAATGTGTTGTTGCATTCTGTTTGCTAGTATCTTGTTGAGGATTTTTGCATCTATATTCATCAGTGATATTGGTCTGTAATTTTCTTATTTTGTAGTATCTTTCTCTGGTTTTGGTATCGGGGTAATGATGGCCTCATAGAATGAGGTTGGGAGTGTTCCTTCGCCTGCAATTTATTGGAAGAGTTTGAGAAGGATGGGTGTTAGCTCTTCTCTAAATGTTTGATAGTATTCACCTGTGAAGCCATCAGGTCCTGGACTTTTGTTTGTTGGAAGATTTTTAATCACAGTTTCAATTTCATTACTTGTGATTGTTCTGTTCATATTTTCTATTTCTTCCTGGTTCAGTCTTAGAAGGTTATACCTTTCTAAGAATTTGTCCATTTCTTCCAGGTTGTCCATTTTATTGGCATAGATTTGCTTTTAGTAGTCTCTTAGGATACTTTGTATTTCTGTGGTGTCTGTTATAACTTCTCCTTTTTCATTTCTAATTTTATTGATTTGAGTCCTCTCCCTCTTTTTCTTGATGAGTCTGGCTAATGCTTTATCAATTTTGTTTATCTTCTCAAAGAACTAGCTTTTAGCTTTATTGATCTTTGCTATTGTTTTCTTTGTTTCTATTTCATTTATTTCTGCTCTGATCTTTATGATTTCTTGCCTTCTGCTAACTTTGGGTTTTGTTTGTTCTTCTTTCTCTAGTTCCTTTATGTGTAATGTTACATTGTTTATTTGAAATTTTTCTTGCTCCTGAGGTAGGCTTGTATAGCTATAAACTTCCCTCTTAGAACTGCTTTTGCTGCATCCCATAGGTTTTGGATCATTGTGTTTTCATTGTCATTTGTCTCTAGCTATTTTTTGATTTCCTCTTTGATTTCTTCAGTGATCTCTTGGTTATTTAGTAATGTATTGTTTAGCCTCCATGTGTTTGTGTTTTTTACGTTTTTTCCCCTGTAATTCATTTCTAATCTCATAGTGTTGTGGTCAGAAAAGATGCTTGATATGATTTCAATTTTCTTAAATTTACTAAGGCTTGATTTGTGACCCAAAATGTGATCTTCCTGGAGAATGTTCTGTGTGCACTGGAGAAGAAAGTGTAATCTGCTGTTTTTGATGGAATGTCCTATAAATATCAGTTAAATCTATCTGGTCTACTGTATCTTTTAAAGCTTGTGTTTCCTTGTTTGGATGATCTGTCTATTGGTGTTAGTGAGGTGTTAAAGTCTCCCACTATCATTGTGTTACTGTTGATTTCCTCTTTTATAGCTGTTATCAGTTGCCTTATGTATTGAGGTGCTCCTATGTTGGGTGCATATATATCTATAATTGTTATATCTTCTTCTTGGATTGATCCCTTGATCATTATGTAGTGTCCTTCCTTGTCTCTTGTAACATTTTTTATTTTAAAGTCTATTTTATCTGAGTATGCTACTCCAGCTTTCTTTTGAATTCCATTTGCATGGAATATCTTTTTCTATCCCCTCACTTTCAGTCTGTATGTGTCCCTAGGTCTGAAGTGGGTCTCTTGTGGACAGCATATATATGGGTCTTGTTTTTGTATACATTAAGCAAGCCTCTGTCTTTTCATTGGAGCATTTAATCCATTCACATTTAAGGTAATTATTGATATGTATGTTCCTATTACCATTTTCTTAATTGTTTTCAGTTTGTTTTTGTAGGTCCTTCTTTTCTCTTGTGTTTCCCACTTAGAGAAGTTCCTTTAGTTTTTGTTGTAGAGCTGGTTTGGTGGTAGTGCTGAACTCTCTTAGCTTTTGCTTGTCTGTAAAGCTTTTGATTTCTCCATCAAATCTGAATTAGATCCTTGCTGGGTAGAGTAATCTTGGCTGTAGGTTCTTCCCTTTCATCATTTTAAGTTTATCATGCCACTCCTGGTTTGTAGAGTTACTGCTGAGAAATCTGCTGTTAACCTTATGGGAGTTCCCTTGAGTGTTATTTGTCGTTTTTCCCTTGCTGCTTTCAATAATTTTTCTTCGTCTTTAATTTTTGCCAATTTGATTACTATGTGTCTTGGCATGTTTCTCCTTGGGTTTATCCTGTAGGGGACTCGCTGTGCTTCCTGGACTTGGGTGGCTATTTCCTTTCCCATGTTAGGGAAGTTTCCGACTACAGTCTCTTCAAATATTTTCTCAGGTCCTTTCTCTCTCTCTTCTCATTCTGGGACCCCTATATTGCGAATGTTGTTGCATTTAATGTTGTCCCAGAGGTCTCTTAGGCTGTTTTCATTTCTTTTCATTCTTTTTTCTTTATTCTGTTCCACAGCAGTGAATTCCACCATTGTTTCTTCCAGGTCACTTATCTGTTCTTCTGCTTCAGTTATACCACTATTGATTCTTTCTAGTGTATTTTTCATTTCAGTTATTGTATTGTTCATCTATTTTTGTTCTTTAATTCTTCTAGATCTTTTTTAAACATTTCTTGCATCTTCTCAATCTTTGCCTCCATTCTTTTTCCAAGGTCCTGGATCATCTTCGCTATCATTATTCTGAATTCTTTTTCTGGAACGTTGCCTATCTCCACTTCATTTAGTTGTTTTTCTGGGGTTTTATCTTGTTCCTTCATCTGGTATATAGCCCTCTGCCTTTTCATCTTGTCTATATTTCTGTGATTGTGGTTTTTGTTACACAGGCTGCAGGACTATAGTTCTTCTTGTTTCTGCTGTCTGCCCTCTGGTGGATGACAGGAGTTTGTTTTTTAAGTCAATCAAGATTTTGATAGGTTTTTATAATGTAAATGAGAATAATAATACTTGGATTTTTTGTCAAAGACTATCCTGGCTCTATTATAAAACAAAGATTTCATGAAGGCGGTTAAGGTAGGTAGACCATTTAGGAAATTGTCACTTCCTTGCAAACACTTGATGAGATTGTAAATTAAGGCAGAAATTGTAAGTTTGAAAGTGAGATTTGAAGGACATTAAGAGACAAAAATCAATAGAACTTGGTGACTTGACTGCCTGTGATTGTTAAATAAGAGGAATGATTAAGAGCAGAGTTGGGAATAGTGATTATTTTATTCATCGAAAGATGAATGTGAAAGATGTATGTGAAAGAGAGGACAAAGTTTCGGTTAGGGAAGAAATGAAAGGAGTACTAATTTGAGACATTCAAATTTGTGATGTTTCTAGAACAATCAAGTTGAGATATCTATTAAATAGATGAATATATGGGTCTGGAAAGCAGGAGGGATAAACTCAAGTGAGAGCTGTCAATCTGATATACTCAATCCTCTGTTCTCCCTTTCCCAGATATACAGTGTGTAAAGGCCAACCTTTACACACTGTATAATTAACCAAGGCCTTTTCTTTGAAGCATTAATTTATACAAAATGTGTGTGCATAAGCGCTCCCACAATTAAGGAACACTTAGATAAATTCTACCAATCCATCTTTCTATCTATCATCTATGTTTCTATTTAAAGCAGGCCTGGGTGGGAAAAAAATCACAGAATTCTATATTTCAGGGTTTTCTCCCCCTTTTTTAGCCTAAAAAGTATATTAAAAAGATAAGAAAGATCACACATCTGTTAAAATACTTCAAAATCTAAGAAGGCTTATGTAAATAATGTTTTAAATATAATATTATCAGATATTTTTAGAGCAAGTATAAAATTTAAAGTATTTAAATAAAATTTCATTAGAAAGAAAAGATTACACAGCCACAACATTCTTTCTCACAAATGAAATATGCTTGTTCAGGTGATGACATATTTTATAGTTTCATAATGCTTATCATTACTGTATCACAGAAATAGGTACTTGGACATACTAATAGTAATAGAAATATATCTGACACCATATGACTACTGATGTGATTCACTGAAAAAAGACAATATTGCTTATATCATATTTATGCTAAAATATTTACACTAGATCTAACCATCAAATATAGAATATTGAACATTTTATAATAAATTGTCCTAGGCTTTAGAAAAATGCCAATGTCATGAAAACAAAATAACAACAACAATATAACAAGGGAAATATTCTAAATTAAGAGTTTAGATATTACAGCATAATATCCAAAGGAAATGTGTAAGCCTTGATTGGATCTTGGGCCCAAGACATATGAAATGCGTGGAATATTTGGAACAGATAAATTTGAACATGGAGTATATATTAGATAACATTTTGGATTTATACATCTCAATCGTGAAAATAGTATTCTGGTTTTCTGGGAAAATGGCCTATTCTTATGAGACGCATTCTGAACTATTATGGGTGAAATGTCTGACTGCTTTCAAGAGGTTCAGCAAATCAAAGCATAAATATGTGTATATATATAGCTATATACACACATACACACACATGTTGTGTAAATTTATATATATATATGAAACAAGACAAATGACAAAGTGTTTGGTAAGGTGAAGGGTATAAAAGGTATAAAATATGTTTCTAATATTTTCTCAAACTTCCATATGTTTATAAGATTATTAAAATTAAAATTTGGGAAAAATAAGTGCATTTTTTTGGCAAAAGAAATATACAAATGTATCTGTAAATTCATGTACATTTCCTTACAAATGAATTCTATGAGATATCTCATGAGCATATCACTTTAAAATCACATAAACTTTTTTAGGAAATTCTTCTCAATGCATTATTTGATAACCTTGACAACAAAATTTGGCCAATCTCCTTGACAAACAGAGATCCAAAAACCAAACCAAAATATTAGCAAACTGAAATACTATTAGAAGATTAATATATTCATATTATCAAAGTAGAAAGATGACGATTATGACAGGAGATACACGCACGCGCGCGCGCGCGCGCACACACACACACACACACACACACTAAATAAACTTCTTTTTATCCATTCCAGATAAAAACTTTTATCACACTAGGAATAGAAAGCAATTCCTTAAACAGGATAAATAGTATGTACAAAAACCTGCAGTAACTGTCATATTTAATGGGGAACATTTAGCATCATTAACTACAGATAGTGAACAAGGACTTATGATGATGAATGGGTCTGACAGTTTCCTGCCCTTGACCTTCTCCTCTTCAATGCTCTTATCAGGGATTTGGGTAAAGATAGATAAGGCAACATTTCACACTTGAGTAAGATTCAGGATTTGGAAGGATATAGTGACAGGAAAGTCAATATTCCAAGTGATCTCAACTAGCAGAAATGCTTGGCCCAAATGAGCAAAATGGAATTTAACAGATATCTTCAACTGAGGCTCAAAATCAACTATACTCATGCAGTATACACATGTAGTATGTGGGAGAATCTGTTTACTAAGATGTGATGTGAAAAACGTAGCAACAAATTAACTGCTACAAGCTCAATATAGGTTAAAAAAAAAAAGTAATAAAGCTACAAAAAACCCCCAACAAACAAAAAAGAAAAGAAGAAGCAAAGAGGCAAACTAATCATGGTCTCTATTAAGAAAAGTGTTCTATTTAGAAATAAGTACCAGGATTGAGGCAGTCCTATGTTGCACCCCTATCTTTCTACATCAGAATATCAGTGCTCTCAATAAAATCACCTGATATCTATGGCACCATTTTCAGTAGGACAGTGTTTCAAAAGGACATAGGCTCTTGCATGGAGTGTGGTTCAGAGGGTAAGGAATCTAAAACTCATGTTCCACCGGAAAGGGTTAAAGGAGTGGAACATATTATACTTGAAAAGTCTCTTGGAAAAAAGGTGCGGCATGCTTCAAATAATAGAGAATGTTGAGAGCTCACTGTAAGTTAGAGTATGCACCAGGTACTTTATGTGATAATCTACCCAAACCCTAAGAGGTAGATATTAATAAGCCAATTTTATGAAAGAGGATACTCTCAGAAATTAATTTTGATCAAGACATGCAAAGTCAGCAATGAGTACACGCTCACTTTTATTTAATTCCAAAGCATGAGTTTGCTTATTACATTCTTCTACTCTCTGTCTAGCCTATTTGAAGGGTTGTAATGTGGAAGAGACAGGTAAGTTTGTTGTTGCTCAATGAGAAAGAGGAATAGTGAATGTAATAAAATCAAGTTGCTTCAAAAAGGGTTACCCTAAAAATCTTTTATGCCAACAGTCCACCAACAGATGACAAGCAGACACTGCAAACCCATATGTCTATGAAAGTTCACTTCTTCCATATTAATTTAAAGTAAGTGATTTTAAAATAACTTATGTCTTGATATCATTTTGATATTGACATTACCAGTGCATACCTAAAAAGAAAGCAACAGGGTTTTCCTGGTGGCACAGTGGTTAAGAATCCACCTGCCAATGGAGGGGACAAGGGCTCGAGCCCTGGTCCAGGAAGATCCCACATGCTGTGGAGCAACTAAGCCCATGCACCACAACTACTGAGCCTGCATTCTAGAGCCCATGAGCCACAACTACTGAGCTCGTGTGTCACAATTACTGAAGCCCACATGCCTAGAGCCCATGGTCCGCAACAAGAGAAGCCACTGTAATGAGAAGCCCACGCACCGCAACGAAGACTAGTCCCCGCTTGCCGCAACAAGAGAAAGCCCACGTGCAGCAGTGAAGACCCAACACAGCCAAAAATAAATAAATAAAATAATTTTTTTAAAAAAAGAAAGCAACATTATAGCATTAATATGCGAGTCAGGAGACTTGATCTCTTTGTTTTAAAGTAGGTCTAGGGATCACCGGGGAAGCTGGCGGAAGAGTAAGACACGGAGATCACCTTTCTCCCCACAGATACACCAGAAATACATCTACATGTGGAACAACTCCTACAGAACACCTACTGAACGCTGGCAGAAGACCTCAGACCTCCCAAAAGGTAAGAAAGTCCCCACATACCTGGGTAAGGCAAAAGAAAAAAGAATAAACAGAGACAAAAGAATAGGGACGGAACCTGCACCTCTAGGAGGGAGCTGTGAAGGAGGAAAAGTTTCCACACACTAGGAAGCCCCTTCGCGGGCGGAGACTGTGGGTGGTGGAGGGGGAAGCTTCGGAGCCGCGGCGGAGAGCACAGCAACAGGGGTGCGGAAGGCAAAGCAGAGAGATTCCCGCACAGAGGATCGGTGCCGACCGGCACTCACCAGGACGAGAGGCTTGTCTACTCACCCGCCGGGACGGGCGGGGGCTGGGAGCTGAGGCTCCGGCTTCGGTCGGAGCGCCGGGAGAGGACTGGGGTTGGCGGCGTGAACACAGCCTGAAGGGGTTAGTGCACCGCGGCTAGCCGGGAGGGAGTCTGGGGGAAAGTCTGGACCTGCCGAAGAGGCAAGAGACTTTTTCTTACCTCTTTGTTTCCTGGTGCGCGAGGAGAAGGGATTAAGAGCGCTGCTTAAAGGAGCTCCAGAGACGGGCGCGAGCCGCGGCTAAAAGCGCGGGCCCCAGAGACGGGCATGAGACGCTAAGGTTGCGGCTGCCGCCACCAAGAAGCCTGTGTGCGAGCACAGGTCACTCTCCACACCCCGCTTCCGGGGAGCCTGTGCAGCCCACCACCGCCAGGGTCCCGGGATCCACGGACAACTTCCCCGGGAGAACGCTCGGCGCGCCTCAGCCTGGTGCAACGTCACGCTGGCCTCCGCCGCCGCAGACCTGCCCCGCACGCACTCTGTGCCCCTCCCTCCCCCCCCACGGCCTGAGTGAGCCAGAGGCCCCGAAGCAGCTGCTCCTTTAACCCCGTCCTGTCTGAGCAAACAGACACCCTCCAGCGACCTACACGCAGAGGCAGGGCCAAATCCAAAGCTGAGCCCCTGGAGCTGTGCAAAGAAGAGAAAGGGAAATCTCTCCCAGCAGCCTCAGGAACAGCGGATTAAATCTCCACAATCAACTTGATGTACCCTGCATCTGTGGAATACATGAATAGACAACGAATCATCCCAAATTGAGGAGGTGGACTTTGAGAGCAAGATTTATGATTTTTTTCCCCTTTTCCTCTTTTTGTGAGTGTGTATGTGTATGCTTGGGAGATTTTGTCTGTATAGCTTTGCTTCCACCATTTGTCCTAGGGTTGTATCCATCCACTTTTTGGGTTTTTTTCTTTAAAAAAAAGTTTTCTTCTTAACCATTATGTTTTATTTTAATAACTTTATTTTATTTTATCTTACTTTATTTTACCTTCTTTCTTTCTTTCCTTCCTGCGTCCCTCCCTCCTTCCTTCCTTCTTTTCTTTCTTTCTTTTTCTTGCTTTCTTTCCTTTCTACTTTTTCTCTCCTTTATTCTGAGCCGTGTGGATGAAAGGCTCTTGGTGCTGCAGCCAGGAGTCAGTGCTGTGCCTCTGAGGTGGGAGAGCCAACTTTAGGTCACTGCTCCACAAGAGACCTCCCAGCTCCACATAATATCAAACAGCAAAAATCTCCCAGAGATCTCCATCTTAACACCAGCACCCAGCTTCACTCAACGACCAGCAAGCTACAGTGCTGGACACCCTATGCCGAACAACTAGCAAGACAGGAACACAACCCCACCCATTAGCAGAGAGGCTGCCTAAAATCATAAGGCCACAGACACTCCAAAACACACCACCAGACGTGGACCTGCCCACCAGAAAGACAAAATCCACCTTCATCCACCAGAACACAGGCACTAGTCCCCTCGACCAGGAAGCCTACACAACCCACTGAACCAACTTTACCCACTGGGGACAGACACCAAAAACAACGGGAACTACGAACCTGCAGCCTGCAAAGAAGGAGACCCCAAACACAGTAAGAAAAGCAAAATGAGAAGACAGAAAAGCACACAGCAGATGAAGAAGCAAGGTAAAAAGCCACCAGACCTAACAAATGAAGAGGAAATAGGCAGTCTACCTGAAAAAGAATTCAGAATAATGCTAGTAAAGATGATCCAAAATCTTGGAAATAGAGAAAATGCAAGAAACATTTAACAAGGATCTAGAAGAATGAAAGATGAAACAAGCAACGATGAACAACACAAAAAATGAAATTAAAAATACTCTAGATGGGATCAATAGCAGAATAACTGAGGCAGAAAAACGGATAAGTGACCTGGAAGAATAAATAGTGGAAATAACTACTGCAGAGCACAATAAAGAAAAAAGAATGAAAAGAACTGAGGACAGTCTCAGAGACCTCTGGGACAACATTAAACACACCAACATTCGAATTATAGGGGTTCCAGAAAAAGAGAAAAAGAAAGGGACTGAGAAAATATTTGAAGAAATTATAGTTGAAAACTTCCCTAATATGGGAAAGGAAATAGTTAATCAAGTCCAGGAAGCACAGAGAGTCCCATACAGGATAAATCCAAAGAGAAACATGGCAAGACACATATTAATCAAACTGTCAAAAATTAAATACAAAGAAAACATATTAAAAGCAGCAAGGGAAAAACAACAAATAACACACAAGGGAATCCCCATAAGGTTAACATCTGATCTTTCAGCAGAAACTCTGCAAGCCAGAAGGGACTGGCAGGACATATTTAAAGTGATGAAGGAGAAGAAGCTGCAACCAAGATTACTCTACCCAGCAAGGATCTCATTCAGATTTGATGGAGAAATTAAAACCTTTACAGACAAGCAAAAGCTGAGAGAGTTCAGCACCACCAAACCAGCTTTACAACAAATGCTAAAGGAACTTCTCTAGGCAGGAAACACAAGAGAAGGAAAACACCTACAATAACGAACCCAAAACAATTAAGAAAGTGGTAATAGGAACATACATATCGATAATTACCTTAAATGTAAATGGACTAAATGCTTCCACCAAAAGACACAGATTGGCTGACTGGATACAAAAACAAGACCTATATATATGTTGTCTACAAGAGACCCATTTCAGACCTAGAGACACATACAGACTGAGAGTGAGGGGATGGAAAAGTTATTCCATGCAAATGGAAATCAAAAGAAAGCTGGAGTAGCAATTATCATATCACACAAAAGAGACTTTAAAATAAAGACTATTAGAAGAGACAAAGAAGGACACTACATAACGATCAAGGGATCGATCCCAAAAGAAGATATAACAATTGTAAATATTTATGCACCCAACATAGGAGAACCTCAATACATAAGGCAAATACTAACAGCCATAAAAGGGGAAATTGACAGTAACGCATTCATAGTAGGAGACGTTAACACCCCACTTTCACCAATGGACAGATCATCCAAAATGAAAATAAATAAGGAAACACAAGCTTTAAATGATACATTAAACAAGATGGACTTAATTGATATTTATAGGACATTCCATCCAAAAAGAACAGAATACACATTTTTCTCAAGTGTTCAGGGAATATTCTCCAGGATAGATCATATCTTGGGTCACAAATCAAGCCTTGGTAAATTTAAGAAAATTTAAATTCTATCAAGTATCTTTTCTGACCACAATACTATGAGAGTAGATATCAATTACAGGAAAAGATCTGTACATAATACAAAAACATGGAGGCTAAACAAGACACTACTTAATAACGAAGTGATCACCAAAGGAATCAAACAGGAAATCAAAAAATACCTAGAAACAAATGACAATGGAGAACACGACGACCCAAAACCTATGGGATGCAGAAAAAGCAGTTCTAAGAGGGAAGTTTATAGCAATACAATCCTACCTTAAGAAACAGGAAACATCTCGAATAAACAACCTAACCTTGCACCTAAAGCAATTAGAGAAAGAAGAACAAAAAAACCCCAAAGTTAGAAGGAAAGAAATCATAAAAATCAGATCAGAAATAAATGAAAAAGAAAAGAAGGAAACGATAGCAAAGATCAATAAAACTAAAAGCTGGTTCTCTGAGAAGATAAACAAATTGATTAACCATTAGCCAGACTCATCAAGAAAAAAAGGGAGAAGACTCAATTCAATAGAATCAGAAATGAAAAAGAAGTAACAACTGACCCTGCAGAAATACAAAAGATTATGAGAGATTACTACAAGCAACTCTATGCCAATAAAATGGACAACCTGGAAGAAATGGACAAATTCTTAGAAATGCACAACGTGCCAAGACTGAATCAGGAAGAAATAGAAAATATGAACAGACCAATCACAAGCACTGAAATTGAAACTGTGATTAAAAACCTTCCAACATACAAAAGCCCAGGACCAGATGGCTTCACAGGTGAATTCTATCAAACATTTAGAGAAGAGCTAACACCTATCCACAAACTCTTCGAAAATGTAGCAGAGGGAGGAACACTCCGAAACTCATTCTACGAGGCCAGCGTCACCCTGATACGAAAAGCAGACAAAGATGTCACAAGAAAGAAAACTACAGGCCAATATCACTGATGAACATAGATGAAAAATCCTCAACAAAATACTAGCAAACAGAATCCAACAGCACGTTAAAAGGATCATGCACCATCATCAAGTGGGGTTTAACCCAGCAATGCAAGGATTCTTCAATATACGCAAATCAGTCAACGTGATACACCATATTAACAAATTGAAGGAGAAAAACCATATGATCATCTCAATAGATGCAGAGAAAGCATTTGACAAAATTCAACACCCATTTATGATAAAAACCCTGCAGAAAGTAGGCATAGAGGGAACTTTGCTCAACATAATAAAGGCCGTATATGACAAACCCACAGCCAACATCGTCCTCAATGGTGAAAAACTGAAAGCATTTCCACTAAGATCAGGAACAAGATAAGGTTGCCCAGTTTCACCACTCTTATTCAACATAGTTTTGGAAGTTTTAGCCACAGCAATCAGAGAAGAAAAGGAAATAAAAGGAATCCAAATCGGAAAAGAAGAAGTAAAGCTGTCACTGTATGCAGATGACATGACACTATACAGAGAGAATCCTAAAGATGCTACCAGAAAACTACTAGAGCTAATCAATGAATCTGGTAAAGTAGCAGGATACAAAATTAATGCACAGAAATCTCTTGCATTCCTATACACTAATGATGAAAAATCTGAAAGTGAAATCAAGAAAACACTCCCATTTACCATTGCAACAAAAAGAATAAAATATCTAGGAATAAACCTACCTAAGGAGATGAAAGACCTGTATGCAGAAAATTATAAGACACTGATGAAAGAAATTAAAGATGATACAAATGGATGGAGAGATATACCATGTTCTTGGATTGGAAGAATCAACATTGTGAAAATGACTCTACTACCCAAAGCAATCTACAGATTCAATGCAATTCCTATCAAACTACCAATGGCATCTTTCACAGAATTAGAACAAAAAATTTCACAATTTGTATGGAAACACAAAAGATCTCGAATAGCCAAAGCAATCTTGAGAATGAAAAACGGAGCTGGAGCAATCAGGCTCCCTGACTTCAGACTATACTACAAAGCTACAGTAATCAACACAGTATGGTACTGGCACAAAAACAGAAAGATAGATCAATGAAACAGGATAGAAAGCCCAGAGATAAACCCACGCACCTATCGTCACCTTATCTTTGATAAAGGAGGCAGGAATGTATAGTGCAGAAAGGACAGCCTCTTCAATAAGTGGTGCTAGGAAAACTGGACAGCTACATGTAAAAGTATGAGATTAGATCACTCCCTAACACCATACACAAAAATAAGCTCAAAATGGATTAAAGACCTAAGTGTAAGGCCAGAAAGTATCAAGCTCTTAGAGGAAAACATAGGCAGAACACTGTATGACATAAATCACAGCAAGATCCTTTTTGACCCACCTCCTAGAGAAGTGGAAATAAAAACAAAAATAAACAAATGGGACCTAATGAAACTCCAAAGCTTTTGCACAGCAAAGGAAACCATAAAGAAGACCAAAAGACAACCCTTAGAATGGGAGAAAATATTTGCAAATGAAGCAACTGAGAAAGGATTAATCTCCAAAATTTATAAGCAGTTCATGCAGCTCAATAACAAAAAAACAAACAACCCAATCCAAAAACGGGCAGAAGACCTAAATAGACATTTCTCCAAAGAAGATATACAGACTGCCAACAAACACATGAAAGAATGCTCAACATCATTAATCATTAGAGAAATGCAAATCAAAACTACAATGAGATAATATCTCACACCAGTCAGAATGGCCATCATCAAAAAATCTAGAAACAATAAATGCTGGAGAGGGTGTGGAGAAAAGGGAACACTCTTGCACTGCTGGTGGGAATGTGAATTGGTACAGTCACCATGGAGAACAGTATGGAGGCTCCTTAAAAAACTACAAATAGAACTACCATATGACCCAGCAATCCCACTACTGGGCATATACCCTGAGAAAACCATAATTCAAAAAGAGTCATGTACCAAAATGTTCATTGCAGCTCTATTTACAATAGCCCAGAGATGGAAACAACCTAAGTGTCCATCATTGGATGAATGGATAAAGAAGATGTGGCACATATATACAATGGAATATTACTCAGCCATAAAAAGAAATGAAATTGAGCTATTTGTAATGAGGTGGATGGACCTAGAGTCTGTCATACAGAGTGAAGTAAGTCAGAAGGAGAAAGACAAATACCGTATGCTAACACATATATATGGAATTTAAGAAAAAAAAATGTCATGAAGAACCTAGGGGTAAGACACAGACCTAATAGAGAATGGACTTGACGATATGGGGAGGGGGAAGGGTAAGCTGTGACAAAGTGAGAGAGTGGCATGGACATATATACACTATCCAACGTAAAATAGATAGCTAGTGGGAAGCAGCCGCATAGCACAGGAAGATCAGCTCGGTGCTTTGTGACCACCTAGAGGGTTGGGATAGGGAGGGTCGGAAGGAGGGAGATGCAAGAGGGAAGAGATATGGGAACATATGTATATGTATAACTGATTCACTTTGTTATAAAGCAGAAACTAACACACCATTTTAAAGCAATTATACTCCAATAAAGATGTTAAAAAAAAAAGCACAGTGAACACTAGCTCTCTTCTTCCACTTTCCATCTGTCCTTCAACCATTTCCATTGCTCTTGCCTCTGGCACGTCACAAAAATTGCCCTTATAAATGTCAGTTATGATTTCCTAATTGCCATTTTTTAGAAAGTGATAAGTCCTTATTTTAATTCCACTTGACTTCATTGAGTTTTTCCCTCCTAAAACTTTACCCTGGCTTCTAGGTTCACTCCCTTTCCCAGTTCACCTCCAAACTCTACTATCCTCCTCAATTCTTTAACTACATCTTCATTGTTGGTGTCTCTACTGTATCAGGCCCTCTTGTCTGCTTACTCTACGGCTTCATCACATGAAAATCGCTGAAGTCCACTGATTTTCACCATCATCTTCAAGGGGACTGTACCAGAATATTTCTTCCAAACTCAGACACTTTGTCTGAACTAGGGAAGCAGATAATATCTACCTCTATATTCTGTGGATAGGTCTAAATCAGAATAAACAACACTAAACTTATCTGCCCATCTGGCCTGTAGTCCCCTACAATGAATCACAGCAACAGCAGCCTCTAAAGAAATAAATCTAGGTGTAGTTATACTGACCCCTCACTCTCTTACCAAGTTATGCTACATCTGCGTAAGGTATGTTTCCCAACATGTCATTTAACTCTACTGTCACTGCCTTAGTTCAAAACCTCAGCATTTCTGACCTGGATTAATAACGGCATCTTGCTGTGCTGTTTCTACTTCCCCCTCTCTTCCTTCCACTGCATTATCCACACTGCCACCAACCGATCCCTGAAAAAATGATTGTATCTCCTTCATAAAGTGAATGCTTCACCTATACTATCAAGATGAAGCTCCTAGACGTGGTAAATCAACAGTTCAGAATCCAGCTCTTGCCTATCTCTTCATCCTAACATCCCACAATTCCCCCCTTCCTACTTCCTGCTTCAGAAATGCTGGACTAAAACAGTCCTGTCCACTAGCATGCTATGGGTGGCAATACAGCTTAGTGGCTAAGATCACAGGCTCTAAAAGCAGACTGTGTTTGTTGAACAGCTGTACTACACACTAACATTTTAAGTCAGGGATAATGTCTTAATGTATCTATGCCTATGTTTCTTACCTGTAAATTGTAGGTGATAATTTTACCTACTTTAAATGAAGGCTTATTGTAAGAAATAAGACATAGAAAGCACTTAAAACAATGTTTGGCACATACTGAAAGCTTGACGATTGTCAGCATCTATTTGGTCACACAGATCCTTCTGCCTAAAATGTTCCTTTTCCTTTTGACTCTCTGGAAATAACTATTTATCCTTGAAAAATCAGCTGATCATCACTGCTGCCAGGCAGTCTCCCTGATCGCTTACAACCACTCCCAATAGAGTTGATCACTTTTTCTAGTTCATCATACCACCTGCCAGTATTTTTGCTAAACATTATCACACTGTACAAAAATAGAATTTCATGCCCTATCTTCCTGTAATCTACTACTCTCCAGTAGAACTTTCTGTGGTGACAGGAATGTTACACCTGTGCTCTCCATATGTGACTAGTGTGATTGAGGAACTAAACTTTTAATTTTACTTAATTTTAATTGACGTGTCTGGTGGCTACTGTATGGGGCAATGGTGCAGTAGTCTGTTTTTAGGGAGGAGGGACTTTTATAATTCATTCATTCTCTTCAGTGCATGAAATATGTTACTGAAAATGCCCAGTAAATACTTATTAATTTGAACAGATCTAGGAATGAACTTCCAGGTAGAGAGCTCTGTCTCACATCAATTGCAGCCCTTAAAAAGCAATATTGCTTAAGTCCCACTACAACTGGATTTTGTTAACTGTGCTTTTGTCAATTTGCTTGGTGAAAGATATTTCCTCATCCTATGAGAAAAGTATAGCGATCAGAATCTGTTCCAGGAAGAAAACCTAAATGCCCCCAAGTTTATTTATAATTGCCATTTAAATTTACTAATTAAAGTAATATTCTAATTTCAATTTTTGACAGAGAACTGGGATTTCTTTAATGAACTTACTCCTGATCTATCCATAAAGACATTTTACTGTTTTTTTTCTACAGCCTTTAATTGACTATTTTATTCACTTATTTAAGTTATTTAATTGTTTGCTACAGCAGGACAAACGTGGCCATTTTTAAAGTAGAAATACAGCCATTACTGGCAATCAAATATTAAAAACAATAAATAATAGGTATCGGTAATGCCTTTACTCCTTTCACTAAGAGTCCTTGTATTTGAAGGTTCTAATATCTTGGGAGGCATTTGTGTTGTTTTTTCCCCCTATGCTAAAGCCTCTATGTGTATGGATGCAACGCAAATCCTTAGTAATATGTCATTCAAATGATGCCTAATGCCTAATGCCTAACACAAGCACTTTTAAAAGCAATAAGAAAAAAAAAACAGAAAGCAACAAGAACATATTATGCAAAAAAGTGATTAGCATACACAAAGACCTTAACTTTCAATAGGTGTGTATTCCAAAACTAGTGGTAAAACTTTGAGCTCTGTTTGAATGAGTGGAAGGGAAAGAAGAGTTCAGCCAAATTAAATGTCTAGGCATTTCAACTTTGAGAACTCAGCGGCAGGTACACACCATGGAACAGCAACAATGGATTTAACAGAGGGTAATTACCGCCATTAAAGAGGATGCCTTCGTTACTGTTATAAATAGAAAGTAGGCACTCCTATTTTCCAGTGTGTCTTAAGTGATAGGACAAGATGTGAATGTTATGTTAAATTACTTCATTTCCTCTAGACGTCATGTTATAAACACCACAAAAAGTTTCAGAACTCTGTGTATATCTTTGTCCTCGGAATATTGAAATCTTTCTCTTGAAAAGAAATAACCTTGCTAAGTAAAACGCTAATGACTGACCCTTAAGAGGCAACCAAGTATAATCCCCTTATTTAAAGATGTAAACAAAAAAGAAGGGCCAGAGAGGATTAGCAAGTTGACCTGCATTAAATAGGCAAAGTTTAGGGCAAAACCCGCTTCTCCTGGCTTCCACTATAGTGCTTTTCCCTATACAAGGATTTTTAACAATTAGGATTATTTCTTTTATTTTCTCCCTTCTAAGCAATAATAGTTCCTCAAACAGGTTTTCCTTCTGCAATCCTCTGAGGATGATTTAGCAATGTTTGAATTTGCATGTGTAATATTGCATTTATTTGCATCACTACCTTGCCCACTGCTACTTAAATATATTTTTTGTTTCATGCAGCCCAATGTTTGCAAATCAGTGATGCCAGTCATCACTAAATACCTGAAATGTGTTGGTTAAGAGTCTTAATGATCTGGCATGCAGGTGGAGTGAAAATAGACTCTGTACATGGCTGCCATTACTCTAACTACAAAATAGAAATAAATGTCATTTATTCAAACCCTACATTAAATGGTGTAAACAGTAACTTAAGCAGCACTAAGCAATTGACATAACTCCTTAGGTACTTATGTCCTCAAGCATCACAGTTGGCAGGTACTATATAGCTCATATTTTGATTTCAATTAATGTAGATGATAGCAGTTTCAATCACATTCTTCAGTATTTGATTTTAAGATTAATACACTCTCTACCTGGCTTAAACTGTTTATTCAACAGATCATTGCTAAGCACTTTGCTTATGTGTGGCTTTCAGAGATCTGGTGTCCTATGGCTTTCAATTTAGCTTTCAATTTACTTATACAGTTTATGTATTTCAATTTATTTTATACAGTTTGTACATCATCACACAGATTGCCATTCAAAGACAGAAAGTATCCTAACCGAAAATATACATGAGCTTTATTAGTCACTGGTTCTGTAAGTCTGGACAAGTTACTTAGGTTTCAGATTTTTCATCCACACAGTGTTAGTGCTTTCATCATTAAATTACAATGACTATTACAGGAGGAAGCAAAACCATAAGAAACCCACATAAACACAAAGTATTGAAGAACGTTAAGCTCCCAGTAAATATTAGGTATTTTTACTTTCCAATAATCGCATTGAATGGAGGCTCATTAACACTTATGTATTGAAGTCTACACAACCAATACCATTTGAAAAAGTTTTTTTTCATCAAACTATTATTGATATGGCAGACATCTGACTGGACACTAGGAATATACTGAGGAATCAGCAGTAAATGAGATGGAAATAGTATTTGCCCTCTAGAGAAGAGAGTTTGGTGTTGAACAAGTAATTACAAAGCATGAGCTATTTCAAAAGAGCAGCTAAATCCTCGTCATGTGCAGAGAGAATTACTGAGAAAGGGAAGACTGTACTAATGAGGATGGGGCGGAACTAATACATTTCCCTTTGGAAATGTTGAGTTTGTAATTCTGCGAGCTATCCACATGTATGAACAGTTAAAAATGTGCATCTGAAGTTCAAAGGGGATACTTGGTTAGAGACTTAAGTCTCAGTGTTACTGCCATACGCTTACACTAAGGCATATAATTTACATTAAGGAAGGGGATGGGATGGAAGAGATCAAGTGCTCAGATTGAGAAGAGAAGGGCACTAAGGAGAATGGAGACTTAGGTAACAATGTTGAAAAACTCCAACAGTTTCCAGTCATTTGAGAGGAATAGGAAACTTTGGAGAAAATGATGGAACAGTAAGAAGAAAACCAGGAGAATATGGAATCATGGAACCTGAGTGAAGTGCTCCAAAGGAAGGTGATGTAAATTGAAAGGTCTGAAGAGGTCAAGAAGGTAGTATATTTAAAAGAATCTAATGGATTTGATAATGTAGAGATTATGGGAGAGGTTTCAGAAAAGTTGTGAATGCAGACTCCAATGAAGTGTGTTCAGAAATGAGTAGATATGAGAACAGAGTTTAAAGAACTATCGCTGAAGAGTATGAGAGAGAGAGAATCTGTAGTTGAAGGGGAATACAGCTAAAGGGGGGTCATTCTTGTTTCTTTTGGTTTAATGTTTGATAAACTAATTTCATGAGTATATAACTTTAAAGAGGGTAAAGTTGAAGAAACAAGAGGGGGAAATAATAAAGGCATTTACTCTCTCTGAATATTCCTATATTCTATTTTAGAGCATCTAAAGCGATCACTAGACCAACATAAAAGGATGCTGAAAATTAACACCACTTTAATTACACATTTTGGGTGTTGTGACCATCTTTGACATAGCACGCTATGAAGTGAATCCTATAATTTCAACTAAAGAACACTGATTCCTCAAGATGTTCTATAATAAAAGTTCTGTAATCAAATAAGTTTGGGATACATATGTACTGTAACAACTTACTGGAAATTTACCAACAGTATTTGTAAGCAAAGGCTCTGAAAATCCTATAGTTAAAACTTGGTATTCTGAACCTGACAGTTCTGCAAATTATTAGGCTATGATATCCTTTCCTTCCATTGATATATCAATATTTTTTTCTGCAACATTTTGAAATATGATTCTAGGGTTCAGAATGAGTTCCACAAGGTTCTAGGATCATCTGAGGTCACTAATGTTGATGAAGAAAGTCTGAGTAACTTGTTGAGGAAACATGTATTTCACTTTCTATGCAACATAATTCTAGAACTATCCAACATTAAGAGAATGAGCTATTCTAGAACCACCATAATTCCCAAGCTTTTCCAAATACATGATAGGGAAAAAAAATTTCTTTAGGATGCCACTCATACCCACTGTGAATTATTTGAAACTTTTGGAAAATTATTAGACATTCCTTAAAATTTCTCTAGAACATAAGGTCTGAGCTAATTAGTATATTCATTTTACTGATTCATCCATTCAACAATATTTCAGGGACATGTACTATGTGTTAGGTTCTGTTCTTGGTTTTAAGGATATAGAAATGAACAAAACAATAAAATCTCTGCCTTCATATGCTTATAGTGTAATATAAAAGATATAAAGTACTCTGTACTATATAGGTAGCAATAAGTGCTATGAAGAAAAATCAAGGAGGTTAAGGGGCTAGAAAGTGATAAAAGAATGAAAGAAAGGGTGGTAGGGAAGGCATTCTTGAGGAGGTGGTATTTGGGAAGAGATGAAGATTTGGGAAGATTTCAATGAAGTAGGAAGTGAGCCACAGCAAACACACGAAGAGATTAGCCATTCTCAAAAGCTCTGAAATGGGGGCTTGGAGAGTTCAAGGAATAGTAAGGAGTCCAGTGTGTCTTGAGGAAAGAGGGACAAAAGTGCAGGGGTAAGGGGGAGGCAGGAAATAAAATTAGAAAGGAAGACGTGGCTAAAAATGTAGAGCCTTGTGAGCCACAGTAACGAATTTGGAACTTTATTCTGAGTTTGACGGGAAATTACTGGAGTTTTTTTGTTTTTTTTTTTTAACTCTGGAAGATAATAGGTAGGAGTCTGATGTTCAATCAACTTGGCTGTTATATAGAAGACTGTTCATAATAGCTGTTAATTTTGGTGTGATGTATTTCAAAAATTCAAATTTCATTGGTGGGCCCAATCCCTTAAACAATATCAATTTGGACTCTTTAATTATCATCAACCCTTTGATAACTGCAGAAGAACTTCAAGCATTGAATTGCAGTATGTCTAATACGATATTATTTATGGTTAAAAAAAATACGTTGCCAGGTATTCTCAACTCAGGCTGCACATCTGAGACACCTGGGAGATTTTTAAAGCTACCTTTGCAGACCGTGACACCTGGAGATTCACTCATTTTGTTTGGGTTGGGGTCCTGGTATTGACATTTTTTTAAAAGTACCCCACATGTTTACAATGTGCAGCCTGGTTTGAAAATCACTACCGTCAACTTTACCTGTGCATGCAGTGCACTAAAATATAAAAGGTCTTGAAAGACAAAACCAAACTGACAGGATGGCTTGCCCTTGGGGAAGCTAATAATAAATGATGATCAAAGAGGACTTCAGGACATTTAAATGCTCATGGTGAAACTATATTCTTGATACCTCGACGAATAAAGTATATGTAAATTAAAAATGGTGACTATTTAAAAGAATGAAAGAGTATATACTAGCTTGTTTTGTAAAGCTTACAAGGCATGTGATTTTTTTCCCTTTAGGGACAATACTGTTTGAGCAGCTGTTGCGCTGCATCATTTGTCCTAAATCGCACGTTACTGTGGAAGGAAGCAAATAGGATGATGCCAGCAAAGTGATCGGATCATATTTCACTAATTTGCACTTTCCTATCACATCAAACTAATCGGGAAGAAGGATTTTAAAGTTCACCTTTTGTTGATGCAATAAAATAGGATCAAAGCCCTTGATTTGGGTCAGTTAAAGTTTGGGGCCTAGTGGTCATCTGATCAGTTTGGTTTGGCAATAAAATCCGATTGAAGAAAGATGAAGTAAGGTTTTTAGTCTCAACAGAGCCTCTCTTTAACAATGAGAGCTATACCCTTAGTTCTTCATGCAAAGAGCAGATTTTTAGTAAAATGGTGACAGAAGCCTGTCATAGATTTCAAATAATAATAAATTGAATTATATCAGAAAGTCATCAGGTTCTTATTGGACATACTTCACTGGTATCCACCTGATTTTGCAGAAAATACGTTTGGGTTTGACTCTTCAATGCTTATTGTCTTCATTGATTTGGCAAATTTACCTCCAAGTTTTAGATTCGTCATTTGTAAGACGGAGAAAATATTGTGTCTATGTGACTACTGTTGTCAGGATTATTTAAAATATTACAAGTGCTAAATGTCATGTGAGTCGTTATAATAATATGCACTCAAAAGAGTTTAAGCAAGAAAGAGCATGAGCTTTGGAGTCTGACAACCAAGATTTGAGCCCAGATTTCTTCATTTGCTTGGTCTAGCATCATGGTCAATAACTGAATTAGTCTGAAATCCAGATTCTTAATCAAAAATTTTTGTCATAAACCAGTTTTTGATTATTAGTTTAAGTAAACTGTGGACTACATTATTTACTCAGACTTTTATTTCCTTCTGCCCTTGTCACTTCCAAATATCCCATCAGGAGTAACACAATGCTTGCTTTTTCTTTTCTCCTTTTCCTCTTTTTACTTTACTTCCATCCCATCTCTTTTCCTAATGAAGTCTCAACTCTGCCCTATCGATTTGCCCCAAAGGCACGCAAGTGACAACACCTACAAGGATGTTCAAAAACTGGGTGGATCAAAATGTTTACCATTGCTGGGCTTCCCTGGTGGCACAGTAGTTGAGAATCCGCCTGCTAATGCAGGTACAGGGGACACAGCTTTGAGCCCTGGTCCGGGAAGATCCCACATGTCACAGAGCAACTAAGCCCATGCACCACAACTTCTGAGCCCGTGCGCTGCAACTACTGAAGCCTGCTCGCCTAGAGGCTGCGCTCTGCAACAGAAGAAGCCACCGCAATGAGAAGCCCGTGCATCGCAACGAAGAGTAGCCCCCACTCGCTGAAACTAGAAAGCCCGCTTGCAGCAACGAAGGCTCAACGCAGCCAAAAATAAAATTAATTTTTTAAAAAAGTTTACCATTGCTAATTTTTATGATTACAAAGAGGTACGTGATCGCAAATAATACTATATATCAATACAGTTTTTTAAACTATAATTTTAGAGTACTGAGTTTTAATTTCCTTTTTTACTCTAATTCTTACTTGGTATTTTTGTTTCCTGGAAAATATATGGCCATAATCAAAGGAAGACAATGTGTCTGACGAGATCAGGTTCATTACCCTTTGACACTAGCATTTTGGTTGTCTAGAAGCTCAGTGGACTCACACCAAAATATTGTTACCCCTCTTTACATCACATTTAGAAGTCAGTGATATATACCAAAATATCCTAATTTCTCCACGTAATAGTTCACAGTTTTTGCAATGAAAAACTTTTCTGGACATGAGCCAGTCCTTATACGGAACTTGAGTTCTAATGTATTAACCTGAAAATATAGTGACTAGATGCTCAATAAAATTATTACTGAATGAAATAAGAATCAACAAATTGAAATGCTCTATTGGAAAAAAATGAATATGTGATCCCAAATAACAACGTATTTTTATCCTTCTCACAAAAACAATGCTATAGAAAGACCAAAGACAACTTTATGCGATAACAAATACCCTGGAAGATGGCAGCATGATGCCTGAATTGGCTGAGGTAATAAAACGACTGTGGAGAGATCCAGGAATTCAGGCCTGCTTTGAAAGGGCATCTGAATATCAGGTCAATGACTCAGCAGCTTAGCAAGTGAATGCGGTTTGACAGGAACTGTAGCTGAAACATTTACATTTAAGAATTGTAATTCTGTATGCTCTACATTTGTAATCACAAATGATGAAAGTAAATGGCTTTACATTTTATCATACTAAAAAGCAAGTGAAGAGAAAGAAAAAAGATCAAGATGATGTAAATAAGATGTAAAAAACATAACCACAGGAGCGTTTTAAATAACTAATTTTGAACCTATATGTCTGAGAAGATATATATGTTGTAAATATTTTCTCCCAAATAAAAAGATTTAATCCTTACACACTAAGTTCAGCATGAACACAGACTGGTAACATGCACACTGAGGTCTTGGGCTATTCACTTCATCTCTATTCAAGTTACTAAAATCATCTTCTAAAATAACCTTATTAATGATACATGCTTTAGCTCCTCCATTGGTTTGATGGGCATGATATAGCATTTTAGAAAAAAGTTATGTATTGATTTGAAAAACATTTGTATATTGTGGGATTCTTTTTGAGTCTCAAGCAAGGTTATATAATTTTCACAACTTTTAGCCATAAGGAAATTAGGATGTTGTAACAATGTTTATAATTTCATTATCAAAATGATTTTAAATTTCCATTTTAGTAAGTGGTCCTTGACCTGTCCCATGGTTACATGCTTATAAGCACGTGTGCACATGCATGTAAATATAATGTAAATACTTATTCTATATTTCTGTCCATGCATATGAATGTGTAAAAGGGTAAAAATAGCAGTTCTTCTGAGGCTCCCAACAGAACATGCTAGCAGTACTTTAAAAAGCAGTTAAGTAAAAGTTAAACAAATGAAAGATTATTTGAGGACAGAACAGTAAGACGTGCATGATGCTTCAGATTTTTAAGCATAACGAGTAGGAGGATTATGGAGAGAAAACAAACCATATAAGTTCTAGGAAAACATAACAACAGTCTTCTGTGATTGCTCATTCGTTTTCATTTTAAATTCCAAAATCCAATGGACATATTGCCCTTGGAGGAAAGTCCTGCTCTTATCTCTCTGATGACCTACAGAATGGATATCATCCTGTGATTACATCAACAATGTTTTAATACTAAGCTATAGTATAAAACATTGCTTTTTGATATGAATCATTGATAAAGGCAGTCACAATCAGAAACTGAATTATGGAATATTCTCATAAAATGTTGCTTAGCAATGTTCTGAGGAGAGAAGAAGAGAAGGATAGTTCAACACTTGTAATTCATACATTTAGTTTCAGATACACATTACTCGTTAAACATTTTCCCTTAAAATAATGTAACTTGTATTTGCAATTAAATTATCATTATGTTTACCAAATTCTTTGCTCTTTGATAACAAAAAATTTTACACATTGTATACCCAAAATGGGCAAATAGAACGACATTTTATTGTTTTTCCTAGACTTTCTAATCTTTAATTTTAGCTTTTTTCTTTGTTTTGACACATAAAATATATTTTACACTGGGACTATCACATTTCAGATTCATATTAAAAGCATCTGTCTGTTCTTCAAGTTTAACAAATCTACACAATATCTATTTGCATCCATTTTTGTGAACCTTGCCAGTAATGTAATGATTTTTAACCACCCACATCGATTTGCAAAGAACCCTAGAATAACGACAGGAAAAAGAAAGTTTTCATTTAAAATTTAAAAATTTAAATGTTAACTTTCTTTTCCCTTAGGGATTCTTAAAGGGAAGATTAAGTAAAAGCCTGCTAAGAAAAATAGTTAAATGGCCATTGCTTTCTTCCAAAAATTAACAGCCGATTTTTTTCTTTCAAATACTTAATTACATTCACGTTTTAAAACTAAATACACTATCAGATTGATAACACATCCATTTTATTTCATATGCATTATATAGGGCAGGGGTCTTTCTTTTCCTTCTCCTCTCTTCCTTTCTACCTCCCCTCCTTCTTTTCCTTTCTTTCCTTCCGTCTATTTATTCATCCACCCATCCATCCATCCATCCATTTTTTTGTGTGAAAGTGAGATATCTGTTATTCTCTCAAACCTAGCAACCCTTTAAGTTGAGGCCAGCAAAGAGGTGAGTCCTAATCAGAGAATGTTGTTTGTTGGCTACGTAACACCTCTCCCCTCATCAGTGCTAGCAAACTGGAAGAAAAGGGTCATGAGAGTGGGAAACATTTTAATTAATACTTCATGGTTTGCTGATTGGGCTGTCCAGTGTGTGACTTAAACTCCACGTTTTAAGATTCAACATGGACTTTACTAGGAGAATACTATTTTTATATGATTAGAAAAAGAATCAGATATTTTTTAAGTGATTTAAGCTGGATGTATTCAGGGCCTCTGGTTTGTTTTAGACCACAGGCTTGAGCACCCAAATTCTGTATCTGTTTATTAAAATGAACATCTTAAATGCAAATTTGTCACCCTGCTACTGCTTCTGCTTTGCTTGAGATCATTTATGCATGCAAATAAAAGTACATTAAAATGTGTCTTTACCAAAGCATTCATTCAGCTATCATTAAAATGAATTTAATCTCTATCATTGCTGGTATGTTTTTGTTGTTCGGTTTGGTTTGGTTTTTGCTCCTGCATGAGCTGACCAGCAGTATACTACCACATATGCAGCCCTGAGTTAACAGGAAATTCACCAAGGACCTGGCTTCAAAAATCGAAAAGAGATAAACTAGAACATTTTTCCAATACTTTCTTCTGATATTTCTATCTTTGTCTTTTTTAATAAAATTAAACTTTATTAGAATAAAACATGGTGATAAATTTTCACATTATACATATATGTGTTTCTGAAGTGTGACTGTCTATTGGTCCTTGGCCAAAATCCCTTTGAGGCACTTGGCAATTCTTAGTTTATTTCAGCTTAAAATCAGAAAGTTCCTCCAAGAATAAATTATCTATATTGCTGTTGAATTTATTAAAAAAATAAAATAAAGTAGCATTGGCTTTCAAGGCATTGTGCTAGGCGCTCACACGTAACGGCCCTTCAGCTTATTCCCTGAAAACGTCAACTGTTGAGCAATAACTAATATTCAGTTAGATTATACCTCTCAAATTCTGTCTAGATGGATACATGCCCATTATGATCTTCCTATTTAGGTTATATGTATAAACTTGGTTCAATATAATGGGCAATTTTGTCATAAAAACCTTACCAGGCTACTGCTATCTCTATTTAACAATTTTATAGAAATAGCCATATTGCTAAGCTCCTAAAGCCTTAGTATCAAAAGTGTATAATAAGTGATTTTCAACTGTTTTTAAAGCAGTGATACAGTTTGTTTTAGTCCAAAGACATGATCTGGTTTGAAGGATGAAGCTAAGAACAGTTTGTTTCCTCTAATCTAACAGACTCTTCTAGACCACACAGCTTAATCGGATTCACTCCTGCCTCTCACCACCTGTGAGAGATCCTGTGGGCAGGAGGAGGACAGTATTTCTCCTGGTAACAGTAGGGTTTTTAAATATGGCCTCCGGTGAAGAGTGAAGGACACACTGAGGCACCGATGGAAGCGAAGAAGAGGTTGGAGAGGATACAGTGTGGAAATTCAGCTTTCTATCCCCAGGAGCGTGATTTGGGAGTGGGTCAGCAATTTCATGAACTAGTTCCAGCATGAACCAGCAAGAAAGTCAAAAGTTTCATTCTGTTCCTGAGCTAACCAGATATAGTCATGGTTCTTAATGAAAACCATTCCGATTCTTAAACTAAACAATCCAGGAGAAACAACACAACCACCATCAAATTATGATATTAAAACCAATCTCTCTCTTAAAATTTGAAGTGTTTACATACAAACAACAGCCTTTTGAGACTAGTCTAGTGACCATCATTACAAGGTAGCATTTTGGGGGGTGATCTAAGTCCTATAAGGAGAGCTTTCTTCTCAAATGTCTATTCAGACGCCAGTGAATCCATCACATCGTCCTTATAAAATACAAGCTAAGGCAGCATTCATCCAGTTGCCTTTAAAAAAAAAAAGGTCCCACAGGTCAGCTGTGTGTCACACCCAGTGCTCTGCAACACCCCAGCCACCATGTTCTTTTAATTCTGAGGAGCAGCGTTGGAAAAGCACCAGTCTGGAGTTTCATAATTTTAATGGGCTCTAAACTAAAAATTCATTTGTACTCAATACTGATATCTTCTAGTACAAAGTTACAATTATATATGCTATTTTGTTTGTTTTTCTTATTAGCTACCTGAACGATTTGGACAGAAGAGCAGCTCCTGGCTATGTCCCAAATGAGCAAGATGTTCCACATTCTCGAGTGAAAACAACTAGAATCACTGAAACTCAATTCTCCTGTTAAAGACTTGCATTTCAGGTATGATCCAATGTCTCTTTGAACTCTCAACAGAAACATGCATCAGACACATTATTTCTTCATGGAGAAGAGCTCTAACCCATGGTCAAGTGCAGTGAGTCCTTGGGCATGCTCACTAGGCCTCAGGTACTTTCAGTACCACTGTCTTTCATTGCCCTCCTGTAGCTCTACATGCCAACCCTCACCCTGAGCCTCATCCTTTCCCTCCAGTAAAAATGCCTGTCAGGCTTCCCTGGTGGCGCAGCGGTTAGGAGTCTGCCTGCCGATGCAGGGGACAGGGGTTCGCGCCCCGGTCCGGGAAGATCCCACATGCCGCGGAGTGGCTGGGCCCGTGAGCCATGGCCGCTGGGCCTGCGCGTCCGCAGCCTGTGCTCCGCAACGGGAGAGGCCACAGCAGTGAGAGGCCCGCGTACCGCAAAAAAAAAAAAAAAAAAAAAAAAACTCTGTCTTGAGTAGGTGGGAGCTAGATTTTATTTTCCTCATAGTTGAAACTGATATCCTACTTTGAAAAAAAAAAAAAAAGAAATATATTTAAAATAACATTTAACCAAGAGGTGCCAGGGATCGTATTTCCTGTGCCTTCCTACTCTCCCATTTGCTTGAAATATTCTTAATTTGTTTCCTTAGTTTAAAAAAAATGAAAATAATTGAGAATTATTTGAATGTGACGCTATTTATTGGAATAACAAAGCCTATTTTATAAGCATGGTTTGGGTATAAAGATGAGTCCATTATTTTCATTGCTGTTGCATTATCAAGACACTCCTAGAAATTCTATTGTAACTCATTTACTATACCGAGAAATCGAAATCCATACCATAGTGTTAGAAAATGTCCCTTGACACTTAAGTACTTCTCCCTATGATTGCGGATGAGATGGAATATTCAACATTAAAACCATGTTTTAGATGTACCCCTTGGTAATGAAAAAAGTCAGTAAAAACATAGTTCAGTCATTCATGTATGAGATAATGGGAATATTTTTTTAAAGTATAAAAAATGAAAAAAATGTGACATGAATTATTTGTATCTATTTATGAGGGAAATTGGTTTCACTGGGATCAAAGTTTAATATTTTTTAAGTATTAAAACTACTGACACATAATATCTCATTAGAATAGTTATTACATGGATGGCCAGGATATTTTCAAGTTAATATGGAAGAAAGCCCTTCAAAATGTACCCCTCATTTTCAGGCCCACAAATAGTTAATTTTCTGAAAGATGAACCAAAGATCAAACCAGGATAAAGGAACTGCAAAGACTGGGATGGACATCTCTCTTGGCAAATGTAAGCTGTTTGTCTTCGGGCTTGTCATCACGGTGGTACATTTCCTCTTTAGCAACTACTTTCTCCAGACTCGTGATCTTTGGTCCAGTTTTCAGAGTTTTCCTTTGAGAACCCAAGTCCAATTCCTCCTCTCTGCCCCTCCAAAGCCTGTCCATGCATTTGTGGCACACTCACTTTTCTCTCTTACTCTCCTTTCTCCTCTCCAAATTTCTCACTGAAACACAGACTAGAAGCTGAGTGTAGGCCTTGGGGCTAATCCTACCAAGGTCCCAATCCCAGGTTCTCCATTAATTAGCAGCAGTTTTTGAGGAATAAAGCTACTTTTTCTTTACTTGCCTCATGAGGTTGTTGTGAAGATTATTTGAAATGAAGTACCAGCACAGAGTTATAACTTGGTGTTCGCTTACCTTACATAAGTTAATGGAATTTTCTGGATCCTAGACTGTCTGGATCATAATAAGCCAATTTTAACACTTAATGCCGTACATTGAACACTTAGAATGACCCAATCCTGGTCATTCTCTACAACATCAACCAATTTAGTATCTTGTCAGAAATAGTCACTAGCATGAATTATCTTTTTAATCCATCTATTCCTTGAACGTTCCAAGCCTTAGAGTCTTCACACCTACTGCTCTCCTTGCCTAAAATGCTCTGACCCTGGATCTCTGCAAAGACTGGCCTCTTCTTATCATTAAGCTTCCAAATCAAAGGCTGTCTCCTCATGGAGCCTTGACCATCCTATCTACTAACCATCCCTTAATATCCCTGTCACTACTATACCCTGTGGAGTGTGGGTAAGCACATAAGAACAAGCTCTCAGGAGTGGGGGGAGGGAGGGCAGCCTGATTTTTGGCCCTTGATGAGTCCCCAGGTGCAAACACCCTGACAATAGCCAATTTCAACCTACCAACATTATGTCACTAAATGTAGAGTTGGGAAGAAATACAAACAAGCAGTTCTTTCTAGCCTCGCCAATGTGAGCCAGTACCATTACACAATTGATAATATCACACTATTTTTCTCTTTTTAAACATACCAATATATGAAATTGCCTTGTTTCTTTATCAGTTTGTTCTTTTTGATTCTGTTTCTGCGTCATGTGCTCTGAGCTCCAGAAGGCCAGGGGACGTATTAGCTTACAACTCCTGTGATTATCACACTGACCAACCCAGAGCAGGCACACAGTCAATCCTGGCTGGAGGAATAAATGTACTATGCCAGGCACCTATGAACACTACCTTCACACCCTTACTGTAACACGATGAATGGGCATTGCTATCCTTACGTAGGATAAACGGTCAAGAAATGGAGGCTAAAACGAAGTAAAAGGTTTCCCCAAGATCATACACAGAAGTGCTAGAAATGTGATTAAAATGCATATCTTCCTAACTTCAAATATCACACTTCTTACACTGCTTATCACTGATGGGCTGTAAGGTAAATTGGGCTGGAAACCATCCTTTTCTGTACAGTAAGTGCTTCCTCCAGTGTTGTTGGTCATTCACAATTCCTTTCAAAGAGAAGAGGGAAGGGGGAATAAAAGGACAGTCTATTGGGGAGGTATCTCTCAGTTGTCAGGGCTCTGTGGTACTTCACCACTCTGTGCTTCTAAAACGAGGCTAGATGCGACGATTGCCAATGAACACACAAAACCTCAGAAAATCATGTTCATTTCCTGAAACGTCAAGTTCACTCAGTACCAATATCATATTCATACATTTTTTAAAACAATTTTTTGAATATTATACAGCATTTGCATTAGGATGCTAGACTTTCATTGGTGTATCATCATTTTCCTGTCCTTTTATAAGTCTTTGGTTAATTTTGTAAAGCATTTTAAGTTGTATAAGTCATCTATTCTACTTTCATGTATCACCGGCCCTTATGAAGGAATGAGAAAGCTCTTGCTAATTCTCTATTACAGTATTGATGCTAAAATGTAAGATGCTTGTGAATTGGATTGTGAAGCTCAGTTAAGACTTATTTTGACATAAACTATTAACATAACATAACTATTACCTCTTTCGCACCCACTAAAACAGGTTTTGAGCTCTTTTGTTTTCTTAATAGGTTTTGCTTTCTCTCTGGCTTAAGAGGGTGTGTTATTAAAGGCACTGTCTATGAGGAAGAGAATGTGGAGAATTTCTCTAAAAACAAATATTTAAACAATAAAATTTTGAAAATACTTAAATTTTACTATAAAACAAAAAACACAGCTATACGTACTTTTAAGGAACTATTTTAATCATTTAAATACATTTTTAAGTTCAGTCACAGCAATTGAGATATATTAATCCCTTAATAAATTCTCAGAGCTAAATCACTTTTTTTCAAGTGTTAAATAGGTTTATCCTAAAGCACACAGGCTTTTGCAGTGTAACATTTCATAGTATTTCAAAATAGGAATTGTAAAAAATAAAGTACCTTCCAACTTCGTTTCAGTAAGTGCCCAGGTACTCACATTAGCACTGATTTGTATTCACATAGCATAAATCATCCTAAGACTATTTAAAACTAAAGACTTAATTTACATATTAAATTCAAGAACTATAGAATTTTAAACAGGAACATCGAAATGAAAAAATGCTCTCTGTCCAAGTACTGTATCATCCTCATGTATCACCTAATTTAATGCAAATTTCCTTAGAGCTCTTATCAAACCAGAACTCCAACTGTCAAACTGGTAAAATTAATTCTCCTTACAGAAGTTACTAAGTAAACAGAAAATGCAAAGCAAACGTGAGCCCTTTTATTGCTATAAAATAATTCTGCAGGGCAAAGAACTTACATATTTACAAGGATTTATCAGTTATAGAGAAGTCCTTTCTTCCTAATTGCTTTATGATTAAAAAATAGAACTGAAAGGACACAAAACTATACGGAAGCTAGGGAAAAGAGGTCAGCAACCATTACAACATAGAGCTTTAGGTTTTGTACCTGTTATATAACTACTTGCAACAGTGTTTAGTGGATCCATGATATGAAATGAATCATAATTGTTTTGAATTTCAAGTTGAATCATGTGCACTATGTTCATTCCTGTGGGAGTATGAGACAGCTTAGCAGTGAGTCTGGTTGTCTACCCAGCAGCTATATCCCAACTTAGCTTTATTGTTCTCTATTAGATCTCACAGAGCAGTAACTCATGTATAACTATACCTTTGTTTCAGGTATGTTCATGGTTAATGTTACCAAAATTATAAGCTATATAAGATGATGTCTAATTTATTCTCATGATAGAATTTACTTTGATGACTTTAAAAATTATATTATTCAATAATCAGAGAATTATCTAGTGGGTATTTTAAGTTACACACACACATTTAGTAGGAAATATATGATGGTATTAACAATTACGGGAGTCTAGAGACCCAGCTTCCCTTGTGGTTGTAAATCCTTTTGATTCTGTTTTTAATAGAAAGCAATTAAGGGATTTAGAATGACCTCTGTGCATATACTTTTTATCTGCAAGCATCTGCCCTAATCTATTTTCAGAACTGGGTACCAGGGCAAGACTTGGTTAAGCCATTTTGCTGTGGCTGTGTAGTGGTGACACAGATCTACCTGTTGGCCCTGACATACGTAGCCACCTTAGGATTTTATACCTAGACTTATTGTGCTGATCAATTTATAATGCATATAAAAGTTGAATCACTGTGCTGTACACCTGAAATAATATAATTTTATATGTCAACTATACTTCAATAAAAAAATTAAAAAGTTATACCATTGCTGATATAGTCAAATATGTTGAATAAATCCCATTCAACAGAATAGTTTAAAATAAATTTCTACTCAGATTAGATCCTATTTTTCTGTGCTCAAATATATAAATGATGTCAGAAATTGTTATTTTCCAAGAGAGTCACATGCTTATAGGATGAGCAAAGACATCTCACAAATAAATTAGCTGCAGTAACATTATTAATTTTTAGGTATCCTAGACTATTCAATGAGTTTGCAAACACTATAAAGGGCATATTATTCCATAATAGTCTCTTCTGATATGAAATGTAAATAATCTTGTGTGGCCAAATATTTAGCCAACTGTTTAACATAAACTAATAAAACTCAGTAACTTTCCCAACTGTCTAAAATGGACTATAAAACTCAACTGTTTAATATAAATCCATAAAACTGATGGCTTGCAATATATAAATATCATGGGCAGTTTAACAAATAATTGATGTTCACTTGTCGCTTAAAAGCCTAGCCTGTGAATTTTTAGTTACATCATACATTTCAGGCATTTAAACCCGTTTTCTTTAGTATTCAAGAATCTTTATTTAAATATCAGACTTAAGGAAACATGTATTACATACATACATACATAAGTAAATAAATAAATAAAACCTTTCCAAAATGAGAATTCCAAGTTCCATTTAAAGTCTCCAAAGCTCTAGTTATCTTAACTACTCAGGGAATTAAGGTTATTCAAGCTATATCACATATCCATTCACCTCATTAATTATCCCAGTAGATTTGACCAATCCAGATATTCAGTCAGCAAGTATACAGGCTTTCCTCTGATTTCTATTACTGTTTTTCTCAGAATAGTTATGGTGGAGTGTATATTTGCATTTCTTCCATGCTCCACTTTGGGAATCTCCAAATTTTTTCAGTCGTTATAATGCCTTACACCTCTAAAATAAGCCCCAAATTAAAATTTAGATGAAGAGCTAAACATGAAAAGAGAAGTATAAAAAACAAATTACTACAACAGCAGCAAGACAAAATGTAACCTTTCTTAGACCTAACGTAATATCCAGGAGAATCAATATAAAAGCAAAACTCCAGCCACTGGTCTGATTTGCTAATGAGCATTTCAGTTCAATAATAGCAGATGGCATTAGAGAAACCTGGTCAATGCTCCCTGGACCTATGTCCTAACGTCAATCTGCACAGAAAATAAAGAAAAAAAAACTATTTATCAAGTGAGTCATAAAATGAGAGGATTATTAGCATGCAATCTAAGATAGACTTTCAGAAGCCGTTTTACCAACATGAATAAAACCCAAAGACTGAGTAAACTTTGTCCTCCCTTCCTTGGGAGAGCGCTAAGCATATTTAAACATGTTTATTAGAGGCTGTAAGATGTGTTGACAGAACAGTAGGCTAAAGGTCATATTACATAACTTATACCCCTTACCAACTGTGTATATTTGACTGAAGAGGAGAATAGCTATCTCTTACACATAGGTGTTAATATCAACAGCAGGCTACAGAGAAGCTGAATTATCAAACTCAGGAGATAGCTAGATGGTCCACTTAAGGAATGCAACAATGATTCACTTTGTTATAAAGCAGAAACTAACTCACCATTGTAAAGCAATTATATCCCAATAAAGATGTTTAAAAAAATTTAAAAAATAAAAATAAAATAAAATACATAAAAAGTTTAAAAACTCCAAAAAAATAAATAAAGAATGCAACAAAACCACTGGGAAGGGGAAAGTTCTCAAGTTTTGCCCAGTCACCTGTTCGATAACACAAAGAGTTACTATCTGACCTGGGGAAAGAAGACTCCCCAACAAAGATAATTCCAATCTACTTGGTGAGCGTTTGAGAGCTAACAGTAGACACTATGTAGTACTAGTTAGACACCTCTAATCTAATTAAGTAGACTTAACGAGCTTAACAACGTTCACAGAGTCACTATCATACACAAAGGACCTATCACGGCACCTGGTACACAGCCGCCTCAAATATCAGTTGAACTAATAAACCTCGGGCAAGTTGCTTAAAGGGCTCATGAAAAAACAGGAATAATAATTGTACCTATCTTATAAGTTTAGGGTGAAGTTTAAATAATTGTTGGCTAAAAGTTTAAAAGTCTGAATGCATATTTATTATCCTTGCTTCCATAAGAATGCTTACTGAATTTTAAAAATTAAATTTGTTGGCTAATTTTTACATAATATAACCTAAAGTCAATACCGTCCTCTTCCTCCACTTTTATCACACGTCTGAAACTGCAGAGGATTTGGTAATTAGCAGCACTTAAAATAAGCTTTATTGTCACTGAATTTAAATTTCCAAACCACACAACGATTGAATTCCTAAAGGTTGTTTTCAATATTGTGAGCAACTGCTCTTTCAATCTACTATTAAATGGAGTGATTTTGCATTGGTACACATATATATTTGAGGAATTTTAGTTCTATATATCTGTTCTCCATTTGGTTATGTGAAAGGTAAAGTACTAACACTACAATGTGTTGTACTTTTCATTATCTTCAGTAAATCAGCTGGTTGACATTTAATATCCCAATATAGTTATTACCTTTGAAATCTCTGTACAGCTAGGATGTTCCCTGGTACTTAATATCTTAGGATTAAGCTATTATGAAAGCCCCATAATTTTTCCTTTGCCTCTGGTCTCTTCCTCATCAAATCTATCTTCTGAACTCAGATCAAAGTGACTTACCATAACAATAAGCAAACAAAAACAAACAAATGTTAATTCCCTACCCCCAAATCTCCTATAGATCCCCACTGACTACAATATAAAAACTAATCTTCTCATGTAATGTAAAAGACATAGTAAATCTATTTCTGGCCTAACACCTCAGGCTTACTCCTGCCTGCTCAAAACTTTTGCCCTTGCTGCCTCTATTCTTTTTACACAACTATCATCTTCTGCAGTTTCTGATCACTCCATTTCAAATTACAACCCACCCTCTACACTTCCTATCAGATACTGATATCCTAAGTGTATTCACACACCCACACGCAAACACACACACACATAAACACCACCATCATCTACTTACAAGGTTCTCAAGACTGAATCATCTCTGGTACCTGAAATATAATAAATGCTCAATAAACAAATATTTGCTGAATAAATGAATAAGTATCAGGCCATATACCTCAATGTTTTTACCTTAATCTTCACATTTCCAAAAATATAATTATTTGCCCCAAGCATGCCATGTTCTCTCGTTCCTTGATGACTTGTACATGCACTTCATGTAAAACTCCTCCCTCCATTCCATTAACATGGATTCTATTCATTTATTTGCAAGTATTTATTGAATGTCTATTATGTGTCAGGCACAGTGCCTGGTACTGGGAATATAGGCATCACTAATATAGATAAGGTCCCTGCCCTCATGAGGCTACTATTCTATTAGGGCGATGATAGCTATTAAACATGTGAAAAAATAAACCACTTATTTATTGATTGTGGCAGTTACTATGAAAGAAATAAAGAGAGTGATACAATAGAAAGGAAATGGGCAATAAAAAGAGTTAAGAATTTACATGGACATTCAAGGTGGTTACTTGTGAAGGAGATATTGACATTAAGACCTGAAAGTTGGGAAAGAAGCAGTCTTATGGAAGGAAGAAAGGAACTGTGTCACGTGGAAAGGAGATGGATTACGCCAAAGTCCTGAGATAGCAAAAAGGTAGATTTATATTAAAGGAACTGTTAAATGGTCCCTCAGGCTGATGTAAATCTTCCTCTGGGCTCACATTTTACCTTATATATTAGAATATTACATAATATTATAATAATGTATTTTTCTCTTTACAAGACAGCAAGCTCTTTGAAGATAGTGACCAGTCCTTTTTTTTTTTAAGTGGGAAAGGCAATTTTAGTAACAATTCAAAATTCAGAAGCCATAAAGGAGAAAAGAACGTTTATAAATAAAATTATAGAAAAATAAAAGTATATGGAAAAAAACCACCATACACAATAGCAAGTGACAACACACAGGGAATACATAGATAAATTGTGAAAACATGGACAAAAAGTTAATTCCCTTACTTTATGTTAGGAAAAGTCCAAGAACCTTACAGAAAGGAGTTCAAATGATGTAAGCTTTTAACGCTTGAGACAAATGCTGTATTTACTCAATCATTAAAGCAACCTCACAATATAGGTACTGCAATTATCATTTATTCATCAGGAACCTAAGGTACAGAGAGGTTAAGTAACTTGCCCAAGGTTACCCAGCTTATAGGGGACAGACTGACCATGTCCTTTTATCCTTGTGTCGGTAGGCCTAGCACAGTGTCTAGTACATAGAACACAAATGATAATTGAATGAATGAATGGAGGTAAGAGGAGCTAAGACAAGAGGGAAGAATCATAGTATCAGAACTATGGTAGCTTCCAATCTTCTTGTGGGCTCTGGATATTTAAGAATATGCATAGACTTTGATCAAAATCCCTAAGACCAACAGATGTCTTACTAAAACTCTAAACTGCTGTAAATTTTCCAGTTGCTCAAAGTCAGTATGTGAATTATTTTGCTCCAGGCTGCATGAATACCAAAAACAGTAAATAAATGTTCTCTTTTTCTCTAGTCTTGAGCTGCAAATTGGTCAAACAAGTCTTACTTTATGAACAGTCAAAACTGAAAGACTACCTTTTAAACAGATGGGAGCATTCAGTTATAAGTCCAAATGTTCATCTTAATGTAAATTTTGGAAGATATTTGTATGATTCTTTATTCTGTTATTTTTGTTTTTTTAAAGAATGCTTGATGCAGGTGGACAGAGATCTGAGAGAAAGAAATGGATTCCCTCCTTGAAGGAGTTACATGAATTATATTTTGTGCTGCAGTCAGTGCCTATGATATGCTCTTGGTGGAAGATGAAGAAGTGGTAAGTCTAAAAGGAAAACACGGTCAAGGTAAAAAATAAGCAGTTGTGCTTTCCAATATGAATACCCCATTTCCCAACGCAGTTAAGACCTTCCAAAGACAGATGTTACTTCTACATCCTTGTTCATAATGCCCACCATTAATACCTTGCAAATAACAATCCTACACATTTTCATCTTTTATACCTAACAGAACAGAATGCATGAAAGCCTTCACCTGTTCAACAGTATCTGTAATCACAAGTACTTTGCAACCACCTCCATTGTCCTGTTTCTCAATAAAAAAGATCTCTTTCAAGAAAAAGTAACCAAAGGGCATCTTGGTATCTGCTTTCCAGAGTACACTGGTAAGATAATTTCCTTTTAATTCCATAGTAGTAAAATTGTGTATAGAGATACATTTTTTCTATCTGGATTTTGATGTGTAATATTTAGAGGTTGAGGCTTATGATACTTTTCTGAGTCATGTATATGATCCAACCTGGGAAGAATCTTACAAATAAAGAGGAAACCCTCTCTACACTGCCTGCATTAAAGCAAAGCTCTAATGAATAAAGGGGAGGTCGTTAGATAGACCAGGGTTGTTACTCTGTGTAATGTATAATGACATTGCAAACTATATTATCTTAAACATTATAATAGGAGTGTAAATTATATTCCAAATTGGCGTTTTTTAATATATTTCCTAATGAAACCTTTTAATGTTGTACTAGACCTCAGTGGCTCTTCAAAGTCAGAATTAAGTTTCCGGAGGAACAGCTTGAATGAATGAGAAGAGTGACATCTATTTTTCCAATTTTCCTAACTCCTAGAGTTTTAGTACTGACCCTCTTAGCCAATGAATATAAATGTCAGTTTCTCTAAAAGGGCTGTGTTTCTTTTGGAGACTTTTTTTTTTTTTGGTAAATAGTTATATGCCCTGTTGTTAATGAAATTGTGTAAGATGGAAATATTTATGATTTAAACACAAATATAAACCCAATTTCACCACATAGATATGTGGCTAGCCCAGATGTGCCAGGGGTGTTGAATTGTGTCAAAGTAGCTGTTTGTGCTCATCTATAATGAGTACTTATATTTTTCTTATTTGTAAACATTATGTTTACATATTTATTATATGATTGAATATAATCATGCTTCTGTACTGAAAGTTACCGATTAAATATAGAATCATAATTCAGGGCTGTATGTTTTCTTTTAAGTAATCATCTTTATTTCTCAGAGCAATTTTTAGTTTATGAAAATAATAAACAGAAAAAAGTTTCTACATACTCCCTCTCTGGCCAGCTCTCACAATTTCCCCTATTATAAACATCTGGAAGGGGTGTGGTACATTTGCTACAACTGATGAACAGATATTGATACATTTAACTGAAGTCTGTATTTCAGGTTAGGGTTAACTCTTTGTGTTCCACAATTCAATGGGTTATGCCAAAGTCATGTCAATGTACCCACCATTACAGCATTATACAAAATAGTTTCACTGCCCTAAAAAATGCCTGTGGTCCACGTCTTCGCTGCCCTCAACCCTTGAAACCATTATCTTTTTACTGTTTCTGTAGTTTTGCCCTTCCGAGAATGTCAAAGAGCTGAAATCATACAGTAAGTGCCTCTCACTTTTTGGCTTTCATTCACACAGTTTTTCGTCTCTCCTAGCTATCCCTCAAGGTCCAGCTCAAATAACACCTCATTATGTAGTCCACGCATCTATAATTTCCATTCTTTTCTTCTTTTAGTTCACATTAATACCCATGCACCCAACCCATGCACACATTTACATGCATAATCTTTGACATACATACGGGCTTTTTTACTCACTCACTTTGTTATATAAATATATTAGTGTTTCTACTCTACTGTGAGCTTTCTGACGCAGAGGTTACATTTTAGCCACCTGAAGCCCCCAGGGAGGTAAGCATAGTTCCCAGCACATAGTTCCCAGCACATAGTTCCCAGGAACTTGTTGTGTAAACCTCTGATAATTAACCACTGCCATTTTGATTTTTCAATCCTGAGAACATCAAATAGCAAAGGAAACTCCTAAAACTTATTGATACTACTTATAATTTGATGCTTTTTAAATGCAGTTAAAGTTTACTTCTTTAATTTTTTTTTAACAAGGTCCAAATACATTTGAAGAGGGAAGGAACTACATCAAGAACCAGTTTCTAGACCTGGATTTAAAAAAAGATAAGGAAATTTATTCCCACATGACCTGTGCTACAGATACTCAAAATGTCAAGTTCGTGTTTGACGCTGTTACAGATATAATAAAGAGAATCTGAAAGACTGTGTGCTCTTCTAATCAATCCTTTTTTCTTCCACTCTTGCTGATGTATACTCTTCAACATATAAAAGGTGCTGTGTGTTTAGTTTTAACAGATATTAACTTGTATAACTAGTGTTGTAAGGCAACATTTTTCACACAAAAATTTTAATGTATTGTCACCTGCGTGTGGATGAGTTTTGATTTCTCTGAAATATTGAGGATTGGGGTGTCTTTGATGTCCTCAGTTCTGAAAACTGATACATTTTGGTAACACTATAACTGTACGTATCAGTGACACTGAATTTGCTTGGAAGTAAATTCTGCACTGTGGCCTATTTTTAATGACAGAGCAATGGAAAAAAAGCAAGGTGTTCCATATTACTTCCACTGGCCAGACATTGAGAGGCCTTCATTTTTGCTGATAATGTAACCATGCCTGTAACTGTAGAAACTATTCAAAGATGATACATGTGGTGTTTTACTGGTGTTTATTTTATTGACTGCTCCTATTCAGCCACCTGCAAATGCAATGTTCACTATACATGTATCTGTTGATGGAAATTTCATATGCATCCAATTTTTATTTACTACTTTTCCTTAGGAAAAACTCATTAATGCTGAATTTACCTTTAGAATTAAGGATTCCAATGATATATTTTTGTACCAATCTGACTGAAAACAGGGGACCACGTGTGGTCAAGAACACAGTGTAAGGCTGCTCAGGCTGAACGAAGTCCTCAATGGAGTACTTGTTTCCTACATTTTGTTCCAGAGCAGCATGGAACGTTATTGTAATTGATGGTTTGGGGACAATAAATCGAGACCTCAAGAGAAAAAAATAATTCAATGTCTTAGCACTAGTGTGTTTTAGCTTTGTGAATAAGAAGTAGGAAGTAAGAGTGAGTAATTAGGAGACTTTTTTAAAAGAGAAACATTGAACCTCTTGTTAGTAGTGTATTGTGCTGTCTAAACGTTACACCAGATGCTAGTGGTCAAAGCCTACTCTTTAAAAGCTAACTTGGTGCTTTACAAACAAAATCATTATTTATAAACAGAAAAGATGACTTTTTCTTTTTTAAAGTGTGCACTATTTACAACATATACTTGTTAAGCACGTGTGATATCATTTACTCTCTCCACTTGCAGAAGGTGATATATAGATCAGAATAGGAGATCAGTGCTTAAGATCTATAACTTCTTTGAAAAGACAGCTAATTAGGTTAGTGTAACTAGATGAGAAGAAAGGAACATAAATTAAGCAATTTGCGAATCTGTAGCTCAAGCGGATTTAGGTAGCCCTGTCTCAGTGTCACTACTTCACTGTTCTGTAACACATTTCCATTCTAATCATGCAAGAATGATCATTATTCGATCAGTAACCTTGACTAGAGTGTTTCTGGCTTTATTTTCAAAAACACAAGGAGTTATTAACAAATACAGTCAAATAAAAACGTTACTATAGTAAGAACAATTAATTTGAAATTTCTTTGCAAAATATAAGTTATTAAGGAGCCTAAGATACCAGAGACAAAAAGTGTATGAGAAAATATTTAGTTCAGGTATTCAGTAAATTTTTCTGGCTAAGATCCATTATCTATAGGACAACAACCCAACATTTTGCTAGGAGCTAGTCAGTGCTTTGAGACCTTAAATTAAGATTAGAAATTCTGTCCTTTCATCCATTGCTTTGTTTTTGTTCTCCTGCTTTACTTTAATCTGTTTTCTCTAACAGTGTGAAAAGAATGTTCCAGAAAAGAATATTTTTTGAAATACTACTATTATAACTTAGATTTTGACTCTGACTTACCTTTAGGGTTCCTCTTTTAGATAACATAGGTAGAAAGGGTGAGGTCAGAAATGGTCTTTTAAAAAAATATAACTCATTTCAATCTTTGCAAAAATTAACAGGCATCCGTATGTATTTATGAATATTGTTCTCTGAGAACTTTAAACAATGTTAAATTACCAAACTAAATTTAGAGATCAGTTTGGATTATTTATTTTAAAAAAACCTGTTCAATTCCTTCCAATCCTAAAATTGAACTTTAAAAAACTTTTCTTCACAATCAAAAATAGTTGCTATGCTAAACGACAACTTTAAGAGAAATTTTTAGTTGGAAAATATAAAATAAATGTTTCCATTATTTCTTTAATGATTGCACTCCTTAAAAATTGAGTCTATTTCTGATTTTACTTTTTAAATGTTTTAATAAAAAAGGGGTTGGAGTGGATACACAGCATTTTGGGTTAATTAAAGAAAGCAGCAAAATGGGAAATATGGGAAGACACACTTCAGCTGGAAGAAACTCACCCTGAGACCAGAAACGTTAAATTTGGTTAGAATCAAAGCATCTGTTTCTGGGGGTGGAGTCAAGATGGCGTACTAGGAAGACGCAAAATGTGCGTCTCCTCACAACTAGGGCACCTAAGGGGATGGGAGGAACCCCCAGTGACCAGATAGGATGTGGGGCATGGGGAGTGAGGGGGAGGAGAAGTGGAGGTGGGACGGGACTGGCGCCCCTGAGGGGCAGCTGGGGGAGGGGGAGGGGAAGGGATCCCACCCCCAAAGGGGGATGGTGGGGGGACCATTGGGAGGGCAGAGGCTCAAACGGGAGCATGGCCAGGTTTCCCCTGCCCACTTGGACCCCCAGGAACTTGTTGAGATCCCAGGCCTGAGCCTCTGCCCACCTAGGCCCCCTCCAGCCGGCAGGTCCAGAGGGAGTGGGAGGGAGGGAAGGGGGAGCAAAAGTAAAGGCCGGACCTCTGGGACCAGCACCGCTGAGGGGTGGCTGGGGAAGGGAAGGAGTTTCTACACCCAGCGGGACCCATCCACGGTTAGCAGTCCAGTGGCAGCAGCGACAGGGGAGACCCTGGGGGAGACGCATGAAGGAACGGAAGGGAACGGGGCCAGCGCTTTCCCTGTCCACATAGGCATCAGGGAGCCTGTTGGGCTCCCAGGCCTAATCCTCTGCCCTGGAGCCTCCCCACTGCTGCGCAGACCCCAAGCCCCACCCCTACACCCCCACCCAGAGCCCTACCTCTACACTCAGAGACCCCCTCTGAGACCCCCTCCAACGAGCGGGCCTAAACCCCGCCCACACACCCTCACTCAGGGCCCTACCTCCAAACTCTGGAACCCCACACTCCAGAGGCCCTCCTTTCCCCATCTGCGCAGGTCCTAAGCAGAGGCCCCACCCCATGCTTGCACGTGGCCCCGCCTAGGCCCCGCACTATGCTCAAACATCACCCCCCCAACTCACCTAGGTCCCACACCACATCAAACCCCACTCCTGCCTAAGTTACGCTGCCCCCCCACCCACAGCCAAGGCTTTTTTTTTTCTTTTTTCCTCTTTTAGATTGGCAGTCTGTTTTACTTTGCTGATTCAGTGTTGCTGATTCTTTTATATTTTTATTTTTCCTAACAAATATTTTTCTAAGTTTATTTTATTCTTTATACTTTGTTAGTGATCTCTCCTTTTGGCTTGCTCTCTTCCCACCCTTTTTTTCTTTTCTTTTTTCTGTCGTAGCTTTATTTGACCTTGTTGCAGTTGTTTCAATTATAGTTTGATTTTTCCTAATATATTCTTTATCTTTCTAATTTTATTTTTTGTTTTTTATTCTTTGATACTGTACTGCTTTTCGTTTTTTGGTTTTGTTTTTTACTGTGCCACAAAGTTTGAAGGATCTTGGTTCCCAGGCTGTAGGTCAGGCCCAAGCTCCTGTGGTGGGAACTCTGAGTCCAAACCACTGGACTAACAAAAACTCAGACCCCAGGGAATATCAATCAGAGTGAGGCCTCCCAGAGGTCCTCATTGCAGCACCAAGGACCCAGCTCTATCCAACTGCCTGCAAACTCCAGTGCTGCATATCTCAGGCCAAACAACCAGTAAGACAGAAATACAGCACCACACATCAAAATAAATAAATAAAACGAAAAAAAATTTGTTACAGATGAAGGAGCAAGGTAAAAACCTACAAGACCAAATAAATGAAGATGAAATAGGCAACCTACCTGAAAAAGAATTCAGAGTAATGACAGTAAAGATGATCCAAAATCTTAGAAAGAGAATGCAGAAAATACAAGAAACATTTAACAAGGATCTACAAGAACTAAAGAGCAAACAAACAGTGATGAACAACACAATTACTGAAATTAAAAATACTCTGGAAGGAATCAATAACAGAATAACTGAGGCAGAAGAACAGATAAGTGACCTGGAAGATAAAATGGTGGAAATAACTGCCAGGGAGCAGAATAAAGAAAAAAGAATGAAAAGAATTAAAGACAGTCTCAGAGACCTCTGGGACAACACTAAATGCACCAAGATATTCAAATTATAGGGGTCCAAGAAGAAGAAGAGAAAAAGAAAGGCTCTGAGAAAATATTTGAAGAGATTATAGTTGAACTTCCCTAACATGGGAAAGGAAATAGTCAATCAAGTCCAGGAAGGACAGAGAGTACCATACAGGATAAACCCAAAGAGAAACACGCCGAGCCACATATTAGTCAAACTGTCAAAAATTAAATACAAAGAAAAAACATTAAAAGCAGCAAGAGAAAAGCAACAAATAACATACAAGGGAATCCCCATAAGGTTAACAGCTGATTTTTCAGCAGAAACTCTGCAAGCTAGAAGGTAGTGGCAGGACATATTTAAAGTGATGAAAGGGAAAAACTTAAAACCAAGATTACTCTACCCAGCAAGGATCTTATTCAGATTCAACAGAGAAATTAAAACCTTTACAGACAAGCAAAAGCTAAGAGAATTCAGCACCACCAAACCAGCTTTACAACAAACGCTAAAGGAACTTCTCTAGGCAGGAAACACAAGGGAAGGAAAAGACCTACAATAACAAAACCAAAACAATTAAGAAAATGGTAATAGGAACATACATATCAATAACTACCTTAAATGTAAATGGATTAAATGCTCCAACCAAAAGACACAGACTGGCTGAATGCCTACAAAAACAAGACCCATACATATGCTGTCTACAAGAGAACCACTTCAGACCTGGGGACACATACAGACTGAAAGCGAGGGGATGGAAAAAGATATTCCATGAAAATGGAAATCAAAAGAAAGCTGGAGTAGCAATACTCGTATCAGACAAAATAGACTTTAAAATAGAGACTATTACAAGAGACAAAGAAGGACACTATATAATGACGAAGGGATCAATCCAAGAAGAAGACAGGACAATTGTAAATATGCACCCAACAAAGGAGCACCTCAATACATAAGGCAAATGCTAACAGCGACAAAAGGGGGAATCGACAGTAACACAATCATAGTAGGGAACTTTAACACCCCACTTTCACCAATGGGCAGATCATCCAAAATGAAAACAAATAAGAAAACACAAGCTTTAAATGACACATTAAACAAGATGGACTTAATTGATATTTATAGGACAGAATACACTTTCCTCTCAAGTGCTCATGGAACATTCTACAGGATTGACCATATCTTTGGTCACAAATCAAGCCTTGGTAAGTTTAACAAAATTTAAATCATATCAAGTATCTTCTCCTACCACAACACTGTGAGACTAGGTATCAATTACAGGGAAAAAACTGTACAAAATTCAAACACATGGAGGCTAAACAATACATTACTTAATAACCAAGAGATCACTGAATAAATCAAAGAGGAAATCAAAAATAACCTAGAAACCAATGACAATGAAAACATGACGACCCAAAACCTATGGGATGCAGCAAGAGCAGTTCTAAAAGGGAAGTTTATAGCAATACAATCCTACCTCAAGAAACAAGAAACATCTCAAATAAACAAGCTAACCTTACACCTAAAGCAATTAGAGAAGGAACAAAATAACCCCAAAGTTTGCAGAAGGAAATAAACCATAAAGATCAGATAAGAAATAAATGAAAAAGAAATGAAAGAAACAGTAGCAAAGATCAATATAAAACTAAAAACTGCTTCTTTGAGAAGACAAACCAAATTAATAAACCATTAGTCAGACTCATCAAGAAAAAAAGGGAGAAGACTCAAAACAACAGAATTAGAAATGAAAAAGGAGAAGTAACTGACACTGCAGAAATACAAAGCATCATGAGAGATTATTACAAGCAACTATATGCCAATAAAATGGACAACCTGGAAGAAATGGACAAATTCTTAGAAAGATATAACCTTCCACGATTGAACCAGGAAGAAATAGAAAATATGAACAGACCAATCACAAATAATGAAATTGAAAGTGTGATTAAAAATCTTTCCAAAAAACAAAAGTCCAGGACCAGATGGCTTCACAGGTGAATTCCGTCAAACATTTAGAGAAGAGCTAACACTCATCCCTCTCAAACTCTTCCAAGAAATTTCAGAGGAAAGAACACTCCCAAACTCATTCTACGAGGTCACCTTCACCCTGATACCAAAACCAAACAACTATACTACTAAAAAAGAAAATTAGAGACCAGTATCACTGATGAATACAGATGCAAAAATCCTCAACAAAATACTAGCAAACAGAATCCAACAGCACATTAAAAGGATCAGACACTGTGATCAAGTGGGGTTTATCCCAGGAATGCAAGGATTCTTCAATATACGTAAATCAGTAAATGTGATAAACCATATTAACAAAGTGAAGGAGAAAAACCATATGATAATCTCAATAGATGCAGAAAAAGCTTTTGACCAAATTCAACATGCATTTATGATAAAAAGTCTCCATAAAATAGGCATAGAGGGAATCTACCTCAACGTAATAAAGTCCATATATGACAAAACCACAGCCAACATCGTTCTCAATGGTGAAAAACTGAAACCATTTCCTCTAAGATCAGGAAAAAGAAATGGTTGCCCACTCTCACCCCTTTTATTCAACATAGTTTTGGAAGTTTTAGCCACAGCAATCACAAAAGAAAAAGAAATAAAAGGAATCCAAATCAGAAAAGAATTAAAACTTTCACTGTTTGCAGATGACATAATACTATACATAGAGAATACTAAAGATGCCACTAGAAAACTACTAGATAAAACAAATTTGGTAGACAGCAGGATACAAAATGCACAGCAATCTCTTGCATTCCTATCCACTAATGATGAAAATCTGAAAGAGAAATTAAGGAAACACTCCCATTTACCACTGCAACTAAAATAATAAAATACCTAGGAATAAACCTACCCAAGGAGACAAAAGACCTGTATGCAGAAAATTATAAGACACTGATGAAAGAAATTAAACATGATACAAGCAGATGGAGAGATATACCATGTTCTTGGATTCGAAGAATCAACATTGTGAAAATGACTATAGCACACAAAGCAATCTACAGATTCAATGCAATCCCTATCAAATTACTAATGACATTTTTCACAGAATTAGAACAAAAAATTTCACAATTTGTATGGAAAAACAAAAGACCCCAAATAGCCAAAGCAATCTTGGGAAAGAAAAATGGAGCTGGAGGAATCAGGCTCCTAGACTTCAGACTATACTACAAAACTACAGTAATCCAGACAGTATGGTACTGGCACAAAACCAGAAATATAGATCAATGGAACAGGATAGAAAGCCCAGAGATAAACCCACGCACCTATGGTCAATTTATCTTTGACAAAGGAGGCAAGAGTATACAATGGAGAAAAAACAGCCTCTTCAATAAGTGGTGCTGGGACAACTGGACAGCTATGTGTAAAAGAATGAAATTAAAACACTACCTAACACCATACACAAAAATGGATTAAAGACCTAAATGTTAGGCCAGACACTATAAAACTCTTAGAGGAAAACATAGGTAGAACACTCTGTGACATAAATCACAGCAAGATCCTTTTTGACCCACCTCCTAGAGAAATGGAAATAAAAACAAAACTACAGTGGGACCTAATGAAACTTGATAGCTTTTGCACAGCAAAGGAAACCATAAAAAAGATGAAAAGACAACCCTCAGAATGGGAGAAAATATTTGCCAACGAAGCAACTGACAAAGGATTAATCTCCAAAATATACAAGCAGCTCATGCAGCTCAATATCAAAAAAACAAACAACCCAATCCAAAAATGGGCAGAAGACCTAAATAGACATTTCTCCAAAGCAAATATACAGATTGCCAACAAACACAGGAAGGACACTCAACATCACTAATCATTAGAGAAATGCAAATCAAAACTACAATGAGGTAGCACCTCACATCGGTCAGAATGGCCATCATCAAAAAATCCAAAAACAATAAATGCTGGAGAGCGTGTGGAGAAAAGGGAACCCTCTTGCCCTGTTGGTGGGAATGTAAATTGATACAGCCACTATGGAGAACAGTATGGAGGTTCCTTAAGAAACTAAAAATAGAATTACCATATGACCCAGCAATCCCCGTACTGGTCATATACCCTGAGAAAACCATAATTCAAAAAGAATTACGTACCACAGTGTTCATTGCAGCACTATTTACAATAGCCAGATCATGGAACCAACCTACACGTCCATCCACAGAAGAATGGATAAAGAAAATGTGGCATATATATACAATGGAATATACTTAGCCATAAAAAGAAACGAAATTGAGTTATTTGTAGTGAGGTGGAGGGACCTAGAGCCTGTCCTACAGAGTGAAGTAAGTCAGAAAGAGAAAAAACAAATACCGTACGCTAACACATATATATGGAATCTAAAAAAAAAAAAAAAAAAGGTTCTAATGAACCTCGGGGCAGGACAGGAATAAAGACACAGACGTAGTGAATGGACTTGAGGACACGGGGAGGGGGATGGGTAAGCTGGGATGAAGTGAGAGAATGGCATGGACATATATACACTACCAAATGTAAAATAGCTAGTGGGAAGCAGCCGCATACCACAGGGAGATCAGCTCAATGCTTTGCGACCACCTTGAGGAGTGGGATAGGGAGGGTGGGAGGGAGACGCAAGAGGGAGGGGATATGGGGATATATGTATATGTATAACTGATTCACTTCGTTATACACCAGAAAGTAACACAAAAGTGTAGTAAAGCAATTATACTCCAATAAACATGTTAAAAAAAAATCTGTTTCAGGGCTTCCCTGGTGGTGCAGTGGTTGAGAGTCCGCCTGCCGATGCAGGGGACACGGGTTCATGCCCCGGTCCAGGAAGATCCCACATGCCGCGGAGCGGCTGTGCCCGTGAGCCATGGCGGCTGAGCCTGTGCGTCCGGAGCCTGTGCTCCGCAACGGGAGACGCCACAACAGTGAGAGGCCCGAGTACCGCAAAAAAAAAAAAAAAAATATATATATATATATATATATATATCTGTTTCAATTGAAAATTCAACCTTTTTACTATACAGTTAGTGGTGTTCTTTCATACTATCTCAAGGAAATAGTCTTTGTTATTCAAAGGTCAAATGTGATGATACTGATATTTTCCTTCTCTTATTTGAAGCTTCTCTTCCTGACTGAGAATGTTTCACAATCCTGCTTGCCTTAGATTTTTAATCCTAACTCATTATTTTCTAAGATTTGCCCAATTGTAGACACACTGCACTACCTCAGAGATCTGGTGCAGACTTACATCTAATGGGGTCACTAACAACTAGTTCTTGCAGAGTTTTTCCAGAAGCATGAACTGATCAAGTTAAGTGTTTGCATCTTGGGACTAGTGGCTAGAGTTAAATGAAGAAGAGTATTAACTGGGCAATGTCTTTGTGTCAAAATACAAAAAGTTGGCAACTCTATGAAGATGCTCTATGGAAAGGGGGTTTCAAATTCTGAGAAATCTACAACATACCTTATAGATATCTAATATCCTACTGATTAACGACATTTATAAACAAATAGTTTTCATGTGCATCACACAAATGGGCAAACTACTTTTTCAGGCTATGAGCCTGTCCTAATACACATTTTCTTGCTTCATCCAATATCCTATTTTAAACACAAAACGTATTTTTAAGTACTTGCAGAGAATTAGTCAGGCTTAACATAATCAAACACCATGTATATGAGGAAAAAATAAATCTTTTGTGTTGATTTACATGTTTTCACTGTTACATCAGAATCAGAGGTAGAAGCGTTGGTTATCGTGTATCTGCTAAAAATAAATTCTTTGTAAAAACTATAGGAGAAATTGTGAATCCTCTAATTTGGAATAACTTTAAAAAATAGGAGCGAGAACCCTCTGCCTGAGATACAGCCAGGATTCACTGGAGAATATAACCAGCTAAAGCCCTTATTTGAAACATTTGGATCTTTTCTATATTTTTACAAACTAGTCTATAGCCATTGGGGGCACACTTACATCATGTGTTTTTTCCTACACAAATGTTGCAAACATAATGAATTTGGATGATCGATAACATTAATGAAACAGATAATAAAATCCTATTAAGAATCATAGCTCATTTTGTGCTTCCAGTTCAGTACAACATGATAATTATAATTGCACTATCTTAGTCAAATTTGTGAGAAACCACTACTAAAACAGCTCCAAATTTGTTTGATATTATACAGATATTTAGTCTCTGCATGCTTTTATTTTCTGCCATTTTCAAACTGTTATTGAAATCTAAGTAACCATTAATTTTGTAAAGTGTGTGTTTTCCATTCATCTGCATTGTGTCTAAAATCTTGATTAGCTTACAGTGAAAGAATAATTTGATGCCTAACATTTATGTTCTGTGAATAGTTATCAATTAGATGCCTATTAATGTGTATCTTTTCAGTAAATCAGAGTAAAATTCCATTCTGCTATAATATTAGCCATTCCATTATTCTGTTTATTGCACCTTTTTCTGTAACCGCCACTCCACCACATCAAGAGGAACAGGAGTGCTCTGTGACATTTTGCTATTATCAGCACTGCCACTGCCAACACATTTTTCGTTAGTAATAGTACAATTGTTTTTTGTTTGTTTGTTTTTTGGGGGTTTTTTTTGTTTTTTTTTTTGTGTGTGTGGTATGCGGGCCTCTCACTGTTGTGGCCTCTCTTCATTAAACTCAGAGATTCCAACAGCAAATTACTCGTCAGGTATTTCAGTGTCAATCTGTGGCACGAGTCCCCCTGAACTACATTTTCCCCCAAGAAAGGTGACATGGTCACTGTAGGAAACCCTGGGCTGTGCTTGAGAAGTTGCATTCAAATCTCAGTTCTATCACCAATGTCCCTGTGTGCGACATCGAACACTTAATTTTTTCCAGGTGGCTACTTTTCTTATCTATAGATGAACAGAGTAAACAATTCCCACAAGCCAATCCCGCCTGAGCTTCTGAGTCAGCCACATCTTTGAGTACTGATACCAGAGTTAGCTTGTCTTAACTGAGAATTAAAAGAAAATGAAAACAGGAAGAGGAATGATGCGTAAAGGATTTTTAATTAACACTTAACATGTGACTTAGTAAAACTTGTGACTTCTTTCTCTTTTCAGTGTTCAGTTGAGGGCCAGAAGTGTTATTTATTCCTGGGAAGAAGAATCTAGCACCTAGCACGGCCCCTAGTTAAGGATTCACAAGAACATTTCCTAGCGCAGTCAGGTAGATCATCCTTTGCCATCCAAGGGAGGAAAACTGCACTGATTAACGTAAAAAAATTATGAAAGACTAATGTAACAACTTATAAAGTTACCACACATTGAATTACATACTTGAAATGGACGAACATATAAATTCTACCTCAAATCAAAACAATAATAATGATAAAGATAATTTTTAAAAATAATATGGCACCCATCCTTCCCAATAGTATCTCACACATGTAATGGAATTAATAAGTATTTAATAAATTAATAAGCAATAAGGTCACATTCCCCACAATGACCTCTCTGCCTGAAACAGACAAGTTCTAAACTCCAATATTGCTGTCTAGCTAGGTCTGCCCTCCCTGCATGGTTGGTTGCCTAAGAGTAATAAATTAGTTTTACTTTTTTAAAATTCCTAAAAGCTTAGATCATTCTCATGCTAAAATATAGTTTCAGGATAAGTCCTAGTGCTCAGGGCACATGGCCCTGGTCCCTCACTCAGTACGTCCTTTGCTCTTGCGGTTTTATTGTCAGGACTGCCCCTCTCCCACTCCAGGCCCTACTGGCTCCTACGTATTCTTCAAATTTTTTTTTTGTGTGTGTGTGTGGTACACAGGCCTCTCACTGTTGTGGCCTCTCCCGTTGCGGAGCACAGGCTCCAGACGCGCAGGCTCAGTGGCCATGGCTCACGGGCGCAGCCGCTCCGTGGCGTGTGGGATCTTCCCGGACCGGGGCACGAACCCGTGTCCCCTGCGTCGGCAGGTGGACTCTCAACCACTGTGCCACCAGGGAAGCCCTATTCTTCAAATTTTAAGTCTGTGTTCACGTCTTGAGACAGGGGTTCCCAGACCTTACAGACACAAGATCACAGGCTACATCCTTTTATAGCTGTTTATAATAAATTTACTCTTTATAACTGAATTTACAATGAAATATTTATGTGTGTGCTTGTTTAATGTGTATTTGTTTCTCCACTTTACCGTTAGTTCCCTGAAGGTGGAGCCCATATGTGGGTTTTCCATAGTTGTGTTTGATGCGAAGTGGGAACTTAAAGAATATTTGTGAATTAAACCAATACACCAATGATTGTTCACCGGGTTCTCCTAGAAAGTTGCTTTTCTTTCAGCTTCCAGAATGCCATATTTCCCTGATCCTTCTCCTTTCTCTCTTGCTTCTCAAACTCCTCTGATTTTCCTGTAAATGTTACTTTTACTGAAGATACTTATCCAGACCATCTTGTCTTCTTACTCCACATATCCTCTATTAGAAATCCAAAGTACTTACACATCTTCATTTTTCTTTAGGCAGCTTCAGTCTCCTGATCCCTGGATGTACATTTTAACTGCCTTTGGGGACATATACAGACTAATAAAATAACATTAAAAAATTAAACTCATGATTTAATAAGTTTAATTAATCTCAAAAAATCTATCCCTCCTCCTGTGATCTCTCAGTTGTTTAGTCCAGACCTCAGGTTTTACCCTTCTTTTCTTTCACCTGTTACCCATCTCAAATTATTCAACAAGGCCTATGGGGCTGCATCCTAAATATTTCTTTAACTATTTGCTTTTTTTCCATCATCACTACCCCTTGTCTACTTCAAGTCTCTCTCTTGCAGAGATTCCTGGCACAGCTCCTTAAACTGTCCGCCCACCATCCATTCTTGCCACTTCCCATCTGTTTTCCATCCAACTGACAGGATGACCTTTCTGAAATGCAGAACAATTACATTACATGACTTCAAAGGCTGCCATGGCTCTCCAGTGTCATGAAGTCCACCTGCCTGTTTACATGTTCTCCATGATCTGGTACCTTTTTACATCTCTGGCCCATCTTTTGCCATTCTTCTATCTCAATCCACTTGCAAATGTGCTCCCTCTTAGAACATTCTTCCTTCTGATTCATTGACTGCTTAAATCAACCTTTAGACTTTGATTATTTTCAGAAATTCTCTCCTCACCTGCCACGTCTTGGTTACCTGTCTGTCCTATTGACCACCCTGCACCTCCTTCTTTGTAAACCTTATCATGATAAGGAAGTCAAGTAAATTCATTTCAGCCCCTGGGAAGACTACAAAAAGCAGACAATCTACTTTAGGATAGGGATAGTTGTGTGTATGCTCTATTACTCTGTGTGTGTGTGTGTGTGTGTGTGTGTGTGTGTGTGTGTTTTAAAGTTTCCAACTCTAAATGTTCCTAGTAGGATAGAAAGAAATAATAAAAATGTCTAAAGAAAATGATGTAACATGAATAAAAGGACATCATTTGTTTCTACTCAATTCAGACTTGCAAAAAATCTTGAATGCATTTGGCAAAATTTCCAATTGGTAAATCTTATACACTAATATTATATTCCAAATAAGGCTACATAAGTATGTCAGCAATCTGTTTCCCCAAAGCCATTTGCCACATCCTATTAGTATCAATAGGAATAAACAAGCTTCTGGAGAAGAACTCAAACCCACCACTATTCGAAGAAGTTATAGCTAGTCCAACCCTAAAGACGTCTGAAAGAAAACAACACCAGTCTTGGCTTTGCTGCCAGCCTGATGCCTCTGTAAACAGAGACACATTTAAATGTCCCAGAGGTCTGAAATGAGATTTTTGATCCAGGGCAGACATACAAGTCATATGGATTTTTTTGAGGTTTTGGATAATGAACAGCAGCACATCACAAAGGCCTGTAATAATTAGTCCATTTGTATAAAAAAATAAGCCTAAAATGTGAGCATTTCTTTTACCTAATTTTTGTAAAGGTAGAAGTACATCCTACAAAGCACTACCCTTAGAAGAGCAACACCCAACAATAAAAGGATTAAGGTTCAGAATCTTTAAACATTTTGCTTCATAACTTTTTATGATTTTTTTACAATAATTAGAAGGTTTAAATTTACTGCTGATATTTTGATATTCTTTTTTGTTGTTAAGTCTCTTCAAGTCTTTCAAAAGCAACTTTTATCCCCTTAACAGGACAGACTCTGAACTTTCTCTGTACGCTACCACTTCACCAACAAATCATATTTTCATCGAAGTATCAGTACCTTTTAAAGCCAGTTCCCTCTGTACTACAAATAACCCCTACCTGGAACACTCCAGAAGATTACAAAACATACTTGATCAAAGTTCTATTACAGCTCTTCAAAATGCTTACACTTCAAAACTTGCTATGTAACTTGGAGAATTAGTCAATAAATTAATGACCCTTTAATGTCTATAAATATAAGTAGATAATAGTGGAACTCTTATTTGTATGTTTTCCATAATCTGAATATATTGTTTTCTTTAAAATTTCTCACATTTTAAAATATGTTTACATAAAAAATATTACCTTCACTGAGATGTATAAGAATATTGGTGATAGATTTCAGTGGGAAGGCAATAAACACAATCTTGATGAGGTAATTGTGATCTTTGATACAGATTTAGGTGTTAGGTAATTTCCATTAATCACATGGGTGTATATGTGTATATGTATAAGAGGGAAAATCATAAAGTTTTTAGATTTCTTCTAATAACCTTCCTTAAATCTATAAACCCAGCAAATCTAGCAAGTCTCAAATCTTTTTTTTTTTGGCTGTAAATTATGGAGCCAAGTTGCTGAATACAATTGCCCTCAACACCTCATGCTTCATGAAGACCTAACATACATTTGCTAAATATAGTTTTTGTTTCTTTTTATAAATTTATTTATTTTTGGCTGCATTGGTCTTTGTTGCTGTGCGTGGGCTTTGTCTAGTTGCGGCGAGCGGGGGCTACTCTTCATTGCAGTGTGTGGGCTTCTCATTGTGGTGGCTTCTCTTGTTGTGGAGCGTGGGCTCTAGGCGCACGGGCTTAGTTGCTCCGCGGCATGTGGGATCTTCCCGGGCCAGGGCTTGAACCCGTGTCCCCTGCATTGGCAGGCATATTCTTAACCACTGCTCTACCAGGGAAGCCCTAAATACAGGTTTTAAAGTGTTTTTTTAACTAATGAAAACTACCAGTCCTTCTTGAACTCAGAAATTTAAGGCCACCAGATGGGGACTGTACATTTTTCCTACACAATTCATGACACTTCGATGGCAACATTGAAAAAGCTTAAAGATTCAACGAATTTCTACCGTCCATGGACTAGTCTGTGCTATCTCTCAGTTGTGTTTCAATTCTAAAAATATAACTAGCGACAGTGTCAATTTTTAAAAAGATCTGAAGAGGCAAATTTTCCCTCATGCATAATGACCAGATGAAATTACAACCAGCTTGCAATCTATTACACTCACACCATGTGAATGGTGAATACACACAATTTGACTTTCTGATGATCACGTAACAGTGTACAAAATGTGTTGTGATACCTACGTTCTGAAAATAATATTTTCACGTTGAAAGTCTTTTTTCTTTTCTAAATTAAACCACGTCTTACTCCATGGGACGCCTACCTTCAAACCCCATCTCAGCAGAGGCCCGTCAGATGTCTGTTTACATTACCTTTGTGAGCTCTGACAACAAAATGCCCAGCTGAGCCCACAGCATTTTACAAGTATTCTAAACCCAGGAGGTTGGCATATCAAGCATCCACATACTAATTGCGACATTAATCTCCAGCCATCAGCTGACTAAGGATGTTAGAGCTGTATTAAAAACATGCTGCAGTTCTCAATCACTTCATCAAGTAACCCACGTGGTGTCATATCTTATTACTATACCAACCAGGAGTGGCAAGAAGAATAGTATAGCTGAGCATGACTTTTGAAGGAAAGTGTTCTGTTACCTAAGTTGTGTAAGCAGTATATGATAAAACTGTGCAGTCTAGAACTCAAAGGGCATTTATTTTTGATCATCTGTCTACATGGGAGACTTCTTACTAAACAGGATGCTTTCCAACTAGTAAAGGATTTGCTCCTTTCAAACCCTGGTATTTTAAACCATAATGAATAGTTCAACTGTATTATAAACTATTTGTCTTCTGAGGTAGACTATATTCAACCTATTTTACCCTTTCCTTAATGTCCCATAACCATTATGATGAACAGTAATTACTATATTGTAATGCAATGATACTCTGAATTACAATGCAGGTATGTGGGTTTCATGTTATTCATTATCGTAGGGACTCATATATGTGAGAAGATGATATGAGTCACCAGGATAACAAGTGCTTGCCTTTAAAGAAAAACATGCAAGAGAAGCCTGCTCTCTAGTGTGGACAGAATATAAACAGAGAAGAACAACGCTGCCTAAGGATTCTTAGTCATCTGGGCTCATATCTTGGTTCTGCCACTGATTAGCTGCACAGCTGGAGTAAGGTCGTTAACTCCTCAGTATCCGCATCCATACGGTGAGGAAAATAACAACAGCTACAGGCCAGATCCCAGGAATAAACGAGATAATATGTGCGGAGTGCTCACAAGAGTGCCTGATAGATGTTAGAGATGACTGGTTATTAGCAGAGCGAGAGAAACGTTAACACGCAGTTGTGAAGTTGTATAGAGAAATATAAAGAGTATTCACGGGGGTTTCCCTGGTGGCGCAGTGGTTGAGAGTCCACCTGCCGATGCGGAGGACACGGGTTCGTGCCCCGGTATGGGAAGATCCCACATGCTGCGGAGCGGCTGGGCCCATGAGCCATGGCCGCTGAGCCTGCGTGTCCGGAGCCTGTGCTCCGCAATGGGAGAGGCCACAACAGTGAGAGGCCCGTGTACCGCAAAAAAAAAAACAAAAAACTATTTTTAATAATTGCATTCATTGTGTTAGGCCTAAGAATTATTTTTATTAATTTATTTACTTGTTCATCCTTCCATCTATATGTCCATCCCTACACTAACCTATTCATTTATTTATTCAATTTTTCAACAAACAGCTACCATGCATAGGAAATTTGAAAGTTACCGCAGAATCCTTAAAGTTCAATATGAGGCCTCTGTCACCAAGATACTTTCAAATTAGCAGAACAGAATTTCCCACATTGGACAACTTCAGCAAAAGTGAGGGATTAGCTTTGTCAAACACATTTTTGACATACAAGGTGTAAACAAAAAGCACAGAGAGTGTCACTCATCATCCAGCTACACAAGGGTTAAGCTGCAACCCACTGCAGATTTCAGGATGAAGAAAACAGGAGGAAGCACCCTGTGCTTTGGATAAACGGGCCCCCCAGATAGTTAAGATGCGTATCTCCAGAAGTATTTCAATGACCCTGGATTCTTCCATCTTCCCATACATCACAGAAAAGCACTAAAATTATTAAGCTGAGCTATCTGTTCTTTGTTATCGGCAGTCATTTATTTAACCAACATGTATGCTTGACTGCATGTATTTCCTAGCCCAAAATTTAATCAGATATTGGCTCCTCTCTTCTCTCTTCTGAGCAGTTCATCAGAGCTATCCGAGAGACTGTTTCCCCAGCTCTAGTCCTCAGTAAGATCCCTGAATGAAACTGACACTCAAAACACAGCTCTGACATTGTGTGTTTTCCTTTCAGTCGACAAAAGTTAAATTAAGTTAAACATTTCTTTAACGCTGTGTATCTTTGAGATGGAGACACAGTATAAGAACTCCTTTTTGGAACCCTTATTTCTGCAGCTAGCGTTTTGGGAAATATTGGGTTATAAATTTACAGCGATAGCATTACTGCACAGACTTTGTGATAGGTTTTTGGGACAAAAGCCTTTTCTCCTTACTTCCTGGTTTTCAGTTCTGTTCAGCATACGGTGATGAGGGTACACATTCAGTTTCAATGAAACAAGGGTGCTATTTGTATGCCTTTAGATCATGCACATGGAAAACAGAATTCAGCACAGTAAAAGGCAGTTTTGATGACTGACAAAGTCCAGGTTGCAGGAGAGGGAGCAATGTCCTGTGCCTGGTGAGGTCATCTTGTGGATAATGGTTTTATGCTAGGAACCAGCACTGCTTTTTTCTGAATGGAGCTCAGGTACTATTTGGTGCAGCAATTTTCTTTAAAAAAACAAAAAGTGCTGGATAAGGAGAAGCCCTGGGAGTTCTCCAGGGACTTGACTTTCATCCTGACTCTCCAAAGTGAATTGAGCACTGTCTTTTAAGTTATGAAATTGTAATGCTGAAACACAAATCCCACCCTGGCAGAAATCTTAATTGTTCCAAAATTGGAACTATTAGAATGTCATTAATCTTATTTGTTATCATTGTAAAATGATGAATCAAAGAGAAGATCCTCTCTCTCTTCCCTAGGAAACCACTTGTTCCTTTGCATAAAATCAATATGAGGTCATTCATCTGAATACAACTCTTCCTTGACACTAATTTTTCACTAAAACACCGTTGAAATAATCTTAACATGGCTTTCTCAACCTAGCTATTTTCCAGATGATTTAGCCCACACAGTTGAACCTAGAAAAATGTTAACAGGTAGGTTGAGACTTCCCAATACACAGTAAAATGTATGAGACATCATTGTAAATTAGGATAAATTACACATTATTAGGTACAACCACATGTTCAGCATCTAACTTTAACTAGCCTATCTCTGACGTCAAGACACAAGTAACAATTTCTTTATCACACAGGACAAAGATGTTCCTGCCCTTAGCAAAAAACTGGTCAGAAATCCAAAGTGTCCTTATGAGGCAGGAAAAGAAAAAAGGAAAGATTTTTAAGTCTATTGTAAATAAACTTGACTCTGATTTTGGACTACATCAATATTAACATATAGATGGAAGAAAGAAAGGGAAGTAGGAAGAATATAGTTTTTCCTTAAGATATGTCTGCATGATGTCATTGGTTTTTCCTTATCACTTTGTCTATTATAAATATAAATATATTACCTGTATTAAATTGATGTTTCACAAACTTTTCTTGCTAACACCAAACTTGATCCTTTAAAAATATAGATTCACGGATTCATATTCTGATTCTGTTGCTTTGAAAAACACCCAAGCATTTGTGATAGTTATGAATAGGCAGTAGGGGAAACATGGCTTAAAACATCAAAAATACAATACTGATTTGAATTTAGTTTTATTGTCACTTGTATTTTTTCAATTTAAATGGTAATGAAGCACTTACTGTATTCCAACTTAGACATATAAGGGAAGTGTGAGTGGATAAGATTAGTGTCCACTTTCAAACAGACTATTCTAGTAAGGGAGATAAGCTATGTATCTCAAGAAGAATCAGATAACAAAGGTAGCATCTCCAATCTTGCATTTATTAACTCATTCAGTTACTCATAGTAAATATATATTATCCACCTATTAAAGAATAGGCATTGTGTCAAATTAGGGAGCTACAATAGTGAGCAAAAACAAGCACGAGTCCTGCCTTCATGGAACTTCTAGTTTAGGAGGGAGAATGCCACTACACAAACTAATAACATTGTAAGTATAAAATGCAGCATATGTTATGAAAGCAGTGAATAAGACCTCATTGGCACATAGCATGCAAATAGTGATCTAGTCAGAGGGGCCGGGAAGTTTTTGCTTACTAAATAAACTTGAACTGAGGATAAGGAAGTAGTAATGAGACGAAGGGAGGAAGAAAACTCTTCCAGGCCACTGGAAAGGCCCTGGGGTAAGAGAAATCATGTTCATGTAAAAGACTGTGGTGGCTGGGGGTCTAAGAGGAAGGGGGGAAAAGGCTAAAAAGATCAGACTACACAGGATGATAAGATACGTCAAGGATTTTTGTCTTTATTTTAAATACAAGTGTTCAGAAATAGAATGGCATGATAAGATTTGCAATTTGAAAAGATCACCTTGGCTGTGCTCTGGAAAAATGACTAGAGGAAGGAAGACTAGATTTGTACAGGTGAGTGGGCAGCTATTCAAAATGTTCCAGAAGGAGATAATAACAACCTAAACTCGGACAACAGAGATGGAGAATAAAAGGACAGACAGAGTTATCATGTATTCTGGAGGCCAAACCAACAGACCTTGGTGATTAATTCATCACCGTCAGATATGGTAGGGGCTAGTGGGTAGGAAAGAGGAGGAAATTTCAGGGATGGTGGTGACTCACTGAGGTAGGGAACAGTAGAAGACCACCAGATTTGAGGAAGGAAGAGGGAATAGATGAAAATGATTTTGAACATGATGAATTTGAGGGGCCCTGAAGATATCCATGTAGAGTAGGTAATTAGAAATTCTGATCCAGAGGATAGAGGAGAACTATGGACTAGAGATAGTCATTTGTGAATCATCAAGGAAAAGATAGTAATAGAAACTGTGAGTACGAATGAGATTAAGAATATGGAGTAGGCAGAAAAAAGAGCTTGGGATATAGCCTTCAAGAACTGCAGAAGCTTTTTGGCAAAGAGGAGGAGATTGTGAAGGACACTGAAAAGGAAAGGAAAATAAAAGAAGTAGGATTCAGACCAGGGAGTGTGCAGGAATAAGACAACGTGGGAGAATATTTCAAAAATGGAAAAAAACAATCAATAGTTGTAAGTATCCATTGCATTTAGGGACGCTGGTGTGACTGATGACATTTTGGCAAAGTGACATTTGGCAAAGTCAGATAGTTATGGGTTAGGGAATGCACGGATAGATGGTGACAGTAAGTAATGAGTCTTTTTTTTTTTAGATGTTTGACCATAAAGAGGAAAGATAAGGCAATGCTGATTTCAAATACAATATTGCCCAATAAAAACATCATGTTTACTTTCTTACTCACTCTTTTAATTTCCTTTCACATTTCTTTTCTATTAAATAAACATGCACCTCTCTATCACCAAAGCTAGTAATGTTGTTCTAACACACACCCTCTACCAAGACTTCAGTGATCCCATCTCATCCTTCAGCAGGTTGAAACGGTCTCTAGTACTCTGAACCTCTTTCCCCTCTGCCCAGATGAGCATGTGACTTAATTTCAGGAGAAGATCCACCCTAGTTCTATTATTTAGCTAATCTAAACTTCAGTAAATAACATAACTTTTTAAAACTTAGTTTGCTCAACTGAAAGGGAAGACTCATCCTTATGTCAAGGTGTCAATGAAAGTGGAATGAGATAGTGAGTCCAAATTGCTTATTACATTTCCTGATCACTGTAGATCTCAATGATTATCAGCTGAATTTGACTCATGTTCATGATGTCTTTTATCCAGTGTTAAAAAGAAGACTATAGGCTCAAAATGGAGTCACTTATGTTAAGCCCCATTTCACCAAACTGGGACTTAACTTAGTTACAGTTTCAGCTTCCCCAGAAATGGAACCTTAAACTAGTCAATCAGAAATCACCTGGCCAGCACTAGTGAAGTCATCTGCCTGGTACACCCAACCATACCCTAAGGTAAAGTAACCTTGCAATAAGCAACCTGCTTTTTTGCCTACTATAACTTCCTTGTTCCTCCTACTTTCTGCCTGTGAAAGTCTTTCATTTTGTACAACTTTCTCTGTGCTAGATTGAATGCTGCCTGAGTCATGAATCACTGAATAAAGCCAGTAAGATCTTTAAAATTTACTCAGTTGAATTTTGTTTTTAACACCAGTTTTCACTCAGACACTACATGTAAAAATGAACAGGAATCTTACAAAATATTGTTGAGAAAATCAACATTTAAATGGCAATTCAGATTAGGTTGAATCATGAAGACATATTCCTCTAAACTTCATAATCATTATCATCACATTACTTTAAAATAGATACTTAATGTGCTACTTCATTCCAAGCATTTATAAAAACCTACAAACTGAAGGTAGGTTAGTTCAAGTAATATACAACAACATCCCTATCATTATTTACTGAGAGAGTAAAAGGTTGGTTTTTAAATAATTTTTCTCATACTGTACCTTATAATCTTTTTAACTTAAGGAGTTAAGTTAAATAACTCCTTATAAATTTATACATGTGAAAAAAATATACATTTATAATTTACTTTCATGACTTCCCATTTTAATAGGAGGGATGGGCAAACACATTCCACATGTGGGAGTGGAGATATAATTTCCAGTCACACCCTTGAGTTTGTAAATCAAAAAGGAAAAATAAGCATACATATTTGGAGGAGGAGAAGAATGGCAAGGGAGAAAAACATCTTAGAGCCAATTTACCAAAGGATGATGGAAAATCATGGATTTAACATGCATGTATTTGCTTTCCTTTGTGTGAGTAATACATCTTTGAGGTCTCAAACAAACCTAAACTAGAAGCAGGTGATCTAACAAAGTACAGAGGAGCAAAAGGAATGTCTCTACACACTCTCATTTATTTTCTGATATAAAATTAGAACGTTTCTAAGGTGGAAGCAATGATTCCAGAAGAAAAAAATTGACAGCAGCACTATAAAGGCACAGGATTTTAATACACTATTGATTAATAGAACATGACGTAAATAAGAAAAGGAGAGAAACTTTAATGAGATTGTGCTTCCAGTGAATAAATCACAACTTTCTGCAGGAGAGGCACCTACATTCACTGGAACGCTGAGAGGGAACCATAGATACCTGCGGTCTGGGAGTGAGAGAAACCCTGTTACCTACTCCCTCCCTCACACTCCCAGACCGCAGCTTTTGAAGGCAACATGCCAAGTGACTGTAGCCAACTCAGCCTAGTGCTCAGGACTGTAAGAGCTCAAGTTCAAATGAAAGACTCAGAATCTGAGTACAAACTCCAGTGCTGCTATTTGCTATGTGACTTCAACTCTGAGCTTCAGATTCTGTCCTTAAGGTGTTAGTCCTGTCATGCTTCTATAAAAGAATACCACAAATTGGGTGGCTTATAAGGAACAGAATTTATTCTCATAGTCCTGGAGGCTGGGACATCCAGGATCAAGGTGCCAGCAAACTTGGCGTCCCATGAGAGCAAATTTCCTAGTTCCTAGAAGCTTGTCTTCTCACTGAGTCCTCACACGTCAGCAGGAAGCAGCGCTAATACCAGTCTTGAGTGCTCCAAGAGAAGGATCATGACCTAATCACCTACCAACCACCTCACCTCCTACTACCATCACATTGGGGGATCGGATTTCAACATGTGGATTTTAGGCAGACACAAGCATTTAGTCTATAAAGGTGGTGATGATAATGATTTCCTAATTCAATGAGTTGATGTAAGAAGTAAGTAATGTATATAAGGCACATAGCACAGCGCCTAGGGAATATTAAACAGATAAATGCTGGTTGTTACTATTCTGATTGTAGCCTTCTAAGAAACACAGAAGTGATGACTTTGTTAATCAAAAGAAAGTATCCAAGTTGTATCAGAAGCCACCAAGACCTATATCTACTTCAGTTAATTCACAAGGAAAAAGTAATATAAGATTTTTTCACTTATATCAATATAAAATCACACAATGGACATGACCTAGAGGATTCATACATAAAAACCACATTGAAGGGCTTCCCTGGTGGCACAGTGGTTGAGAGTCCGCCTGCCCATGCAGGGGACACGGGTTCGTGACCCGGTCTGGGAAGATCCCACACGCCGCGGAGCGGCTGGGCCCGTGGGCCATGGCCGCTGAGCCTGCACGTCCGGAGCCTGTGTTCCGCGACGGGAGAGGCCACAGCAATGAGAGCCCCGCGTATCGAAAAAAAAAAACACATTGAAAAGCCTCTGAAATGACACAAGGTAACAGGTGGAAGACAGAAGGGACTCCATATACATGCAGCATAATGAGAAGTGGCAGGAATTGATATGGGTAATAAGCTGGAGTCAAAGGGATGCTATTAGAGAAAAAGTGAATGAATGTGCTGGCAGAGGACAGCGGCGGGGGAGCAATGGGGATAGTAGGTGAGGATGAACATCCTGAGCAAGTCATCCAGGCAAGTCAGGGAGGTCAGGAAGACAAGGCGGAGGGGCCTGGGGTTGACGTTAGGAGGAATTCTTTTTCTTTTCTCATTTTTCTAAAGTTTTTACAATGTTGCTATTGCTCTTGTACTTTAAGTTGTACTTTAAAGTAATTATCTGGACAAGCATATCTAACATCAATATGGTTTTCAGTGAATGAAAATGGGTAGTTCTTTGGCAACTTTTATTCAACATTTTAAGACATTTCAAGTTTATGTGAAACATAAGGCAATTATCCTTAACATTCATGTAACAGGTTGGAATGTTTCTTTGCCTATTTTTAATATAATTCTGTTTGTCTTCCACCTTACTTGAAACATTAATCTACTGACCTAGATATTGTGCCTAGTCAATACATTATTTTATGCCCCAAAGTTAGCTCAGTGTAGTAGGTGGAAATCTAAGATGGCCCCAAGATTCCTGCCCACTGGTGTACACATCTTGTAAAATCTCCTCCCTTCAAGTGTGAGAAAGACTGTGAATATGATGGGCTATCACTCCTGTGATTAGATTTTGAGTTGATCAGAAAGGATAGTATACTGGGTGGGCCTGTCCTCATCAGGTGAGCTCTCCTGTGGGCCCCAAAGATGAAGTGAATTACAGCATTGTGAGGGGACCTATGGGTGGGTCAGGGATCTATGGTCTCTAGGAGCTGACAGCCAGCAAGAAATCAAGGACCTCAGTCACACAGCCATTAGGGACTGAATTCTGCCCAAAACTATCTGAGTTTGCAATACAACACCCCAAGCCTTAGATGAGATTGGAATCCTGGCCAGTACCTTGATTTCAACCTGGTGAGACACTGAGTAGAAAAGCCATCTCACCAATACTTGGACTCCTGATCCAGAGAAATTTTAAGATAATAAAATTGTACTGTTTCAAGTCACTAATTTTGTTGTTATCTTTAGGAATAAGGAGCTAATACAATGAGGAAAGTCAAATTTTTTTCAGTAATATTCAAAGGTGTGAAATGTAAAGCAACAAGGTATAATATATCAAGAATTAGTATCAGCTGTTAATTCAACAACAATTTAAAAATAACTCCTAACACTAATACAAGTATGGTAAAATGTGCTAGTATAAAGACTAGAAGGCTATATCTAACAATTTAGGAGATCTGGTAAGGTGGTTCAATTTCTGCACCAGCTGAAATCTCACTAACGTCATTACAATATTACTGGTATAATAAATTAAATGTTAAGGAATCAGTATTTTTTGAACCACCTGACATTTGACTCACATTTTGAGAAAAAGCAGGAGAATGGCAGAGACTCAACCTGGTGGCCTTGAGTTTGTTGGCATTCGACTAATTGAATTTATGGAGTTCCTACAAACTAGCTTATATTGTAATCACTAGCAATTCTACCTTCTAGCATTTACATTTTAGGCAAATAGCTAGTAAACTCTATTATCTGCTAACACTAATACTGACATTTACATGAATGGCTAGGCATCACCCCTCCCCACATCTCTTGGCCTTCTCTCTTACTTCAGCCCGTGTTTCAACAGCGTTACTCCAGTGATTCCCTACAGTGCCTAGTCTGGGCCATGCAGCATGCTTTCCCCGACCAGGGCCTCCTCCAATCCTGTGGTGTGGGGACACCCTCAGGAGCCCAATGGGCATTCAGACAAGTGCAACCAGGAAGTCAGGGCACTTAACACACCCACAGGGCCAAGTACCATCAAAGGACATCAGCAGCTTATTGATAATGCTTTCTGCATTTGTCCTCTCTGGAGAGAGAGCTCCTCAAAAATCTGTAACAGGGAAAAGCAAACTGTCTAAATCTAATTGCAAAGAATTCATTAAACTATGGGACATCAATATGATGGAATACTACATGATACTTCATTAAGTGAAAAAAGCAGGAATATGCAATAGCAAGTACACTACAATTCTATTTTTGTAATCCCTAAGTGTACAAATATATTTATAGAAAACAATAAAAAGACTGAGAATATATACACCAAAAAAAAAAAAGTTCTCACTTCTCCTATCTCTCATTCCTGCTCCCCAGGACCACTTCCCGAATTCATCACCTACAATGAATCCTTTCTTTGAGGGTCTGCTCTCTGAGAAACTCAGTTTAAGACAAACTGTATGTGAAACATATTTAAATTCTTTAACCTGAAGTACATTTGATTTGATTACAGATATTTAAAAACTTAATGATTATGTTTTGAACTCTAAATTACAATTTTTGTGGGAGGGTATGTTTGAACAGAAGTAAACAGTCTCAATCAGATTAAAAATGTTTACCATATTAAAAAGAATGCAGGATGTAATTATATTCCTAACAATTGGAAAGTTTGTCATGTTGTCTATCGTCCCTTTACTTTGAGTAAAAATTTCACAGTTACTAACATGCCTTTCAGTTTGTGACAGGTGCAGGCCGACCAAGGCTTTACGAATCATCCACCTTCTCTAACTTTGGATGAAGATTCTGATTCCGTTTTTGTCTAGGAGACTTTCCCTATACACACTGGCATAGCTGATCCTAGTAGAAGATTGCTTTCAATTAATATGACGGGGTCTTCCTGTGCAAGAGAGGATGAGAGCAATTACAAAACCGGAGAAAAGAAAAATGCAGAAACTGTACATGTAGGATGCATGCAAATGTGACAAATCAGTTTGAAGCAAAGTGACCCTGGCCAGGGTCATGTATAGAGACGTGGGATTCACTGAATATGCACCATTCTAACAGCTTGAGAAATAAGCATATGGTTTGTCTACTGGAACAAAGCAAAAGAAATTAAAGGGTAAAGAAAAAACAAAGCTTTTTTAACAGCTCTAATTGAAAACCTAAGAGAGGAGTAGGGGATTACTCTTAAGAAGAACAAATAAATGTCCAGTACCCATGAGCCAATTGGAAGCCTCTAGACAAACAGACCATACCCAAATCCACAATGAAGAATTTTTCATAACATGGAAAGCAGCCATTTGATTCAATATGAATAATACAAAGAGAGCTTACGGCTGAATACATAGTAAGAGGTTATCAAATGAGAAGAGCTTTATGAACGGCTGACAAACTATAAAATAAATTAGGCTATTAGGGGAAGTAAGTCTTAAAAGGAATAGAGTGATTATGCTACCCTCTTAAATAGCTCGTAGTATGTTTTAACTCACGATGTGCTTCTTCAAAGTAGAACAAATCTGAAGTAGTATTACTCAAATAAAATGCACCCTTGCTCTCAGGATTTTGCTAAGTCTATACCTGAGCCTTGGAAACTCAAGTAGATCTAAATGCTCCAGAGGCTTTCCTTATATGTCTGTCATTCCTCATATACCTGTGTTTTTTGGGGGAAAGGCTTTAAAATGACATATTTTCACACTGTTGATAATGAAGTTAACTCTTCCTGAGAAAATCTGAGGCTATGTAGTTTGACTAAGAACATGCCAAGAAAGTTCAATACTATTATCATGTTTGAAATTTCCCTGAAAAACAGGGGAGACAGGGAAAGGGGTCGCTAACATTTTAAATTCTCTTCCACTCGCCACCTTGAACCCCACACCTTGTCTGATACACTCCAAGGAAACTATCTCATGTGGATATTTAAGGGGAAAAAAAAAAATCTTCAGATGATTAAATTAAGGCCAGATCTCCCTTTTCCCTTTCTCTTCTTTACTGAGAATCCCTCAAAGGCAAACAGTGCCTTCAAAAATGTAACCCCAGGGCTTCCCTGGTGGCGCAGTGGTTGAGAGTCCGCCTGCCGATGCAGGGGACACGGGTTCGTGCCCCGGTCCGGGAGGATCCCACATGCCGTGGAGCGGCTAGCCCCGTGAGCCATGGCCGCTGAGCCTGCACGTCCAGAGCCTGTGCTCCGCAATGGGAGAGGCCACAACAGTGAGAGGCCCACATACCGCAAAAAAAAAAAAGAAAAAAGAGGTTTTTCCTTCAGGGCAGTGCTCTTTCAGCATTTTTCTGGGTGATATTTACTATCTGTATATAGACCTCCTCGTACCCCATCCTCACTTGTAGATTTGGGGAATGTCTTCTGAAGTAAACTTATACAAGAGTAGAAAAGGACACTCTGGGAAGGCAATCTACTTTGTTATTGCTTCTTTCAAGCCATCTTGGTCTCAATTCTTTTTAGGATCCATAAACGCATGAGATATCAGTCTATACGGTGGATTCAAACACTTTTATTTGTGGGATCCTGGGAATGAGGTAGGTGGTGTTTGGAAAGATCATGAGATCTAGAGTTAGGCCTGTGTTTGAAGCCTACCTTTACCAGCTATGTGACACTGGGTAAAGTACATAATCTATTAAAGCCTCTTTTTTTCTTCAGCTGTAAAATAATATTAATTAAATGATATAATGTACACAAAGTTCCTGCTAGGTTGCTCAGAAAATTTTAGTTTATTTCCTACAGTTAGCTCTCTGAACACTCAAAAGCTAGAATTAATGTATTTTAAAATTCTGTGGACTTCCCTGGTAGCGCAGTGGTTGGGAATCCACCTGCCTAAGCAGGGGACACAGGTTCGAGCCTGGTCCGGGAAGATCCCACATTCCGCAGAGCAACTAAGCCCGTGCGCCACAACTACTGAGCCTGCGCTCTAGAGCCCGCGAGCCACAACTACTGAGCCCTCCTGCCACAACAACTGAAGCCTGCATGCCTAGAGCCCGTGTTCCACAACAAGAGAAGTCACCGCAATGAGAAGCCCGCACACCGCAACAAAGAGTAGCCCCTGCTCACCACAACTAGAGGAAGCCCACAGGCAGCAACAAAGACCCAACACAGCCAAAAAAAACAAATAAATAAAAATAAAATAAAATTGTGTGTTTATTAAGGTAAATATAAAAGATTGCCTTGAAACATAATATTTCTTTATCTTTAATGAAAAAGCTTACTCACTAGGTGGTTTGAATTTCTCTTCTATTTCTAAAATTCCTGTCTGTGTCCTAAGCAAACAATCACGATCTTTCTTCTGTACCACGATCTTTCTTCTGTACATTTAATAATTATACCATCAAACTCAAAAAACAATTTTTTAAAACAAAGCATCTGATGAAATAGCAGATTTGAACCCAATTAATAAAATAGCAAACAAAGGATATGTTATACTTATAACAAAAACCCAACTATTCAGGTGGCCTTCTAAATACTAAAGTAAATGCCATCTTGGAGTAGTATCATGTTCTCTTTCTTACAGGCAGTAACTGATATTACTTTCTTACTCATAACCCAAAATTTTAGGTGCTGGAAAATCTTAAATGCATCAATTTCCAAGCATTAATTTTGTAAAATTTCTGTTATTATTCTGATTTAAGAATTTATGTTTATGTTCGATATTAAATTAAAATTTCTTTGATCTTGAGATTATTTATAATCAGTTCTATTTCTAAGAAGCTTTTTCATGACTTTCAAACAGAATGGACAACAGAACTCTTTTAACTAATGAATATATAATATAATAAGGAGCAAAACGCTAATCTATGTATGTCACAAACTGCCTCCTCAAGTAGGACCTTATTGTTATAGGTTCAGTTTTTCACTACCTTTGTACAGTGGGCTCTTCAAAGGTCTTTCTTTGTCTTACATGTAATGTTTGCTTGCCGGGACAGTGAATGTCTGTGTGTTGCTGTGTGCTGCCCCCTACCGGAGAAGGGCAAAGCTGTGTATTCAGGAATGGCATACTGCCTCAAGAAGCCTACATATCATTGTTTTCTCACCTCTGAAAAAGACAGTGAAAGCAGATCTTTTGCTCCTTCCCTGTTTGCCCACTTCTGTTCCCCTCTAACTTTAAAAGAACCTAATTATAGGAATGAGGTCACTAAGCAATTGAAACTAACTCCTGACTTACGCTCCCCTGAATGCACACCACGCTTTGCCTAACCTGTTGATTCTTTTCCTAGATAAAAAGAACAACGAAGAATTAAGCCGTTAAAAAATGACTAGCTCTCTACTCCCAACAGCTCCTTTAGTAATCCTGAAGGCAGATCATGTGGGCAATGTAACATCTGAATAAAGAGTCAGCCCGTGTGCACTCACTGGAGAATGATGCAGAACCCAACCTCCTGCCTTGATGATTCACTGAGATTCTCTGCCACCCCAACGCCCATTTTTCCCTTTAAAAACTGTCCTGGTTGAGCAGAATCTTTGGAGTTGGCCTCTGGACATGAGTCCACCTTCTCCCAGATTGCTAGCTTTCCTAACTAAAGCACCTTCTTCTTCTTCTACTGACACTTGCCTCTCCAATTACTGGCTTATGAGCAACAAACTGCCAAACCTGGGTTCGGTAACAATAGACATTTAGGAATCAGAACGCTTACTTAAGCTTTCATATTTCATGTCCACTCTAGATTTATATTCCTAGTCAGTAAAACAGGCCATGTATCTAGTCAAACACACAGCACACTCAAAACGCCAGCAATTGATAGCCTCTTCCAATTTATGGAAAAGATTAAGGCCAACATGATAGATACACTGATATACTTGTGAGAAGCAGAGTTATACAAGCCTGGGTCTAAATCATACCTTCATTGTTCTGTGATCTGATCCTACATGCTAAAACTCAGTTTTATCATCTGTAAATTGTGATTAATAATGTTACTCCATAACATAGCTGTGAGAATTAACTTCCACGCATAAAGCACCTAACAGAGTTTCTGAGAAAAAATACATGCTTAATAAATGCCAAAGAATGACAATCATTTACTGAGCTATGCATTTTCTGCAACTAAAAAGTTTCTCCAAAAGCAACTTCCCTCCCTACCTCAACATCTATCAATTAGAAAGGTGTTTCCTCTGTCAAAGCTTCCACCCTACACTCGTATTCTTTGTCTTATGCTCTATCACCTCACTTGCTGCTTTTCTCCATTAACGATTCCCTCTCTTAGCGTTTCTTTTCTTTGTACTGAGTTTTCTTCTCCGATTATAAACATGCTTTCCTACTCTGACCTATAACCTTATCACAGGCTTCCCTTTCAAATCAAAATTACTAAATATCACTCTACATTGGCCACCTCCCTGTTACTCCTTAAACCTTCGTTGTACAGTACTACTTTTCACAACCTACCAAAACTCTTCTCTGCAAGGTCACCAATGTTTGATCTCCTTTTTGCCACATGGAGTATCCAAGTGTCCATATCCCTATTCTTGCTCTGCATGAACTATTTGTAGCACTGACATGGTTTCTTCTTCAGTTTCAGGACACAGCTCTGTTTTACTCCCTTCTTCAATTTCGCCAACCCATTGACTGCTGAACTGTGGACATGCCCCTGAATCAGCATTTTGCCTCTTTCCTTTTTGCTCTGTAATGGGAACGATCTTATCTTTATTTTCATATTCTCTTATCACTCATCATCCCTCCGTGAATGCGTCTCAAATCCATCATTCCCGGCAATATTTCATCACACATATCATATAACCCAACAATTCTTCTCCTACTTGCATACCCAAGAGAAAACATGCATTCACACAAAAACTGGAACATATATGGTCACACCAGCATTATTCATAACAGCTGAAAAGTATAAACAACCCAAATATCCAACAACTGATGAATGCATAAATAAAACATGATACCATATAATGGTAATATGAAAATAAAATATGAAATCCATACAATGGAGTATTATTTCACAACAAAAAGAACTGAAGTACTGATACATGCAACAATATACACACACATTGAAAACATTACGCTAAGTGAAAGAAGTCAGTCACAAAAGGCCACACATCATTCCTTACGTATGACATATTTAGACTCAGCAAATCTATGGAGACAGAATGCACATTAACAGTTGATCAGGGCTGGGGAATGCGAGAGCTGATTAACTGCTAATGAGTGCATAGCTTCTTTTAGGAGAGAAGAAAATATACTAAAATTAGATCGTGGTAATGGCTGCACAATCATGTGAATATTCTAAAAATACCGTAGTGTATTCTTTACATAGGTGACTTGTTTGGTATGTGAATTATGTCTCAATAAAGCTACTGAAGTTAAATACACACACAAATAAATCACCAATAAGTATCCAAGTGACCTTTTAGAACCTTGTTTTTCCTTAGAATAAAGCATTTTTATTTTGAAAGTGTTTCTGAATTAATCCCATTATCACATCTTCCTGTGTTTTATGTATCTATTTCTTCTTATCTAGTTAATTAGGCAGTCTTTGAACCTAGAGAGAGAATTCTATCTTTATTTACTGTTTTCTAAAAAAGCACAGACTAAGGAAACTAATAGAATATCAGATTCATTCTACTTAATGTGGAAACAGTGCATAATTTTTTTCAATCTGCAGTGACAACTCAAAGCCTGTAACTTTGAGTTTTCTTTATTGCTAAATTTTCAATCCTTCTAATTTGCAAATGGAAAATATGACTTTTTGGATGTCTATGACTACATACATATGGAGTATCCATATGTCTTCCAACAAGGTGATGTATCTAGTTGTTGAGCAAAAGATGATACCAAGGACAGATTATTTTTAGCTGCGGATGCCAGTTATTCTGCAAAGAATTTGTCCTCTGAGGAAGCAACGTCAGGATTTTTTTTTTTAATGCCACGTATGACCTTTGTTTCACCAAGCTTTTTGCTCCTGCAATAAAATAAAGGTAAGTGACAGGAAAACGGGGCCACTTTTTTCAGAGTGAATTATCTGTCAAACACACAGTGAAGCTGATCAACATCAAACTTAGCTTGTTTTCAGTATCTTACTACACCCACTGCTCAAGTCAATTCAGCATCACTCAAGATAGAGAGAACAGGTCTGGGGTTTTCTGGATTTTTTAATGCACATATTACTTTTCATAGGAAAATCGAGAGTATTGTTTTCTGTTACTTGATCCTATTGAATTATTGAATGTGATGAGGATTCACAGATCTTGATTAATCTAATCAGATGAGAACTAAGAATGTTAACTCTTTCTTGAAATACACATTGAAAGACTGAAATGTACAGAGATTCAAAAGGAGAAAGTAAGACAAGCTTAGCAGACAGAGAATAACTTATCTTAAAAAAAAAAGAAGATTAACAAGAAGATGGTGGGGTAGAAGGACGTGCTCTCACTCCCTCTTGTGAGAACACCAGAATCACAACTAGCTGCTGGACAGTCATCGACAGGAAGACACTGGAACTCCCCAAAAAAGATACCCCACATCCAAAGGAGAAGCCACAATGAGATGGTAGGAGGGGCGCAATCACAGTAAAATCAAATCCCATAACTGCTGGGTGGGTGACTCACAGACTGGAGAACACTTCTCCCACGGAAGTCCACCCACTGGAGGGAAGGTTCTGAGCCCCACGTCAGGCTTCCAAACCTGGGGGTCTGGCAACGGGAGGAGGAATTCTTAGAGAATCAGATGTTGAAGCCTAGTGGGTTCTGATTGCAGGACTTCAACTGGACTGGGGGAAACAGAGACTCCACTCTTGGAGGGCACAGAGAAAGTAGTGTGCACATCTGGACTCAGGGGAAGGAGCAGTGAACCCAGGGGCGACTGAACCAGACGCACCTGCCGGTGTTGGGGGGTCTCCTGCGGAGGCGCTGGGTGGCTGTAGCTCACCATGGGGATGGGGACACTGGCAGCGGAGGTTCTGGGAGGTACTCCTTGGCATGTGCCCTCCCAGAGCCTGCCATTAGCCCCACCAAAGAGCCCAGGTAGGCTCCAGTGTTGGGTTGCCTCAGGCCAAACAACCACCAGGGAGGGAAACCAGCCCCATCCATCAGCAGTCAAGTGGATTAAAGTTTTACTGAGCTCTGCCCACCAGAGGAACAGTCAGCTCTACCCACCACCAGTCCCTCCCATCAGGAAACTTGCATAAGCTTCTTAGATAGCTTCATCCACCAGAGGGCAGACAGCAGAAGCAAGACGAACTACAATCCTGCAGCCTGTGGGGAAAAAAACCACATTCACAGAAATATAGACAAGATGAAAAGGCAGAGGGCTATATACCAGATGAAGGAACAGGATAAAACCTGTTAAATGAATTAAATTAAGCGAATTAATTAATGAAGTAGAGATAGGCAACCTTCCAGAAAAAGAATTCAGAATAATGATAGTGAAGATGATCCAGGACCTCAGAAAAAGAATGGAGGCAAAGATCGAGAAGATGCAAGAAAGACCTAGAAGAATTAAAGAACAAACAAACAGAGATGGACAATACAATAACTGAAATGAAAACTACACTAGAAGGAAACAATAGCAGAATAACTGAGGCAGAAGAACGGATAAGTGACCTGGAAGACAGAGTGGTGGAATTCACTGCTGCGCAACAGAATGAAGAAAAAAGAATGAAAAGAAATGAAGACAGCCTAAGAGACCTCTGGGACAACATTAAATGCAACAACATGTGCATTATCGGGGTCCCAGAAGGAGAAGAGACAGAGAAAGGACCAGAGAAAATATTTGAAGAGACTATAGTCGACAACTTCCCTAGCATGGGAAAGGAAATAGCCACCCAAGTCCAGGAAGTGCAGCAAGTCCCATACAGGATAAACACAAGGAGAAACATGCCAAGACACACAGTAATCAAATTGGCAAAAATTAAAGACGAAGAAAAATTATTGAAAGCAGCAAGGGAAAAATGACAAATAATATACAAAGGAACACCCATAGGGTTAACAGCTGATTTCTCAGCAGAAACTCTACAAGCCAGAAGGGAGTGGCATGATATACTTAAAGTGATGAAAGGGAAGAACCTACAGCCAAGATTACCCTACCTGGCAAGGATCTCATTCAGATTCGATGGAGCAATCAAAACCTTTACAGACAAGCAACGGTAAGAGAATTCAGCACCACCAAACCAGCTCTACAAAAAATTGCTAAAGGAAATGCTCTAAGTGGGAAACACAAGAGAAGAAAAGGACCTCCAAAAATAAACCCAAAACACTTAAGAAAATGCTCATAGGAACTTACATGCTGATAATTACTTTAAATGTGAATGGATTAAATGCTCCAACCAAAAGACACAGGCTTGGTGAATGGATACAAAAACAAGACCCATATATATAGGCTGTCTACAAGAGACCCACTTTAGACCTAGGGACACATACAGACTGAAACTGAGGAGATGGAAAAAGATATTCCTTGCAAAATGGAAATCAAAAGAAAGCTGGAATAGCAATACTCATATACCACTGCAATGAAAAGAATAAAATACGTAGGAATAAACCTACCTAGGGAGACAAAAGACCTGTATGCAGAAAACTGTATAACACTGATGAAAGAAATTAAAGATGATACCAACAGATGGAGAGATATACCATGTTCTTGGATTGGAAGAGTCAATATTGTGAAAATGACTATACTACCCAAGCAATCTACAGATTCAATGCAATCCTTTTCAAATTACCAATGGCATTTTTTATGGAACTAGAACAAAAAATCTTAAAATTTGTATGGAGACACAAAAGACCCCCAATAGCCAACGCGGTCTTGATGGAAAAAAACGGAGCTGGAGGAATCAGGCTCCCTGACTTCAGACTATACTATAAAGCTACAGTAATCAAGACAATATGGTACTGGCACAAAAACCGAAACACGGATCAATGGAACAAGATAGAAAGCCCGGAGATAAACCCACGCACCTATGGTCAACTAATCTATGACAAGGGAGGCAAGGATACACAGTGGAGAAAAGACAGTCTCTTCAATAAGTGGTTCTGGGAAAACTGGACAGCTACATGTAAAAGAATGAAATTAGAACACTCCATAACACCATACACAAAAATAAACTCAAAATGGATTAGAGACCTAAATGTAAGACCAGACACTATAAAACTCTTAGAGGAAAACACAGGAAGAACACTCTGACATAAATCACAGCGAGATCTTTTTTCTCCACCTCCTAGAATAATGGAAATAAAAACAAACAAATGAGACCTAATGAAACTTAAAAGCTTTTGCACAGCAAAGGAAACCATAAACAAGACAAAAAGACAACCTTCACAATGGGAGGAAATATTCACAAATGAATCAATGGACAAAGGATTAATCTCCAAAACATATAAACAGCTCATGCAGCTCAATATTAAAGAAACAAACAACCTAATCCAAAATGGGCAGAAGACCTAAATAGACATTTCTGCAAAGAAGACATACAGATGGCCAAGAAGCACATGAAAAGCTGCTCAACATCACTGATTATTAGAGAAATGCAGATCAGAACTACAATGAGGTATCACCTCACATCAGTTAGAATGGGCGTCATCAGAAAATCTACAAACAACAAATGCTGGAAGGGTGTGGAGAAAAGGGAACCCTCTTGCACTGTTGGTGGGAATGTAAATTGATACAGCCACTATGGAGAACAGTATGGAGGGTTCCTTAAAAAACTAAAAATAGAATTACCATATGATCCAGCCATCCCACTACTGGGCATATACCCAGAGAAAACCATAATTCAAAAAGACACATGCACCCTAATGTTCATTGCAGCACTATTTACAATAGCCAGGGCATGGAAGCAACCTAAATGCACATCGACAGACGAATGGATAAAGAAGATGTGGTATATATATACAATGGAATATTACTCAGCCACAAAAAGGAATGAAACTGAGTCATTTGTTGAGAAGTGGATGGATCTAGAGTCTGTCATACAGAGTAAAGTAAGTCAGAAAGAGAAAAACAAATATCGTATATTAAAGCATGTATGTGGAACCTAGAAAAATGGTACAGATGAACCAGTTTGCAGGGCAGAAGTTGAGAGATGTAGAGAACAAACATATGGACACCAAGGGTGGGAAGTGGCTGGGGGGTGGTCGTGGTGTGCTGAATTGGGCGATTGTGATTGACATGTATACACTGATGTGTATAAAATGGATGACTAATAAGAACCTGCTGTGAAATAAAATAAAATTCCAAAATTAAAAAAAATAAGATAGGAACCGTATCACTGGAAATATGTGACATCTCAGAGTAACAGGAGAAGTGCTCTTTTTTCCCATATATGGTTGGTGACGGTAACAGTTTCAATTTTCACTCCCTTTCATATGATTAACTTTTTTTAAAAAGCATCTTTGTATATTGCTGATTCTTAAAGTTCTTATGTCTAAATATTTTTCTCTTTCCTTCTTATTCAGAAATATATTTTCTTAATGTATTTAATGACAAAGTTACTTATGATATACTGTGCATACGAAAAGTATTTTTATGGTTTCTCAAAGTTTTCCTATGCTTTATCTCCATTTTCCCCCAACAAAATTTCCAGATCTTGGGTAGGGCAAACATTGCTATACATAGTTTACAAATGAAGAGATTGAGGTTTAGAAAGCTTGAGTAAGCAGAAAGCTTGCCTAAGGTTTGTGCTTAGTAAGTACCATGATCAGGAATAATATCAGTCCTTTTGACGCTAAACTCAAGTGTTCCTCCTAAAATTTTAATTATTATTTACTTTTTAGATAAAAGAATCTTTGTTTTTTTTTTCAAATCACAAGTATAATACACACACATTAAAAAACGGTCAGATAACGTACAAATTTATACAGTGAAACCTGAGAAGCCCCGAATTTTAAATTCCAGTGCTTACTGTTGTTAAGTGTTTGCTGCCTCTTCTTTCATTTTCTTCCCATATACACATATCAGGATTTTTAACAAAATAGGTTTATATAACTATCTTAGCTCAGGCTGCCATAACGAAACACCATGGACTAGGTGGCTCCAACAATAGAAATTTATTTTTCACACCTGGAGGATGGAAAGTCTAAGATCAAGGTGCCTGCAAGTTAGGTTTTGTTCTGAGGCCTCTTCTCTTGGCTTGTAGGCAGCCATCATCTCCCTAAGGGCTCCTCATGACCTCCTCTTCCGGCACCCATGGGGAGAGAGAGAGAGAGCAAGCTCTCTGACATCTCTTCTTAAAGGGCACGAATCCCCTCCTGAGGACCCCACCCACCCTCATGACCTCATCTAAGCCTGATTACCTCCCAAAGACCCCATCTCCAAATTCCACCACATTGGGGGTTAGGGCTTCGACATATGAATTTTGGGGGGACACAAACATTCAGTCCATAATGACAACATATATTTTTCTGCAAACTATTTTTATAAATTATATTTGTAAAATACTCCTTGTTAGTAAAAGCATGCTATTTCATTAACTGAATGACCATATATTAATCTACCAAATGGATTCAGTAAATCGTATTTATTGAATTATTACTAAAATGAATATTCTATTATGTATCATTTATGCTTGAGTTGGCAGTTCCTATTGATATAGAAAACTATACTGTCAAGTATGAACATTTATTAATTTAAATATTATTGCTATTAAAATTTGTTTTTTGAGAGAAATTCTACGAAGGAATGACAACCTTGGTCTTAAATAGGCTAATAGCATAAAGAAGTTTCACATCTACTATCTTTTTGATTCTTCCAGACACAATGTAAAATTAACAGAGTAGACATATTTAACCCTATTTTTACACATTAGGAAATCAAGCCATAGAGAGTTAAAAATTACTCATCCAAATTCACATTTGAATAAGGACCAGAATTAGAATTCAGGCCCAAGTCTGTCGGAGTCAGCGATTCATCTTCTTTATTTTCTCTGATATACTCGCAGAAACAAAGAACCACGTGGGAAATGCGCACTGTTCACTTTGAATCTACAGCTCTCTGCTGCTGGGACTCTCTTCAGACTGCTTCCATTATCTGTTTGCCCAGTCTCACTTTTTCTCTACAGGGCATTTTTTCCCAAATGTACTTCAAACTCAGAAAATGGCTACTTCCCAACTTTTTGGCACTTTCCTTGGACTTGACACTCTAGACTGTGCCTTTACAGACAGCAAAAGAAGAGAAACTTGGAGGACAAGAAATGCCAGCAAAAAACATACAAAGCTCCATAGCACAGTTCTGCTACCTACACACAGCTTCTTCATAATTTAATGGGAGACGTTCAAGGTCATGGAAAAGACAAGGAATAAATACGTGTATTAAATACCTGTACGTCATAACCTTTAGTCAATGGAAGATATATAAGCAGATCTCTTTCTGACTGTGCTGGTAGCTCTGTTGATTTTTGTTTTTTTATCTACAGAGGTCATTTCGCCTCTGTTTATAGCTGTCCTTTCAACAAAATAGAACGTGTTCTACCAAAAACAAAAACTCACTAATGAACAGAAATTCAATTATCATGGCCTGGAAAGAAACTGGAGCATGACAAGGATTATGCTTATAATTTGTGTTGCCAAATAAACACCAGAAATTTCATCAAGTAAATAACCAAGACAAATCTTGTGCCTAAAACATTACATGAATTAATATATGCAAAAGTGGGCACAATCACAGGAAACGTGATCAGGCACTAATCAGCAAATACCAGTGTTTCAAGAATGGTTATGTACTTTATGTCCAAACCCCAAATTATATTGTAAATCTTAGAGAAGTCATTAAATATGCCCCCTCCCCCCCAAGGTTTCTCACTGTCCTTTATTTCCTTCCCTTTCTTCACTTTCTCATAGTGACTGAATTATCATCAACTGAATATTTATTGAGGTTAAAGTGTCTTATTTTAAAATTCAAATTTTTCTCGAAGGATTTAGAAGTGAGTGTGGGTTATCAGCTATTCATACTTTGGGTATCAGGTAGTATAATCTAATTGCTTTCTTTTCAGATCCAGCTGACATCAGATTCAATATGAGCTTGCCAATCTGAATGGAGCTAAAAGGTTTAGCACAGGGTGCTTTAAAGGGAGCAGAGAAGGTGGTCATGTGTGGGTTCTTGGTGCCTCGGGTGTTGGACAGTAAGAGAACACTGAGCCAGGAGCACAGGAGAGAGTGCCCCCTCAGCTGACCTGAGCCAAGGGAAACAAGGACGATGCCGAAGCCAAACTCGGTCCTCACTGATGTCTCTCTAAGGGACTTGTCTTTGAGGGGACAAGTAAGGTTTAAGAAAAAGCATCTTAATTTACAACCTTTCTACTTTTATAGGACAATATTAAAGTTCCCCAATTACAGTTCTTAGATCTATGCATCTCATCTTTCAGACAGCTTCTCATCTTCTGCCCTTCCCAATATCCCTAAGCTGCTTCCCCTGTGACTCAACCTACTGTTCCCCTTGCTTTCTCTCTGGTTTCAACTCTCTTTTGTATGGAGAAACGAATGTAGGCATCACTAGCTCACGCAGCCTCATTACCCTACCGTCTCAGGGCTATTTGCCACATCATGCTCCACTAGTGAACTCCAAACCAAAGGAAGGCTAAATACGGAATTCAAAAATCACCAAGCAGGTGTATTTATTCTTTATCCAGAAAAGGGCATCACACCAGTATCAACACCAAACAGACTTTAAAAGGCCACCGCTTAGTAAAATTGCTGAACTATCTGATTCATAGAGTTCATTATTCTGTTTCTTAAAGGTTATTCGTGGATTCCAAAACAGATTCACAAAGAAATATGCCCAACTTAAGAGCTTATCTTGACTTGGATAATCATACATAAGTACTTCAGCTTATACTAAAATGGAAATGTTTTCCCTTCCACCTATTAGAAATAGTTCATAATGTTTTTTCTATGTAGTCCAAAATGCTAACCTCTCAAATATAGACTGCTAAGCGTACTGAGACAGGTGTAGACTTGTTTCTCTCTTCATAGGCTGATTAATTTTTGCTGTAATTTTTTGACTGCCAAACTAAACTCATGCCATTGTGTTTGTTGATCCATATCAGAACACTGGCAAGGCTGCACACTTTGCTGGAATTTAGATTAATACCTTGATTTGCCTTTAGTTATTGTCTTGATTTATGACATTTCATTTGGTTTTTGTACAACTTTTAAATTTCATTATCTAGTTGTCTAATCATCATTAACTTTTTTCTTGCAGTCTTTCTTGGCCATGTTTATTGTCCTAATTTACGTTTTGTAACCTACACTCAATATTTTTAGGTCTTAATTTTTACTCTCATTCTACAATCCAAACTATTTGTATGTTTATAACATTCTGTGAGATGTTTTATTTTTATACATTATAAACTTTTTATCTTCCAGCATTCTTTATATTGTATTAATGTATTTCTATTTTTTACAAATAAATTTTTATTTTTTGATTCCAGTTCTTTCATTTTTAAATCACATATTACTTCTTTAAATACGCTTTTATTATTTGTACCTATTTCTCAGTTTTCATCCCTTTTTACTATCTGCTTTCCATTTGTTAATTTACTTCAACTTTCCATATTTATTTTTTCTCCCAATGTTTTAAATAAATTGTTTTATGATAGTCAGAGTGATTATGGCCATGTGTTAGGCATATGGATAAAGTGCACACCACAAGTCAGGGAACTGGGAAGCCTCCTCAGACTCAGCTGTCCATGCAGCTACTGCTCTAAATCTCTAAACGGATATCCTATCCTTTCAAGGAATGGTTTCCACAAGTCCTTGTAATAACCAGCCCTTAACAATAACAGGCTTTTTCTCATAGAGAAAATTATTCCCTCGACGTAGATGTTTTATCATTGGATGCTATACATCTATTTCCTTATATAATGAGCTTTTGTTTTTATTTGTTTAATGTCTGTTCTATGACATACATAAATATTAGACTTGGAGAAATGTGTTAACAGCCTGTTTTGATTAAGACACTGATGTCTGGATACAGAGGGACCAGGTGGCACTGATCCTCCTAGTAGATGTTCATGGCAGGAAGCACAAGAAAGTGCTACCATTTCAACGTTTGCTACCTGCTAATGTATTTATTAGCAAGTTGGTCCTCCTTTTTCTTGGGTCCATGGGAAAATTTTCTTGGTGCGTGACTCATCTCCCTCCCTTCATTTTGATGGTCTAGGGGAACCTGGATAGACAGGAGGTTATCCTGATAAGCATTTCTATAGGTCATTGGTGTACCTATTCAGCAGCTTCCATAACTTTTCAGAAACTTTCTGTGGGCCTGGACCAATGGAGAAAGATAGAATCTAAGAAAAGGGGAAATATTTGATTCATTCTGTATATTGCCTGAAATAGGGAGACACAGATGGACCTCTCCCTGTTTTTTTTTAATTATTATTATTTTTGCTTTTTCTCTATAGGTAAAGAATAAGGTACTTTCGAAACTGAAAATATGGTTACTCTGAGAATAAATTAGAAAGATTCAACATGTAAAAAGTCGGTTTAGCCTTTTCAAGAGATGACATAAGAATTCAATAAAACTAATCCTGAGTATAAGCTCAAGGATGCAAGACTGAAAAGTGATTGTAAATGAAGAAGCTCTTATCGTGGTCAATTTTTTTCTCTGTCTGAATTAAGAAATGTGCTCATGAAAGGAAATTTTTCTAAAAAGCATCTACAAAAAAGAGAAAAGAAAGAGAAAACCGGCATGATATTGCCAGCATCTTTTCAGGGGTGCCTTGTCCCATAGACATTCTACATGGCATATATATATATATATATATATATATATATATGGTGAGAGTGTACCATTGGGTATCATGGTTTAATGAAGCATTAACAGCATCCAAGTTTAATGAAACATTAACAGCATCCAGTGAAACCCCGGTATTCTCATTATTTACAGGTCTGTGGTCAATTTCATCATCTGTGAAATAGGAAAAATAACAGTATCTAATGTATACTGTGAGGTTTAAATAATGTAATGTATGTCTCCTACAACATAATAAGTGCTCAATAAATAGAAGGTATCTTTAGTATTATATACTATCAAACTTAGGATTTGTAACTGCTGTTGCAAGTATTACAAGATTCTTGTAGACATACATAAAGTAAGTGTAGTATTTTAGAGCCTTTGTTAAATAAGCAGTGACATTATAAAATTTTTTTTTGTCTTATAATTCTAAGAAAATGTATTGATTTTTGCCTGAGGCTACTGTCCAATTACATACAATTCATAAGGCATCAGTTTGTTTTAAAATCTGGGGTGCAGCTTGTTCAATATGCCAGGAGCCCTTCTATCAAAGCACATTAATTACAAACTGCTGTGTTAGTCAGCTTGGGCTACCTAAAGAAAACGTAGACTGAGCACCTTAAACAGACATTTATTTTCTCAGAGTTAAAGACGCTGGAAAGTCCAAAATCAAGGTCTGACAGTGTTCAGCTTCTGGTGACAACTGTCTTTCTGGCTTGCAGACAGCTGCCTTCTAAGGCCACAGTCCTATCAGTTCAATACCTCACTCTTATGACCTCGTTTAACCTTAATTATGTCCTAAAGACCCTATCTTTAATACAGTCACATTACGTGTTAGGGCTTTAACATATAAATTTTGCAGGGACAGTTCATAGCAACTGTCTAGTCCAATTTAAAAGAACTGTCATCATACTTTGAAGAATATGCAGCATGCTTTCAGAGTACTCAAGTGAGCAGAAGTCCAGGAATACTACATAAGGCAATTTTTTTTCCTTAATGAAAATAGTTAGATCCTTATATTAACATGAGAACACATTCAGTTCCATAGACCAAGATCTTTGTTTTCCAACTATGAAAAGAAACAGATTAGTGGAGAAGGGCTATCTGCTATGTTGGGATGTTTACTATTAGGTATCTACTTAAGACATTTATTAGGAAAGTTTCTTCATTTTTAAATAATAGTTGTAGTAAGCCCAATTTGCTTACATATATTATCCCCCAAGGCAGGCAACCAGGAAGATGAGTTAAATATATTTCATCATAGAAGGATGATGATAATCCTTTATTAAGTACTCTTATCTCCATTTTAGTTGGGATCTTTATGCCTAAAATGAGATGTGTTCATTGAAGTTAGGTTTTCATTTGGTCACTGAATATGCAAAACCGCATGTTAAATTCCTTGGTTTTTTGCTGATCAATGTTAGTCACCACAGGTAACCTCTTATGTGGTAATCCTTACCTATCTACAGAGAAGCCAATATAAATTTTTGCCTCACCTATAATGTAGTCATTTCACATTCATGGAGCAATCTATCAAGTCATAAAATCAAATATACAGTCAATATGAGATACTCTATAAGAAAATGTACATAACATATATAAAACATGTATGAAATCTGTGGACAAAAAGTAAGAAGAAATCCTTGTAAGAAATCCAGGCCTTTCTAGTATTACTGTCTATGTAAGAGAAGGTTTTGTATTAATAGAAAAGAGGAAGGGTTTAATAATAAAACAGAATTTCCATAGAATTAGAGAACAATCATGCTCATGTTACCTGTAAATTCTGAGGTTTCTAAGAAAAAAACATTAATGTTCCAAATAGTTAGGATCAGTATTTTCATAGGATGAGAGATGAGTTGTTACCACAAGTAAGGAATGACACTTCAGATCAGCTAAATACATTATCAAAGTGAAGCACTAATCACACAGGAAATACCTTTTCCTTCAGGTCTGAGCAGCAGTGCTGGGTTTTGACCTTCTATCTGACGGTCCCTAGGTTGTTATAAAGATTAGCTCAAAGGCTAACCGATATTTTTAGTTTCACATACACAGACACTTAAAAATAAAACTTGTAAAAGAACAATCATTTTTTCTGGGACCGTTGTTCATTGTTATCACGTGATTTATGTTTTTCCTTTATATATTCTTACTTCAATCATACTGTATTTATAATACTTTGCTCTTATTTTTTTAAACATTTGGAAAAGAGTTCATAATAATAATTTTTCTTAAATAATGACCAAGGTTATGATCATTTGTGGAATTTTATAGATCGGTCCACATCTTATTTACACTCTATGCATCAAGGGATGGCTGACCATGAGAGTAAAATAACGTAATTTTGCACTGGGTGTTATTTTTGGTTACAGTTACACAGCCATTTTTTAAAAATATTAAAAACTTAACTCTTTTAGAACACAATACTAACTTACTTTTTTTAATAAGTGGAAAATAAGCAAAACTGACACACTATTTAGATCTCGATTTAGAAGCAGTTTTGGTGACTTGAAAAGTAATTTGCCAAGCTACAGATGTCTAGTACAATTGGATCTTTATATATTAAAAAGCATATAAAGCTATATACCCCACCAGTTTTTCTGGAAGTCAGTAGAATATCCCAGAGTCAATCATATAGCACAGCTTGAACTAATAATGGACACTTAGGATTATCAGACTAAGCAACTCATTTGGGACTGAAACAAGCAGTTCCTAACTCTAGTCTCCTGGGCCGTCATTCAAATATATTATTATTTAAATAACTAATGAGACAGGAAGAACTCGAACCATAATTGACTTGCAGCCTCTTGGTAAGTCAGCTCTGAGAGTAGATCTAAATAAATTCCCCAAGTGTACTGTAGACAGAAAATATTGTAATTAATTGGCTAGTCATGCCCAAAGCACTGTGGCTGAAACAACTGCCCGATTCCTCCTTTATCAACTGCTAGATTCCAACCTCTCTAGGAAACATTAAAACCTACCTCCGCATATTCTGAAATAAAGATGGGATTTAAAACATGAAATGTGATTTAGAGAAATATGTACATTATATTTTTCCAAAGAATATGGTGCAAAGAAAATAAAAGCACCTATAGATGGTACAGTACAGTTCTAGATGTCACAGAAGTTCCATTATATTAAATATATCATATTTATATTACTATAAACAATCATTATTACTACTATATAACGTGCTCTGTGTTCTAAAATCTAATTTTTTAATTTTTTTAATTGTAAAATTTTAAACATGGCTAAAACTATTTATTGCCAAATGCTAGTAAAATAAGAATAAAAATATTTTTTATATATATATATAACACAACTATCAGAAAGAGGGAAGAAAAGGAAACAATAGAGATGAGAAATTTCAACACATCTTGGAAGACTGAAAGCATGCAGATAAGTGGGAAACTGACATTTTAGAGCAGAGATAGCTAAAACCTGGGCCCCTTTAGAGGAACGTCCTGGCGAAAAGGGTGTAATTTTTTCATAGACCCTAGGAGTGCATATTGAAAAAGGTAATGTGAGATATGGAGTAGATACAAGGAGATTTATTGAAATTCTACATTAATGTAGTCTCCAGATCTGGTCCTCAAATGACTACATTCCTCCAATGACCCCCAAAGACCCGAAGGTTCCATTGTACAGAATAACTGAATCAGAGTTTCTCGACTAGTGTAGGAGAAATAGGAGAGTAACAAGAGGTAAGAGTTAAGAGGCTAAAATTAGGGGAACTAATTCAATGGTGAAACCATTAAGGGCCCCATTCCTAGACCATTTCTAGTATGAGCTCCAGCAAAGTGGACACTACCTGAAACTGTTCTATAGGCAGGAGGTCATAGATTCTTCTCTAGGAAAATGGAATGGCCCCAGAAAATGTGATATATGAATATAGGGATTAGGTGGTACCCAAATAAAAACATTATCTAACTGGAAGCCCAGAAGTCAGCAAACACTACCATGCGCATGTAGCTTCAAATTCACTCAAATATAAACAGACAGCCAAGGGTCAGCAGGACAATGAAGTATGCTTCCAACCTGGAAAAAAAAAAAAAAAAAAAAGGACCAAACTAAACAAGCAGAAGAAAACGAATTGAGGAAGCCAGATAGAATATAAAAATTCCAAAATTAATATCCTCAGAAAAGGAACATAGAATAATATACGAAGGCAAAAAAATGAAGACATAGTAAAAAGGCAGAAAAGAACAGGAAAAAGCTGTTGCAAATTAGTAAGATAGCAGATATTTTAAAAATTCAACAAAAAGTTCTGACAAATATAGGGAAAATCTCCCTATACACAAGCACACAGATGGAAAACCACCACCACCACCAAAAAAAAAAAAAGACAAAGCAACATATCATTGGAGAAAAACTGGTAAGAAAATTAGAGGATCATTCCAGGTGGGCCAACGTCCAACTAAAAAGAGTTTCAGAAAGAGAGAAGAAAGGGAAGAAATTATTATTCTCCAGAATTGAAAGATTTATGTTCTGGATACTATTGCCAACAAAATACCCTAGCATTTAGCTGCTTTAAATAACCGTTTAATCATGCTCATAGCTTCAGGGATTATGAGTTTCGACAGGAACAGGGAGAATGGCCTGTCTCTTTTCCACAGTTCCTGGACCCTCTCCTGGGGAACACCTGATGGCTTGGGGTGACTGAACGGTGGTGTGCTGGAATCATTTGGAGCCACTTTCATGCATATATCTGGCGACTGGTGCTGGCTTAACACCTGTGACCTCAGCTGAGTCCATATGAACTACATCTGGCCTCTCCAGGTGGCGAGGCCTCACACACAATGCAAGTAACAAGGTAATGAGATTTCTTACCTGGTGGCTCAAGCCACCAGTCTGAGTGCTTCAGCATGAAATACAGAAGATCCATCACCTTTTGTGGCATAACCTTGGAAGGTCACACATCATTTCCAATGCAGCTATCGGTTATAAACAAGTGACTAAACCTAGCCCATATTCACGCAGATGAGACACAGAGCCCTACCTCTCTCCTGGAGGTGTGTCAAAGATTTGCAGATAAAACTGCCCCATGCTTGAATGTCAGAATAAAGGCCTTGCATAAGGAATATAAAATTTCCTACACCAAAGCACTGATAGTAAAATTTCAAAACATTTAATATTTATATATATTTCAGAAGTTTCTGCAAGGGGAAAAATAACCAAATATAAAATATAAAAGTGGCGTGGGAATTCTCAAGGTTTATACTAGAATCTACAATAATATATCAATGCCTCCAAATTTCTAAAGACTCAATTTTTGACAAAGAAGAGAAGAAAATTAAATGAGGAAAAATAATCTTTTCAACAAAAGGCGGCAGGACAATGAAATACCCACAACCAAAAGAATAAAGGGGTCTCTCTCCTTCACATCATATGTAAAAATTAACTTAAAAAGGGTCAAATGTCCAAATATAAGAATGCTTCTTGCATCTTCAAAACTCTTAGAAGAAAACATAGGTATAAAGCTTTGTGAATTTGGACTCCCTCTTGTGAGAGCACTGGAATCACAACTAACTGCTGGACAATAATCAACAGCAAGACACTGAAACTCAGCAAAAAAGATACCCCACATTCAAAAACAAAGCAAACACCACAGTGAGATGGTAGGAGGAGTGCAATAACAATAAAATCAAATCCCGTAACTACTGGGTGGGTGACTCACAAACTGGAGAACACTTATACCACAGAAGTCCACCCACTGGAGTAAAGGTTCTGAGCTCCACGTCAGGTTTCCCAACCTGGAGGTCAGGCAACAGGAGGAGGAATTCCTAGAGAATCAAACTTTAAAGGCTAGCAGTATTCGATTCCAGGACTTGGAGAGGACTGGGGTAAACAGAGACTCCACTCTTGGAGGACACACACAAAGTGGTGTGCACACTGGGACCCAGGGGAAGGAACAGTGACCCAATAGGAGACTGAACCAGACCTACATGCTAGTGTTGGAGGATCTCCTGCAAAGACAGAGGGTGGCTGTGGCTCACCATGAGGACAAGGACACTGGCAGCAGAAGTTCTGGAAAGTAGTCCTTGGCCTGAGCCCTCTCAGAGTCTGCCATTAGCCCCAGCAAAGAGCCGGGTAGGCTCCAGTGTTGTGTCGCCTTAAGCCAAACAACCAACAGGGAGAAAACCCAGCCCCAACCATAAGCAGACAAGCAGAATAAGTTTTATTGAGCTCTGCCCACCAGAGCAACACCCAGATCTACCTACCACCAGTCTCTCCCATCAGGAAACTAGCACAAGCCTCTTAGATAGCCTCTTCAACCAGAGGGCAGACAGCAGAAGCAAGAAGAACTACAATCTTGCAGCCTGTGGACAAAAACCACATTCCCAGAAAGATAGACAAGATGAAGAGGCAGAGGGCTATGTACCAGAGGAAGGAACAAGATAGAAGCCCAGAAAAACAACTAGATGAAGTGGAGATAGGCAAGCTTCAGAAAAAGAAATTCAGAATAATGATAGTGAAGATGATCCAGGACCTTGGAAAAAGAATGGAGGCAAATATTGAGAAGATGCAAGAAATGTTTAACAAAGTCCTAGAAGAATTAAAAAACACCTAGAAGAATTAAAGAACAAACAAACAGATGAACAATACAACACCTGAAATGAAAAAGACACTAGAAGGAATCAATAGCAGCATAACTGAGGTAGAAGAAAGGGTAAGTGACCTGGAAGACAGAAAGGTGGAATTCACTGCCATGGAACAGCATGAAGAAAAAAGAATGACAAGAAATGAAGACAGCCTAAGAGATCTCTGGGACAACATTAAACACAAGAACATTCACATTACAGGGGTCCTGGAAGGAGAAGAGAGAGAGAAAGGACCCAAGAAAATATTTCCCTTGTTAGTGAAGTCAAAAACTTCCCTAACATGGGAAAGGAAACAGCCACCCAAGTCCAGGAAGCAAAGAGAGTCCCAGGCAGGATAAACCCAAGGAGACACATGCTGACACACATAGCAATCAAACTAACAAATTAAAGACAAAGAAAAATTATTGAAAGCAGCAAGGGAAAAACATCAGATAACACAGAAGGGACTCCCATAAAGTTAACAGCTGATATCTCAGCTGAAACTGCACGCCAGAAGGGAGTGGCATGATATATCTATGATGAAAGGGAAGATGAAAGGGAAGAACCTACAACCAAGATTACTCTACCTGGCAAGGATCTCATTCAGATGTGATGGAGAAATCAAAAGCTTTACAGACAAGCAAAAGCTAAGACAAATCAGCACCACCAAACCACCTCTACAACAAATGCTAAAGGAAGCTCTCTACACAGGAAACACAAGAGAAGAAAAGAACCTACAAAAACAAACCCAAAACAATTAAGAAAATGGTCATAGGAACATACATATCGATAATTACCTTAAACGTGAATGGATTAAATGTTCCAACCAAAAGACACAGACTCGCTGAATAGTTACAAAAACAAGACCCATATATATGCTGTCTACAAGAGACCCACTTCAGACCTAAGGACACATACAGACTGAAAGTGAGGTAATGGAAAAAGATATTCCATGCAAATGGACATAGAAAGAAAGATGGAGTACCAATACTCATATCAGATAAAATAGACTTTAAAATAAAGAATGTTACAAGAGACAAGGAAGGATAATGATACATAATGATCAAGGGATCAATCTAAGTAGAAGATATAACAATTATAAATATATATGCACCCAACAAAGGAGCACCTCAATACATAAGGCAACTGCTAACAGCGGTTTTAAGAGAGGAAATCGAGAGTAACACAGTAATAGTGGAGGACTCTAACACCTCACTTACACCAATGGACAGATCATCCAAAGAGAAAATTAATAGGGAGACACAAGCTTTAAATGACACAATAGACCAGATAGACAACTGATATTTATAGGACATTCCATCCAAAAATAGCAGATTACACTTTCTTCGCAAGTGCACACGGAACATTCTCCAGGATAGATCACATCTTGGGTCACAAATCAAACCTCAGTAAATTTAAGAAAATTGAAATCATATCAAGTATCTTTTCTGACCACAACGCTATGAGATTAGAAATCAATTACAGGGAGAAAAACGTAAAAACAAACACATGGTGGCTAAACAATACGTTACTGAATAACCAAGAGATAACTTAAGAAATCAAAGAGGAAATCAAAACCACCTAGGGACAAATTACAATGAAAACACAACGATCCAAAACCTATGGGATGCAGCAAAAGCAGTTCTAAGAGGGAAGTTTATAGCAATACAAGCCTACCTCAAGAAACAAGAAACATCTCAAACAATCTAACCTTACACTTAAAGAACTAGAGAAAGAAGAACAAACAAAACCCAAAGTTAGCAGAAGGAAAAAAATCATAAAGATCAGAGCAGAAATAAATGAAATAGAAACAAAGAAAACAACAGCAAAGATCAATAAAAGTAAAAGCTAGTTCTTTGAGAAGATAAACAAATTGATAAACTTTTAGCCAGACTCACCAAGGAAAAGAGGCAGAGGACTCAAATCAGTAAAATTAGAAATGAAAAAGAGAAGGTACAACAGACACGGCAGAAATACAAAGTGTCCTAAGAGACTACTACAAGCAACCCTATGCCAATAAAATGGACAACCTGGAAGAAATGGACAAATCCTTAGAAAGGTATAATCTTCCAAGACTGAACCAGGAAGAAATAGAAAATATGAACAGACCACTCACAAGTAATGAAATTCAAACTGTGATTAAAAAATCTTCCAACAAACAGAGAAGTCCGGGACCAGAGGCTTCACAGGTGAATTCCATCAAACATTTAGAGACGAGCTAATACCCATCCTTTTCAAACTCTTCCAAAAATTGCAGAGGAAGGAACACTCCCAAACTCATTCTATGAGGCCACCATCACCCTGATTCCAAAACCAGACAAAGATAGTACAAAAAAATGAAAATTACAAACCAATATCACTGATGACTATAGATGTAAAAAATCCTCAACAAAATACTAGCAAAGGCAGAAACAAACAACACATTAAAAGGATCATACGCCATGATCAACTGGGATTTATCCCAGGGATGCAAGCATTGTTCAATATATTCAAATCAATCAACATGATACACCGTATTAACAAACTGAAGAATAAAAACCACATGACCATCTCAATAGTTGCAGAAAAAGCTTTTGACATAATTCAACACCCATTTATGATAAAAACTCTCCAGAAAGTGGGCATAGAGGGAAGCTACCTCAACATAATAAAGGCCATATATGACAAACCCACAGCAAACATCACTCTCAATGGTGAAAAACTGAAAGCATTTCCTCTAAGATCAAGAAAAAGACAAGGATGTCCAGTCTCACCACTATTATTCAACATAATTTTGGAAGTCCTAGCCATGGCAATCAGAGAAGAAAAAGAAATAAAAGGAATACAAATTGGAGAAGAAATAAAACTGTCACTGTTTGCAGATGACATGATACTATACATAGAGAATCCTAAAGATCCCAGAAAAGTACTATAGGTAATCAATGAATTTGGTAAAGTTGCAGGATACAAAATTAATAAACAGAAATCTCTTGCATTTCTATATACTAATGATGAAAAATCTGAAAGAAATTAAGGAAACACTCGCATTTACCACTGCAACACAAAGAATAAAATACCTAGGAATAAACCTACCTAGGGAGACAAAAGACCTGTATGAAGAAAACTATAAGACACTGATCAAAGAAATTAATGATGATACAAACAGATGGTGAGATATACCATGTTCTTGGATTCAAAGAATCAACACTGTGAAAATAACTATACTACACAAAGCAATCTACATTCAATGCAATCCCTATCAAATTACCAGTGGCTTTTTTTTTTTACAGAACTAGAAGTAAGAATCTTAAAATTTGTATGGAGACACAAAAGACTCCGAATAGCGAAAGAAGTCATGAAGGAAAAAAACAGAGCTCAAGGAATCAGACTCCCTGACTTCAGACTATACTATAAAGCTACAGTAATCAAGACAATATGGTACTGGCAGAAAAGCAGTAACACAGGTCAATGGAAAAGGATAGAAAGCCCAAAGGTAAACCCACACACCTATGGTCAACTAACCTATGACAAAGGAGGCAAGGATATCCAGTGGAGAAAAGACAGTCTCTTCAATAAGTGGTGCTGGAAAAATTGGACAGCTACCTGTAAAAGAATGATATTAAAACATTCCCTAACACCATACACAAAAATAAACTCAAAATGGATTCGAGACCTAAATGTAAGACTGGACACTTTAAAACTCTTAGAGGAAAACATAGGAAGAACACTCTTTGACATAAATCACAGCAAGATCTTTTTTGATCCACCTCCTAGAGTAATGGGAATAAAAACAAAAATAAACAAATGGGACCTAATGAAACTTAAAAGCTTTGGCAAAGCAAACTACAAACAATACAAAAAGACAACCCTCAGAATGGGAGAAAATATTTGCAAACGAATCAACAGCCAAAGGATTAATCTCCAAAATATATAAACAGCTCATGCAGCTCAATATTAAAACAAAAAACCCAATCCAAAAATGGCAGAAGACCTAAATAGACGTTTCTCCAAAGAAGACATACAGATGGCCAAGAAGCACATGAAAAGCTGCTCACCATCGCTAATTATTAGAGAAATGCAAATCAAAACTACAATGAGGTATCACCTCATACCAGTTAGAATGGGCATCATCAGAAAATCTACAAACAACAAATGCTGGAGAGGGTGTGGAGAAAAGGAAACCCTCTTGCACTGTTGCTGGGAATGTAAATTGATACAGCCACTATGGAGAACAGTATGGAGGTTCCTTAAAAAACTAAAAATAGAATTACCATATGACCCAGCAATCCCACTAATGGGCATACACCCAGAGAAAACCGTAATTCAAAAAGACACATGCACCCCAATGTTCACTGAAGCCCTATTTACAATAGCCAGGGCATGGAAGCAACCTAAATGACCATTGACTGACGAATGGATAAAGAAGATGTGGTACATATATACAATGGAATATTACTCAGCCATAAAAAGGAACGAATTTGGGTCATTTGTAGAGATGTGGATGGATCTAGAGACTGTCATACAGAGTGAAAGTAAGTCAGAAAGAGAAAAACAAATATCATATATTAACACATATATGTGGAAGGAACCTAGAAAAATGGTACAGATGAACCGGTTTGCAAGGCAGAAATAGTGACACAGATGTAGAGAGCAAGCGTATGGGCACCAAGGTGGGAAAGTGGCAGGGGTGTGTGTGTGTGTGATGAACTGGGAGACTGGGATTGACATATATATACTAATATGTATAAAATGGTTAACTAACAAGAACCTGCTGTATAAAAAAATAAATAAAATTTCAAAAAACATCTTTGTGCACTTGGATTAGGCAGTGCTTTCTTAAAATGGCACCTACAGCACAAGCAACAAAATAAGAAGTAAAATGTACTTCATCAAAATTGAACACTTTTGTGCATCAAAAGAAACTATCAAGAAAGTCAAAAGACAAATCAGAAAATGAAAGAAAATATCTGTACATCACATATATGACATGGGTCTCGTATCAAGTATATATAAAGTTCTTATAACCCAACAAGACAAATAATTTAATTTTTAAATAAGCAAAGGAATTGAATAGCTATCTATTTGAAGAAGATCTAGAAATAGTCAATACACACACACACAAAGTTATCATTGTCATTATAGAAACACAAATCAAAATTACATTAAGATTCCACTTTTCATACAATAGTATGGATATAATCAAAACAACAGATAATAACATGCACTAGCAATGATGTGGAGAAACAGGAACCCTTATACACTGTTGATAGGAATGTAATATAGTGCAGTCATTGTGAAAAACAGCTTTGTGATTCCTTAAAAAGTTCAACATAGATTTCCATATGACCCAGCAGTGCCATTCCCAAGAGAACTGAAAATATATTCTCACGCAGAAACTTCAACAGGAATGTTCATAGCACCATTTTTTCATAGTAGCCATAAAGTATACAGAAACAACTCAGATTTCATCAACTGTTGAACAGGTAAACAATGTGTGGTATATTCATACAGTGGAATGATACTTAGCTCTAAAAAGGAATGAAGTATTGATACAGGTGACAACGTGGATGAACCTCTAAAACATGCTAAGCTAAAGAAGCCAGACTCAAAACGTTACATATTGCATGATTCCATTTTTATGTAATATCTAGAATAGGGAAATCCACAGAGACAGAAAGTGGATGAGCGGTTGCCAGGGGCTGGGGATTGCAGGGGTTAACTGCTTAATGAGTATGGGATGGGGGAGTGGGTGGGTAATGCAAATGTCCTGAAATTAGATAATGGTGATGGTTTCATCTTGTGATAGATTGTGAATAGACTAAAACCCCCAGATTGTACACTTTAAATTGGTGAATTTTGTGGTATGTGAATTATATCTTAATATGTACATGTGTTTTAAGATTAAACTTTTTATTTTATCTCCACCTGTATCATCTCATTAGTTGCCTCAAGAAAATGATACTTGATGGTGAGGACCAGGGCAGGGCTATTGTTCATTATAAGCTTTTGAGTGTTATGAATTTTAAAATTATATACATACTTGTTATTTTAACTTTCATGAAATTTTTCACTATAATTGTTTTTCATTATAATCATTATGATTTTAAAACTAAATGGTTGTTTGATTTTTTTACATAATCATTTGATATATAGTCCAAAATATTACTAATTTTGCAAAGTACATCATTTTATTTAATACGAGCAATTAGAGAGTTCTCTAGTCTGTGTAAACAACATTTCAATGAGTCTGAAATTTAGCTATGAAGTATTTTCTATACAAGTTTTATTATTTTGTAGTTCCAATGATATATCTAAGTATATACTGATTTACCATGTAGAGGACGAAACCATTAGTTGTGGGCACTCAGAATGCCTGAATGTACCATCTACTGTCCATTTAAACCAGTAATGAACAGATTTTTTTTTTCCTGAGGCCATGCAAGAGCTCTACCCTAATCCAAGAATTTCTTATAGACACTAAGAAGTAGATCCTTTCAAATGTTCAACAACCCTAGCTCTGATTACTGTGCTTCGTTCCATCTGATATAATAGAATTATCAAGGAAAACATCTGTACTTTATATATCCAAAGAATTGTTGGTACAGCAAGGAAGCAAGTAAACTGGATAATCACAGAAACCCAACTGTGAAACCCAAAGTAACTGCTTTCCAGGGGACAGAGATAATATTGACTATAGAATCTTACAGATCATTTGTTGGCATGCCTCACTTGTATTTAGTTGTTCAACAGTCATATTACTTTGTTAACTAACATCAGTAATTTTATATTTGCTTTCAGCCCATTTACTACCTGTTTGGTTTTGTCATCATGACTGGTGTTTTTTTCAGGACAAAACTTGGCTTCAGGCTAAGATAACATGCATGCATCTGGCTTTTTTCTTATTTCAGCTTTAGTGAACTCTCTCACAAAGAATCTCACAGAATCCATCTGTTCATCTATAGAGGCTAGACACTGACCCTAGTGCCTAACTTGAGACCAAGTGCACGTGTTCACATCCAGGACTTTTAGACAATACACGGTATGATAGAAAAGGAATAAAAATGGTATACATACACAGCAATATGAACAATAGGAAAGGGGGATTCAGCAGATGAGAGTTTACAACAAAGATACAGAGGAAAAGGTGTTAGCCTGATGAAGCAGAGGAGGAAACCTCCACCTAAAACGCTCTAAGTGGAATCTGCAATTGGAGAGAGGCTGTAAAGTGGAGCTCCAGAGAAACTCAGAACCCAAAGCGTAAGTTGAAGAAGGGCCAGAGTGAGGGCTAGGGCATTAAAAATTGAACTAACTGGAATCTCTAAGGAAGCCCCTTTCCTCCAATAATATTCAATACATTACCTACAGTCACATGTTTTAGGTCTAAATAAAAATCATCAGGAATCTCTCTTTAAAAAAAGAAGTGTCTGGGAAGAATCAAGGAAACTTAAGTGGAGGTTAGCACTGTAGGGTGAAACTCCTGATGGTGCATTTAGCGATACACCATCAGAACTTCTGGCTCTGTGCCATTCACTCCAAAGTGAAGTTGTTAGTAATCCCCAAGTACTTTCCAGAGCTCCCAGCCACACTTCATTGTCAGATATGGCTAACAACCAAAGGTTATATGACATTTGAAAAAAAGCTTTGATATGAAAGAGTAGACAAACAGGAAAAGCAGGAAAAATGATTTTTGAGGAACCATATAATTTAAAAATAAAAGGATTAAATATTCTGATAACATCCTCGTATGTGTGTGAATATATTACATTCATCAGCTACAAATAAAAATCTATGACAAATAGAATAATAGTGAGGTTTTGTAACTTAAATATATATTTGTAGAAAATTTTTTTAAAGACAGGACAAACAATGAAGAGAATCTTTCAGAACACAGAATGAAAAAGCAGAGAGAAAAAACGAAATACAAGAAGGAGCAGAAAACAAATCCAACAAGACTAGGAACAAATTAGTGAAAATTCAAACAACTGGGAATGGCAGATATGGAAGGAAAGAAATTACCAAAGAAATAATTCAATAAAAATTTCTAGTACTGAAGAGAGCCATGGGTCTTCAGTAAGAAAGGGTCCATGAGTGCTGAATGAATAATGACCCACATCTACATATATAAGTTTGAAATTTTATAACAGAAGGAACCAAGTCTTTATCCCATGTCTCTTCCTAATTTTTTGATAGTACTCCAACTTTGCACATTTTCTTAAAAACTGCTTCTGTACCATGAATCAGTTTATGAGCTTATATGGCAGACTCTGAGCTCTTTCATGTCAGGACTTTGGTCTACGATCTGTCCCTGGACTCCCCTGAGGTCATGTTCCAAGTGTGTCACATGTCAGGTCGCTCCAGTCGCTCCAGCCTCCATCCCACCTAACCGAACACTGATATGTGCATACTGCCCATTAGTGAATTTTCCTCCTTGCTCCACTTACGATTCCCTATCTCTTCTTATGACTTTTTCCAAGATAGCCTTAGATTACCTATTGAGTGGAAAGAGAAAATATTTTTGTGTTTCTAGGGAGTTGGGGCCTTTTGCATGTATTTTGCTAAAACTTGGGATCCTGAGCTAAGAGTAAGACTTGGGAAGTTAGTTGACAACTGTAGAGATGCTGAGAGAACTCCAGAGATACTGATCTAACTCTAAGGGTACATATTTGCATTTCAAGGGAAAATGAGGCCTAGAACCTTGGAGACATCTTTAGTCATAAAATCCAGAGTCACTGGATCTTATCTGGCCTTCAGAGAGATGTATTTACATTCCAAAAGATTAGAGTGAGAACACAGAATCCTTTTCATCCATCTCCAAGAAGCAAAAAAAATTTTTTCTCCTTTTGGGAGGGTATGAGGAGGCAGTTGCCTCTTTCTCCTGTACATGAAGAGAGAAAATTCATTTTTCTCTGTTTCTCTCCTGATACAAATTTTTAAATTTCACTTATAGGACATAATACCTTTTATCTCGTTGCCTATGGATAAAAATTAGAGTGTGGAGAACTACACGATCATTATTTTTAAGTGAACAATGATAACTTATCTTTGATCCAGAAGATATCATGTGCACATTTAGAATTAATAAAGATGAATATTTAAAAACCCAACGTTTATCCTGCGCTTACTCACGCCTCACCATCAGCCCTCACAACAGTCCCCGAGGTCAAAAATCAAAACTCTCAAATGTTAGCTTTTGAAGGAGTGAAATGGATACCATTTTTCTATTTATGATTAGAGCACAAAACATTTAATAATAACGTGAAATAATAAAGTAATGAATTTTTCCCTCACTTAACAAAAGGTAGATAATATTAACCTATTTAGAGTAATTTATTTATAAATAGCATTGAATTAAACATAAAGGAATGGCTACAACTAGATAATAACATTTCCAGCTGGATTTAGGCTACATTCAAGACTGAAATAAGCTGAATATTTTAAAGGATATTTTCTATCACACTTATCTGCCTCTCTAAGAATTATCTACCATGGAGAAATAAAATATAAATATCATTTTCTATCTTGAACCAAGACTTACTTTAGCTTTTGTATTGGGGCTGGGTGATTAGGATTTAGACTCTGTACTTTTTAATAAAGTTTCATTTTAATTTCATTAAGCTTTATATCCCTATTGTGAACATGTATATGATGGAATTCTTCCTACATTATTACTCTACATCAACCATATATATACACCAGCAAAAGTTTTGAATGATTGATGTCATTTTGAGCTTGATATTTTTCCATTCCCTTTGGTCTGTGTTTATAGAAAACAAATATTTACAGTTGAAGTCTCTGAGGTCAAATCAGTACTGATGTTAAGTTTTTCACAGGGGTAAACCTATACCAGAAAATTTCCTGAATCAGTCTTTAGTTTGGCGTCCCAATACTTGTAGATTCATTCAAATTGTTCCAAGGACCTCACTTCTCCAGTTCAACAATAATTCCTTGGTCTCTTTGTCTTTCCACCACAACTATCCTGATAATCCCATCTCTGGAGGAATCTAACCATCTCCTCCTCCACTCCAAATATCAGGCTGCCAGGGAGAATCAGATGCAACAAAGCATCATTACAAATAAATATCTTTTTTTTGAATCAGTCCATAAACTGTCCAGAATTCTATTTTTTGACTCTAAGTCACCCCAAATCCCTTTTTCTGAAAGCAGTTATTCACCATTTTGAGTACTATCTGCAAGTCTTTTTTCCTTACTCCAAAAACCTTCATCTAATAGTTGATTTTACAAGATAATCTTTCAAAAAAACTTTCCCCCTTCTCTCATACTTTTTATATTCAGCCATCCCTATTTTTCCACCTTCAAATTTTAATGGGAGAGGTGCCTCCTATTTTCCAAGGTTAGCTCTTTCATTTGTGATCTTGATTCACCTCTTCCACCTCCTCAGGATTTGCTCCAAGTATCTTCTTTGCCTTTTGCAACTACATACAACTCTCCTTTTAAGACAAAAAATATTTGCTGCTCTTGTATCCTAAATCTACCCTAGGTCCCTATCAAATAATTTCTATCTTTCTCTTGAACTTCTTTGAAGACTAGCAACTTTCCCATGTAGTGTTAAATGCACAGCAATCTGTCTTTGTCGGCCAAAGGCAAGGTCAATAGTAACATCCCAATTGCCTAAATAATAGCTAAACGTCTGTTTAATCCTCTTTGACATTTTACGTTTTAGGTCAATCCATTCTTGAAATACTCTTCACTCATGACTACCAAGGAACTATTTCCTTCCGGTGCTCATGCTGCCCATATGGCTTCTGGTTTCTTCTAAGTACCCTTCACCTATTACATTTCTGGTCCTTCCCATGTTTCCTTGAATAACTGCATCAAACTCAGCTCTAATAGCACCTGTGAATCAATATTCCTCAACTCCTTATCTCCATCTCTCTCCTTGGCTCACGTTTTAGTAGAGATGGAGTAACTTCTCTGTAGAAACTCACCCTTCTTAGAGATTTAACTTCCACAAGAAATCAATTCTACAATATATAACTGTTTGCCGCAACCTATGACTGCTCTTAGCTAGCAACTAGAAAAGTAGCAGTACCCTAAGTACTAACCAGGGAGAAAAAAATATATACCACTGTTTAATATTTTTTCAATATTAAATATTTGCTCAGTTGAGCAAAACAATATTTATAGGGTATTTCCCAAAGGATGTGTGGTATTCCTATAGATGCTCAAAAATGTAACCTCGGATTATGTCAGACCATTAAGGATTCTGATAGATTCCCAAATTGTTTGTTATTGACCCTCTTCCCAAAGTTACATTTAGGGAGCCATCTTTGGCATAATCGGTTGGTCTGTATTGAGAGATAGTGTAAGAAACAGTTCCAAGATTCTTATCGCAGTATTTACTAAAAAAAAATGTTGAGAAAGAGAAATATATGGTTTTAAGAATTGGGACAGAGTGATGTCAGCATCATGGTGGTGTGAGTTGTTCCTTTTTGCTCACTCCTTTGATTTATTGTGCAATTAGTTGGGCATCCGTAACCAGAAACAAAAAAAAGTACCTCTGCGCAACATACACCAGGACACCTGAGCAATACATCCATCTGTGCACTTGAAACTGGTGGATTGGACCTCAGAGGTCACTGTGAAATGAGGGGAGTGGTGGTAGGTCCAGCAGTGGGCCGCCACAACCCTCTGGCAGAAGTGAAGGGTGAAACAGGTGAGTGGGTGTTGACCAGCTCCTAGTGCTACAGCTGGAAAGGCCCATTGTTTTTTTTTTGTGGAGAGAATGGCAGTGACTGGGGGAGGGAAAGGAAAGGGAAGAAGGCAGACAAAGATCTGAAGGAAAGCATTTCCTGATGTCTGTCCTGGGATTCTGGCAAAAGAACCACCCACAAACCTCTGAGACCCCCCAGCTCAAGGATTCCACTACCAGGCCATGATACACCCCAAACCCCAAGTGCTAAGCACACACCTCCCCCACTCTGAGGCCACTCTTTTCCTCTATTTTTTCTTTTTTCCCTCTGCCAGTTTCTTTGTTTTGTTTTGTTTTAAATGCACAAGTTCCCAAGCTTAGTAACCAGTCAGCTCCAGTAAGAGAAACCAAAGACTTGGTGCTATAGTGCCACCTTCTGGGAAAAAAAGGAAGGCTCCTAATTATCAATCTGTTGAATTGTCGGAATCAAAGCCTTACCTAAACAAGGTATTTGCTACTTCAAATGTGGCAACAGAGGTGCTTTCCATCAAACACTATGAAAAAACATTGTAATACAGTATCACAAAAAGGAAATGACAATTTTTCAGCAACTGAACCCAAAGACATGGAATATTGCTATCTACCTGATAAGGAATTCAAAATAGTTGTTATGAAGAAATTTAATGAGTTACAAGAAAACCCAGAAAGGCGATATCATAATTTCGGGAATAAAATTAACAAACAGAAAGAGTGCTTTACCAAAGAGATTGAAATCTAAAACAGAACCAGACAAATTCTGGAGCTGAAGAACTCAAATGACATGAAGAATGCATTCAAAAACACTGCAGAGTGAGCAGATCCGATGGAAGAGAGAATAAGTGAGCTCGATACAAATACAGAATACAAATACAGAAATGACTCAAGTGGAAGAGGAGAGAGAACTAAGATTTTTAAAAAGTGAAGAAACCCTACAAGAACCATCAGACTGCATTAGGAAAGCCAAGATTAATGGATATAACAGAAGGAGAAGAGAGCAGGAAGTGTATTTAAAGAAATACTAGCTGAGAACTTCCCAAACCTGGGATAAGAACTAGATACACAAGTCCATGAAGCTAATAGAGCACCTTATTATCTCAACAGAAAAAGAACTTCTCCAAGACACATTATATTAAAAGTGTCAGAAGTCAAAGGTAAATGTAAAGGCAACCAGAGAAAAAAAGACAATATGCTACAAAGGAACCTCAATTAGGCTAGTAGATTTTTCAGCAGAAGCTCTATAGGTCAAGAGAGAATAGAATGACATATTCAAAATATTGACAGATAAAAACTTCCAGCCAAGAAGACCATCCAGCAAAGTTATCCTTCAGATATAAAGAAGAAATAAAGGCTTTTCTAGAGAAACAAAAGCTGAGAGAGTTCACCACCACTAAACCTGCTCACAAGAAACGTTGAGAGGAGCTCTTCAAGTTGAAAGGAAAAGACAAAAGTACACAAAACTCTAATTAAGGTGATAAATAGACAGAATTAGAAAACTGACCCTTTTCTGAATAGTATATTAAACCCTTCATTATAGCATAAATATTAAAGAAAAAGAGCACTAAAAATAACTAGAGCTACTACAACTTGGTAATGAAATCACAGCATAAAAAGATAATTGGTGACATCAAAAATATAAAAGGGGAAGAGTAAAAGGATAAAACCTTTATAGGTGAGTGAAGATGAATTGCTATCGTCATGAAAAGGACTATTTACCTGTGAAATGTTTTATGTAAGCCTCATGGTAACCATAAAGCAAACAATGTAGAATAGAGACATGAAACATAAAAAATGGGAGGTCGTGCAAATCACCATAGAAAATCACCAACTTATACAAAGATAGAGGGAAGGAGAAAGAAACAATGGAGAGAAAATTAACCTCAAGGCAGAAGATAAAATGGCAGTAGTAAATCCTTACATATCAGTAATCACCCTAAATGTAAATGGGTTGAACTCATTAATTGAAAGTTACAGAGAGGCTGGAGGAATAAAAAAAAGAAGACTCAACTACATGCTGTCTACAGAAGACTCATTTCATCTCTAAAGACACACACAGGCTCCAAGTGAAAGGATGGAAGATGATATTCTAAGCAAATAGAAAACTAAAGAAGGTAGGTATGGCCATTTTTATAACAGACAAAATATATTTCATGCCAGTAGGAGTAACAAGAGACAGAGAAGATCATTATATAATGATAAAAGGGTCCATACATTAAGAAGATATAACAATTTTAAATACATATGCTCCCAACACCCAAGCACCAAAATATATTAAGCAAATACTAAATAATCTTAAAGAAATAGATAACAATAATAGTAGAGAATTTCAATACCCTATTATCAGCAGTAAATAGATCATCTAGACAGAAAATCAATAAGGAAAAATTGGAGTTGAACCACACTTTAGAACAAATGAACTTAGATATATACAGAACATTCCACCCAACAGCAGCAGAATACACATTCTTCTCAAGTGCACATGGAACTTTCTCCAGGACAGATTATATATTAGGCCACAAAACAAGTCTTATATTTAAGAAGACTGAAAACATATCAAGCATCTTTTTTCTGACCACAATGGTGTGAAACTAGAAATCAATTAAAAGAAGAAAACTAGAAAAATCACAAATATGTGGATATTCGACAACATGCTACTGAACACCAAATAGATCAACAAAGAAATTAAAAGAGAAATTTAAAAATACCCTGTGACAAATGAAAATGGAAATACAACATACAGAAATCAGTTACATTCCTTTACACTAAGGGTGAAACATCTGAAAAAGAATTAAAGAAAACTATCCCATTCACAATAGCATCAAAAACAATAAAATACTTAGGAATAAATTTAACCAAGGAAGTGAAAGATCTGTACAATGAAAAATACAAGACTTTGCTGAATGAAACCAAAAAACATACAAACAAATGGAAAGGCTTTCTGTGTTCATGGATCAAGAAATTAATATTCTTAAAATGGTTTTGATTTTTAAAAAATGGCTTTGGGTAGTATGGCCATCTACAGATTCAACACAATCCCCATCAAAATATTAAAGGCTTCCATCACAGAAACAGAAGAAACAATCCTAATATTAGTGAGGAACCACAAAAGACCCCAAATAGTCAAAGCAATCCTGAGGAGAAAAACAAAAGCCAGAGATATCACACTTATGGATTTCAAACTATGCTATAAAGCCGTAGTAATAAAAACAGTACAGTACTGGCACTAAAATAAACACACCGATTAATAACAGACTTAGATCCCAGAATTAGATTCTGGCATACATAGTCAACTAATATTTGAAAAAGGGAACCAAGAACACCCAATGGGGAAAAAGACAGTCTCTTCAACAAATCGTGCTGGGAAAACTGGAGAGACACATGTGGAACAATGAAATTGGACCCCCATCTCACACCATTCACAAAAATTAATTCAAAATGGATCCAAGACTTAAACATAAGACCTGATACCATTAAACTTTTGGAATAAAAATAGGGAAGAAGCTCTTTGATATTGTCTTGGCAAAGATTATTTTTTTTCCCAAACATCTTTATTGGAGTATAATTGCTTTACAATGGTGTTAGTTTCTGCTTTATAACAAAGTGAGTCAGCTATACGTATACATATATCCCCCTATCTCCTCCCTCTTGCCTCTCCCTCCCACCCTCCCTATCCCACCCCTCTAGGTGGACACAAAGCACCAAGCTGATCTCCCTGTACTATGTAGCTGCTTCCCACTAGCTATCTATTTTACATTTGGTAGTGTATATATGTCCATTTGGCAATGATTTTTTGGACATAGCACCAGAAGCACAAACAACAAAAACAAAATTCAACCAATGGGACTACATCAAACTCAAATGTTTCTGCACAGCAAAGGAAACCATCAACAAAATGAAAATACAACCTACAGAATGGGAGAAAATCTTTGCAAACCATATATTGGAAAAGGAGTTTATATCCACAATATAGAAAGGACTTACTCAACTTAACAACCACCACCACCGAAAAACAATCTGATTAAACAATGGGCAGAAAAACTAAAAAGACACTTTTCCAAAGAGGAGATCAAAATGGCCAACAGGCACATGAAAAAATGTTGAACATCAATAATTATCAGGTAAAAGCAAATAAGAACCACAAGAAGATATCACCTCACACCTGTTAGGTCGGCTATCACCAAGAAGAGAAGAGATAACAATTGTTGGCAAGGATGTGATGAAAGGGAACCTGTATATATTGTTGGTAGGAATATAAATTGGTCCAACTGCTATGGAAAATTAGATGAGGGTTCTTCAAAAAATTATAACCAGATCTACTATACAATCCAGCAATTTGACTTCTAGGTATGTACCCAAAGGAAGAGAAAACAGGATTTTGACAAGATATATGTGCTTCCATGTTTATTGCAGCATTATTCTAAACAGTCAAGATATGAAAACAACCCAAACACACATCAATGGATGAATGGGTAAAAAAGATGTGGTACATATACACAAGGGAATATTATTCAGCCATGAGGAAAGATATCCTGCCCTTTGCAACAAGAGTAGGCGGACCTTAAGCAAAATGCTTAGCAAAATAAGTCAGACAAAGACAAGTACTACATGCTATCACTTATATGTGCAAGCTAAAAAAGTTAAACCTGTGGAAAAAAGAGTAAAATGGTGATTACCAGGGGACGGGAGGTGGAGTAAGACTGATGGTGTTTAAGGGTACAAAGTTATAGTAAGTAGTAAATAAACCATAGAGATCTAATGCACAGTATAATGTATAAAGGCAAAATTGTACTATAATTATGTAATGCAATAAATATAGCTACATCATATTTTAAAATATATAAATGTATTAACACATAGTACACCTTAATCTTTTACATTTTATATCAAATTTATTCAATAAAAAAGGAAAAATGTAAAATACCTCATTAATAATTTTATATTGATTACATGTTGATTTTTGATTGAATAAACATTTCAAAAAGAATGGGGAAAAATTATATCACAGATTACACAAACTACTAAGAAAAATTTATGATTTTTTCATAAACCTCAGAAGTCTAGTCTATATAATATAGTTACCAAGTTTACATTTTTCATTTAAATTTCCCATTAAACATATTCTCCACTCAGTGTCTCTGGTTAATGTACAAAATTAATATCTAAAGAATTATGAATATAGTTTTAAACATTCTATCATATGAGCTTATTAAATCACTTATGTTTCTATCACAGAGGAAATCTGTAAATTCACTCAGCATATCAGTAAACAGTAGAGACTGTTAAAACATTATGCTCCATCAAAATGATCCAAAGCAGAGCAGGTTTCATCAGGATTCCTTTTTCATTTAATGAATACATTTGCATTCAGATTTGTAATGTCTTCATTAGAAGACTGGAAATAAATTACTAATAAAATATTTTCAAGCAAACATGAAAAATGCAGAATGACTGGAGGCAATGTTACAGAGTAGAAAGCACACTGCCATGGAAGTTACTAAACATGAATGGAATCTAGTCTTAATTTTGCTACTGATTAGCTGGAAAAGTTGTTTCACCCAAGTTTTAGAGTTTTAATTTATCTGTAAAAAAGACTTTAAAGGCAAAAAGATTATCTCTAAGGTGCAACTAACATTTCATAATTTGGCCTAGTTTTATCATTCTCAATCATTGCCTACCTTTGCAGCCAAATCCAAATGTAACTGCTTTGGTTATTAAGCCCACTTTATTAGAAAATGATGCCACTCTTGAAAGGACTACCAAGAGCAATGGGCATGTCTTCTTTACAAAACATACATTGAAAGTACAACCTTATGATTCACTAGACAACTAGGGGAAATACAATGGTTACATTTTTGAGCTATCAGAATGAGTGAGTGAATGAATGAGATGTCTCTTTTCTGACTTTCTCTGACTTTTAATGCTCATTAATAACTCCTATTAATGTTCATTCCATGAATATCTGATGTAAGAAAGACAGAAACTTTCAATTATCCCAGTTGGTAAATTTAGTACCAACTTCATGTCATTTTTATCAAAAAATTATGGTATTATGATAATATTAGTTAGTACATATTAATTATAAAAGTTTCAGCCAATATATGAAAAAAGAAGAAAAGTTAAGATCACAACTGCCTATCAAGAGATTACAACCACTAATATTTTAGTGACTTGCCAGAAAGGTAGTTTTGGGTAGTGGGTAACAGCACCTCCTTAGAGCCAAGTTGTTTGCTGAATCCCAACTCTAAAAAAATGCTATTTCAGCCTCTTTCTTTTGTGATTTAGTGTCTGCGATATATAATATTTATATATTTATACATGTATTTTTACAAATTTCAGAATGACATCATTATTACACTTCATATTTAATGCTGAGACTTTCCCCCGAAACTATTAAAATCAGTCATTTAATCACAGTTTTTAAAAAAATATACATATATTATGAAACATTCTCCATTCAATGTCTTCAGTTAAAGGGTTTAAATACTGTATAGTATTTGTAACTTATGTATTAACAATTCCACTATTGAGTATTTAGGTTGGCTTTAGTATTTTACAATCACAAGTAATTCTTTTATTAATAGAATAGACTTGCTTCAGTCCTTTATGAAGTAAGATTTATAACTATTTGATACTCAGTATAATCTGGAAAATATTTGTTGATCATATTCTCCATATTTATCTATATAAAAAATTCTAAAAAATACTCAAAATTTTGAAACACTAAAACATTCACAAGTTCCCATGCAAGAAATATCAAATTTTATAATGACATAGTTTGAGGAGAGAAGATTCATAGATTCTCAAATGTCTCCTTAGCATTTAATCACATTCTTGCATATGCATTACCATTTATAATTCACTGATGCTTTAAAAAATTGGATCCCAACTGGATAGGTAAAATGTTTAATGCTTCCTTTTTTACACTAGTTAATCCTGATCATAGTTATTACTTCAGCGAGGGAAGAAAGAAACCTATGTGGGTCATTAGACCTATCATGTCATGTTAGTCAATTTTTTATTCTTCTGTAATCTTTTATTTAAATATTAGTTTATGTTATATACAGTTCTCACATATGTCAACCCCTTTATCCAGAATACCATTTCTTATCCACATCTCTATCCACCATATTTAATTAGTAAAATGTCTATTGCCTTCATTCAAGATTCAGCTCCTTTTTTTTGTCCTATTCTGTACAGCCTTTCTTCATCCTTATTCTCAAGAATTTGTCATTCTTTCTGATTGCACCTTGCCTTTCAAATATCTGTCATATTGTTCTTTTCATGCTGCATAAACTCTCTCACACTCTTCTGTAATATCTGAGCTCCTATAAAGGCAGGATTCCTTTTGAATCATTACCTGTATTGTCCAAAGACTTAGTACCTTATCATCTTTGTATACTTAGCACTAAGCCAGAAGTTGTGCTGGGTGCTAACCATGAAAGAACAAATCAACAGATATTCTGAAGGCATTTAATTAAGGAGCATATTTAAAATGTCTTGTGTCCTTTTAACTTCAAGTTCTAAAGGAAAAAGTTACTACACAGAATATTATTTAAGATGTAGTTGTTTCCTTTTCTATTTTACAGGCATAGTTCTCAAAAATACATTAAGAAAGGAACATAAAATGATGATTGGTAAACTTGCAAGAATGGTATTTTTATAAATTCATCCTTGGCACAGAGAAAATTGTGATCACAACCTGTCACCATCCTAAACATCATCTTTACGGTTGTGAACAAAATATATTTGGTGCGGAATAATTTTAGAAAGAAAAAACCACCCTGATTTCTTAAAAGGGAATGGAAAATTCCCTGTGCTATCACCAACATATCAAGGTTATCCATAGAAATGTTCTAAGATGTATTGTACGTGCTAGAGCTATTTTTATTTGTAAGTTACCACAGTAATAACTACACACAGTATAAATTCAAAAAGACCTTCTAAACACAAATTCAAACTTAGAAGAAGCCTAAAAAATACCAAAGGAGGGCTTCCCTGGTGGCGCAGTGGTTGAGAGTCTGCCTGCCGATGCGGGGGACACTGGTTCGTGCCCCGGTCCGGGAGGATCCCACATGCCGCGGAGCGGCTGGGCCCATGAGCCATGGACGCTGAGCTGCGCGTCCGGAGCATGTGCTTCGCAATGGGAGAGGCCACAGCAGTGATAGGCTCGCGTACCGCAAAAAAAAAAAAAAAAAAAAAATACTAAAGGAAAACAAACTTGATTAACTTGAATATTTATATCCCTGGTGAATACTTCTTTTAATTATACTTTAGTAATGCCACGTACTTAAAAAGAAACAAAAAATGGTCATGCAAAAGTCCATAGGAAGGTAAAGGTAAATGTGGAGGAGATGGTGTCCCTTCTCATTCTACCCACATACATTGCTTGGCCTCTGCCCAGCAGATTTCTCCTCCGTTTCTGTCAAGATTCTTTTGATAATTAATAATGCTGGACCCCTGTATAATGTCTTCTCTTTGGTAGGGACTTTTGGAAGAGGTGTCATCAAGATCTAAAAGAACTGCATCTTTTTTTTTTTTTTTTTTTCTGGTACGCGGGTCTCTCACTGTTGTGGCCTCTCCCGTTGCGGAGCACAGGCTCGGGACGCGCAGGCTCAGCGGCCATGGCGGATCTTCCCGGACGGGGGCACGAACCCGTGTATCCTGCATCGGCAGGCAGACTCTCAACCACTGCGCCACCAGGGAAGCCCAGAACTGCAGCTTTAATGGCAAAATTTCAATGTGAGTTTGGCAGTAGTAGGTGGTGAGAGCTATCAGAGAGGGCCTCATTCTTACCTTCAGTCACATTCTGCGGCTCCCTATACACTTAGACTACATCATAAATTGACTCTGTGGAAAAATTGCTCTCTCTCAAACAATATTCTCTTTCTGCTGAATACTATTTCCTTCTCTTTTTTGAGCTGGCTGGAACCAGGGATAGAAAGAAGCAAGTAGCATGGGGGAAATGTAACAATATTATAGTTTTGTACTGGTATATTTTTATGAATTCTTTAATTAACAATATATTTATTGATCAACAAAATAACTTCTAGTGAAAGCGGAGTATGTGTTGTTATCATCCCAATTTTCAAGTAAATCTATTGATTCACTAAAATCATTCAGTGAAATCAATTAACAGAACTAGGCCTGGAATCCCAATAGTTTGTTTTGTAATTCTACAACCTTATTCTAACAAAAGAGAAAAAACTCAGAGCCTTCAAAAAGAACAGCAAATAAAACTTCAGTTAATACTGAAAATGTTCTTATCTATGATGAAAAAGCCCTCTTACACACACAGCTGCAAAGGTTTAAAAAATAAGCCACATAGGATGAACCCCAGTCTAAGAGGAAGAACTTCCCAGTGTTAAAGTCCTCTTTGATAGGCACGAGACAGTAGTGGTTCCTGATAACCAGTCATGTTTTAATGATAGTCCTGAACCCAGAGTCAAGGTCTTAAAAGAGGTTAACAAGTAGGTTTGACCCTGAACCTAGGGAGAAGCGACCTTTTGTTTAACTACATAGCCTGGGGATTATCTTACATTATTTCCACTGTAACACTATAACAATGTCAATGTATGTTCTTTCCCATCCCCCTTTCCCCTGCTACACTCAATTCCTGCTACATTACATTCTTTGCATGATTAGGAAGGCATACTATAAATTGGACTTCGGTTTGTGAGCATTTGGCCCTTCGCTTCTGTAATCTAACAGTTATTTGTCTTCAACTGCACTGATAACTACACCTTGCTTTTACAATTTGCATTCAGTTTTACTTGTCCATTCTTAAACACATTAACCAAAATTAATGTATTCTAAAGCCACCTAGAAATCCCTTCACATTCTAAAAATGTACTAAGTTGAACAGAGGTGAAAAATAACTTAGAGCCTGTTGAAAGAAAAAGCTTCATTCCAAAACAATACCATTTATAGGATTCAACACAATAAGACATTTGTGTATAAATAATTTAATATGTCATAAATTTTGACTGAAGAATTCATTGAAGAATATATACCATTTTTTCCCATGTGTAATGCCCTGAAATGCATGCCAGTTTCAGTAACGGCAAATTGCTCCGTGAGAGGCAATGTATATTCATATGTGTGCATGAAGAATTAATACACCTTCATAGACAGCAAGAACGTCAGCATTTTCAACCACCAGATGGCAGAAACAAAGCTACAGAACTTCAGAATCTGAAGATTCAGATTATAACCAGAAAAATATAACAGCTGTCCCCATCTTGATTTTTTCAGTTGAATAGAGACACATTGGTGCAAAATTCTGCTGCGTGTTAGGTGGAGAAATTTTGATTAACAACTTTCCATTTGAATGGGCTGCCAACTCGTTACATTTTTCCATCAGTTAGATTATGGAGGCTTTTAAAAGAATCATTTTTAAAGACAAGCTACAACCAGATCTGGACTATAAAAGAATTATCCATTCCATCAGCATCTCCCTCTAGGAGCCATTCTAAATCAATCCCACCTGTTTCCAACCATGCACTCTCCTTGTTCCACTTTCTCAACCACTTGTCCTCATTTTTCCAAAATTGATCAGTTGTCTGTGTATGTGCACTGCTCTGGATGGTTGGGTTTGCTTACGTCATTCGACTACACATGCCAGTATGTTTTCTTGTGATTTCCAATACTGACAATATGGGTTTTAAATTTGATTTGTTGCAGTAATTTTTATGTATTAGGTAGGTGTAATAACCACAAAAATAATAATAAAGAGGAAATGTCGCTCTAACGTATATAAACAAACATTCTAAGAATCTGGAATTCTCACTCCAGTGGTATAAATCATGATATTTCAATATTTCCATTACCTTCTACAAGAGATACTATGAAAGAGATACCTAGTTGATCAAATTAAATGGCTCTATGAGTTCCAATAATTTGTTCTTCCTTAGATTAGCTAGAATTTTAAATATCTTCAATGTAACATTTTATTAACATAAGTTAACAGTAGCAATATGTGTAGTGTTTACTGGGTACTAGAAAGTGTTCCAAGCATCATTTTAGGACACTAAGCCATATATAAGATACATAACTTTCTTCCAATTCCGTAAGTAATGTGTAGCTGAGTCTCGATTTATACCCAAGTAGTCAGATTCTCCAATTTCTGCCCTTAACCATTGTTCGATTCACCTGAACTACACTATTAAAAATTCAGTGTTTATCTGTACCTTTATTCAAATACTTATTGAATGACAATTTGGTACTAAGGAATGAATGTTCATAGAAAAATTTTAAAATGGACCCCATCATGAAAGATGTACAGCCTGGTGGAGAATTTAGACGTATGATTAGTAAGGACAATAAGGCTTTATGGGTGTCATGACAGTTGTATATAAGAACAAAAAAAGAATGGATACATTTCCCATAAGGTACTTTGTCCAGGTGTCTTCTGACAGGGGACGAGAAGGAAGTGTTTTAAGACAAGGGAGAAAAAGCATACACAAGTGCAGAAGTACCAAAGAGTCACACGTGTAAGTAGTTCATTATTCTAGGAACTTACGTTTAAAAACTGTGTACAGTTTTTACAGGGTCAGGAAGAGGCCTTAGCAGTCGGTTCTGCAGGACAGCCTAAGGAGAACGCATTTTACCACATATACATTGGAGAGCTTCCACAGGAATTTTTTTTTTGATGTCTATAGTCTCATTTATTTTCTTTATTTTTTTAACATCTTTATTGGAGTATAATTGCTTCACAATAGTGTGTTAGTTTCTGCTGTATAACAAAGTGAATCAGCTATACATATACATATATCCCCATATCTCCTCCCTCTTGCATCTCCCTCCCACCCTCCCTATCCCATCCCTCTAGGTGGTCACAAAGCACGGAGCTGATCTCCCTGTGCTATGCGGCTGCTTCCCACTAGCTATCTATTTTACATTTGGTAGTGTGTATATAAGTCCATGCCACTCTCTCACTTCGTCCCAGCTTACACTTCCCCTTCCCCGTGTCCTCAAGTCCAATCTCTACATCTGCGTCTTTATTCCTGTCCTGCCCCTAGGTTCTTCATCACTTTTTTTTTTAGATTCCATATATATATGTGTTAGCATACGGTATTTGTTTTTCTCTTTCTGACTTACTTCACTCTGTAGGACAGACTCTAGGTCCACCCGCCTCACTACAAATAACTCAGTTTCGTTTCGTTTTACGGCTGAGTAATATTCGATACAGCCACTACGGAGAACAGTATGGAGGTTCCTTAAAAAACTACAAATAGAACTACCATATGACCCAGCAATCCCACTACTGGGCATATAACCTGAGAAAACCATAATTCAAAACGAGTCATGTACCACAATGTTCACTGCAGCTCTATTTACAATAGCCAGGACATGGAAGCAACCTAAGTGTCCATCGAGAGATGAATGCATAAAGAAGATGTGGCACAGGTATACAATGGAATATTACTCAGCCATAAAAAGAAAGTGAGTTATTTGTAGTGAGGTGCATGGACCTAGTGTCTGTCATACAGGCTTCCAAAGGATTTTAAGGAAGGGAGTCAGAAGACCAAAAAGTGCTCTAGGAAATCATCCTGGTGGCAGAGTGAGGATAGATTCAAGTGACATAAGGCAGGAGATAATCAGACCACAGAGGAGACTACTGCAATAGTGAATCACAGAATGATGAGGACAGTTGCAAATGAAATAAAGAGTGAAAAACTGAGCTTGAAGCTGTGTGGATATGCCATTTACTAATGGGCCGAAGGGATACAGTCTGGAGCAGAGGAGGTAGGAATCTAGTGCGCCAGATATAAACAAGCTTGTCTACCTGGACTAGAGGGAACATGGTGAGGACGGTAACAGGTTATATTTGTTCCTTAGCTGATCACCTCGATTTTCTGTACATAGTGATGTGGGAAGTCACAGGTCATCTCTAAAGAGAGAAGATTATAACCATGCAGGGAGACAAGTTGAGGCAACAGTGAGACTTTTTAACAACTGCTATGGAGAATAAAAACGTGAACGGACCAGAGACATGTAAAATGATGTCCACTTCTGACAGGGAGTTTAGGGATGAAGTAGAGAAAGGCACAGAGGAAACTAAGGGTGAAGAACCAGGGTGAAGAACTATTATAGAAGAAATACAAGTGTAGTGTATCACATTACTCAGCTGTGAATCATCATCAGCCATAACAGATACTAAATCTTGATCTAAAGATTAACTTATTAAATAACTATACCTATATTCACAGGAGGGTAAGGAGATAGACTATAAGTGGGGAGATGGGGATAAGTGAATTACAAAGATAAGTCTTCCTCTGTAAGAAGTTAATAGCAAGTACCTAAAACTGAAGAGTCAAGAAAATATATATATGTATATCTATACATGTTATTTATAAATTTGGGGGCAAATTCTAAAAGAAATAGCTGAGAACTACAAGTGTTGCCTCCAGGGCATGTGATGGGGCTTGGTGTTTTTGGAGACTAGATTTTTCTAATAAGCTTTGCAGAAAAATTTACATTTTTAAAGTTTATCCATATCACTTCAATAAAAACATGAATTAAATTTAAACTATTTCTTTGAAAAGAAATCAAGTAGTAGTTTGGAAGCCATCTTAGGGATTTAGGAGATGCCACCTCTGTTTTGAGACCCTGTGGCACACGGAATATGGGTAGTGTTCTCCACAAGCTGCGCATCTAAGGAGCTGGTGCGATCACGAGAAAAGAGTTTTGCTTAACGTGAGGAGGTATTAAGTGCTTGAGGATGTAGCAAAGAAGTCTGTTCAAAAAAATGTTAGGTTTCCAGAGTGTAAAATGAGAGAAAAATCTGTAAGACTCACACAATATATATAAAATATGATATATATAATCCTCCTAATGAGGATTAAGAACAGTTATAAGAAATAGTAGATTAATAAAAATTAACAGACCAATGGGATTTTTAGGCAAATGAATGATTGATGGGGGAAAAAAAAAAATCAACATCTTGGCACAGTTGAGAGACTATATTTGATGTTGACCTTTGAAACATTAACTTCTAAGCCTAGTGACTTCCCTACCCATGATTTGAAAGTTAGATGCTGACTAAAGACAAAAGAAGAAAAAATTATTAAATACACACACACACACACACAAACTGGATTTCTTACCTTAGAAGGTGATGGTGTTAACAGAACAGCCCAGAAGGCTGCTGAACAATTTAGAACAGTTCCTGAACCCTTCTGTCCTAAGGCATACATACAAGTTGACAATTTCACTAATAAAAATCATGCCAGAAAAATACATGCAAACATTTCTAGGATCACACTTATCCAGCAAAACAAACAGACAAACAAAACACCTCATAGTAAGCAAGGCAGAGCATAGAGGTGAGGGTCAGGAGTGAAGTGGAATTGCTTTGCCTCTAGGCGATCATTAATTTGCTGGGTTAAGTCAAGCAGAGCGCTCCAATGAAACATACACATTCATTTGTTGGTAGTGTTTTTTTTTTTCTTCTTCTGACCTTCACATAATTCATTCAAGAAAGAATACCTCAAAAACAGGTCAGCTCCAATCCACAGTTGGGAAGACATAAATATTTAACATTTACTAATGTTTGACTAGGAGATAGAAATAGTAGATAGCATTTTGAAGAATTTACACCTGTTGTAACTGTTGGACTTTAGACTTCACCTTTTCCTTGATCTCACTTTATTTAGGGATTTAAGAATCCTAAGACTGCGCTTCCCCAGTGGCACAGTGGTTGAGAGTCTGCCTGCCGATGCAGGGGACATGGGTTCGTGCCCCGGTCTGAGAAGATCCCACATGTCGTGGAGCAGCTGGGCCCATGAGCCTTGGCCGCTGAGCCTGCGCGTCCTGAGCCTGTGCTCCGCAACGGGAGAGGCCACAACAGTGAGAGGCCCACGTAATCTACTGAACCATTAGCTGCTGGAAACTTCATGAGAAACAAAATCTGACTTGATAGCTTTAAAAACTTTATGCTGCGGTTTGGAAACTTACAGAAATATTTTCAACAGAGTAAATTCCTTCTCTCTCCTCCATTCTGTGCATTCTAAAGAACTTCTAGTTCCCTAAGTGTCACATGGTGACAAGTCCCATCCTCACCTTGTTCTCCTGGATGAAATCTCCTAATTTTTCCAGACTAAGCTTATCTACTTTGAATTTCCTCTCAGATTAATGATAAATTACCAATCAAAAGTAGTGGCTATCTCAAATTTTCCTCAGCCATGGAAGATAAAATCATTCCCTGTTTCCTCGCATAATTGTAGCCTGAGGTTTTTCATTGATTCATACTTCAGCTACATTGGTTCTCTGAAAGCAGCAGCCTTAAGGAATACCTGGAGGACTGGCTAACACACACAGATCTCTGAGCCCCATGCACAGGGTTCCTGATTCAGTAGATCTGGAGTGGGACCCAAGATTTGGCATTTCTAACATGTTACAGTTAGGGACCACATTGTACATCTCTCATGTTTTAGATCTCTTTCTATTACAGGTCTTCATCCACATGTCTGATGCACCTTCTAAGTGCAATCATATTTAATGCCCATGTTGCACTTGACAGAGGCTGAGAGATTAACTAATAAACCCAAGGTCACAGACACATGGGAGGCATAATCCAAATTCAAACTAAATTCAGAAGTTATCCTAGGTAAATAATCTGCTTTTGACAGGCATATCGTTAAATAGCAAGACATTTCTACTTAAAAAAAAAAAAAAAAGGCTGATACAGGAGAAGAGAAAACATTAATGTTTCCTTCTCCACTCCTCTCATCTGTGCTCCTCAGTCCAAGCTACAGATAACTAGCATTGCCTTCTCAGATTAATAAAATTTTATCAGCTCAGAAGTAGCTAAGAAATAATTGTTCAGAAACTTCCAGGAATGTGAAAATACTATGTTTTTTGATCTAAAATTCCTCTTGCAAGGCAGCAAACTGCTTGAAGAAAAAGTGAAAGCAGACAGGAGTATTTAATTCCAGCTAACAACAGTTTCTACTTCTCTGTGTAATTAAGCCAAAGAGGACTTGAAGTCAAGGTTCTTTACAATGAGTATAATTCACCTGTTGATAGTCAGGAATTAAACATTTCAATTACTGTTTTATAGGCAAGCAAACAAGAAAAAGCAGACTTCCCCAGGAGAGTACAATAGGTCAGGAGCAGGTTAGAAAAACAGTTCTCTGATTTCCCTTACTTGAGCTAGTGAATTAAACATTGTGAGCAGATTGGAGCATTACTGAAGAAAACCTAAAATGCTAATAGTCTACTCTGCCTATTTCTGGAAAAAAAATTCTTGTGTCAGGTAGAAATTCATTCTAAATTCCATTTTACTGTCAAGTCATACTGACTGAACTTAATGAACATCTTTCTGGGAAGTTAAGTGGGGCAATGATGACACACACAGAAAAAAACAATAAACACCATCATTTTGAAGAGGGCTTTGAATGTCAAGGTCAGAACTTGAAGGCACCTAGTTGAAGATGTTTTAACAAGATCAAAATGTTGCCAGGCTGTATTGGTAAAAGGCTGATTTTCCAGTATGTAGCTTACATTTGGGATGTCTGTGTAAGGAACAGAAATAAGATTTAAATATGCCTTTCATGTTAATAGAGATATTAGGGATTGAAAAGGAGAAATAGACAGGAAGGCATTGTGTATCTTTCGATTTCTTATCTGAAGGTGATGAGGTGGTCGCTTGTCCGGGAGCTGTCCGTTAATGCAGAGCATAAGTCTTTTTCATCATTGTATCTTCAGTGTCTAGATGAGTATCTTTATCTACACACTCCTGAACTACGGGATGTACATGGTGATTTCCCTCCAAAAGTACAGAATGGAAAGGGGGCAAAATAAGGTAACTTTACTGTGGTGGAGTATCTGGATAAATACTACTTCAGCCAAGTTATCAAGGTCAATATCAACAGTCATAAATCATGTAGCTAGTAACTACCCTTTATATGATGTGATAAAACTGATGCTTTACCTCTATGGTCTTCCTTCCTAAAATCCATAATCCCAGTCTAATCATGGGAAAGAACAGACAAATCTCAATTGAGGAATGTTCTATAAAATACTTGTACAGTAAGTAATCCTCCTAACAGTCAAGGTTATCAAAAACAAGAAAGTCTGGAAGACATACAGATGGCCAAAAAAGCAAATGAAAAGGTGCTCAACATCACTAATTATTACAGAAATTCAAATCAAAACTACAATAAGGTATCACCTCACAACAGTCAGAATGGCCATCATCAAAAAATCTACAAACAATAAAGGCTGGAGAGGGTGTGGAGAAAAGGGAACATGCCTACAATGTTGGTGGGAATGTAAATTGGTACAACCACCATGGAGAACAGTAGTGAGGTTGCTTAAAAAACTAGACAGAACTACCATATGACCCAGCAATCCCATTCTTGGGCATATACCCAAAGAAAACCGTAATTCAAAAAGAGTCATGTACCACAATGTTCATTGCAGCACTATTTACAATAGTCAGGACATGGAAGCAACCTAAGTGTCCATCAACAGAGGAATGGATAAAGAAAATGTAGTATATACACAGAATGGAATATTACTCAGCCATAAAAAAGAATGAAATAATGCCTTTTGCAGCAACATGGATGGACCCAGAGATTGTCATACTAAGTAAAGTAAGTCAGACAGAGAAAGAGAAATGTCATATGATACTACTTACATGTGGAATCTAAAAAGCAATGATACAAAGGAACTTATTTAGAAAACAGAAATAGAGTCACGTAGAAAACACACTTATGGTTACCAGGGGATAAGGTGGGAGGGGAGGGGTAAATTGGGAGATTGGGACTGACATATACACACTTCTTTATATAAAATAGATAACTAATAAGAACCTGCTGTATAGCACAGGGAACTCTACTCAGTACTCTTTAATGGCCTATGTGGGAAAAGAATCTAAAAAGAAAAAGAAAAAGAGCAGCTAGATGTATATGTACACCTGAAACAAACACAATATTGTAAATCAACTATACTCTAATTAAAAAAAATTTTAAAAGAAAGTTTGAGAAATTATCACAGCAAAAAAGGAGCCTGAAGAGATAAGATGACTAAATGTAATGTGGTATCCTGCATGGGATCCTGGAACAGAAAAGGACATTAGGTAAAAACTAATGAAATCTGAATTATGGACTTGAGTTAATATTACTGTATCAGTATCAGTTCACTAATTGTAAACATGTGCCACACCAAAATAACATGTTAATAATAAAGGAAACTGTGGAGTTAGGGTAGGGTATATGCAAAGTCTCTGTACTACCTACTGCCTGCTTGATTACTTTTAGAATAGCTTCAGGCTTTGAAAACAAAGTCTATTAATTTAAAAATGTAATTTTTCAAAGATGTTACTTACAATATCATTGAAAACGTAAAGTTCATAGTAAAAATTTAACAAAGATTATCAGATCTTTATAGATACATAATCTACTGGAAGACCTAAATATAGAAAATATACTATGAACAATGAATCAAGAGTCTCAGTATTGTATGGATATCAATTCTTCACAGACTGATCAGTAGTTTCATCAATGTCAGTTAACATTCCAAACTATTATTTTTCTGGAATTTGTAAAGCTAAATGAAAAACATATATGGAAATACCAAGATCCAAGAATACATAAGACACTCTTGAGGAAGACAAAAATGTGGGAAGAATTACCTTACCAAATGTCAAGAAGTATTCGAAAGTTACAGTAATTAAAACAATGTGATATTGGTTACAGGATAAACCAGTTGGACAGCACTCTCATCCCCTTTGCCTACCCCCAACCAAAAGCCCATACATACCTGGAAATTTGATTTATGATAGAATTAAATTTATTATATGTCAGTGGAGAAGGAAAGACTTTAATAAAGGGTACTGGGACTATTGTTTAACGTTATGAAATTATGGCATTGAAATCTCCCTCACATCATATACGAAAAAGTTAGTTGTGTAAAATTTAAAGGTCAAATATAATCTATAAAACTTTTAACAGATAATATAGAAGTTATCTTCATGTCGTCAGTTAGGGAAGCATATCTTAGGACAGAAAGTTACATCCGCAAAAGGAAATGATTAATAAAGTCGTATGGTATCAAAGATACCATAGAGAAAATAAAACACAACCCAGAAACTGGGAGAAGATGGGATAGTAACCAAAATATATAAAGAAATCCTGCAAGTCTATTAAAAACAGACACAACTCAATAGAAAAAGTGGCAAAAAAGGAACGTAAAGGCATGTCACAAAAGATTCATCAGAAACAGCAAATAAACACGAAACTATGCTCAACCTCAAAATTAAATCAGGGAAATAAAAATTAAAATCATGAAATAAATTTTCATACCCACAAAAATGGGCAAATATAAAAGCCTGACCATGTCAAATGTAAGATATGAAACAAATGAAGCATTTATAAAGTGATGACATTGGTGCCAAGTGCTTCAAGCATTTTGGGAAAAAAATTGACATTCTGTAACAGAGCTAAACATGTAATCCAATAATTCAGCAAGTGAGTATTTCCCTTAAAGAACTGTAGCAAATGTACACTTGGACAAAAGTACTCATAATAAGACTGAATATCTATGGGAACAATCTAAATGTACATTAGCAAAGGCAATCAATAAATTGTGACATGTTCATGTTACATTGAGACAACAGTAAGCATGACTGTATTACATCCTTAAACAACACTAAGAATGAATTTCTGGAACATAATATCTAATACAATTTAGAGACAAATCATAAAGACAGTTCTGTGCAGTGTAATTCCTATTTCGACCTATGAAAACATTAAACATTTTGTTTTGACATACAAAGATATACAGTAAAAGTCCAAAGAAAAGCAAAGTTAACCACAAAATGTACTATTTAACTTCATCTAAGCAGAGAGAAAAGGGAATGGAATTCAGGACGATTACAAAGCAGATTCCAAAGGGAATGATTACCATTTTTCTTAAACCAAGAGTCGACAGGGTGTGCATTTGGATCATCATTCCTTATACCTTATACATATTGTATATATATTTTTAGTTTACTTCATAATTACAAACATTATCTTAAAGCATAAAGCAATACGTCACAACCCCCCAACAGTTGAAACAGTCATTTCTACATAACAACTATGAAACATCTCAGAGTAACCTTAAGAAATTGGATTATTTCTCTACGTTTGCCCATTTTTCTAGGAACATGATAGGAACACAAGAAGAAAAATACTAAAACTCAACTGTTGAAAATCTGAATGATTTCTGCTGTATTTCTGAGCCCTAGGATGGTAAGCAAGACCAAAGAACTTGGGAGGGTATGAGAGGAGTGTAGAGTAAGGATGAGTTTTAGCAGGCATTTCTGACAAGGTTTGTTGTCACAGACAGTACTCATACACATCGCTTGATCAACTGAAATGCTCTGCAAATTGCTGTTCTGATTGTTTTTCTTACTAGCTAATTAAACCTTTATTAATTAGAAAGTCCTCTTTGCTTTTAAAAGAGGTCTAAAGATAGCAGAAGTTGTTGAAACTAGAAATTTAAGATGATCAACAAGGGCCAGTACAGATGTGGCCCAAGCTCTCATGTAGAAACTAATACAGATCTTGGGAGCTCAAATCTCCTTAGTGTTGTTCTATTTTTCTACCTCTCATTTTGCTGTGGTTACACTGAATCTGAATCTGCTCTTCAGGAACAGAGATGGTACTGTCAAAAGCTCCTGCTCACTTGACATGTAAGACCATGACTGGGCCTTACGGTAAAGCGTCAAAGCATATTGTGATGACTGACCAAAGACAGATATGTCTGCCTTTCGGAGGAAAGTGCACTGACTGGTATATCTTGGAAGATATTTTAACAATGGCAAAAATAAAAGGATTGCCTGCTGTATAAAAGGTTAATGGGGGACTTCCCTGGTGGCGCAGTGGTTAAGAATCTGCCTGCCAGTGCAGGGGGCATGGGTTCCAGCCCTGGTCCACGAAGATCCCACATGCTGCGGAGCAACTAAGCCCTTGTGCCACAACTACTGAGCCCATGCGCCACAACTACTAAAGCCCGCGCGCCTAGAGCCCATGCTCCACAACAAGAGAAGCCACCGCAATGAGAAGCCCACGCACCGCAACACAGAGTAGCCCCCGCTCGCTTCAACTAGAGAAAGCCCGCACTCAGCAACAAAGATGCAACGCAGCCAAAAATAAATTTACAAAAAAGGTTAATGGTACTTGCTAGGACCAGTAAATAATGGAAGAGCTATGGCTTCCCAAAAAGAAAGCTGCAATTTCAATTCGGCATGACAGTAAATAATTACTATTGTAAACACATCATTCTTTAAGAGTCTCTCATGCTGTTCTACCGAGAGCACTTAGAGCTGAATTCTGAACTGTATAAATGTTCCAGAGACCTTACTGTCATCAGTGAGGCATAGGGTAAAAGCTGAGGTATATCAACAGGCAGAAACTAGTAAAGATCATTATAGATTTTAGCTTGAGCTTTTATTTTAATGCATGGTTCTTTGGATTTCAAAACAAATTTAAGGTATTTTATGGGTCCTTTGTCATGATTTATGATTCATGTAATGGTTGCTCTAGTTGAACCTACTGACTTGGCAAGAATTTAGCATTATTATGAGTTTGCAGCAGCCTAAGAAGTGATTGCTCATGTCTTAGAAGTGGTGTATTATGGAACAAGTGAGTGTATTTTTAGAACAAAATGCTGCATTTCAATGTCATTTGAAAACCCAGCTTATAAAACCAAAAAGCTGAAAGTTGAAGGAAAATATCATGTTGAATTTCTTAGAGGAATATGGAAAATAAATTATAAAATTCATATTATTGACAGTAATATGCCTTGTTCTTGTCACAAGTAATACACTTACTAGCATCACCTTAATTTATGACAGCAATCTCAAGCAAACATAATTTACTCAGAATCTGGTCTAACATCTAAGATAGAAGCATAAAAGTTTATTCCTAGTCAACACCCATCACACTGAAATCACCGGAACTCATACAGTTCCCTTTCTTTTAAAATAACCCCTGGAGTTCTTTATATAGGAAATTCTCTACTTTTGTTCACAGATATTACTGAGTTGGGAGTTAAGAGTCTCAAAATCTTGTTTCAAATCTGCACCATTTGGGGAAGTCACTTTGCCTCCCTTGGTCTGCTTCAGTTTTCTGATCTGTAAACTGGAAAGAATGAATTTATTCTTCCCAAACTGCCTCACATCAGCACCAGCAGGAACTCAAGAATTTCTTAAACACCCTGATCCTCAGGCTTCAATCAGTGTGAGCTAAGTCCTAGAGATCTGCATTCTTTTTAATTATCTCCCCAGGTGAGATAAACAAGCCTGTAAATTAATAAGCTACATGATTTCAAAGGTTCTTTTTGACTCTGATTCAAAAGATACAGGCTTGTTGGTAGAGGTTTCAATTCAGAGTTCACTCATATTAGAATTGTAAGATTTTGACTGCAATTAAATTAACCTTAACTCTGAAGCTATGCGGAAGACAATGCTTTGAATATCCAGAAATATCCAGTTCTATGAGACGATTCAAGGTTATCAGTATTATGTACTGTAGACATACTGTAGACACATAGGGCCAATTAATAGATTGCTTTTTAAAAGATTTAATCCACATGTGAACGAAAAAGAAAACCACGTTTTACATAATTCTTACAGAATCAGTCTCATTTTGTAAAGACAAAATTTTATTGAGATATGGGTTTCTACAATTTTTTTTTTTTTAAAACGTCAGGTTCTCAATGACCATCTAAGTTTTTAATCCAAGTGGCTTTCCCATGCCCCAGCCCACCACAACACCTACAAACTAGCTGCAAAACTTATCTTCAGAGCTTTAAACTGACCAATTTTCTGTATGGAGTTATTTGGCGTAAATATACCAATAGAATATCGGAAACTGTCTAAGAAAGCAATTTGAGAGTAACCAGTAAGCCCTTCTTACCGATGAAACTGAAGATAATTAGGCCATTGAGCCAACTGTCTATTGAGATGGGTCCTAGTTGCATTATTAAGAGCAACTTTCGAATTCACAATGGCCAGGGCATAGTCACTGAATTCTTCTAAAAGCAGCATCCCATTATTCCCATACAGGCTTACATCAGAGAGATTTCAGGTTTTGTTCCAGACCACTGCAACAAAGTTAATATTCCAAGAAAGCAAATATTGCAAGAAAGTGGATATTGCAAGAAAGTGAGTTAGACGAGTATTTTGGTTTCCCAACGTGTATAAAAGTTCTGTTTACACTATACTATAGAGTATTAAGTGTACAATAGTATTGTGTTAAAAAACAATGTACCTTCCTTAAATACTCTATTGCTAAATAATGCTAACCATCATCTGACCCTTCAGCACATCGTAGTAGTAATAAAGATCACTGGTATCACAGATCACTAACAAATATAGTAATGAAAAAGTGTGAAATATTCCGAGAGTTACCAAAATGTGACATTTAGACACAAAATGAGCAAATGCTGTTGGAAAAATGGCTCCAGTAGACTTGCTCCACATGAGGTTGCCAGAAACCTTCAATTTGTAAAACAAAAACAAACAAACAAAAAACAACAAAACAGTATCTGCAAAGGGCAATACAGTGAAACACAGTAAAATGAGGTATACCTGTACACTTTATAGGAACATTTGAACATAACTTTCACATCATCAAGATTACTCTGCCAGGATAGTGTCCGCAAACCCTAGCTCCTACTGGACTTTTAGACGTGGATCACCCATCCGTAATGATGGGAGTCCGCATCAAAGTACTGCCAGAGGCTGGCATCAGCATCTGCACAGGCAGAGGCCAATGGAAACAGCAGAGCTGCATCATTCCTGACTTATTTGTTCACAGGGCAGCAGAGCAGGGGTAATGCTGTATGGGAAGCCTACTTTTTCTTCACGTAAAATGTTGTCCTAAGGATCCAGATTTAAAGCTTGTTTAAAAACAAAGAAGCCAGCAAGATTTGAAATAACAGTAAATCTTTACCTTTGTTATTTACCTTGCTGATTTTTTGTTCTCCATAAAACTTTAATAAATACACTTTGTAACTTTATTTAGACTTAAACACTCCTTGTATATTGTATAAAAGAGAATGGATCTTATCTGGGACCACAATCTAATTGAGAAGTGGTATCTCCAGGACATAACATGTTGGTGGCAGTAGTGACTCTGAGACACCCTGAACAGAGGGTGAAACTGTAGGAGAAGCATCAGACTGGATGCCTTTCTGGAGATCCTCAGTATGGTACTAAGACCTTGGAAATCCTGTGTGTTGCTTTAACAAGAAACATAATTATTTAAGAAATAGTTATTTTAAGAAGTGAGAGAAACTACCCAAGAGCTTTAGCAGAAAAGTTAAAAACAAAGGAAATACAAAAGGAAACAGAATGATATAGTGGATCTGAATTTTAGGAAGATGACCCTGGAGGCAGTATGAAGAATGAACTGGAGAAAGGTGAAAATTGCAGGCTGGAGACTGTGATGAAATTTACTCTTTCACTAAACCAGTGATGGTAGGGATGGAAGGGATAAACTGGCGGGATTTTAAAGGACTTCACAGTCATTGCTAAACCAAATATATCTGGGACACAGAAGAGTCTTTTCTAAGCTTCCAGTTTCGGGAAATGAATACACGGTGGTGCAACTGACTAGTAGAAAAATGCTGAAGGAACAGAAAGGGATTTTGGTGAGATTATCAGTTTGTATTAAAGGAAAGTTTGAATTGCCTACAGCACATCCCGATGGAAACATTTAACGGTCAGTTACATATGTGGTCAGTTTTACATGTGGTATCTCTTTACCAGAGAGATCTGGGGTGGAAACAGCTTTGGGAGTGATAAGCATATGTTGACCACTAAATTTACCTATTTAACTAAGAAAAACATGGACTGTAAAGAGTCTGCTAGAATTGACAACGGTAATTATTGACGATGATGACCGGAGACCTTGGTAAAAGATATACCCACTTAACAGTTGGGGGAATATTGAGTCTTAGGCTGGAGAGTAAATTTTAAGTGAGGAATCAAACAGAGGGCATCCTTTTAGAAAACTGGATTGAAAAAGTGACAGAAAGACAGGATCAAACAGGGAATTGATATAAGGATCATATATATATTAATAGGCTGAAGCGAAAGAGTAGAGAAAGCATGTTTTAAGACAGAAAAGGAGTGAAATATGAAGCAATATCTAAGATGAGTTAGGAAGGAAGGGCATTCAAACTCAGAAGAATACATTAGTCTTGGACAGGATGAGAGAGATCTTTTTCAGTGAAAAGACAAGAATAGAAACAGATGCCAGCAAATTCATTTGAAGATGGGGAGACAAAAGGTTTGAAATAGTACATGATTCTTTTAAAATAAAATTATAATTTGGATTATCAAAATAATACATATCATTGTGAGATACTAAACATTTGAAAAGAAAATATTAAGAATTCTTATGCACATAAAAATCAACCCTTCCCCTTCTCTCCTCCTGCAAGTAGGTCCACGTTGCTATCTTCTATCATAATTCATGCACTGAGAAAGTTCACAAATATTAATTACGCTTTAGGTCTCAGCTCAGTCCTTTCTTCCTTTAATCCTGAACCCTTTACTCTAACTCTCCCATGTTTTTCAGATAGTCATCATCTTCACTGATTTTTTACATTTTCCCAAACACGGTCAAAAATATCTTTCTTTCACCACACTTAAGTTACATGAAACAAAAGGCACATTCCACTCATCTTCAGAATTCCGCAACACAAATACAGAGCTTTAAACAATGTAAATCAGCACGGCCCAACAGAACATTCTGTCATGATGGAAATATTTATTTCTCTGCACTATCTAATATAGTAACCACTTGCTACTGTGGCTATGAAGTACTTGAAATGGGAAACTATAGAATTGGATTCTTAATTTTAATTGAATATGGATAGGGGCTACTTACTTAATAGCACACTGTAGGCAATTATTATAGTGGTTAAATGATTTTTTTTTTTAGCTGTCTTATTGTGTGGTTGATTTTTATTCTTTTTCTTTCTTGAAAAAAAAAAAAAAAAAGATTCCCCAAGGCTGAAAGTAGATTAGAGGGAACAAACTGGAGGAGAGATGACTAGGAATGAGAACAAGTTTAATCACAAAAAAGAACTGAAAAAAGCCTCAGCTTTAAAGAGTATGTGGTCAAATAATCCTCATCTCTCAACTGATGTTCACTATAACGATCCCGAACCATCCAAGCAATGAATGTGCCAGGATCCTTGTAGCTCGATCAAACTTAATGTTCCGAATTTCAGGAGATATAACATTATCCTTATATCTCAATTTTAAAAGTTTCAAAAACTTAAGCAACTTAAAAAAAAAAGCTACTAAGTGATAAAACTAGAATTCTAACTCCAGTCAACTTCAAAGCTCATGAGTTTTAATATGATGTCTATTGCCTAAATTGTCTTCATCACACTCTCTAGTCTTAGGAACTCACACACACACACAAAATATTTTAGAAAAAAATTCTCACTAAAGATATTTTAAAACCTAAAGCAAATCACTGTAGTGTATAAAAGGATAAATCTTCAGCTAATTAAAAACTATTTGTTTTCCAAATGACTCATGGTCTAGTGAGTCTGGATAGATACCACATTCACTTTAGTAAGTCAGTACTGATGTAGTAAACTATGCAAACCCTGAATGTGTGTCATACAAAAAAAGTTTTTGAATATATCTTTTCTCAAATAAATTTACTACCTTTCAGTCTTAAGAAAAAAAAATCAATGGATTACAGAGATAAGAAATTCTTTTCCATTACCTCCAAAGAATAAAATTATAAAACTTACTCTTACCTTTTTGTTTGTTGTAGATGTGTGGTATACTCCTATTCTCCTTCACGACAAACTTCTCTAAAATTCCTTCAGTTGTTTAGGTCCCAAGTGCTATTATATATATTTTATATGTATATTTTCACAGCATTCTTAATCTTTAAAGAAATGCATTGAAACTCTACTTTCAATGTCTCCTAAAACTCAAAGAAACATGACGTCTTTAAGACGTGGTGCCTATGGTCAAAAGGATACACTTACTGCATCCCAATGTCTATAAATAAACTATGGTTTCTTAAAAGGCCCACAAAATAAGAACTAATAACCAATGACATTTCTTAATTAAAGGTTATATTTGTTAGGAATGGAAGCTAACTATTTACTGATTTAAGTAATTTTCAAATATATTACCTTATAATTTATTTTATACTAGAATTCTTAGTTGCCTTTCTTATTCTTCTTACTTTCATTCCATATTTCCTTCTAAATTATAATCATGTATTCTATTCTGGATGAAATACTCTCATTTTCGTCTAAAATGCAGCTGGTAAACAAAAGCATGTAAGACTACACCTAAGAGGGAAGCCACATCTCTTTCATCTGTGACTTTTCTTTTCAAGTTATCCTTGGCTTACTAAACTGTGGGCTGTTGTGGCTGTTACTGTCTCAGCTAAACATAGACCCTAATTTAGGTAATCATAGGATAAAACCCAAACTGATGTACGGTTTCAAATAAAATACTGATACCCCTTCATATAGACCAGGGTGGCAGAGACACACTGTATTTAACATTCAACTAGGCGTCTTCAGTGGTGGACTCTGTTATTTCAGATGTCAGTGTAATCATAGCCAGAGAGAAGCAAAACAGGAGGAGAACAACAAAAACTTCTGCTTTTGCATTCCCTTCAGCAAAAATGCCTTATTAGGGGGAACAAAGAGAAAAAAACCCTTTTACTAAATGCATCAATATGATCAAGAATGTGTGACAAGTATTTCATCTAAAGAATGTTGCAGAATTTAGCATTCTTTATCTCAACCCAACAGGTTTGATTCAATTCAGTTACTGAATCTTTTCTTCAGATAAAAGGTTTGTGTAAATGACTATCATAAAGTACGTTGTATATAGGCCTCATTCTTGCCTCAGTGACAGAGAAGCAAAGAAAATAGCAAAAGAATCTCACACACCATGAGCTTGAAGCAATTGTTTTCAGATGGAAAAATCCCTAGATGATTGCCCACATTTCCTGATAACTCCACACTGCCAAACCACACGATAATTAGGAGTAAATGGTCAGATAAAAATAGAGTTTACACAGGCTTTATCGTTGCAATTATAAATGCAGTATTTTCATAGTAAGTTTACACTAAAGAACTGAACATTAAGGCATTGGGTGTAATTCCAAATAAGTCACTAACCGATCAGTCAAAAACTAACATTTATCTCTACAAAATAGGCTCTTCTGGCTCACTAGCTCTTGAGCCTCCAGGTAATCTTATACTGAATCATTAGCAATCACTACGTGCTCATAATGGCCCTGAGGAATACACAAATGTGAAATCAAGGAAACTCAGCACAGCATTAGGAACCCTAGGTGCTCTAAAACACAAATGCGCGGAGGATGGTGGAGGGGTCCCGTCCAGAAGCCCTTTGCCTGCTGGTGCACCAATCTCTCAGCTGCTCTGAGAATTGGCTGTCAACGCCTCACAGCTGCCACTTCCTTGGAAAACAGCCCTCCATCAAAGACGGACTGGCACAGGGTAAAAAAGCCCGCCCCCTTGCTTCAAGGATGAACTACGGTGCAGCTTGTGCTCTTGAGAGTCTCCCTGCAATCACAGTGCAGTAAGACTCCAGGGGCGAGCGCACCCTTGCTCAGCCTTTTTCCTTTGCTCTTCCTTGCTTTTCTCACTCCTGTGGACTTGAGATTACTTTCCAAATAAATCACATTAACTAAATCCCCATCTCATGCTCTGCTTCCAAGAAACGCTCACTTAGGATACACAGGTACCATTAAAACTTTAAATTAGCCATGTTTTTTAAAAGAGCAGCAAATAGAAGAGATGGAATAAAGAATGGAAGAAGAATTCTATTACCAAGATTTCTGAGTGAAGCTACAACACTGAGCAGAAACCGCAATTTCAACTCAGCACTTATTTTCTATGTGTTTGACAATCCGTTTCTTTATCTTTAAAATGGAAATTATATCTCACTATCCAACATATAGCTGCAGTGTTGTATTTAGATAGTGGAAGAGTTGGAAAAAAATATTATTTCCCCTTTCCTCTCTGAGTTTTCTAACAGAAAAAACAAACCATACAAACAAAGAGACCTTTCTAAGCAGGTCTACCAATTTGTTGAAATTTCTTTTCCTTTTCTTTTTCCTTCTTCTCAGCATTGAAATATAAAAAATTCATTTTTTAAAAATATAAATGAATCTCAAAAATATAACTGCCAGTGTTTTAAACCAATAGTATACTCAAAACACTTTTATTGGGCCATTCCATGATTGTCTGTGTTTAAATTGAACATTCAAAGTCAGGGACCTTTGTTTCCTAGTGTCCTTCTCAGTGACTGGCACATGGTCAGCATAAACTAAGTATCTGCTGGTTCAATGGAGAGTTTACTTAAAGCATCAGAACCATATAGGAGAGGCAATATTCATAACAGTTAAGGCTCTAGTCTCTGAAGTGTGACAGAAGCTTAAATCTTACATCTCTTAATAGCTATGTAAACTTGTTGCCTAATTTCTTGAAATCTCATTCAACTAATCTTTAAAAATCAATGTAATATTATTCATCCCATAGGCTCTACAGGAATCCAATGAGAGTAGGTATTTAGCAAGGTAAATGCTAATATATATTAGCTAGTTAGTAGAAAGAGTGGTATTATAGTATGAAATTCAGACCCTGTTTATAAATCTATGGGCAAGTGTTAATAATAAAGTCATGGTCAATTAACACATTTTAAATAGCATACGTATTATTGTTACTGTTTCTATTATTATAATAGTTATGGGTTGAGACAGAAAATTTTCCTAAGAATTTCCCAAGAAGAGTCCATGGTAAATTGTTAGTCAATAAAAGGATAGCCGAGAGCCAGTATTAATAAAATCTCGTCTGATTATCAAAGAAACATAAAGAAGATCCAGTATTAAGAAAAAAACCAGTTCCTAAGTGAAGAACTTGACCAAAGGACAGATCATACATTTGACCAATATAGGAAGAAATATCTGTCGGTTTTAAATATTGTGCTCTGTGCAGGTATTTAACCATACTACCACGTTCTTTTCAATGGAAAATTTACCTCATGTCTTTCATTCAAATGAAAAATTGTTATTATTACAAAGCAACCTTTTTTAAATGACAATTTCTTAAATATCTCTAAAGAGAACTGACACGGGAAAGACAAGTTTCACACTTGGATATAAAAAAACTGATCATTCATGTTTTAAAGTATAAGGTGTATGGTTGAGGCTGAAATACAGCACTGGCAAATAATAATGATAAAAATTGTAGTGAACTAATGAAATGAAGTAAGCAGGACAAAGAACCAAACCAGCCCCTGCCAACTCCCCACCCCCTCCTCCACACACAAAACACCAGTACCTGGAAAGGTAGGCCGGACCACTGAAAATAGAAGCAGCTATTACCATTGCAAGATCATCAGGTGTAATTTTAGGCATTCTTCATAAAATTTCTTGGCCATTTTAAAATGGATGTTACATGTCTACCCCTTTGGATTTCCTATTTCCGTCTTGTACATACTTATTTAACCCAAAAGCTACAATTATACTCACCTTAACTACCTATATAAAGATCTTCATTTAGACCTATTTTAATGTCATAATTTATTAGAGTGGAAATCTTAAGAAATGAACAAATGTTCTGTATCTTATGTAAAAAATCATTGTTAAATTTCTCAATGAAATTCAATTTTCTTCATAAAATAATTTCCTTTTAGATATTATTAGCCACAAACTATCTTATTCTCCTGATAAATTAAATGTTCCCTTTTATCAAAGAACACACTACATAACCCATCACACCAAAAAAAGTACTATGATAAAAGGAAAAAAGTTTTGGCTTTATAATGAGATAGCTTCATATTCTGATACATATAGCAATGTGACCTCTCTGAATCTCAGTTTCCTCAAAGTTCAAGTGGGCAAACTCAAGGTCCATGAATAATCCTCTGTAGCCCATGGACACTCTGGGCCTGAGGTTCTGAAAAGAACTGAAAGAAGATGAATACAAAAATCAATGTAGGCTGTTGGACTCCCAAGATTCTACAGGCAGAAAACAGGCTGATAAAAGTAGTCAGCAGCAAACATGTTTGAAAGAATAAACTATATTCAAGGCTGCAACATAGCAATGACAAAAAAAAATAGATACTACAGTGGACAATTACTCAGCTAAATGAAAGAATGAAATACCTATACAACATCAGTGAATCTCCAGCACATTGTCAGACAGGCTGCTTTAAAACCCCCAAACCCACAGCTTCTCCTGGATACAACCCTGCCCACTCAATAGCCCAAGACCAGGCCCTACACACCAGTGTACAGGCACTAGATCTGGGACACCCAGGGCCCTGCAGCCAGAGACCATGGGACCCAGCTCCATCCATAAGTGAGTAGGGACCATCCCCAGAATACCTGGCCCCACCTACCACTGAGCCATTTCTAGCCTCAGGACCAGCCTCACCCACAAGTGGGCAGTTAGCAGCCCCAGAGAAACCATAGCCTTGCAGCCTGCAGACCCAGCCCGTCCACCAGCAGGCTAGGACTAGCCTTGCTATCAGCTGGGCCCCAGCCATGCCCACTACCATGGCTGGCACTCACCTCAGGACTTGGTTTCATCCAACAATAGGCAGACACTAGCCCCGGGATATCCTGGACCCCAGGTCTACTTGCCAGTGACCAAAAACTAGCCCTGGGTGGCCCCCTGGGGTTCTGCTGCCAGGCATCACATAGCCTGGCCACACCAAGAAGAGGCCAGCAGCCTCTGCACAAGGCAGGGCCAGGCAGACCAGTGTACAGGCACTAGATCTGGGACCAGCCAAGCCTACCAGACCACCCACAGTAGTCAGCCTACCACAACAAAAGGACCCAAGCAGTCCACATAGGGAGCACTCCTAAAATGCATAGTTCCAGTGACCAAAGAGAAATGGATGCACAGGACATCTCCTGCATAAGGCCATTTCTCCAAGGTCAGAAAATGTAGACTATGTACCAGATATATAGAAATAAAAAAAGAGCAATTAGGCAAAATGAGGAGACAGAGAAACATGTTCCAAATGAAAGAACAAGATAAAACTCCAGAAGAGTTAAGTGAAGTGGAGATAGCCAATCAAGTTCAAGGTAATGACTGTACGATGATCAAAGTGTTCAGGAGAATAGACGAACAGAGCAAGAAGTTAGAAATTTTTCACAAAGAGACAGAAAACAAAGAAAAACGCAACAGATGAGGAATACAACAGCTGAAATGAAAAAAATACTCTAGAATCAACAGTAGACTAGATGATACAGAGGAACACATCAGTGAGCTGGAAGACAGTAGTAGAAATCACTGAAGGTGAACATAAGAAAAAAGAAAAAAAAGGAATGAAGACAATTTAAGGGACCTCCGGGACAATGTCAAATGTACAAACATTCACATTATAGGGGTCCCAGAAGGAAGAAAAAGAAAGAAAAAGGGGCAGAGAATATATATGAAGATGTAATAGCTGAAAACTTCCATAACCTGTGAAAGGAAACAGACATCCAAGTCCAAGAAGCATAGAGTCCCAAACATGATCAACCCAAAGAGGACCACACAGAGACATATTGTAATTGAAATGACAAGCATCAAAGATAAAGAGAGACTATTATAAACAGCAAGGAAAAAGCAACAAGTTTCATACAAGGCAATACCCATAAGGCTAATCAGGTGACTTTACAGCAAAAATTCTGCAGTCATCTATGATGACTATGAAAATTTTGAATCACTATGTTGTACACTTGAAACTAATAATATTATAAATCAATGATACCTCAATTTATAAAACTGTAATAGGAAGGTCAACTCCTATAACAAACACACATTCCCAATCCCAGTTGTTTAACTGTGTCCACGTCACAATTTTTTTTTCTGGGGCGTGTAAGGAGCATGATGAAATGCAGCAGTAATTCAAGGATCAGGGCCTCTTCCAGCTTAAAGTTCCATTTTCCTTTAGGACACTCAGAAGATGCACAGAAGCAAATCATGGAAAATTTCCTACCTTCTTTAATAATCTTGCCCAGGAAATGGCACATATACACATGTACCTTCTATTGCATTTATTGGATGAGGTGGTCAGAGTAGCCTCATCTAGAAGCAAGGGAGCTGGGAGATTTAGTCTAGTTCTCGGCCAGATAACAGTGAACATTAAAATTTCCTAACTATAGAAACCTAAAGTGTAGCAGATATATCCAGTAAGGAGAAGACTTGAAAAATTATAGGAGAGACAGAGACAAACAGATGAAAAGACAGAGCGAGAGAGAAAGAGAGACATCATTTATAGAGCATTACATAGAGGACATGGGTTGAAGTGAGATCAAGTGTAAAATGGGGAAGCTCCAGTTAGATAAGTCTACCCGAAGTAATAATATAATTTTTAAGAATATTCTTTACATCACTCCTGGGTAGATGGTTGATGAGGGGAAACGGTTTTGTTTATCTTTCTGGTTTGTTTTTTGCGGAATGTTGGAAAATTTAATCATCCTGCCTCATGATTTGAGATGAAAATAAACTGCTTGTAAGGCAGGGGCCAGTGGAAACCACAGACCCATATCCCTGTAGCCTTTTGACATTTTTCCCTCAACAACATGTTCTCTTCTATCAAGTTATAAGATTTATAAGAACAAGGACAAGACAGTTATGCTTAAAATACAGAAGAAAAAATTCATATTCAAACTGCTGCTGTCCTGTCCCACCAGAAGTTATTTATACCAATTATTTATACTAACTGATATGAACAACAGAGTAAACAAGCTATTAGAAAGAGCAATCTCTGCAGATTTCCTTTAGCATCTCAGAAACATGAGAATTTACTGGGTCCTTCTGGACCACATCAAATTGTTGTTTTTTTAGGTTAAAAAGGTCAAGTATCATTCCTTTCATATGATGCAAAAGAAGAACTACATAGAGTAAGTTGCTTATGCACACGAAACGCTAATAAAACAGAATGGACCCTGGAAAAGTGTGGCTGGCATGTACATCTCCCTAAGACTTTTCTGTGCTGGTTTATCCTATGATCAAAGCTAAACCAAGGTTGAATGGACAGCTGCACATCAATCTAACAAGAACAAGCACGTAACGGATGGTCTCTTTATATCCCTGAAGACTTTTGGGTGAGCTAGAGTAGGATTTTACCCTCATCTAGTCCCTTGGAAAGTATTTTTGTACAAATATTAAGTTCATCATAATTCAAATTTGCTTCTTTTAAAAGTATACCCTTAGTCAATCTAAACTAACTTTAACACTATAACTGTAGTGAGGAAATTGGTTTAATATTTATAAAAATGTTTATTTATTTCATCAGAATCCCTTTTCATGATTATTTACTTGCCTTCCTATGCAGTCAAGTCTACTATTTACCCTTGGCCTATATCCTGCAAAGTCATTCTTTCCTAAGTCATATGGCCAAATGACGTATTTTAAGATATTTATAATAGTTGTATTAAATTTTAAAATGCTCTTTTGAGTCAGAGTGCCACAAGAAACCAATATTACTAGCATCTGGTGAAATTTAACACATTGCTCTCATTTGGTCTTGTATTATTCTGTTTCTGCTCCCTTCACTTGGCTTAAAAACATTCAAATACATTTTAGAATAACAGGACCTACATTTCAGGGCAAAATGACATATAATTAACTCTTATGTTCTGTTCCCTTTCCCAGAGCACGTAACAGTGATCTGAACTGGGGAATCAGAATAAAAGGAAGGACTTTAGAGTGGGGTTCTCATAGAAAGCTTTCAGAAAAAAATTCAAGCCATTAAATGGAATTTTTTTTAAATGGCTTCTTTTACAGTTCTCCCAAGCCTCAAAGCCTACCAAGATTTACTCTATTCCAATTCAAGTAGCACTCATTCTTTATCAAAAAAAAGCGAAGAGAAGCACAAAAATGCTTAGCAAACTTGCATGCGATCTGTTTGCTGCTCTGAAAGGAAAGTAAATATTTGTAGCATTATAAAGCATGCTACAGAATCCTGTAACCAAAACAAGAGTCTGAATGGCATCTTTTTTCCAACTACATAAACAGCTGGCTCTTAGATGGAAGTTTGGCTGAAATACTTTACCTTCCTAGACACCATGTTTACTTTGACTGATGCAAGGAAATTTTACAGTATGCAATAACATCTGCTACCAAGTTATGTGGAATGCATCTACTCCAATCGCTCTTCCAATAAGGGAACAGGGTACTTTTTAAAAAACAGTAGAAAAACACAATTTTGAAAAATTATACAATTTTTGCACATAATGGTATCCTTCATAAGAAGAGCAGAATAGGCTAGTGAACTAATTATTGACATATAGTTGTTGGTTAGAAAGCTAAGAGTTAGTGACTCAGTTAAAAGAGCTTCTGGATATCAAGAACAAAGATGGAAATACTTTAAGTCAAAATTGGTTCATAATTTTTGTCTTATTAACATTTATTAATGTCAATGCTATAAAATGTTTGCTTTAGTGAGCCTGAACGAAGCAAGGCTTCGTTCTTTATGCTTCTTCAGTCCCACATGGGTATTTAATGAGATTTGACCTCAAATTGCAATTACTTCATGAAGAGTTTGTCTTCTTTTTCCAGTAGCCTTCTCTCTTTTTTTGGCCATGTGTTTAATGCTTTTATGTTCTGTAGGTGCTCCCTGGACCTACAGCTGCAGTACTGGGGGTTCCATTCCTGCCCATCATATCCCAATAATTTCTGAACTCATTCTGATTTCTCAAACATGGTTCTTAGCCTTCCATTCAACAACTGTATCTGACCAATAAATTTATATGCTTTAACCAAGTCCAGGATTGGAAGTTGAGAGAGAAAGTAACTAGAAAACATGGCTGGAGATAGAGAATTTGAGGGCTTATAATCGTACTAGCAGTGAGAAAGGAGGAGGAGGAAAAGGTAAGATGAAGGATATTATGGAGAAATTGGACAGGATCTGGTTATGGACAAAATTATCTGTATCAAAGAAAACTGAATGAAATTATTATTTCCTTTACACAAATAATTCCCAAAGGACTAGGAAACTAATTTCCTAAAAGAAAAAGTTAAGCAAGTCTTTGTCAGTTTGTTTGTATACAGATCCAAATTTGAATATTTTTCTAATTACAAAAATTATTAAATAAAATCTGTGCCCTTACAAGGAAATTTGAGCTCAAAGATATGACTTTAGGTCATATTCCAGTATACTTTCTCTTCAGTTGGGTCAAATATACTGTTAAACCCATGCATTGATTTCTTAGTCTCATCCTCACATTCTTTAGTTCTTGAATTTTCATTTGGTTCTTTAATAGAATCAAATAAATACGGCAACTTAGTTTTATTACATTTGGTAACTATTTCACAGCATTTACACAGGTCCAACTTTTACTGTGACTTTCATGCCTTCATAGGGTTCACTAAAAGCTCTGGAACTCGGGGAATGTAGGGTCAGTAGAAACCCAGAGGAGACTCCCTCAGGGGTGAAAAGTACTGGGCAGTTGTAGTTTGGGAATCAAAGAGGCCGCAAGTTTGATACTGAAGAGAGTAATCAAAAAGTCCAAGTATCATTGTAGACCACCTGCCACTAGGAAAAATTAGGGCGCGTTTGTAGGCAGAGGGTAAAGAGGCTGAAAAGTCGACATTGGTGCCCCTTAAAAGACGCTCAGGTTGAAGATAGATGAATCTACCATGGAAATCCAGACGTTATGAAAGGATGTGAAAGAAAGCAATCCAAAATTGTTAACTGAGTGGAATGATGCCAGAGCAACCGGATCTTCATGTTGTGCTTCCTTTTCTGAACACCCTGAGAGAGTTCTCTTACATGTCCCCAAAGCGGGTGATCTGAGATCTCCAAGACATCTCATTAATGAGGACCAGACCATCATATGTTAATCACTGGATAAAAACATAGAATTGAGCACTGGTTTTCACCCTCTGGTTTCTGGTAAATTCTATACAAGTCACGTACCCACTTTATGTTCAAGTGTTACCTCTTACAAGGACACAAGGATAATAAAGGCAAAGCACTTTGAAAAAAAGAAGTCAACATTGGCAAAGCCAGCTAAAAATTTCAAGTCCAAATATCTTCATAAATTGCCCCACGGAGTTAAGTCCAGTGAGTATGAAACAGAATCAAGGATTCCAAAGTACTATCCCTATCGTAAGCATATTACAATTTTGGTCATTTATCACATGCTAATTGAGACACCAGTATTTTTCTCCGTGACTTCAGCATGTTACAGTTTATCGTCCATAAAGAAAAAGATCCTTTTAGAAGTAAATAATATCATGTGGCATCTTGGCTCAAAAGCATTAACTTCCCATCACAAGTATAATGAAATCTGAACACTTCATTAGAGCCTACAGTGGTCCTCCGTAGCACCGCCCTTGCCTGCTTCCACAACGTGGCATCTCATTCAATCTGCTCTCTCTCTCCATGAACATCTATTTCTGTCTTAGAACCTGGGTCCTGTTGGTCTTTCAGCCTCAAAAGCTTTTCCCCAGATGGAGATGTGGTTTGATCCTTCAGGAGAGGCCTTCTCTGACCACCTCATTTAAAATAACTTCCATCCCTACCCTTGCTCCCACAGTCACTCTCTAAACCTTTACCCTGATTTTATTTTTCTTCATAGTACTTATCTCCACCAGAACTTGTGTTTTATCTGTGGATTTCTTTCTTCCCTACTAAGATCTATACGAGCAGGAAAGTTGTTGCATCTACTGCCTTCTCCTAGAGGCATAAAAGACTGATTAAAAAATGAAAGTATTCTATATTCTCTATATATGTATGTAAATATTTGTTGAATTAGTAAATAAATGAGAAAATGAGATACATGAACTTGATCCAGTTCAAGGAAGGAGAGCTGGAGGACCCTGGCCAGATACTACCGACTCTATACGAGCTAAATTCAGAGCACTAAAGGGAAGCAAGAGTGAAAGCAAGCCCCACAGTTGTCACCGAGCCATAGAATCATGACTTCATTCCAATTCCTAGAGAGGTGTTGGACCCAAGGTTACAGACACACTTGCTTTGTGAGTCAAGGTTCTTAAGGCCCAGGGGCAGGCTTGGACCTCCAGGCCATCAGGGTGAGCTGGGCGTTAGGTTAGTGGGAAATATTAATAAATTTAGCTGTGAGGAAATGCTGACAGTGGAAGCAGATGCGCAAGGAGAAGCCTTTGTTAAAGAAGCAGATTCTTGCTGATTTTCCCAGCATTATCCTATCCCTTCTCATCAGTATTCCAGAGGTTTTCAGAATTTCATTAATGAGAAAGAAGCCCTTCCAATAGTTCTGTCATTCCTGGAGAGCAGCACACATCCAAAGGAGAATAGACTATTGTGTTCCGGAAATAGTTGTGCTACACAAGAAACTGGTGAAACCACAGGCTGGGGCTGCAGAGTGAATCCAATCAGTTGAAGGGAAGCATAGTCTCTTCATTCACATTAACAGGGGAAATGGTTGAAAAATCCTATTATTCAAAACATACACATAATTAATGTTTCAGCCTACATTTATCTCCAGTTTTTATTTTATTTTTTTTCTAGTCTCAAGAGGTGAGAATGGTTATATATCATACAAGGGTACAATTTCTGTCTTTAAGAAATCACATTAGTGTACAACTGTTGGAAATGATCCACAGTAAGAAGACACTATCATATGCAAAGCCAGCTTTACAAAAAAAGTTAGATACCTGCTTACAAATCATATCCAACTCCAAGCTGTGTCGTAAAACTAGTCGAGCCTAACTCACTAAAGTGCACACCCATTAATGAACGCAGTGAAGTTTAAGATGCTTTTTCTTCACCCTTTGTCAAAATCATGAGTTATAATCTGATTCTGTCCAAAATGTTGACAAAAAAGCGTTTTACTCCTTGCTCTAGATGTTATTTTTATACAGCAAAGAACACAAGAAGTACGTCTCACGGTAACAAGAAAAATTGCCCACCATAAATAACAAAATTAAAACACAAATACAGGCAGCTTTTTAAAAAGAGGTGAGGGAGGGTTAAAGGGAACAAGGGAGACCAAACAGGTGTAATATTATGGGCTAAGCAAATGCTATAAGCTCTGCCATCTTTCTTTTCTAAGAACATTTTCAGAAACGTAAAATGCCTGGGAATTTCTCATAGCTTAGAAACACAGGTTCAGAAAATAGATGTGAGGAAATGGTAGGAAAAGTAGAACTAGGAAACAGTGGATGGGCTGAGCACTAGGTGGAATGTACAGATCTAGTTTTACTTTTCCCCAACTTCCCCTACATTACTTCATAAAGCTTTTCAAAGATTAGTTTTGTTTCACTTCTCTATTTTGGGTTACTCTCTATGTTTTCTATTTTTGTTATATGATTTATTATTTTTATTATTTCCTTCTTTCTAACTTCTAAACTCTGGTGAACTTTTTCCAGCTTCTTGTATTGAATTCTTGGTTTACTTGTTTACAGAAAACCATGTTTAAAACTAAAAAGTTCCCTCTAAGCACTACTTTAGCTTTGTCTCTCAAATTTTGACAAGCAGTGGCTTACCTGTTAAGTTAAATAATTTTGTGGTAACTCAAGCTTTTAATTGGAAAGATTCCCAGCATCTCCACTTAAACTTTTGTCTATTTTATCTATCCCTTTCTGAGAAGTATATGTTGATAGCTTCAACCTTGTTAGTTTATACTTATCTCTTGGCAATTCTGTCAGTTGCTTTACATAATTTGTTGAATGCATGTATGTTCAGTGTTTATATATCCTGGTTCATTTTTTTTCTCTTTAGCATTGTATAACACCTTTTCGGAGGAGGGGTGTGGAATAAGAACAGTATACAAATAAAACCATGACCTTTAAAGCCAGACACCAGAGTTAAATCCTGGTTCTGTAACCATCTTTTAATCAACATATTTTTATGAGAGTAATTGGTTTTTTCTGCCCACAGTTAATCTGAATAATTTTTCATTTATCATGTTGCTTTGTGATCTTGGCAACTTGTTTAACTTCTGGATTTCTATGTTCTTTACCTATAACATGGAACGTGAATGTTGCAAAAAAATACATGAGGTATCAAAGATACAAGCTTTTACTATGGTGGTTATTCAGTAACACTATTTCTATTCACCTTATCTATTCACCTGAAACACCTTAACCTATTGTATGACTTACAGCTCATTTTCCAAACTCATCTGGAGGGAAACTTCTCTCCTCCAGGGTAACTGGCCACTCTTTCCTTTGAAATATATAACTTGAACATGCTTTAGTAATAATTCTGTGACTGTATTTATGTGCCTGCTGTCCTTAAGAGACTAAAAGATCTACAAGGAAAATCCCATTTCTTCCTCATATAAATTTTTATCTCTAAAGCCTAGCAAAATATTTGCAGAAAATTCTCTAGGAAGGGGGCATACAATTTTTAATAATTAATGAATAAATAGTATGATTAATCTAGAATAGCATTACCCAAAAACTTTCTGCAATAGTGGAAATATTGTATTTTGTGCTGCCCAAAATGATAGTCGATAGCCTCCTCTGCCTAAAGACAGATTCTCCAAAACAAGCTCAGCTGTCAGAGATCCCCTCCCTGAGAGTTTCATCAACAACGAAGATTGACTGTTATCACAGGAGAGGAGGCTAGAAGCGAACACCAAACACAAACTTCGTCCCAAACCATCATACGTCCCCTCTGTTCTTCTAAGGGCCCGTTCATCTTTCTGAAAAATCATTTACTCTCCCCTAAAAGGCCTACATCCCTCCTCCCCTTTCCTTATGAAGATGATATTTAAACCTGAATTATAAGCCACCTCAGGAAGTTACTCATTTTCTCCTGGGTATTGACCATGTAATACATGAGGTATACATACTAATAAACGTCTGTTTTTCTCTTACTAATCTGTGTTTTATTACAGGGGTCTCAACAAAGAAATCAGAAAGGTAGACGGAAAATTATTTTTTCTCCTCTATATTACACACACACATATATATATATATATGTGTGTGTATCTCCAAAAGATGTGGGTTTTTTTCAGGTTACTCTTCAGTACCTACATCTCTAGGTATACCTGTTGGGCTCCTTTTCAATATCTATTCCCTCTTAGAAGTTACTGTGGCTTTAAATTACATACACCTGTGCTCAGTGAACTCTTTAAAAAAATCACTTCTGATCCACGGGGTCCGTGAGTCATTGACAAGGAACAATCCCTAGCTGCACATTTCCCCAGGCTGTTTGCAGAGTAAGCAGTCACGTAGTAATTTCTACCTATACTACATCAAATTACCACAAACGTAGTGGCTTAACCAATGCAAATGCATTACTCGTTCTGGAGGCCAGAAGTCCAACTCTCTTTGGTGTAAGACACCTTAAGATACCTTAGACCAAAGTGTCTGCAGGACTAGGTTCCTTTCTTGAGATTCTAGGGGAGAAGCCATCTCCTCACCTTTTCCAGCTTCTAGAGGCCCACGTACCTTGGCTCATGACTGTCTTTTTCCAACTGCAAAGCCAGCAACGATGGTCCGAGTCCTCCGCCTGCCGCCAAGTCTCTGCTTCTCTCTACCCCGCCTCCCTCTTCCATTTTTAAGGGCTCTGGTGATTAGATTGGGCTCACCTGATAATCCTCAAGGTCAGCTGATTAGCAACCTTATTTTCTTCTGTAATTCCCCTTTTCTTCTTAAATCCCCTTTGCCATGTAGTCTACTGACCGGCTCTGGACGGTAGGACATGGACATTTTGGGGGGTGGCTATTTTGCCTACCACAGAACAGGCCAAACGTAGAGTCCTAATAGAAATACCAACATCCTTATTTCCAGTGTATATTTCTTCTAAAGCTGGATTTGATTGCTTGTAATTCTAAGACTATCTAAGGGCTGCTGGTTATGGAAAGGGGAGGGAGGAGGAGAAGAAGAAGTGTCCAAAGAGGAATAAGCAGGAAAATGCAAAAGTAGAGAAACCAACAGGAGAGAGAATGAGATAAGCAGAGAAAACAAAGACAGATAAGGGGGAATACCGTTCACCTGGAGGAGGAAGAGAACAAAAGAGACCTGAGAAATCTCTATTGAAAAAGCTCAACCAGAACAGAAGGGGAATTCACGCTCTCTGTTCTCAATTTTTCCTTTAAAGCAAGTTCAATTAGTGACCCAGGACCGCATTTACTGAATTCAAATAAATTCTTAGCAAAGAAAAATAATTTCAACTTCTTTTTTCTTTCTTTCATGTTCTTCCTTTGCTCCTTCCCTCAGAAATGGTTCTATTTGAACATTTTGTAATTATATATAGGAAGAAAACCTGCGCTAGGCTGAGTTGTTCAGGGAGATCTCCTACTTCCATGACTGAATTGCTTACTATATGTCACCCCAGGGGCTGCTTTCCTGAGGGCAGACACTGAATTTTATCAACCATCATAAACCAGCAGCTGACATGGTTCCTGTCATTGTAAACACCTCAAAATATTAATAAATAAAATCAATAAAGAAATCAGTTGCCTTCCTCAAATTTTCCAGCCTCTTATCTAAACTTCCAAACACATCAGTCAAACTAAACAACAGCACAACTCCATTCAGAATGTGGAAAAAAAGGAGAGGGGCATGGATGAGGATGATATAAGGCATGATACCTCCCGTTTCCCATTGGGTTTAAGATGCTGTTTTATTTTAGTACACAATTTGCTACAGGAAAAGCAGAAATTTTCTTTTTTCTTTCTGAATATTTCAGCTTGGAAATGTGATCTTTTTAAGCTGTATATTTACTTAACAAAATCACACTGCAGTAAAATGGCTTGGGCACTCTACAGTTTATAATGAGGGGATTTTACATGCCAATGGTGAATAGACATGTTGCTCAGAACATCGTTCCCTTCTGTTTCTACATAACATTTGAAGGAACTGTCCTTTTGCCAGCTCTAACGCTCTTTGCTCTTGGGATCCGACATCCCTCTTGATAAGGTCTTCTTGGCAAGATTAGCCTAAAGCAAGACTGTGACACAGAGAGACTAAGGCCTCCTCCACTTCAACCCTGGGCTTTCTCATCCCCTTGGGGCCCCTGGGGCCCCGTGCTATCCCAGAAGGCACCCCTGGGTGCTAAGGCCCCTCCTGCCACTCCTGATACAGCATTCCCCTTCTTGCCTTCCCACATGAATACACATGCACACAAACATACACACACATGCACAGGCACAAGTGTGAGATTCTGAGGGTATCTTTTTTTTTTTTTTTTTTTTTGTGGTACACGGGCTTCTCACTGCTGTGGCCTCTCCCGTTGCAGAGCACAGGCTCCGGACGCGCAGGCCCAGCGGCCATGGCCCAGGGGCCCAGCCGCTCCGCGGCATGTGGGATCCTCCTGGACCGGGGCACGAACCCGTGTCCCCTGCATCGGCAGGTGGACTCCCAACCACTGCGCCACCAGGGAAGCCCCTGAGGGTAATCTTAATGGCTAAATCTTTTCCAGAGTTAATTTACACCTTTTTTTAACCAAAGTATACATGCAGATGGTTAAAAGTCAAGTAATTTAGAGGAATTTATAATGAAAATCATCAGTTTCCTATTTGAATTCCTCTTTTCTAAAAAAAATGTTCCTCTTTTTAGAAGCCGACTTTTAAATTTTTCTGGCTTTTGGCTGCTTATACTGTGATTTCTTTTCCGTTTTTAAATTATTTCTACACATTATCAATTTATTTTATGTTTCAGTCTCTAAAAATTTATCTTATACTACTTCTTACCACTCTCCTTCCTCTCCCCAATAAAGTTCTATCACATCTCTAGCTCGTCTATAATTTAAATTACATCATACATTATAAAAATAGAAGGCTCAAAGTATTCTATAGCTATGATGATGATGTACTCATGAAAAGTCATGTTCTGAAGACGAATTAATGGCATGGGGAAAGAGTCACCACTTAGGGACTTCCCTAGTGGTCCAGTGGTTAAGAATCCGCCTTCCACTACAGGGGACATGGGGTCGATCCCTAGTCGGGGAATTAAGATCCCACATGCCATGGCACAACTAAGCCCGCACGCTGCAACTACTGAGCCTGTGCACTCTGGAACCCACGCACCACAACTAGAGGGAAGCCCACGGGCCACAAGGGAAGAACCCGCATACCGCAACAAAGATCTCACGTGCTGCAACTAAGACCCGATTCAGTGGAAATAAATAAAATTAAATTAAATTTTTAAAAAAATTTTTAAAAAGAGTCACCACTTAAATGAAAACTAAAAACTACATATTTATTAATATGCTTTGATTCAACTTCTGTAGATATAGACTATATAATAAAATTATAGAAACAAAATATACAATAGAATTAATAATGTTTATCTCAAAGCAAAAGGATTATGGAACATTTTTATTTTCTTTTTTCTATTTTTCTAAAATCTCTATAATAAATACATATACTTTTATAGTAAAAAATATTCAGAGGAAAAAATATTCCCTTTTAAGTAAAAGGAATGAGTACAAAATAGTAGAATCTTAGGCCAGTGGAACAACTAATTTTAGGCCTTGCCCTTCAATTATATGAACTTTGCAATGCTTATCCCACCCAAATCCTCCTTTCTCACTTAAAATATGCAAACTGGTGGCCTTTCAGAGATCTAAATCATTATAAAAATGCAGGGCATCATCAGAACTTTTAAAAATAAAAATCCAACAGTTTTAATTAAGTGCATAATACATATGTATGAGTGTATTGTCTTTTGTAATAGAAGACAGCTGCTTGCTATGAGTTTGAAAATCCTGTTTAAAATTTTTTAATCCTATGCTAATTATCTAAAGAGAAAAGGAAGTGGCAGACAATAACATTTTACTTTAAGTGTTCTCAATGCTAGCAGAGTCCTCAGTACTTCAGTATTAATTAAAAACATTTTCTCTTACAGTAGCATATTCGCTTGCAGCAGTGACTCCCATCTCTAAAACTCCCATCTCCCATCTCCAAATTACTTTTAATGAGGAACTCTTTGTACATCTCTGAATTTTAAAAATTCTGTCTTCCTCAATACTCAAGATTATATAATCCAATGAAAACAGTTGGGAATATTTTGCACAAAGTAGAGAGAGAGTGGGACTGGCTGAGTTATGTTCACTCCAGCCCCCAGGAAATTACAGCTGACCCCACCACACGCTGTTCTGCCCACAAGTGCCTCGTCCTCCACCTGGGCATAGACAGCTTAAACAGGATTTCTCAGATCTCCTTCCACCAGCCTAAATCCTTCTATTTACCTTCTGGCAGTCTAGCTAACTGCCCCAGGGTCAGCCTGGTTCTTTCCTGCTCACAGAAAGCAGACTGATGGGGCTTCCCTGGTGGCGCAGTGGTTGAGAGTCCGCCTGCCGATGCAGGAAACACGGGTTCGTGCCCCGGTCCGGGAAGATCCCCCATGCCGCGGAGCGGCTGGGCCCGTGAGCCATGGCCGCTGAGCCTGTGCGTCCGGAGCCTGTGCTCCGCAACGGGAGAAGCCACGACAGTGAGAAGCCCGCGTACCGCAAAAAAAAAGGAAAGCAGACTGATGGTAAAGTTCTCTGCCAGTATCTGCTTGAGACCCCTAAGTCTCCTTAAGAGTTGACATCTGCTTCTCAGAATGAGGAAGTTGCGACTTCCTCCTTATTTTGCCTGTCACCATGTGCTCCCCCCTGCTTCTCTGCTCACCAGCCAGAGAAGACAGGAGGGGCTCTCTGTCTCTCTTTTTCTTTCACTACCTGATCAGCTTTAGGTCACAGAGAAAGCTCTCCTTCCCAGGCCCTCATTAGCGGCTCCTACTCTCCAGGTTTCTGCTAACGCTATCCCCTCATCCCTCCACTAAAGTCAGAGGCAATACGCAAATATCGACTAATCCACTATTACAATCTATATTAGCAGCTCTACTGCCTGGGTTCAAATCATTTTAGTTTTATGGCCTTAATCAAGGAACTTAACAGTTCTGTGCCTCAGTTTCCTTATCTATAAAGCAAATAATAATTGTACCTAAACCATGGTTACAGTAAGGATTAAATCAGACCATATATATAAAGGGCTAAAAGCAGTGCGTTGTACACAGTAAGCTCACTATAAATGTAGCTATTGTTATTGCTACAGAAGGCACACACAAATTTCTCTCTCTCACACACACACCAACGCACACCACACACACAAAATATACTTTCAAAAATCCTGGTCCAATTCAGACAGGAGACAGGAAGACTTATTTAATAGGAAAGCAAGCCTTAGCAAGGGGGAACTGCTCCTTAGGTAACTGTCCTCAAGCCCCCGCAGACCTCAGAGACAAGCAACGTGTTGCTAAATAACAGCAACTATATGAAGATGCATCTCCCAACTCATTCTGAGGCAAAAGGAACTTGAGATCAGTAACTGCTAGACTGGCTTGGCACTAGAAACACTTAGCTGCAAAATCAAATCGGCACCTAAGGAGAAGAGTTAGAGGCTCTTTAGGACCTGTCTGCATGTGTGAGGATGCCCAGGACCACAGAGATGCCAACAAAATTCCCGGACTGTCTCAGAACAAAAACTGCATTGGGTGATTTGCTCCTTCGGCAGAAAACCTTTATCTCTCGGGCTTCAGGTCAGCCCACAGGCAAGGGTCTGGCTCCAACGAGGTGCATTTGGAAAGTAATAGCTAGATTAAGTGTCTTAGATGAACACTTGATGATTCATTAGACTTCATCCATTCCTCTGACTCAATTCTGAATAAGTGTACTAGCAGGTGGTGATACAGCTACTGGAAATGGCGAGGGTCTTGGTTATATGCCAATAGCAGTACTATAATTTCAGGCCTACAGCAAACCTTTCTCCAAATTACACCCACACTATAATCAGCTGCAGAGGCCTTTTGTGACTATTTATAAAGGGCACCCTTTAATGCACCCTTATAATTTAGTTGGTAGCATTTGTTGGAAATTTTAACAGCTACGCAGTGCCAATCCACTTCTACAAAGTGCACGGTCTCCTTTCTAAGTGTAGAGCACGCTTTGTAGCCATGAAATGGTCATTAATACAGTTGCCACCAAATTCTGGTGTGAAATTATAACATGCTTCACTTTGGGCAATTACAGACTTTTAGAAGTGCCACAGAAAGAGCCTGGAAATGTTGGTCCGTGTCTACCCCAAAACAAACAGCACAGAAAAATCTGCAACCTGAAAGCTGTACTCAGGGATTCCCCATTGACGAGTCCAACTTCTCATTGAATATGTACATGAGGTTCATCAAAGGTGCTCTAGAGCAACTTTCACATGTGTGCTAGTGACCTGGAGATCTGTTAAAGTGCAGATTTGCGGTCCGTAGGACTGGAATAGGCCTGAGATTCTGCCTTCTACCAAGCTCCTAAGTCATGTCAGTGCAGATCACACTGTGAGTAGTAACAGTGTTGGTGGCCAGGTTGGGAAGCTTGGGGGAGAACTGTGGGTCCAATTGACACATGTGCAAAGATCGTGTCACTGAATCTTTTTGGTGGTTATTAAATCATCTCTTGAAATCAGTAAAGCTGGTTCTCATATCGTCAGTCTTTATAGTCTCCTCGTTATTTTTACCATCATCATCATTGTCATTCTAAATAGAGTAATAATAACCATAAATAGAGTCTTAAAGTAGATCCATGAGTAAGCAGAGGGTTTGAAGTTGCACAGATGACATCAATGTCTGTATTTTTGGAGCTCATGACTATATTAAGAACCAAACGGCTACTCTTCACTCAGATTTGAAAAAAGGAGATCAACTTTTGGTCTTTGGGAAAATCAAACTTTTATTCCCCAAGTTGCTCATTAATAAAGGAAAAGAATCTAATTAACTGATCCATAGTTTCTTTCTAGTTCTAAAATATTAAGACTCAATAAATGATTTTTTAATTCATACGTGATACCTGTCACGTTTAAAACTGAATAATACATGTCATACTACATGCAAGATAGTACCTTTTGCCAACCAAAAAAAACAAAAATTGAAGCAAATAATGATAAATATCTTCTTATCACTCAGTTATAGTAACAACGTCATAAAGTGAGCAATCTCAAATATTTAAATAGGAAAAATGCCTGGAGTCAAAGACAATTCTTTTGTCTACTAATGGAGCTATTGGTTTATTTTGTGTTATTATTTTCAAAATTTCATATGGAAGCTCTATTTTCAAAATACATTTATTGCATATTAATGATAACATATAAATGAAATAATCTTTGACTTTTTGAAAAATTCAAGATCATTTTCATGAACATTTCACCAATTGTTTCAGCAGAAGTGTTTCAGTATATTTATGGTAAAACATCAATTTCATGAGCATAACCTCCCAAAATTCAGAGCACCTACCAAACATGTCTTTTTCAGACTGCCTGTGTATAAGATTCTTTTCTAATAGTTTTCTTTGATATGCTAAGACACTCTCTGGCTTAGGGAATGCTATTTGAGAAACAGAAGATAAATTAGCATGAAAGATTCTATGTAGTCAACTTTCAATTATTTAATTCTATCTAACTTATGTATTTTCAAGGATTCTATCTTCACTTATTTTGCCTAACTACCTATTTGTTTCCAAAGTGGGAAAAGGCAGGAAGAAAAGGCAGAAACTGCACCTGAATGTTAACAACTCTTTTGTCTTTATACAGTCTGAGAGCATGTTAGGAATATTAAACGTAAGAACTAAGGATTATTATATTTACTTGCACAAATTTTGCTTATTTTGAGTTTTTTCCTAGTCATATTTTCACTGTGGGAAAGGAGAATATTTTTATAATAGTAATTAGTTATGGAGAAAGATCATAACGAGCAATTATAGGCTTTTTTTTTTTTTTTTTTTTTTGCGGTACACGGGCCTCTCACTGTTGTGGCCTCTCCCGTTGCGGAGCCTGTGCTCCGGACGCGCAGGCCCAGCGGCCATGGCTCACGGGGCCCAGCCGCTCCGCGGCATGGGGGATCCTCCCGGACCGGGGCACGAACCCGTGTCCCCTGCATCGGCAGGCGAACTCTCAACCACTGCACCACCAGGGAAGCCCTCTAGGCCTTTTTAATTCTCTAAACTACCATTACTTTACAGAACAAAAAAATAAATCTCAAAGTGGTTTAGTAACTTGCCCATGACCACACAGCTAATGTGACAAACCTGAGTTACAAAATCTGATCTTCCTGACTCTAAAACCCATAGTTTTTCAATGTTTCATATGCATCCCTCAAACTTTCTGCCCAGATGGTTGGATGGCTTCTCAGAGCATGTATTGATTATACAATGTAAAAGCCCCCAGTTAGTAGAAACGAGGAGGTGGAGAACGCTTAAACCTTAAGTCTATTCTGTGAGGGAAAAGTACAAAACAAGAGCAAAAAAATAAAATTACCTTTCCCATTTATTTAGTTATTCCTTTATTTGTTTTTACTTTTTAAAAAAGAAAAGTATATACTTTAGAAGGGAAGAGAAAGGGACAATGTGAAACTCAATAGGTTGAAAAAAACAAACAAACAAAAACAGCCTGATATTTCCAAGATATCACTCTCGAGGAGATTAAGTTCAAGGACCTTTGAGAAAACAGAGTGAAGCAAGCCCATCTGCGCCCCACGCACACACACTGCTGAATTCCAGGAACTGTTAAGGTGCCTAGAATATAAAAAGGGCTCAAGAAAAATTTATTGTTGATGACAAAAATGCCCATGCTGTGCACACACCAAAATAAGGTTGCTCTCATCTCCATAACGAGGAAATCTCCTGAGTCATCAAATACGATGTGTTTGTGTCAACTCTTTCATCATCAGTGCAATTCAGGAATGTCCACCTCACCAACCCTTTAGGATCCAAAAAGGATGCCTGCAGTTCCTGCTTTTCTCCTCCTTTTTTGTCTGGAAGCTCCAATGGCTGTACCGTCCTTTCCTCTTCACCATATTTGTGCTTCATGGCATTTATTGACACCCAAAGGGCTAGTCAGACATAGTCTTAAACATTCAAGCACCCACTACACTTGCTATAGTTTTGGCAGAGAGTCTGATATTCCTTTCACTGTAAGAACTTCATTCTGAGCTTTTCTCATACTACACATGTGCTACATGTGATTTGGTTAACCAAGCTCTACTAGCAACAAGCTGGCAGTCTACATTGGCCACTTTATGTTACTTTGTTCTCTCAACATTTATTCCATAGCTCACTTCCGTAGTGTCTTAGTGTTGCAATACAAGTCATAGCTCAAACTACTTAAAATTTTATATAGATGAAGACTTCATAGTTAACCCACATGGTACTTTGTTGAAAGCAGAAACAGAAAATACACAGGTCAAATTGTCAGAATCTGAAGCAACAATAAATACACTGAGTTTGTATAATATAACCTCATGATGTTTACACGACTCACAAATTGTATTTATTTAAATTTCCCACCAAAAGCAGTGTTCATTGATCAACACCGTGGTGTGCAGAAGCAACTACTTCGTTCATATTTTAACAATCTGCCTTAGGAACTAGTTTCTAGGAACACAGTGGATTTCAGGAGAGGGAACTCTTGTGTGTTCTCCACATTAAAATAGCTCTAGTTGTTTAATACATTTTTACCATCTAAGAATCCTCTCTGTAGTTTTGATGGAAATTTTTTTAGCAAATTACACACACACACACACACACACATGCACAGACACATACACACACATACACAATGGAACTACAGTAATACACCTTTCCGAAAAAAGTAAGAGCATCCCCTGATAAACTCACCTAAGAGTCAATAGTTTGGGCTCTTACCTACCATGATATGTTCAAGGGAAACCACTGAATGGCCATATTTTTGGCATCAGAAGTGATAAATAATATAACTGAAAGGACACAATACTGGGAAAATGAGTTTAATATGTTTTCCTACAAATGCCAAATGCCATACTCATCCAGTTGAATTGAAATCAAATGTAAAAGGATATATGAAAATATGGATAATCTGGAGACGATTATATCCACATAGGCTATAACCTACATTTTATATAGATTACATATTTATATACAAATTACCCTCATTGCTATAAATACCTGTGGTAATGAATGGTGCTGCCCCGCTGAGCCAATGATTCAGTGAGGCATGAGGTATCCACACCACCTTCACTACATACTGAACAAGGAGAATGAAATGTACTGTTTTCATTTTCTAATCATAAATGTATATCACTTTTTTCTTTCAGAATGCTCATAAAAGATATACTAATGGAGCTGAATTGCAGTTAAAAACTATGACTACACCCATCTCTGTGATTCATTTCTCACTCTCATGATATATTTGGAAATTGTTCCTTTAGGATTCCCAGAATCTTGTCAACCACTCTGCTCTTAAACTTGCCATTTCTACAAAGTAGTTCTTAGTGGAGTTCTGAAGTGTTGTGTTTTCTCACCACTGTGCTCCTTAAAGAGAGCTGAAACTTACATTTTGAAAGCAAAATGAAACACATACATTAATTGTATTTTAAAATTTGGCAAAGCACATCAAATTATTTTTATTCGAGTAATTAATTGAGTTAGATTTTAAACGCATAGTCATTTGTGTACCTGCAATAATCTTTTTGGCAAGTGAAAATTCTCCACTCATTTCGAAATGATGCATAAGAGTCATTTGTGACAATGGTAACTCAAACATTGTCTTTCTAACCAACGGAGTTTAAATACCAAGAGAGCAGTTCAGCTGTAATCACCAGTGTTCTCTGATTTTTGCTAAAGGTGCTTTGAGATGAAAAATCTCCCAGATTTTCTTCACAGGAAATGCTAATTAGTAAGAGAAGTTTGATATTCTGAACAGAACGCTTGTCATTCTTAACTCCTTCCATTTTTTCACACTCGTACGCCTTAGTCACCAAATCTTTCAAAATATCTATGAATCCATTTACTTCTCTACATTTTTGCTACCACCATCTTAGTCCAGGCCACCAACACGTCTGAAATACTTCCACAAACGGCCTCCTTGCATGACATCAGCTCTACTTCCAAACCATTCTCCAAACCACAGCACTGTGGTCCTTTAAAATACGTGTCAGATAAAATTCCAGCGACTCCGTATCGGCCTCAGTATAAAATCCAAGCACCCCAACATAAAGCTTAGCTTCAAAGTTTCATTGTCAGCTACTGACTACCATATACTTACTTTCAAAAAATGACATTCCTGGGCTTCCCTGGTGGTGCCGTAGTTGAGAGTCCGCCTGCCGAGGCAGGAGACACGGGTTCGTGCTCCGGTCCGCGAAGATCCCACGTGCCGCGGAGCGGCTGGGCCCGTGAGCCATGGCCGCTGAGCCTGCGCGTCCGGAGCCTGTGCTCCTCAGCGGGAGGGGCCACAACAGTGAGAGGCCCGCGTACCGCGAAAAAAAAAAATGGGGCTTCCCTGGTTGCTCAGTGGTTGAGAGTCCGCCTACCGATGCAGGGCACACGGGTTCGTGCCCCGGTCCGGTAAGTTCCCACATGCCGCGGAGCTGCTGGGCCCGTGAGCCATGGCCGCTGAGCCTGCGCGTCCGGAGCCTGTGCTCCTCAGCGGGAGGGGCCACAACAGTGAGAGGCCCGCGTACCGCGAAAAAAAAAAAATGGGGCTTCCCTGGTTGCTCAGTGGTTGAGAGTCCGCCTACCGATACAGGGCACACGGGTACGTGCCCCGGTCCGGGAAGTTCCCACATGCCGTGGAGCGGCTGGGCCCGTGAGCCATGGCCGCTGAGCCTGCGCGTCCGGAGCCTGTGCTCCGCAGCGGGAGGGGCTACAACAGTGAGAGGCCCGCGTACCGCCAAAAAATAAATAAATAACATTCTTCTTGTGGGGCCTGCATGCATCACGGTATCTAGTGTCCTTGTCTTTTCTTACGTTATCGTTCACGTCTAGAAGGCATTGTGTGTGCGCACACGCACACACACACTTCTTTAGGACAAAAGGTAGATGTCACCAATACCAGGATCTAGCTTTAATTTCTTGAATCACTAGGAATTTTTTTTAAAAGATCTCACTGCCAAGGCCACATTCTACATCAATTAAGTCTGGGTAGGATCCACGCATCAGTATTTTTTAAAGCTACCCAGGCAATTCCACCATGCAGCCAAGACTGAAAGTCACTGCAATAGGGTTTCAGCTGTTTTTCCTAAGAATCCATCTTATGAATTCATCCCTCATACTCCACTGCCACATTAATCAGAACTTCTGTTTGTTCTCACCCAAACCGTATGTGCTTTGTTGAAATCCAAGGCCTCAATTATTTGGTCATTATCTTATTAATCTGCTAGATTCTTTCAAAATAACACATGCTAATCCTAAATTATATGAGATTTTTCTACATTCAGCAAAACATCCATAGAAATTAAATATTTTTTCTTTCAATGCAAACTATGTGGATATCTACTAAATGTTAATTGTAGACATAATATAGTCCATCCCAGCCATTAAATGAGTTCTGGAATAAAACCCTAAAGTCAAGTTGTTTTATGTGTAAAGTACGTTCTTTCATACATATGTGAATGTGGGCTAATACATTTTCTACTCCTTTTCATAGAATCCAAATACCCCAGAAGATGACAGTTAACATGAAAGACCCCAAAACAATATCCACATCACATTTTAAATTATTCAGTTCACTTACAAACTCAGTATTTCCCAAACAGGCAGATTTATTTCTCATACTGATTTTTCTTTTTGGATAATAATGAACATATCACACAAGAGCAAAACATTTTTCCAAATCTTCCCGTGCGTATGGAGCCTGCTATACAAGGAGTTAGGACCCCTAAGCGTCAGCCCTGCTTCAACACAGCCTGTGACCTTGGGCAACGCTTTGAGTTTCCCAGGCCTCAGTTCCTTAAACACTATATAAAATGAGGACACGGCTACGGGCTAGAACTCCTCAGAATGTTGTAAAACATCAATGGGAAAGGCCTGTGTGCTTCCTGCAGGAGACAGAGGCACAATCGAGAAGAAACTGAGGAGAATTTCATAAAGGTCTATATACAAAGGTGTGTGCAGCAGAAAGAAACCAACAAGGGATGGTAAAGCACCCAAGGGCTAACTAAAATAGGAAGGAGTTACTCCCCCTAGCCCTAGGGGAACGATGGTGGGCGGAATAGGAGAGCTGTCTCTAGAACCAGGTGAGAGCTCTGTCTGGGGAAGAAAGGCTCCAGGTGCAGCCGTGGGTGGAGGAACACAGCCATTGACACACCATAACTTAACAGGGAGGAAGCAGGGAATAAACACCCCGATCTCTCTCTCCTCTCCTCCTCTGATCATCTATCTGCTGGCAACTTCCCCTGACCAAACCCAACCCAAGTTCAGAAGGGAGTCCCAGGGATGCCCAGGGTAGAGATGTAGAGCAGGATGAAGCGAAGAAGTGATATGAAGAAGCAATTGGAGAATAATGGCCACAAAGTAAAAGCTCTTTCAACCTAACAGGTGTTCAGTAAATTGTTTTTAAAATATTAAATGAAAACACAATATCACAGTGAAGCTATCAATCTATATGACACTATAACAGTGGATACGTGTCATTATACATTTGACAAATTCAATGTATAGCAATACCAGTGAACCCTAATGTAAACTATCAACTTTCCTTAATAATAATGTATCAGTATTGACTCACCAGTTGTAACAAATGTACCACACTAATGTAAGATGTTAAAAACAGGGGTAACTGGTGGGCAGAAAGGGGAATAGGGGAATTCTCTGTATTTTTTCTCAATAATTTGTAAACCTAGGATGCTCCAAAAAAATTAAGTCTATTAATTTTTTTAAAAGTGTCCTTTTCATTACCTACATCCATTGAAAATGTCCCATGATCTCCACAAATTCCACCATGCCACTGCACCCATGAAAATGAGGTAGAAAAGATATAACCTCCCTGTGACATTGAGTTAGAGAGGTTAATTCCCAAGATTGGAGACGCAGAAATACATCTGGGCAACCCCCAACTGCAAAGAGTTAATGGTGCCTTCCTTTTCTAAAATCTCCATTTGCCTACTCCTTGTTCTGCTAATTCAGAAAGACAAAGTTCTCCTTTGCTTCTCAGTGAAAGCTCTTAATAATGTATTCCATATGATCTTTGTTGTTGTAATGATTAATTTTTCACTTAAAGCTAAGGCTTTGTTTTTATAATAATTTAAATATGAAAGTTCTTTGCCCTTTGAAGAGATTGAAGATACAGTTTGGAAATGTTTTCATAGTGTGATAATTATCATAGATATCTCCTGCTGATAATTCTTCACTAAGGTGAAAGAGAAAATAAAATATGTTTTGGGTCAAAAAAAAACAAACAAACCCTGACACACTGGAATACATTCAATTTGGAACCTGACATCAGATTTTTTTTAATCTAGTTTATTTCAGTATGATTTACCATAGTCTTATAGTAGGTCCTCTGAAATGCATGTAACATACCATAATAATGAAATTCTACACATTATACAATGAATATAAAGGTTCTGGTGTTTTATATTTTTTGATGTATGACAAACAGGACCATAGGTATTTGTGAAATCCTGTTAGCGCTCTCTTAATAAAAGAGAGTTTATAATTTAAGCACAAAATTATAGTTGCTATTTAACAGTAGATTAGAAAAAAATCAAGTAGCAAAAAACTATGTTTAAAAAAACAAAACAAAACACTAGCCTCAATGTTCCAAAGTAGATACTAGATAATTGACAACAGAATTTAGAGAACATTCCTGATGCCGCTGGCTATAGGAACAGGTGTGGTCAAAAAGAATACATAGCCGGCTGTCTCTTCTCCAGAGCACAGAGTAGAACTGTCCTTCCCCTCTTCACAATAGTCCCCCGATTAAACCCAAACACCCTGCATCCCTGCCTCAGAGGAGGGCTCAAACCAACAGGGTCTTCCAGTAGGCCTGGCTGTTGTCCTCCAGGGTTATAGGCACTAGAGAGCACAGAATCCCCATTCTTCAAGATGCTGTGGTCTAGCAATGACAGCTGAGCTGCTGGGGGGCCTCAGAGATGAGCCTAAAAATGAGGGCAGTTCATACAGTTTACAACTTTGATGATACGACTAACTTTTTAGTCACAGAGCAGCATTTCAAACATCTTTCCCTGCCTCCTTTTTGTTCACTCGTGCATAAATGCAAACTTTGTTAGGATATAAATGCCCATCTTTCTGCTCTTATCTGCACTGTTTGTATGCACACTCCAGCCCTGGGAAGGCTGAGGAACAGACTATCACATCGAAATACAGAGTGCTTTCTGGTTTGCAGACGCAGCTGTTGTTTGCACTGTCTGATGCCTTTCACAAGCTTTTTTCTCATCCATATCTGTGCAGAGACTTTTCTTGAAAAACCTTACCCCAAACACTGAGCTGGTGTGTCTAGCCCTGTGACTTCCCAGAAATCCATAGGATATTAAATCTTCTACAGGATTTTAAAACAGAAAAGCTGCGACTTCAACTATTGAAAAAAAGGAGAGGGGGGCTTTCTTTTCTTGATATAATTAATAATATTTTAAAGAATATTTCAAAAGCTCAATCCAGGATTCACCCCTTCGGCCAAAGGGAGGCTGTAATTACGGTTGAGCCCTCTAAGAATTACTTACAGAGTCCCTTATCATCTAAGGAAGTACATTTTTTGGCCAGGGATGCATATGTTGTCAAATTAAGATGAACAACATCTTAGTAGGTAATGGGTTCAGCAACTACTTCACAATTTGTTCTTGGCAAGATCACCAAGGGTTCTGAGGCTCTGTAACACCCTGGAAAAACATTTAGGGAAAGAATGCAGGATACAGCAGGAAAACAGATTACAGCTCCCTCAAGTGAAGAGAAGAATGTTTCTTCCCATGTAGCCAATGTTTGTATTTGTTCCTGTAGATCTTGAGAAATAATGAAACGAGTTCCAGTGGCAGTTTTAAAATATATCTATAACTTTATTTTCCCTGGTGAAGGAAGAGAAAATGAAGGAGGAAAAATTAATCTGTACATAAAACTGTGTACATAAGAAAGTAAGGAAAAAATACATATATCTGCTGCATAATTCCTCTTTGATGTCTTATAACTAAATTATAAGGATAACAACCTGCAAAAACACACACTATTTAAAATAGTAGAATAGGCTAAGAGGGAAAACATAATTGGCTTAATATATACAAATACATGGGCATGTGTGTGCACACACACACAGGTTATCCTCAAAATCTTGGTGAAGTTTTGAGTTTTAGTAACTTGAGAAGTACAAGTGCTACAAACTTACAAAACAATACACCATTTCAAGACAATTTTTTTAACTTTTTATTTTGTGTTGGAGTATAGCCAATTAACAATGTTGTGTTAGTTTCAGGTGCGCGGCAAAGCGACTCAGCCATCCATACACATGTATCCATTCTCCCCCAAACTCCCCTCCCATCCAGGCTGCCACATAACACTGAGCAGAGTTCCCTGTGCTGTACAGTAGGACCCTGTTGGTCATCTATTTTATTTTATTTATTTATTTATTTATTTATTTATTTATTTTTTTTTGCGGTACGTGGGCCTCTCACTGCTGCGGCCTCTCCCGCTGCGGAGCACAGGCTCCGGACGCGCAGGCTCAGCGGCCATGGCTCACGGGCCCAGCCGCTCCGCGGCATGTGGGATCTTCCCGGACCGGGGCACGAACCCGTGTGCCCTGCATCGGCAGGCGGACTCCCAACCACTGCGCCACCAGGGAAGCCCCATCTATTTTAAATATGGCAGTGTGTACAAGTCAATTCCAAACTCCCTAACCATCCCTTCCCTGCACCCATCCCTCCGGTAACCGTAAGTTCATTCTCTTAGTCTGTTTCTGTTTGGTAAATAAGTTCATTTGTATCATTTCTTTTTAGATTCAGCATATAAGTGATATCATACAATATTTCTCTTTCTCTGTCAAGACAATTTTTTTTTAACATCTTTATTGGAGTATTACTGTTTTACAATGTTGTGTTAGTTTCTGCTGTATAACAAAGTGAAGCAACTATACATATACATCTATCCCCATATCCCCTCCCTCTTGCGTCTCCCTCCCACCCTCCCTATCCCATCCCTCTAGGTGGTCACAAAGCACTGAACTGGTCTCCCTGCACTATGCAACTGCTTCCCACTAGCTATCTGTTTGACATTTGGTAGTGTATATATGTCCATGCCACTCTCTCACTTCGTCCCAGCTTACCCTTCCCCCTCCCTGTGTCCTCAAGTCCATTCTCTACATCTGTGTCTTTAATCCTAGGTTCATCAGAACCATTATTTTTTTTCAGATTTCATATATATGTGTTAGCATAGGTATTTGTTTTTCTCTTTCTGACTTATTTCGCTCTGCAGGACAGACTCTAGGTCCATCCACCTCATTACAAATAATTCAGTTTCATTTCTTTTATGGCTGAGTAATATTCCATTGTATATATGTGCCACATCTTCTTTATCCATTCATCTGTCAGTGGACACTTAGGTTGCTTCCATGTCCTGGCTATTGTAAATAGACCTGCAATGAACATTGTGGTACATGACTCTTTTTGAATTATGGTTTTCTCAGGGTATATGTCCAGTAGTGGGATTGCTGGGTCATATTGCAGTTCTATTTCTAGGTTTTTAAAGAACCTCCATAGTGGCTATATCAGTTTACATTCCCACTGACAGTGCAAGAGGGTTCCCTTTTCTCCACACCCCCTCCAGCATTTATTCTTTGTACATATTTTGATGATGCCCATTCTGACTGGTGTGAGGTGATACCTCATTGTAGTTTTGATTTGCATTTCTCTAATGATTAGCGACGCTGAGCATTCTTTCATGTGTTTGTTGGCAGTCTGTATATCTTCTTTGTAGAAATGTCTATTTAGGTCTTCTGTCCATTTTTCGATTGGGTTGTTTTTTTCTTATGGAGCTGCATGAGCTGCTTGTATATTTTGGAGATTAATCCTTTGTCAGTTGCTTCATTTGCAAATATTTTCTCCCATTCTGCGGGTTGTCTTTTCATCTTGTTTGTAGTTTCCTTTGCTTTGCAAAAGCTTTGAAGTTTCATTAGATCCCATTTGTTTATTTTTGGGTTTATTTCCATTTCTTTATGAGGTGAGTCAAAAAGGATCTTGCTGTGATTTATGTCATAGAGTGTTCTGCCTATGTTTTCCTCTAAGAGTTTTATAGTGTCCAGCCTTACATTTAGATCTTTAATCCATTTTGACTTTATTTTTGTGTATGGTGTTAGAGAGTGTTCTAATTTCATCCTTTTACATGTAGCTGTCCAGTTTTCCCAGCACCACTTATTGAAGAGGCTGTCTTTTCTCCATTGTATATTCTTGCCTCCTTTATCAAAGGTAAGGTGAACATACGTGCGTAGGTTTATAAGACAATTTTTAAGTTTCTTTTATACTAATTTATCTCTGTGAATGCTGAATAATATATTTTTAATTTTAACTTTTTGTTTCAGTCAGCATATATCATCATCTGTATATGTAAACAGAGCAAAGATGAGAATACACACAGCAACAAGTCATGAGGCTACAGTCAAATTTTACAACTTCTTTCTTCTGGTATCTAGTTCTTGTTCCTTGTCTCTCAGCCAACATTTCTGGGCTGGTTTTCTTCTTTACCTGGTTGGGTGACCTAAATATGACTTCTGAATTGTTAGTAGTAGTAAAGCAGCAGTAGCAATAAGAGCGGTAATAAAGGGAAGGCCCCAGCATATACAACAGCAAACTCATTTCCCTTTGATAATCAAGACCAATCATCCAGACATTAAACTTCTGCTTTGCCCTTTAGGTCAGGGTTGCGAGGAGTTCAAATTGGTTCAGTGGAATTCTCAGCTTCCACTTGGATAGAACCATTTTTGTGAGAACTAAACTGATAGATCCAGCCAAGATCAAAGTTATAGGAATCGGAAACAAAATTCTTAGTGAATGAATCATTGAGGTAACATGGGAAGAGGCTACCCACACTCCCGCATCCTTAAGCCCATGTCCTGGCTATTGTAGAAACAGAATTATGTATTAGTTGCTGTTGCTGTCAGTTGCTACCAGAATATATACTGCATCTTGTCAGATGACACCTCAGAGTTGCAAGTCCTTATTCACATACTTGCACTTTTTCTTCAATGCATCAGTGTACCATTCCATCAGAACAGTAGCTTCTGGGTGATGTAGTACACGGTAAGACCAGTAAGTCTCACGGATATGAGTCACTGCTTTTGCTGTAAGATGAGCTCTTTGGTCAGAAGCCACGTTACGTGGGATACCAATACAGGGAATAAGGTATTCAATAAATACACAGGTGGTGATGCTGGCAGAGGCTTTGTGAGGGAGGAAATACAATTCGTAGCCAAAGTCAGTATATTTTTTAAAGAAAAACATTTCTTTCCTTCCAGGCTGGCAGGAGTCCAATATAATCCTTCTGCCACTGAGTGGCTCACTATTCCCACTAGGAAATGATGCTATATTGGGGTATGAGATTTGGTTTGTGCTGTTTGGTGTGGCCTTTGTCATATGAGTTTTGTGGGAAAAAAATCTTGTGTTGTTCAGATTCCATCCTAATTCTGGTGATTTTATTCCTGAGTCCAATAACCAAGCGCTGGAATGACTAAGGAAAGAGAGAAACTGATCTCCACAGTGTGGGTTGTATCCAAATATTACTGAGGGCCTTCTCCGGCATGCCCTCAACAGCATTCACATACTCTTTGCCTAGATCTCCATACCACCAAGCCTCCCATCTTGTTCCCTTCAAGTCTGTGATCATCCAGCTTTTCCATTAGTCTTTGCTCGTGTACTGGTATCCATCTGTACCCCTGACCATTATCCCTTGACAGTAAAGTTCAAAACACAGTGCACGTCTTAAAGTTCTGTCTACCGAGAGGGCTTTTTTCCTCACTGTCTTTCTATGACACTCTTAAACAGTGCTGAAAGAGAGCTGCAGTTCATTTCAAACTGGTGGCAGCCTATCATCGAGAACTGTCTCTAAACCAAACCTGAAATTTTTGGACAACTGGTCATAGGGAAATACTGACCATGAGTCCACATGTTACAGTCAAAGGCAATGTGACGATGAAGCAGGGGAACACACTTGTTCCGGGAGCCTGAGTCACCAGCTTACACGTCCTACTTGTGTTCCCATGGCTTGCTGGAATATGATATCTTATACATCACTTCCACTTGATGACAGAGTGACACTGAGCGTGCTCTTCTTTATGGTTGAGATAAGATAACATCCAGTTTGTGATGGGAAACTTGGGTAGCATGATCAGTTTATATCCTATAGTGAGTCATTCTATCACTGTCAGGGTTGAAAAGCAAGCCAGTGACTATTTCTTAAAAAGAGAACAGTTAACTATGAAGGATAGTACTTTTTACAAAATCCTAGGGATATATGCTATCACATACCTTTCAGGGCTTGCCAGTGGTGCTACATAGTAAACCTGTCTTCCACAGACATCATGGGCGCTCATGGAATTTGCTGGGTCATAAACTCCAAACAGCAAAGCAGCATGTGCTTCAGTCCTAAACAACAGGAGCACTTTCTCTTCTTTTGGCCGCTATTAAAAATTAGCAGCTTTAGGTGTTACTTGTTAAGTGGATTAGAACAACCTGAAAGGTGATATATGTTACCTCCAGAACCAAAGGTTCCACCCAGAACTATGACTCTTCTTATGGTGCTAGTAGAAGGCACAGTAACAATTTTAAATTCTGGATGGGATACCTTGACATGCCCATTGGACCCCTAGAAAATCAACCAAGTTCCCTGAATTTCCATGAGGATTTTGTGCACCCTCTGGTACATATGTGTCTTAATAAGGCAATTGGCATGATGTCACTAATATAGTGGACAAACGTAATATCCTGTGTGATATTACACAGGATAATATCACACAGGATATGTGTAATATCCTCTCTATAATGACAGAGAGCAAAAGAATTGATACAGCCCTGAGGTAGGATAATGAAGATGTAACTTCTAAATAGCTGTATACTAGATACTAGGGGCTGAATTGATTTACTCTAATAAAGGTAGTACAGCTGGAACAGCAATTGAAATTAGAGTCACCACCTGATTAATTTTATGAAAATTAACTGGTATTCTGCAAGATCCATATATCTTCTGCATACAACAGATAGGTGAGTTAAATGAGAGTGTGATTTTATACATTTATCTTGTATCTTTCAAGTAGTCAGTGGTGGCAATAAGTTCTGCAATTACCCATGATTTGGCATGAATTTTCACTTTCTGTTTTGGTAAGAGGAGCATTTCCTCAGCTTCTAATTTTCCCATCCTACTATAGTGGTCGTCTTCTACAGGTCAGAAAGCCAATGTGGGGACTCTGTCAGTCGCTATATCTATTCCAAATAATATTCTGGAATAGGAAGCACAGGGTGTCAGAGGACATTGGCTGAAAATCTGTTTATTGCCTGATCACAGTAAGACCAAACTCTGACTGAGGCATTTTGAAGCCTCGTGCATTAGTGGCTGTTCGGGACCAAGGTCCAAAGAGATTTTAGAACTCTGGGCCATCCCCGTTACTCAGTGTACGGTTGCTCCGGCACATGGCCTCAGGTCACTCCATGGAAGACTGAAAGGAATGTTTACAGTATACACTTGTGGCAATTTTGTTGGGACCTTCCTCAAGGGAAACTGCCTCCTCTTTATTCAAAAGCTTCTGGGTCTGTGAAGTGGATCAAATTGGGGATTCGAGTGAGTTATGACTCTTCATTGTAGTGACTCATTTCAGATCTCTGATTACTAAACCTTGAGTTTTTAATCAAACATGCAGATCAAGTAGACATTATAAGAATCAAGTAAAATTTTACTAGGCTGCTCATCTATCAAAACCTAGACTGTCACGGTCAAGTTACACTGCACCACCCTCTACACTTTGCAGTAATGGCGCCTCTGTGTCTCTCGCTTCTGCCATTCACCCTTTAAAACTGGGGAGTACATTTCAGTGGTACCATCTCACACAGTCTTCCCCAGTCTGCAATGAACAGCTACCACCATGCTTTCTGCTGGTGCTACTTTCATCAGCATTGCTCCAAGCTTTGGTGCAGGGAGTATTCTTTAAACTCTCCTCAGGGATACAGTAAGGGCATAGATGTGAGAGTTTCCCATGATTAACGTTCTCTGACATTCTTATTTCCTTAAGTTTTTAGATACATTAGTCAACTTTATACTAAGGAAGTCCTGGCACCTCATACTTATCTAATTTAGATCATTGCTATGTTCAGGTTTAAGTCAACAGACTGAGTAAACGGTTGAAGTCACTCCCAGCTGTTTGTGGTAACACAGTTACTCCAGAATGTCTTGTAAGGGCACCCATTCAGTAAACTAGCTTTATGTATTTTTTTAAATTGTTATTATTGCTTTGTTTTGCCCTGCTATAATTCCTTTAGAATCATTTTTACCAACATTCTTCCCAGTTTTCTGTGAATATAAATTTGGAAATTATTGCTTCTGTTTGTGTGTGTGTGTGTGTGCATCTCCTCCTGGATTAGAATTCGTAATCATCCCCAACATCCTGTGCGCAGCCTCTGATTACACGTCTGGAAGCAATGAGAGGTGTGGGGATAGGTTCTGAACAGAACTGGCATTGCCTTACCAGGGGACGCTTCACCGAGGTAATTTAGAATCAACAGGCAAAGCGAGGCTAACGTCCCCTCATAGGGGAAGATAAGCTGCTTCTGATGGAAAGCAAGGATCAGTGGAAGTAAGCAGTTTAAACTCCTCAAATTCACTGGAATCCATTGGAAAATTCTTATTCCAGTTCTTAGAGTTCTACTCCTTCCTAATCAATACTCCAACTTTTACATAAGAGGCAAAGCATTGATAAAAATTCCATTTGCTTGTAAATCTGTAACTCACAAGACCAAATCTTATTTCTGGTTCTGAATTTATAGCTCTGTATCTATTAACTTGCTGAAAAATATATTTTTAAGAGTAGTCATAAAAGGATTTTGCCCCTCTGATTGTGCCATAAGCTTGTCTTTAATAGACACTATTTCCTACTTGCCTTTTCTTTGGACTACCTATTTTTATTTTCCACTGATGTTGAAGTCATAAGCCTTCCAATGACTAATCCCAGATTCCCATATGTGAGAGTCTGTTTTCTGGATCCATGTTTTTATATATTGTATCAGACAGAGTTTGGTCAGGAAAACAGAAAACACCCTAAGTATTACAAGCAGGAAGAGTTTTCATATAGGGAATTAGAAACTTATAAAACATTTGAATATCTGGGTTGGGGAAGATAGCAAAGATCTGTTAGATTCAAGAAATCATGAAGTGAGGAATTGCAAGAAACAACTGTTTATTTCCTCAGCTGCCTTCAGCATTAAAGTGGGTGATCAAACAGAAAACGCTCAGAAAACACTGGAAAAAAATCTCCATCTGTTTTCTTATAAAACTACAAACCTATTTGCTGCTGCTCATTCAGTAATGGTGCTTCCTTCCCCTCTTTCTGTTAGGAGCTGATTCTCCGTGGGTTTCTAGCGTCTCTGCACATCTGGCAAGTAAAGGCACTGACTGACTTCATTCCAGACTATCTTTTCAGAGAGGTTTATGTAGCAAGTAGCCTTAGAAGACTGAGATAGCGTCTCCCTCCAGGGCGAAGGCCAGATAGGGTTACTGGTCTAAGCTCGCAGTTCCTCTCCTGGAACCCACTCCATTGTGTGTGCAGGTATCACCCAGCCCTCTTTTCTTTGCTCTGTGGGATTTCTGTCTGGCAGAACCAATGCAAGTGCTGATCCTCTGACTTCTGTAGCTCTGAATAATAAAGTCCTTCATCTCTGACCCAGGAGTTTGATGTCCTCTACCAGCTTCTATAAAACAAAGGCAGACTAATTTAACTTGCCAATAGTATAAAATTTCAAACCTCCCAGCTCTTGACACCAAATTTCATATCTCAGAGGAGGACCTTTGTTTTCTACAAAGCAGAAAAAAAGCACAAAAACAGGCAAAGATAGACAAATGTTGCCCAACACCTCAAAAAAGATCATCCAACAGCTTTTAAAAAAATACGAATATAAAAAATATTTCAGTTTTTGGGTTTTGGTTCATTTTTTACATACCTCATTCATTTTATCTTTTGTCTTTATGAAATCCTTACTTATATATTCTCATTCACAGTGTCTCATTTATATAGTCATGGAACGATTGAACTCTTACTGTCTGCTAGGCTTTGAGTTTAAAATTATGAGCAAAAATATACACTGTCTCTATTCCATTGGCATTTTTCTATATTGTTTATTCCTAACTCCTTAAGTTGAATGTTTCACAAATTTGAAAACTAACTATGGCTTTAGTTACATTTCATATTTATTTGAAGTATTCTTATTTTCATGAATTTCTTAGTTATGTGTCTTCTATAATTTGATTTCTTCTTCTAAGCAACACTTTTTAGAAAAGTGTTTTTGTGATTCTCCTTTTAAATCTTAAGTGTGAAAGGTATTTGCACAAAGTGCTTGTCATGCTAAATGTAAAAGAGTAGAGAGCAGATTCTCTAAAAATAACTGAAAATTTTTTTGAGTTTGAGTAAAAAAGCATTGGTTCAAAGCATAGTACACATCAAAATATACAACGCTTCAAGAATGGATATTTGGGGCTTCCCTAGTGGCGCAGTGGTTGAGAGTCCGCCTGCCGATGCAGGGGACACGGGTTCGTGCCCGGGTCCGGGAAGATCCCACATGCCGCGGAGCAGCTGGGCCCGTGAGTCATGGGATTTTAAATTCATACAAACTTTCTAATGGGCCATTTAGCAGCATAAACAAAAGGTTGCACATTTTCATATTATTTAATTAAGAAATTCTACTTCTAATACTATACTCTAAAGAAATCATTTTGCAGTTGGCAAAGATATATATTCAGGAGAATGGCCACTGTAGAGTTATTAGTGAAAAATTAAGAACAACACTAAAAATGCCCATTAACAGGTACTTGAGTAAAAGCTGATAAATCTACCTATTGAAATTCTATGTATCATTGAGAATGAAGACAAACATGTATTAACAGGGAATGGTATAGTATTCATGGTAGAGGACTGAGTTATGTGAAAGCAGATTTAGTTCCAATATCCAATTAAAAATATACGCATATGTTATAAAGTATACATACGAAGTATGAAGGCTTTACACCAAAATGATATTATTTTTCTGAGTGTTTTGATTATAGGTAATTTTTCCTCTTTTAGTTTATTTTCTATTTTTTTCTAAAGGATATATATTATTTGTGCAATATAAGCAATATTAACAACAAAATTCCTGTTTTTTGCTGTGTTTTCAATGTATATAGGAAGTTTCCAGCTGTTACAGATGCAGAGGTAGTTGAAAGAGATAAAGCGTATGGATTAGAAATGCTGATAAAAACCTGTAGATGCTTCACTAGATGAAGAATTTATTTTAAAAACAACAACAACAACACTTGGTCCAAGCAACCCACAAGATCACAGGCAAGATTTTTCATGACCTACTGTCTGTGTTAAGTAATCTGAAGTTCCTTGAGGGTGCTAAAGCAATCGTATTAAAGAACACTTTACGTTTAACTTAGTTACTGCTAGATTTTAATGACAGGGGTGGAGGGAGTTGGGTCACGGCATTTCTCAGCACCGAGCTTGGGGAGGAGAGTTGCACAATTTCGGAAATAGAATCTGAGTCTTCTCTGCTTTCTTTTATATGAGTTGATTAAGAAAATAATCTGAAAAGGGTTCCATTGCTAAGTGAATGCTGCTAACCTAGGATATGCAGTGTAAAAATGGCATGGACGTTGCTCTTCCTGAAGGGTAGATTTCCTGTTTTCAGAAAACTTAGGAATGAGTCCAAAGTCTCCTTTGTAAATGAGAACGCCTAATTGTCTGGGCTTTTACCTTTGTACTTTCATCTTCCTAAAGCATCATTTCCTTGAATCTTGGTCTTGATTCCTGCTGGGTCAAATTCCCCTGGCATCAGTCCATATATCAGAGACATTATAAACTTTCACATGAATTCAACATTCTCTACATACTTCCTTAATTGGATCATTGTCATTTTCTCTGTATACTTTGGATACTGGCAAACTGCCTTTGATCTTCTTTGTAATTACATGTCCCTCTGCCACCCATTCATATACTAGTTTGTGTTGTAGTTAAATTAATCACAGAACTCTATCACCAAGACTTCTCCCTCAATATCATTACCATCACACAATCTTTTATTGGCTTAGAGACTATTCTTGGCTGCTGTTAAAAAAGAAAAAAAAAACCTTAATCTCTTTACATTCTGTTTCTCCTTTATGGAGAGAGTAATTGAATTAATTTTACAACATAATTTCAGAAATAAAAAGTTACATGGTACATCTCTTTTGCAGCTGAAACCAGTAATCAACCAAATACAAGACAACAGAGTATGTAATAGCAATTATATTTCTTAAAGTCAGAAACTTCTTTTTTCTGAAACAGAAACTAGAGCCTTCCCACAATCTCTCCTACTTAACTTTTCAACAATAAAATGATTTCTTCTAAGAAGTCCTGTGGAATCTCTTTAGCTTTTCTATACAGATGGTTACCTTTGTCAAAGAAAAAAACAGCCTGATAGTAAAGTAATTTAAAAAAAAAAAGATTTTACTCAGGAACTACTGCAGTAGGAGAAAAGAGACCTCATTATAGAACTGGGCTCAATTCTGAATACAAAAAGGAAATGTGGGAATTTATAGCCCAAGAACAGATGGAAGGGTGGGGATGGAAACTTATTAAGAGGAAACAGGAGGGGTAAGGGGATTCTGGTTAAACTCACCTAACAGGATTCTTGCTGAAATCAGCAGGCTAGGGTAATCGAGGGTGATCAGGTACCAACGGTGGGGGATTTTGGTTAAAATTGGGCCACTGGGCAACATGCCCAAGAATGGGGCTAGTCTGGCTCAGAAGAACCGGACTAAAGTTTGGTAAAGGAGAGAATCCTTGTCAGTCTCTCCTCCCGTTCAAGGAAAGAAGCATGTCTCTTCTAATGGAAGTCCATTTCTCATTTGGTAGCATTTTGTTCATTAAGGACCAACTGAAGCATCTGTTGGAACTTGGTAGTAGAGGATATTTGCTGGATGGTGCTAGCAGTCAGGCATTTAATGAAAGCAGTTTCTATGAAAAGCAAAGATGAATAGTTGGAAACCCAGTTTCTGAGTCCAGAGTAGAGTCAGCCGAGATTTCTAGATGCTGGACTCGAAGACAGCAGTGACCATCCAATGGATCTCCTGGTTTACAGTTTGAACATCTTTGGTGATGGTGTTGGGTGTTCGGGTGAACTTTCTGAGTTGCCCCCATAGCAGCAGGCATGAAGGTTGCTCATATATGATCTGTTGTGATTTATTTGAAGTTCATATCAAGCCCTCCAGTTTCAGCTTCCAGATTTCAGGAAAGAAGGCAGGAAAAGGGCAATTTTTGTTCTTGGTGCTGACAAGTAATTACAGTGGATGAAGAATGAGAAACGTTAGTTTGGAGAGTTATCACCAGATTATCAGAGGAAACTAGGAGAATCGAGAACCCACAGGCAAAGGAAGAAGCTGGTCTAAAAGCTTGAGTGGAAACACTGAGCATGTGTGTGGGGTTTTTGAACTTTAAAGTATGACGGTGTAGATGAACCACAAGCGTTAGAGTCTTTAGTTCTTTCCTTTTGAGCTGGTCAGATTCCCCAGAATGTTCTCTTCCATCTCCTGCTTGGTGGGTAAAGGTCTGGCTGTAAGAATTCTGGGACTTCAGTAGAAAAAGAAGACTGGGGGTTTCAACCCAGCCTACAGCATGCATCTGGTCACTGCATCCCCTACTTTCTGTGTGATACCAACATTTTCATTCATGCCACTTGATCCCCATTCCAAAGACCCTCAATCTTACCTTTTCCACAACATGCATCCTTTGTCTTCTGTCCAGTGAGATAGCAGGGAAGAGGAACTAGAATTCCAACTACTTTGCAGTTTCCCCCAAGTTTCCTCATTTTAGCTTCTCTCCCTTCACTTCTATTTCCAGAGGCACATGGTGTGACCTATTCCTGACTCTTTGGTTGATTCTCTGCCTTAAATCAGGGGGCTTCTCAGGTCTCAGATCACTGCTGCCTTAAGATTCCTCTTTTTCAGGTCTGCTCAGCTAGTTACCACAGGTCCATCTGTTTTCCAGCTTGCAAAATGCATTGCTGTTAGCTTTGCAAATGTCATGAATTGCTAGGACTGTTAAGTCTTAGTTCCTTTTTCCCAGTTAAACTGCTGAAGATCTGCATATTCCCCTGAGATCCTCTTTCGGTCACTTGAGAACATACTCCTAGGAGTATATCCCTGAGCTACCCAATTTGTATGCAGCACACCATGGGCTGCCACAAAAGAGTTGTGGGTGTGTCACGAAATCCTTTCGGATCACGAAAGCCCTGCTGCATGTTGTATGTCCGAGGTGCGCAAAAGAGCATGGTACGCAGACCAAAGTCAAGGCTAGGATCTAAAACTGTCTTTACATACATTCTGTTCCTCTTGCAATCCAGGTGCATTTTTAGAGGCATCTAAGCCAGCGGCTGTGTCACAGCGCTAGCAACGTATGTATATTCTGCAAATGAAAGATTCACCATTATTTTGAAATTATTGATTTGAAAGAGTTTGAATGGATTTGAAATCTATTACAGTTATTATAAGACATTTTATCATTAAATTATTAATGAAGGAAAGAATATCTTTACTGGCTTTACACATAATTTCAATAGTTTCAAATGTTTAGTTTTAAAATATGTTTAAATGATATTTCATATATCTGTATGAACAAAGGTTTTCCTTGATGGTGACTATCAAGAATTTGAAATGATCATCATTAACAGGTCTTGATCAGGAGCAGTGTATAGCCCTTTCAAGCGTAAAGTGAAATTTTTTAAAGTATTTTTTAAACAGACATGAGCTCAAGTTTCTCGTTTAAAGTTTTCAGTGAACGTTATTTGCATGTTTCATATACCTTCAGTATCTAAATTTACCCCCAAATTTTGTACTTCATTTCCTTTCATATAAAAACTGTACTTAAGTAGTAACTGTAAACGGAAAGTAACCTTTAAAAATTGTACAAAATTTAAAAATTTTTTAATTAAAAATAAATAAATAAATGTTTTTTAAAAGAGAGTGAAAAGACCACCCACATAATGAGAGAAAATATCTGCAAATCATACACCTCATGAGGGGTTTTTATCCAAAATATATAAAGAAATCTTACAACTCGATAGTAAAAAAATATAGAGAACCCAATTTTCAAATGGGTAAAGAGGGCTTCCCTGGTGGCGCAGTGGTTGAGAGTCCGCCTGCCGATGCAGGGGACACGGGTTCGTGCCCCGGTACGGGAAGATCCCACATGCCGTGGAGCGGCTGGGCCCGTGAGCCATCGCGGCTGAGCCTGCGCGTCCGGAGCCTGTGCGTCTGGAGCCTGTGCTCCACAATGGGAGAGGCCACGGTGGTGAGAGGCCCGCGTACCGCAAAAATAAATAAATAAATAAATAAAATGGGCAAAAGGTCTGAACAGACATTTCTCCAAAGAAGATATACAAATAGCCAATTAGCACACGAAGAAAAAAAAAACCTGTACTTAATTTTCACCAAGCTACATGGGGAATCACTTAACTCCCTTCAATTTATCTTAGACTGGATCCCTGGAAATATATTTTGAGACAGAGAATTTGAGGCAGATTTACTGGGAAAGGCCTTCCGGAGACACACCTGTAAGGAATTAAGGGCTGAGGCAACACAGGACAGAGGCAGAAGCTGACCGACCTCACAGTTTACAGCTGAGGCCTCAGCTGATCCCACTTGGATATCTGGTATTGTGATGGTCTTTCAGAGTTGTCTCAAATTGATGCAAGGGGCTGGGCCTATATATTCTCACATCAGACATTCATTACACCTGCTCAGAGGGCATATAACCTTGAGTCAGATACACTGTGAGAAGCTGGAATTTCATTTCCTATCAGCTTGGAGATGGGTAAGTCAGCCCTGGGCAGGGCAGTACAGAATTTGCTGCACTGAGTGCTCAGGAAGCACTGCTGAGTTATTGCTGAGTTATCACAGAAACTGACTTTATTTCTTTAACTTCCTTGGGCTTTTACTGAGCAACATTCATTTGGATTATTTACATCGGGCCTACTTTTTCTGAATACTCTGTACCTCCTGAGATTTCATCAGCGTTGCGGATGATAGTAGTAAGTGCTATAAAAGGGGAAGGGGAAGGGGAAGCTAGGACGAAGTGAGAGAGTGGCATGGACTTATATACACTACCAAATGTCAAATAGATAGCTAGTGGGAAGGCCAAAAGGCTGTCCTTCTGGGTTTTATGGAGGCTAATTATACATTACTTATGATAGACTAAATCATTGGCTAATGGTGACTGATTTAACCTCAAGCCTCTCTCCTGTCCCGGGAAATCAGGGGGTGGGACTGAAAGTTCCAACCATCTACTCGCATGGTTGCTTCTCCTGGCAACCAGCCGCCACCCTGGGGTGGGATCCAAAAGTCACCTTCATTAACATAAACCCAATTGTGATGGCAGAAAATCCAAGGGTTGGGAGCTGTGAGGCAAGAACTATGAATGAAGACCAAATATATCTGAGAAATATATTTTGGTCATCTGAATGAGTACCACAATTAGTGAATGCACTAACTTCTCTTTCCTCTTCTTCTTGTCCTTCTTGTCCCCCTTCTCCTTCTCCTCCTCCTCCTCCTCCTCCTTATTCTTCTTTTACTTATGTTCTGCTTCTCAATATCTTATTCTGCTATAAAATGTATTTGAATGGCAAAGTCACAGAGTCAATCCCGGTAACTCCCTTGGACATCAAAGTGTTCACACATTCTTGAAAGATCACCTGATGAGATGTCCAAGAATTCACTGTCTACATTTTAAGGAACATCATTTTCTTAATTTCAATCTATAATTACCTTAATTTTTAAGTGCTTTTTGTATTATAATTGATATGTAAGAGCAGAATTGTCAGTTCTATAGAAAATGAAGTTCCATGTCCAAACATTTCTCAACAAGTTGCCACCATCTTTGAGTAGATTTAGAACTGAGGAACATACACTCAATACTATTTTCCATCTCTTTTCTCTTTCAGGATGTCTTACTCTGATAATTCTCTCTCTTAGAAGAGTTACAAATTTTCCCTCTGGGTGTTGATAACTTATCTGAAAAAGGTACGGTGCATTTTATACCTTCTGTGTGGGCTTTTTGCTATTAATCTGTTCAGAAATTATTTCATATACTTCTGTTATCACTAGAAATAAATGGTCACGGCAGTGTTTTGTTTTTGTTTACTGGTTTTTAATCAGGCCATCAGAGCTAGCTCCTTCAGTTTTAAAATACATTTCAATTTTTTCATTTTTCCATTTCTCTCCCATAATCATTTGATTGGTTATTAAGTTGGGACCTCTTTTTCTTACAGTCCATAGTGCATGTGCCATCGCAAATGTTATGGCACTTGTGACACATTTGGGGGACAACTTTAATAATACAACTCTTACACATTCCCAATACAGAAAAACTTTTCTTCAGATTGACTGAAGATATTTCTGTCGGCAAATGAATTGCCTTGTTTTCTGAATTTTTCTTTAGGTCTTAATGTTCTTGGTTGTATGTCCAAAATTATCACTTCCCTGTACTATTCCTTGTCTCCCTTACAGCCAGTTGATGATCTTTCATATAAACACCTTTTTGTTGCTGTTATTTTTAGGGCCTTTGTTTCAAACAAATGTAATCAGTTACTTTTCCAGTTTCAAACAGTTTAATTCAAACCAAGTTCCAGGTAGTCAAGCACCATTTACAAGAGGTACTACCTTTTATAGGACTCAAAATTTCAATGTTTATCTTTCTATGAATATATCAATAAAGTCCTTAGAGAGGATCAGCTAGATTTGTCTCTGTCCTCATTCTATTTAGATCTTCCTTTTCCTGTCTATGAGCTTTTTTGTATATTTTTATATTCCATGGCAGTGATTTGTTTACTTCCTAGTATTATGGGGAGTTTCTACTCGCTAAAAATTGCTTGTTAATTGCAATATATAATAATTATTAACATTTATTAGTACTATGTTTCAAGTGCTCCTAGTTTGTAAATCATTTCATCATTTCCTTTAATCTTTTTTACATTCCTCACAGAATATTATTTTGACCTATTTTATGAATGAGGAAACTAAAATCAGATTGGTTCAGGAATTGTCCATCATCAAACCACCAGTGCATAGGGGAATCACGTTTCAAATCTTAGCTTATCTGTGATATTTCACTGCCTTGTATGTATGATCTTCTTTAAAATATTGATTTCTTTCCTCCGTTAGAGCCCCCAAATCATAATTCCATTGGTCTTGTAATTCCTATGACTCTGTCTAAATTTATGAATAAGAGCATGCAATGCAGTAATTGCTGGAGATATGTCTTTCTTGTAACATTGTTGGGTGCAAATCTTCTATGTGATGTGAGTGTGATTACAAGCAAACTTCCCAGGGTAAAGAAATTTGTTACTCTTGTGGCTGAGAATACTCAAATTGAGTAATATAACTGAACTTACCAGTTAAACATCTCATGTTTTCCCTATATAAGATATTAATTTTCTAGTGCTCTACCTCTAGTGCTACCATCCCTGCTTTAAAAAATCCTATATTCAATGTCCATTTTTCAGGTTGCATGCATTTAGAGCAACTTTTGCAATGTCTTTTTGAACTCCTTCCAAATATTAACTCTTATTCATCCAAGGTGCTCTGTACAAATAAAATTCTACAAACTGAGCTCAATATGAAATATTTCTGGCAAAATAAAGACTCCTTACAAGTTTGAGATAAATGTTAAAAATAAGACAGAACAAATAAAATGAAAAGAAATGAAACAGAAAAGAAAGAGCATTGGAAATTTTGATTGGGGGTGAGGACTTTATTAGTCTTATCTGGAAAAATTAAATGAGAATTGTGAATCATGTTAAGGAGTGAATCATGCTATCAGATTACAAATTTCATTTTAAAGATATAATATTTAATATAGTGTGGTAGTGGCTTAAGAATTGAGGGACAGATAATGGAGTAGCTCTAGAACAAATGTTAGAATCTCAATATAGGATTTAAAATATCACAAATTCGTAATAAAAAGAACTATTTGTAACATCGTGTTGGAAAAATTAACTATTTTGAAAAAAAAGGCCAATTCTCAGTTGGCATTACATCTAAAATATATTGAAGCAATGAACAGTTTAAAGGTAACAACTAAAACTATAAAATGTCAATACATATGAATAGTTAAGATATGGAAGATGAGAACTTTCTAAGAATGAAATCATAATATGTATGAAGATAAAATACATTTGCCTATTACATAAAAATTTAAACCTTTAATATATCAAACATTAACATTTTCCATTCTGTTAAAATGTTTACTTCTTTTATATCTAAATAATATAAATCAGTTAGCAAAACAGCCAAATTTATGAATAATTATTTTACAGAAGTCATATAATTAATAGGTACATAAATATCCAACTCATTATGAATCAGAGAAATGCAAATAAAAGTATGTGTCCTATAATAGCCTATAAATTGACACCAAGAGAAGTATAGTACTGACTGTTATCACTTCAACCAAAGTTGGCATCACAAGGTGGCAAGGAAGACGGTAAAAAATGAGGTTAAATGTGTTTGCCAAAGAGCAGTGAATGTAGGAGAAAGTAAATACTTCTGGTCCATATAATTTGTGGATCTACCTCTCCACTATTTCTTGGGGTAAAAAAACACAGGCAGTTTCAAGAAAATTGAGTCCAACTTAAGACAGAGAGGCCCTGCGTTCAAAACACAGATAACCAGCTTTGGAGTGCAGGTGGTGTCTTAGTCTGTTCAGGCTGCTATAACAATACCGTAGACTGAGTGGCTTATAAACACTAGAAATTTATTTCTCACAGTTCTGGAGGTTGGGAAGTTCAAGATCAAGGTGCCAGCAGATTTTGTGTCTGGTGAGGTCCTGCTTCCTCGTTCACAGGCTACAGTCTTTTCTCTGTGTCCTCACATGGTGGAAGAAACAAGGGATCTTTCTGGGGTCTCTTCTTAAAAGGGCACTAATCCCATTTTCGAAGGCTCCACCTTCATAACCTTATCACCTCCCAAAGGCCCCACCTTCAAATACCACCACATTGGGGATTAGATTAATATATGAATTCTGGGGAACACAAATATTCAGTCTATAGCAGGTGGTAACTGTTTACAGATATTATGTATATTATATGCATATATGTAATATATATTTACATTTAATAGTCTGTATAGATCTAAAAGCAATGATCTTTTAAGATTCATTGATGCCTATAAGTGCTCATATTTCATAAATGTATGCAAAGTTTAAAAATTCATAGCTTTGGTGAGAACTCAGACATACTAAATATCTTTATATATTATTTAAAATGAAAAAATTATGCTTAAACTCATGCATGGTTTTCCCTTTCAATTTTAATATAAACATGATGCCAGCTGATTAATTTAATTTTTCTTCCATAGCTCCTTTTCACATTTCAGTTGAGCCACAGAAATACTAAATGAATACTATGTATATATTTTTAAATGGAATATTTTTTCCAGGTTGTATTTCTCCCAGAATCTTTTGTTCCAAGTTATTGAATGCATTTCATAAGAATGAGTCACTTCAAAATGAGGTTTCTTGGATTATAAGCATAATGTCCATGTGTTTAGAAAAAGAAAAGAGAGAAATATTTAAAAAAAAAAAAAAAAAAACAGATGAGTAAGTTAGCATAGCCAAAGGGCAGCAACATCTGATGTGGTGACAGTCTTTGCATGCTTCATGTATTAATGCAGTTTCCATAGCAGCCAACATATCACATGATAGTTCAAAATAATTTATAATTGCCAAGAATTCTTAAAGGGAAACATACCCATCTCTGATATAATTTTTAAAATCAACTAAGTGTTTCTGAATCTAGATCCTTGACTCAGGCCCCAAAATGAAATTTTATGGGAACCACAACCTCCAAATCTCTACCTCCCTATCCATAAAATAATGATAAAAATATACGCCATGCCTGCCTCATAGGATAAGTGATTAATAGTTATGAACATGCTTTGAAGAGTGAAATCTGATGGACAAATACGGGACCGATAATTTGCAGAATCATAGACTATTATAACTGGTAGAAAGGTTAGAGGTCACCCGGTCCCAGCCCCTCACTTCACAAATGTAGTAAAGGCACTAAACTTGTCCACAGGGTCACATTAGGTGAGCAAGAAGGTCGGTCATTTGTTTCCACATCCAGCACACTTGGCCTTTACACCTCTCTGTCCCTGTGGTCGGTTACCGCTCTATGAGATCCACCACCCCCTGCCTGCCTGAGTCTCCACACTGGTTAGTATGGTCCAGTCTTCAGAGAACACAGTCTGCACAGATCTAGTCATATAGAACTTCAACATTTATATTTTTTCACAGCTGAGAACCTTCCTATTAATCCCACACTGAGCCCTTAGAATACTCTTCTTCTAAGCTCTTTCAATTGTTTCGGTGTTTGAGAATGATCTTTGATACAACAGAGATTTGTAATAGAACTTTCAAGATTCTAACTAAATTTCAAGTACCTAGGCATTATGTAAATCCAACAGGGAAGAGACTGTCTCCTGAAAGAGCTGTTGTCTGAGTAGTCAATTGAAATGATCCATGGCCCATTTTCATGTGTGTGGTATATTTTAGTTTGGGGGCAATTTCACGTACAGATCTAGTTTTAATCCTTTTAAAAATATTTATTTATTTATTTATTTGGCTGCACCCGGTCTTAGTCGTGGCACATGGGATCTTCACTGAGGCATGCAGGATCAGGGTCTAGTTCCCTGACCAGGGATCGAACCCGGGCCGCTTGCATTGAGAGCACAGAGTCTTAATCACTGGACCACCACGGAAGTTCCTAGTTTAATCCTTAAATAAACTCTCTTTGAGGAAGGTTAACCCGATTTTGCTGTTGGAAAAACCTGATTTTTCAGAGATAGTAATTAACCTTTCTATTGTGACAGTAATATTGGAGCGAGGATTTGAACTTAGGTTTTTTTGTTTTGCTTTGTTTTTAATCAGATGCTTTTTCTATGACTTAAAAATCAATAAGTGCTTTTGATCAGTCTTGCCCACTGGCTTGGTGTCATCTGCCTGTGTGCCCTAGAATGAATGAAGCTTGGCACAGCGACCAAATTCTTAAACAGGTTCTGAGATTTCCTAAGCCATTCGAACATGCCTTCTTGGTCCGTTTCTTCTGACTTAGCTGCTAATCTTGCCTGTTCAACTTGAACCATTGTTCTCAGCTCTTGGCTGTAACACTGATTACTGATTATGACCATCTTGATTTGATCCTACTGCCCCATGAACAGACTTCACATACCCTGTCCAGGCCTGGTAGATAAAAACTGCTAAGGGTGAATTTGTTAACTGTGATTGGCTAGTGCTTGATCAAAAATAAACTGCTAGGGCTTCCCTGGTGGCACAGTGGTTGAGAGTCCGCCTGCCGATGCAGGGGACATGGGTTCGTGCCCCGGTCCGGGAAGATCCCACATGCCGTGGAGCGGCTGGGCCTGTGAGCCATGGCCGCTGGGCCTGCGCGTCCAGAGCCTGTGCTCCGCAACGGGAGAGGCCACAACAGTTGAGAGGCCTGCGTACCGCAAAAAATAAATAAATAAAATAAAATAAAATAACCTGCTAGTGGCAGGGACTTAGCAGCTTGACATCCCTAAACTATAATATATTCTAATGACTTTGTTTACTTTGTAAATCACTTTTTCATTATATGTCTGTATCCACAAACTATCACCATTACCCTTCTCAATCTCCCCATACCCCATTCCCTGCACAATATACCTCTTATTTATAAAGCACTTAAATATTAGAAATAGAAGGCACTTGTAGAGGTCATTAACCCTTACCCCACCATTTTACATATTATGATTCTGGATCACAGAAAATGTAAGGTCATCCGGGTTATTGGTGGCAAAGTCCCTGACAATCAGCTATCAATCTGTCTTCTTTCTAGAATATCAGTTTTTAATTTATTCATTCTCGTGGTTAGCTTCTCCTCTTTCTACAAAGAATACATCAAGGATACCATGTTGAACAAAGTTTACAGATAAATTTTACCTTATTTAGTTATCCTGATGCCATCTTCCTGCCCAGAGTGTAGTCATTGAGAGAAATCATAACAACTCTACCAATTTACAAGACAGGAATACTTATTCATATAAGTTTGGCATGTCTTGGAAAATTACCCAAACATTAATAATAAGTCCAAGAATGCTTTGGCAAAGAGTGCAGGATTTAAGTCTGCAGCCAGTCAGAATACATTAGCAAAGAACCAATCATCTGATAGTCAAATTCCACAGACTTCAAATGGTCCTAATTAATGGTGCTTCCTGGACTTCATTTTTCATGCTAACAGACAAGCAATATATCCCAAGGGGAAGGTAATAATATATCCCAAGGGGGAGGTACCCTTCAACACTCTAAACTTCATGAGTGTTCAATAAATGTGAATGATTGACTAATCCATTGAACATGCAAAGGAGTGGTAAACGGTGTGAGCCCTGGAGTCTAACTACCTGAATTTTATGTCCCTTTTACTTTTTGTAACTTAGACAAGTTACTTGTTCTCTGATCCTCAGTTTCCTTGTCTTTAAAATGGAGCTAATAATACCTCAAAGGATTATTGCAAGCAATAATGAGATATTTCAGGAAAAGTGCTTAGAAATTCTCTGACACAGAGGGAGCCCTTGATAAATGTCAACTATTATGTTTAAAACATTGAAAATTTTCTTTTCCGTAGACATGAAACAAATGACAGATTCTGTTCTCTTTCAGAAAAAGGAATCCATTCATTTTCAGAAGAAAATGATAGTTTTTACAAGCACAGCCTATGTCTGAGTTCCAGCCTCCACCCAATTGTGTGATCTTAGCCAAGTAAGTTAACCTTCCTGCTTCTGTTTCCTCCTATTTAATGTAAGTATCATAGTACTTGCTACCTTGTGACATGTTATGAGGTTTAGATGAGTTACTACACATGAAATACTAAGTTACTAAGTTGGCCTATAGTTAGCACATTGAAAACATTTGCTATTATTCTCCATCTTATGCATAAAGAAGGATACCATCAGAACTACTCCAATCAGCAGACTTACTTGAATGTGAAATTAAAAGTTTTGCCAGCCATTTTCATTATTCTTTGAAACAAAATATTTTATATTCTTATTATGCCCAATAACTATTACTCTATTTGACAGGAAATGGTGTGAGATGAAAACGCCTGTAAATCACAATTTTTTTTTTTTTTTTAAGAGTCTGCTGTTGAATTACTGTTTTGGCCTTTCAGGGTTGAGTCAGATTAGTTGAATAACATGCCACCTTCCACCACCACCCAATTCCCACCCAGGTTCTCTGTGGAGTTGTGAGTTTGTAAGTAAAAGAGATTGCTTAAATTACAGAAGAGCACAAACGTCGAGAGTGTTGCTGTGCCAGCAACATTTCTGCTAGGTGGGATGCATCAGGCCTCCTGGTTCAGGACCCCTTAGCACAAAGATTACAATACTCTGGGCCATGAAAAGGGACAGGAAGCTGTTGCTGTATTGCAGGCTGAATGAGAATGAGAAAGCAACACAACATCACTCATGAGTCTAGTTTTCCCCTCCCCTTAACCTTTTCTGCCAGGACACCTTGACTTTTTTTTTTTCTAATATTTATTTATTTGGCTGCATTGGGTCTTAGTTGCGGCATGCAGGATTTTTAGTTGCGGCATGCGGACTCTTAGTTGCAGAACGTGGTATCTAGGTCCCTGACCAGGGATCGAACCCAGGCCCCTGCATTGGGAGTGCGGAGTCTTAGCCCACTGGATCACCAGGGAAGTCCTGACACCTTGACCTTTGATTTTTAGGCTCTATCAGATACCGTGTGCATATGAATGTGTGTGTGTGTGTATGTGTACAAAGAACAAATAATTATACCTATATCTTAAAGAAAAGTTTAAGAGAAAAAAATATATAGCTCCACCACGCAAGATATTTTTCTATTTGTCTTCCTGTTTGCTTCTGTATACTTTGTTACAGAAGTAAAATTAATATATATATGTGTATATGACTTTATATCATGATTTTTCCTCTAAAAATATCATATTTTTACATGATATAATTTGACAAATACCAGGAATGCTGTCCCCTGCCTTTGTGTAAAGCATGGCCCTTTCTAGTTATTCTATTAATTTTCTGTCATAACTATTCCTGAGAAGAAGAGTGAGCTATTCTTTTAAATATATTGAGTTCCTAACACCTTGGAGACTATTCAAACCCTTTCATCTAGGAGTGACAGGAAATCTGGGGCCTCATGTTCTGACTGTTTACAGGTAGGCAAGGAAGGAAAAGAAAATTAAAAGGAAGAAAATAAGACTAATAAGCAGGGAATGGGAATTATGAGTATTTCCTACTTCCATTGGTGCCCAAGCTGTGTTCTACCCAACGTATTTCCCTACAAGTCCAAAGAAATATGAACTTTATTTTCTTTCCAGAGTGGAGACAAAATACTTCCATAGTTTGGAGTAACTAACCATAAATTACACATAGTCTATACTTACCCTACTCCACTGGCTATGCATTTGCCTGTCACGTGGTGACCTAAACACATCGTGTTTTTTTATAACATCTCTCTTTTTTTTAAATCCAGAACAGCATAGCAAAAGAATCATTACTTCTATGACCAATCAAGAAACCATCTCTCTATATAGTATTTCCACAGGCTACTCTTCCAAAAAGAGAGCATCTGCTACAAAGTAGTCATGTATTGGCTCTGTTTGGGAACACTGTGTTGCCTATGCACAGGGCTGAATTAGTGCTAATGCGAATGAGGTCATGAGTTTAATTCTCACGAGGTTTCTCTTTGTTCTACAGTTGGCCTAACCTTGCCTGGTTTGCTGGCTTGCAAAAATAAAAGGAAACTCACAGGCTCCTCTGTGCCTCCATATTGGGTGGAGAGCTGCTAGACCTAGACTTTTGAGAGTGTCAGGATGGATGGGACTTAGGGCGTCTCCTTGGGATCCCTAATGACACACACATGCCTTGACAAAGGGTTCCCTGGGACTTTAAGAGGTCAGAGCTGCCCAGCCGAGGGACCAGGCAAATTTTCCCAAAGGAAACTACATCTCAGCCACCATCCAAAAGGGACCCTCTAGGTCAGCTTTTCTTTGGAGCTGGAGTTTCACCTTTAGGAGCCCATAAGTCTGCTGCTTCCTCTTCTCTACAGGGAGCGTTTGTGCAGGCTCTGTGGAGACATCAGCTTCTGCTTGTTTCTTGGAGTCAAAGGGGCCTTCTTCAAAGATCTAAGGGTCTTTTCAAGATCCCTTTTCACTTTCTATTTCTTGACCTCAGTTTCAGAATTTGCTGGAGTATGCAGATGGTCCTGTTTTTCCTGTAAAGTGAGATACAAGGACTCTTTCCAGCAGGAAGGAGAGACCAGAGGCTGCACTGGAGGGAGAGCACCAAATGTGGAGCTCCTCTGAAGAGGATTAGGCAGTGATTTCCTGGCCTTTCCCCTCCAGCAGCCTGCACTGTTTGACTCCCCTTCTGGGAGCCAGTACAGTGCATGAACACAAAAAGCCCTCTTCCCTCCTTACCATAGGGTTCTACATCTAGATGAAGCCCATTTTGACTATATCATGGTGTGAAATTCTCCCCTCTTCTCCACTGGGAGATGGGAGAACATAAGAGCCATGTACATTTTACTGGATAAAGAATTTAAAACTGATATGAAAAGTAAAAATATAAATGAGGTCCTATACCAACAGTACGAATAACATCATGGGAAAAAGTTATTGTTGATGGTCAGACATATTCTGTGAGAGATTTTCTACTCTGAAAAAAATTACCATACCCAGATTGTATATCCAGCCCTTTCTGAGTAAGGAGAGTAGTGAGTAAAATTGAGGGAAGCCTCAAAAACAAAACCGTAGCAACAAATCATCATGTCATTATCATTGGACATTTTATACTGTGTGATCCAGATACTGCCAAATATTCCAGTATAGGTTTGTGTACTCACACGATCTCGTAAATAGAATGAAACATGCGCATGCTCAGATCAACCCCTTAAGACAATCTGTGATGGAGTCTTGCCTGCCGTACTGAGTTAAGCCACATGGTACATCACTGCCTCCTAATTCATACGTGTCCAGGCTGGTCTTTGGGCCACTGTTGCTCAGGAACTGTGTACTATTGTCATCCTTCCCTTGAAGGCTGAGAGCAAACAGTGTGCAAACCTGAAATATGTGCCCATAGACTCCAAACTACCCAACATTTATTACAGCTAAACCAGTGTGAAGAACGAACAGTTAGCTGTCCTAACCCTCACAGTTCAAATTCACTGCAGCCTTAGATATAAACAACAATGGCTGAGTATTGAAAGAGAAGATCATGCCATGAGAGGTTTAAAAACGCCCACCTGATCAACCCACCTCTACCATTCCAAATCGTACCAACTATTGTACCAACACGTTGAACATGTTGAACAAAAACGTCTCAAAGCCAGGACACGTTGAACAAACTTAGAAACAAATTAAAAGTTTAACTAAGTGGTTAAAAAAGAGAGTAGCCTTGAGTAGAAGATGCTGTTGGTAGAAGTGTGATGGGAACTGATCAAAATTTTCAGGAAAAAGATAAATTGATAAATAAGTGGTTAAAAGTTTAATACAAAAGAGAAATTGATAGAAGGACCATCATCTGTCACATTTCTTTAAATTTTCTGACAATTCCAACCCCTCCAGATAACTTAAGCAAACCAAAGCCCAAGGAAGTGAAATCATTTGTCCGTGGAAAAACTGTGGGCATAGCTACGTCTTAAACTCGTCTCTTGGACTCTTAGCCCAGTGCTCTTTCCATCATCCTCTACTGACATTAAAGAAAAGCAGTTTATCGTGACTTTTAGAAAGAATCTTATGACGTCTCCTGTGCAGTACCCACAATATATTTCCATATTAGTCTGCCTTGAGGCCTGGATCCTATCACCAACCAGGGTGTGCTTTCTGAGGACTCAAAAAAGTCCCTTCAGAAGATGACACACTTCTGAAGATGATATTATCACAAGACATAAGTAGATTTTCCTCACCAGAATTTTGCAAAAGCCATGACTAAGTGACTCATCTCAACATGCATAAAACTCTCCAGCAAAAAATGGCTACATAATTTGCTAGTGAATGTTCCTTGAGGAGGGAAAGGGAAATTGAAAAGAGAATTCGGATAGGTATTTAAGAGAGATAGTTTGATATAAATGTTGTATTTACATCTTTTAGGAATTCTGTTTTCATATTTCTATAAAACATGATTGATAATAAGGAACATTGTGGTGCCTAGTGAATACAGAGCCTGAAAATAAACACTTGTTTTGTTCAGACTGGATTGGTATCTGTTCTACATCTAATTTGTTCTACCTCTTGAATTGCGGGTGGGGCTAAAGCTGAGTTTCTAAATCTTGGTTCTATTATTAAGCAAGAAACTTTTCAAATAACTTAAGAGGAATGATTTTTATTTCTCATTAAAGAATTCAATGTGAGAGTTATACTGAAAACATATTTTAAATGTTTTTTAGAATAGATTTGCATTACATGTACACTACCCACTTTCCTTCTGCAGAGGGTCATTTCACAGGCTACGAGATGTGGAATTGCAAGAATCCTGGGGTCACTTTCACTCAGGCAACTGTTTACTCGAATTCCCCTGGAGAATGTGAGCCATGACTTGTGGAGATTTAAGGGTCAAGATCAAGAATATATCAAGTTTCAACAGTAAATTCAGAGCTGGAAATGAATTTATTGCTTAGCAAGTGTTTGGGATGAAGTAAAAGGGGAAAAGCAAGATGAGTAGATCAGTTATAATTGCCTCAGCTGGGAGATGTTTTGTCCAACAGCCATCTTTAATGACTAGTGACTCACCATATATAAACAGCTGAGAGTGGCTTAATGGTTCACCACTCCCTTTTTCCGTCTCCCACAACTAGGTTCAGTATTTCCCAGACTTCCCATCAGCAACTTCTGAAAATTTACTACATCTTCTAGTGTTTTCTAGAGTTAGGAAAGTTGCTCTCACACCTTGTGTCTGAATGTCTTTGCATTGTGAGTAGTTCGGGCTAGCCGTTTTAGCACACAACATCTGCAAAGTAGGGCTAATAATACCTATTCTGTCCAATTGTTTTGAAGATTAATAAGATAATGTACATACCACACTTACCTGATGCCATAGGGTTTGGCCTCAGGTAAGTGCTCAATAAATGATAGATGCTACTACCAATTACTACCATTTACTTTATTCTGGAACTGAGTCTGTCGTGATTCCCCTCATTCTATATCTTACGTGCTGACTTTCTCTCTGGGATTTCTGGTAGATGTGGCAAGGGCAAGGATGTAAAGGAGAGATTATGCTCCCCAGGAATAACAGGAATTATCGGAAATCTGATTTCATGGATGTTCACAATCTCTATGATTTTGAAGGGGTAGAGAAAGTGGTTCCAAGTTATCCAGGGAATATTAAAAACAGTCTTTGTCTGAAAAAATCACACCCAAACCTTCAAACTTTACTCTGTTATTATGCCATCTTATTTCATGCTCTCTGCATTCTCTATCAAAAAACTTCAGTACTTCACATGTAGTAGAGATTCAGGAAATATTTGCTAGAGGGTAGACATTCTCAAAGAAAGTAAGTTTTATTTATTAGCAGGCAAAAGCTAAACCACTATAGTAAGCTGCTCTCTACTGTGCTTCCTCTGATGGGGTGTTGGTCTCTGTGACCAAACTGACTCTTAAAATTATCCTTATCCTGTTTGGTTCTATTTTGAATGATCAAGTATAGTTTGATATTTAAATGCTCCTGGACTTGTGTAGGTCTGTTCTCAAAACATAGCACCATCACTTCTTAGTTGTCTCTAAACAGCAATATAATTATCAAAAACATGTACACTTCCCTGACCTAATGTATGCACTCAGTGTGTCTTTATTACTAGGAGAAGCAAACATAGGTGGAGAGTAGAGGCATGTATTTAATTAGCCTACCATAGCTTTCATTTGGGGAATTCTCTCATTGGTTCTTATCCTTTCAAATGTGTCTTGACATTTGTTTGAAATTTTGTACAATCCACCATGTCCTTTCAGTACGATCACATTTATATTATGTAGTAGTTTGTCTGATAATGCCAAGTATGAAAGTATCTTGGAAAAGTTCGGTGTTGTCACGATCAGAAGTTCACTTAACACAGCCACCTAACATACGTATCATATTTTCTTTCCTAAGTTATAAACTCTTGAGGCCTGACCTACTTCACTGCTCAGTTCCTATTGTTAAAAAGCAAAATTCAACTGAGTGAATTTTAAAGATCTAATTGGCTTTATTCAGTGATTCATGAATTGAGCGGCATCCCACCTAGCAAACAGAAAGAGCTCCAAAGAGCTATACAAAATGACAGACTTTCAGAAGCAGAGGTGGGTGGGACAAGGAAGTTACCAGCAAAGAGTGGGTTGTTTCAGGCAAGGTCACCTTCCTTTGGGAGATAGCTGCGGTCTACCGGGCAGCTTACCTCACTAGTGTTGACCAGGAAATTCCACACTGACTTGTTATGATTACACTCCTGGGAGAGGCTGACAGTGCAATGAGGTTAGGTATTAAGTCTGGGTTTGGTGATGTGAGCTTAGCACAAGTGACTCCATTATGGGCCTGTTACCTCTTTTTTAACTTTTAAGGAATATAGTGAAGAGATCATGGCATTTTATTTTTATGTTGTTTATGTATACTGACCAAAGTAATTTATTTGTTATATTTCCCCTGCGATGCTTGACTATCACTATAGTTAAATGTTTCATCGTCAAATTAAGAAAATTGGCAAAGCTATGGGATGTTCATATTATTTGTAGTCATGGTTGCAAGAATGGAATGCCCCACCTCTCCATGAATAATAGCTTGATTTCTCTCCAGTTTTTCTTAAGCGTTGCATAATGTACTAGTAAAATCATGTCCCAAATACCAAGTATATTTCTTTATAAAGATCAAAAGATTCTGAGCCAACATTAATTTTCTAAAGTCAAATTTATTTCAAAGGGAAATAATGTGACCAACATTCTAACAAGAAGCAAATAAGATATATTTATTTTTAGCCAGATACAGAAAGCTAATATTGCACGATCTCACTTATATGTGGAATATAAAAACTTTGAATTCATAGTAATAGAGAGTAGAATGGTGGTTACCGGGGGATTGGGGGAGTGGTAAAGGGTAGGGGAAATGGGGAGATGTCAATCAAAGTGTACAAATTTTCAATTATAGAATAAGTTCTGGAGACCTAATGTACAGCACAGGGACTATGGTTAATGATAATGTGTTGTATACTTGGTATTTGCTAATAGAGAAGATCCCAAGTGTTCTCACCACACACACAGAAAATGGTAACTATGTGATGTGAGGAGCGTGATAATTATCTTGATGGTGGTAAACATTTCACATTGTATATGTGTATCAAAACAACACGTCGTACACCTTAAATAAATACAATTTTTATTTGTCAATCATACCTTAATTAAGCTGGGGAAAACGATATATTTATTTCTGCTGAAATTATCATATTTTGTTCTTCATAGCGCCCATATAACGAAGAATAATCAAAATATATCTACAGTATAAATTTTATATTAGCAAAGACCGTTTACATAAATTTCTGCATGTTTTGTTATGGCTTATAACAATATCATCTAGTTCAATGATTAGGGTGTGCTATATGTCAAAATGTTGGTTTTAAGACAGTAGAAAAGATTGATCTATTGCATTTAGGTGTCCATCGTGATAAGTATCTCTGAGACACGGCAACAGCTCGGTAATAAACTCCTCGGCAGCAGCTACAAGCTTGACAGTGATGTATGTCTCGGGCACCTTAGGAGGAGCCCGGCTCCATTTACTTCAGGTGATACCTGGTTTCCCTTTTTCTCCAAGGCAAGAATTTAATTGGTTGTATCTGGTAGAGATGGTGGAGTGGAATGATAGGGGAAGGACCCAGGAAAGGCGGAAGGATACACAATCATGAAAACCGTTTCAGAAAGTTCTTTCAACAAATCAGGAAAGGAAGGAAGGAAGGAAAGGAAGAAGAAAGAAAGGGAGACTCTCACTTGCCACAGGTGAAAAGCCCTTTGCTAGTCTACTTCACACAGATAAGAGCAAGGTAAGAAAAAACTGGTTTTGTTTTTTGGTTTTTATTGTTTGTTTGTTGGTATAAACTGAAGGGCACAGACTCATGGGACCCTATGCCAGTCTTTCAGTAAACCACTTTTTTTTTGCTTAACTTAAGCATAGTACTTGATATGCATAAAAAAGGAAAAGAATTATCATTTGCTCCGAAGGCAACCCTCTTGGTTCCTAATGGATGAGCCCTGGGAAAAGCAACAGTTAAGCCCCAGGAAAAGCTCCTGAAACCCAGATGCACTCAAGACTGATTGTGACTGAAAAATAATTTCATCATTTAAACTACAAATCCATCATTTTAATGAAAAATTAAACATAGTTGCTCATGCTTCAGTTCCACACAGCCAGTGAAAGGTCCAAATTTCTCCTCAAAATTTGGCTTTCTGTGTTAGCTCAGGAATAAAAGCCTCAGTTAGATGCTAATCTCTCTTGGAATACCTGTAACCTAAGCACTTGAATCTACTTACCACATAAATCAGTGCAACATATTCTGTTACAAAGTATCCCCTGTCCCTACCTTTTAAATTGAATGTCCTTTTGATAGTGGTTTGGGCATTGTCTCAACTGAAAGCTTTGATAGTTGTCTCCCTAGCTTTTAGTAGTAGAAAGTCATGGGTCAGATGTTAATTTAATTTTAGAACTAAATATCTTTATATAGCCTTACTAATTTAACAGCCAACACATGTTTAATGAACATCTATTATGGGTAAGAAATTATGTCTGTAAATTATTTTGTCTCCACCAGTAAGAAAGGTAAAAATTCATGTTATTCTAATATTAATCTTGATAAAGTTAATTCATGTATTGAGCTTACAAAATGGAACCTGCTCCAGGGACCCCATGTTTGGCCCCTTATCACAAATCTAAACCTAAATCAGCCTGCACTGACAGGAAACACCTGTCAAGGAATCCTAACATACATCAATCACCATCCCCCCACTCAGCTAAACTAGCTCACCTTACCCTAGAAAATAGGACCTGATAGGCTTACAAGGAAATGCCTGACCTCTTGACCAATCATGCCCTGTTTCCAGGCTGCCTCTCCTAAGGAGTTCTTCTGTAGAACTCGTTTTCGCCCAAAATCCCCAGGGAAGAGCCTTCCACTGCTCGTGAAGTTCTGTACTCCCCCCATCCATGGGCTGTTTTCCCTTGAATAAAGAACAGCAAACTCGTTACTAAATGTGTTGGTTTTGTCATTTGACAATCCCAAGTATCATAATTAATAAAACAGATAAATTCCCAAATAAATAATCTTCAAGTCAGTTTTTTAAACTGATGTCTCAAGTTTCTACAACTATTTCTCTTGATTTTTCCCTACGGCTGAGTTGCTAGTATTAGAGCCCCTTTTCAGTTAGCTCCCTTTTCAAGTGAAATCCTACCTTCCTACCTTCCTTCCTTTCCTGATTTGTTGAAGGAACTTTCTGAAACAGTTTTCATGATTGTGTATCCCTCCCCCTTTCCTGTGTCCTTCCCCTATCATTCCACTCCACCATCTCTGCCAGATACAACCAATTAAATTCTTGCCTTGGAGAAAAAGGGAAAGCAGGTATCACCTGAAGTAAATGGAGCCGGGCTCCTCCTAAGGTGCCCGAGACATACACCACTGTCAAGCTTGTAGCTGCTGCCGAGGAGTTTATTACCGAGCTGTTGCCATGTCTCAGAGATACTTATCACGATGGACACCTAAATGCAATAGATCAATCTTTTCTACTGTCTTAAAACCAACATTTTGGCATATAGCACACCCTAATCATTGAACTAGATGATATTGTTATTGTTTTGTAGAAATTTATATAAATGATCTATGTCAATATTTTGCTTCTGCATATATTCCATGATAGCAATTTCAAATATGAAATTTTAAACTAAGAAAACGTAGAATCTTGAAACCTGAAATACTTTTGCTTTCAAACATTTCCAAAAAATGAAGTCTTACGTTTTTTAATATTAATGAATATTTTATTGTGATTTTTAAAGTAATACATGCTCATGGTAAACAAAAATAATTGATTAATAATGAGAAAAGTAAAAGGCTTCATCTCCATAATTCCTTTGTCTCTAAGAATATCCAATGTTAACTGTTCCACATGTACCCTTAGGAAAATTTCAATGAGTTGACAAGTACATAAGTATGGGTATTGTAGGAGAGGGTAAAGTTCTCCTCAACAATCTTAGGATATCTGGCTGGGTTTGAAAATTAAACTGACCAAAACAGATTAACAGGAGAAAAGCATACAAATTTATTTAATATAAGTTTTATGTGACATGAGAGCCTTCATGAGGGAAGGAAGACCCAAAGAAACAGACCTGAGTGTTTTATGCCAGGTTTGGTGAAGTGTACAGCAGTGGAGGAATCTGATAGGTTAAGGAGTATGAGGTAATTGCAGTAAACTGGGGGAGACAAGGCCTGTTAGGATTCTTCTCAGCATCCCGTCGTTGTCAGAGATAAGGATGCTCCTTTTCTATGGGTTTAGGGAAAGTGCCTCTCACATGAGTGTTTCTTGGCCTGTTTCAAGGAGGAAGTGTAATGGATGGTTTCTGCTTCTGCCATTTTCTCAAACTCCTTCAGCTAAAGGTATTTAATATGCCAAGGTGTTATATTGTGGGGTAGCTTGTTTGGAGCCTCATCAGTATATATGTACGTAGGTATATCCATCATGGTCACCTATCCTTGTTAGCACATAGACAACTACATCGTGAACTGATTTCTACAAAAAATAGCTTGACTTAGCCATTCTCCTACAAGTGCACATTTAGTTTGGTTTCATTGTTTTGCTAACACCATCAGTACTGCAGTAAACAGCCTGGTATCTTTGAATACTTGTGCAAATTGCTAGCAGTGGATTTTCTGGGTCAAATTTTATAGGCATTTAAAAATTTGATGAGATTGCTAAATTTCTGTCTAAAAGGGTTGGAACAATTTACATTTCTACTAGGACTGTATGAGCATGCCTGTTTACCCACACTGTTATCAACGCTGGGTATGATCAGGCTAAGTTTTCCCACTGTCATGGGTTTTTTAAAAAAGGATTCTGCCCTGTTTTGACTTTCTTTTTTCCTTATATGCCACTGTATTTCTTCAGCAAATGTTAAATAACTAAAATCAATGGTCAAATGCTGGATAAGTAAATTAGAATAGCCCTGATGCTTTCCTTTATTGCTAATCTTTAAGAGAGAGAAGTGAAGGGAGGGGAGAGAAACACCCAAATGCATATGACTGTGCCTGGATCGGAAAATATTCAAGGCACACAGAATGTGGAAACAAGCTCCAAAAACTAAGCTTGTCTTTTGTTCCACAAATGTACTGTAATATGCACTAGTCAAAATAAAATCTGTCTTGCAGAGCATTGAATTTTTCAGCAGCAATAATTATCTCTGTGTATTTCATTTTCTACTTTGGGAAAAGCTTATGATGCATGCAGAGTGTACATCTGAGTTGCACAGATGTGATCTAAATTACTCAGATGCTAAGCCCTTTTATCTGGGCACTGCTGGGTCAATTGCTTAACATAGAAAAGAACACAGTGACATGAAAAAGTTTGAAATTGAATTCAGCTTACAGTCTAGTTTTGCCTTTGAAGACACTATTTAAGGCAGTGAAGCTCTACTCAAAGTAAAAGGGATACTGTTCACTATTTCCTATCCTGTGTCCTAACCAAAGAAAATAAACAGCAAAAATGCTCTGACAGTATACGTATAACTGATTCACTTTGTTATACAGCAGAAATTAACACAACATTGTAAAGCAATTATACTCCAATAAAGATGTTTTAAAAAGTGCTCTGTTAAAAAAAAAATGCTCTGACAAACATTAGGCTCAATTAATCAAAGTAATTGACTTATTACTTAAAAAAATAACAAAAGGATGCTACACACACAAAAATATTTGTCCCTACATAACAAGAGAATAGCAACAATAAAAGAAACATGAAAATCATCATTGATGTACAATTCTTGCTGTGTGTGGGTATTCTACCAAAGAATGCTAAGTTACAAGAAACCTTCAGGATTCAAATTCAGATTTTGTTCAAATTTTATTGGTATAGTTGATATATAAATAATTAATTCTATTACTTTGGCCATGTAACTCTTACATTAAGTTGTTTACCAAATGACTACAGACTTCCTCATTTTTGCATTCTAAATTTTTTTCATTTGCATATTTTTAAAAATATCTTTGAGTATAATTGCTTTATAATGCTGTGTTAGTTTCTGCTTTATAACAAAATGAATCAGTTATACATATACATATGTCCCCATATCTCTTCCCTCTTGCATCTCCCTCCCTCCCACTCTCCCTATCCCACCCCTCCAGGCGGTCACAAAGCACCGAGCTGATCTCCCTGTGCTATGCGGCTGCTTCCGACTAGCTATCTATTTTATGTTTGGTAGTGTATATATGTCCATGCCAGTCTTTCACTTTGTCCCAGCTTACCCTTCCCCCTCCCCCCACCATCCTCAAGTCCATTCTCTAGGTCCATCCACCTCACTACAAATAACTCAGTTTCACTCCTTTTTATGGCTGAGTAATATTCCATTGTATATATGTGCCACATCTTCTTTATCCATTCATCTGTTGATGGACACTTAAGTTGCTTCCATGTCCTGGCTATTGTAAATAGAGCTGCAATGAACATTGTGGTACATGACTCTTTTTGAATTACGGTTTTCTCAGGGTATACGCCCAGTAGTGGGATTGCTGGGCCATATGGCAGCTCCATTTTTAGTTTTTTAAGGAACCTCCATACTGTTCTCCATAGTGGTTGTATCAATTTACATTCCCACCAACAGTGCAAGAGGGTTCCCTTTTCTCCACACCCTCTCCATCATTTGCATATTATTCTGATTTTGAAAATACAAAATTATTGGGATAATTTTGGGAAAAATTATTATTATTATTTTGGATAAAATTGGGAAATTCAAGTTGTTTCCACACTCTGGTAAAAGTAAAAGCAGAAACAGAGAAATCTTTTCAAGTGCTTTTGTACAGTTTAACAAAATTCATAGTTAGTTTGGTCAAATTACTGGTTAATTAAAGCAAAATTTGGTTGATTGGTTTTGAAGCCCCTTTTAATAAATATAACTGACTAGTTTGTCCAAGATGAAAAATCAATTTAAATTATACAGTTCTACAGGCTCCTTCCTATGACTTCCTATGACTCCTAACCAAGTCTTACAGTTAGTTGGTTCTTCATTTTATAATGCAATTTTAACCTCTGTTCCATATCATCTCTTCTTCCTGAGGGTGATCCTATTATCTCATGTTTAGACCCCCACAACTTTCTGAAATTATCTCCCTGATTATCTTAGTCTTTTCTTACAAACTGTATACTGCATGCCAATGTAAGATTAATACGTTATTTTTAAAGACTAATTTTTTAGAGCAGTTTTAGGTTTACAACAAAACTGAGAAGGTGTATAGAGATTTCCTGTATACTCCCTGCCCCACACATGCATAACCTCCTCCGTTATCAACATCACTCACAAAAATGGTACGTTTGTTAGCAAGGCTGAACCTGCATTGACACATCATTATCACCCAAAGTCCATTAGGGCTCATTCTTTTTGCTGTGCATTCTATGAGTTTGAGCAAATGTCTAATGACATACATCCATCATTATGGATATTATACAGAGTATTTTCATTGCCCTAAAATGCTCTTTGTTTTGCCTAGTCATCCTTCCCCTCCTTTTCCATTCCTGTCAACCACTAATGTTTTTATTGTCTCCACAGTTTTGCCTCTTACAGAATGTCATATAGTTGGAATCATACAGTATGTAGCCTTTTCAGATGGGCTTCCTTCACTTTTCATACTTAAATGTCTTTTCATGGCTTAATAGTTCATTTCTTTAGCACTGAATAATATTCCATTATCTGGGTATAACACAGCTTATTTATCCATTCACCTACTTAAAGATACTTTGGCTCCTTCCAAGTTTTGGCAATTACGAATAAAACTGCCCTGAACATCTGTGTTTAGGTTTTTGTGTGGATGTAAGTATTCAACTCTTTTGAGTAAATACCAAGGAGCATGACTGCTGGATCTTGTGCTGAGTAAGTTTAGTTTTGTAAGAAACTGACAAAATGTCTTCCAAAGTGGCTGAACCATTTTGCATTCCCACCAGCAATGTATGAGAGTTCCTGTTGTTCCACATCCTTGCTAGCATTTGGTATTGTCAGTATCCCAGATTTTGGCCATTCTAATAGGTACATAGAAGCATCTCATTGTTTTAATTTGTATTTTCCTGATGACATAAGATGTGGAGCGTCTTTTCATGTGCTTATTTGCTATCTGGTGAGGTGTTTGTTAAGGTCTTTGGCCCATTTTTTAAATTGGGTTGTTCATTTTCTTTTTGTTGACTTTTAAAAGTTCTCTATATATTAGGGATACAGTCCTTTATCAGATATGTCTTTTGCCATTTTTTTCTCCTAGTCTGTGGCTTGTCTTCTAATTCTCTTGATATTGTCTTTCATAGAGCAGTTTTTAACTTTAATGAAGTCCAGTTCATTAATTATTTCTTTCATGGATTATGCCTTTGGTGTTTTATCTAAAAAGTCATTTCCATACCCAAGGTCATCTAGGTTTTCTCCTACCTTATGCTGTAGAAGCTGTATAATTTTCCATTTTCTTTTTAGATATATGGCCCATTTTGAGTTAATTTTTGTGAAGGGAATAAGGTCTTTGGCTAGATTTTTTTTTTTTGCATGTAAATATCTAGTTATTCTAGCACCATTTGTTCAAGAGACTGTCTTTGCTCCATTTTATTGCCTTTGCTTCTTTGTCAAGATTAGTTGACTATATTTATGAGGGTCTATTTCTGAGCTCTCTATTCTGTGCTATTAATCTATTGTTTTGTCACTACCACACTGTCTTGAATACTGTAGCTTTATAATAAGTCTTAAAGTTGGGTGTCATCAGTCATCCAACTTGGTTTTTCTCCTTTAATATTGAGTTGGCTATTCTGGGTCTTTTGCCTCTCTATATAAACCCTAGAATCGGTTTTTCAATATCCATAAAATAAATTGCTGGAATGTTTATTGGAATTACAACTTAATCTATAGATCAATTTGGGAAAAACTGACATCTTGACAATATTGGGTCTTCATATCCATCAACATGGAATATCTCTCCAATTATTTAGTTCTTTCCTGATTTCCTTCTCAAAATTTTGCAGTTTTTCTTATATAGATCTTATACATATTTTGTTACATGTATACCTAAGTATTTCGATTTTGGGGTGCTAATGTAAATGGCATTGTAGTTTTAATTTAAAATTCTATTTGTTCATTATTGGTATATAGGAAAGCAATTGACATTTGTATATTAACCTTGTATCCTACAACCTTGCTATAATTGCTCATTAATTTCAGGAGTATCTTTGTAGATTCTTTCAGATTTTTTGAATCAGATGATCATGTAAACAGGGACAGTTTTATGTTTTTCCTCCCACTCTGTATACGTTTTGTTTCCTTTTTTGCCCAACTTAATTAGCAAGGACTTTTAGTACAATGTTGAAAAGTTGAGGTGAGAGGAGACATCCTTGTTTTGTACCTGATCTTAGTGGGAAAGCTTCAAGTGTCTCACCATTAAGTATGATGTTCACTGTAAGATTTTTGTAGATAGTCTTTATCAAGTTGAGAAAGTTCCCCTCTGTCCCTAGTTTGCTGAGGATTTACCATGAATGGGTGTTGAACTTTGTTAAATATTTTTTCTGCATCTATTTAGCATGATCATGTGATTTTTCTTTTTCTGTCTGTTGATGTAATGGATTACATTAAATGATTTTAGAATGATGAATCAACCTTGCATACCTGGGATAAATCCTACTTGGTTATGGTATATAATTATTTTTTAGTTTTTTGGATTGATTTGCTAATATTTTCTTGAGCGTTTTTGCACATATGTTCATGAGAAATATTGGTTTATAATTCCCTTGTACTGTCTTTGTTTGGCTTTTCTATCAGAGGGATGCTTGCCTCATAAAATGAGTTAGGAAGTATTCCCTCTGCTTCTATCCTCTGAAAGAGATTATAGAGAACTGGTATAATTTCTTCCTTAGATGTTCGGTAGAATTCACCAATGATCCCATGGGGCCTGGTGATTTCTGTTTTGGAAGGTAATTAATTATTGATTCAATTTCTTTAATAGATATAGACCTACTGAGATCGTTTATTTCTTCTTGCCTGAGTTTGAGCAGATTCTGCCTATCAAGAAATTGGTCCATTTTATCTAAGTTATTAAATTTGTGGGCATAGAGTTGTTCACAGTATGCCCTTATTATCCTTTTAATTTCTATGGGAACTGTAATGATGTCTTCTCTTTCATTTCTGATATTAGTAATGTGTGTCCGCTTTCTTTTTTTCTTAGGTACCCTGTCTAAAGTCTTATCAATTGTATTGATTTTATCACAGAGTAGATTTTGGTTTTGTTGATTTCTCTATTGATTTTATGTTTTCACTTTCATAACTTTCTGCTCTAATGATTTCTTTTCTTCTGCTTTAGATTTAATTTCGTCTTTTTCTCTAGTTCCATAAAATGGAAACAGATTATTGATTTAAAAAATTTTTTTCTAATATATGCATTCAATGCTATAAATTTCCATCCAAGAACTGCTTTTGCTGAATTCAACAAATTTTCATAAGTTGTATTTTCATTTAGTTCAAAATAGTTTTAAATTTCTCCCAAGGTATGTTCTTTCACCCATATGTTATTTAAAACTGTGTTGTTAACCTTTTGTATTTAGGGATTTTCTATTTATCTTTCCGTTATTTTTTTGAACATCTTAATTGGACTATAATTGCTTCACAATGGTGTGTTAGTTTTTGCTTCATAACAAAGTGAATCAGCTAAACATACACATATATCACCATACCCCTCCCTCTTGCATCTCCCTCGCACCCTCCCTATCCCACCACTCTAGGTGATCACAAAGCACCGAGCTGATCTCCCTGGGCTATGTGGCTGCTTCCCTCTAGCTATTTACTTTACACTGGGTAGTGTATATAAGTACATGCCACTCTCTCACTTTGTCCCAGCTTACACTTCCCCCTCCCCGTGTCCTAAAGTCCATTCTCTACATCTGCGTCTTTATTCCTATCCTGCCCCTAGGGTCGTCAGAACATCTCTTTTTATTTTAGAATCCATATATATGTGTTAGCATATGGTATTTGTTTTTCTCTTTCTGACTTCACTCTGTATGACAGACTTTAGGTCCATCCACCTCACTACAAATAACTCAATTTCCTTTCTTTTTATGGCTAGGTAATATGCCACTGTATATATGTGCCACATCTTCTTTATCCATTCACCTGTCAGTGCACACTTACGTGGCTTCCATGTCCTGGCTATTGTAAATAGAGCTGCAATGAACATTGTGGTATGTGACTCTTTTTGAATTACGGTTTTCTCAGGGTATATGCCCAGTAGTGGGATTGCTGGGTCGTATGGTAGTTCTACTTTTAGTTTTTTAAGGAAGCTCCATACTATTCTCCATACTGGCTTATCAATTTACATTCCCACAAACAGTGAAAGAGGGTTCCCTTTTCTCCACACCCTCTCCAGAATTTATTGTTTGCAGATTTTTTAATGATGGCCATTGTGACTGGTGTGAGGTGATACCTCATTGTAGTTTTGATTTGCATTTCTCTAATGATTAGTGATGTTGAGATCCTTTCATGTGCTTGTTGGCAATCTGTATATCTTCTTTGGAGAAATCTCTATTTAGGTCCTCTGCCCATTTTTGGATGGGGTTGTTTGTTTTTTGGATATTGAGCTGCATGAGCTGCTTGTATATTTTGGAGATTAATCCTTTGTCAGTTGCTTCACTTGCAACTATTTTCTCCCATTCTGAGAGTTGTCTTTTCATCTTGTTGATAGTTTCCTTTGTTGTGCAAAAGCTATTAAGTTTCATTAGGTCCCATTTGTTTATTTTTGTTTTTATTTCCATCTCTCTAGGAGGTGGGTCAAAAAGGATCTTACTGTGATTTATGTCACAGTGTGTTCTGCCTATGTTTTCCTCTAAGAGTTTTACAGTGTCTGGCCTTACATTTAGGTTTTCAATCCATTTTGAGTTTATTTTTGTGTATCGTGTTAGAGAGTGTTCTAATTTCATTCCTTTCCATATAGCTGTCCAGTTCTCCCAGTACCACTTATTGAAGAGGCTGTCTTTTCTCCATTGTATATTGTTGCCTCCTTTATCAAAGATAAGGTGACCATATGTGTGTGGGTTTATCTCTGGGCTTTCTATCCTGTTCCATTGATCTACTTTTCTGTTTTTGTGCCAGTACCATACTGTCTTGATTACTGCAGCTTTGTAGTATAGTCTGAAGTCCAGGAGCCTGATTCCTCCAGCTCCATTTTTCTTTCTCAAGATTGCTTTGGCTCTTCAGGGTCTTTTGTGTTTCCATACAAACTGTGAAATTTTTTGTTCTAGTTCTGTAAAAAACGCCATTGGTATTTTGATAGGGATTGCATTGAATCTGTACATTGCTTTGGGTAGTATAGTCATTTTCACAGTGTTGATTCTTCCAATCCAAGAACATGGTATATCTCTCCCTCTGTTTGTATTATCTTTAATTTCTTTCATCAGTGTCTTAAAGTTTTCTGCCTACAGGTCTTTTTTCTCCTCAGGTAGGTTTATTCCTAAGTATTTTATTCTTTTGTTGCAATGGTAAATGGGAGTGTTTCCTTAATTTCTCTTTCAGATTTTCATCATTAGTGTATAGGAATGCAAGAGATTTCTATGCATTAATTTTGTATCCTGCTACTTTACCAAATTCATTGATTAGCTCTAGTAGTTTTCTGGTAGTATCTTTATGGTTCTCTATGTATAGTACCATGTCATCTGCAAACAGTGAGAGCTTTATTTCTTTTCAGATTTGGATTCCTTTTATTTCTTTTTCTTCTCTGATTGCTGTGGCTAAAACTTCCAAAACTAGGTTGAATAATAGTGGTGAGAGTGGACAACCTTGTCTTGTTCCTGATCTTAGAAGAAGTGCTTTCAGGTTTTCATCATTGAGAATGATGTTGGCTGTTGGTTTGTCATATATGGCCTTTATTATGTTGAGGAAAGTTCCCTCTGTGCCTACTTTCTGGAGGGTTTTTACCATAAATGGGTGTTGAATGTTGTCAAAAGCTTTTTCGGCATTTATTGAGAGGATCATATGGTTTTTATCCTTCAATTTTTTAATATGGTGTATCACATTGATTGATTTGCATATATTGAGGAATCCTTGCATTCCTAGGATAAACCCCGCTTGATCATGGTGTATGATCCTTTTAATGTGCTGTTGGATTCTGTTTGCTAGTATTTTGTTGAGGATTTTTGCATCTATGTTCATCAGTGATAGTGGCCTGTAGTTTTCTTTCTTTGTGACCTCTTTGTCTGGTTTTGGTATCAGGGTGATGGTGGCCTGGTAGAATGAGTTTGGGAGTGTTCCTCCCTCTGCTATGTTTTGGAATACTTTCAGAAGAATAGGTGTTAGCTCTTCTCTAAATGTTTGATAGAATTCGCCTGTGAAGCCATCTGGTCCTGGGCTTTTGTTTGTTGAAAGATTTTTAATCACAGTCTCAATTTCAGTGCTTGTGATTTGTCTGTTTATGTTTTCTATTTCTTCCTGGTTCAGTCTCGGAAGGTTGTGCTTTTGTAAGAATGTGTCCATTTCTACCAGGTTGTCCATTTTATTGGCATATAGCTGCTTGTAGTAATCTCTCATGATCCTTTGTATTCCTGCAGTGTCAGTTGTTACTTCTCCTTTTTAATTTCTAATTCTATTGATTTGAGTCTTCTCCCATTTTTTCTTGATGAGTCCAGCTAATGCTTTATCAATTTTGTTTATCTTCTCAAAATACCAGCTTTTAGTTTTATTGATTTTTGCTATTGTTTCCTTCATTTCTTTTTCATTTATTTCTGATCTGATCTTTATGATTTCCTTCCCTCTGCTAACTTCGGGGGTTTTTTATTCTTCTTTCTCTAATTGATTTAGGTGGAAGATTAGGTTGTTTATTTGAGATGTTCCTAGTTTCCTGAGGTAGTATTGTATTGCTATAAACTTCCCTCTTAGAACTGCTTTTGCTGAATCCCATAGGTTTTGGGTCGTCGTGTTTTCACTGTCATTTGTTTCTAGGTATATTTTGATTTCTCTTTGATTTTTTCAGTGATCTCTTGGTTATTTAGTAGTGTATTGTTTAGCCTCCATGTGTTTGTATTTTTTACAGATTTTTTCCTGTAATTAATATCTAGTCTCATAGCGTTGTGGTCAGAAAAGATACTTGATACGATTTCAATTTTCTTAAATTTACCAAGGCTTGATTTCTGACCCAAGATATGATCTGTCCTGGAGAATGTTCCATGAGCACTTGAAAAGAAAGTGTATTCTGTTCTTTTTGGATGGAATGTCCTAGAAACATCAATTAAGTCGATCTTGTTTAATGTATCATTTAAAGCTTGTGTTTCCTTGTTTATTTCCATTTTGGATGATCTGTCCATTGGTGAAAGTGGGGTGTTAAAGTCCCCTACTATGATTGTGTTACTGTCGATTTATCCTTTTATGGCTGTTAGCATTTGCCTTATGTATTGAGGTGTTCCTGTGTTGGGTGCATAAATACTTACCATTTTTGTATCTTCTTCTTGGATTGATCCCTTGATCATTGTGTAGTGTCCTTCTTTGTCTCTTGTAATAGTCTATATTTTAAAGTCTATTGTGTCTGATATGAGAATTACTACTCCAACTTTCTTTTGGTTTCCATTTGCATGGAATATCTTCTTCCATCCCCTCACTTTCAGTCTGTATGTGTCCTTAGGTCTGAAGTGGGTCTCTTGTAGATAGCGTATATATGGGTCTTGTTTTTCTATCCATTCAGCCAGTGTATGTCTTTTGTTGGAATATTTAATCCATTTACATTTAAGGTAATTATCAATATGTATGTTCCTATTACCATTTTCTTAATTGTTTTGGTTTTGTTATTGTAGGTCTTTTCCTTCTCTTGTGTTTCCTGCCTAAAGAAGTTCCTTTAGCATTTGTTGTAAAGCTGGTTTGGTGGTGCTGAATTCTCTTAGCTTTTGCTTGTCTGTAAAGATTTTAATTTCTCCGGCAAATCTGAATGAGATCCTTGCTGGGTAGAGTAATCTTGGTTTTAGGTTTTTCCCTTTCATCACTTTAAATATGTCTTGACACTCCCTTCTGGCTTGCAGAGCTTCTGCTGAAAGATCAGCTGTTACCTTATAGGGAGTCCCTTGTATCTTATTTGTTATTTTCCCTTGCTGCTTTTAATAATTTTCTTTGTATTTAATTTTTGGTAGTTTGAATAATATGTGTCTTGGCATGTTTCTCCTTGGATTTATCCTGTATGGGCCTCCTAGACTTGATTAACTATTTCCTTTCCCATGTTAGGGAAGTTTTCAACTATAATCTCTTCAAATATTTTCCCAGACCCTTTCTTTTTCTCTTCTTCTTCTGGGACCCCTATAATTTGAATGTTGGTGTGTTTATTGTTGTCCCAGAGGTCTCTGAGACTGTCCTCACTTCTTTTCATTCTTTTTTTCATTTTTCTGCTCTGCAGTAGTTATTTCCACTGTTTTCCGTTTATTTTTTTGTTTGTTTGCGGTACACGGGCCTCTCACTGTTGTGGCCTCCCCTGTTGTGGAGCACAGGCTCTGGACACGCAGGCTCAGCAGCCATGGCTCACGGACCCAGCCACTCCGTGGCCTGTGGGATCTTCCTGGACTGGGGCACGAACCTGTGTCCCCTGCATCGGCAGGCAGACTCCCAACCACTGCGCCACCAGGGAACCCCTATTTCCCCTGTTTTATCTTCCAGGTCACTTATCCATTCTTCTGCCTCAGTTATTCTGCTATTGATTCCTTCTAGAGAATTTTTAATTTCATTTATTGTTTTGTTCATCTGTTTGTTTTCTCTTTAGTTCTTCTAGTTCCTCATTAAACGTTCTTGTATTCTCTCCATTCTGTTTCCAAGATTTTATATCATCTTTACTGTCATTACTCTGAATTCTTTTTCAGGTAGACTGTCTATTTCCTCTTCATTTGTTTGGCCTGCTGGGTTTTTACCTTGCTCCTTCATGTGCTGTGTGTTTCTCTGTCTTCTCATTTTGCTTAACTTACTGTATTTGGGGTCTCCTTTTCGCAGTCTGCAGGTTCATAGTTCCTGTTGTTTTTTGTGTTTACCCCAAGTGGGTGAGGTTTTTTCAGTGGGTTGTGTAGGCTTCCTGGTGGAGGGGACTGGTGCCTGTGTCCTGGTGGATGAGGCTGGATCTTGTCTTTCTGGTGGGCAGGACCACATCCAGTGGTGTGTTTTGGGGTGTCTATGACCTTATTCTTAATTTAGGCAGCCTCTCTGCTAATGGGTCATGTTGTGTTCTTGTCTTGCTAGTTGTTTGGCATAGGGTGTCCTGCATTGTAGCTTGCTGGTCGTTGAGTGGATCTGGGTCTTAACATTGAGATGGAGATCTCTGGGAGAGCTTTTGCTGTTTGATATTACATGGAGCAGGGAGGTCTCTGGTGGACCAGTGTCCTGGACTCGGCTCTCCCACCTCAGAGGCACAGGCCTGACACCCAGCCAGAGCACCAAGACCTTGTCAGCTACACGGCTCAGAAGAAAAGTGAGAAAAAAAAGAAAGAAAAAATAAAATAAAGTTATTAAGATTTAAAAAATTATTTAAAATTAAAAAAATTTTTAAGTAATAAAAAGAAAAAAAAAATGAAGAGAGCAACCAAACCAAAAAACAAATCCACCAATGATAACAAGCGCTAAAAACTATACTAAAAAAAAAAATCAGACAGAACCCTAGGACAAATAGTAAAAGCAAAGCTATACAGACAATATCACACAGAGAAGTATACACATACCCACTCACAAAAAGAGAAAAAGGAAAAATATATATATATATATATATACATATATAAAAGAAAACAAAGGAAGAGAGCAACCAAATCACTAAACAAATCTACCAATGATAATAAACTCTAAATATGAAACTAAGATGAACAAAAACCCAGGAACAAATTAGATGCAGAAAGCAAACCCCAAGTCTACAGCTGCTCCCAAAGTCCCCTGCCTCAATTTTGGGAAGAATCGTTGTCTATTCAGGTATTCCAGAGATGCAGGGTACATCAGGTTGATTGTGAAGATTTAATCTGCTGCTCCTGAGGCTGCTGGGAGAAATTTCCGATTCTCTTCTCTGTTCGCACAGCTCCTGGGTTTCAGCTTTGGATTTGGTCCCGTCTCTGCATGTAAATCGCCTGAGGGCATCTGTTCTTTGCTCAGACAGGACAGGGTTAAAGTAGCAGCTGATTAGGGGGCTCTGGCTCACTCAGGCTGTGGGGAGGGAGGGGTACAGAATTCAGGGCGAGCCTGCTGCAGCAGAGGTCAGAATGACGTTGCAACAGCCTGAGGCGCGCCGTGCGTTCTCCTGGGGAAGTTGTCCCTGGATCACAGGACCCTGGCAGTGGTGGGCTGCACAGGCTCCTGGGAGAGGAGGTGTGGATAGTGACCTGTGCTTGCACACAGGCTTCTTGGTGGCTGCAGCAGCAGCCTTAGCATTTCATGCCTGCCTCTGGGGTCCGCGCTGATAGCCACAGCTCGTGCCCGTCTCTGGAGCTCGTTTAGGCGGTGCTCTGTATCCCCTCTACTCGCGCACCCATAAACAGTGGCCTCTTGCCTCTTAGGCAGTTCCAGACTTTTTCCCGGACTCCCTCCTGGCTAGCTGTGGTGCACTAGCCCCTTTCAGGCTGTGTTCACGCAGACAACCCCAGTCCTCTCCCTGGGGTCTGACCTGTGAAGCCCGAGCCTCAGCTCCCAGCCCCGCCCGCCCCGGCGAGTGAGCAGAGAAGCCTCTCGGGCTGGTGAGTGCCAGTCGGCACCGGTCCTCTGTGCGGGAATCTCTCCGCTCTGCCCTCTGCACCCCTGTTGCTGCGCTCTCCTCTGTGGCTCCGAAGCTTCCCCCCCCCCCCCCGCCCACTCCCTGTCTCTGCCAGTGAGGGGGTTTCCTAGTGTGCGGAAACTTTTCCTCCTTCACAGCTCCCTCCCAGAGGTGCAGGTCCCGTCCCTATTCTTTTGTCTCTGTTTTTTCTTTTTTCTTTTGCCCTGCCCGGGTACGTGGGGAGTTTCTTGCCTCTTGGGAGGTCTGAGGTCTTCTGCCAGCATTCAGTAGGTGTTCTGTAGGAGTTGTTCCACGTGTAGATGTATTTCTGATGTATCTGTGGGGAGGAAGGTGATCTCCACGTCTTACTCCTCTGCCATCTTGAAGGTCTCTCCTCTTTCTGTTATTGATTTCTAGTTTAATTCCATTGTGGTCTGAGAACAGACATTGTATGATTTCTATTCTTTTAAATTTGTTAAGGTGTGTTTTATGGCCCAGAATGTGGTCTATCTTGGCAAACATTCCATGTGAGTTTGAGAAAAGTGTGTATTCTTGTTTTAGAATGTAGTAGTCTATAGATATCCATTATATCCAGTTGATTGATGGTGTTAAGTTCACTATGTCCTTACTAATTTTTTGCTCACTAGATCTGTCCACTTCTGATAGAGGGTATTGACGTCTCCGACCATAATAGTAGATTAAACTCTTTCTCTTTGCAGCTCTATCAGTTTTTGCCTCACAAAGTATGATTCTCTATTGTTAGGTGATACACATTAAGAATTGTTACATCTTCTTGGAGAATTGAGCCCTTTGTCCTTATGCAATGCACGTCTTTAACCCTGATAACTTGTCTTAGCTTGAAGGCTGTTCTGCCTGAAATTAATAAACCTTATGATACTTTATTTTCATCATTGATAGTGTGATATATTTTTCTCTATCTCTTTACCTTTAATCTATATGTGTCTTTATATTTAACGTGAGTTTCTTGTAGACAGCATATGTTAGGGTCTTTTCTTTTTTTTTTTATTCACTCTGATAATCTGTCTTTTCATTGGTGCATTTAGACCACTGACATTCGAAGTGATTATTGATATAGTTGGATTAATATCTTCCATATTTGTTACTGTTTTCTGTTTGATGCCTTGTTTTTTCATCCTATTTGTCTTCCACTCTTTTTCTGCCCTCTGTCCTTACATACTATCTATGTTATTCATTAGAGCCTTTAGCATATTAATCATAGTTGTTTTAAATTCCCAATCTGATAATTCCAACGTCCCTGCTCTGTCCGGATTTGATGCTTGCTTTGTCTCTTCCAACTGTGTTTTTGTCTTTTGGTATGCCTTGTAATCTTTTTGTTGTTGTTGTTAGCCAGGCATGGTGTTCTGGTTAAAAGACCTTTAGTAGGTAAACAGGCCTTTAGTAATGTGATGTTCGGGTGTAAGGAAAGGGGAAGCATTTTGTGATCTTATGATTAGGCTTCAGTCTTTTAGTGAAACCATGCCTCATCACATTTAGTGAATGTGAACCTAACAAGTGTTTTTCAGTTTTTTTCCCTCCTACCTGTCCTTCAGGTGTGGGACAAGAAGGCTAGAGTGAGTTAGAGTTGGGTAATTTCCTTCTCTAGGTCAGTCAGACTCTGATAATATGCCAGCAGGTTAAGCTCTGGTTATCTGGTTTCTCCTGAGGGCAGGCCTTGTTTAGAAGAACAGAGTGCTTTGGTGTATTTCAAATGGTTATTTTTCCCTCCCCCACTGCAGGAAGCAGGAGGGGATTTTTTCTCAGATATTTACTGTGGGAATCTGGTTGAGCTCCTGGAGACAAATCTCACAATACTGTGGCAGCCTCCTGTCTGGATCCCCCTGGAGTTATTAGCTCTCAGATTTGTCCATACTGAGCCACCAGCAATTTATCAATCACAGTCCAGGTTTTCCAACTCTGACACTGGTTTATATAGCATTTTCTGCCCTTGAGTCTCTGGTCTGGTAAGCTGTGACTCCCTGTACTCACCTGTCTGCCTCTCTAATCTTGGGGGCAGCAGTTTTCCACATGTTCTCCCCTCTCTTATGGTTCCCAGGAAAACTGATTTTTCACTCTCTTCAGCTTTTTACTTGTTAGGTTGGAGTGGTGACTTCCAAACTCCTTATATGCAGAACAAGATAAAATTAATATTCTTAAAACATTATTTTCTTCATTTCACTACCCCCCCAAAAAAAATATTACACTGGATTTGTAGTAGCTATGTCATAATTCCTTAGATTGGCATTCAAGTTCCTTCAAAATCTGAAATCAACCTGTCTTTCAAGTGTTATTTCTCATTTCTTCCTACATATGGCAGAGACTTTGGATAGCTTCCTAATATTTTGTCTAAGCACTTTGTCACCTGGTATAATTACTACATCTCCCAGTCACTTCTGTAACTAGATGTGGCCATGAGACTAAATTCTGTCCAGTGAGTTGTTAACAGGAGAGTGGCGTGGGATGTCTATGACAGGTCTTTAAAGAACAGTTATATAAAGAAATTAGATTCCATTGATAAATGTATCCCTTTTGCACTCTTGCGTTTTCTTTTTCTATCCTTCCTTCCTTATTCTGTTCTAGGCATTGTCCTATATGCTAGAGATAGAAGACAGAGCACAATAGTAAAAACACAGTACTCCCATTCAGCTTATATCCTAGTGCTTTTTAGAATTTAATGCAATGACTGGAGCTCCAGCAGTCATATCACATCAGAAAGTAAATTTTAGGATAGAAATCATGTGTGCAGAGGAGAAAAAAAAGAACAGAAATCATGGTCTTTAATGACTTCATGAAACATTAACTTGATCCATAATCCCAACAACATGTGTCACAACTTCTAAACTTCTCTCACCTTAGGCCATAAACTCTTCTGTGTTTAAACCTCTTTGAGTCTCTGAAACTAGTAACCAAAACTCATCCTTCTTGATATTCATTTTTCAAAGAGTATCTCACATACCCTTCTGTAGTCGTTGCATTATTAGTTACCTTTTCATGTGTAAATTTTAGTCCTTCAACTATACTATAAATAACCTAAGAAAAGGTAAAATGTTTATTCATTCTCGTGATTCCTCAGGGTAAAATGTAGTACCTTGTAATAAATATTTAATAAATGAATGAAAGAAGATATATTTTTATTACCTGTTTACAATTATAGTAGGTGAATACTGAAGTAGGAAGATTTTCTCCTGGGTTTCTGCTTATAATCTACATTAGATGATGTCTAGGTAAGACTGTTCTAAGCTAATAGATGTTCTTTCAGTTCATTCAAATAAGATACTAGTGTCTATTTTACAGCAGGAGGAAATAAAGTAAAATAGTTTCTGCCCTCAACGATCTTACAAATCAAAAGAGGAGACTGATATTTAACAAGGAATTACAATAAAGAATTAAAAGTATTATATTAGATGGAGTAGACGGTTTAGTGGAACAGAGAACTGGGAAACCATATTGTGTCGGGTGAGAAAAGAGCTCCTTGAAGATGTGATGTTTAACTTGAAATCCAATAGTGAGTATTCTTAGTATTTTGATTCAAATCTGATGTGCAGTAATACCAGATGCAACACAGTTCATATGGCTACAGAAATCCAAGAAATACAAGAATGTCTTTGGGCAAAGTTTATGCTGAGAAAAAGAGCAAAAGAAAGAAAGAAGGAAGGAAAGAGAGAGAGAGACGAAGGGAGGTAGGAAGGAAGGGAGGAAGGAAGGAAGGAAGGAAATATCACTAAGGGATATATGAGAGATTCAATTGGAAGTATTTTAGATGAAGAAGGAGGAGAAAGAGGAGGTGGGAGAGGAGAAAAGAAGAGGAGGAAGAGAAAGATAGGAGAAACAGGAGGAGGAGACGGGCAGAAGGAGGAGGAAGAAAAGGAGAAGAAAGGAGAAAGAGTAGAAGGAGGAGACATCTCAAAGATAGCCTTGATACAAATCAATCTGAGAACAAAGTCCTAACGTGACAGCCTTTAATCTCTTTCAGATCTTTGACCGTCTAGATGTGTTTATTCACAAAAATATGTTTTTTGTAGGATTAAGAAGCCTACATTTTTAAAAAGCTTTATAAGGGATAGTTGATATAGTTGACATAAATACAATAACTTAGACACTTGTAGGTATACAATTTGACGAGTTTTAACCTGTATAATCATCCATGAAGCCATCAACACAACTAAGTTAATGACCATATAAACCCCCCAAAAGTCTTAGTGTCCCACTGTAATACTTTACCCCTGCCTTTCCCTACATCCCTCACCCTTGTCGCCAGGCAACAAACAATCTGCTTTCTATAGATTCATTTGCATTTTCCAGAATTTTATATAAACAGAATCATACAGTACATACTACTATATGTTTTTCGCTTGAAAAAATTATTCTGAATTGCTATTCAAGTTGTTACAGGTATCAGTAGTTCATTCCTTTTTATTGCTGAGCAGTAGTCAATTGCATGGATATACTATGATGTGTTTATGCATTCACCTTTGAAGGGTTCTTCAGTTGTTTCCAGTTTAAGACTATTAAAAATAAAGCTGCTATGACCATTCTTGTACAAGTATTTGTATAGATATAAGCTTTCATTTCTCTTGGGTTAAATACCTAGGAATGGAATGACTAGATGATATAATAGGTATATGTTTGATATTTTTAAGAAACTGACAAACTCTTTTGCAAAGTGGTTGTACTGTTTCACATTCCCACCAGCAGTATATGTGAGTTCCACTTCTTCCACACTCTCCCTAACATCTGATCAATCTTTTAAATTTTAAACATGCTAATAGATGTCTACTGATATCTCTTTGTGGTTTTAGTCTCCATTTTCCCAATGGCTAATGATATTGAGCATATTTTCATGTGTTTCTTTGGTGACGGGTCTTTTCAAATCTTTTGACTGTTTCTATTGAGTTTTTTTTTCTGATGACTGAGTTTTGAGAGTTCTTTATATATTCCAGATAAAAGTTGCTTATCAGATATGTGATTCTTGGTAGGGTATATTTAAACAAATATTTGCCTGCCTCAAGTGGAAAGAGAAATATTTAGAATATTTTATATTTATTTAAAATAATACAGAATAGAGGAAAAAACAATAAATTCGGAAGTGTTTATTAGAAATAATATATAAATATAAATTTATATATACATACATATATGTATTTGTGTATATGTGTATACAAAGAAACCAAAAGAAAAGTCATTGAGCCAGTAAATTATGTCTACCATTGGAATAAAAAACACATGAAGAAAGAAGTGAGAAGTTGCTGCAGTAAAAGCTGTCTCATCCCCTTGCTTGATCCGGCCTTTCTCTCCTCTTATTCCTATGACTGATCGTGGGTAGTGGCCTACAGTTTACATCATTAGTTATTAATGACTTGGTTAAAATTTCCTGTTGTTCAATCCACACAGCCTTCTAAAGATCCATTTTAAGCTCCTATTAAAGACTACGCAGGAAAAAGGTTTACTATTTATGGAACAACCTTGAGCATATTTTCTGGCCGGCATCTTCAGAGGCAAGAGTTGCATCAGCTGCAGTTCTAAGTTTCAGTGCTTAATCTTACTTACTAGTCTAGACGATAACTCTTCAACAAGCAATTGATAAGCCTGATTTGGTGATGGCTAATCTAATCATTTAATGGGAAAACAGGAAAAATGACTGAGATAGTAGTTTGTTCCCTCCCTAGGGGACAAAACAATATCAATAACATAGTTACCAAAGGGCAATATATTAATTCAGATAGTTTTATAAATCATTTCCTTCCTAAGATAAAAATTAAAGGGTCAATAAACATTTTTATTAGAAAAGAAATTCAATTTGCTACCATACTGTACAGCACACTAAGAAGATCAGTAAAATTACATGTCTGTATAATGGGATTTAAAATTTCATAAATTTATCTGAGGAAAATGTGGGCATTGACTAATTAGTCTAGGGTTCCCATTATTAAAATTAAAATGTTCCAGATCTGAAGTTCATGATATTCTGATTCTAGTTTACATTCCACTTTGCATATTTATGCAAAATAATGGGCATATATCAAAAAACAAATGAAAGAGACATAGACCATTTTACAGTGCTGTTTACTCCTTCCACATAAGTTACTGCTGGTGTTTGGAGTGTATATTTCTACCTGGCATTTCACTAGCCTAGATTCTGTTTTGTAGTCCTCTTTTTAGTTTTGACTATGTAAACCAAAGAAAAATTGATCTACCTCCTGAAGTATGTCTATTTTCTTTTCATTAAAATCTTGTTATCAAAACCTTTTACAATGTCTCTCTAATATTATCATCAGACCAAGTAGATAAGTAGACAAACCAGAAAATATACCAAATGCAGGCTTCTGAAGAATAATACCCATAAAAAACCTGAAATTGCATTCTTAAAGAAAACTGAACAATAGTAATAAATCATAACTACAATAGCACATTCAGTCACTTCCCAATAAGTTTACTTTTCAGAAAAGAGTAATATTTAATTTCACAAAAACACATTTAACATGTTTTTTGTTTTGTTGTTTGAATTAAATAATTTTGTCTCCACTTTGATATCAGAAGTACCATATGTAAAAGCTGGAAGCAAACTTAGAAATAGTTAATCTAGCTATTGAATCCAGAAAGCCAGCATATGGAGTTCAAACAAGAAATTAAAACCTACAGAAGCTAAAGAATATTGTTCAATATTGCAAAATCTTATTTCCTACCTTGGAAAAACTAAAGTGAATATGAATCAGTTTTGAAAGGTAGTACATTTGACTTTAGGCCCAAGCTCTTGTCCTCACCTTTATAAATGAGAGTTCTATGCAAAAAATATCTTTGATTACTTTAATAATTAAGCCTTTCTGTATTGTGGCCCAAGAATAACTGATCTCATACTGAAAGTTATTTTATAGGAATCAGTGTGCTCTAGAAAGAGGTCAGTGTGCTGCCCTTCTTCAACAAAACTATCCTTTTATCTAGCAATTATCTTTGAAGTTAAAAATTGTTACGCATACCTATTTGTGGTATGTATATCCACACATCATAGTCTTACCCTAATACAAAAGTTTTACAAGCGTGTTTTATTAAGGTAAGAAGAGCAAGTTTGCTGTTTATGGTAACACTCTGTAAATAGGCCATAAATATTTGCTGAAAGAATGACTCATTAAGAAAAAAATTCAAGGAACAAGATGAAAATCTAAATTAACCTTTAAGTTATTTGTGCCAGCAACAAGTAAGCACGTACTAGAAATAAGTTTGAATGTACTTTGAAGGCCTAGTCATTGGGTAATACAGAGTGACTTGAGAGAGTGAATATCATCAAACTAAGGTCAGCTTTGAAATAGGAGAGTGTGGGAACAGTGACATGGCACCTGGGACACTGGGTTTCTGGCAAAGGTGTTGGGGGAGTTCGCCCTTGAGTGATCAACTCTTGGCCTACAATGGCTACTCCAAACATCTATAGCTTTCTTATACCACACATCCCTTGCCCTGTCTGCCCAAGAAAATGTATTCATAAACCAATTTTGTTACGCCGATTTCATCATATACATACATAAAAATAGATAACTTACTATATTAAAAGTTGTCCAAATTCATTTAGGCTTTGGCTATAAGTAAGAACTATTTATCTCTATGTTTTGGGTAAGAAAGAACATTCATTTATGGCAAGCCTACTCACTTGGGCCCCAAACCTCTTCCTTCATTTCTGGAAAAAACTGTATTCCTTGTGCTTACTGAACATGAACCTGGAGCTCCCTGGGTTCTGCTTGCAGAATTGCACTGTACTCTCTTTTCCTTTCTCTGACACTATTCTTCAGATTTCCAAAGGTACCTATACTCAGACAGCTTCTTCATGTTATTAACTGCTTTATCTCATGGATATCCTCATAATTTCCATAAAAGCAGCCAATTACTTTTCCCCAAAATCTTCCTTTCCAGCCTCACTAGTCTTCTTAATTGACCTGAGTCTCACATGGCATTTGTCATTGTTATTACTAGGCAAACCGAATTGTAAATGTTTATGTACTCTGTCTATAAAATGTTTGCACATTGGTTTGAACCTAGCCAAATGTGGTTTACTCCCAAAGCTCACAAAATTCAAGGGGTGGCTTTTTTTAAAACTAAATTGCGCCTCTCTGAAGTTCAGACTCTAACCTAACACAGCAGTTCTCCAACTGTAGTCTAGGGACACTTGGCTATCTCTGAGAATTTTAGGGTATCTGCAAGATCAAAATCATGCATAGGTAAAAGATCTATTCAGAGTTCTAGATAGACCAATGGATTTTATGTTGCAAAGTAAGAAATGTTTATTCAAATGGTTTCAAATTCCACATTACAACTAACCTTTAAGGCACTACTGCTTGTTGAGTTTTTTAAACAGATTTATTCACAGATATACTTCACATACTATATATATAATTCAAATATTTAATGGGTACAATTCAATGGCTTTTAGTATATTAACAAATATGGGAAACCATCTCTTTAGTAAATTTTAGAATGCTTTCAGTCACAAGAAGAAATCTCACATCTTTCAGCTATTATCCCCCTATTGTTCCGTTCACCCCAGCCCTAAACAACCACTAATGTGATTTCTGTCTCAATAGATTTACCTATTGTGGACATTTCATATAAATGGAACCATACAAAATGTGACCTTTTGTATATGGCTTTTTGTTCACTTAGAACAACGTTTTCAAGGTTACTCCACGTTGTAGCATGTATTAGTACCTCATTCCCTTTTATGGTCAAATAATATTGCATTGTATGGATATGCCACATTTTGCTTATACATTCATACATTGATGGACATTTGGGTTGTTTCTTACCTTATAGCTATTATGAATAATGCTGCTATAAACGTTCATATACAAGTTTTTGTGCAGACATGTTTTCTTTTCTCTTGGTCATATCACTAGGAGTGGAACTGCTGGATCATGTGGTAACTCTATGCTTAATTATTTGAGCAATTGCCAGACTGTTTTTCAAAGTGGCTGTATCATTTTAGATTTCCACAAGCAAGATATGAGGGTTCCAATTTCTCTACATTTTGTCAACACTTGTCATTATGTGTCGTTCGGATTACAGCTAGTGGATGTGAAGTAGTATCTCATTGTGATTTTGATTTGCATTTCCCTGATGACTAATAATGTCAAGAATCTCTTCATGTGTTTATAGGCTATTTCTGTTTCTTATTTGGAGACATGTCTGCTCAAATCTTTTGCCCATTTTTTAACTTGAGTCAGTTTACCTTTTATTATTTAGTTGTAAGAGTTCTTTATATATTCTGAATACAAGGCCGTATCAGATATATGATTTGCAAAAATTTCTTCCATTCTGTGGGTTGCCTTTTCACTTTTTTGATAGTGTCCTTTGAAGCACAAATTTTTAAAATTTTGATGAAATCCTATTTTTTGCAGTTTTTCTTGTGTTACTCATATTTTGATGTCATATATTCATGGCAAACCCAAAGCCATGAAGATTTACCCCTATTTTTTTCCTAAGAGAGTTTTATAGTTTAGTGCTTCCATTTAGGTCTTTGATACATTTTGAGTTAATTTTCTGTATATGGTATGACAAGTCTAATCTCTTTTTTTTTTTTTTTTTTTGCATGTGGCTATCCACTTGTCTCAGCACCATTTGTTGAAAAGGTTCTTTCTCTCACTGAATGATCTTGGCCCTCTTGTTAAATGTCAGTTGACCATAGACACATGGGTTTATTTCTGGATTGTTCATTCTGATCCATTGATTTCTATGTCTATCGCATGCCAGTATCACTCTTTCTTCATTACTGGTGCTTTGTAGTTAAGTATTGAACTCAGGAAGTGTCAGTCTTCCAACTTTGTTTTCAAGATTGTTTTGGCTAGTTTGGGTTGCTTGCAAATCCAAGTGAATTTTAGAATCAGGTTGTCAATTTTAACAAAGAAACTAGCTGTGATTCCTATAGGAATTGAGTGGAATCTGTAGATCAATTCGGGAAGCATTGCCATCTTAAAAATGTTAAGTCCTCCAATTCACTTCTTATTTGTGTGTGTGTGTGTGTGTGTGTGTGTGTGTGTAGTTGCTTTACAATGTTGCGTTAGTTTCTGCTATACAGCTAAGTGAATCAACTATGTGTATACATACGTCCCCTTTTTTTTGGATATCCTTCCTATTTAGGTCACAATAGAGCACTGAGTAGAGTTCCCTGTGCTATACAATAGGTTCTCATTAGTTATCTATTTTATACAGAGTAGTGTATATATGTCAATCCCAATCTCCCAGTTCATCCCACCTCCCCTTCCCCCCTTGTTGTCCATACATTTGTTCTCTATATCTTTGTCTCTATTTCTGCTTTGCAAATAGATATATCTGTACCATTTTTCTAGATTCCACATATATGCGTTAATATCCAATAATTTTTTTCTCTTTCTGACTTCACTCTGTATGACGGTCTCTAGGTTCATCCACGTCTCTGCAAATGACACAATTTCATTTCTTTTTATGGCTGAGTAATATTCCATTGTATATATGCACCACATCTTCTTTATCCATTCCTCTGTTGATGGACATTTAGGTTGCTTCCTTGTCCTGGCTATTGTAAATAGTGCTGCAATGAACATTGGGGTGCATGTATCTTTTGGAATTATGGTTTTCTCCTGGTATATGCCCAGGAGTGGGATTGCTGTGTCATATGGTAGTTTCTTAAGGAACCCCCATACTGTTCTCCATAGTGGCTGTATCAATTTACATTCCCACCAGCAGTGTAGAAGGATTCCCTTTTCTCCACACCCTCTCCAGCATTTACTATTTATAGACTTTTTGATGATGGCCATTCTGACTGGTGTGAGGTGATACCTCCTTGTAGTTTTGATTTGCATTTCTCTAATAATTAGCGATGTTGAGCATCTTTTCATGTGCCTCTTGGCCATCTGTATATCTTCTTTGGAGAAATGTCTATTGAAGTCTTCTGTCCATTTTTTGATTGGGTTGTTCATTTTTTTGATATTGAGCTGCATGAGCTCTTTGTATATTTTGGAGATTAATCCCGGGACCATTGCTTCATTTGCAAATATTTTCTCCCATTCTAAGGGTCGCCCATTCACTTCTTGAGATTTTGATATAGTCCCAAAAAAGAATATCCACAATTATCTGGGATAATTGTGAAAAGACTCCTCCCTTTTCCAAATATTTATCTTGTGAGGCTAAATTTTCTCCATTATTTCAGCTAAAATAAAGTAGTGATTGTAGAAACATATATGAGAATCCAGCTGTATTCTGTTAAGCTAGACATTAAGGAGATTTGCAAAAATGTAAAACTTACCCTGCTATTTTTTTTGTTTGGGGAAATATAATTATTTTTCACAAAATATTATTTATGTAATATTAAATGGGTTTCCAATAGATTAATAATTTTTTTTTTAATTCCTAGCTTCAATTCCAGTATGGTAAATATCAAAGATATATAACCCATGTAACCAATAAAGGGATCCTGAGACCAAAATGTGAACTGTTGGTCTAATACATGATGCCCTTCATTGATGGGTCTGGTCGACTTTTCTGTCCATATTCTCCAACACTGATCATCACACAACATTCTTTTCACATTGATCATAAAATATTACTTGCAGTTTTTTCAATGTTGCAAGCTCTTCCAAACCTCTGAGGCTTCTCAACTCTTGATGCTTCTACCTGGAACAAATGCCCCATTGCTTTCCTCCCTCTTCTTGATATGCCAAAACTCCTTTAAAACTTGACTCAAGTCCCAAATGTTCTAGATCTGACCTCTTTCCATGTGACCACTCTGCTCTGTTCTTTTGACTTTTCTTATTTTTTTCTTCTCTCTCTCTAAATATTGTAAACTCCCTGGAGTAGGAAACTCCATTGTATTCATTTCTATACACGTTGTTAGCACATAATAAGTGATCAATTAATATTTGCTAACAAATATATAATCCTACAATACCACAGAAAAATTGTCAAACCTATTAGAAAATAACCCCACACTCTATGTATTGTTGAATATTTTATTTCCTAAAAAGAATAAACACTTTTAAGTATAATTATTTAGAAGTTTTAGAAATACATTTTTCCAAATAAAAAGTACTACATGGAAAATTTATTAGGGGATTTTCCAATTCATGAAATATAATCCTCTGATGTTCTGTTACCTTTGCGGTTTTCAGACCCATTATCATTCACATATAGATGCTAATGGCTTAGATAAATATAGGATAGCTTAACTAAAATAAACTATTTTCCTGAAAAATAGGATTATAAAAGTACCTTAATTAATTTAATGGGTACTGAATCATTTACTTAGGATATGGGGATATAGTGGACTGATAGCCACCTCCCCTTTAACTAAACATATATGAATATTTTGTTATGATTTCCCTGAAAAATCAGTATATTTCTTTTTTTTTTTTTTTTGCGGTACGCGGACCTCTCACTGTTGTGGCCTCTCCCGTTGCGGAGCACAGGCTCCGGACGCGCAGGCTCAGCGGGCGTGGCTCACGGGCCCAGCCGCTCCGCAGCATGTGGGATCTTCCCGGACCGGGGCACGAACCCGTGTTCCCTGCATCGGCAGGCGGACTCTCAACCACTGCGCCACCAGGGAAGCCCAGTATATTTCTTTATAGTAATAAATCTTCCTTTTCACATAAAGCTTTTCAATTCCCCAATATCCAGTTACAATAAAACTCTAAATTAGCTATATGGCTACATTGTATTTTGTGAATAAGTTCAATGAAATCAAATAAATACCAAAGATACTATTTTAATATGATTATATAGATTCAAATATCTTAGATTTGGATCTATGATTGCAAAACCACAGTAGGTAGTGATGTATATTACACTGTAATTAGTTTGTGACATGGGTGTTATCTCTCTCTTTAGCATAATAATGAGACTTGATGTATTTCTCTTTTTATAAATTCCTGAGAAGTCACTAGGTAGAGTACAGTTTGCATTTTGATGGTAAGGAGATAGCTTCAGAAAATAGGCTTTGGAAAGTCCGTCTTCTGAAGGTCTCATCATCATGTAATGGGGAGACAGGGAGGAGTAAAGCATTTTGATATGGTTAAAAATTGATATCATGTTTTCAGAAAATAGTAGAAAATGCACATGTGATTATGAGCCCTAGGAAAGGGAATATTAACAGTAATGAAAACCAGAAGGACTCTCATATTAAAATGGAGGAATGAATAGGAGATCATACTTCACAAAAAAGAGTAAAAAGAGGGAGAAATCTCAAAGTAAAACAAATAACATGAGATAATATAATAGGAATAAAATCGTAAAGAATTCACACTAAAATATAAAAGGGATGAATTATCTCCCTGAAATACATAGATTGTCATTTTGGATTATCAAACAGTAAACGTGCTTAAAGCAATTGATATATAATGGTTGAAAATACTGGGATGGGCCAAGAGATACTCTGTAATTTCAAACAAAAAGAAAGCAGGAGTGGTAATATTAATGTCAGAAAAGGTAGAATATTAACTTAAAAGAAAAAATAAGAATAAATTGCAGCATATAATAAAGAAATAGTTTGAAGTAAGTTTCATAAATATATTCACCAAACAACATATCAGCTAAATATAAATTATTCAAAATTTATCTAAGCAGTGGAAGAGCTAAAATTCATAGAGGAGATCGAAAAGATAATTAAAGATCTACCATTTTAAAACAAAGCTGGATCAAAGGGGGTCAAAAGTTACAAACTTCCAGTTATAAAATAAGTAAGTCCTGGGGATGTAATGTACAACATGGCAACTATAGTTAATAAACTATATTGTATATTTGAAAGATGTTAAGCAAGTAGATCTTAAAAATCCTCATCCCAAGAAAAAAAAATTTTGTAGTTATATATGGTGACAGATGTTAACTAGACTTATTGTGATGATCATTTCAGAATACGCACAAGTATCGAATTATTGTGTTGTACACCTGAAACTAATACAATGTTATAGGTCAATTATACCTCAATAAAATAATTAATAATAATAATAAAAGCTGGACCAGCTGTATTCAAAGCTAAGTGAAATATAACTTCTAACAAAAATGTAATTGCAATACCGTTTAAATCAGCCAGATCTTTTAATGAATGGAATGATTGCTAATTTAACTTTATTATAATATCTTAAGAGAAGAGCAATACAAACAGGAAAACCTATGGACTAACTTGACTTTTGACTATAGGTGCAAACATTCTAAATTAAATTTTAGTAAATGTAGGGGGAAAATATTCCATTCACAGTAATGACAAAAAGTATGATAATTCATTTCACCTAGGTTGCCAATGACGCACCTGATTTTGGAGATAATAAAATGTGAAAGTAACATTCATGGCATCCTAGAATCAAAGAAATATGATATAAAATGCCTAGAAATAAAGCTTTAGAAAAACATAAATCTTAAATTTTTAGAAAAACCTATAAAATCTCACTGAATACTCAAACACATCCTTAGTTCTATTTACAACAGATTTTATATTTAAAGTTCCCCAATAGATTCCCACATACAGCCAAATTGGAGAACTGTTGGCTTTAAAGGCAGAAATGAAGGGGGTGGGAGGGGATATAGTCAGCTTCTTCTTTATATATTTTTATGTTGAAATATGTCACTTACTAAAATCATTATTATATTGAATTTGAAATCGAATTTTCTTGTTATTTTCAATATTATATAAAAAGATCAAAACTGGGGTGTATTAGTAATATTGGATCCATAATTGGACACTTAAAATAACAGATAAAGGGAAAAAGCAACAAGACAAATGAAGAATGAAGGTTTAGAGAGGAAAATAGGCTTCTGAGTCTCAGTTCTCACCCACAGAAAGGGCTTCTTCCTTCTATACATTTCTTAATCTTCATGTTAATGAAGAACAATGGTTACTCCAACTTTTCATTTTTAAAAATTGAAAATATAAGAATGGGGTTGCCCAGAGTTTAGGTCCTAACTCTCCATTGATTGGGATAAAATATGAATTATAAGACCCCTCTTCAAAAGAGTAAATTAAGGAAATTATGTTAAAAACTTGGAGGAAAAGGATTCCAGAGGAATAAAGAAGAGAAAGAGAGAAACTTGAGAAAGATGCAATAAAAGAAAACGTACTGTGTTTTGTCCTTTAATAATTTTCAGCTTTTAGACTATCAACTTCATAAAGAAGTAATTCTTAAAAGCAAGCTTGGCATTATACTTAAGCAGAATAGAGAATAGTGAGTAGTCTACATGAAATTAGTTTGGGGGTGCTAGGAGATATCCCCTAAAACATTTCCTTCATATACTTCATAATGTCTGAAATGTTTCTAACAGGAAAAAAAACACTCTTCATTTCATAATTAATTAGAGGCACACCCCTTGGGAAAATTCAGTATTGAGTATAATTCATACAAGTTATAATAAAATAATATCAGATCTTCTGGTAATTATAGGGAGATGAAAAAGATATATTGTGTGGTGGAGGGGTTTCTGTGATGAAGAATGAACAGAGGGATCACAGCAGAGCCTAATAAGTCCACAGAAACCTCATGACTTGTCCAGGGTAGGCCCTATCCAAAAATCCTCAAGTTCTACAAGATGCCAAGTGCTACCAAGAAATTAGTCCACAAGAAATAAGTTTCTCTTTTCATTCTCTCACGCTTGATTGGAGTGTTTGAAAAGAATAGAGCAAATGGCAGGGTGAGTAATAAGAATAATGTGTACTTCACAATATTCTCTGACTCATAGAACTCACTCCTTGGTGTCTCGCCACAGAACACACACAGCTACCTTAGCAGAGAGCTGAAAAACCACCCAGGACATAGGAAAGGCAAGTCTGTCAGGTTCCTTGTTGCCAGTAATTTTGTATCCAGACCCTCACTAGAGACAGCAGCGGGTGATAATTTTATCACTGGCTTTCAGGAGGGATCCTGCTGGGACAGGAAAACAAAATAAGCTCTTCGCCTAGTGACAATAACTTGGCAGAACCTTGCTGGCTGAGATATAGGAAGTATGCTTTAAAGCTGTGTTTGTCAATCTTTTTTATTATTACCTTTTTAGCCATTTTTCCTCTAACCTCTTCCCATGAAATTTTAATACCACAGATATACTGTATATTTAATGATGTACGGTATGCATGTCTCTGATTTACACACAAAAAGTAAGATATTTTTCCTCCCCCAAGAACCATTGAAGGAGATATTGCTCCCATTGAGAATGTTTGTTTTATTTAGTTATTTTTTTAAATTTATTTATTCTTATTTTTTGGTTGCATTGGATCTTTGTTGCTGCACGTGGGCTTTCTCTAGCTGCAGCGAGCGGGGGTTAACTCTTCGCTGCGGTGCGTGGGCTTCTCATTGCGGTGGCTTCTCTTGTTGCGGAGCACGGGCTCTAGGCGCGTGGGTTTCAGTAGTTGTGGCGCGCAGGCTTAGTTGCTCCACAGCATGTGGGATCTTCCCGGACCAGGGCTCGAACCCACGTCCCCTGCATTGGCAGGTGGATTCTTAACCACTGCACCACCAGGGAAGCCCTGAGAATGTTTGTTTTAAAGTAATATCATTGAATGTTATTATTACATGCGGCAGCTTATATTCTCTTTTTCCTAATTTGTGAAACTAGAATAGGCCATTAAAATTTGTTTTCATCCTTAAGAAAAAGACTCAACACCATGTTTAGGAAACTACTGTAGCGAAATCATTTAGATTAAGCAATTAAGGAGAATGAGTCAGTTGGAGTTTTTCTGGCATGAAGTCAATTGCTGGGATGCTTTCACATCTTTCCCACTGCTAGAATTTGAAAGAAAATGTCTTATGCCTTTAGAAATCATCTACATATAATTAGTAAGTCATTTGTATTGCAAATACTCCATACTCTCATATAGTTGTTTAGAACAAAGAGTTGGGATTTTACAGAATCAAAGTAAACCAAAGAGGCAATTCTGCCTCCAGGATGGGATCACATGACATTTGCATGTTTAACCAAATTTACTTAAACGTTCTCCATAGTTAGATTTATTCTACTACACATTTTGAAAATAATATCAAGAAAAATACCGTATATGTCTTCTTATTTGAGCACACACACACACAAATGCTCCCTCCTCTCTTAGTAAATTATTTTATTCTTCTCTGAACTAACAGCTCTGCCTTCAGTGCCATGTAATGCGCTATGCCCTTTACAAGGTAGAGGAACAAGTTTTTATCCAGTTTTACTTGGGAAGGGAAGAAGTAAGAACGTTGCACCTTCTGTCCAGCACTGCTCACTTTATTTATGAGTGTCTCCCACCTGCTGCAAGGTGAAAGCACACAGCTTTATGCCTTCACCATGTATTCTCTCAGGGTTTTGAAGGCACTAGGAATAAGCTGGGTGAGCAGCACGCATACCAATAGAAAAAAAAAAAAAAAGAAAGAAAGCTAAAGTTCCATTAGCTGAAACTTTAAAGAAAAGAAATATAAAATGCAAATGAATGATTTCATCAATTTTCAAACTGTCATCTACTGATAGAATCAAAGCAAGTACTCAAAAATGTATGATGGAGCTCGGGGTTCAGGCAAACATGGTTGGAATTCCAGCCCCACCACTCACTATGTGACCTTGTAAAAGTTTGCTTTATTTTCCTAGGCTCTGAGGATAATCCTATACAACTGGGTTAATAATAGTCCTAACCTTGAGGGTGGTTATGAGGATTGCAGAGCAGAAGTGCCAGGAAAATGTCCAACGCACTGCAAGCATTCAAAAAGTGCTTGTTGTTGATAACAATATTACCCTCTTTTTCTTGCCTATTCTTTAATTATCCCCAATATTGCCTTGTACATAAGTACAGAGTAAATACATGAATCAATGAATATAATTAAGATACAACTATATATAACACCTAAGAATGGATATACCTAAGTTACATATTTTCTTCCTTCTTCCTATGATTTTGGTCGTTAAAGACAAAGAGTCATGACTGTCACTATATCTAGAAATAGAGGGATTAGATTTCATAATTTTTCCTTTGACTGCAGATTGACTATTCTATATATATTCTATATATATGGTGCTGAAAATCTCAGTTTAGTGGTGATTATCAAGAGTGAAAATTGTCTAAAGCTCAGATGCCAATTCATGTGTTCAATATGTAACATTAAAATCTTGAGATGGGAGTAGAAAAAATTAGCAATAATATATATTTCTATTATGACATTCTACAGTTTTAATTTTTATGAATCTCGTCATCCAGGAAACTGATAAATTAATTGGTTAGTTTTATGTCTCCCTGAAAATAGACTAGAGGATCTAAAATGATATTTCTCAAACAATAATGGACAGATGAACTACTAGGGGATATTGTTAAAATGTAGATCCTAATTTAGTACATCTGGTCTAAGGCCCGAGATTCTGCAAGCATGTACGCAATGCTGATACTGATGTATGCAAACCACAGTTTGAAGATCTAGCATCTTAATATACTCCACACTGCTTGAGGTAAGGGATAAATAAAATTGTTTTGAGTCACTCAACAGAGATAAGTTATAATTTTTTTAAAAACATAATTTTATCATCCATTTGCTTCACAGGGCAAATTTTAAGCTCTTTCCATAACTATCAATAACTGTAAAAATAAAAACTGATGATACACAAGTGAAGATTATAACAGATAAGTAAAGACAAGTGACAACTAACTGTGACTGGCAGACTTTATTTAGCTTTCACTAACAAGCCTGGCAAAAACCAAGAAGAAAGAGACTACTCAAATGTCAGTTTTTACGGAAAAAAATAAGAAAAACAGGGAGGGGTTGAATATATAAAATCATGATTAATATTAGAAGGCAAATAAAAAAGTGAGAAAATATTTGCATTGTATTTGATGGACAGTAGGTCAGTCTTCCTAACTTATAAAGAGGTCTCAGATATAAAGAGTTCTTAGGTAAAGAGGTCTAGTTTAAAAATGGGCAAATGATTTGAAGTGGCCACCCAGAGAAGAATAAGTTTATATATATTTCAAAAATATAACCATAGTAGTAAACTAAGAATTGCAAATTTAAAATACGATGCTATTTTTCAACTGTTGAATTGTGAGACTAAAAATTTTCATTCCGAATTTTATCAGAGATACAGTGAAATGGATACTCTTATACAATGTACTCTCATAATGTTTTAAAAATCACTTAGAAATCTGTATCAAGGACCTTAAAATAGTCATACACTAGATGTCCACTCAGGAACATAGAAGATTTGCCATTCAGAAGTAGAGGCTTTCTCTCCTTAGTCCTGCCTAGATATAAAGAGACTAATTCCTAGCCTTGGTATTTGATGTATTCTTCTGTGGTCATGCTCTATTTGATTTTACTGAAAGCAAAATAACATCCCAAACACTAGTGTCCTGATGAGGGTCACAGGATCAGATGATTCACATGCCCTGGTTCATATCCTCTCAGTCCAACTTGTTGCTCTGGCCATTGCTACAGCAACCAGCTACGTGCAGACGTAACCCAACAACACCTTACCTTCTCTCCACTCTGTCTTCTCTTCTGACCCAGGGTTTCTCTGCCACCACTATGTGGGACACCTGCATGAACCCATTCAGTCTTTCTGATGCCTGTGTGAGCATGGATACATCAGGGAGTTAACCTCCATGGGATAACCCTAGGTTAATGCAAAACAAAGTACAAAATTTCCATTGAAACTGCTGATCTACCCACTCTAACTGTAGAATTCCTGAACTGCCAGCAGCAGAAACCAATGCCAAGCCTTGCACCACTAGGACCCAGCCTTTCACTTTATGGCAGGTTGATTACATTGGGCCGCTTTACCCTGGAAGGGCAGCAATTTTCTCTTCTCAGACTTGAAATTATCTCTGGATACAAGTTTGCCTTTTCTGCCTTGTGCCTCTGCCAGGAGCACAGCTCAAAAGCTTATACCTGATTAAGTTACATAGAATCTTCCATAATATAACCTCAGACCGAGGGGCCATTCTAAGAGAGAAGGTATGACCCTGAGTGCCTGACTCCGGAATTCACTCTCTGATCCTACCATACAGGGTGCCATCTTGGAAGCAGCTAGCATAATAGATTTTTGAAGCACCTGTTAAAATGTGTAAAGCATCATCTTTGGGTATCTGCTAAGATGAGACATATGCATTGAACTAATGCCTGATATGCAACGCTATGGCCCCAATCTCTAGACTTACCTGGGACCATGAAATGAGGGGTAGAAGCAGAATTGGCCCACTGCATCACTCCTTACAGTGACCATTTTGCAGAATTTCTACTTCCTGACCCTACAAATTTAGGTTCTGCTGGATTAGAGGACATGAAGCCAAATGGGACTGGGGAAGGGAAGCAACAAGGGGAAGCTTCTTCCTGTGTACACTGTAAGGGTTCCATTAAAGCAGAAGCTGGTCAATGTTCCCTCATACCAGTGGAACAGTAGGCCAGGAAAAGAATTGCCGTATCGTCGGACATGATCCCAAATACCATAAGGAGTGGTTGCTGCAATACAATGTGGGAAGACAGAACTGTATCTAGAACCTAGGCGTTCACTGGAGCATCTCTTGGCATTTTCATGCCTGCTGATGAGTCTAATAGGCAATTGCAATAAACCCAAACTGGCAACATTAAAGCAACGAGAACTCCAAACTCTTAAACTCAAACTCCAAACAAGCCATCTAGACTGAAGTTCTAGTCAATGGTAAGAAAATTATAAAACTGGTGATAGACAAAGGAGAAAATAAATATTACTTGTACATTTTGGACTAGCTGCAGCCGTGGAGACAGCACATTGTTCCATTAATATTTGCATATTAAATCATTGCATGTATCCTAGAAAGTTTTTGAGAAATAAATGTAACGGATGGTCAGCCAATACAGTCTTTCAAATAGTTAGAGTGATTGATGATAAGTGAGTTAAATAGTTACCCATTTAAAAAATAAGTTAGATAATGACAGGCAAAGAATATTTACACAGATCAATGAATAAAAGATATCAGAAATAGATTTAAAATTATGTCAACTTACTACAAGATAAAGGTATTTCATGTAATTGGGGAAATGACAAAAATTTTCAACAAATGATAAGATAACTAAAAAGGATCCCTCCCTCTTGCCTCTATTATTTTTAAAATGCTAAAGGGATCAAAGATGTAAATGTAGGATATGAAAATGATAAAAGTAATGGAAGAAAATATGAAATAATGTAAGTGAACTAGAAAAAAGATTGATCAACTCAACTACACAAAAATAAAATATAACTACAGAGCACAAATATCATAAATACAGTCAGGATAAAAGAGAAGATTGTAAAACAAAAATTGTAACACAGACAATTATAGGAATAATTAGATTTAAAAGAGCTTCTAAAATTAACAGAAAAAATCAATAGCCCAATTAAAAAAAGCAAGGATATTCACCAAAAAAAGGAAATATAAATTTCTTTTAAATGTGAAAAGATTTCCATCATCAATAAATTATAGTGCATATACACAGTGGTAGTTCTATATAAACTATGAAACCATTTCCAAGACACATTGTTAAATTTTCAAAAACAGGGTTAAAAACCAAGAATTTTAAAATGAATATGTGTATATAGTGCCTATGTGTGTATATGCTTCTATATGCATAGATTATCTAGAGAGAGACGTAAATTATCTATAATCATGTTGCCTCTGGACAGGGGATGAAGTGGGTACTGAAAAGGAATGATTACTTTTCACTACAAACCCTTTCATATTTTCTGGATTTTGTACCTTATGCATTTATTCATTATTTTTAAAAAATTGGTTGCCTAAAAGTCAATTATTTTCATCATTACTATGACTTTAGATATTCATTTACATCATTTTTAATACTTCTTAGAATTCCAATATATATATATACACACAATAGTTTATTTAATCATTTCTCTATTGTCGAACATTTTTTCCTAATTTTTTATGTTAAAGATTTCACATGTTTGCATACACTATTTTTCTTCATATGCATAGTCTAGCCAAGCTGGTCTCTGCATAGTCTTTTCCTTTCCACTAACTCCACATGCCTTCCCCTGCCTCTTCTCAAGAGTTTTAAGTTCAATCTATCTTTTATACTCTATTTTCTTTTTCAGCTCTGGCCCTGAATTTTTTCCTTTCATTTACTTCCTATGTATTTATTACTTCTCTCTACCTATTTTGCTTCATCAATAAAATAGGAATACCAACATCAATCTCAGAGAGTATTTGTGAACATTAAATGAAATTAATGTGGGAAACATGTATAAGTGATTAAACACTACAAAAACATAAATTATACCATTCATATTCTGTTGTACTTTATTATAATTATTTAAGTTACCATTTGTTGTATTAGTGTCACCGTTACATTGTTACCATTTTGTGTACCTCCTGCATACGTACATATTGCCTTTTTACTAGCTTGTCAGTACTTTAAAGAAGGATTCACTGTTCATCTATGTATCCTCTACCAGTAGGTATAGTTGGCACCTTGTACTGAGCAGTCCTCAATGATGTTGATAGGGCAATAAATGCAATAAATAAAACGATTGATTCTAATACTCGGATTTGGAGTTATGAACTGTTCCATTAAAAAAATTTTAATTCAGCAATCAGAGTATAAATGATAGTCCATAACTTATATATAATGCTGCATTAAGAGAAATGCTCAGTAAAAGGGGACACCTTTCTTGCCCTGGTACGCCCCAATCCACCACCAACTGATATAAGTACACATCTTGAAGGAGGCTATTGAATCTACTATAAAGCACAATTCAGGGGCTTCCCTGGTGGCGCAGTGGTTGAGAGTCCGCCTGCCGATGCAGGGGACATGGGTTCGTGCCCCGGTCCGGGAAGATCCCACATGCCGCAGAGTGGCTGGGCCCGTGAGCCATGGCCGCTGCGCCTGCGCGTCCGGAGCCTGTGCTCCGCAACGGGAGAGGCCACAACAGTGAGAGGCCCGCGTACCGCAAAAAAAACCACACAAACAACCAAAAAAACACAATTCAGATCCCAACTTCTCTAAGGGACCTATAAACCTCTCAGATACAATCACATTCTCTCTGACTTATTACAATGTCACCGATTTCATCTATGGACTTTGCTCTACCTATTGTCCTGCACATTATTATTCATTTACATGACTTCTTCCTCTAGCATACAATGACTCTTTGAGCGCATAGTAAACGTGATTTTTCATCCTGATTTTCCCAGTCCCTACCACAGTGCCTGGCACATGGTGCATCTATAAATATTCACTAAATTGAAATTAAGCTAATTTGAGGAAATGAGTCACTTATATTGCATTACAGTTAAAAAATGAAAAGATTTTGGAGCAAATTTGATTCAGGGAAAATATGTTTTATGTAATTTTTATCATAATAATATTTGTTATAAACTTAGTAATAATAAGAAAACCCAAAGATGATATATTACCATCAAGTATAGAGTTGAAAAGAAAAAGAATTGCACAGTGTCTACTTAATATAGTTCAGTTAACATCTGTTTGTGGTGCCATTAGTTACTACCTACTGGCTAGTGTTCAACCATGATCAGCAAATTAGGAGGTTGTACTCCTGATGATACGTCTATTTTCTGCCTAATGGTGTATTAATTTAGCTGACGTTGGCTGTCCTGATTAGAATCAATTCACACATCAGAACATTGTTTGTTGAGCATGGCAAATATTTGCCTTAACTGCTCTGCTTTCCTGTCTTTAAAAAGAAATAAGTGACTCACTAAGAAGGCCTAATAAGAAAAGAAATTTAAATTATTCTGTTCGGCGCATCCCCAGTCCCAATCTCTTGATTTTCAGATCACTAGTGGACTTCAATATATATATAACTTCTTAGATAAGACACTAAGATAAAATAGTTGTGTGTTTATGTATGTAATTTATTAATGTTTACTTCTAATAAAATATATATTTATGTGTAAAATTTATATCTTTATATATAAATATATATTCTAAATTATGGATGTTGATAAATTCATGAAAATTTTAACTAAGGAAAAAAGCATAATCGGAGGTATAGATTATACTATAACACGCACATTACTTTTGGCTAACATAAGTTGGCCCTCAATTATAAATTCATAATCAATTGAACACTGTATTGTATGCATTAAGGCAGGATGTGGGCAACTAGTCCTTAAAACTAGTTTGATGTACTGGTTTTTCTCCATTTAACTTTTCCTCTAGCTGCTGCTTTAAAATTTTCAATGGATTGCATTCCTGTGCTCACCTACTCTCTGGTTTATGACTGGATCTGGTCCAAAAAGGCACTGGCAGGATATGAGAGGAAGGAAGGAGTCCAGAGCGTTTATTCCCTTGACCCCTTCCATTCTGAGATACTGTTTGATTATGCCTGCACTTTTTTTATGGTCTAGGTTCTGTCAGGGAGATTTATTCCCATGGCTGTATCTTCTATCAAGTTCTAACAACACAATGGAACTTCTAGTCTCAAGGTGGACTGAACATGCACACCAAAATTTCTGGCTCCTATTCAAAACTGACATTCTGGTTTATGTTTAATACAGATACTGTAGAAAGTTTATAAAAGTAAATAAGTATTAATGTATAACTATATTAAGAGGGGGAAATGGGATAAAATGTTCTGATATCAGTGAAGCAATGAACCAAGGCTGCCACTACTCCTGGACTTAAACCAATGACATCACCAAGAACGTGACTGCAAGGAAAGGCCATGGTGTCAACAGGTGGTCATAATTGAGGACGTAGAATCAAAACTAAGAATCATCAGGCATCTGAGAAATGCTGGAAAAGGAGGCAACAAACTCATGAATCAAAGAATTTATACCCAATAACTTAGAGATAATATAAAAATATCAAGGAGTTGGAATACATATAGTTACTATTCACAAAGAGATAAGTAAAATACACCCATGACACAAAAGTAAATAGCTATAAAATAAAAATGTACTGTGGAAAAAGAAGTTAGAGATCATAGAAATGGCAACTTGTTTGAAATTAGTAAAAAAGAAACTCATTATAGTCAGGTTAAGTAACAAACTGAAACTAGCTAAAGAACAAAATAGTTCGTATACATGAAACGTGCATCTTTCCCCCGAGGAACAATTGCTCAGTATTTGCTCATTCAAGGTTCCCAGAGACTTTATAGACTATAACTACCAAGAATAACAAGAGTTGGGCGAATGGGCAAGGAGGAGGAGGGAGCCGTGTTGCATGCAACTCCAGGCAGGGCAGCCCCGGAGGCTGAGGGACACTGCAAGACCTTGGTGGAACGGGGATTTAACTGGGGCCAGGAGCAACGACCATGTAGAGACGTCGCCGGAGCCATTTAGGCACCCACGAAATGCGGGTGCACGTGTATTTTTTGGGTTGGCCAAAAAGTTTGCTTCGGTTTTTCCATAACATGTTATGGAAATATATAATGCAAATAATGCAGTGGATTACCTTATGAAGACAAAGGACAATAGAAGCAGTGAGCCTGCTTCTGAGCAAGATGTTTCTGCTCACTCAGTTCAGTGCTGGAATCACTTTGGTGTTTGCTTTACTTACACGTCCCTTTCCAGGTTTGCCTGCAATGAGATTTCACTCTCTAAATTTAAAGGACATCCTTTCTGAGCTGCTGTGAATAAATCTGGAATGATATTTTAAATTTTCATCTAATGGAGAATTAGCTGTACCTTGAATAAGGATTGCTGTGTTGGACGACTTCAGAATATCACTCACAATGTCATCCAACAGGAGCCAGAATCCCCATGGACTGAAGCAGATTGGCCCTGACCAGACCTGGGGTGACCTCAGAGCTGGAATCCAGCAAGTGTATACCAGACAAAGTATGGTGAAATCCAGATACATGGAACTCTACACTCATGTTTATAACTGCTGCACGAGTGTGCACCAGTCAATCCAAGCTCAAGAGGCTGGTGTCCCTCCTTCTAAATCAAAAAAGGGGGAGACGCTGGAGGGAGTTCAGTTAGTTGGCTTGGAATTGTACAAACAGCTTAAAGAATTTTTGAAGAATTACTTGACAAATCTTCTTAAGGACGGAGAAGATTTGCTAGATGAGAGTGTACTGAAGTTCTACACTCAACAATGGGAAGATTACCGGTTTTCAAGTAAAGTGCTGAATGGCATTTGTGCCTACCTCAATAGATATTGGGTTCTCTGCGAATATTACGGAGGACGAAAAGGAATCTACCAAATCTATTCTCTTGCATTGGTGACTTGGAGAGATTGTCTTTTCAGGCCATTGAATAAACAGGTAACAGATGCTGCTGATTGAAAAGGAAAGAAATGGTGAAACCATCAATACAAGACTGATGAGTGGAATTGCACAATCTTACGTGGAACTGGGGCTGAACGAAGACGATGCCTTTGCGATGGGCCCTAGGCTAAAGGTGTACAAAGAATCCTTTGAGTCTCGGTTTTGGCTGACACAGAGAGATTTTATACCAGAGAGAGTACCAAATTCTTGCAGCAGAACCCAGTTACTGAATATATGAAGAAGGCAGAGACTCGTCTGCTGGAGGAGCAGCGGAGGAGCAGCGGAGAGGCCAGTACCTTCATGAGAACACCCAAGAAGAGCTAGCCAGGAAGTGCAGGCAGGTGCTCATTGAGAAACACTTGGAGATCTTCCACAGGGAATTTCAGAATTTATTGGATGCCGACAAAAGTGAAGATTTGGGTCGCATGTATAATCTTGTATCTAGAATCCAGGATGGCCTGGGAGAATTGAAAACACTCCTGGAGACACACATTCATAATCAGTGTATTGCGGCAATTGAAAAGTGTGGAGAAGCTGCTTTAAATGACCCCAAAATGTATATACAGACAGTGTTGGATGTTCATAAAAAATACAACGCCCTGGTGATGTTGGCATTCAGCAACAATGCTGGCTTCGTGGCTGTGCTGGACAAGGCTTGCGGTCGCTTCATAAACAACAATGCAGTTACCAAAATGGCTCAGTCGTCCAGCAAATCTTCCGAGTTGCTGGCTGGATACTGTGACTCCTTGTTGAAGAAGAGGTCCAAGAATCCAGAAGAAGCAGAACTAGAAGACACGCTCAACCAAGCGATAGCAGTCTTCAAGTATATAGAGGACAGGGACGTGTTTCAGAAGTTCTACGCAAAGATGCTGGCAAAAAGGTTTGTTCATCAGAACAGTGCGAGTGATGACGCCGAAGCAAGCATGATCTCTAAGTTAAAGCAAGCTTGCGGTTTTGAGTATACCTCTAAACTTCAGCGGATGTTTCAAGACATTGGTGCAAGCAAATATTTGAATGAGTGGTTCAAAAAGCACCCGACAAATTCAGAGCCGCTGGGCTTGGATTTCAGTATTCAAGTTCTGAGCTCCAGATCATGGCCTTCTCAGCAGTCCGGTACGTTTGCCTTGCCGTCAGAGCTGGAACGGAGTTACCAGCGCTTGACGGCGTTTTACGCCAGCCGTCACAGTGGCAGAAAATTGACGTGGTTATATCAACTGTCTGAAGGAGAATTAGTAACAAACTGCTTCAAAAACAGATACACCTTGCAGGCATCTACATTCCGGATGGCCATCCTGCTCCGGTACAACACGGAAGACGCTCACGCCGTGCAGCAGCTGATGGACAGCACCCAGATCAAAACTGACATTTTTGCACAAGTGCTACAGATCTTATTGAAGTTGAAGTTACTGGTCTTGGAAGATGAAAATACACCTGTTGATGAGATGGAATTGAAGCAAGATACCTTAATAAAATTATATCTTGGTTATAGAAACAAGAAATTAAGGGTTAATATCAATGTGCCAATGAAAATGGAACAGAAGCAGGAACAAGAAACCACACACAGAAACACCGAGGCAGATCGTAAACTATTGATCCAGGCGGCTCTCGTGAGAATTATGAAAATGAGGAAGGTTCTAAAACACCAGCAGTTACTTGGAGAAGTACTGACTCAGCTCTCCTCAATATTCAAGCCTCGGATCCCAGTAATTAAGAAATGCATTGACATTCTGATCGCGAAAGAATATTTGGAGCGAGTGGATGGTGAACAGGACACCTACAGTTACTCAGGATCAGAACTGCTCAGGATCGCCACGCTTCAAGTCTGTAAATACGGACACCGATGCCATTTAACCTAATTTAAGACCAGAGAGGATGGAACCTTCCATGCTGAGGGCTGCATGCTTCTGCATCCGAATCAACCCATTGGCCACCTGAATAACAGCTGCCGGCTGGGCGGCCCCTCGGAGGCCAGCAACACCTAGAGAGCAGGTCTGAACGGACCCACGTGTAATCTGCTATGAAAAACCATTTGTAGAGTATATTTCATTTTTTAATGTGTGAAAATAAAACTAAAGGAAAAAAAAAACAAGAGTCGACTCGAGAAAGTATCAAAGTGACGTTCAGAAGCATGGAGAGTAAATCCAGAAGTTCAAATTTTCTTTTCAATTTAATTCCAGAAAAAAGTAATAGAGAAAATAAAAGAAAGCCAATATTTGAAGAAATAATACCTCAGAATTATGGAAATATATGATTCTACATATTACAAAAGTCCACTTAATGCAAAGCAATATCATAACAAATTTAAAAAGCAAGAAACAAATAAAACTTCACACCTGAACACATTGCAAAGCAACTTCCACATGTTAAGGATAAAGCAAAACTTCAAAAGCCATCAGAGGGGAAAAAACAATGTAATAAAGTGTAAAAATCAATTTTCATGAGCTATTTTATCAGGTTTATTAGATACATGACATCAATAGAGCAATACTTCCAAATTACTGAGGGTAATTGCTGAGAGTTCTGCTTCTGCAATTGCTCACTAATGGCTTCAGACCAACCTTCCAACCAAGGAAAACTTAAAAATACAGACAAAATTCAAAATGAAAAAAAAAAGTATCCGTTTGAAAATTGCAGTAAAGGGTTAATCAGCAGGCTTGGAATGTTCAAAACTTTCACATTCCAGAGAAAGGATTGGCCCTCAACTAGTTCCTGAGTGATAAATCTTTAGAATATCCTGTCTGTTAAGAGTGTATTTGATACATGAGGCCTTGGGGCATGCCAGATATAGTTCATGCTATAAAGTGACTTATGGTGGGAACTTGGACCTCACTGTATCAGTTTGACCTCCGGAGTTGCTGGAAACTGAGTAACCGAGGTCAGCCACTTGGGCAGTCAGCCATGCCTACCTGACTGACCCTTAATAGAAACCTTGACACCAAGGCTCATGTGAGATTCGCTGTTTGGCAATACTTCATAGGACTTGTCACATATGTTGCTGGGAAATTAAATGCTGTTCAAGGACTCTAGGAAGCAGAACAGCTGGAAGCTTGTTCCTAATCTCTCCTTGACCCTGCCCTTTTCACCTTTTGTCTTGACTAAGTTTAATCTGTATCCTTTCGGTGTGATAAACTGTAACTATGAATATAACAGCTTTTCTGAGTTCTCTGAGTCTTTCTAGCAAATCATCAAACATGAGGGTGGTCTTGTGGACCCTCAACACAGAAGGCATCAGGGAGTTTCAAGGTAGTAAAGGCAAACAGAATAGAAAATTCTGAAGAAGATCAAGCGTAAGTGGGAATTTGATATATTTGGAGGTTATATGACAATTTAGCAGTTGGAGTGACCAACTAATTAATATTGGCTCTGGTTCTCCACAGAAATATATTTAAATGGAATGTATATATGTTATTACTTACCTCAAACACAAATTCCAGATGGAGAACAGACCTAAATAAAAACAGAAACATGACTTTTTAATAAAGAAAACTGTCTCTATGATACTGAGGTAGGGAAGCCTTTTAATGAAACATTTTTCCAAGGTAAAATTAGTCAAAAAAAGATTGCCAAATGTTCTGGCTATCGCAAAGTACTAATAATCATTTGACGAAAGACAGCATCAACAAAATTAACAGGTGGAGAAAAACTGGAAGAAATAGTTATGTATAAATATAAATAAAATATTATAAATATATAAAATACATATTACAAAATAAAGGACTAGTATGTAGCATAAAGAATACAAGTCAACAAGAAAGGCGCAAACAACTAAGTGGGACACTGGAAAAAGACAGTTTTTCAAAAAATGAAAAAATTGGCTTAAAAATATATTAAAAAGTATCAAAACACTAAACAAATGCAATTTGAAAGAACAGAAATGTGTCATATTTCACTCATCAAATTAGGAAAACATTTAAAATGGTTTAAAGATCGCTTAAGTTTTGGGAAACATAAACTCTCAGAGTTCTGATGTTTACATTGGGGCAGCCAGTTTTCAGGACAATTTGAGACTGTCTTTTAAAATATGAAAGGTGCATGCTCTATAACTTAGTATTTCTGTTTCTAGGCACCTCCTTTAGCGATCTACTCATGCATGTCAAAGTAAACACTTAAAGGTTGCTCTTCCTTAATGTAACTTGTTTATTGGCCTTCAAGGACATCACTTTCTATTGTTTTTTCTCCTTTGTCACTATTCACTCCTAACTCTTCACTGTTGTTTTCTCTCTTTCCTGACCCTGTAAGGTTGGAGTAGCCCCAGGCTCAGCCCCTGCTGCTACTCTCTTCTTCCGCTACATTCACCTTCTTAATTATCACAGATGGCTCATGGCTTTAAACAGCATCTATAGGCTGGTAACTCCAAGATACCTATCTCCAGATCAGACCACTCTCCTAAACTAGACTCATATATCCAGTGTCCTAATCACTCACTACTGTATCATTAGACAAAAATCTTCTGTGCTTCCTCAAATTCCCTTGGCCACCTCTTTATTTACAGAGATGCTTTCTTCCTTGTGGGCTACACTGCTGCTGCCTTTGCCAATGCCCTTGCCAAGTTTCCTCAGCTGGCTGGAGGTCAAGGTGAGGTCCTAGACCTTCACGCCTCTCAAGTCCCACAAACCAATCCCCGTCCACTTGCAAACCTCAATGAAAAAAATGGGGTGTGGGATTTGTTCTTTACTGACCACCAAGGAGCTGAATAATAACATCCAGTAAAGCAGGGCGTTGTATCCTCTTGACTAATGGGAATCGAGAGATGGGAGGAAACTGAGTAGGTAAATTCTGTCTCCTCTCTCTTCTAAACTATTCTGAGGTGTAGTTTCCTGGGGCTAATAAATTCAAACTGGGAGGAGATGAGAGAAATCATTGCCTTTAAAAAGTGAAAGGCGCCTGTGAGTGAGTCAAAGCTGACCTGTAGTCAGTCACACATTTGTGGCTCCTTCTATCTCCTGCCCACACTCATCACTTCCTCCTCCAAATTCCTAAACTGAGTCTAGATTTCTTCTTCTCGTGTATCCCCACGGCATCTAGCATCTTGTTGAACACACATTAAAAACTCTCTAAAATAAATGTCTTTTTAAAGAGAAAGACAATGAGGATGGGAGATGGAATATGCGAAAGAGAAAGAAGGAAAGAAAAGAAGAAAAAAATAATTCAGACCAACACATCTGCTATTCTCTCTCTACATAGTTGTGAAGAGCTATCATTTTGCTTTTTCTCTAAGTAACAAAATCCCAATAATTTATGCAGTTAAGAGAAAAATCTGTGTTCTTCTGGCAAAGGATCTCAAACCTATATTAAAATGTAGACTTACCAAAGTAAAAGCAATTAGCTTCTTGGCAGGCATGGAAACAATAATTGTGCATCTTAAGTATCCTTCTAACCTCTCTTTCCTCCTGTTTGGAATTTGCCCAATTTATAACGGACAGGTTACGCTTCATAAATATTGCTATCTTGGGCTTCCCTGGTGGCACAGTGGTTGAGAGTCTGCCTGCTGATGCAGGGGACGCGGGTTCGCGCCCCGGTCTGGGAAGATCCCACATGCCGCGGAGCAGCTGGGCCCTTGAGCCGTGGTCGCTGAGCCTGCGCGTCCGGAGCCTGTGCTCCGCAACGGGAGAGGCCACAACAGTGAGAGGCCCGCGTACCGCAAAAAAAAAAAAGAAAAAAACAGGATGATCTGACAGTAAATTGGACAAACGAGAGACAACGATAGACTGAGTCATCAGGGCAGATTTTCTGATATTGTGCAGTGTGAGCTGAGGCCTGATAAAAAGACACAGCATTTCAGGAGCCCGGGAAAGAGGATTCTAGATAGCGGGACCAACAAGAGCAAAACTCATGAGGTTGAAAGGATATTGGTATATCGGGGTAACAAGAGGGTACTGTGTGGTTGCAGCATAGTGAGGAAGGGAGAAAATGGCACAAGTTCGAAGGAGGCAGGGACCAAGCTTCCAGACCTTGTAGACCAAAGTATGGAATTTGCATTTTATTGAAAGTAAAATGAGAGGCCACTAGAGGATTTTAGCACAGGGTTAACATCCAATTTTCATGTCAAGATTACTCTGTTCCCTCCATGGAGAAGGGGGAAGGCAGCATATCAGTTCTCCCATTGCTCCTATTTCAGAGGTAGGTTCTGGAAAAACATTATGAGTTTTGGAATAAAGTGGCTTTTAATATCTGTTAATGATCATCAAGAAGTTTCTAGGTAGACCCTTGTTCTGTTGACATCTTAGCACCAAAGGTGTTGGCTGCAGAGTATCCCACATTCAACATCGGTAATCAAATGACTACCAAACATTCCAAAGGTATATATGCAAGGAGACGGACCAGAGGGAAGAATCTTCTAGGATAAGAGGAAGTTTCATTACAACTGGGTAGACCAGTTTATTAGACAAGGAAATAATAAGGCTGAAACAATGCCTAAATTACAAATGCATTAACCAGGGCAATTTTGTCTCTATATGAAGAACACAGCATAGCTTTCCCAAGTCTGATTTACTCCCTTTCAGCTACTTTCAGCAACTAGGCACAATTCATTTTATTGGGCTTCGCTTTATTGGGCAGTTTTTGCAGATAATATGCTGTTAACAAATTGAAGGTTTGTGGCAACCCTGTATCAAGCAAGTCTATCGGCACCATTTTTCCAAAAGCACTTGCTCACTTTGTGTGTCTGTGTCACATCTTGGTAGTTCTTAGAATATTTCAAACTTTTTCACTGTTATTATGTTTGTTATGGTGATCTGTGATTAGTGATATTTGATGTTATTGTTGCAAAAAGATTGGGCTTCCCTGGTGGGGCAGTGGTTAAGAATCCGCCTGCCAATATAGGGCACATGAGTTCAAGCCCTGGTCCGGGAAGGTCCCACATGCCGCGGAGCAACTAAGCCCGCGAGCCACAACTACTGAGACTGCACGTCACAACTACTGAAGCCCACGCACCTAGAGCCCATGCTCCGCAACAAGAGAAGCCACCGCAATGAAAAGCCCGTGCACCGCAACAAAGAGTAGCCCCCGCTCGCTGCAACTAGAGAAATCCTGTGCGCAGCAATGAAGACCCAATGCTGCCAAAAATTAATTAATTTTAAAAAAGATTATGACTGGCTAAAGGCTCAGATAATGATCAACACTTTTTAGCAATGAAGTATTTTTTAATTAAGGTATGTACATTGTTTTATAGACATAATGCTATTGCACACTTAATAGACTACACTATAGTGTAAACATAACTTTTAAATGCATTGGGGAAAAAAAATTCGTGTGACTCACTATATTGCAATATTTGCTTTATTGTGGTGGTCTGGAACCGAATCTACTGTATCTCCGAGGCATGCCTATATATATAGATCCCCTTTGTTCTTCAAGATTAAAGTCAGGTCTCACTTGCTATATGAAGGTTTCTCCTGTGTTTACAAAGATTATCATAGAGTGCAATATTGTATTATTAAAATGTGTGTCATAATTATTTTTATCTCACCACTAAATTAGAATTTCATTTAGAATAAGGTCTAAAAGATTAATAGGCAACCGAGGTGGAATTTGGTAAATATTTGATTGATCCATTTGATATGAGCTAGCTGGACGTACAATCTTAAGCAAATTTGACTCACATTTAACAAAATATAAAATATTCCAGTTTGATGTCATTTATGTGCTGAATGTGTACTCCTGCTGAAAACTACGGCTATCGCAGTAGCCCAGGAAGCAAAACAGAGAATTTGGACAATTTATTTTTGGACAATATCTGTCCTTAGAAGGTACTGCTAACAAAAGCAGATAGTATTCAATAACGGAATTGAGCCAGGTTGCATTCAACCTGTTCAAACCTGTTCAGAAAATTACATAATCCTAGCAGGTAATAAGTGGGAAATACTGACTGGCTGTATTTGGCAAGATATTGAGCACAAGGAAGGAGAAGGTTCTGATTACAAAAATATATCAGAGATATGTGAGTCCAAAAGCGAATGGGAGCAGGGGTAAATTAGGAAGAGCCGGGAAAAGTATGCTCTCTACCATCAACGGTTATTAAACTCAGCTCAGTGGGATGTAGGTGGCCTCAAATGACCATCCCGCTGGAGCTCATGGTAGATATTTAATGCTGTTTTTTCTTGTTGTTGCCTAGCATTTAAGTTTCTACTTCCTATGAGCACCTTATCTGCCTGTTGTCAAAGCCCTCATTTGTGCAGCTTTGATGTAAGATAGTGCCAGCCCATAGATACCGAAGGGGGTGATGTATCTCACTCCATTCCAGCATAGCCGGGAGATAGCACATGATTTAGGACTGGCCGCTTCGACGTTAAGTGGCAGTCGGAACCAGCCTCTTTACTGCTGCATAAACCTTGTCCTACTTCCATCAACTAGCTTTCTAGAGCTCCCTTGGTCTTTGCCCATTTCCCAAATCAAATCCTCCAGGCTGTCATGAATTTTTAGAGCCTCCAACGCCCCTCTAATAAAATTTCTTTTTTTGCTTAGAATAGCCAGAATTTGGTTCTAACACTCAAAAGCCAGAAATGTGATTACCGCTGACCCAGGAAATATTTAATCTTTTTTCCTTGGTGTCCAAACTCCCTCCAAGCTAACTCTGCTCAGCCCTGTTAACCCCTTCAGTGAAAGTCTCTGCTGGCTTCCCAAGGTGCACGGTCCCCCCAACCATAGCCCCAAGTACCAAGGTGCCTTACACTTTTCTTCCAATTCAGAACCTCCCCTCAGGATGCAAAAATTATTAAGAGAAGTTTGAAGCCAAAGCTAGAGCAGCTATTCTTTTTTTTTTTTTTTTTTTGAGCAGCTATTCTTAAACTTAGTATTCTTAGAATCTGATACTGTGTAGGTGAAAAGCGGGGTCTCAGAGACCACACTTACCAAAAAGTAAAGTATGGGAGAAGCCCGGGAATCTGCAATTTTTTTACAAGCTAAACAGAATCCTGTTAAACAGATCTAAGGAAGTAGGATTCTATTTAGTGAACACATCTGTGTCTATTTGGCTTTGAAAGAAAAGAGCCACATCTGGATGGTCCCCTGTCTCATCGTGTACTTCATATTTACCTCACTGACTGATTTCTTGAACAACATGTGATTTCTTTGGCCTTCAGTGTTCAATTTGCTCTGATGTGTCTGTGCCTTAGTGTGAATTTCCTGCTACCATTTAAAGCTTATTTATTTATTTTGTTGAAGTGTCTAGCTTCTTATAATCAACTTTAGAGCATTTTGCAAAGGTCAGTCTAATCACTGCTCTACTGAGACAACTTAAATTCTCCTCAAAAGAATCCTTCTTCTTAGCTTGGGGATTGGTAAACATTTTCGTTAGCAACCAAGTGCCAAGGAGTCCTGTTTTAAGTTCAAAAATAAATATTTACTGCTTCAGTGTCTCAGAGAACACAGAAATGTGTTTCCTTTTACTCTATCAAAAATATTGACTACTGAGAAGGAAACATCTTCAGAGCAAATTGAAATTAAATTTTTCTCTTTTGAAAATAATTGTACATTTATTATTCTGAGTAGAACTTTTGTGTAGAAGAAAAAAACCTCAAAACATTTGTTCTAAGATTCATATAATTTTCATTATAGCTGTATAATAACAATAATCCTGGCTGGAGCTTGAAAATATAAGTTTTAATCCCAAATCTAACTTTTTTTACTCTTATAATTATAATTTTAATTATAGTTTTAATTATAATTTAATCCTTATAATTTAAGGATTCAATTTTTTCATCTGTTAAATAGGTATAATTCTACCTGGCCTGATTATGTAAGACAAGATTAGATTTTGTAAACTATCAATATAAAAGCACTTCACAAACAGAAAATACTGGTAAATACTATATAAATATGACATTCAATTTAAATAGTGTTAAGAGATAACAAGAAAAACAACAGTAGTTTATATAGTTTTATGTATTTGGCTTTATTCTAAGCTGTGTGTGTGGGGGGGGGGTGGAGAGAGGAAAAGAAAGATTTATTAAATACCCAAAAACACTCTATGAAATTGATCTTTTTCAGATGAGGAAACTGAGGCACAGAGAAGTTAAATAACCTGTCACAGATCCCATAAATTTTTCACAGGTATTTTGCAGACATGTGGCAAGAAAAAAAGATTTTTTTAATGAACATACCAATATTCACAAACATTTTGGAATTGACCCTGCATCTTGATAGTGGCATGACATAAATATACATTTTTCTTTTTATGAAGCTCAAAAAAATGCATTTGATTTAGCTAAGTGGAGTTTGTACTATTCTCACTTCTCTTCCAAATCCTATGACTCTAAGATGATTGCCTGCCTTTACACAGATAGCAAAAATAGCCAACTGGAATGCCATGTAATTGCTGGAATTTTAATTGGCTGGGAAAGAGGAGCATAAAATAGTATTACAGTCAGAGCCAGCCTAGATTTAAAGTTAGTGACTATTTAAGTTTGTGGTTTCTGAGGCTCCTTCCTCAGAATCCTTCACCAGAGAACTGCACCTACACCGTTTCGTACCTAATCTGAAATTCCCACCAATATCACTTCTATGTTATATCATTTTTTTATCAAATTTGTTTTGATAAAAGACATAGAAATCACACTCATTGTGTAGCACCATGAATTATTGATTAATTTTAACCATGAAATTACAGCAATGATTTTGTCCAATGATTCTGTGCTTACTAGATTAGGACATATCCTTAGCAGGGTTTTAAGAAAAAGGGTTAAAAATATAAAATTTGATTTATCAGTTTCATTTGCCTCTTAAAATTAGGAAAAGGCTGCTACTATTGTATTAATTCCAAGAACAGTGAAGTTCAGTGGGAGATCTTTGGAGTTCCCAGGGTGGATGCAGGAAATCTGGAATGGGGAGAGAAGAGAGCCCTACTCTGTCTCTCTTTACTGAAAGCCCATCACAGTGACTGCATTATATATTTCATAAGTTAATACTCACAGAAGCATGGAGAATCTGACGGCCCCAAGATCATGAGATTCAATCAGCCAGTGCAAAAGGGCAGCAGAACAGGAGCTGGGCAGTTACATGTCGGCGTACAAGCAAGAGATGTCAACCTCAGCCGGGCACCAAAATGAAGACCTCTGGGCCTTGACTCAGGGCAGAGAGTAGCGTCAGATTCTGGAAGAAGAGCCATCCTGGAATGGGATGTGTCAGGAAAGCCAGATCATTGCCAACTTTTGGCAGCTATATAGGAGGATTTATTTCGTGCCAGATTCTTTGTCAAGGATCTCATGTTCCTGAGCTGTCTTTCAGTGTGGAAGTATTTTAGTCGGAATAGCCCTTCTAATCTCCTTCTGCCCATTGGACAAGTATGACTTATAGGATTAGTAAGTTTGTAAGGAGGAAATAATCATGCTCAGCCCAAAAAACATGGGGTCTCTGTCTCGCAGGTCTACCTACTTTTGGAGAGAGCTACTCTGATCTCAACTGCGTGGTTAAATGGTCTGTGCCCACAAAGCGGGGGTGGATGGGTAGGGGCTAAGATCATTCTACTGAGTGGATAACTACAAGTGTGAATTTATTTCCTGAGTGAAGTATTAGAAAGCCCGTGGTGGCCACACATTGAGGTCATATCATCCAATTCAGCCTTTATCAGTAATAATACTAGCATTTCATTTTCCATTTGTCTTTCATGTCTTATTTCTCAGTCGTTTCTATATTTAGAGATGAAAGGGATGTGATTTATGGACTCCCTACAGCCCTAATCCCTGTGTCAGTTCCTTTAACTCTTGCAATGTTATTGGTATTCGTGTTAGTTTTCGTTGCTGTTATAACAAATTACCACAAACGCAGCACCTTTCAACAACACAAAGTGATTAGCTCATCGTTTCTGTAGGTCAGAAGCATAGCACGATGTGGCTGGATTTTCTGCTCGGCGTCTCAGTGGCTGAAATCACAGTATTGACTGGGGCTACGGTCCTCAACTTGCACTCCAGGTCCTCTAGAAAGATAACTGATCATTGCCGGAACTCATTCCTTCTCTTGTTTTCCATGTGGCCCCTCCATCTTCAAGCCAGCAACAGCACATCAAACGCTTCTCAGGCTCCAAATCCCTCTGACTCACTCTTTTGCCTTTTTCTTTTAAGGCTCCACGTGAGTACAGAGGCCCAACCTAGATGATTCAGGATAATCTCCCAATCTTGAACTCAACATATTAGTCACCTTAATTATACCCACAAAGTCCATTTTGTCATGTAAAAGGGTGTAACGCCAGGGAGCAAAAATCATGAGGGCTACATTTCTGCTTACCACAGTTAGATAATAACTTTCCCATTTTAGAAACAAGAAAGTTGAGACTTAGAAAGGATAAAGAACTTGCCATAAATGACACAGATCATAAATGGCAAAGCTAGAATGAAAGGCCAAGTGTGTTTGTGTTAGGCTCAGTACTGCCCTTGACCCTGAAATACCTACATTCCTGCCCACTGTTCATCTTGGACAAATGATGCATAATCAAACACAACATTTTTCTCTATAACAGGGAAGAGGAAGACATGCTCAATGTACTTCCCTCTCTTTCCTTCATCTTGATTTTTCTGTTTTAACTCCCATTTGATAAACATTACCCCTTCCTCACAAATGAGAAATGTTTAGAGAGAGAAAAAGAAAGGGTTGATAATAAAGCAAGGAAATACAAGAGAGAGGTACAACAGAAAAAAGGGATGCGGGGGAGAATGACAGGGAAAAGGGAAAAGAAAAAGTCAAAGATGGGGAGTGTACACACAGAGATGACACTGAAGTACTCAGAATTCAATAAACGCACTATAATCTAGGATAATGGTTTATACACTGAGAGATCAGTTAAAAATTTTCCCCACTGTTCTGTTTGTACTCCTAAGCAAAGCCTGCACATTCCTGATTAGGCCCCAAACAAAACACACAATCTAGCATTAAAGAGCTCAAGAGTCTTTAACTGCTTTATTATGGGAACAACTTGAGGCCTGCATTTCAGCTTGAGGTAGCGTCAACCCACTTTGCTTCTTGTCCTTGTCCTACTGAACTGTCCTCAATGCCAATCCCCCCGTCCCAGGCAGAGCTCCCAAAAGGTCAGTTCCTTTCACCATTTACTATGAGGAAGACACCGTTCTGGTGCTGAGGACACAAAAATATGAAAGGACATGGTCATTATCTCTGTAGATTTTACAGCCTGGCCATTAAGGAGGACAGAAAATAAGTAGGTAATGTAATGTAATGAGGTTAAAGGGAATAATAATTGACACCATGATTTTTTGCCTTCCACTCCGGTTTAAGATCATCACTCTCCCACTCTCAAAAAAAATCTCTCTCTTTAAGATGTGTACTGTGCTAATATATTGCCTACCCTCAAGGCTACCTAGGTATAATTCTAAATATCCCCAGTCCACTCATTTCTCTTTTCCCTGCAGGTGATTTTCCAGGTTTCTCTCTTCTTCGTGAACACTCTCCCTCCACTACCATCCACCTCCTTCTCTCAGGTGCTTAAATTTCCTCTACCCCAGGTAAAAAATTAATTGAATTTGTACCCTTCCTTCTTTGCTTCCCTCTTCATGGAAGAAGTGTCGCTCGCTTTCAGGTCAAGTCTAACTCTTCCTCCTGTTCTTTAGATTTATTGCTTTGTGCTCATCAGAAACTGTGATTCATCAGTGATCTCTAGTCTCCTCTTTGTGCAACATACAAACACTGACAGGACCCGGCCTTCTTAAAGAAAAAAGCTTGCCCTTCATCCCGTCTTAATCCTTAGTTAGTTGCTTATGTCTCTTCTATATTGTACTATATACCTTCCTGAAGAAGTAGTATTGGCTATTATCATCACTAGCTCAACTTAAGTTTAATCTAGAACCCAAGAAAATGTAGCTAATAATACTTCGCTGAAACACTCAGCAGGTGTGACTTTATGCCTAGACACACACACATGGAAAAAAGGTAACATTTCTTATTTTCTGTCAGTAAGAGTAATACACCTGTCAGAGGGCCATCATCAAAAAGGACACAAACAACAAATGCTGGAGAGGATGTGGAGAAAAGGGAATCCTCTGCACTGTTGGTGGGAATGTAAATTTGTGCAGCCACTATGGAGAACAGTATGGAGGTTCCTCAAAATACTAAAAATAGAACCACCACATGACCCAGAAATTCCGTTCCTGGGCATATATCCAAAAACACCCAAAAACACTAATTCAAAAAGATACATGCACCCCGATATTCATAGCAGCATTATTTATAACTGCCAAGACATGGAAACAACCTGTGTCCATCAACGGATTAGTGGATAAAGAAGATGTGGTATATATGTAATGGAATACTAATCAGCCATAAAAAATAATGAAATTTTGCCATTTGCAGCAACGTGGGTGGACTTGTAGGACACTGTACTAAGTGAAATAAGTCAGAGAAAGAGAAATACTGTTTACCACTTACGTGGAATCTAAAAAATACAACAAACTAGTGCATATAACAAAAAAGAAGCGTATTCACAGATACAGAGAACTAACTAGTGGTTACCAGTGGGGAGGAGAAGGTACAAACTACTGGGTGTAAGATAGCCTCAAGGATGAGTACATACAATTCTAAGTCTCCAACTACCAGGATGTTGGGAAATCCAATCTTTGCTTTCCTAAGGGCTCCCTGATTCCCAGGGTCACAGTGAACTGAGGAAGTTTACAGTACCTTGGAAACAAGGGCTTTACTTGTGTAATCATCTCTTCACTACCAGTCGCTGGCCTCGCCTCCCACTACTTCCCTGCTCGCCCTTTTGCAGCAATCTTATCAGCTACTTGCTGTGATGCCGGTTACTGAGTCTAAACCTTTGCCAATCCTGTCTTCTCTACAGGAATTGCCCTTTTCTTCCTTGTTCACTTGGATGTCTCCTGTTTATTCTTCAGGACTGAGTTCAAGTTGTCCCTTCTTCCTTTCCCTAACCCCACAGAATGATTTATACACCCTCATATCATTGCCATTGTGCTCTGCACAAACTTTGTGTAAGCATGACTAGATTCTGTGATAGAACAGAGAATATATCATGCTCCCAAGGAGTTTATAATCTGAAGAAGTATGTAAGGGAAAAAATAGGTGATTGCAATACCATATGCGATGTCTGGTAGGAGTGATTAGAGAACTCCGGAAATTTTTTAAATAGTCAATATCTATTCAGTGTTTTGTGTCTCATATATTCTAAATACTTTATGTGTGTTATCTCATTTACTTCTCACTACAAAACTATGAAGAAAAAACTTGTACCCATTTTACAGGGGAGGAAACTGAAGCACAAAGAGATTTAGTAATTTGTCCAAGGATTCACAGCCAACACGCAGACCTATGGGAGTCTGGCTTCAGAACATACTCTGTTAAACAATATACTAGATTATTTCATTATGTTTGATAGCACTTCCTCAATAGTTTGTATCAGCCAAGATATTGGAGCTGCAAAGAGATTATCTAGTCCAAGGCCAAGTGCCAATAGAAAAGATAGAATTTGAGGAGTGGTGAAAAATGAGCCTGCAAGGAGAAGGAGTGGTCGGATAATAAAGGGACAGGTGAATCCTACAAGAAGTTTGCGTTTCAGCATGATAGCAATGGGAAACCGTTAGAAGGCTGTTGATATGGTGATCAAAAATGGGGCACAAGAGGTAAAGTAGATGAATTTGAGGTAAAGTCAACTGCAGTTGGTGACATCGAATACTGAACAGGAGAAAGAGAAAGGAGTCTACTAGGTTCTGACTCTGTTGAAAGGTGATGTCATTCTCCGAGATAGGAAACCTGAGAGGAGAAGCCCTTTTTTTCTTTTTTTGCGGTAAGCGGGCCTCTCACTGTTGTGGCCTCTCCCGTCGTGGAGCACAGGCTCCGGACGCGCAGGCTCAGTGGCCATGGTTCACGGGCCTATCTGCTCCGCGGCATGTGGGATCTTCCCGGACCGGGGCACAAACCCGTGTCCCCTGCATCGGCAGGAGGACTCTCAACCACTGCGCCACCAGGGAAACCCAAGAGAAGCCCATTTTTAAGAAGAGAACATAGTTTCCTTTTTTGACATGTCGAGCTTAGATGTGGCCATTCCAAATATCCAAAAATTTAGGAGAAAATCAGCATATAGATATGACTTATATTAACAATCATTACATGGACTGTAATTGACCTACACAATTGTGTGATGCTGGCTGGGGATGAGAAAGTCCTTGGGCAGAACCCTGAGGAAAACCAATTTCTAAAGGATGGGCGGAGAAAGAGAACCTGCAGTAGAGACTGAGCAGTGGCCAAACAGGGAAAACAAGAGATTCTTGTGTCAGGGGAATAACCTCAAGGAAGCCAGAGAAAGAGTGTTTCAAGAAGGGAGTGGTGACCAAAGAATCTAATGGTGAAATAAAGTCACGTTAAAATCTAAAAAGTGTTCATTGATTTGGACAAGACAGGCATAGATTTAGTGAAACCAGTGAAGAGGAGTAACGTTCTTCACTCAGATCCCCTTCCAAGGCCAAAACATCCATCCCCACCTGCTCCGAATATCTCTGGTTATCAGTTCTCAGTTGTGCCCCTCAGTGGCAATTGCACTCAGCCACAGGGAACTGCCCTTCCGAGAATTATGTCTTCCCACAAGGGTGGACCGTAACCAGTAGTCACTGGCCTGGGCTGCCTGTGTGTGGCGGTGCCCTGCGGCTGAGGACAGCTGCCTATGGGGATGGTGACTCTTGGCTAAGGATGGAGTAACTGGCCCTACAGAAGCGATCTGGGTGGAGCCACAATATCTGCTACATCTCTTCTCTGAGGACCTCACAATCACTTGCTTCTTAGCCAATTTCTCCCCATGAGGGAAAGGGTTGGCCAGGATTCTGGTTGGCCTGACTTTCTGGGGAAAATTGTGAGAGAAGGGTTGGTAGAATGAACTACAGCCCCCGTTGCCACGCCTGATCTCAGAACTACAACTGATACTCACCATCTCTCTCCTCCACCACCCATTCTAGACTCCCCTCAGCCAACACCTCTGCTGGTCCAGGCATTTTACCTCCTTGGATGACCTACACCGTCATTCCTGAAGGGTCGGAGCCCCTGTGGACTGTGCCATTTCCAGGCTGCAGCTGCTTCTCCACACACCATTTAAACTAGGCATGGCAGTGCCCTGGACAACCCAGTGGATCACCTGAGGACCAAACATGTTTACCCCACCCCCACACTGGGTAGCAGCTGCCCTGCCTCCTCCTGAAGATGGGCTCCATCACTGCTGCTGGGATGGCGGCTCCTCTTCTTCATGCTGGCCTCGTGGCATGAGGATCCTGGAAGACTAGGTGGCAGCAGGAGTCTAAATGTCAGTGCTACTGTTATGGGGAACCAGAGTCTCTAGATCTGTGGAATCTACAACGGTATGGGTGGAAAACACAAATTCCCTCCAGGAAACAAGGTCAACCAGAATGCTGGCAAAGCTTTTCCCTGATGGGGAGAAATTGCCTACGAAGCAAGTGATTTTGAGGCCCTCAGAGCAGAGATGTAGCAGATATTGTGGCTCCACACAGATCCCTTCTGTAGGGCCAGTTACTCCATCCTCAGCCAAGAGTCGCCATCCCCATAGGCAGCTGTCCTCAGCCGCAGGGCACCACCATGCACAGGCAGCCCAGGCCAGTGACTGTCTGATGTGGGGGTTAAAGGCCCAGCCCCCTTGTTTCAGTTGGAAGGATTCCTGTGCTCCCCTCAGGATCAACTGGGGCCTCAGCAGGAACGACTCTGTAGGTCACTTTCTCCAGCTGCTTAATCCTGCCCCTTCACTTCCTTACTAGTGTATCTCCTGACAGAATGTCCTCAAACCCCTTTAGTCCAGAATTCTCTGATCCCAGACTCTGTTTCCAGAGATCCAGTGTGAGGCCTGGGTCCGAAGGCAGGCTGCTGTAGGAGGGGAAGCGGGAGAGGCCGAAGCACAGACAGTACCAGGGGCAGCACTTTCAATCAAGAGCAAAGAAACATGGTGGTAGCTCCAAGAAGCCAGTGGGGTTGAGGGTTTTTCTTTTGATGTTACTGGCTATTTGTTTAAGACAGGAAAGACTTAAGTATCCTTCATTGTTGACAGAACAGAGAGGAAGAGGAGGAATATATAATAAGAGATGAGGAAAATCAACAGAATGAATTTGTGGACGTGAAAGGAAGGATGAGTATCAAAGGCTTAAGTAGCAAGTTAAGAGTTAACCTGGAGGGCCTGAACCAAGATGGCGGAGGATAAGGACGTGCTCTCACTCCCTCTTGTGAGAACACCAGAATCACAACTAGCTGCTGGACAATCATTGACAGGAAGACACTGGAACTCACCAAAAAACACACCTCACATTCAAAGACAAAGGAGAAGCCACAATGAGATGGTAGGAGGGGCACAATCACAGTAAAATCAAATCCCATAACTGGTGGGTGGGTGACTCACAGACTGGAGAACACTTACACAACAGAAGTCCACCCACTGGAGGGAAGGTTCTGAGCCCCACGTCAGGCTTCCCAACCTGGGGGTCTGGCAATGGGAGGAGGAATTCCTGGAGAATCAGACTTTGGAGGCTAGTGGGATTTGATTGCAGGACTTCAACAGGACTGGGGGAACCAGAGACTCCACTCTTGGAGGGCACACACAAAGTAGTGTGTGCATCGGGACCCAGGGGAAGGAGCAGCGACCACAGGGGAGACTGAACTAGACCTATCTGCTAGTGTTGGAGGGTCTCCTGCAGAGGCAGGGGGTGGCTGTGGCTCACCGTGGGGACAAGGACACTGGCAGCAGAAGTTCTGGGAAGTACTCCTTGGTGTGAGCCCTACCAGAGTCTGTCATTAGCCCCACCAAAGAGCCCAGGTAGGCTCCAGTGTTGGGTTGCCTCAGGGCAAACAACCAACAGGGAGGGAACCCAGCCCCACCCAGCAGCAGTCAAGTGGATTAAACTTTTACTGAGCTCTGCCCACCAGAGAAACAGTCAGCTCTACCCACCACCAGTCCCTCCCATCAGGAAAACTTACACAAGCCTCTTAGATAGCCTCATCCACCAGATGGCAGACAGCAGAAGCAAGAAGAACGACAATCCTGCAGCCTGTGGAACAAAAACCACATTCACAGAAAGATAGACAAGATGAAAAGGTAGAGGGCTATGTACCAGATGAAGGAACAAGATAAATCCCCAGAAAAACAACTAAATGAAGTGGAGATAGGCAACCTACCAGAAAAAGAATTCAGAATAATGACAGTGAAGATGATCCAGGATGTCAGAAAAAGAATGGAGGCAAAGATGGAGAAGATGCAAGAAATGTTTAACAAAGACCTAGAAGAATTAAAGAACAAACAAACAGAGATGAACAATACAGTAACTGAAATGAAAATGACACTAGAAGGAATCAATAGCAGAATAGCTGAGGCAGAAAAACGGATAAGTGACCTGGAAGACAGAATGGTAGAATTCACTGCTGTGGAACAGAAGAAAGAAAAAATACTGAAAAGAAATGAAGACAGCCTAAGAGACCTCTGAGACAATATTAAATGCAACAACATTCGCATTTTCGGGGTCCCAGAAGGAGAAGAGAGAGAGAAAGGACCAGAGAAAATATTTGAAGAGATCATAGTCGAAAACTTCCCTAACATGGGAAAGGAAATAGCCACCCAAGTCTAGGAAGTGCACAGAGTCCCATACAAGATAAACCCAAGGAGAAACATGCCGAGACACATAGTAATCAAATTGGCAAAAATTAAAGACAAAGAAAAGTTATTGAAAGCAACAAGGGACAAATGACAAATAACATAAAAGAGAACTCCCATAAGAATAAGAGCTGATTTCTCAACAGAAACTCTACAAGCCAGAATGGAGTGGCATGATATACTTAAAGTGATGAAAGGGCAGAACCTACAACCAAGGTTACCCTACCCGGCAAGGATCTCATTCAGATTTGATGGAGAAATCAAAAACTTTAGAGACAAGCAAAAGCTAAGAGAATTCAACACCACCAAACCAGCTCTACAACAAACGCTAAAGGAACTTCTGTAAGGGGGAAACACAAGAGAAGAAAAGGAACTACAAACACAAACCCAAAACACTTAAGATAATGGTCATAGGAACACACATATCGATAATTACCTTAAACGTGAATGGATTAAATGTTCCAACCAAAAGACACAGGCTTGCTGAATGGACAAGACCCATATATATGTTGTCTACAAGAGACCCACTTCAGACTTAGGGACACATACTGACTGAAGTGAGGGTATGGAAAAAGATATTCCATGCAAATGGAAATCAGAAGAAAGCTGGAGTAGCACTACTCATATCAGTTAAAATAGACTTTAAAGTAAAAAATGTTACAAGAGACAAGGAAGGACACTACATAATGATCAAGGGATCAATCCAAAAAGAAGATATAACAATTATAAATATATATGCACCCAACATAGGAGCACCTTAATACATAAGGCAACTGCTAACAGCTCTAAAAGAGGAAATCAACAGTAATACAATAATAGTGGGGGACTTTAACACCTCACTCACACCAATGGACAGATCATCCAAAATGAAAATAAAAAGGAAACAGAAGCTTTAAATGACACAACAGACCAGATAGATTTAATTGATATTTATAGGACATTCCATCCAAAAACAGGAGATTACACTTTCGTCTCAAGTGCACACGGAAGATTCTCCAGCATACATCACACCTTGGGGCACAAATCAAGCCTCAGTAAATGTAAGAAAATTGAAATCATATCAAGCATCTTTTCTGACGACAACGCTATGAGATTAGAAATGAATTACAGGCAGAAAAACGTAAAAAACACAAACACAAGGAGGCTAAACAATACGTTACTAAAAAACCAAGAGATCACTGAAGAAATCAAGGAGGAAATCAAAAAACACCTAGAGACAAATGACAATGAAAACACGACGATCCAAAACCTATGGGATGCAGCAAAAGCAGTTCTAAGAGGGAACTTTATAGCTATACAAGCCTACCTCAAGAAACAAGAAAAATCTCAAATAAACAATCTAACCTTACACCTAAAGGAACTAGAGAAAGAAGAACAAACAAAACCCAAAGTTAGCAGAAGGAAAGAAATCATAAAGATCAGAGAAGAAATAAATGAAAGAGAAACAAAGAAAACAAGAGCAAAAATCAATAAAACTAAAAGCTGGTTCTTTGAGAAGATAAACAAAATTGATAAACCATTAGCCAGACTCATCACGAAAAAGAGGGAGAGGACTCAAATCCATAAAATTAGAAATGAAAAAGGAGAAGTTACAACAGACACCACAGAAATACAAAGCATCCTAAGAGACTGCTACAAGCAATTCTATGCCAATAAAATGGACAACATGGAAGAAATGGACAAATTCTCAGAAAGGTATAAGCTTCCAAGACTGAACCACAAAGAAATAGAAAATATGAACAGACCAATCACAAGTAATGACATTGAAACTGTGATTAAAAATATTCCAACAAAGTGCAGGACCAGACGGCTTCACAGGTGAATTCCACCAAACATTTAGAGAAGAGCTAACACCCATCCTTCTCAAACTCTTCCAAAAAATTGCAGAGGAAGGAACCTCCCAAACTCATTCTATGAGGCCACCATCACCCTGATACCAAAACCAGACAAAGATACTACAAAAAAAGAAAATTACAGAGCAATATCACTGATGAATATAGATGCAAAAATCCTCAACAAAATACTAGCAAACAGAATCCAACAACACATTAAAAGGATCATACACCATGATCAAGTGGGATTTATCCCAGAGATGCAAGGATTCTTCAATATACGCAATTAAATCAATGTGATACAGCATATTACAAATGGAAGAAGAAAAACCATTCGATCATCTCAGTAGATGCAGAAAAAGCTTTTGACGAAATTCAACACCCATGTATGATAAAAACTCTCCAGAAAGTGGGCATAGAGGGAACCTACCTCAACATAAGAAAGGCCATATACAACAAACCCAAAGCAAACATCATTCTCAATAGTGAAAAACTGAAAGCATTTCCTCTATGATCAGGGCTGTGCTGAATTCAGTGATTGGGATTGACATGTATACACTGATGTGCATAAAATTGATGACTAATAAGAACCCGCTGTATAAAAAAAATATTTTTTCCAATGAAAAAATTAAAAGAATTAACCTTCTTTTACTGTACAGTATGACTTATAAATCTGACTTAAGATTTTGCAAATAGTCACTCATTTCAACACTATTTTTGACTAATTCTTTTCCCACTTATACAAATTGCTACTTTTATCACAGAATAAATCTTCATATATTCATAAGCCTGGTTTTAGACTCCTATTTCATAATTTTATTCCTCATCTAATATTAAATTGATACAATTACTGTAGTTTATACATTTTGATAAATGGTAGGACAAACCTTCCTCCTCAATGCCCACCTTTTCAAATATTTCAAAATTTATTTCATATATATCACAAGCTTTAATTTGCTTTTTATGTTTATTTCCAGGATATTTTATCTTTTTGTTGCTAGTCAGAATTTTTACATTGTATTTTCAAATTTGTGTTTGTTGAGATGAGGAATGTTACAGATTTTATTGTGTTGATATTTTATTAATTCCTTTATGGAATTTTTATGAGTTTTTGCATTTCATTTTCTTTAGGGTTCTTTTCAGATAGCAATTTTTCTTTTTTCAACAATTTATATCTAATTTATTTCTTGTTAACCTTATTAGCTAGAACCTACCATACTATCCTCTGAGATTAACAATTGAGTGCAGGAGGATTTGGGAGTAGTGCCCTTAGTGTCAATACCTGTGAGAGGGAAGAGAAGGAAACGAGATTGGGCAGATAATAGAGAAGGTGGGTTGTTATGCAATGACAATAATTCCTTTGCAACCCACATGGAGCTCTAAAGCTTACAAGATCCTTCAGAGTTTTGCCAGGGACCCTGGATGTCCAGTCACTGGTTGCTGGCTGTTCCTGAAGGGGGCAGGGGCTTAGGCCAGGTGACTCACATCAAATGATGCAGTTCCTGAAGCGAGCTGAGCGCTGAGGGCTGTTGACCAGGCAGTGCTCCTGGTACCCTCACCAGCAGCGAGGAAGTAAATGTACCTGTTCTGAAGGGGAATCTGGGTAGCATGTTACAGAATTCACTACACAACTTCCATGAAGGACGAGGACATTTTTGCATATATGAATCCCCCAATCTCTACTTTTCCATTTAGGGCATATACTGCAGAATTTTTGTTTTGGTCTTTTATAGAGAGATTTTTAGTTTTGTCGTGCAGCTTTTATTTCAAGACTTGTAAGATTTATGTTCTTGTCTGCAATCATATTCCACATTATTTTAGCATTAATTCTGTGTTTCAATGGATTACATATTCATAACTGGTCTTTTACACAGTGACTTCTGAGTAATGAGTTTATGTATATATGCATGTATGTACTCAGGACATGAATTTATTCTTGGGCACTTGCTCATTGGAGAATGTCTTTCTGACGTCTTAAATTATTACTATATTTTTGTGAAACAAACTTTTTTCTCACAATTCGGCAGATATCACTTCGTTGATTTCTGGTATAAAATGCTGCTGAGAAGATCTCTGAGGCCAGGGGAGTCAAGAAAATGTGCAAGTAAGCAATTTTTCTAAATCCAGTATTTTACTATTTAAATGCTAAATCTTTTACGTTTATACAACAGAAGGTTCATTATCATTTTTGAGTGTATTTGAGTTTTGAATAAAAAATATATGTTCCCTTTTTTCCCTTTCCTTCCTCACTCCTACTTTACCAGTTGAATGTATATCAGATGTTCCCACTTTGCTACTTTACTGTATTTCTCTTCCTGTTCATTTTTTAATTTTATAAGATGTGCTTATAAGCATGCATATTACACTGCAATTTTTTGTTCATTCAATAATCTATCTTAGGCACTCTTTATTTACAATATACATTTTTTTACATAAAGAGGTTTTAATTTTTTCAAATTAAATTATGTTTAATTTAATCTTGGTTTATTATCTGTATGAGTTCTTCTATTTAAGCATTTCTAAATGTGCAAATGGACCCTAAAATGTATCTAGATATTGCAGCAATGTGGGGTATTTAATCTACTGAGAGCAAAGAATATTACTTTTTCATCTCCCTAAAATAAGGATTCAAGAGGAAATTGAAAAGAACATAGTGTTTAAAGTCTGCTTCTGTGCTAATGTGATTATCTGATTATCTTGAGCCACCCAAAATCTGTGACAGCTTCAACATCCCTGTTTAGTGTCATTTTGTAAAACTGAATCTTTTATACCAAGGATATTCTCTGTTTCAGTGCCTGATTTTACAGTGGCGTCTGTACAAATGCAGACCTGGCAGAATGCATTCAAGTTAACTACAGTCTTAATAACTTGCGTCTTTCCCTTCTCTGAACTCTAATTTTTAACACAATGCTTCTTGCTTTAGCTACTGCTTTCCCCTACAGTTATACCTTTAACATTCATTTATTTCTCTGTTCCTAAAGTTTTTTTTCTTCTTCTTATTTTTATCATTGCATATAAGTGCATTCAGTTGCCTGGTGAGTGTGAGACTTACCTTTGTATAATTAGAACAGATTTTAGTGGGTTTTTTTCTCCCTAGCATTTTCATTTGAAGCATGCCTTATTCTCTGTAAGCCTCTATTTTCCCAACACATATTTGTGGCTCTCCTCATGACCTCTTTGCTTTTGCTTCCAAAGCCTATTCTTTCTATCGATCACTTGCGCATATAAGGATAGTTTTCAGATGTCCATGTGGGATTCTACATTCAGGTGCATTGCCAAAACAGCAATGATCTTCTCTGCATTGAGCAGTCTGGTCTCATCTGATCACCTAAATCTTCAAATTTTTTTCTCTTTTAGGTGTCTTACTTTTTTCCTTTTCCTAGGCCCTCAGACCCTACTAACCTTTCAAATTCTGAATATGTTCAGAGATTAACTGACTTCCACGGTTTGGGAAAAACTACTATTAAAATTTACCTGCAGACTTATATACACTACCAAATGTAAAATGGATAGCTGGTGGGAAGCAGCTGCATAGCACGGGGAGATCAGCTCAGTGCTTTGTGACCACCTAGAGGGGTGGGATAGATATGGGGATATATGTATATGTATAGCTGAGTCACTTTGTTATGAAGCAGGAACTAACACACCATTGTAAAGCAATTATACTCTAGTAAAGTTGTTAAAAAGAAAAAAACTTACCTGACATTTGCGCTACCTTACATGTTGGAAGTTAGCACGATTTCCCCTCGTCTACTTCCCACCCCTAACCCCTCTCCACGGCAGCCCCGGGCTGTCCCCACCCAGTGTAACAGCTAGATGCCTGGGAACTACCTGGGCCAGATTCTCTCCCAGGAGCTTCCAATTTAGGTTCCACTAATCAGAAGCACCTGCTTGAGGTTTGAAAAAGCCGCGGACGCCATTGTCTTGTTCTTCGGGCAGCGGGAGGCGGAGGTACGAGTTTCAGCAGAGAAATTGCCGCAGCCTCTGGCCATTTTTCCGTGACTCTTCTGCCTCAGTTTGCACAGCACAGTCTCGCCCCGCGGTTCGCAATGTGTCAACGTCACCCGGGAGCCTGAAACAGTGCAAATTCTTGGACTTACTCCAGACCTACCCGCTCAGAAGCTCTGGAGGTAAGTGTTTTCCTGAGTCTCCTGGCTGATTGTGTAAACCAGAGTTGAGAACCGCTGAAGTCTGTTTTAATGCAACAGGTCACGGTGTAGTTTTCAAAGTGGGTTGGTTTTCAGAATTACCAGGAATGATTCTGAAAACTACAGATTTCTGGGTCCCATCAGTATCTCCCTATAAATAAGACTCTCCAGGAAAAGGGCCCAATGAATCTGTAGTCTCACAAGTATCCCAGGTGATTCTGCTTTTGTGGGAATTTGGTCAAGTATTGCTCTGTGGTTTCCCCAGTTTCTTGTTTAAACAGCATTCCCTTTTTGTTGTAGTTGCAAAGGAAGGGAAAAACAGTTATATTTTAATGAAAAAGCTATGACTTGTTTGGAAAGTGTGCTCACTCACTTGTTTGGAAAGGAAAAACATCCCTTTTTAAAACTTTTCCATCCTAGGTTCTATATTTCTTAGAATGACTAACTAACCAAAGATATCTTCATCACAATCACTGTTGAAATTGCAGACACCCAGGCTTCATTTAGACTTAATTGAATCTCTGAATGCAGGGCACGTTCAGCAAACACCAGCACCCCGAAATTTTGAGAGCCACCAAGCAATTTTCCCCCTAGTTTATACTAGACCACACGAGAAAGTAACACCAGATGTGCTATGTATACTACAAGCAAATATGAGAAAAGGATACCTACAAAGAGTCCTGTTATTAGCTCTGGGCTTCAGTTTCTTCATGGGTAGATGAGGGTGTGGAAACAGATTCTCTAATTTCTCTTCCTCTTCTAAAGTGCTGTGATGAAATTGTGTATTTATCAACCTATACACATAGACACTTCCAAGAACCATAGATAATCTTACATGGTTTTCCTTGGGCCTCCTGCTTGACCACATCATTTACTGCATTAGCTAGAGGCAAATGTCTCAACTTCATCACCCCTTTTGGTGCAAAACAAAGGGGAAAGAGAGAGGAGTGCTATAAATATTTCATTCATACTTTGATCCATTTCTTACAAATTTGTTACTCCTTTTTTTCTAAAAATATTCGAAATGATGATCACATTCTTGAACAGTCTTACAAGATGACTGATTTAGATTTTACTTCCAAATGAAAACATTAAATTCTTAAAACATCAGGAAGTCAATAATTGGGACTTCCCTGGTGGTCCAGTGGTTAAGACTCCTCGCTTCCACTGCAGGGGGCGCTGCTTCCATCCCTGGTCAGGGAACTAAGATCCCACATGCCTCATGGCGTGGTAAAAACTGAAAAAAAAAAAAAAAAAACCCCAAAACATTCAATTTTAACTCAATGTCTACTTTTAATCAAATATTCTTTTTTGTAAAACTACAGTCTATATATATTTTTAAATTTTATTGAAGTATAGTTGTTGTATAATGTTGTGTTAATTTCTGTTGTACAGCAAAGTGATTATTATACATATATATATACATTCTTTTTCATATACTTTTCCAGTATGGTTTATCACAGGATACTGAATATAGTTCCCTGTGATGTACAGTAGGAGCTTGCTGTTTATCCATCCTATATATAATGGTTTGCATCTGCTAATCCCAAACTCCCAGTCTTTCCCTCCCCCACCCCACCTTGGCAACCCCAAGTCTGTTCTCTATGTCTCTGAGTCTGTTTCTGTTTCATATATATGTTCATTTGTGTCATATTTTAGATTCCACATATAAGTGATACCATATGGTTTTTGTCCTTCTCTTTCTTACTTTGCTTAGTTGCTGCAAATAGCATTATTTCATTCATTTTAATGGCTAAGTAATATTCCATTGTATATATGTGCCACATCTTCTTTATGAATTCCTCTGTTGATGGACATTTAGGTTGCTTCCATGTCTTGACTACTGTAAACACCACTGCAATGAACATTAAGGTGCATGTATCCTTTCGAATCATGATTTTCTCTGGATATATGCCCAGGAGTGGGATTGCTGGATCATATGGTAGCTCTACTCTTAGTTTTTTAAGGAACCTCCATATTGTTCTCCATAGTGGCTGTACCAGTTTACCTTCCCACCAACAGTGTAGGAGGGTTCCCTCCTCTCCACACCCTCTCCAGCATTTATTATTTGTAGACATTTTGATGATGGCCATTCTGACTGGTGTGAGGTGATAGCTCATTGTAGTTTTGATTTGCATTTCTCTAATAATTAGTGATGATGAGCAGCTTTTCATGTGCCTCTTGGCCATCTGTATGTCTTCTTTGCAGAAATGTTTATTTAGGTCTTTTGCCCATTTTTTGATTGGGTTGTTTTTTGGGATTTTTTTTTAGATATTGAGCTGCATGAGCTGTTTGTAAATATTGGAGATTAATCCCTTGTTGGTCACATGGTTTGCAAATATTTTCTTCCATTCTGTGGGTTGTCTTTTTGTTTTGTTTATGGTTTCCTTTGCTGTGCAAAAGCTTTTAAGTTTAATTAAGTCCCATTTGTTTATTTTTGTTTCTATTTCTGTTACTCTGGGAGATGGATCAAAAAAGGTATTGCTGCAATTTATGTCAAAGAGTGTTCTTCCTATGTTTTCCTCTAAGAGTTTGATAGTATCCAGCCTTACATTTAGGTCTCGAATCCATTTTGAGTTTATTTTTCTGTATGGTGTTAAAGACTGTTCTAATTTCATCCTTTTGCATGTAGCTGTCCAGTTTTCCCAGCATCATTTATTGAAGAGACTGTCTTTCCTCCATTGTATAGTCTAACTTTGTTTGTTGTAGATTAATTGACCATAGGTGCATGGGATTTTCTCTGGGCTTTCTATCCTGTTCCATTAATCTAAATTTCTGTTTTTGTGCCAGTGCCATACTGTTTTGATGACTGTAGCTTTGTAGTATGGTCTGAAGTCAGGGAGCCTAATTCCTCCAGCTCTGTTATTCTTTCTCAAGATTTCTTTGGCTATTTGGGGTCTTCTGTGTCTCCATAAAAATTCTGAGATTTTTTTTGTTCGAGTTCTGTGAAAAATGCCATTGGTAATTTGATAGGGATTGCATTGAATCTGTAGATTTCCTTGGGTAGTATAGTCATTTTGACAAGATTGATTCTTTCAATCCAAGATCATGGTATATCTTTCCATCTGTTTGTGTCATCTTCAATTTCTTTCATTAGTGTCTCATAGTTTTCAGAGTACAGAGCTTTTGTCTCCTTAAGTAGTTTTATTCCTAGGTATTTTATTCTTTTTGTTGCAGTGGTAAACGGGATTGTTTCTGATCTTTCATTGTTAGTGTATAGGAATGCAAGAGAATTCTTTGTATTAATTTTGTATCCTACAACTTTACAGAATTCATTGATAAGCTCTAGTAGTTTTCTGGTAGCATCTCTAGAATTTTCTATGTATAGTATCATGTCATCTGCAAACAGTGACACTTTTACTTCTTTTCCAATTTGGATTCCTTTTGGTTTTTTTTCTTCTCTGATTGCTGTGGCTAGGACTCCCAAAACTATGTTGAATAAACGTGGTGAGAGTGGATCCTTGTCTTGTTCCTGATCTTAGAGGAAATTATTTCAGCTTTTCAACATCAAGTATGATGTTAGTTGTAGGTTTGTCATATATGACCTTTATTATGTTGAGGTATGTTCCCTCTGTGCCCACTTTCTGGAGAGTTTTTTTTTTTTTTTTATCATAAATGGGTGTTGAATTTTGTCAAAAGCTTTCTCTGCATCTATTGAGATGATCATATGGTATTTATTCTTCACTTTGGTGATGTGGTATATCGCACTGATTGATTTGCAGGTGTTGAAGAATCCTTGCATACCTGGGATAAATCCGACTTGATCATGGTGTATGATCCTTTTAATGTTGAATTTGAGTTGCTAGTATTTTGTTGAGGATTTTTGAGTCTATGTTCATCAGTGATTTTGGCCTTTAATATTCTTTTCCTGTGGTGTCTTTGTCTGCTTTTGGTATCAGGGTGTTGGTGGCCTCATAGAATGAGTTTGGGAGTTTTCATTCCTCTGCAATTTTTTGGAGCAGTTTCAGAAGGATGGGTGTTAACTCTTCTCTAAACGTTTGACAGAATTTGCTTGTGAAGCCATCTGGTCCTGGACTTCTGTTTGTTTGGAGTTTTTTAATCACAATTTCAATTTCAGTACTTGTGATTGGTCTGTTCATATTCTCTATTTCTTCACAGTTCAGTCTTGGGAGATTGAATCTTTCTAAGCATTTGTCCATTTCTCCTAGTTTATCCATTTTATTGGCATATAGTTGCTTCTAGTAGTCTCTTATGATCCTTTGTATTTTTGTGGTGTCCATTGTAACTTCTTTTTCATATCCAATTTTATTGATTTGAACCCTCTCCCTTTTTTCCTTGATGAGTCTGGCTAAAGGTTTATCAATTTTGTTTATCTTTTTAAAGTACCAGCTTTTAGTTTCATTGATCTTTTCTATTGTTTCTTTCATCTGTATTTCATTTATTTCTGCTCTGGTCTTTATGATTTCTTCACTAATTTTGGATTTTGTTTGTTCTTCTTTCTCTAGTTGCTTTAGATGTAAGGTTAGATTGTTTATTTGAGATTTTTGTTTCCTGAGGTAAGATTTTATTGCTATAAACTTCCCTTTTAGAACTGCTTTTGCTCTGTCCCATAGGTTTTGGGTCATCATACTTTCATTTTCATTTGTCTCTAGGTATTTTTTGATTTCTTCAGTGATCCATTGGTTTTTTAATACCATGTTGTTTAGCCTCCACCTGTTTCTGGTTTTTTTACAGTATTTTCTGGTAGTTGATTTTTAATTTCATAGCGTGTAGTCAGAAAAGATGCTTGATATGATTTCAGTTTTCTTAAATTTACCACAGCTTGATTTGTGGCCCACCTTGTGATAAGTCCTGGAGAATGTTCCATGTGCACTTCAAAAGAATGTACATTTTGCTGCTTTTGGATGGAATGCTCTATAAATATCAATTAAGTCTATATGGGCTAATGTGTCTTTTAAGATCTGTGTTTCTTTTGGTCTTCAGTCTGGGTGATCTGTCCATTGATGAAAGTGGGCTGCTAAGTCCCCCACTATTATCGTGTTAATGTAGATTTCTCCTTTTATGGCTGTTAGCATTTGCCTTAATATCGAGGTGCTCCTATGTTGGCTAAATATATATTTACAATTGTTATATCTTCTTCTTGAACTGATGAATTGATCATTATGTAGTGTCCTTCTTTGGCTTTTGTAATAGTCTTTATTTTAAAGTCTATTTTGTCTGATATGAGTATTGCTACTCTAGCTTTCTTTTGATTTCCATTTGCACAGAATAACTTTCTCCATACCCACACTTTCAGTCTGTATGTGTCCCTGAATCTGAAGTGGGTCTCTTGTAGACAACATTTATACAGGTCTTTTTTTTTTTTTCCTTTACAAATCAGAGTTTTTATTTAAATTGCATAAAAAGTATATAACGTTTACATTATTTTTCTTATTAGTCATCAATTTTATACACACCAGTGTATACATGTCAATCCCAATCACCCAATTCAGCACGCCACCACCACCCTGCCACTTACCCCCCTTGGTGTGCATACGTTTGTTCTCTACATCTGTGTCTCAATTTCTGCCCTGCAAACTGGTTCATCTGTACCAGTTTTCTAGGTTCCACATAAATGTGTTAATATACGATATTTGTTTTTCTCTTTCTGACTTACTTCACTCTGTATGACAGTCTCTAGATCCATCCACGTCTCAACAAATGACCCGATTTTTTCCTTTTTATGGCCGAGCAATATTCCACTGTATATATGTACCACTTCTTCTTTATCCATTCGTCTGTTGTAGGGCATTTAGGTTGCTTCCATGACCTGGCTATTGTAAATAGTGCTGCAATGAACATTTTGGTACATTACTCTTTTTGAATTATGGTTTTCTCTGGGTATATGCCCAGTATTGGGATGGCTGGATCATATAGTAATTCTATTTTTAGTTTTTTAAGGAACCTCCATACTGTTCTCCATAGTGGCTGTATCAATTTACATTTCCACCACAGTACAAGAGAGTTCCCTTTTCTCCACACCCTTCCAGCATTTGTTGTTTGTAGATTTTCTGATGATGCCCATTTTAATTGGTGTGAAGTCATACCTCACTGTAGTTTTGATTTATATTTCTCTAATAATTAGTGATGTTGAGCAGCTTTTCATGTGCTTCTTGGCCATCTGTATGTCTTCTTCGGAGAAATGTCTATTTAGGTCTTGTGCCCATTTTTCGATTGGGTTGTTTGTTTTTTAATATTGAGCTGCATGAGCTGCTTGTAAATTTTGGAGATTAATCCTTTGTCGGTTGCTTCATTTGCAAATATTTTCTCCCATTCTGAAGGTTGTCTTTTTGTCTTGTTTTTGGTTTCATTTGCTGTGCAAAAGCTTTGAAGTTTCATTAGGTCCCATTTGTTTACTTTTGTTTTTATTTCCATTACTTTAGGAGGTGGATCAAAAAAGACCTTGCTGTGATTTATGTCAAAGAGTGTTCTTCCTATGTTTTCTCTAAGAGTTTTATAGTGTCTGGTCTTACATTTAGGTCTCTAATCCATTTTGAGTTTATTTTTGTTTATGTTTTTAGGGAGTGTTCTAATTTCCTTCTTTTACATGGATCTGTCCAGTTTTCCCAGCACCACTTATTGAAGAGACTGTCTTTTCTCCATTGTATATCCTTGCCTCGTTTGTCATAGGTTAGTTGACCATAGGTGCGTGGATTTACCCCTGGGCTTTCTATCTTGTTCCACTGATCTATGTTTCTGTTCTTGTGCCAGTACCATATTGTCTTGATTACTGTAGCTTTGTAGTATAGTCTGAAGTCAGGGAGTCTGATTCCTCCAGCTCCATTTCATTCCCTCAAGACTGCTTTGGCTATTCGGGGTCTTTTGTGTCTCCATACAAATTTTAAGATTTTTTGTTCTAGTTCTGTAAAAAATACCATTGGTAATTTGAAATGGATTGCATTGGATCTGTTGATTGCTTTGGGTAGTATAGTCATTTTCACAGTGTTGATTCTTCCAATCCAAGAACATGGTATATCTCTCCATTTGTTGGTATTACCTTTAATTTCTTTCATCAGTGTCTTACAGTATTCTGCATACAGGTCTTTTTTCTCCCTAGGTAGGTTTATTCCTAGGTATTTTATTCTTTTTGTTGCAGTGGTAACTGGGAGTGTTTCCTTTATTTCTCTTTCAGATTTTTCATCATTAGTGTATAGGGATGCAAGAGATTTCTGTGCATTAATATTGTATCCTACAACTTTACCGAATTCATTGATTAGCTCTAGTAGTTTTCAGGTGGCATTTTTAGGATTCTCTATGTATAGTATCATGTCATCTGCAAACAGTGACAGTTTTACTTCTTTTTCAATTTGGATTCCTTTTATTTCTTTTTCTTCTCTGATTGCCATGGCTAGGACTTCCAAAACTATGTTGAATAAACTTGGTGTGAGTGGACATCCTTGTCTTGTTCCTGATCATAGAGGAAATGCTTTCAGGTTTTCACCATTGAGAATGATATTTGCTGTGGGTTTGTCATATATGGTCTTTCTTATGTTGAGGTAGGTTCCCTCTATGCCCACTTTCTGGAGAGTTTTTATCATAAATTGATGTTGAATTTTGTCAAAAGCTTTTTCTGCATCTATTTAGATGATCGTGTGGTTTTTCTTCTTCCATTTGTAATATGCTGTATCACATTGACTGATTTGCGTATATTGAAGAATCCTTGCATCCGTGGGATAAATCCCAGTTGATCATGCTGTATCATCCTTTTAATGTGTTGTTGGATTCTGTTTGCTAGTATTTTGTTAAGGATTTTTACATCTATATTCATCAGTGATATTGGTGTTTAATTTTCTTTTTTTGTAGTATCTTTGTCTGGTTTAGGTATCAGGGTGATGGTGGCCTCATAGAATGAGTTTGGGAGTGTTCCTTCCTCTGCACTTTTTTGGAAGAGTTTGAAAATGATGGGTATTAGCTCTTCTCTAAATTTTTGATAGAATTCACCTGTGAAGCTATCTGGTCCTCAACTTTTTTTTATTGGAAGATTTTTAATCACAGTTTCAATTTCATTATGTGTGATTGGTCTGTTCATATTTTCTATTTCTTCATGGTTCAGTCTTGGAAGCTTATACGTTTGTAAGAATTTCTCCATTTCTTCCAGATTGTCCATTTTATTGGCATAGAGTTGCTTGTAGTAATCTTTTCTGATCCTTTGTATTTCTGCAGTGTCTGTTGTAACTTCTCCTTTTTCATTTCTAATTTTATGGATTTGAGTCCTCTCCCTCTTTTTCGTGATGAGTCTGGCTAATGGTTTATCAATTTTGTTTGTCTTCTCAAAAAACCAGCTTTGAGTTTTATTGACCTTTGCTATTGTTTTCTTTGTTTCTATTTCATTTATTTCTGCTCTGATCTTTATGATTTCTTTCCTTCTGCTAATTTTGGGTTTTGTTTGCTTTTCTTTCTCTAGTGCCTTTAGGTGTAAGGTTAGATTGTTTATTTGAGATTTTTCTTGTTTCTTGAGGTAGGCTTGTATAGCTATAAAGTTCCCTCTTAGAACTGCTTTTGCTGCATCCCATAAGTTTTGGATCGTCGTGGTTTCATTGTCATTTGTCTCTAGGTATTTTTTGATTTCCTCTTTGGTTTCTTCAGTGATCTCTAGGTTATTCAGTAACGTATTGTTTAGCCTCCATGTGTTGGTGGTGTTTTCTACATTTTTTTCCCTGTAATTCATTTCTAATCTCATAACGTTGTGGTCAAAAAAGATGCTTGATATGATTTCAATTTTCTTAAATTTACTGAAGCTTGATTTGTGACCCAAATGTGATCTGTCCTGGAGAATGTTCCATGTGCACTTGAGAAGAAAGTGTAATCTCCTGTTTTTGGATAGAATGTCCTATAAATATCAGTTAAGTCTATCTGGTCTGTTGTGTCATTTAAAGCTTGTCTTTCCCTATTAATTTTCTGTCTGGATGATCTGTCCATTGGTGTAAGTGAGGTGTTAAAGTTCCTCACTATTATTGTGTTACTGTCAATTTCCTCTTTTATAGCTCTTAGCCATTGCCTTATGTATTAAAGTGCTCCTATGTTGGCTGCATAAATATTTACTATTGTTATATCTTCTTCTTGGATTGATCCCTTGATTATTATATAGTGTCCTTCTTTGTCTCTTTTAATAGTCTTTTTTTTAAAGTCTATTTTGTCTGACATGAGAATTGCTACTCCAGCTTTCTTTTGATTTCCATTTGCCTGGAATATTTTTTCCATCCTCTACCTTTCAGTCTGTATATATCCCTAGGTCTGAAATGGGTCTCTTGTAGACAACATATATACAGGTCTTGTTTTTGTATCCATTCAGCCAGTCTATGTCTTTTGTTAGGAGCATTTAATCCATTTACATTTAAGATGATTATTGATTTGTATGTTCTTATTGCCATTTTGTTCATTGTTTTGCATTTGTTTTAGTAGGTCTTTTTTCTGCCTTTCATCGTTTGTTCTCTTGTTGTTTGACGTCTACTTTTAGTGTTGTTTGGTTTGCTTTTTCTTTTTTGTGTGTGTATCTATTGTAGATTTTTGGTTTGTGGTTCCCATGACATTTTGATATAGCAGTCTATATACAAGCAAGGTTTTAAGTTACTGGTGTTTTGATTTCAAATGCATTTCCAGTATCCTGCATTTGTACTCACCTCTTTTAACAATTGCTGGTTTTATCATATTTGTGTGTGCATGATTTCCTACCTTTATTGTATGTTTGCCTTTACCTGTGAGCTTTTCCATTTGTAATTTTCTAGTTGTGGCCTTTTCTTTTCCACCTAGAGAAGTTCTTTTAACATTTGTTGCAGAGCTGGTGTGGTGGTGCTGAATTCTCTAACTTTTGCTTATCTATAAGACTTTTGATTTCTCTGTCGAATCTGAATGAGAGCCTTGTTGTGTAAAGTATTCTTGGTTGTAGGTTCTTCCCTTTCATCACTTTAAATGTATTGTTACACTCCCTTCTGCCCTGCAGAGTTTCTGCTATGACATCATCTGATAATCTCATGGGAGTTCGCTTGTATGTTATTTGTTGCTTTCCCCTTTTTGCTTTTAATATTTTTTCTTTCGCTTTAATTTTTGTCAGTTTGATTGCTATGTGTCTCAACATGTTTCTTCTTGGGTTTATCCTGCCTGGGATTCTCTGTGCTTCCTGGACTTGGGTGGCTGTTTCCTTTCCCGTGTTAGGAAATTTTTTAGCTATTGTCTCTTCAAATATTTTCTCTCTCTCTTCTCCTCCTGGGACCCCTATAATGCAAATGTTGGTGTGTTTAATGTTGTCTCAAAGGTCTATTAGACTGTCCTCATTTCTTTTCATTGTTTTTTCTTTATTCTGTTCCCTGGCAGTGATTTCCACCATTCTGTCTTTCAGCTCACTTACCATTCTGCCTCCATTATTCCGCTATTGATTCCTTTTAGTGTATTTTTCATTTCAGTTATTGTATTGTTCATCTCTGCTTGCTCTTTAGTTCTTTCAGGTCTTCTTAAACATTTCTTGGACCTTCTCGATCTATACCTCCATTCTTTTTCCGAGGTCCTGCATCATCTTCACTATCATTACTCTGAATTCTTTCTCTGGTAGATTGCCTATCTGCACTTCACTTAGTTGTTTTTCTGGGGTTTTATCTTTTTCTTTCATCTGGGACATATTCCTCTGCTGTCTCATTTTTGTCTAACTTTATGTGATTGTGGTTTCCATTCCACAGTCTACAAGGTTGTAGTTCTTCTTGCTTCTGCTATCTGCCCCATGGTGGATGAGGCTGTCTAAGAGGCTTGTGCAGGCTTCCTGGTGGGATGGACTGGTTCCTTCCCACTGGTGGGTGGAGCTGGGTCTTGTCCCTCTGGTGGGCAGGGCCGTGTCAAGGAGTGTGTTTAGTGGGCAGCTGTATGCTCAGGAAGACTTTAAGCAGCCTGTCTGCTGAAGGGTGGGGCTGTGTTCCCACCCTGTTGATTGTTTGGTCTGAGGTGTCCCAGTCCTGGAGCCTACAGGTTGTTAGGTGGGGCCAGGTCTTGGTGCAAAAGTGCCAGCCTCTGGAGGGCTCGTGCCAACTCCCCAGAACTACTGCCACCAGTATCTGTCCCCACAGTGAGCCACAGCCACCCCCTGCCTCCACAGGAGACCCTCCAATATCAACGGGTAGGTTTGGCCCAGGATCTTATGAGGTCACTGCTTTTTACCCTGGGTCCTGGTGTGCCCAAGACCCTTTATGCTCCCTCCAAGACTGGAGTTTCTGTTTCCCCCAGTCCTGTGTAATTTGTGTGATTAGACCCTGCTGGCCTTCAAAGCCAGATTCTCTGGGGGCTCCTTCTCCCACTGCCACACCCCCAGGCTGGGGAGACTGATATGGGGCTCAGAACTTTCACTCCTGTGGGAGAACTTCTGTGATATAATTATTTTCCAGTTTGTGGGTCACCCAACCAGCAGGTATGAGATTTGATTTTATTGTGGTTGCTCTCTTCCTACCATCTTGTTGTGGCTTCTTCTTCATTGTCATTGGATGTAGGATATCTTTTTTAGTGGGTTCCAGCCTTTTTTTGTCAATGGTTGTTCAGCAATTAGTTGTGATTTTAGTGTTTTCATAAAAAGATGTAAGCTCACATCCTTCTACTCCGCCATCTTGTCTCCGACCCAGACCATCCTTCTTTTTATAAGAAAGAGACAAGAAATGGCTGAGGCCTCTGGCAGAAGTTTTCATTAGGATCTTGGGGAGCATGGCACTAGGGATTCAGGAAGAGGTGATTGATGTTTAGGTGAGCCACAGACTTGAAGAGTTGCTAGCACTTCCAGCAAAGTTAGCAGTGACACTTTATGTCCCATTGCACCACTGGGAAGAACAATCACTGGTAGTGGCACATTGGCCATGGTCAGCTGATGGGAGAAAGGGGTTTAGAAATGGAGGTCAACCTCTAGGAGCTTTGAGGTATTCCTCCCTTGGAGTTTGAAGGGTAAGACCAATGACAAATATTTCATAATTCGCTACAAGCAAATGTTGGAAATTTCTAAAAAAAGGATATTAATATTTCTGTAAGTGAGGTGGATGGAGACTTATTTCTATTGTGATTTAAGTTACAGTTTTAAGTGTAACCTCAGACTACTTATACCAAGAAAAAAATGAGGAGAGGTAATTCCAGGAAAAAGGAAATATTGATAGTGTATTCGTAAGGTTTTTTTTTTGCTTTTTTTTTTAACATCTTTATTGCAGTATAATTGCTTTACAGTATCATTTTAGTTTCTGCTGTATAACAAAGTGAATCAGCTATATGCATACGTATATCCCCATATTCCCTCCCTCTTGCATCTCCCTCCCACCCTCCTTATCTCACCCCTCGAGGTGGTCACAAAGCGCCAGCCTGATCTCCCTGTTCCATGCAGCTGCTTCCCACTAGCTATTTTGTATTTGGTAGTGTATATGTCAGTGCTACTCTCTCACTTTGTCCCAGCTTACCTTCCCCCTCCCTTTGTCCTCAAGTGCATTCTCTATGTCTGCGTATTTATTCCTCTCCTGCCCCTAGGTTCATGAGAGCCTTTTTTTTTTTTTTTAACGATTCCATATATATGTGTTAGCATACGGTATTTGTTTTTCTCTTTCTGACTTCACTCTGTATGACAGACTCTAGGTCCATCCACCTCATTATAAATAACTCAATTTAGTTTCTTTTTATAGCTAAGTAATATTCCGTTGTATATATGTGCCACATCTTCTTTCTCCATTCATCTGTCAATAAACACTTAGGTTGCTTCCAAGTCTTGGATATTGTAAATAGGGCTGCAGTGAACATTGTGGTACATGACTCTTTTTGAATTATGGTATTCTCAGGGTATATGCCCTGTAGGGGGATTGCTGGGCCATATGGTAGTTCTAGTTTTAGTTTTTTAAGGAACCTCCATACTGTTCTCCATAGGTGGCTGTGTCAATTTACATTGCCACCAACAGTGCAAGAGGGTTCCCTTTTCTCCACACCCTCTCCAGAATTTATTGTTTGTAGATTCTTTGATGATGGCGGTTCTGACTGGTGTGAGGTGATACCTCATTGTAATTTTGATTTGCATTTCTCTGATGATTAGTGATGTTGAGCATCCCTTCATGTGTTTGTTGGCAATCTATATCTTCTTTACAGAAATGTCTATTTAGGTCTTCTGCCCATTTTTGGATTGGGTTGTTTTTTTGTTATTGAGCTGCATGAGCTGCTTATATGTTTTGGAGATTAATCCTTTGTTAGTTGCTTCATTTGCAAATATTTTCACCCATTCTGACGGTTTTCTTTTCATCTTGTTTATGTTTTCCTTTGCTGAGCAAAAGCTTTTAAATTTTATTAGGTCGCATTTGTTTATTTTTGTTTTTATTTCCATTTCTCTAGGAGGTGGGTCAGAAAGGATTTTGCTGTGATTTATGTCATAGAGTGTTCTGCCTATATTTTCCTCTAAGAGTTTTATAGTGTCTGGCTTTACATTTAGGTATTTAATCCATTTTAAGTTTATTTTTGTGTATGTTGTTAGGAAGTGTTCTACTTTCATTTTTTACATGTAGCTGTCCAGTTTTCCCAGCACCACTTATTGAAGAGGTTGTCTTTTCTCCATTGTATACTCTTGCCTCCTTTATCAAGGATAAGGTGACCATATGTGCATGGGTTTATATCTAGGCTTTCTATCCTGTTCCATTGATCTATGTTTCTGTTCTTGTGCCAGTACCATACTGTCTGGATTACTGTGGCGTTGTAGTATAGTCTGAGGTCAGGGAGCATGATTCCTCCAGCTCCATTTTTCTTTCTCAAGATTGTTTTAGCTATTCTGGGTCTTTTGTGTTTCCATACAAATTGTGAAAGTTTTGTTCAGTAAAAAATGCCATTGGTCGTTTGATAGGGATTGCGTTGAATCTGTAGACTGCTTTGGGTAGTACAGTCATTTTTATAACATTGATTCTTCCAATCCAAGAATACAGTATATGTCTCCTACTGTTTGTATCATCTTTAATTTCTTTCATCAGTGTCTTATAGTTTTCTGCATACACGTCTTTTGTCTCCTTACGTAGGTTTATTCCTAGGTATTTTAATCTTCTTGTTGCAGTGGTAAATGGGAGTGTTTCCTTAATTTCTTTCAGATTTTTCATCATGAGTGTATAGGAATGCAAGAGATTTCTGTGCATTAGTTTTGTATCCTGCTGCTTTACAAAATTCATTGATTAGCTCTAGTAGTATTCTGGTAGCATCTTTAGGATTCTCTATGTATAGTATCATGTCATCTGCAAACAGTGATACTTTTACTTCTTCTTTTCTGATTTGGATTCCTTTTATTTCTTTTTCTTCTCTAATTGCTGTGACTAGAACTTCCAAAACAATGTTGACTAATAGTGGTGAGAGTGCACAACCTTGTCTTGTTCCTGATCTCAGAGGAAATGGTTTCAGTTTTTCACCATTGAGAACGATGTTGGCTGTGGGTTTGTCATATATGGCTTTTATTATGTTGAGGTAGGTTCCCTCCTGGCTACTTTCTGGAGACTTTTTATCATAAATTTGTGTTGAATTTTTTCACAAGTTTTTTCTGCATCTACTGAGATGATCATATGTTTTTTATTCTACAGTTTGTTAATATGGTTTAGCACATTGTTTGATTTGAGTATATTGAAGAATCCTTGCATTCCTGGGATAAAACCCACTTGATCATGGTGTATGATCCTTTTAATGTGCTGTTGGATTCTGTTTGATAGTATTTTTTTTGAGGAATTTTGCATCTATGTTTATCAGAGATATTGGCCTGTAGTCTTTTCTGTGTGTGTGTGTGTGTGTGTGTGTGTGTTTGTGTGACATCTTTCTTTGGTTTTGCTATCAGGGTGATGGTGGCCTCATAGAATGAGTTTGGGAATGTTACTCCTTTGCTATTTTTTGGAAGAGTTTGAGAAGGATAGGTGTTAGCTTTTCTCTAAATGTTTGATAGAATTTGCCTGTGAAGCCATCTGGTCCTGGGCTTTTGTTTGTTGGAAGATTTTTAATCACAGTCTCAATTTCAGTGCTTGTGATTGGTCTGTTTATATTTTCTATTTATTCTTATTCTTATTTCTATTTATTCTTATTCTATTTATTCTATTTATTATTTATTTATGGTTCAGTCTCAGATGGTTGTGCTTTTCTAAGAATTTGTCCATTTCTTCCAGGTTGTCCATCTTATTGGTGCTCGTAGTAATCTCTCATGATCTTTTGTATTTCTACAACGTCAGTTGTTACTTTTCCTTTTTCATTTCTAATTCTGTTGATTTGAGTCTTTTCCATTTTTACCTTTATGAGTCTGGCTAATGGTTTATCAATTTTTTTATCTTTTCAAAGAACCAGCTTTTAGTTTTATTGATCTTTGCTCTTGTTCCCTTCATTTATTTTTCATTTATTTCTGTTGTGATCTGTATGATTCTTTCCTTCTGCTAAATTTGGGGGGGGGGGTTTGTTCTTCTTTCTCTAATTGCTTTAGGTGTAAGGTTAGTTGTTTATTTGATATGTTTTTTGTTTCTTGAGGTAGTATTTTATTGCTATAAACTTCCCTCTTAGAAGTGATTTTGCTGCCTCCCATAGGTTTTGGGTGTCATGTTTTCATTGTCATTTGCTTCTAGGTATTATTTGATTTCTTCACTGATCTCTTGGTTATTTAGTAGCGTATTGTTTAGCCTACGTGTGTTTGTATTTTTTCCAGTTTTTTTCTTGTAACTGATATCTAGTCATAGCGTTGTGGTCAGAAAAGATACTTGATACGATTTCAGATTTCTTAAATTTACCAAGGATTGATTTGTGACCCAAGATATGGTCTATCCTGGAGAATGTTCCATGAGCACTTGAGAAAAAAGTATAATCTGTTGTTTTCAGATGGAATGTCCTAGAAATATCAATTAAGTCCATCTTGTTTAATGTGTCATTTAATGCTTGTGTTTCCTTATTTATTCTCATTTTGGTTGATCTGTCCATTGGTGAAAGTGGGGTATTAAAGTCCCCTACTAACTTGTGTTACTGTTGATTTCCCCTTTTATGGCTGTTAGCATTTGCCTCATGTATTGAGGTGCTCCTATGTTGGGTGCATAAATATTTACTATTGTTATATCTTCTTCTTGGATTGATCCCTTGATCATTATGTAGTGTCCTTCTATGTCTCTTTTAATGGTCTTTATTTTAAAGTCTATTGTCTGATATGAGAATTGCTACTCCAACTTTCTTTTGATTTCCATTTGCATAGAATATCTTTTTCCATCCTCTTACTTTCAGTCTTTATGTGTTCCTAGGTCTGAAGTGGGTCTCTTGTAGACAGCATATATACATGTCCTGTTTTTATATCCATTCAGCCAGTCTATGTCTTTTGTTTGGAGCATTTAATCCATCTACATTTAATGTAATTATCAATATATATGTTCCTATTACCATTTTCTTAATTGTTTTAGGTTTGTTAGGTCTTTTCCTTCTCTTGTGTTTCCTGCCTAGAAAAGTTCCTTTAGCGTTTGTTGTAAGGCTGGTTTTGTGGTGCTGAATTCTCTTAACTTTTGCTTATCTGTTAAGGTTTTAATTTCTCCATCGAATGTGAATGAGATCCTTGCTGGGTAGAGTAATCTTGGTTGTAGGTTTTTCCCTTTCATCACTTTAAATATGTCTTGACACTCCCTTCTGTCTTGCAGAGTTTCTGCTGAAGGATCAGCCATTAACCTTATGGGGATTTCCTTGTATATTATTTGTTGCTTTTCCCTTGCTGCTTTCAATATTTTTCCTTTGTATATAATTTTTGATAGTTTGATTAATATGTGTCTTGATGTGTTTCTCTTTGGATTTATCCTGTATGGGAGTCTGCTTCCTGGACTTGATTGACTGTTTCCTTTCACATGTTAGGGAAATTTTCAACTATAGTCTCTTCAAATATTTTCTCAGACCCTTCCTTTTTCTCTTCTTCTTCTGCTACCTCTATAATTTGAATGTTGGTGCGTTTAATATTGTCCCAGAGGTCTCTGCGACTGTCCTCAATTCTCTGCATTCTGTTTTCTTTATTCTGCTCCCTGGCAGTTATGTCCACTCTTTTATCTTCCAGCTCACTTATCTGTTCTTCTGCCTCAGTTATTCTGTTATTCATTTCTTCTAGAGTATTTTTAATTTCATTTATTGTATTGTTCATCACTGTTGTTTTCTCTTTAGTTCTTTTATATCCTTGTTAAATGTTTCTTGTATTTTCTCCATTCTGTTTCCAAGATTTTGGATCATCTTTACTATCATTACTCTGAATTCTTTTTCAGGTAGATTGCCTATTTCATCTTCATTTTTATGGTCTTGTAGCTTTTTACCTTGCTCCTTCGTCTGTAAGTAATTTTTTTCTCAATTTTTTCTCAATTTTTTCTCAATTTTTCTCTCATTTCATTTTTTTTGTTTTGTTTTGTTTGGTGGGTGGTGCTATATTCTTGTCTTACTGGTTGTTTGGCCTGATACGTCCAGCACTGGAGTTTGCAGGCAGTTGGATAGAGCTGGGTCTTGGTGCTCAGATGAGGACCTCCAGTAGGCCTCATTCCTACTGATATTCCCTGGCATCTGAGGTTCTCTGTTAGTCCAGCAGTTTGGACTCAGAGCTCCCACTGCAGGAGCTCGGGCCCAACCCTTAGCCTGGGAACCAAGTTCCCGCAAGCTCCTTGGCATGGAAAAAAAAAAAATGAAGAAAGAAAGAAAAAAAAGGAGCAGTACAATATCAAAGAACAGAAAACAAAATAAAATTAGAAAGATAAAAAATATATTAGGGGGCTTCCCTGGTGGCCGGTGGTTGAGAGTCTGCCTGGTAGTGCAGGGTACATGCGTTCAAGCCTTGGTCTGGGAGGATCCCACATGCCGCAGAGCAACTAGGCCTGTGCACCACAACTACTGAGCCTGCACGTCTGGAGCCTGTGCTCTGCAACAAGAGAGGCCGCGACGGTGAGAGGCCCACACACCGCGATGAAGAGTGGCCCCCACTTGCCACAACTAGAGAAAGCCCTCACACAGAAATGAAGATGCAACACAGCAAAAATAAATCAATTAATTAATAAACTGCTACCCCCAACATCTTCTTTAAAAAATATATATATATATATATATATATTAGGAAAAATAAAACTATAATTGAAACAACTGAAACAAGGTAAAATAAAACCACAGCAGAAAAAGGGGGAGGGGGGAGGCGGGGAACAAGCCAAAAGGAGAGATCACTAACAAAGTATAAAGAATAAAATAAAATTAGAAGAATAAAAGTTTTTTCAGGAAAAATAAAAATATAAAAGAATCAACAACAGTGAATCAACAAGGTAAAACAGAGCCCTAATCTATAAGAGGAAACAAGAAAAAAAACAAAACAAAACCTTGGCTCTGGGGGCCAAGTTTAGGCAGGGGATGGAACTTAGGCAGGGGCAGGTTTTAGGGTAGGGCCGGACCTACGCGGGTTGATGTTTGAGCGTGGGGCGGGGCCTGGGCGCGCGATGTTCAAGTGTGGGGCAGAGCCTCTGCTTAGGACCTGCGCAGAAGGGGAAAGGAGGGCCTCTGGATTGTGGGGTTCTGGAGTTTGCAGGTAGGGCTCTGAGTGAGGGTGTGTGGGTGGGGTTTAGGCCCAGCTCGTTGGAGGGGGTCCTAGAAGGGGTCTCTGAGTGTAGAGGTAGGGCCCTGGGTGCGGGTGTAGGGGTGGAGCTTGGGCTCTGCCCAGCAGGAGGGTGGCTCCGAGGATAGAGGATTAGGCCTGGGAGCCCAACAGGCTCCCTGGTGCCTAAGTGGACAGGGAAAGCGCTGGCCCCGTTCCCTTCCATTCCTTTGTGCCCCTCTCCCATTGTCTCCTCCAGGGTCTCTCCCATCGCCGCTGGACCCCTAATCATGGGTGTGTCCCACTGGGTGTAGGAACTCCTTCCCTCCCCCAGCCACCCCTCAGCGGTGTTGGTCCCAGAGGTCCGGCCTTTACTTTTGCTCCCCCTTCCCTCCCTTCCACTCCCTCAGGACCCGCCGGCTGGAGGGGGCCTAGGTGGGCAGAGTGTCAGGCCTGGGGTCTCAACAGGTTCCTGGGGTCCAAGTGGACAGAGCAAACCTGGCCATACTCCCTTTTGATCCTCTGCCCTCCCAATGGTTCCCCAGTATCCCCCTTCGGGCGTGGGATCCCTTCCCCTCCCCCTGCTGCCCTTCAGGGGCGCCAGTCCCGTCCCACCTCCACTTCTCCTCCCGCTTCACTTCCCCCATGCCCCACATCCTACCCAGTTGCTGGGGGTTCCTCCTGTCCCCTCAGGTGTCCGTGGTCCCCCACCAGTGCCTGCTAGGTGCCCTAGTTGTGAGGAGAGGCGAATTCCACATCCTCCTAGTAGGCCATCTTGACTCCACCCCCTCCCCCTTAATATCTCGTAAGGTTTTGAGAAGACCAAACTGACAAGACAAGGTGAAATTTTGGACAAGGTTGTAAGAAATAAGGCTGGCTAATTACAAGAAGGCTGGGGTAGGGTGCAGCTTGTCAGAGAAGTTTAAATTGGGTTTAGTATGAAATAGGAGGTAAGAGGAGGGGTTTTATATCACTAGTGATAGGAATTTACCATCACCTGTTTGACCTGCTTGCAATCTAAGTAAAATCACACTTCTTATTTTCCAGTTAGTTGTTTGAGTTCTCAAGTTTCCTTATATAGAATAAGGTCCTCTGTTTCTTTTTTTAAGATGTCCCCCTACATTCCTGCCCCACCCCTCACTGAATTTTCTAAGAACCAAGGGGCTTACCCAATACAAGTGAGATTAGTTCTGTTTCCAGACACCAGACAGGAAAAGAGGATGGTACAGTCAGATTAACCCACATCCACCATTGGTTGGGTCATGAAAATTTCATCCAGTCAGATGATGTTTCTCCCCTCCTGCAGGGGTGCCCTTGTCACTTCTGATAACTGATCAGCATAGAGTTGTGACCATCTTTCAGCTTCAAGGATACATATCTTAGATAAATATTTTCTCAGACATTGTTTCCTATAACAGGACACCATACCACAGTGGCTGGGTCTCAACTCATGCTGACTCACAAGGGAACAAGACCGCAGAGATGTTCTTAGAGGGTGAGCTCAAAATTCCACAGGCTCTGCCTGCTGGCAGCTGATCATGGAGTAAACTTTGCTGCCCTGCTGCAAATTGGCTTCAAGTTTAACAATACCAAGTGCTCTTGAGGATGTGAGTAATCTGTAAGCTTTAGAGAATGCTGGTAGGAGTACAAATTGCTTACACACTCACCTTGAAAAACAATTTCACATCTAGTAAAGTTCAAGATGTGAATTTGCTTGTACTCACTAATTCCACTTCCTAAATATATGCCCAAGAAGAGCATGTTCATGGCGGTATTGGCAGAAGAAGGGGAAATGGTCGAAATGTCCTGCAATGGAGAATGACTATATAAATTTTGATACAGTCATGCAATGGATTAAAATTCAGCAGTGAAAATAAATGACAAAGAGCTACACATGCCAGCATGGATAAATCTCACAATGTTGAACAACAACAAAGGCAAGTCATAGAAGAACACATGCAGTTTGAGGCCATATACATCATTTCAAAAATGTGAAAAACTGAACAATATATGGCTAAAGGATATGTACATGTGTGGTAAATTAATAAACACAAGGGAATAATAAACACAGACTTCAGGGTCCTAGTTAGCACTTGAGAGGATGGAGAGAACTGTGATCAGAGACAGGCATATGGGAGGCTCCAAAGACATTGTTAACTTTATGTAATGTAGAGAACAAAGTGTTTGTTTTATTCTTCTTTAAACCAAACATAGGCATTTTATGTTTTGCCCACACCCATCTACAAACACACACATATATAATTTCATAATTAAAAAATTTTCAAAAAATCATTTAAGTAAGGAGATGAAGAACTATTTGCATAAGGATCTCAGGGGCTTTCTGAGAGAAGAAAGGCCAAAATATCACCTCCTCCCTAAATGTTCTCTACAGACAACCACAGATATTTGTAACTGTGTCATCAGATGCTCGGAGAGCTTCCTCACGTGAAAGGCTTCCTGTGGATGACGGGACCCCCACATCTTCCCACAGTTTTATCTCCAAGTGTCTCCTCTCCAGGCAACCATGCCTCTTGTTTACCTCTTCCAACTTCTTTTTTCCTTCTCTCTTCCTTTCTTCACCTACTTCCCTGATTTTTTTTAACTTTATTCTCTACTTGCGAAATCTTAAAGCTCAAAGTAATAAAGAAAGATTAGGTAGGAAGAAGAGAAAAAGAGAAAGAAGTACTTCCAAACAAGTTCTAAATATACTCATTGTGTCCCTGTAGGTATTTGAGGGGGTGGAGCCTCCCTTATTAAGTATAGCAGATATTATAAAAAATGTGTTGTTTTCTTTTTTTTTTTTAACATCTTTATTGGAGTATAATTGCTTTACAGTGGTGTATTAGTTTCTGCTTCACAACAAAAATGTGTTGTTTTCTAGCAGGACATATCAGAGTCTTTGAAAATCTAAGAGGAAGATTATAGTATGTTGTTTATATCCAAATTTGTTTGACAAAAAATTTCCCTGTTTTTCAAATGCCTATCTTGGATAATACTATGTTCAGTGGGAAACTTATGGGAAATATGGAGTTTGAATTATGACAAAGAATGTTCTCACAGAAAAAGAGGAGTTAAACATACTTTTTCAACATTACATATTGCTCACAAAATACTTTAATTGGATTCTCCTACTTTCTACAATGGATTCTTTGTTGATATGGATAATACAAATTCTTGATGGTAAATATTACAGTTTAGTGAGTACTCTCTCAACATAATCACCTTTTAAAATTTTTTATATCATGCTTTCTCCCCCACTACTGAATGAGTCCCCACTCTATATTAGAATCTTAGTGCTAGGGACATAATAGTAAACTATAGACATAATTACTGATCTCATGGAATTTACATGTAAGAAAAAATTGTTAGAAATTAATCACCCCTCTATTAAACGCACTTAATATAATAGTAAAATAAGGAACACAATTTTTAAAGGCAACTTGAGTGTAATTTTTAATCCCAAGTATATTTTTTCCAAATTATTACAACTCTATGCAGGTAAAAGCCTGAATTAGTTACCTGGGTATTCATTACATATTTGAATTCCCCATAGTAAAAAATATTGCATACGGAAGGAAAAGTCATCATATGATGAAAATTTCATTTAGAGGTTTTGATTCACTCTGTGCTCAAACACCCCTCTTCTGTTAATAGCACTACATTGATCACCCATGACAGCAATGTCTTTACCCATCCAGGATTTTAATTTTGTATTTGTGTTTTATGACCTGATGTTCTATGCAAATACCATTCAAGTTATGAAACAAAATTACCAATGTCATTGAGACTCTAAGATTTAATGCAATTGATGAAAATAATGTTGGAAAAATACTATAAAGAAATCCCATAAAGAAAATCTGTCAGAATAAGAATTGTTAGCAAATAAAGGGAAATATTTATAAGAATAACAAAATAGATTATTCAGGGTTGAATTATTAAGACAGTTGCTGGAGAAATTTGGTATGCTCTCAAATATGTTTGTAGAAAGGATTCTTTAAGATCATTCCACAAAAACCAAATATAAAGGCAGTTATACTCTTACACATTTTTTTGTAAAATTCTATACCAAAAGAGTCAACCCTTTTGCTTTACTCTTTGTTCAACAAATTAGAGCACAATTGAAATGTAATCTAAATTTTGTTAAACATGTGTATTTTTAGAGTTTTCCATTTCATCTGTCAAGAAAACATCCAGTCAACCTTGTTTATCACTATTTATTATGGATTTCCCCCCTATCTTAAAGGTATTCATTTTAAAAGTCACATTGAAGTTTGGAGCCCTGTTTTCTCAGTAAATGAGTTCCTTATTGTGGTGTTGGAAATTGTAGTTAGCTGACTTAGCCATGTGTCTGAGATTGTTAAAATATTGAATCTTTCATCTTTAATAGGATAATATTTGGTTCCAAGTGCTATGCTCTTGACACCAGAGCAATGAAAACAGCAAGTCTCTGTAGGCTGAATATTGGCTCCCCAAAGATGTCTATGTTCTAATCCTTGGAACCTGTGGATATGTTATTTTACATGATAAAAAGAACTTTGCAGATGTAATTACATTAAGGATCTTAAAATGCAGGAGAGGATCCTGTATTATCCAGGTGGGGCCCCATGTAATCACAAAGGTCCTTAGAAGAGGGAAGCAGGAGGGTCAGAACATTTATAGAACATGTAAGGGTGGAAGCTGAGTTCAGAGAGGAGATTAGGCTTCAGGTCTTGAAGGTGGAGGAAGAGGCCACGGGGCAAGGGATGCAGGCAACCTCTAGAAGCTGGAAAAGGCAAGAAACAGAGCCGGGAGCCTCCTGATGACATGCAGGCCTGTGGACCCATTTTAGACTTCCCACCTCCTGAATTGTAGGAGAGATTATCTGCATTGCTTTAAGGCACTAATTTGGTGGTCATTTGCTACAGCAGCAAGAGGAAACCGATACAGTCTCATCTGAAATTTTCATGCTTTCTGCAAACTTCACCTTCCCCTGCCCATTTCCCTTTTAGGGGAAGCTTGGCAAGGAACAGAGAAATGGCTTTCCTTTTCTAACCATTCCTTTTATGGGTCAGTTCAAAAGTCTTTTCCTCCTTGAGGCCTTAAATCTATCCCCTGGCCTCTCCTATCAGGTTGCTTTTATTTACAGTGACCATAGGTCAATTCTGAAGGTGCAATGGGATGAAATTAATAATTATGCTACAACAGGGACAAACTGGAACAGTGCTGGGGCATATGGTCACCCTACATATATTTCCACTGCAGTACTCATTTTGTCTCGTATTTAAATTACCAGTAAATTCTTGTCTTTCTTCACATCTCCTTCCTCCTTCTGCCAGAAGTAAGAGAAGCTTTACTGCTCACCTGTATTCTCCATAACATATCCATCACCATCATTGCCTGCATCATCATCGCCATCATCACCATCACTATCATGGTCGTTATAGTAGTTGAATCTTCCATCATACTTACTATATCTCCAGTACATAGTCACATTACATGTAATAACTCAGTTAATCCTTGCAACAACTATAGGAGGATGGCACTATGTTATCCTCATTTTAGAAAGAAATTATTTGAGGCTTGGAGAGGCTAACGTGCTCAGGGTCACACAATAGGAGGTGGCAGGACCAGGATTCAGTTGCAGACAGTTTGGTTTCTTTATCACTATTGCCCCCAAATAGGACTTCTCATAGAGAAGGTGTAAATAGTCATTTGAAAAGTAAGGGACACCTAGATTCACATGCTTATACCCCTAATTCTGAATTTTAATAGAAAAAAGCATTTAGGAAATAAACAATAATTTCAGTATAATAATTTGTGTTCTATCTACTGCAAATATTAAAAAACAAAACAGGTATGCACACAAAATGTTGCCCCTGGTCTTCTAATAAATTATTAGAATTGATTTGGGGAAGTGAGAGTTATTGGAAGGAACATACACATTTTTGTTTATTTTCCAGTTTTGTTGAGTTATATATAATTGACATACAGTACTGTCTATGTTTAAGGCATATGGCATAATGATTTGACTTACATATATTGTGAAATGATCACTACAATAAGTTTAGTTAACATCCATCATCTCATATTGAAAGAAAAAGAAAAAGGGTTTTTTGCTTGTGATGAGAACTCTTAGGATCTACTCTCTTAATAACTATCAAATATACCACACAGCAGGGTTTACTATAGTCATCACGTTGTACATTACATCCTCAGTATTCATTCATCTTATAACTGGTAATTTATACCTTTTGATCACCTCTATCCAGTTCCCCCACCCTGCTCCCCCCACTTCTGGTTACCACAAATCTCATCTCTTTTTCTATGAGTTTGGTTAGGGTTTGGTGGCAGGGGGTGGGGGTAGTCTTGGTTTGTTTTTAGATTCTCCAAATAAGTGAGATAATACAGATTTTGTCTTTCTCTGCTTAACTTATTTCATTTACCACAGTTAACATCCAAGGTCTCAAGTGGCAAGATTGCCTTCTTTTTATGGCTGAATAATATTCTATTTTGTGTGTTTACATATCACATTTTCTTTATCCATTTATCCATCAATGGACACTTAGGTTGCTTTCTTCCAACCTATTGTAAATAATGCTTGCTATGAACTTGGAAGTGCAGATATCTCTTCCACATAGTGTTTTCAGTTCCTTCAAATATATTCCTAGAAGTAGAATTGCTGGATCATATGGTAGTTAAATTTTTAATTTTTTGAGGAAACTCCATACTGTTTTCCATAGTGGCTGTACCAATTTACAATCCTACCAGCAGTGCACAAGGACTACTTTTTCTCCACATCCCCTCCAGTATTTATCTCTTGTCTTTTGGATGATAGCCATTCTAACAGGCCTTAGGTGTTATCTCATTGTGGTTTTTGATTTTCATTTCCCTGATGGTTAGTGATGTTGAGCACCTTTTCATGTACCTGTTGGTCATTCGTACATCTTCTTTGGAAAAATGTCTATTCAGTTCTTTGTCCATTTTTATATTGCATTGTTTTATTTGCTATTCAGTTATATGAGTTCTTCATATATTTTTGTTGTTAGTCTCTTATCTGTTACATGGTTTACGAATATTTTTCCCATTCTGTACGTTGTCTTTTCATTTTGTTCATTGCTTCTTTTGCTGTGCAGAAGCTTTTTAGTTTGTTACAGTCCTACTTGTTTACTTTTGATTCTGTTGCTGTGCTTAGGTGTCGTATCCAAAAATAATCATTGCTAAGACTGATGCCGTCTTGCCTATGTTTTCTTCTAGGGGTTTTATGCTTTCCAGTCTTACATTTAAGTCTTTAATTCATTTTGAGTTGATTTTTGTTAGTGGTGTAAGATAGGTGATCATTTCATTCTTTTACATACGAATATCCAATTTTCCCAGCTCTGTTTATTGAAGAGACTGTCTTTTCTCTGTGGAGTTTTCTTGGCTCCCTTGTCAAATATTAGTTGACTGTATATGTATGGGTTTATTCTATTCCATTGATGTGTGTGTCTGTTTTTATGCCAGTACTGTATTTTGATTACTATAGCTTTATAATATAGCTTGAAACCAGGAAGTGTGATGTCCCCCACTCTGTTCTTCTTTCTCAAGATTGCTTTGGCTATTTGGGTTTTGTGGTTCCATATAAATTTTAGGATTGTTTTTTATACTTCTGTTTAAAAAAATGCTATTGGAGTCTTGATAGGAATTACATTGAATCTATAGATGGCTTTGAGTACTATGAACATTTTACCAATATTAATTCTTCTCTTCAATGAAAACAGAATAACTTTCTATTTATTTGTGTCTTTAATTTCTTTCATCAGTATCTTGTAGTTTTCAGTGTAGAGATCTTTTACCTCCTTGGTTAAATTTATTCCTAAGTATTGATATTTTATTGATTTATGCTACTGTAAATGTGATCATTTTCTTTATTTCTTTCTCAGATAATTCATTGTTACTGTGTATAAATACTACTAGTTTTTGTATGTTTATTTTGTATTCTGCAACTTCACTGAATTTGTTGATTATATCTAACGGGGTTTTTTGGTGCTGACTTTAGGATTTTCCATATATCAAATCATGTCATCTGCAAATAGAGACAATTTTACTTCCTACTTTGCAATTCTGATGCTTTTTCTTCTTTTCTTCCTTCCTTCCTTCCTCTTTTTCTTCCTTTCTCCCTCCCTCTCTCTCTCTACCTCTCTTCCTTCCCTTCCCCCCCTCCCTTTTTCTTTCTCTTGCTTAATTGCTCCGGCCAGGTCTTTTACTACTATACTGAATAGGAGTGGTGGAAGCACACACCTTTGTCTTGTTCCTGATCTTAGAAGAAAACTTCTCAGACTTTCACCATTGAGTATGCTGTTAGCTGTGGGTGTGTCATATATTCCTTCTATACCTAATTTGTCAAGAGTTTTTGTCATGAATGGATACTGATTTTTTTTCAAAGCTTTTTCTTTATTAAGATGATCATATATTATTTTTCTTTGATTTTATTAAGGTGATGTATCACATTTATTGATTTGTGTATGTTGAACTGTCCTTGCATCTCAGGGATAAACCCCACTTGATCATGGTAAATGATCCTTTAAATGTGCTGCTGCATTCAGTTTGCTAGTATTTTATTGAGGATTTTTGCATATGTATTCATCAGTGATACTAGCTTGTAATTTTCTTTACTTGAGAGTCCTTTTCTGGCTTTGGTAACATGGTAATGCTTGCCCCCTAAAATTAGTTTAGGAGTATGTCCTCCTGTCTGATTTTTCGGAAGAGTTTGAGAAGAATTGGCATTAATTCTTCTTTAAATGTTTGGTGAAATTCAGCAATGAAGTCATCTAGTCCTGGGCTTTTCTTCACTGAGGGATGTTTGATTACTGATTCAATCTCCTCAATAGTAATTGGCCTGTTTGTATTTTCTGTGTCTTCCTGATTCAGTCTTGTGTTTTATATTTTGAAAAAGTGTCCATTTCTTCTAGGTTGTCCAGTTTGTTGGCATTTAGTTGTTCATAGTAGCGTCTTATGATCCTTTGTATTTCTATGATATCAGTTGTAATGTCTCCTTTTTCTTTATAATTTTGTTGATTTGGGTCCATTTTTTCTTGGTTAGTATAGCTAAAGGTTTGTTAATTTCATTCATCTTTTCAGAGAACCAACTCTTAGTTACGTTAATCTTTTACATTGTTTTCCTGTTCTTGGTTTCACTTATTTCTGCCCAAATTTATCATTTTCTTCCTTCTGCTAACTTTGGCTCAGTTGTTGTTTTTTTCCCCTAGTTCCTTGAGACATAGAGTTAGGTTATTTGAGATCTTTTTTTTTTAATGTAAGTGTTTATTGCTATGAGCTTCCATCTTAGAACTGCTTTTTCTGCATCCCATAAGTTTTGGTATGTGTGTTTTCAATTTCATTTGTCTCAAGATACTTTTCAGTTTCCTCTTCAATTTCTTCTTTGATTCATTGGTTGTTCAGGAGAGTGTTATTTAATTTCCATGTATTTGTGAGTTTTCTAGTTTTCCTCCTGTTAATGACCTCTAGTTTCATACCATGGTAGTTAGAGAAGTTACGTTGTATGATTTCAGTCTTCTTGAGTTTACTAAGACTTGTTTTGTGGCCTAGCGTTATGGTCTGTCACATAGAATGTCTCATGTGTGCTTGTGAAGAATGCGTGTTCTGCCGTTGTTGAATAGAATGTTTTGTATGTCTGCCAGATCCATTTTGTATATAGTGCTATTCACATCTATTTCCTGGTTGATTTTCTGTCTGGATAATCTATTCATTGATGAGAGTTGGGTATCAAAGTCCCCAACTGTTACTGTATTGGTGTTTAGTTCTCCTTTCAACTCTGTTAGTTTTTGCTTTTTATAATTAGGCACTCTGATGTTGGGTACATAAATATTTACAATTGTTAAATCTTCTTGAGGGATTGTCCCCTTTATCATTATGTAATGATCTTCTTTGTTTCTTTTTACCAGTTTCAGTTTAAAGTCTATTTTGTCTGATGTAAGTGTAGCAACGCCTGCTTTAGGGGCGGGGGTTACCATTTGCTTGAAATATCTTTCTTCATCCCTTCACTCTCAGTCTATGTGTGTCTTTAAGGCTAAAGTGACTCTTTTATAGGCAGCATATCATTGGATCTTGTTTTTATCCATTCAAACATTCTAAGTCTTGGGAGAATTTAATCTATTTACATTTAAAGTAATTATTAATAGGTAAGGACTTACTATTGCCATTTTGTTAATTTTTTTCTGACTGTTTTATAGATTCATTTTTCTTTTTTCTTATCCCGCTGTCTTTTTTTGTATTTCGTGTTTTTTAGTATCAGTATGCTTTGACTACTTTATCATGTTCTCTTGTGTAATTACTACAGGTTTTCCCTGTGGTTACCATGGAGCTTACATAAATATTTCAAAATTATAACACCCTATTTTAAACGATAAGAACCTAACTTTGATAGCATTCCTAAACTTTACATTTTTACTTCTCCTCACACTCACATTTTAGGTTATTGATGTTATAGTTTACATATTTTAATATTGTATATCCAATAACAGATTATTGTAGTTATGGTTAATTTGCTACATTTGTTTCTTAACTTTTAGAATTGTAAGTGAATTATCACCACCACTACCATATTACATATTTCTTCTGAGTGGTCAAGTCTGCTTTTGAAGCTCTCTATTCAGTTCTTCAGGTCAGTCATTTTATTTTTCAGCTCTAGGCATTTGTTTAACTTCTTTTGTTCATGTATTATTTTCTCAAATTTGTTTAGTTGTCTGTGTGTTCTTATAGTTCACTAAACTTCTTTAAGAGAATTATTCTGAATTTTTCGTGTGACAGTTCCTAGATCTCCATTTCTTTAGCGTCACTTATTGGAGCTTTATTAGTTTCCTTTGGTGCTGTCATGTTTACCTGATTTTTTGTGATTCTTGATTTCTTTCATTGGTATCAGCACATCTGAGTAAGTGGTCTCTTCTTTCAGACTTTACAGCTTCACTTTGGCAGATAGTTCTTCACCAGTCAGCTCAGTTTGAGCTTCTAAATGTGTCTACTTGTAACATCCTTGGGCAGATGGAGCTTGCTATCAGGGTCTGTTTTCGGGTGAGGCCGCTGCCCAAGGTATGAGGTTGGGGCGGGTGTGTTTTCGGCTGAGAAGAGTTGGTTCCACGACTGTGACTGCTTTCTTGGTTCCCTGCCCAAGCAAGTCTGAAGGATGGGTTCTGCAGTTGCGTGGGTCCTCTAGTCAGGCTTACTAGATGGTTGGGACAGAGTCCTATACTCAGTAGTAGGTGGGTCTATGAATTAGCTTCCCTGCCCTGGTGGGAGAGCGGAAGGGGCCCCAGGGCCTGCATGGCTCATTGTTTAGGGACCTAAATCAAGCAAGACTATGCCCTGAGTTCCCTAGCTAGACGAGAACACCAGTTTTGCTCTGCAAAGGGAGAAAGCCCTGGGCTGGACACTCTGTTCAGGTGCCACTGTAAGCAGGGATGTTGGATGCGCTGTGCAGCTTCCCATGTGCTCTAGTTAAGCCTGATCAGATGAGCTGAAAGCTATCTTCAGCAAGGGGTGGAGTCATGAATTAGTTTCCCTTCCCAGGTAGAGTGGGAAAATTGGCTCCAAGATTGGAAAGGCTTTCTGTTTGTGGTCTTGATTCAAGCTCACTCATGCACCAAGTTTTCTGCCTGAAACAGGCCACTGACTTGGCTTTGCAAGCAATCAGCTCTGCCTGACAGACTCTCTGCTCACGTGTTGCTGGGCTGTGAAAATTTCCAGTTGCTACAACCAGGCTTTGTAGTCAGGCAGGGTTGGGAACTATACTTAGCAGTGCCCTGGGCTACGACTCAGACCCTCACTTCCCCTCCCCCAGCCTGGGTAGGGGCAGACCAGGCTCCAGAGCCAGCAAGGTCCTTATCTGAGTACCTGAATCAGGCAGACCTGCATCCCACCAAGTTCCCTGGTCTGACTGCACCACCATCTTGGTTCTGCAGATGAGCAAAGCTGCTGGTTGGGTCAGTCAGTCTGTCAAGATCCGAGTGCTGGTTTGTTGCAAACCCCTCCTCCCTTCTCCATCACAGTCACATTCTAAGTGGTCAAGCCCGGAAGATCCACCATTTAATTTCCAGGGGGCGAGACTGGAGTTGGGGCTCCCAAGAAATAACCCACAGTGCGGGTGGATGTCCACCCTGGGCTCTCTTTTCCCACTGGAGGAACTGTAGGCTCAGGGGTGCTGGGTGGCCTAGGGGAGGGGCAATGCGGTCAGCATGTAGCGGCTCCTCTTCCCCTTCGAATGCAGTCTGTCCTGGTCTCTGTGTTGCAAGGGTGTGCTTCAGTCTCACCCCTGTGTTCTAGGGTTTTCTCAGTGGTGTCTTGTCCATGAATAGTTGTCAGTTGTATTTCTCATGAGAGGGAGCAAAATCAGGAAGGACATATGTTGCCATCTTGGTGACATCATTCCTGCATTTTTAAGTTGCTTTTTGATTAGCAATTAACCATAGTGTCTCTACGTGGAGCTGGTTTAACAGGTCAAATGCTTTCCAGCTGTCCTTGACAATAACTAAACAGAAAGGACATTTTTGCCAAAGGTTCAAGGAAAAGAGAGGTAACATTTAATTAGAAAATATGGTACTTTTATATGGCTTATTAGATGAACTCTTGCCAAATTTGCGGCAAGTCATGTTGAGAGAGAGCTGTGGCCTGGAACTGCCAGCCAAATGTGTGACGTCTTCTACTGCTTAGTAAACAGAATAACCATTGATTTTGATTATCGACACACTAATGCCAAGAAAAATCACAGGCCTAAAAAATAAAGTTGGATTCTTAAGAAATTAGGTAGAGGAATGATGCTGCTTTTTTCCTATGGAAAATAATGGTTCCAATGTGAACAATGATGTATTTAAGTAAAGGTAAATGCAGTCTACTCATTTAGTGATACGGAGGGTAGAAACAGACTTACCAGAATGAAGATAGGACTTGTGTATGAGCATGATTTGATTTCCTAAAGACGGATTCTTTCAAACATTAGATTGTTTGATATAAAAAATGAATATAAATTTACTTGAATATTAATGCCTTTAATGGATACATAATCATTTAATTAAATGATAATTAAGTGACTATAAAACCTATTCTTTTTCTTCCTATAATTGTTAGAGCAACTTAAATCAGCTTTAATCATTTAGACTATTCCAAACTTTAAAAAACCCCAAACTAAACATATTTCTAAAATATGTCTTGATAATTTCAACTATTTACCAATGAAATTATTCACATATCCCAGTATAGTTTTATTTGGTACATGTTGTACTGAGTAGAAAACATTATATTTCTCATGGAATGATTTATGTATGTATACTCTCATTAGAAGTATGGCTAAAATATGCATATATGTAAAATAATCTTTCTCAGATTGATACTATTCAATTAATGAACTCAAATCCTGAGGGAAGTTTGAGGATCTAGAAAGCTTCAATTATACAGAGAAACAGATGAGATTTTATTGAAACTTAGAAGAGATGTGATTTTATTGCTGTCTTGATGAGAAATACAAAGCATGCATCTAAGACCTTGGAATATTTGGTGTCCTATCTTGATTTAAGCCCTGCAGAATATCAGATTCCTGTCCTCCTCCACACCTCCAGGGAGCTACTCTTTCTGAAAAAAGTTCAGAAGCTTTTTTAATGCATGACTGTACTCAGCCCAGTCCTGTGGGAGGTGTGGAGGAAGAAAGGAATTTGGCCGGGGGAGTTGAAAAATATTAAAAAACAAAACACAACACAGTAACAACATTAAAAAGAACACTAATATTGTGATTTGGCTTAAGAATGCTAAAGAGATGGGTTTGTAAACCAGGATTTAGTAGTTTTCCAGTGCCCTGATGCATCTACTCCTATTCCACTTATTGGAACTAAAAATAAAGATACAGCTGTTTGAAAAACTCAGTTTTAGTTTTAGAGTATGGATTTAAAATGTGTGTTGCTCTCTTTTATTACAGCTGACATATTTGAAGTGAGAATGAGATAGCCAGCCCCCTTCCCCTGAAGGTAAAAGCCATATTACACCAAACCAAACCATAGCATTTTATAACTGGAGTAGTCTTCAAGTCTTAGCTTTTTATCCATGGTATCTGCTTCTCTTAAACTTGGGAACTGTTCCATGGAATGCAAATAGAGTTGTTGTGGAAGAAAAAAATCAGTGTTTCACTTCCAAGTAGAAAGATAATGCAAGATGCTTGAGTATTTTATATATTCCATGAGGCACGTTAACCAAGTAAGGAGGAACAGGTGGAATTTTAAAGATATATTTAATTTAACTCGGTATATCCAAAATATTAATTTAACGTGTACATTCTTTGTTCGCATAAATCTTGGAATTCCTGTGTGCCTTTGCCCTCATGCCACACCTCAGTTTGGACCAGCTACATTTCAAGTGTCCTGCAGTCACGTATGGATGGTGACTGCTGTGTTAGCACAGCTCTAGGTTTGTAAAACAGCGGGTTAATACACACAGGGGCTTCTTCACTGAAGGACTTTTCATGGCCATTGACACGCTAATGTACACCAGGCACACTTCACATCTGCTTAGGCAACACTATTTGGGACACACTGCACAACACCCTGCGGCACTCTTAGGGAAAAAAACCTCTTGATGCGACTGGATTCTGAAGCCATGGCTAACAAATGACTTTCAGCCCTGGATTTTACTCCCACTCTGCCATTTGCCAGGGATTCAGCATTACACCAGATACTTAACCTTTCTTAATGTGTCTCCTTATCTGAAAAATGGAACTTTGACCAATGACATTGCAGGACTTCTCTGATGACTAAATGGGAGCATTCGTAAAGCACTGTGGGAAGTCCTGGGACACAGCAGATACCAAGGAAATGTATTACATATGCATTTTCTATGTATAGTTATGATATTAGAAGGGACAGAAAGATTATTAGAAACTTATGTATAAGCTTAAGTTATTAAGCTTAAGTTATTAGAAACTTATGTATAAGCTTATCGTGTTGAAGGAATCCTTATTATATTAGTAAAACTTTTCAAGGGACTCAATTTAGAACTATGTTGGGGTTTTTTCCTATATAAATAAATATATATATATATGTATTTAAGCTGAAGTACAATTGATTTACAATGTTGTATCAGTTTCAGGTGTACAGCAGAGTTATTCAGTTACACACACACACACACACACACACACACACTTATATATGTATATCCATCCATCCAACTATCTATATTCTTTTTCAGATTCTTTTCCATTACAGGTTATTACAAGATATTGAATATAGTTCCTTCTCTACTATACATAAAATAGACAAAGAACTTTGTTGTTTCAAATCTGCACTTAGAAGCCTTAGGTGTAAGAGATCAGAGGTGGGGTCTCAGAGAGAAGAAAGGGCGCTTTATATTGGTTCCATGCTTTCCCCTCTACCTTTGTCCAGAAGAACTCTTTAATCATTAGATGTTAGATGAGTTTCCTTTTGACAAAAAATATACACAGTTAAAACTAATTGGTAATCTAAAATAATAGGGAATTTAAGAATGGAGTAAAATATATTCCCAAGCCTGCAAAAAAGTTCCATTAATTAGAGGTTAACTGCCTTGGGAAGTAGATTGCTATGAGAAATGGTCACTTATATTAACAGGTTACTTATGTTTGTGAAAAGGGGAAACGCGTTATATTCTAGTGGAATGCTGCACGGTGAGCACCACAAATTAGATAAAAGAATTTGCTGCTGGGATGGTCCACATTCCACAAGCTACAGAATCAACAATTCAGTACTATCGGGTTGGCTAAAAAGTGCCTTCGGTTTTTAAGTAAAAATAAAAGACAGTTTTCATTTTCATCAAGAACTTTATTGAACAACGTATTCACCCTTTTGTTCCACTACCTTCTGCCATTTTACAGGCAACTTCATAATTCCATCTTCCCAAAACTTTTTATCTTTTTGAGCAAAGAACTGTTCCAGTTGCCTTTTACAGTCTTTTACAGTCTTGCAGGGAATGGAAATTTTTTCCATTAAGAGAATTTTGTAAAGACCGAAATAAATGGAAATCCAAAGGTGCAATGTCTGGTGAATATGGCGGATGAATCAGAACTTAGGGAGGAGCTCATAATAGAGGACTCCCTTCTAATCCCACCATATACACATTACCTTCTTTGGATGGAGACCGGCCTTGGGTGCTGTTGGTGGTGGTTCATTTCACTTGCCCCATGATCTCTTCTGTTCCACATTATTGTACAGTATCCCCTTTTCATTTCCTGTCACAATTTGTTTTAAAAATGGAATGTTTTCATTACATTTAAGTAGAGAATCGCATATGGAAATATGATCAAGAAGGTGTTTTTGCTTAGCTTATGTGGAACCCAAATATCAAAGCGATGAACATAACCAAGCTGGTGCAAATGATTTTCAACACTTGATTTGGGTATTTTGAGTATGTCGGCTATCTCCCGTGCGGTATCACGCTGATTGTTCTCAATTAATGTCTCAGTTTGATCACTATCAACTTCAACTGGTCTACCCGACCGTGGAGCATCTCCCAGCAAGAAATCTCCAGCATGTAACTTCACAAACCACTTTGGACATGTTCGATCAGTTACAGCACCTTCTCCATACACTGCACAAATCTTTTTTTGCATTTTGGTTGCATTCTTTTACGTTTCTTGAAATAATAAAGCATCATATGCCGAAAGTGTTGCTTTTTTTCTTCCATCTTCAGTATTAAAATGGCTACACAAAAATTCACCAATTTTAATGTGTTTTTTTACATGCACGCTGATATGACAGCTGTCGCATACAGTCTAACAAAACTGTTTCGAATGAAGCTCAAGACAATTAAGTGCTACTAGAGCCATCTTACTGAAAAAAACAAATGAAACTTTTTGGCCAACCCAATATTTTTTTTCCTTGAATGAGTACATTTTTATTCACAGACAAATAGAATTTTAAAGGTGGAAGGACATCAGGCATTTATTCCTTATTCTACTTATTTTTATTTAGACATAATTGACATTGTTTTCCACAGTGGCTGCACTTATTTACATTTCTACCAACAGTGCACAAGGATTCCCTGTTCTCCACGTCCTTACCAATGCTTGTTATTTCTTGTCTTTTTTATAATACCCATTCAACAGGTATGAGGTGATAGCTCATTCTGGTTTTTGACTTGAATTTCCCTGATGATTAATGACTTTGAGCACCTTTTCATGGATGTGTTGTCCATCTATATGTTTTCTTTTGAAAAATGTCTACTCAGATCCTCTGCCCATTTTTAAATCAGATTGTGTGTATTTTTTGCTGAATTGTAATGAGTTCTTTATATATTTGGTCTTTATATATTTGGATATTATCACCTTATCAGATACATGGCTTACAAAATTTTCTCCCATTCTGTAGGTTGCCTTTCCAGTTTGTTTATGGTTTCCTTTGCCATGCAGAATCTTTTTTAGTTTGATGTAGTCCCACTTGTCTATTTTTGTTTTGTTGCCTTTGCTTTTGGTGTCAATTCTAAAATATCACCACCAAGACAGCTGTCACATAGCTTACTGCATATGTTTTTTTCTAAGAGTTTTATGGTTTTAGTCTTACGTTCAAGTCTTTAATCTATTTGTAGTTAATTCTTTTGTATGGTGTAAGATGGTCTAGTTTCATTCTTTTGCACGTGGCTGTTCAGTTTTCCCAACACCATTAATTGAAGAGTCTTTTGTCGCTATATATTCTGGGATCCTCTGTCATAAATTGATATGTAGATTTATTTCTGGACTCTCTATTGTTCCTCAGATCTATGTGTCTGTTTTTAATGCCAATATCATACTTTTTGATTACTATAGCTTTGTACTATAGTTTGAAATCAGGGAGTGTGCCTCCAGGTTTGTTCTTGCTCAAGATAGCTTTAGCTGTCTGAGGTCTTTTGTGGTTCCATACAAAATTTAGGATTGTTTGTTCTATTTCTGTGAAAGACGCCATTGGAATTTTGATAGGGATTGTATTGAATCTTTAGATTGCTTTGTGTTGTATGGATACTTTAACAATATTAAGTCTTCCAATACATGAGCATGGAATATCTTTCCATTTATTTGTGTCTTCTTCAATTTGTTTTATCAGTGTCTTATAGTTTTTAGTGTACACATTTTTGGTTAAATTTATTCCTAGGTATTTTATTCTTTTTTGTTAATTTCTCTTTCTTATTGTTTGTTATTAGTGATAGAAAGGCAACAGATTTTTGTTGGCATTTATATTGACTCTATATCCTGCAACTTTACTAAATTTGCTTATTCTAATAGGCAGCAGCTTTTAAAATATGAAAATATATATAGTCCTGCGGGACCACAAGCATAAATCCTACTGGCCATCAGAGCTAGGTGACCTGAAGCCATCTTCTGGAAAGCAGTTGCAAAAATTGGGGCATGAGATGAGTGTGCAAGCCCCTTTCCAGGAGATACTGGCAACCTGGAGTGAGGCAGAGGGAAGCACACAGATGGTGTCTGCTTGGCCTCCCTCCCCTACACTTCAGTAGACCTGTAGATATATGCGAAGTCAGAAGCCTGCCCCATAGGTTGCAGCTCCAGGACAAGCAAATAGGCCTCTTTCCCATAAAGACTGGGGGTGTGTTTCAATCTGCTGTCTGCGCTGTTCCCTGGTGGTGGTAACCAGCTAAGAACTCTCTCTCCATTTGTTACAGTCCCATGAAACCCATGAATGAAAGCCCCATTTGCTACCAGAGACAGGCAGTCAAGGGGCATCCCCTGGTTGACAGACAGAAAAACTGGGCCACCAGACGTGTGTACAAGCTCCCCTCTGGCAGGTACTGTCACTCAGGAGCTCAGCAGAGGGATAGTGAAAAGAGAGTGCCAGCCTTCTGAAGTCTCTGGAGAGGATTAGAGTTGGCCCTTAGATGTGTGTTTAATAAGCAGCCTGCCCCTCAGGCTGCAGCTATGAAGATGAGCTAATGTAGCACTTTCACAGAAAGACAGGGCACAGCAGTCTCTGGTCTCTGGCTGGGCCCTGGGGATGGTAGCCCGTTAAGAACTCTTTCTCTGTTTGTGACAGTCTCTTGGGAATGGTGAGTGTAAGCCCCACTGGCCACCAGAGCCAGGCATTCTAGAGGTGTCCCCTGGGCAGCAGCTGCAAAAATTGGGGTACCAGATGAGGGTGAAATTTCTTTTCCAGGAGATAACATGTGACCTGGAACAAGGCAGACGGAGCCCACTGTCCTCTGTCCCTGGAGAGTATTTCAATAGGTCCCTAGATGTGTGTTACAATAGATGCCTGTCTCTCAGGTCCATGCTTTAAGATAAGCATAAAAGCTTCTTTCACAGAAAGTTTGGGTGCTTTTCAGTCGGCTGCCCCTGTGGATGGGCCGTGGCATTGGTGCGTCTGTGCTCCATCCCTCTGAGAAGTGTTTCTGTTTGCTATAGTCTTGTGGGTCTCATGGACGTGAGTCCACTAGCTTCAAAGCTAGATGTTTTGGGTGCTCATCTCTGAGGTGCAGGCCTTAAAAGTTGGGGTGCCCAATGTGGGGTTCAAACCCTTTGCTCGTCAGGGAGAAGCCTGGGGTTTTGAGTTCTGTTCTGATTGTGTGTTGCCATCCCGTGGCTGGGTTTTATGACAAGATTGTGTCTCAGTTTCCCTTACCTGGTTCGATGTGGGGTTTTTTCTCATTTGCCCAGTGTGTAGGAGTTGCTCAGCTAGTTTTTCGGTTTTTTTCCAGAAGAAATTTTTCCACATGGAGCTGTAATTCAGTGTGTCCATGTGAGGCGGCAAGTTCAGGATCTTCCTATATTACCCTCTTGAACCAGAACCCAGGGTTATTTCATTCAATGAAAATTAAAGACAGAATTGTTTAGAAGTAGCTTTGACTTCACTCAGTTTTGATTTTCAAAAGTAAGGAAAAGGATCAAAGTTGAAATTACTGTGATATTTTCACAGAAAATAAAATTCAAGAGGGCATGACAGAAAATTCCAGGTAATATCCAGTCTTCATAGTGGCTTATTTGTAAGACTAGCTTTACAATGAAATTGTACAAATATGTCAATTTAGTAAAAATTAACTACAAAATCGTACACCTGTGTTGGAAAAGGAATTTCTTTGGTTTGGATTCTTAGGTTCTCAAGAGTTCTACTCCATGTACTTACTTTCAGGTGAGGCACTATGCAATTCAGAAGGATGTGATACCTTCTTTTGCTAAAAGTGGCACTACCGCCTGCTGAAATAATAGTTAAAATCTGCTTTGACTGATCGTCTATGCATCGTTTGCTAAATACTAGCATCTCATTTTTAATCAGTTACAATGCATTCTTAATTTGAACACTATCCCTTGGCAATGTTTCCATTCAGTTTGTTGGTATGGAGACCCAGGAAGATGGCCAGTGAATCAAAGAAGTTGAAAATATTTGACCTTATATATGGTGCTCGATATTTATAACACGGTAGGCCTGTCCCAGTTCAGGCCTCCTCAGCCCTGGCCTGCTAGGTTGCAGCAGATTCCTGCCTGTGCATATTTGGGTGTTTCCGGACTTGATGAAATGTGTTTCATAACTTTTAAAGTAACTAAAAAATCCAAGTAAATAATAGAACACATCACAACAGACACCAAAGCAAGCAGTTACTGGTTAAGGGAAAAATGCCTAGGAAACAGGCCAATGGAGTTGTAAAACATAAAAGTTTTGATATAAATGCCATTTTAATTATTAAGATGGGGGTTTTCAGAAGCAAGAGAAAATTTCCCAAATGAACTTTAAAATAACATAAATCTCGCATATTTTTGGTTACGTTAAATAACATCATAATAAATAACGCAAATAATAAAAAAAAATAAAGATAACAGAAGTGTCCTGAAGTTAAGGAGGTGCATTTTTTTTCTTCTCACATTTTTCCGATATCATTACCAATGTGAGACACTCTGAAGTTTTAACTATAAAGATGAATTATGATAGTCAGCTTGTTTGGAGACATTTCATTCAAAGCTCGTATCAACAGCTGCTGGTTAAGCACTGATTATGACTTTAAAGGCACCCCCAAGTTAAATAGTTTTTATAGTCAAATAGCAATAATACTTACTGAAGGTTTACCACATGCCAGGCTCACTTCCAAGTACTGAACATGCATGTGAACTTAATTTTAATGGTCTGATTATTTAATCCCTATTTTTTCAGATGATAAAAAGGAAGCCAAGAAAAATTAAATAACTTGCCCAGGTTTACCCAATTAATAAGAGATAGAGCCAGGGTTTGAACTCAGACTGAATGCCAGGGCCTAGGCCACCCCCACTTTCAACTTCTCTCTAAAATAACACATTAAGCAATGACAATGCTAACATCTGTAATAGAGATTACATTATTAAACTCCTTTACACAAGGCACCATGGGTGGTTCTGTAGACAATAAGCGATGTAAAAATGCCCATCACTGTTTGTCCCCTTAAGTGCCTTCAAATCTAATGGGTATTGATAACATAAATAGCTTTGATACAAGATATAATAAGTATCATATATATTGTTTGAAGTTTTTATGTATTTTTATCGATCATATAACAGTATATTAGTTCATGTGTACAACATAATGATTTGCTATTTGTATATGTGGCAGAATGGTCATAATAAGTCTAGTTAACATCCATTACCATATAGTTACATATTATTTTTCTTGTGATGGATGAGAACTTTTAAAATTTACTCTTAGCAACTCCCAAATATGCTACCCAGTGTTATTAACTATAGTCACCATGCTGAGTATAGTTAGTTAACTATGGTTAACTGACTATAGTTATTAACTATAGTCACCCATGACTAATTTCATAGCTGGAATTTTGTAGTTTTGACTTTCTTCACCCATTTTGCCCACCCACACACCGCCTCTGGCAACCACCAATCTGTTCTCTGCATCTATGAGCTGAATTTTTTTTTTTGATTCATATACAGGTGGTATCACACGATATTTTTCTTTCTCTGATTTATTTCACCTAGCATAATGTCCTCTTCAAGGTCCATCCGTGTTGCCGAAAATGGCAAGATTTCATTTTGTTTTATGGCTGATAGTCCTCTGTATATGTGTGTAGCATGTTTTCTTTATCCATTCATCCGTGGATAGACACTTAGGTTGTCTGTCTTGGTTATTGTAAATAACGTGGCCATGAACGTGAGGGTTCATGTCTTCTTAAGTCAGTGTTTTCACTTTCTTTGGATAAATACCCAGAAGTACAATTTCTGAATCATATGGTAGTTCTATTTTTAATATTTTGGGGAACCTTCATCCTGTTTTCCATAGTGACTGCCCCAATTTACATTCTCACCAATAGGGCACAAGGGTTCCTGTTTCTCCACATCCTTCCCAACACTTGTTACTGGTCTTTTGAGAATAGCCATTCTAACAGGTGTGAGGTGATAGCTCACCGTGGTTTTAGTTTGCAGTTCCCTGATACTTAGTGATGTTGGGCAATTTATCATGAACCTCTTGGCCGTCTTTTATGGAAAACATAACTTCATATTCTCAGGCCATTTTGTAATCAGGTTGTTTTTTTGCTATTGAGTTGTATATTTTGGATATTAACTAACCCCACATAAGATATATGATTTGCAGTTTTTTTCTCCCATTCCCCAGGCTGCTTTTTCAGTTTGTTGATGGATTCCTTTGCTGTGCAGAAGCAGCTTCTCAGTTTGATGAGGTCCCACTTATTTTTGCTTTTATGGCCTTTGGTTTTGGTGTCAAATCTAAAAAATTATCACCAAGACCAATGTCAAGGAGCTTACTGCCTATGTTTTCTTCTAGGAGTTTTATGGTTTCAGGTCTTCCATTCAAGCCCCTAATCCATTTTGGGTTTTATTTTTGTGTGTGGTGTAAGATAATGATCCAGTTTCATTCTTTTGCATGTGCTGTCCAGTTCTCCCAACACCATTTATTGAAGCAACTGTCCTTTCCCCATTGTGTATTCTTGGCTCCTTTGCCATAAATGAATTGACCACATATGCCTGGGTTTATCTTTGGGCTCTCTATTCTGTTTCTCAGATCTATGTGTATGTTTTTATGCCAAAAGAACACTGCTTTACTCTAGTTTTCTAATATAGTTTCAAATTATGGAGAATGATGTGTACAGCTTTGTTCTATCTTAAGTATTTTTATTCTAAAAATATTATGATTCAGATAAACTCAGAAGGCGAGAGTGGGAATGGTTAAAAGACTATTTAGCCATTTTCTGGAAATAAGGTAGCATTATTTGGAGTTCTCTGATAGGCAGGAAGTCAGAAGTCATAGGTTTGAAACCTTCATCTTGCTCGTTAATTAACCTCTCTGAGCCTTTTTTGATGTATCTCACAGTTACTGTTGGCATTCAGTAAGAACATAAGCATTTTATAGTATGGATTTTGGGGGGGAAAAGATTGAAACTAAATGAATGAGATGAAGCATGAAAGTATTTTTTAGAAGGGTACTGAAATAGATGGAAGGGGATTTTAGAAACCAGAAGAGCTTTAGGAACTTTGGGAATGGGAACTAGGACTGTGTGATTGGTTCAGCTGGGGTGCTCGCCCAGTGATTCCCCAGTCGAGGGAGGTAGAACTGTGATTGGCAGCCCTATCAGAACCATGCCGTTCCCAGGAGGGCGGGCTGAAGAACAGATGCCAGTTGATCTAAAAAAGAGACCACAGGGCTTCCCTGGTGGCGCAGTGGTTCAGAGTCCGCCTGCTGATGCAGGGGACACGGGTTCATGCCCCAGTCCGGAAAGATCCCACATGCCGTGGAGCGGCTGGGCCCGTGAGCCATGGCCGCTGAGCCTGCGCGTCCGGAGCCTGTGCTCCGCAATGGGAGAGGCCACAACAGTGAGAGGCCCGTGTACCTCAAAAAAAAAATAAAAATAAAAAAGAGACCACAAACAAAAGTGCTAAGAAGTAAAAATAACAACATTAACAGACCTGAATGAACATTTCCCATGTTCCAGGTATTGTTTTGAGCATATTTCAGGTAGTATGTAGTACAATACTTGAAGGAAAGCCCAGGCTATGCACAAAGTATTATCAGAATGTGAGGGAGAGAGAGGGGATGTAGTGAAGTGGGCTCAGATGATGAAGAGCCTGGAATGGAAGGCTTAGATTTCACTTTATTGACAAGTCAGAGCCAACGCACAGAAAATAACGCAGCCAGAGTTCTAGATTAGGATAAGTAACCTGGATTAAAGAAGGGAGAAACTGGAAGTGGGGAATGTAATAAGCCATTTTAAGTGGAAGTTAAGCAAAGACCTGAATTCAGTAGGTGGTAGTGGGAATGGAAAAGAGAAAACAAACAAAAGACACATGCGAGGCACTGGGAAAGTAGACTTGTGAGCAAATGGTGACTTATATGGCTGAAAAATTCCCCACTGAGGGATTAAATGAATGATGGTGCAATGACAAAGTCAGAGGGTGAGAACTTGTTGGCAGGGAAAATGATGAATTTGGTTTGCACATACTGAATTGGAGCAGGCAGTCACTTCTCAGAAGGGGGTATCAAGCAGGCAATTCCAAATGTGGTACCACATCTCAGGAGGAAACTTGGGGCAGGGAAAACTCAAGCTTCTGGAGTAGATGAAATTGCAGAAGGACAACACAGAGAAAGAAGAAATGAACACACAATAGACTGATACTTAAATGCTAACGCAAAACATGTATTAGCCAACAGGTTTGTAAAATTTTAAAAATTCAAATTTATTAGGTTTTATTAGTAACACAATTACACAGACTAAAGTTCAGGAATTCATCAATTATGGTCACCAATATGTGCTTCTTGTGGCGTTTTAAACTTATTTCTCATGATTCAAATTGACTTACAGGATAGTTGAACTTCATAGCTTCATAATATGAATACAACAGGTCTTCCATCCATAAAATTAATGAAAACATATCTTTCCTCAAAGGCACATAAAGAATCTAAACTAACACATTTGAAGAATTTTGTTAAGAAATTTTTGAATTTCTCTACATTACAGAGAAGAAAAACAAATCCCCAAAATGAAACGGTTATACACACACGCGCGCGCGCACACACACACACAACCACAAAGAGACTTCAACAGAATGAGAGCACACAACTAAATTTAGAAACTACTTACCCATGAAGCTTACTGAAAGACTAACTTTTTCAAGATGAGTAAAAAAGAGAAGTAGGGTATGGAATGCTATTCACTTTGCTGAAACAAGGTCATACAGACACACCATGAATAATTAAAAATGACTATCAAAATTCAGTTATCTAGCAGAAATGTAACACTTACTTGAGGATACACACAATCACTGACTTAATTAAATCCTGCTACTCATTTTCTAAGTGTAATTGCCCATTTCATTCTCAGAAATAATAGCACAGTTTAAAAAGAAATAATACAAACTCAGGCAAGTGGAGGCAATTTGAATAATCTAAGGGAAAAAAGTAATTTTAACATAGCGTGATAATTAAATTTGAAACTAGTTACTTACATATATGAATTTAAAGCTTGCATTTTATCATCAGCAGAATATTCAAAGAAAGATCTTTCTTGTTATCTTCTAAACAAGGAGCTATCATGTATAGTAGGTACAAGGGATTTCCCAAAGGAAATACGCAAATGAATGTCTCAAAATTCATTATGCTAACTTATTTTTTACCCACAAAAATGCTCTCACACCCACCTAAACTTAGTTATAAATAAGTGTATAAAAATCTGGCATCACCTTTAAGGCAATGCATGAATACCATCCAAATATTAAAATTCAAAGTGAAAACAAACCAACCGAATAAAAATTAAGAATTTATAATAAGTCTGTAAGTATATCCTCAAAAATCTGAAATTTGTTTTCAAACCAAATCTAATGTAGAATCAGATTAGCATGCATTCTTAAAAGAAAAACTGAAATGCATACGATGTTTAACTGATCCAAAGGCAGGTATACTCCTCCACTTCAAGAACGTTTCAATGAAACACATTAAATTTAAAGAACAAATCATGTTATTAAAATAGTCTGTGCAATGTTTGTACAAATAACATTTTTATGATTACAAGTATACATATAATCAAGACAGGGCTGCAATGTGTCCTAATATTAATTACTGTACTTAAAAATTTACAGGATATGAACATAAATAAAGCTGTTTAAAACTGGCAAACATAATAGTCTTTCAGTACAAAGTACTTAATATTTCTGTTATTTCCCAAGCCATCACGCTAAAATCATAAGTTGCCACTCTTAATACCTAAAAGTAATGTGGAAAACTAAAGTCATAAATACATGTATACATACATTTGCATATTTACACTTACACAGAAGTCATCAGTACACTAGAGTCCAGCTTTAACACTGCCCTTATTTTCACACTGCAGGACCACCTCTCACATTTAAGAAAGGACCTTCCATTACTTCCAGTTAAAAAAAAAAACAACAAAAAACCAATTTTGGTCAGGTCCCAGATGCGTTTCCCATATACTACATTCTGTGTTGCTGCAAGACTCTAGTGTAGAGAGATCCACATATAAGTACTCATTTGGTTTGAAAATGCATTTTACCATTTACTGCAAAACTCAGAAGAGACCACAATCTTTTAGATTATTTTTTATGATGACATCTGTTACAGCATCAAAGACAAACTGCACATTCTTGGTATCTGTGGCACATGTGAAGTGGGTGTATATTTCCTTCGTGTCCTTTCTTTTATTGAGGTCTTCAAACTGACATTGAATATATGCAGCTGCCTCTTCATATGTGTTTGAGCCTGATATGGGAAAAGGAAAGAAACATAAGGCGAAGTTAAAATGAGTATACCACTAAGCAACATGGACCTTAAAATACTGACATCAGTTTCTTATGTGTAAAATATGTGGACTCTATAATCGTCCTTGCCCTTCGAGACTAAGATAAACTATTTCTTCTAAGTGAAGAATACCCAATGTTAATCACCCTGTAATGACTATAAGTTACCCTTAAAAACAAAAAACAAAAAAGCACGGTATTCCATGTTCCCCATGATCTTTGTTCCTGCCTCAATCTCCAACTGTCAGAGTCCCTTTCTTTCTAGCCCCTTACACTCTACATCCCAACATGGTGGCAGCACACTATTTCACTTCTAAGCCTAGTGGCTGGATCAAGAAATGTTGGCCAATGCTGATCGGTATTTTTTATTCCCCTTCCTATATATACATTAATTAGCATTTCTCAGTTTTTGTATTCAAAAACTGTACAAGGGTCTACAATGTGGTTTGTGCCTATGAGGTTACAAAAAAGTGAATGACACACTTCTGCTTTCAGGTGACTGAAGACTCCTGAGTACAACACTTTGATACTTGGCAGTATCTAAAGATAATCACACATACTCTGTGACCCAAGAGGTCAGTTTCCCAGATGTGTCCTTGACAGAACTATATACATATGTTCACTAGAAGACACATAGAGACTGTTAACAGCAGAACTTCTACTTTAGGAAACCACCCAAAAGTTCATTAACTGTAGACTGGCTACTAAATCCTGGTATATATTCATACAATGAGCTGCCATAGAGAAATGAGAATAAAAGAACTACTGCTACACACAATACTATAGATGAGCTTCATAAACATACTGTTGAACAAATGAAGGCAGACACAAAACAGTATATACTGTAAACAACTAATGTTTAGAAAACAAGTTTGGAAACAATCAAAATTAATCGATGAAGACAGAAGTCATAATAGTGGTTAACTCTCTGTGTGAGTAGGTGGGTGGATGGAAGTTGATCAGTTAAGACTGGGGAGGGGCATGACAGGGTTTCTGGGGACCTGGAAATGTTCTATTTCTTGACCTGAATGGTGCATATTATCAGTGTTTTCACTTTTTAAAATTCAGTAAGTTTCACATTTGTGTTAAGTATGTATCTATATACTTTATCTCTATAGTTCATATATGTATACATATGATACTTTAATAAAATGTTCCTTTGAAAAAAACTGTTAATTCTGTCTCTTGCAGTAATAACACAAAATTATATGCCTGGACTTCAAGGTCCTCTGTTACCCAGCCTGCTTGGTAAAGCCATTCTAAGACCCTCTGTTCCACATCTGAGGCTCACTCCATGTCAGGAGGAAACCTGTATTCAAAGTACCACCTGTGTTACTGCAGTGCTTTCCCTCCCCTGTACTTCACCAGCTGTTATCATAGCTTGGCTACTCTAAGTAATGCTGCAATGAACAGAGACGTGCATGTATCTTTTCCAGAAAGTGTTTTCATTTTCTTCAAATAAATACCCAGAAGTGGAATTGCTGAGTCATATGGTAGTTCTATTTTTAATTTATTGAGGAATCTCCATATTGTTTTCCATAATGGCTGCACCAATTTACATTCCCAGCAATAGGGTACAAGGGTTCCCGTTTTTCTACGTCTTTACCAACGTTTGGCATTTCTTTTCTTTATGATAACGGCCATTCTAATGGGTGTGAGGTGATAGCTCATTGTGGTTTTGATTTGCGTTTCCCTGATTGTTAGTGATGTTGAGCACCTTTTCACGGACATGTGGGCCACTGGTATGTCTTCTTTGGAAAAATGTCTATTCAGATCCTCTGCCCATTTTCATAGTGAAATTGTGTTTTTGTTACTGACTTGTATGAGTTCTTTATACAGCTGGCCTTCTGTATCTGTGGGTTTATAACCAGCAAACATGGAGGACCAACTGTACTATGCCACTTTATGTAAGGGACTTGAGCATCCGTAGATTTTGGTATCTATGGCAGGTCCTGAAACCAATCTCCCAAGGATACTGAGGGATGACTGTACATTTTGGATATTAACCCCTTATCAGATAAATGTTTTGCAAATATTTTCTCCCATTCCTTAGGCTGCATTTTTATTTTGTTGATGGTTTCCTTTGCTGTGCAGAAGCTTTTTAGTTTGATGGTATCACCCAACTTGTTTATTTTTGCTTTTGTTGCCTTTGCTTTTGGTGTCAAACTTAAAAAAAAATCACGACTGTCAAGCTTACTACCTGTGTTTTCTTCTAGGAGTTTTATGGTTTCAGGTCTTACGTTCAAGGGTTTGAGGTCTCACGTTCGAGTCTTTAATCTGTTTGGGTTTATTTTTGTGTATGGTGGAGAAAGCAGTCCAGTTTCATTCTTTAGCATGTGGCTGTCCAGTTTTCCTAACACCATTTACTGAAGAGAGTTCTTTCCCCGTTGTATATTCTTGGGTCATCTGTCATAAATTACTTGATCATGTATACATGGGTTTACTTCTGGGCTCTCTAGTCTGTTCCTCAGATATATGTGTCTGTTTTTTATGCCAATACCACACTGTTTTCATTACTGTAGCTGTGTAATATAGTTGGAAATTAGGGTGCACAGTGCCTCCAGCTTTGTTCTTCTTTCTCAAGATTGCTTTAGCTTTTGGAGTCTTTTGTGATTCAGAATTTTAGGACTATTCTCTTTCTGTGAAAAATGCCATTAGAATTTTGAAAGGGATTGCACTGACACTGTTAGACAACTTTAGGTAGTACGGACCTTTTTAACAATATTAATATTCCTCCAATCCATGGGCATGGAATATCTTTCCATTTATGTGTATCTTCTTCAGTTTCTTTCATCTATGTTTTAGTTTTCAGTGTACAGGCCTTTCCTCTCCTTGGTTAAATTTATTCCTAGAAATTTTGTCCTTTTAATGCAACTGTAAATCTGACTGTTTCAGTTTTTCTTATAGTTCATTACTAGTGTTATAGATTTTTGTATACTGATTCTGTATCATGCAACTTTACTAAATTCACTGATTATGCGTTTTAAGTTTTTTTGTGAATCTGAGATTTTCTATGTATATACCATGTCTTGTGCAAACAGTGACAGTTTTACTTCTTGCTTTCTGATTTGGATGCCTTTTTCTTGCTTAAACTGCAGTGACAGGACTTGTAAATACTATGTTGAATGAAAGTGGTGAGACTGGGAAACCTTGTCTTATTCCCTATCTTAGAGGAAAAGCTTTCAACTTTTTACTGTTGAGTATGATATCAGCTATAGGCCTTTATTATATCGAGGTACATTCCCTCTGTACCCATTCTGTTGAGTTTTTATGCTAAATGGATGTTGAATTTTGTCAAATGCTTTTTTTTTTGCATCTGTTGAGATGATCGTGTGATTTTTAGCCTTCATTTTGCTTTGCAGACAGTGAACTATATGCTTGCATAGTTGTGGTGCAATGATCCTTTTAATGTATTGCTGAATTCAGTTTGCTAATATTTTGTTGAAGATTTTTGCATTTATGTTTATCAGGGATATTGGCCTGTAATTTTCTTTTCTTGTGGCATACTTGCCTGGTTTTGGTAACAGGGTAATGGTGGCCTGGTAAAATGAGTTATGGAAAAGGAGAGAATGCTTCCAATTTTGGAAGCGTTTAAGAAGAACTGCTAACAATTAATTCTTTCTTTTGTGTTTAGTAGAATTCACCAGTAAAGCCATCTGGTCATGAACTTTATTGGGAGGTTTCTGATTACTGATTCAATCTCCTTACTAACATAGGCTGTTCAGATTTTCTATTTCTTCATGATTCAAACTTGGTAGGTTGTATGTTTCTATGAATTTTTCCATTTTCTCTAAGTTGTCAAAATAAGTTTAAATTTTATCTCTTAAGTTGCTAGCAGACAACCATATACTCTACAAATCAAATTTTAACTTATTAAATCATAATAAGGTTGGTACTTTGAAATTCTAAAGCAATAAACAATGTCTTCTTGACTCACAGAAGCTAATAAAACCTCTAAATTAAAAACATGTTTTGAGAAAACAGCTTGCCCTGAGTGCATGGCTCAATTTGCTGTAGCTATTGTGGGCAGCTAGTTAGATTACTGAATCCCTAGAACTACAAGATACATTCCTCAACTTGATTTTATGTTTTGGAAAAGAATGACTACGGGGAAGGTGACAGATATTTTCTAACGTGATAGAACTGTCTTGAATAAAGGTTAAGTACAGATGATAATCTGGTTCAATACTGGAGAACTGGGTGCCTGGTGATATAATTCAAAGGGAGATAAAGGAGATTTGAATAAAAAAAAAAATAACATGAATTCAGTTGGAGTCTCAGGTGCTAAAAAACAGGGACAGATTCAACAAGCAGTTGGAAATGCAAGCCTGAGTCTCAACAGAGAAATTAGAGTTGACAACTGAATTTATCATGCTGAGAATAAATATGACTATGAAAGAATGGAGTGCTAGAAGATTATAAGACTACAGATGGAATCTGGTGAAATGCCAAAATGTAGACAGATAAAAAGAGGAGAAGACAGGAGCAGAGAGAGGTAGGGGATCAATCAAGTGAGTAGTCTGGAGGCTACAATGGGTTCTCCTATAGCAAACATAGCCACAGGGATTAAGAGTTGAGGGTGCAACAAGAGCTGACAGCATCAATACTTAGCGTGTGCAATGAAGTTTTTAATTATAGTCTTAACACTGGGACTATGAAAGAATTATGTAATACTCTCCTTGCTCACAGAGCCTGAGATCAGTGATTCTTATTAACTTGACAACATACGAGAAACATTTTGAACACAATGCGTACCTGGCAAAAAAAGAGCTAACAACTATCTTCTTGGCTGCTCTAAAAATCCCTGTAAGTATGTAATATCTGAGGATTGATCTGGGTCCTCTGATAATATTAGCACAAAAGGGCTACTTCACAATAGAAAATGACAAAGATGAACTGAAAGACAGGAAAGTAAAGGCCAAACGGAGCCACCTTGATTCTGGGGAACTTCAATCTTGGAATTAGAACTATAAATAATTTTATTCCTATAAAGCACGAAAAATGTTTCTGAATAAGGTGACTTAGGACACTGACTTTCAAAAAGAAAACAAAACTAAGTTAATTCTGTGCAATTATTTCAAAGTATAACTTTGCGATACATAGAAAGGGCTGTAGTAATGAGAGGAGGATCATACTGATGGGAGACCCTCCTGCTTTGCCTCCACTGAAAATATATAATTAAATGTATTCTGGTTGTTAATGTCCTGGATGCAGGAGTGCAACAGACTTGGGTCTGGATTTGGACTCTATTGCTTCATTAAATCACAGTGCTCTCACCTACGTAAGTGGGATGTGAAAGCACTGATATCATATGGTTGTTTTAACACTGCCTGTGAAAAGGCAGTACAATTTACTGAATACAAAATTGACAAATTTTGTTTATGATGAAACAAATTCCTGCGACTTGGGCAGCAGTGGGGGAAGCCGGATTCCATGACAGCAACAGCAGGGATCATGGCAAGAATCACGGCTTGAAGGCTGCCCCGGGTGGTCTCATCTTCCTGCAGCTTGTAGACCCTCAGGCTTAGTGGAGCTGTTAACAGAGGCGGCGGTCACCCGGAGCAGCAAGAGTAGCACCAGCAAGCTCCTTCCCCTGGAACTACACTCAGTGTCGCGGCATCAAGATGCCATTTGTCTCCGTGTGGCTGACAGGGACTTGGCGCCTGGGCCTGGAGGCAGGCCTGAGCCGCTGAGGTGGGAGAGCCGAGTTCAGGACATTGGACCACAGAGACCTCCTGGCCCCATGTAATATATCAATCAGCGAGAGGTCTCCCAAAGATCTCCGTCTCAACGCTAAGACCCACATCCACCCAACAGCCAGCAAGCCAGAGATCTCCATCTCAACTCCACCCAAAGGCCAGCAAGTTCCAGTGCTGGATGACCCATGCCAATCAACTAGCAAGACAGGAACACAACCCCACCCGTTAGCAGACAGGCTGCCTAAAATCTACTAAGGTCACAGCTATCCAAAAACACACCACCGTACGCCGCCCCTCCCACCAGAACACAGGCACCAGTCCCCTCCACCAGGAAGCCTACACAACCCACTGAACCAACCTCACCCAGTGGGGGCAGACACCAAAAACAACGGGAACTACGAACCTGCAGTCTGCGAAAAGGAGACCCCAAACACAGTAAGTTAAACAAAATGAGAAGACAGAGAAACACACAGCAGATGAAGCAGCAAGGTAAAAACCCACCAGACTAAACAAATGAAGAGGAAACAGGCAGTCTACTTGAAAAAGAATTCAGAGTAATGATAGGAAAGATGATCCAAAATCTTGGAAATAGAATGGAGAAAATACAAGAAACATTTAACAAGGATCTAGAGGAACTAAAGAGCACACAAACAGTGATGAACAACACAATTACTGAAATTAAAAATACTCCAGAAGGAATCAATAGAAGAATGATTGAGGCAGAAGAACAGATAAGTGACCTGGAAGATAACATAGTGGAAATAACTATTGCAGAGCAGAATAAAGAAATAAGAATGAAGAGAATTGAGGACAATCTCAGAGACCTCTGGGACAACATTAAACACACCAACATTCGAATTACAGGGGTCCCAGAAGAAGAGAAAAAGAAAGGGTCTGAGAAAATATTTGAAGAGATGACAGTTGAAAACTTCCCTAACATGGGAAAGGAAATAGTCAATCAAGTCCAGGAAGCACAGAGAGTCCCATACAGGATAAATCCAAAGAGAAACATGCCAAGACACATATTAATCAAACTGTCACAAATTAAATACAAAGAAAATATATTAAAAGCAGCAAGGGAAAAACAACAAATAACATACAAGGGAATCCCCATAAGGTTAAGAGCTGATCTTTCAGCAGAAACTCTGCAAGCCAGAAGGGAGTGGCAAGACATATTGAAAGGGATGAAAGGGAAAAACCTACACCCAAGATTACTCTAGCCAGCAAGGATCTCATTCAGATTCGACAGAGAAATTAAAACCTTTACAGACAAGCAAAAGCTAAGAGAATTCAGCACAACCAAACCAGCTTTAAAACAAATGCTAAAGGAACTTCTCTAGGCAGGAAACACAAGGAAAACATCTACGATAACAAACCCAAAACAAATAAGAAAATGCAAAGAGGAACATACATATTGATAATTACCTTAAATGTAAGCAGATTAAATGCTCCAACCAAAAGGCACAGACTGGCTGAATGGATACAAAAACAAGACCCGTATATGTTGTCTACAAGAGACCCACTTCAGACCCAGGGATACATACAGACTGAAAGTGAGGGGATGGAAAAAGATGGTCCACGCAAATGGAAAATCAAAAGAAAGCTGGAGTAGCAATTCTCATATCAGACAAAAGAGACTTTAAAATAAAGAATGTTGTAAGAGACAAGGAAGGACACTACATAATGATCAAGGGCTCAATCCAAGAAGAAGATACAACAATGGTAAATATTTATGCATCCAACACAGGAGCACCTCAATACATAAGGCAAATGCTAACAGCCATGAAAGGGGAAATCAACAGTAACACAGTCATAGTAGGGGACTTCAACACCACACTTTCACCAATGGCCAGATCACCCAAAAAGAAAATAAATAAGGAAACATAAGATTTAAATGACACATTAAACAAGATAGACTTGATATTTCTAGGACATTCCATCCAGAAACAACAGAATACACTTTCTTCTCACGTGCTCATGGAACATTCTCCAGGATAGATCATATCCTGGGTCACAAATCAAGCCTTGGTAAATTTAAGAAAATTGAAATCGTATCAAGTATCTTTTCCAACCACAATGCTATGAGACTAGCTATCAATTACAGAAAAAAGTCGGTAAAAAATACAAATACATGGAGGCTAAACAGTACAATACTAAACTACCAAGAGATCACTGAAATCAAAAAACACCTGGAGAGCTTCCCTGGTGGCGCAGTGGTTGGGAGTCTGCCTGCTGATGCAGGGAACACAGGTTCGTGCCCTGGTCTGGGAGGATCCCACATGCCACGGAGTGGCTGGGCCCGTGAGCCATGGCCGCTGAGCCTGCACGTCCAGAGCCTGTGCTCCGCAATGGGAGGGGCCGCAGCAGTAAGAGGCCCATGTACTGCAAAAAAAAAAAAAAAAACCCTAGAAACAAATGGCAATGAAAACACAATGACCCAAAACCTATGGGATGCAGAAAAAGCAGTTCTAAGAGAGAAATTTATAGCAATACAATCCTACCTCAAGAAACAATAAACATCTCAAATAAACAACCTAACCTTATACCTAAAGCAATTAGAGAAAGAAGAGCAAAACCCCCCGAAGTTAGCAGAAGCAAAGAAATCATAAAGATCAGACTTAAATGAAAAAGAAATGAAACAGAAAGATCAATAAAACTAAAAGCTGCTTCTTTGAGAAGAAAAACAAAATTGATAAACCATTAGCCAGACTCATCAAGAAAAAAAAGAAGACTCAAATCAACAGAATTAGAAATGAAAAAGGAGAAGTAACAACTGACACTGCAGAAATACAAAGGATCATGAGAGATTACAAGCAACTCTATGCCAATAAAAGAGACAACCTAGAAGAAATGGACACATTCTTAGAAGAGCACAACCTTCTGAGACAACCAGAAAGAAATGGAAAATAAAAACAGACCAATCACAAGCACTGAAATTGAAACTGTGATTAAAAATATTCCAACAAACAAAAGCCCAGGATCAGATGGCTTCACAGGCAAATTCTATCAAACATTTAGAGAAGAGCTAACACCTATCCTCTCAAACTCTTCCAAAATATAGCAAAGGGAGGAACACTCCCAAACTCATTCTATGAGGCCACCATCACCCTGATACCAAAACCAGACAAAGGTGTCATGAAAAAAGAAAACTACAGGCCAATATCAGTGATGAACATAGATGCAAAAATCCTCAACGAAATACTAGCAAACAGAATCCAGCAGCACATTAAAAGGATCATACACCACGATCAAGTGGGGTTTATCCCAGAGATGCAAGGATTCTTCAATATACGCAAGTCAATCAATGTGATAACCATATTAACAAATTGAAGGAGAAAAACCATACGATCATCTCAATAGATGCAGAAAAAGCTTGTGACAAAATTCAACACAAAGTTATCATAAAAACGCTCCAGAAAGCAGGCATAGTGGGAACCTACCTCAACATAATAAAGGCCATATATGACAAACCCACAGCCAACATCGTTCTCAGTGGTGAAAAACTGAAACCATTTCCTCTAAGATCAGGAACAAGACAAGGCTGTCCACTCTCACCACTACTATTCAACATAGTTTTGGAAGTTTTAGCCGCAGCAATCAGAAAAGAAAAAGAAATAAAAGGAATCCAGATCACAAAAGAAGTTAAACTGTCACTGTTTGCAGATGACATGACACTATACAGAGAGAATCCTAAAGATGCTACCAGAAAACTACTAGAGCTAATCAATGAATTTGGTAGAGCAACAGGATACAAAATTAATGCACAGAAATCTCTTGCATTCCTATACACTCATGATGAAAAATCTGAAAGAGAAATTAAGGAAACACTCCCATTTACCACTGCAACAAAAAGAATAAAATACCTAGGAATAAACCTACCTAAGGAGACAAAAGACCTGTATGCAGAAAATTATAAGACACTGGTGAAACAAATTAAAGATGATACTAACAGACGGAGAGATATGAGAGATATACCACGTTCTTGGATTGCAAGAATCAACACTGTGAAAATGACTACGCTACCCACAGCAATCAACAGATTCAGTACAATCCCTATCAAACTACCAACGGCATTTTTCACAGAAGTAGAACAAAAAATTTCACAATTTGTATGGAAACACAAAAGATCCAGAGAAACCCCTTACCTAAATGTAAGGCCAGACACTATAAAACTCTTAGAGGAAAGCACAGGCAGAACGCTCTATGACATAAATCACAGCAAGATCCTTTCTGACCCACCTCCTAGAGAAATGGAAATAAAAACAAAAATAAACAAATGGGACCTAATGAAACTTCAAAGCTTTTGCACAGCAAAGGAAACCATTAACAAGATGAAAAGACAACCCTCAGAATGGGAGAAAATATTTGCAAACAAAGCAACTGACAAAGGATTAATCTCCAAAACATACAAGCAGCTCATGCAGCTCAATACCAAACAAAAAACAACCCAATCCAAAAATGGGCAGAAGACCTAAACAGACATTTCTCCAAAGAAGATATGCAGACTGCCAACAAACACATGAAAGGATGCTCAACATCACTAATCATTAGAGAAACACAAATCGAAACTACAATGAGGTATCACCTCACACCAGTCAGATTGGCCATCATCAAAAAATCTATAAAGAATAAATACTGGAGAGGGTGTGGAGAAAAGGGAACCCTCTTGCACTGTTGGTGGGAATGTAAGTTGGTGCAGCCACTATGGAGAACAGTATGGAGGTTCCTTAAAAAACTAAAAATAGGACTACCATACGACCCAGCAATCCCACTACCTGGCATATACCCTGAGAAAACCATAATTCAAAAAGAGTCATGTACCACAATGTTCACTGTGGCTCTACTTACAATAGCCAAGACATGGAAGCAACCTAAGTGTCCATCGACAGATGAATGGATAAAGAAGATGTGGCACATATATACAATGGAATATTAGCCATAAAAAGAAATGAAACTGAGTTGTCTGTAATGAGGTGGATGGACCTAGAGTCTGTCATACAGAGTGAAGTAAGTCAAAAAGTGAAATACAAATATTGTATGCTAACACATATGTATGGAATCTAAAAAACTAAACAAAAAAAAAGTGGTTTTGAAGAACCTGGGAACAGGACAGGAATAAAGACGCAGCTGTAGAAAATGGACTTGAGGACACAGGGAGGGGGAGGGGTAAGTTGGGACGAAGTGAGAGAGTGGCATGGACATATATACACTACCAAATGTAAAATAGGTAGCTAGTGGGAAGCAGCCGCATAGCACAGGGAGGTCAGCTCAGTGCTTTGTGACCACCTAAAGGGGTGGGATAGGGAGGGTGGGAGGGAGACGCAAGAGGGAGGGAATATGGGGATAGATGTATACGTATAGCTGATTCACTTTGTTATACAGCAGCAACTAACAGCATTGTAAAGCAATTATACTCCAATAAGGATGTTAAAAAAATAATGCAATAAATGTAATATTTCACTTTCACATTTTTCAACCAAAAAAATTCTTGAGACCTTTTTTTTTTTAACAGTGAGGATGGAGTGAGGGTAACTTGTATCAAGCTAAATTAACCAAGCTTCATAATGTTTAGATTTAGAGATGAGATAAACTATTGGTAGTCAAACTTTTTTTTTTAGGCATCGAACTTTCTTCATTAAAATAAAATAAAGCCTTATTCAGAAACCCAATATGCAAAACAGATGAAAGCTAAATTACTCTGCCTTAGGGAGGGAGAAGTTGAGTGTGGAGGGGGGCAGGGGGTGGGGGGTATCACTGTTCCTTGCACCCACTTTCAATAGCAGCCAGGGAAGTGTTCCAAGGAACTAAACTTAACCAATGTTTTAGCCCAACTTCTGATTTCACAGATGGGGTAGTGAGACCCCATTAACTGCCTTGTTCAAGATCAAAGAGCTAATTATGGAAAAGCCAGGACTGCATCTCAGGTCTCCTTTTCTCACTGCAGACCATTTTACACAGTAGTAAAATTAAAGTACCACTAACAGTCTCATTACCAAAGCCTGGATTTCTTGTGAAACCTTTCCTGACTCCCCTGAGGAGTTAGCTAACTCTCAGACTCCTTTCTAATTTTTCCCCCTTCCAATTACTATCCATGTTCCTTTGTACTCGTGTGCTGCACTGCTATTGTGTATTTGTTTGTTTAGGAGTACCTCTGTCTTTGACATTAAGTCAGTGACCAGAGACACATTTTATTTATTGTGCATCACACAATACCTGACATAAGATCTGTTAACTGGATGAACCAATCAATACCGTAAGTTTATGAAGACTTGGAGTCATCATAGAAAATTATCTAACAGCTTTTCCCTAAAATGAATGTTATTTTCAATCATCTCACCCACAACTCAAGGAACTACTTGTGCTTGAATGCAGTTTGATAAATAATTTCTCTTAAAGGTTAAGAATTACTAAGCCAAAAGATTCAAACCGACAACTGAAATCTTGCCTTAGGGGACGTTCACTTAGAAATATACGAGCTGACAAGTTATCTACAGAAAGTAAAATACCTGCATATTCTGGATAGCATATAGTGAGAGGGCTCTTCTTGATTTTTTCTTCGAAGAGATCCTTCTTGTTTAGAAAAAGTATAATAGATGTATCTGTAAACCATTTGTTGTTACATATGCTGTCGAACAACTTCATGCTTTCATGCATTCGGTTCTGTAATAGAATACAGCCAGTTTGTCATAATGGCAAGGATTTTAAGAAATATTACTTTTAAAAAATGAGCGTGGAAAAAAAAAGTATGGTAATACAATAGAACTTAGCTGAAAAATAGGTAACATCCCACAAAAACATATTTTTGCCATTTAAGAACAAGCACACACTTTGATTTTAGGCAAGATGAGTGTCTACATCACTCATCACTCAACCAGTACTTGCTGAGTGCCGGCAGCGTGTCACTGTGCTGCAGGACCCTGAGATCTAGAAATGCAAAGTGCAAACGTTTCAAAGGAGACCTCATTATTACAGAGTGAATTGAAGTTTCCATTAAAAGATAAGTAGAGTTTTCTAAAGATTAATAAATTAAACTGAAAAAGCTGAAACACAATTAGCCCAATACCCTAAATATAATGGTATATGAGGGAAGGAAACCTCCAATTCCTGTTTCCTGCCCTTCCAGTATCTGTGGTTTCAAAAAGGGCACTAATATATTTTATAGTGCCAGAATGACAGAAATGAACATGTGCACTACACCTACTGCATGATAATTGTATATAACTTATTTTAATAAAAGAAGCTGACACTTACAGCTTTTTTCTAATTAAAAATATTTTCCCCAGATTAATGGTACACTGAAACACATCTGAAAATTACATGACAGTAGCAAAGTATAACAGAGATCAAGGATTACTGAGCTGGCAGAAGTAATAAGAAAAATAAGCCTTGGACTATAATGGAACTAACTTTATTTTCATTTAGTATGTAGATACCAGATCTCATAAATGCCTAGTTATTAAGCAACTAGGGTTGAGGTGAGATTAACTTTTTGTGTTTTCCCTTTTTTCAGGATCCATCTGTTCTTTGTATTCTAAAAGGGAAATATACTAAACAAAAGTTAGAGAAAACAGCCTGAACTTTCAATTAATTTAGGCATTAGTATGAATTCTTCAAGAATTTTTCACAGAAAAATTCTTGGCAACATCTCCAGCTCTTCATATGCCATGCTCAATCTTTAAAAGTGGTTCTACTTGCCATTTCTTCATCTTCAGCTAGAACCAGGTCATAGTCACTCAGTGCCACACAGAAGATGATGGCGGTCACTCCTTCAAAGCAATGAATCCATTTCTTCCTCTCAGATCTCTGTCCTCCCACATCAAACATTCTGTAAGAGGAAAAATAATGAGTTTGACATCACGCTGAATGTTCAGAGGCTCTGAGGAGTTCTATAAAAATCAACAAAAAAGCTCCAAATCGCATAGGGAATGTGGGATGGAAAGAAAGGAGAAAAGGATTTTATGGGAGGAATATAATGTCACAAATTGATTTTCACAAAGGAAAAAAAGTCTGCTGGTTTTTAAACCATTTTGTTTTTATCTCACAGTAAAACAAAACAAAAAACCCAAAATACCCTAAAAAAAAAATAACACATTCATTAACATATGAGAACACTTTAGAACAGAACATGAAAACAAATACAAAAGAAGGGGCAGCACTATAAGAATGCAGAGATAATAGAATACATTCAATTTGCTAAAGTCACAGAACATTAGAGGCAGAGAACATGGTCCCCTCATCCAACTACAAAATGTTTTCTCTCAGAAGCAATACAGCAGATGTAAAGGAGAAACCATCCCAGGTAACAGAAGCTGGGCAAGCAAGTCATATTTAAACAGGGGCAAACAAGCTGCCTAAATTAAAAAGTAAAACCATGGTATAGGAAAAAAAAAAAATGAGATGAGATAAATGGATGGCCTACTGAATAGTCTGAAAATTAGGACTGAAAAAACTCAATTTTTACATGATACACAACAGTAGACCACTGTAGGTTACTGTACAGGGTAGTAACACAAACAGTATAAAAACAATAATCTTCCTCCTTTCCTTGTAAGAGTTTAAGTTAAGCACAAGTTGAAATTCACATAGATTACGTTATGCAACCTAGAAATAACCACTTACATAATGGAAACACTATGCAAACTGGTACATTTTTAAAGGCTCCATTTATCTAGATACTGCACTAATTAAAATAGTCCCTATTTAATTCTCAGGCAAAAAGAATTTTCCCTGTAGAATAGTTTTGGCCTATAAACCAAATCTGAGTACATAAGATCTGTACTCATTACAAAAGTGACTAGTATTGTTACTTTTATCATCATTTAAGTGCCATTCTTTCTATTAGTTTAGCTAGTAAATTGTTCATTAAGTTTAAGTATGCTATATAACAAAATGATTCTACTACACACTAAAATGGGTAAGATATAAAAAGGACAGCTGGTAATAAAGATCAAACAAGAACAAAAGAAATTAAAATGATTACCCATTTGTTAAATTGCCAAGGAACACAACTGGAAGACAACTTTACCAAAAAGATAATATATTTTAGCTAACTCCTCTGATCAAATGTCACATATTTCCTGACCACTCCATGTAAAATAACAACAAAACCCACGCTGTCCCATATTATCCCTCTGTTGGTGGCTGGTTTTATGTGTCAATCTGGCTAGGCGATCATACGCAGCTATTTAATCAAACACTAATCTGGGTGCTGCTGTGAAGATATTTTCTGGTTATGGTTAACATCTATAGTCAGTTGATTTTCAGTAAAGGAGATTATCCTTGATAATGTGGGCAGCCCTCATGCAATGAGTTGAAAGGCCTTCAGAGCAAAAACTGAAGTTTCCCAGAAGAAAAAAAAAATTCTGCCTCAATACTGTAACATCAGTTTCTATCTGAGCCTGCTGTCCTGCACTACAAACTTCCAATTCACTGGCACCTACAGTCACGTTAAGCCAGTTCCTTGAAATACACAGAACCTACTGGTTCTGCTGCTTGCAAGAACCCTGACTGACACAAATTTTAGTAGCCAGAGTGGGGTAATACTGTAAAACGAATTCCCAAAACTGTGGAAGTGGCTTTGGAAATGGGTAATAGGGAAAGGCTGGAAGAATTTTGAGTTACTTGACAGAAAAAGCCCAGAATGCCTTGAAAGATAGTTGGTTAGAAATACGGATATTACAGGTGATTTTTTTTTTTTTTTTTTTTTTTGCGGTACGCGGGCCTCTCACTGTTGTGGCCTCTCCCGTTACGGAGCACAGGCTCCGGACGCGCAGGCTCAGTGGCCATGGCTCACGGGCCCAGCCGCTCCGTGGCATGTGGGATCTTCCCGGACTGGGGCACGAACCCGCGTCCCCTGCATCGGCAGGCGGACTCTCAACCACTGCGCCACCAGGGAAGCCCCTACAGGTGATTTTGATGAGACTTAGATGGAAGTAAAGAGGATGGTAGAAAAGCTTCTATCTTAGAGAATGAATATATATCATCATGAACACAATGTTGAAAGATATATGAATGTTAAAGATGTTTTTGTTGAGGTCTCAGAAGGAAATGAGAAGTATATTATTGGACACTGCAGAAAAGGTAATCCTTGTTATCAAGTGGCAAAAACTTGGCTTAACTATTCTAGTGCTGGGTGTAAGGTAGGACTTGTAAGAGATGAACCTGGATATTTAGATTTAGCTGAGAAAATTTTCAAGCAAAGAATGCAAGGTACAACCTTGGTTCTCCTTGCTGCTAAAGTAAAATGCAAGATGAAGGAGAGAAACTGAGGAGTGAACTAATAAGCAAAGAGGAACCAGACCCACACAGGGAAGAAGGCCAAGGACTGGAGTGATATGACCATAAGGCAGGGAACACCAAGGATTGCTGACAACCACCAGAAGCTAAGAAGAGGCAAGGGAGGATTCTTTTTTCGAGCCTTCAGAAGGGGCACAGTCCTGCTGACAAACTGATTTTAAACTTCTAGCTTCAACTATCAAAGAATAAATTTCCATTGTTATATGCCACTAGTTTGTGGTAATTTGTTACAGCAGCTTTAGGAAACTAGTATATCCCTGCCATCTTGCTTTATTTCTCTTTGTAGCAATTATCACCCCCCGAATCCTCAATAGTTATTTCATCTCCTCTCCTCCCCCATCCCTAAAACAACATAAAGGCAAAGACTTTGTTTTGGCCATGTTATAGCCCCTCCACTGGACAAACACACGCACTTCATAAACATTTGTTGAATGAAAGAATGAACAGTGTCTACAGAATATTTTAAAACACTTTCAATCAATAACTTTCAAAACACTTTCAATCAACTATTTTTTACCAATGGCATTTTTCACAGAACTAGACCAAAAAACTTTAAAATTTATCTGGAAACATGAAAGACCCCGAATTGCCAAAGCAATCTTGAGAAAGAAAAACAGAGCTGGAGGAATCAGACTCCCTGACTTCAGACTATACTACAAAGCTACAGTAATCAAAACAGTATGGTACTGGCACAAAAACAGAACTATAGATCAATGGACTAGGATAGAAAGCCCAGAGATAAACCCACACACCTTTGGTCAATTAATCTATGACAAGGGAGGTAAGAATATACAATGGAGAAAAGACAGTCTCTTCAATAAGTGAGGCTGGGAAAACTGGACAGCTACATGTAAAAGAATGAAATTACAACATTGTCTAACACCATACACAAAAATAAATGGATCAATAATAGGTTAGTTTTACCATGTTGAAGATCCAGACCTTCCAGTTATGCTGTGGGAATGTTAAATATAAAAGCACTTTAACTTGATAATCAAGTAATATGAATACAGAAGAAATCTTCAATTTATTTAATGTAGAAATGAATGAGGGTCATTCATATACTGGTCATAAAGAACCTTTAATCTAAGCCACTGCTTCTCAAACTTTAGTGTGCATTAGAATCACCAGGTGGGTAAGTTGATGCTGCTGATCTGGGGACCACACTTTGAGAATCACTGGCCTAATTCATAAGTCAAGGAGCAAAAATGACTAAGAACTAATATGACAAAGGATCAGACTGTGCACAGAGCATTTTCATTATTTCACAAATACAGGAGAATTATCTTCAAATTCTGAACTTCTATTTCTTTAACCCAAAACAAAGCAAGATTATAGTATGTTCTCCTTCATATGAAAAGATGAGACTTTTGACTGGTATCAAATAGGGAGTGAAATTGCGTTTTCTTAGGTTTCTCTTTTTAGAGGGAGCCAGGGGAGGGAGGGAAGATGGAAGGGGATATATTGGCTGTCCTGAGCTATGCTGTCTTACCCTCAGACTGTCATCTAATTCCACTGTGACCAAGACTGAGACAATTCTAGTTGACCATATATAAATACCAACCCCATAAATGACATTCCACCCCAAAACCAACTGCACATTACATTACTAAAGAAAAGGAATAGAAACATGTTATGATGATTTTCTAATAGAAGGGATGCTTTAATTCTATATTCGGCAAAAATATAACAAGATAAAACTGTTAATCCTTTAAAGCAAAATAATCCTCATAGACACTTTCCATAAATGCCTAGTCACAGAGGTGATAATATATATTTATAGTGCCTTATTGCCTCAATTTGAATTTGTTAATTCCCATACCAAAAAATAAGTGAAACTGAAATTTTGTATCAGCAGTTAAAAATCAGACAATGAATTTATACCACAAAACACACAAAATGATTAAGCACACTCGAATTTCCAAGTAGAATTATTCTAAGTATATTTTTGCCCTCATTCTTCTGAGGCTCACTTAATATATAAAAAGCAAAGTTGGAACCATATATTAGCAATGATAGTAATTTAACAGAATTCAAATCCAAAATAAGACAAAGTTTATTTGAAGTTCCTGACAGACCTATGTTTATCTGTAAGCCAGCAAGTGAAAACAGTAACTAAAAACATCCTGTGAAATTTTACCTCACCCAAGGAGACTAAATAGAGCAAGGTAAGTGGACTTCCTGGAAGGATCATGATGACAGACAACTCCTGATGTTGAAATCGCAACTTTGAGAAACCTAGGCTGGAAGTGAAGTGTATGGTCTGGAAGCGAATGTTTAGGGCGCATCTACTGAAGAACGAAACTGAATTTTACACAGTTAGATTGCCCAAGGCACCAAATAATTGATGTGACATTTACCTTTGCCGTTTCCCATCATTTACAGAGCTCACACCTCTATGTTTCCTTTTATAGACAGTAACCATTTTACGTATAAACCTCTGACAATGAGCAAGATTGGAACAGTCTGTTAAGAATCTTAAACAAGTTTGCCCTTACCTAACCAGGGGCCTACGTCCAGAATCCTTACTTGCTAACCCTAACCCCATGCATTTCCTCCTGAAACTTCATGGTTAGAATAAAGTCATCATCTGAACGTAACAATTTAAATTTGCTATAGAATATGGTCTTAAAGCAAGGTAAATAGAAACCAAAAAAAACCCAGAATTTAAGGAGTACTAGGATTAAAAAAAGACCCAATAAAGCTTAAAATCTAAGAGTGAATTTCCTTATAATTAAAATCACTTTATAATTTTTAAATACATCTGGCAACAGTTATCAAATAAGACAAATCAGATTATTTAAAATAATACTATTTTAATATTCCTCAGTTTGGTTATTTAATATTCTCCAAATAGTAAGCAAACTATAAGATTTTAATAAGAGATCATACCAGCAGGGAAAGGAAAAAAAAAAAGCCCACTGACAGCAAAAAAAAAAAAAAAAGAAAACAGAAAAAAATTAAAAGCAAATGCAAAACAGTACCATGTTACAGTACCAAAAGTTACACGGTCAGATAAACTAATTATGATCTATATCTCTGTTTAAGAAAGCAGGGCAATGTTTGTTTTTTTGGAGGGAAGCTGCCAGGGAAAACTGAAATTAAATTTTAGTTTTCTGGAAAACTTAATTACATTAATCACTGAATGTGGGATAATGTAGTGATAAATGATAGTAACAAATGTATTATGTTTAAAATACTTATGGAGAGAATCAGAGGTATAGTTGCATATATTTAGCTGTGCTCCCCACAACTTGTAATATTGAGCTTCTTTACGAGGTGAGATGATGAATATCTCTTTTTAATCTTTCACTAGGAGCCTTTCTTTAAGATGGTTTCAGAAATTCTGCTTTACTATCATACTGTTTCAGAGCACTGGAGTTAACTGAAGCAAAATTCAGCAGTTTTTCTCATACTTTGAAAACTGTTACTTACTGGAAAAAGAAAAACATAGTTCTGTAAATCTGAATGCAATGTTTAAATGAACTTCCCTCAGCCCAGTTCATGACACAATGAGCGGACTAGACAAAATGAACTCCAGATTCCCTTTCATTCTAAAGGCTACCACTTAGTGCTTCTCTGTTCAGACTTCAGTTAAGTTATAGTACACTGTAAATGAAATGAACATTTTTCATCATGAAATAGTACAAACATGAGTTTGCATAAATAAAAATCTTCGTGAAAAATTTTAAAAAGGTAACTTTTAAAAATATTTCCATAAATAAGCATATATTCTATCAGTAAAACCTAAAACTGGATGGCAACACTTTCCCAAAATATAAAATATTAGAGCAGTACTTTCTTTTAAAAATAAAAGCCAAAAACTATTTTTATTTAAGTCACTGTGAAAAATATAGGCAAAAGGAATTTGCATGGCTATTTTTTCTTAAATAAAAATATAAATATTCCTCCTGAATGTTTCTTGACCTCTTTCAGCCCAAAATTCTTTTGTCCAATCAGGTGTGAAACATTTTTTGTAATTTCAAACTCTAAACATTTAAAAACTTTTATTAGTATACCTTTTTTTTCTTAAACAGTGTGTTCTGTATCTAAATTCATAAATCATATGTTTTGAAGATACTCACTTAAAATGAAGATCTTTGAAAGTAAAATGGGTTTCAACAATTCCCGTAGTTTTCACTCGGGTTCTGAGAACATCTTGTTGAGTTGGGATATAATTTGGTTGTGCAATTCTGTCCAAGTCATTCAAATAGCTGAAAAAATAAACAACAATATGCTAATAGCTAACACTGTCAATAAAGATCATCTAAACCAAAGAGTAAAACATTCTGATGCATGCAATACTCCAGATTACTGAAGTTTTTATATTTCTGTGGAATGATGTGATTTTAAGTCTATATCTTACACAACTCTCACAGAAATGAAAATTTTTATACTTCTCCAGCCACAAAGTTCCTTAAATATTTCAGTAATTCTCCTTGTTGGAAAAGAAAACAAAGTAATGACTTTATGAATATCCAAACTCACGGCACACCATGAATTTGTCCCTTAAAACTCTTTATTACACTTCTTTGATGTAGCACTGTGTTTATGTTCCAGACATTATTCGTTTGTTGAGAAATTAGAAAGCCTTCCTAAGTAGTGAGGAAACCTCTGGCCAAAGGCTGAATTCAATATTGTTTCTTTTCAACCAACCTTAAGTAACATACAGGAAAACATGACACATGCTCCTTCCTATACTCTACATTTTACTGCCTCTATGAATCAGTATTCATATTTTACTTCTCATTGATTTCAGTCACTCATTCAACTTTCTGCCAATGATGCAAAATATGTTGTGCTATAAAAATGTAGTGGTGTCGTACCATGCAATTCTTTCATTTTGTGTCCACTTATGTAGTAGAATCAATAATGTTACAGTCCAGGTATGGAGAGATTAAGGTGAACCTGAGTGGTTCAAGAGGGCTTCATGGATAGTGAAGGGCATAAATAGAAATCTGACAGGTGCAACGGATAAAAGGGAATGTCATTCACATCAGGAAAAGCAGTAGAACAGTGTGGAGGTAGGAAGAGTCACGTCTTGTATCTCAGAAAGTAAGTCCACTAGTAGGCTATGCATGCAGTTAATCCTAAGGTCAGTTGAATGTGGGCCGCATCACTGAAGTGTTTTCTAATACTAGAGTGGAAGAGTCCAAGATAATTTAGACGATACTCTAGGTTTATTATAGAGAGGCACCAACTTTTGCAACTTTAATTGATGTTATCCTCTGAAACTGTTCCTTAGCCATTTAGAATGGGGTCTTATAAACAAAAGGAGCTCAATAAATATTTTATTTCTGGAGATGGGGTTGGAAAGCTATCCTGTGAATTAGTAATCAAAATGTTTTAGACAGTTAAGTCTATGTATGTGATGCTGATACCAGAAGCTGATACCAGAATACATGGATATGATAGCTTGAGTTATCTGTATTATATTGACTGAATTTAAAATAATCAATGTATTACTGCATTGGTGATAATCCCCTAGTACTTCATCTGTGTTTTTAGTTCCACATATATAACATTCACCTTACTGTAAGAAAACCTGACTTAAAAAACAAACGAACAGGCCATGGCTAGATTTTACTAATTGTCCCTTTGAAATAGTGAGCTATTCTTATCTAAAATTTACTGATTACTTCTGTGTACATTTCTTTGCTTAAAACTGCTACAGTTCTATTAGCCTCTAAAAATAATGCACATTTATATTTCAACAGGACAAAAAAGAAAAACAGGCATTGTGAAAAACTCCAATTGTTTTAAAAGATCACAAATTTAAAATGTAAATTGGTGGTTAGATGGTCATAATGGGCAGCTTGGCAGCATCCCCTATCTCCGGTCAAGAATTCAGAAATCAAGATAGCTTGTAACTACCACAGGGAAAAAAGATTTTTATGATTCCCTTCATTCTTGGAAAATGGCTCCATGATTGCCATCTTAAGATCAGAAGGACCAGTAATGAAATAACGGGGAGCCAAAGTGACGCGTTTCTTTCAGAGCGCGTCCAAGCACTGTGCACAGGAAAAAGGGTCTTGGTAAATATACTGAGGGGGGTCCAGAAAGATAGGGGGAAAGGAACTTCCATCTATTGTCCCTAAGAAGCACCCCTTCATTATTCAAATAGTTCCCCTTGCTGGGCTCAGCTCAGAGAAACCTTCTCACCGTGAGTGACTTCCACTTAGATCTTTCTGCAGGTTCTGGTGGTGCCAAAGCAAGTATGGAGCACGAAGAGCTGTGTCCTTGCCCTAAGAATTTTTTTTCTAATTTTCTCTCCTAGCTTCTGTAAAGTTTGGTTTACTAATTTAAGGGCATATTGCGTGATGACCATGTATCACGCAATGGAGATAACACTGGGAAAAACAGACCTTACTGAATTTACAGTGCAGTGGCAAAGATAAAAAAGGAATCAAACAGTCTCAATATAAGTCAAATCACCTCAAAATAAATGTAAATCTGTGAGTAGTATGGAAAAAAATACATCACATCACGAATACCTAACAGGGAGTCAAAGGCCTACGCACTGAGTCGAAGAGTATTTCCTTCTAGAAGTGAGGACACCAGTTGGAGAGATGGGCTACACGGCAATAAGAAGATGTTACATACACATATATAAACTATGTATGTAATAATTTATATGTTTATACACTTGTACAACACTAAAAATACATATTGAGAAATATAGCATTATAAAAACTGTGACGGGTTACACAGTAATTTGTATTACTTATTCATTCACACTAAATCAGTTACCTAACACTGAGTACTCTGACGTGCACTACATGACATGCTATACGATAATAAGGTCCTCAGGAGCCATAGCCCGTTGGTTTTCCACTGTGGCAAACTAGGTGTATTTACCTGGACCTTCTAATACCTGTCATCTTCTATTTAATCCTCATTTGTGTTCCTAAGAGCCAATAGCTCTGTCAAGAAGACTGAGTAATTTTGGAAAGTAAAATGAGAGCAAGGCACATGTCTCTAGTCATATCATCTTTGACATTTCTGAGTGTGTGCGCCAAGTAACGGAAACAAATCCTTGATTCTTTTTTTTTTTTTTTAAATTCTGCGTGGATCATCAAACAGAAAGCTCTCTGATTAGGTTTTATCAAAACTTCCTTTATAGACTTTTCTGGAGCCACCACCTAGAAAATCAGGGCAGATTTTTCTTCTAAAAAACTAGACTTAGATATCTGTAAACAATGTCCAATGCAACAGGGCACATACAGTTGACAACTTTCAACTAAATCATTTACCTGAGTACTCTGTGTCACTGAGTACTCTGTGTCTGTCACTGGACAAGTAACTTCTCAGGCACTTAGTAAACAAAAAGCACACAAATCAGTTACCCTCCCCTTTGGCTAGCCCCAGGTAAACCAGAGATACACCCAAATTCAGAGTGAATGTTCGCAAGTTCCAATTACTTTCTTGGAAATATACTGGAAACAGCTCCATTCGGCATGTTTCAATTAGTTACATGAGTCCCTTGAGACAACTTTTGAACACAAGGGAAATATGAGCCTTGCTACCTACAAACACACACAAAAAAGACAGAAGTTTTGAAATACTGTCATCCTAAATATCCTGAGTTGTATAAGAATGTGTCAGCCAACTCTGCATTAAAAGTGACCTGGAAGTATACCTGACTTCCAAGTAATTATTCATGATAGTGTAGTTCTGAAGTTATGATTACTTACTATGCTGCAGAATCATTAAGCTGGTACTCTCGGGACCTGTTGAAGCAGGCTTGTACACCACTGTCTTTCCACAATCTCTTTATAACTCCAGCAAGTTCTGCAGTCATAAAACCTTCCTCAGCAGCGCCAGCAAGCACAAAGAGTTGGCGGGCATCATCCTGAAGATTCAAAGTCCATTTTTATTTAAAAAGTAAAAAGCCAGACACTACAGATAAAGTATATTATAGATTACCAAAAGTGCAAGAGTGAATTTCCTTTATGCCTCTTATTGGTGTCATAACTTGGATTTCTCTAAAAGAACCACTTAAAAAATTGGCTTAATCAAAAAAGCATAATCTTAAATCATGAGTCCATGTTTTGTGATATTAGTAACAGCTATCAAGGCACTAAGGAGCTGAAAGAATGACGACACTTGCAGCTCATGAGAGAATATATTAACCAACTACCCACTGACAGTCTGTTGTACCCTTCTGAGAAAACAGAAGAATGTATGCTTTGCCTCTCCCTTACCAAAATGTTTCTAATCTAAAAAACACATTAACACCATTAGAGGTTATTTTTAGAATCTAATTAAATGTTAGCTTTGTGATATACTTCACAGATGCAAAATAAGTTCAGAGAAGGGAGAAATCAATGTGGGATAAAGCAAGAATAGTTCCACAGAATGGTGCGAGATTTTTCAGAAGACCTTAAAGTATGTATACCTTCAAATCAATGGGCCAGGAGATGGGGATAGCTGTTTGCTAATCCAGGCAAGGAAACAAAATAAACACAGCTTTGGAGTAGAAATACTCATGACACATACAGAAGAGAGCATGCAAAGTTTTTAAATGAAGGAATACTACACATAAATTTAATTAAATTTTGCTTAAGTTTTGAGGCTACAATATTTAGTTATTCTGATCCATAGTTAATCAAGCCCACAAAAGAGATATGAGCCACTGACACAATTCTAAATTTTCCAAAATTTAGACAAATTTAGACAAAATTTGGACAATTTTTAGAATTGTCCAAAAGAGATATGAGCCACTGACGCAATTCTAAATTTTCTAATAGCACATTTTAAGAAGTGTAAAAAAAAAAGTAAAATTAACTGTAACAATATATTTTATTTAACCTGTATATAAAATACCATTTCAACATGTAATCAATATAAACTTATTGAGATATTTCATATTACTATAGATATTTAGTCTTTGAAATGTGGTGTTTCTTTTATACGGACAATGCATCTCAATTCGACACATTTCCAATACTCAGTAGCCACATATAGGTAGTAGCTACAGTGCTCTATAACACAACTCTAGTCTTCAGGTAATAACACAGTTAATACAAAAGTAAGGGATATGTGAAGTTACCATCTTCACAAAGATTCTTTCTGGCCTGAGATATGCGGCTTTATGTTAACTGGATACAGTCCATAATTTTTCTCTAGGGGCATTTTTTCCAACGTGGTGTAGTAGCTCTTCATAAAGTGCTGGCACACATTATGATAAGGCATACAGAAGGGAAGCATTTGGTGACATGGGCTAGCAGAGGGTACTAGCTGACAGTATAAATTCATTCTACTGCCAGTTCGTGAAACATTTTCTTTTCAGATGGAACCCATCGTGAGAAATAATTAAGTCACTCAGCATGGGAACGTTATTATTCAAGCATATGTTTCCCTTTTTAGTAAATCACAAGAGAAACGCATGCAAGCAAGTAACACTTGTACCATGTCCTTAATAAACCCCAAAAAAACACAATTTCAAGTCGTTTTTAGCACCATTTACCGAATTCCAGTAAACAGTTATTCAATTTTCCAAATGACTTATATGAGAAATTTCTAAATTTGGTTATTTTTATTTTTAAGTGACATCAAACGTACTTTTCTCCAACCATTTTAGAAAAGTGCTTTTCACTTAAGTGAGCTTTAAAATGAGCTTTCATTATGATATATTTATTCAATTTCCATAAAATGTGTTGACAGAAAGGACTAATGCCCTCTGATATGGGTCATAAGATCACGTTCTCTTCAAACTTTCCAGGAAAGAAGCCTGAAGAAGAGACCTGGGAAACTGTAGCTCTATTTATAAACTGCGGCATTCAAAAATGTCTCCTCTTCACAAAATGTAAAGAAGTCTCTTTTCCTTAAAAAACGAACTGGAATACTCATCTCCATTTCATTAGCAGGACATTCAGATGTCTGCAGATGAGCTTGAAGTAATACATTTAAGCAGGAAGGTACTTTAGAAATTATTCTACCTAATTTTTTGTTTTGTTTAAAAAGAACCTGAGACATAGAGAGATTGTGCAATTTATTTAACGTTCCACAGGTAGTCACCCAATCCCACATATTAGTCAACAATTACTAAGCAGCCACTTCCTAAGACAAGATAAATTTGACAACTGCAGAATGATGACAATAATCCTATCTTGTCATGGACTGAAGTCTTTTCAAGATTCATTTAAAATGTTACTTAAGAACATTTAAGAAAGAAAGACAAACCTGAGTGTACTAAAACAGTATGACATAGTGTCGAAAAAGGGTAGGGATTACTAAAGGGCTACAGGTAAGTAAAGCAGTTTACAGGAACTCTTTCTGTAGTGTTAAAAAGAAATTTATTTGCCAGGCAATTATTTGCAAGTAGCAAGGAAAAAAATCCTCGGATGTAGCCGAGTTAGTATGTTTTCAAATGACTAAGAACTAAATGAAAATAAGATGGTTTAAAGAATGTAAATTCTAGTTCATATAACTGCATGTTTGGGGAACTCAGAAAGGAGATACAAAATGCTATCCTGTCAAGAGACACATAATAGCCTCTTCTCACACAGTGATGGTCAGGGAGCACCTGTTAGTTAGTGACAACACATTTTATTTGAAGCCGTCACCTATTTTGTGAGAATTATGGGGAAGAGAGGACTTTGAGGGACCATGATGGCTGTCTTCTGATATATCAGGAATCATCAAGTAAGAAAGAACTGACTTTGTGCTTAGGCACAGAGCAGAAAAAGAATTCTGAGGGCAAAAGACATCAGATTTCAATTCAATAAGAACACTTTTTCACAACCAAAGCTATCCAAAAACACACAAAAAGGAGGGAGAGTGAGAGACTGCAATTGTTAAGCAAAGGCTAGATGAGTGTTTCAACAGAAAACATCAGAAAGCCCTTCTACAATAGAGTCTAAGTAATATGATAAAGGAGTGTCAAAAAAAATAGTGCACCTTTGAATTTTTGACCACAGGGATAATGTACTGATGTCATGATTGATACAGGTATAGAAATCCTTTGTTTCAATGCTTTAGGATAATTATTTCATTAATAACATTAGGCAACAATACCAAACACCACATACAATGAGAATTACTGACATATTTAATCTACCACATTTCTAGAGCATACAATCACTCCTATAAATTTAAGCCAGTTATACTGCTTTCACCAAAGTTAGTGTACTGGTAAGGAAATCTTGAGAACTTTAGTGAAGTCACCTCTCCATAGCAGCTGGTGCCAATCCCAGATGTTAAAGAACTGCTTTAAGAAATAAACAAATGTAAAACTTTTTTTCACTAAAAACACAACTGTAACCAAAGTAAAAATGACTGAGGCAAGGAAAGAGGAAGTTGTTTTTCTTTTTTTCCCCTGTAACACTGCTTAAGGGGGAAGGGGTGGGGGAAAAAAGTAAAATCATCTAAATTAATTTTTGACTAAATTGCAGAGAGCATGAGCTTCATTATGTCAAGAAGAGAAATTATAATAAGTATATTACATAAATATAACTTTTATGTATATATATGAATCTTATAACTATATAGCTTTAATTTTCAAATTAATAAAATAAACAAACTATTCTTTGTATGCACAATAGAACCTATTGTGAAAAGATAGACAAACATGTAATAAATAATACATGAACTGAGCAAAGTAGAAAAATACTGTGCTGGAGGCATATAATACATTTCAAATGAAGGTTAGTATCACTTTGTCACATATATAAATCAGTATTTCTCAGAATCAAAAACAACATAATATTATAACTTCTTCATCTTAGTTCTCAACGATAAACCAGACTACTACTATAAATAATTCAAACATTCATCTGGAAAAAGGATAAGTAGAAATAACTAGCAACATTTTGAAAAAGAATACTGGGGACAGAGGGCTGAAATGATCAGATATTAAAAGTCTACATACAATATGTAGAACATCTAGTATTAATGCAGATCAACAGGGGGAGAAAATCCCAAATGTGAACTTACATGACAAAGGTGGCAAGATAAATCAGTAGGAAAGAATACAATTATTAAAAAAACACTCGTGAATAATTAGATAGCCATATGAAGAGGAAAAAAAATAATGCAGATCCTTATTCCATGCATACAACAGAGTTTCAGAGGGATTAAAAAACTAACATAGAAACGATGTTGAAATTCACTCCCTAAAAAACTTCTAAAATAGCACAAATATTCAGTAAATCTTTGGTTGAGAGAAGGTTTTCTAAATTTAAACACAATGGAAGAAATAATAGGGGAAAAATTTTTAAATGACAACCTAAGATTAAAGGCAATAAGCCAAATGTGAGAGAAAGGGACAAAGGGTTAATATACAAGTACATACAAACAAGCAAATACATAATCAAGACACCAAGACTCCAATCCGTAGATGAATAAAGGATAAAATAAGCCACTAACAGAGAGAAATAAAAACAGTCAATAAAGAAATGGAAAACTGCATAGTTATATTAAAAAATTGAAAATGCAAGTTAAATTAAAATAAGACTTACTAATAAATTAGCCAATATTTTAAACATGTCAGACTCCAAATGTTGGCTACCCAGAGTGCTAAGAAAAGGCACTGCTGCTAGGAAAGTAAATTGACACAGCCTTTCTCGAAAGCAATCTGGCAAATCTGGCAGAGACATAATCTAACTAAATAATGAAATTAATTTTAAAATTAGAGGAAGAGAAAAGTGGCCATTATGCAGGAGCACGCTGAGGTTTGGGGGTGAAAGGGAGCTTAAGTCAATTCTAGGCAAGGTTTTCTGTTCCTTACAACCCAGCTTATTCCAAGGAAGTGCTTCTCAAGCTTTCTGGGATGAAAGATCTGTCTTGTGTTTTATTTGTTTCATTTTCTTTTATTTCCAATCTTTCAGAACTAATACTATTGGAAAAATAACATTTAAACGACATAAAATATAAATACATTTTTGTAAACTATCAGAGTTAATGTATAAATTACTCTGTCAGTTGCTGTAAAAGTTGGTCTAATCGCTTCCTTTACTTCTGTACTCACCTGTGCACATGCCTGTGTGCAGGCACTGTCCACGGACCACACTCTGAGCAGCACAACTCTAAGCGATGCAGTGACATGTTGATAGGCCCCTGTTCAACACTTCCCTAACTGTACATTATTAAAAACAAAATAATCTAATTTATCAATAAACTGTCATCCACAGATTGACTACACGCATTATAAGAGTTTTGAAAGGATATTAGGCACAAATTTTGATTGCTCTTTGCCAGCCTTGAAACAGTTTTGTTTCCTCTTATTTTAAATAACTAATGTGTAATCTGCTTTGCATATCTGGTAGCTGCCAAATACGAAGCAAACCACAGAAAATTGTCACTGTCTCTTAAAATTTTACATCTTTTAGTCAGTTCTCACCCAGTTAACCTACATATTAAAATGTAATTCCAATCAAGATACCGACAGGCTTTTTTTGTTTGTTTCAAAAGGGATGTGAGGAATTAAGTTGATTCCCAAGTTTATCTGGAAGAGAAATGCATTATAGCCTTTATATTTTGGTTAAAAAAGAACAATGGGATGGGTGCACTTACCCTACCAGATACCAATATCCTATGAAGCAAGAGAAACTAAAATAATGTGACTCTGACAAAAATAATAGTAGTATAATCATTATAAATAACAACAGCAATAACAAACATTTACTGAGCATTGATTATGACCAAGGCATGTAGTAAAGGCTTGTCATTATTTCTCAGAACGCTGTAAGGTGGATGTTATTATTATTTCCATCTTAATTATGAAAATAAGTGACTGAGCTAGGGAAGAAAAGAATATATCAATTTAAAAAAATGGAGTTCAGAAAAACACTCAATTTAATGCTAAGGGTAGCATTTTCAAGTCACTCAGGAATGGAGTATTTAATACATGGTTGTAGGCAAGAGATGATCAGATTATAAAATATACTTAGATTCCACCTAGAAAAAGGAAGATAATTTTTAAAAACTAATTGTAAGCTGAAGAATATCTGACAAGGCACAAAACACAGAAGTCACAACTGACTGAAGAAAATTAAAAGTTCTGTAACAAGAAAAATACTGTTTCAAAAAAGTAAAAGAAATATGCTGAATAAAAACATTTGTAAAACATAAAGAAGTAATATCCCTAATATTCAAAGAGATTCAGTGTGAAAAGGACAAGGAATTTAACAGAACTGAGTAAAGAATACTAAGAGGAGTCCACAGAAGAGATACAAAAAGACAAGATTCTCAACCTCACTACAAATCAGGAAAATAAAAACTAAAAAAGAAAGATTTTTTCACTAAGATATTAAAAAATTAAAATGTTAATGTATCTAAGTCAATGACACTCTGGGAAAGCTGACACTGATGCGCGGTTGCTAGAAAAGATTATTCACTTCGTGTTTTCTTCTGAAAACAGAAAAAACTATGGTACCTATCAAACTTAAATATCTGGTTATCCTTCAACTTAAAAGGCTAATACTTCCAGGAATTGATACTGTAGAAAAAGAAATATACTCAGCCTTTCTCTATACTGTTTCTTCTTTCTAGAATGCTTTTTCCTTGTTTTTGTCTAGAAAACTCTTAAGACATGTTCCAATACCAAGCTCAAAGTCCCCTCTTCCTGTCTAAGCCATGTTTAATTCATCTTTGTATTCCTTAGCACAATTTCAATAGCCTCATAGTATTTTAAAATTTGCAGACTTCCCTGGTGGCACAGTGGTTAAGAACCTGCCTGCTGATGCAGAGGACACAGGTTCAATCCCTGGTCTGGGAAGATCCCACATGCCGAGGAGCAACTAAGCCCGTGCGCCACAACTACTGAGCCTGCTGCGCTCTAGAGCTCGTGCGCCACAACTACTGAGCCCATGTGCCACAACTACTGAAGCCTGCACACCTAGAGCCTGTGCTCCACAAGAGAAGCCACCACAATGAGAAGCCTGCTCACCACAACGAAGAGTAGCCCCCACTTGCCCCAACTAGAGAAAGCCCGCAAGCAGCAACAAAGACCCAACGCAGCCACCAATAAATAAATAAATAAATTTATTAAAAAATAAATAGAAAAACAAGATTTGCGTAGAGGCAAGGCAACAAAGACACGGAGTAGACCAATCAGAACCAATGAGAGAGACTGAAGATGTTCATGTGAAAGAGTTAACAACGGCTAACGGTAACAGAAGTAACAGTCGGAAGGTAGGAAGAAAACAAGGGACCCGGGGACAGATAGAGAGAGCCTAAAAAGAGTGGGTGAAACTAGAACCAGTGAAACAAAAATGACCAGCTCAGGCCCCCATGTAGATTCCAAAGCATCAGAAAACCAGTTTTAAAAAAAAGCTTGTGGTTAGAGAGCAGTTATTTCCAGTCAGTCCTGAAACAGCCCAAATCTGCCCCAGAAAGGACAGAAAATGACAATATTCCTTGAGAGAAAAATATGAAAATAAAAAGACCTCATAAAAAGCAGCTTGCATCGACCCATCATTACCTCAGACAATGGAGGCTACAAAAACCTCTCTCTCTAATAATCACATGTAAGATCTGAACACAGAATACTGTACACATGAATTGGAATTAGAGTACAATTTATTCAATTCTTTATCATAGGGTAGCTCTCTTTTGTGTAAGACTAAGAGCTCAAAAAAAAATTTGCTGAATGAATAAAAGATAAATGAGTAAGTTACAGCCTGAATGCATAGTACTGACCAGGCAAAAATTGTCTGGATATGATCAAATCTTATTTCAGATAATTTAGAAGAATGCTATGAATTAGTATCAAAAATGATCTTGAAATCTATTTGAAAATTTTAATTCATCACACTAAGCTTTTTAATCTGTTTAAAAGCTTAGTAAATTAATATGGCCTAGCAACTTATAAAGAAATATTAGATTAACTTATAAAAAATAAACCAGATTTGCTTTACAGATTTCTCCAATGTATGTTCTCTACTGTTGCTTTCATTCATTTTTTTTCCTGTTAAGCACAAATTGAGCCTCTATGTAAAAATAAAAACCTAGCAGAGATTAAGAGGACAACAAGTTACGGTCTCTATGCAAAAAATCTTCACAGTATTATCAGGGAGATAGCACACACATATTGAACACATAAAAATAAAAGGGAACTATAAAAAGGGGTAACAGTAGTAGCAGTAATAATAAATCTACTTTGTACAAAAATATTAAAAATTAATCTAGAGATTCGGTTAAAGGTTTCTGGGAAGGTCAAGTTTTACATCAGTTATTAAAAAAAGAATCAGTGAAGAATTAAACCATAATAAAATAATAATAAAACTTGAAATAAACAGATTAAGCAAGCAAACTGGGACTGGGGGAAAAGGAGAAAAAGAAAATACCCTATGGACTGGCTGGGGCTACTTCCAATCAAACTGAAAATAAGTTACACATTGGGCCAAACAAGGAAGCACAGGCACACTGCCTTGGTTACCACCGTGTGGTAATCTTTCCTTCGTGTAATGTCTTGGGTTCCAGTTTCTTTACTGATAAAATAAAGAGGTGAAACTAGCTTGTCTCCTAAGGTCCTAGCTGTGAAATTCTGAAAGATGTTTTCTAATAGCCAGTATTCTCTGATTCCAAAGATTAGCAAACTTGTATACTGTTTTCATTATCTGAGACTAGACTGCTTTTTAGTCTGGGCATGAACGCAAATAATTAGATCCTCTCAGCACTCCAAATCATAAAAACAAATTCTGAAGAATGCCAGTGTAGGCTGTATACTAAACTCAGTAGTAACTACTAAAAACTGCTATGGAGGTACAGAGGTGCCCAATATGCCATGTTATACAGAAAACACTGCGATGGATATTGAGTGGTCCCAATCATCTTATGGATAAGGAAAGTATTCTAGCTCTAAAGGGAAGATGATGCAAACCTGTGTATTCTTAGTTCACTCACTTCTAAAGCATCTGACCTACTTCACTCACTACCATCCTTCTGGTCCTGAGACAGTTGATAAATCTATGTTATACAATATGGTGTCAATCATGCAAGTTGTTTTTTTACTCATCAGGTCTGCTCCAAGGACTTTAGGAACTTACAGCCCGGGCCGAGTCACCGAAGTCTATCTTCAACCTCCCCATGGCCCTAATGATAGCAATAATTGACTGGATGGTGTTACTGTAGACCACTGCTTTGTACTGTTTACATTCCTCTTCTGAATAACCAGCTTCGTGGATAATTCTAACAAGACAAAAAGAGAAAAGTTAACACTTACTTCCTTTGATGGAACAGTACACTTAAACATAAAAAAATTTAATGTTTTAAATCTACTTACTTCATTTGCTTCACAATTGTACTTTTCCCAGATTCACCAGCACCTAAAAAAAGGGAAATAAATGAGGGATTTCTAATTTTATCACTTATGTATATCCAACTCCCAACACACACACACTCTCTCTGTCTCTTACAGGTAATTTAAAAAAAAATTTTATTGGAGTATAATTGACTTACACTGTTGTGTTAGTTTCTGCTGTACAGCAAAGTGAATCAGTTATACATATACATACATCCACTCTTTTTTAGATTCTTTTCCCATATAGGTCATTACAGAGTATTGAGTAGAGTTCCCTGTGCTATACAGTAGGCCCTTATTTATTTTATATATAGTAGTGTGTATATATCAAGCCCAATCTCCCAATCTACCCCCCACTTCCCCCAAGTTTGTTTTTTACATCTGTGATTGAATTTTTTATATCAAAATGATCTTTATTGGTTTCCAAACATACAGAAAATTTCTTAAAAATAAGTCCCATCTGTTTATTACATCATAATCCTTAAACTCAGCTAAAAAAAAAAATGCTTTCATCGATGCTTTTATGTATTCCCTGAAGTATTAAAAAAATTCTTTCTTCTATAGCTTACACTGAAGCAGTATAAATAAATTTTACTCAAGATTTTGCTCCCCACTGGAAGATGTTTAACTTTCTGGCCAATTATCATAATTTCAACCTCTGCCTCATGTGAAGTGGACAGACCAGTGGTGCCAAGAAACCACGACAATTATTTTTAAATATTACGTTATAATAAAATAGCTATCTCACGCATTATATAGTCAACCACCATTACTGAACAAGTGACACACAGCCGGCACGCTTCGCTAACACTGGGGATGCAGTGGTATGGCAGAAATGTCTCCCCCTATGTTTTTCTTTATTCCCTGTCATAAACCCATTCTCAAAACTCTCCTTCACTCTCTACATATTGATGACCTCCTCACAATTTGAGTCTCTAGAATTATGCCATCATAACACGAAAATATCACTAACAAAATGGCCCTTTATAAAATTAGAGCCCTCTAGATACTGTGAACATCTGAGCACAGGACACAAAACAAGGAGGGTATGACAAGTCTACTGTTTGGCTTCATACTGTCTTTGACCAGGGCTACAGATCATGGAGCTGTTATTTCTGTCTGAGAGACAGGGCTCAGGATTTTCATTATCTAGGCCTCATATTCCCATTTTTCCAGAGCCACTGCTACATGCTCTATGCTCCAGTGTCACTGAACTTACAGTACTAACAACACCTACTGCTGATGACGCCACCAATCTTCAAACATACTGTTCCTCCTGCCAAAGTGTAATTTGCTCTGCTTCCTAGAGCTCCGCTGGTGATGCTGTATCAACCACCAAACCTACCCCCTTCCTCAGTCTTTCCTGACCCACTCCCGCTATGATCCCTGTTGCCTCTCCCTTTGAACATGTTCTACTTGAATGCTCAGCAGCTAACTTGTGCTAGACACACCATCAACCAGAAATGTACCTGAATGTATTCAAGCTATCTGTGACGGATCAGTTAGACGGCAAACTTCTGGGCCTCATTCCCTTCTCCCCTTCCCCCTCCAGCTACACACATCCAAATCATCAGAGGCATCTGAGAATAAGTCATAGTTAAATGGCCTATTTGAAAACCTGGGGGGGGGGAACTGCTTAAATTTTACTTGTGATTTGATATTCAAGAAATTTTCCCAAGATAGCTGCATATTAAGTAGAAAAGCGGGCACTGAATAAACAGTGAGGGCATTATTCATCTACAGACAGCCTTTGAATCTTGGCAGGGCAACTGCCAATACAAACAACTCCAAGATAAACAACCCATTATATATTAATCAACAAGCCATATACTTGGCTCTATGAAAAGCACAATCGTAGCCATTATGGCTCACACATTTCTCTAATTCAAGAGAAGCCCACCCAAGGAACACACCCTCGGCAGTCTCCAGCAGGGCTATCTTCAAGGGGGCCCTCTGTGCCTCTAGGGCACGGCAAGTTGACTCAGCAGCAGCCGTGTTTCGCTGATAGAACATTTTAGATCCCAACATCCATTCACGGGGTGGTGATTCCACATGCACAGTGAGCGTCGATGAAGAGCCACCCATGGCCCATTCTGTTAGTGAAACAACTCAGAGGTTCAGAGAAAGGCTCACATGATACAAGCTCGTGAGGTCTGAGAGCCATACAAGGGGAAAATCAGAAATAGTAAAGAATAAGATGGTTCCCAGCTGAACTCTATGGAGGCAGATGAGAATTTTTAAATCTTAATGAGAAAAAAGCAACTTTTCCTAATGTTAGACATTATCTTTAAATTTTAACTCACTTCCTGTCTCATAGAATAGTTGGTGACATGGGACATTGAGCTTACTCCACAGTGAGCATCTGGTCAATGGCTTGAGGTTCCAAAAAATCCTGAAATATGTTTAATATTAAAGAGTGCAGATGGCAGTGTTACTGGCTGGATTTCTACCTAATTTCTTTGCTAGTTAGACAAGGTACTCTCTGTGGACCAGATTTCCTAAAGACAGAAATACTGGGGAAAAAACTTTCATAATTTAGCAGTTTATATAATTAGAATTTTCAATTCTTACTTCCATGCAGAGACTCCTAATAGGAAAATTAGAAATGCTGCACGGTTATGGTTCCAGCATTCTAAACACTGGTATTCTTTCCACATAGCGTACAGGAAGAGTTAAAGGTTGTCCTCCAGAAATCTCAGTCAGCACAGTCCTGTCTGAGAGACTGACAGGAAGCAATATTGTAAAAAAACAAAACCAACCAACCAACCAAACAAACAAAAAACCCCTCAGGGGTAGTGGAGGCAGGAGAAAGGAGAAAAGGGTAAATTTTCCTAGCAGTATTCAGCAAGGCAGCTACTGCTTTTCAGTTCAATCCATAGGGAAGATTAAAAGAGTGAGAGTACCCTGCTTTCAAGAAGAAACAAGGAATATGTAACACGTATCAGTCAGGAAAGATCAAAGCGTGGGACCGTTGCGGTCACAAAGCTGAGATGGTCAAGGTGACTAGGTGGCCTGTAGAGTAACCGTTGACAAGCTGGTCGCTGTGAAATGAACGAGACTTTAGGGTAGTGGGAAGGGAGGATGCAGCTCCCCAGGGCAAGAATGTGTGCAGTGTCGCCACAGTGGGCCAGGAACCATAAAGCCACTGAGGGGGATCCCCCAGACCTCTCTTTAAGGAGGAAGTGGCGGATGGAAAACTGCATATCTGAGAGTAAATACTGAGCCCAGCAGGTGTGTGAAGTGGAGCTGGGCACCTGATAATGCACCACACAGATAATGGGAGGGCAAAGGAGCATCACCACAGTAACACGGACAGGGACCCACCTGCGGCTCCGGGCTACACACGCAGGGCCGCTTATTAACAGGGCTCGGAAAAGCAAAATGTATCCAGTGAGGACAAGTAGAAGGATGAGGGAGGGGAAGACTAAAAACAAATCACGGTCTAAGTAAAGTAACCCCATGGCTAGATTATAAGTCCTTGAACAGAATTATATAAGTTACCATTATAAAAATGATAATCAAATCGTGCTCACCCCTGATTTCTGTTGAGGGGCAGTCTAGAGAAATTTGGAAGTTTAACTGTGGCGAGGTTTAAAAGAAAAAAGAAAACACCTCTGACCCCAGAAAACACATACTCCACCCCCCCGGAAGAATATTCTTCATCCAGCTTTGCTTGGGTTCACATTTATATCATTTATTATATCATTATATCATTCCTGGTTTCAGCTGCCTCACATCAAGGCTGTTCGGCATTAAAACGGTGATTTTGTCAAAGTCACCTTATGCTGAATTCCTGACGCCACTACTCCACTTTTAAAAACGCCCAACTTTTACGTACAATTGAACCATTTTTACGTTCAATAAGACTAAATAACAGTTCAGTTTAAACTGGAATAAAACCAAATTTACAAGTGCATTTAAAGGCGCTTCTGTTTATCATAATGCTACTGTAAGATTAGTAAGATCAAGGTCCTTATTTTTAAGATAGAAGCAAATAAAGAGGATGCAAGGGCAAATACTAATTAAAGATAAGAGGCTTAATTATCCCCCTTGAAAGTAAAGGAAAATTTCCCTCCCTTTTTCTTAGGACATTTACTTTAGAAAAATTTTAAATGTAAGTGCTTTCTCCTCTTTGAAATGTATATACAGTTGACCCTCACCAACCTCGGTTTGAACTGCATGGGTCCACATATACGTGTATTTTTTTTTTTTCCAATAAATTCATACAGCACTACGCAGTCTGAGGTTAGCTGAATCTGTGGCAGGTCCTGGAACCAATCCCCTGCAGATACCAAGGGACAACTGTATACCCTTTTGAAAACTAAACTGGCCTTTTTTGTCAGCTTCATGATCAAGAATGTCTTTCTCAAGAACCTGAGAACCATCTCTTTGAAAGGTAAACATCACAGGAGATAGCACCCCTACCTTCCAGTTTCTGCAGGTAGGTAGGAGTCTACCTTGGGTGGGGGTCTTGCTCCAAGTTGCAAAACTACCTCTTGTCATAAGATAAGTTTGTTTCTCTTCTGGATAAGGTCAGTTAGCTAAAAGATGGTTACCTCAATTACCAGGCAAAGTTAGGATGAACTGTGTGTGACATAAGGTGTTGTAAAGCCTCTCATTTGGGGACTAGTTGTCATTTATCTTGAAAACATGTACGTAACCTGTTGAATCAGCTTGGCTATGTTAAGTGGATGACATACCTTTCTGTCTTGCTGTCTCTTAATGGACTGCTTGTGATGCAATCCATTCAATAAGAAAATGTTTTCTTTCTCCACTACCTTTGTGAAGATGATTTCTGGGTTGGGAGAAGACTTTGTTTTTAATTATTATTCCCCAACATGGGAACAGTCTAGAAATCTTTATTATTCAGCCGTGAGAAGCTCTGGACTTACATTTATATAAATATATATGTATTTATAGGCTATATCTGACATTCTGGGATATAAAAATAATGACTGTAAACAGCAGAATCTAGATTCCCCCAAATGATCCCCTTTCTCCAAATATTAACTCCCCATAAAATTACTCCCCGAGCCATTCATGTCTGAGATGGGGATCACACTATTACACTGCACAAGGATGATTACACACACACGACTACTCTAGCATCCAGGTAGGACAAAAGAAGGGAGAATTGTGGGCAACACAGGAAGCTTTTTCCTGGCAGCCTAGTCAAAGAGACCACAGAAGTAACTAATTGATTGAACTGAGAGATCAATGTTTCTACGAGTCAAGTCTCAAGACTCACACGGTGAGGGTAAGGAAGGATAGAGGACTGGGGGCCACAAGTATACGCTTCGGGGTCTACAAGTTTGCTGCAAGAAATTTTAATTCAGTGTTTTTATTTGTATAACAAGAATAATTTAAGAAATGCTGAGTCATCTGAATGCCTCTATCTAACTGAATTTCAGGATCTATATTTGAGTTTGTGTTTATAGGTCCTGAGATACTCAAGCAAGTGCCAAACACTGTACCTTGCTTGAGAATCTATCCATCCATCACTCTATCTGGTTTGGCTGTCAATCACTAGACCCCCTATCCAAAGAAAGGGCCATGTGTTTCCAGCAGGCCAATCTGAGCTGTGTTTGAGAGTAAAATTCCCTATGCTTATACATCTTATACAAACCATCAAACAGAACATTTTACAAATTAATATATGTAAACATATTTATGTATAATATACATAAAATATACTAAAAACTTAACAAAATAATCACTTTGGATACACTGATTTTTTTTTTTTTTTTTTCCTCCAAGAAAAGAATGAGATCTAGGTGCCAGAGATTTTCCCTGGCCATTTTTGTGAAGATTATCAAGAAAAAAAAATCACAGCACTGCAAAGCATAATGTGAAATCTGGCCCACAGAAGTCATTTTCCATGATCACATCATGGAAAACAACATTAAAGGATGGGGCCAAAACAGAGGGAAGCAACACTGAGAGAAAACTAGGATAAGAGAAGCCAGACAGCAACCCTTGAGCCTTTAGATATAGTCATATTTAGGGAGTCATATTACAATTGACCATCCAGAGTGGAAACACTGTTGAGAGTTAAAGGGGGCACAAGCATAAACTAGGACTGACCTGGGAAAAGGAGAAAATATATCACTCTAGTCAGAACTGAAGACAATTTCAACTTGATTTCCAAGTATGAGTCAGTTATGAGTTTGCTTTCTGTCACATGGACCCGAAAAGAGTTTTGGACTAACCCTGTGCCAAACAGTATTACTTTAATTATCTTTAGCTAATGAAGGAAAAACAAAGGAGGTTAATGATGCATTTGCAGCAAGTAAAGGTCAAATGATAATTACTGCGTGCTTTACAAAAGAAAGTTACAGAAGTTCAGACAGAGAAAAGATGTGGGAAAATCAGTCATTATATAGCCCACTGTAGAAGAGGGATGCCTTAATCCAAGAGTCATACTTGTAAGTACAATTTATTGTGACTTATATTGGGTTGGCCAAAAAGTTCGTTCGGGTTTTCCTGTAATGTTACAAAAACCCGAACGAACTTTTTGGCCAACCCAACCACCATTATTTGTCTTACTAAATTCATATTAACTTTACTTTTTAAATGTTCATATACACTATGTTATAAAATTGTTTGTTTTTATAGTTCATAGAAGACCTATAAAGCATAAGGAACTTTGTTCCCAATGACAGTTACACACATTTGTGAAAATAATTTAGAATTACACAGGGGGGAAAGGTTTTCCTTTATCAGGGGGCCATACACTGCACTGTCTAAAACTCAAGTCTAACTGCGCTCCTGTTTTTGCTCAGCTGTTTACTATTAAGGACCAGTAAGTAATTAACATATACAAACTCTCAACTTTTCCTATGTTGCCCTACAATTCTCCATGGGTCTCTGTCACATTTCTGAACATATGTGAGCAGAGGCACCGACTGCCTTTATTCTCAACCATCTTTTCAAGGATGTTTATATAGAGAATAGTCTTAGAAGACAAGAGATAATGCTTCCCTCTGGAACAGAGAGCAGGTCTGTTTGTTGTCTACCATCGTAAGATAACATGCTCTGGGACAAAGATCAGGTGGGCTTACTGCACATTATGAAAAAAATACTGGGGATCCCCAACTTAAGGGCTCCTCTACTGCAACATAACCCATTGCTTGTGCAGCCACGGCTCTCTTCGTGTTGCCCTTAGGGAACTGGGGCTGGGTAAATCGCCATAAAGGCTGATACTCTGGCAACTGCAATTGCTATAATAAAGTCATTTTTGTCTCTGAACCAGGCCTCTCATGTCTTCTGTCAGCAACCATGAAACTGGGGTGGGAATCCTCCAGCAGTCCAGTGGTTAGGACCCCATGCTCTCGCTGCCATGGGCCCGGGTTCGATCCCTGGTTGGGGAACTAAGATCCTGCGAGCCGCGTGGTGTACGCCCCTTCCCCTCCCCCAAAAAAGAAAAATGAAACTGGGGTAAGCTAACTTGTTAGTTTGTAAGTAGGGTAAAGTCTCAGGTACTGAATAATTCTTGACATGCTCTTCTGCTTAATTTTTAATTAATTCCCGAATTTCTGACAACTAAGGACGCTTCCAGCCATGATCTCTACACCTGTACTACTTATCTTTCCTCAAATGGCAGCTTAATCAGGTTTGTCCAATAAACCCAAAGAAACAGCTAGAACAGTGGTTCTCAAAGCATGATCTAAGGACCAGTAGTATCAGCAACACTTAAGAAATGTACATTCTCAGGTCCCACCCAGAACTTACTGACTCAAACTCGGGGAGTGGGGCCCAGCAGTCTGTGTTACAACAATCCCTCCAAGGGATTCTGAGAACAAGGGAGGTAGAAGAAAGGTCTCCTCCTTTTTTCTTGATTGCGATCAGAATTATTATAGTGATTAAGTTGCTGACGAGCTATAACAAACTATTATTTTTATGAAATATTTATATTTCCCTCCTCCCCCTGAAAGTGAGACAAGTAATATTGTTTTACATTTCTGCAAATAGCTTATTAAAAGACAGCTTAACTCTCCTATCTATGTCTGCATTTAATATGATACAATGTATTACTTTGGTTGAATGAAGAAAATCCATTTCCACATATTAATGTACTTAGAAAATGAAAGAGCATTTTAATGGCATTTGCAGATAATTGTGGATAGTCTTCTTTGATTCTATACCAAACTTTGAAAAGGGTAGCTTAAAGTTTGGTTATAATGCATTTCTGTGAACTTTGGTAGCTTTGGTCTATCTTGTACTTGGAATGGATCTCTTACCCATGTCTTATTTGGAAATTAGTTCACTGACTTATGGAGAACTGAATGTTGACATATTTTCAATATAAAAAAAAAGGGCATTTATTTTTAAATTGCCTTTTTAATATTATACATAATTTCACCAGAAAAAAGCTTTAGGTCATAAGATGATATCAAGCTCCCAGTGGTAGGGACATGGTTTTTAAATTTCTTTTTTCTTTTTTTTGGCTTGAAAGCTCAAATTTTATTATTGGCAACAAATACTGTTTGCTGTTTTCCTTGAAGTGACAACTGACTAACTGCCAAATCCCCAAGTCGGATTAACCATATTTTTCTATCAGTCTTTCTTTCAAGTGAAAATGGAATGGTATTCCAGGAAAAGAGCAACTAGTTCAATTCACAACTCAATCAATCACACAGCTGCTCTTCCTCACGACAACCAACGTGCTCTGGCATATGCAAAAGTAGTTTGGGAGTACTTCCCATTTGGTCACACAGAATATTAAAGACATATGTACTTAATGGTCAAGATTTGATAAAAATCATCATGCTTATGACTTCAGCATTTTTTAAATCACAAGTGCTTAGTAGTGAAGAATACAATGACTACTGGTACAATCTCATGCTACTGACATGATTCAGCAGTTTGACCATTACTACTTTTGTACCATTAGAGCAAACAACGCAATAGAAAAGGCAAACAACATCTTAGTATTACTATGAAAATGGTCTCAGGGCGCCCAGGGTCCACAGATCCCTCCTAAAACCAGATTTAACGTCTTTCTCACCCACTGGACTATGAGCTATGAGGGAAGAGAGCCCCTGGTTTCTGTCACCATGATATCCCCAAAGCTAACTCCTATGGCAGGAGCACAAGACACTTATTCACCAGCTGGATGACAGGAAGAGAGGGAGGAGAGCGGGAGGGGAATATACAACATGAAGAAAGCATAAGAAAATGTAACTGAATATTTACATGAATTGTGGAAAGGGAGAATTCTGTCAAGACCAGAAGAAACAAAGAAGTGGGTGGAAGCTTGTGACTGCCCCTTAAAAACAGGTTCTCACACACACACACAAAACAGACGAACCCAACAACAACAACAACAAAAACAGATTCTCTCCTTCTTCTATTGTAATAAGAGTAGTGGCTTGGAACATGGCAGCTAGAGACTACATTGCTTATCTTTCCTTGCTGCTAGGTGTAGCCACTTCACCCCATTTCTCACCAAATCACGATGTGTGTAAAAGGAAAATGCAGCCTTGGACGCTCTCTCTCCTGTTCCTACGTACGAGCTAGAAAATGGGTGTCCCTGTAGTCTTGTTCCAACCATGTGAATTAAGACAATGTCCAGGGGGGCTTCCCTGGTGGCGCAGTGGTGGAGAGTCCGCCTGCTGATGCAGGGGACACGGGTTCGTGCCCCGGTCCGGGAAGATCCCACATGCCGCGGAGCGGCTGGGCCCATGAGCCATGGCCGCTGAGCCTGCGCGTCCGGAGCCTGTGCTCCGCGACGGGAGAGGCCACAACAGTGAGAGGCCCGTGTACCGCAAAAAAAAAAAAAAAAAAAAAAAGACAATGTCCAGGGACAGTAGGGCAATGAGAGGGCAGGAACTCAGGTCCCTGAATGGTCATGTGAGGCAGAGCACCCCAGCTCTAGTTAACCTTGGATCCGTTACACAAGAGAAATAAACACCTATCTTCTTTAGGCCACGGTTTCTCTGATACAGAGCTAGGCCTTCATGCTGACAATTCTTTAAAAAGTGGTCTAGATTGAAATATACAAGCAAATATAAAACAAACTAAAAAGTCCCCAAGCCTACAAATGTTTTAAAAGATTACCATAAGTAAAGTAGAAAGGCAAACTACAGAATAGGGAAAACTATCAGTAATTAATGAGTATCAAAATGTAGATTTCTTTTTTTTTCCCAGTGCACAGCAAAGTGATTCACTTATGTGTGTGTGTATGCTTTCTCAGATTCTTTTCCATTATAGGTTATTACAAGATATTGAATATAGTTCCCTGTGCTATACAACAGGCCCTTGTTTATTTTATATATAGTAGTGTGCATATCTTAACCCGAAACTCCTAATTTATCTTCTCCCCTCCCCCACTATCCCCTTTGGTAACCATAAGTGTGTTTTCTATGTCTGTGGGTCTATTTCTGTTTTGTAAATAAGTTCATTTACATTGCTTTTTAGATTACGTATGTGATAACATATGATACCTGTCTTTCTCTATCTGACTTACTTCACTTAATATGATAATCTCTAAATCCATCCATGTTGCTATATATATATATATATATATATATATACATACACACACACACACCCCCCACACACACACCCCCCACACACACACCACATTTTCTTTCTCCATTCATCTGTCAATGGACACTTAGGTTGCTTCCATGTCTTGGCCATTGTAAACAGTGCTGCTGTGAACACTGGAGTGCATGCATCTTTTAGAATTAGAGTTTTCTCCAGATACATGCCCAGGAGCGGGATTGCTGGATCATATAGAAGCTCTATTCTTAGTTTTTTAAGGAGCCTCCATACTGTTTCCATAGTGGCAGCACCAATTTACATTCCCACCAACAGTGCAGAAGGGTTCCTTTTTCTCCAACCCTCTCCAGCATTTACTGTTTGTAGACTTTTTAATGATGCCTATTCTGACTGGTGTGTAGCTGTCCAGTTTTCCCAGCACAACTTATTCAAGAGACTGCCTTTTCTCCATTGTATACTTGCCTCCTTTAGCATAGATTAATTGACCATAAGTGCATGGGTTTATTTCTGGGCTTTCTATCCTGTTCCACTGATCTATATGTCTGTTTTTATGCCAGAACCATACTGTTTTGATTACTGTAGCTTTATAGTATAGTCTGATATGAAAACAGAACCCATATATATGCTTCCTACAAGAGAACCATTTCAGTTCTAGAGACACATACAGACTGAAAGGGAGGGGATGGAAAAAGGTATTTCACACAAATGGAAAGCAAAGAAAGCTGGAGTAGCAATATTTATATCATACAAAATAAACTTTAAAATAAAGCCTGTCACAAGAGACAAAAAAGTACACTCCATAATGATCAAGGGATCAATTGAAGAAGATGATATAACAATTGTAAATATATATGCACCCAACATAGGTGCACCTCAATATATAAGGCAAATGCTAACAGCCATAAAAGGAGAAATCGACAGTAACACAATAGTGGGAGACTTTTACACCCTACTTACATCAATTGATAGATCATCCAGACAGAAAATCAATAAGGAAACACAGCCCTTAAATGACACCTTAGACCAGATGGACTTAATTGATATTTATATAGCATTCCATCCAAAAGCAACAGAATATACATTCTTTTCAAGTGCCCATGGAGCATTCTCCAAGACAGATCACATGCTGGGCCACAAAGTGAGCACCACAAAGTGAACATCAGTAAATTTACGAAAACTGAAATCATATCAAGCATCTTTTCCAACCACAGTGCTATGATATTAGAAATCAACTACAAGAAAAAAACTGTAAAAAACACAAACACATGGAAGCTAAACAATATGCTACTTAACAACCAATGGATCACTGAAGAAATCAAAGAGGAAATTTAAAAATACCTAGAAACAAATTAAAACAAAAACATGAAAATCCAAAACCTAGGAGATGCAGCAAAAGCCATTCTAAAAGGGGTGTTTACAGGGATACAAGCGTACCTCAGAAAACAAGAAGAATGTCAAATAAACGACCTAACCTTACACATAAAGCAACTAGAAAAAGAAGAACAAACAAACCGTGAAATTAACAGAAATCATAAAGATCAGAGCAGAAATAAATGAATAGAGATGAAGAAAAAAACAGAAAAGATCAATGAACCTAAAAGCTTGTTCTTTGAAACGATAAACAAAATTGATAAACTTGTAGCCAGACTCACAAAAAACAGAGAGGGCCGAAATCAATAAAGTTAGAAATGAAAAAGGAGAAGTTACAACGGACATCGCAGAAATACAAAGCATCATAAGAGACTACTAGAGCAATAAAATGGACAACCTGGAAGAAATAGACAAATTCTTAGAAAGGTACAATCTCCTAAGACTGAACCAGGAAGAAATAGAAAATATGAACAGACCAATCACAAGTACTGAAATTGAAACTGTGATTTAAAAACTCCACACTGGGGCTTCCCTAGTGGCGCAGTGGTTGGGAGTCTGCCTGCCGATGTAGGGGACGCGGGTTCGTGCCCTGGTCCGGGAAGATCCCACGTGCCGCGGAGCGGCTGGGCCCGAGAACCATGGCCGCTGAGCCTGCGCGTCCGGAGCCTGTGCTTCGCAACGGGAGAGGCCACAACAGTGAGAGGCCCACATACCGCAAAAAAAAAAAAAAAAAAAAAACTCCACACAAACAAAACTCCAGGACCAGATGGCTTCACAGGCGAATTCTATTAAACATTTAAAGAAGAGTTAACACCCATCTTTCTGAAACTGTTCCAAAAAATTTCAGAGTTAAGAAAACTCCCAAACTCATTCTATGAGGCCACCATCATCCTGATACCAAAACCACACAAAGATACCACAAAAAAAAGAAAACGTATATTTTTAAAACTCATAATGAATTAACATTAACTGACAAGAAAAACACCAATACTCTAAATAACAAAAGACATAAACACAATTCATAGAGGGAAAACAGATACAGTAGTTTTAAACTGTATATAGATATATATATCTTCATACTATAAAAAGTACCTTGAAAGAAATACACTGAAAAGTGTATGTGACTAATGCAATTTTTTGCCTCAAACATTTGTGTAATTCCAAATTTTTAAACTGTCAGACCGAATCAAAATTATGCAATTTATTTATAAAAATTTGGTCATCTCTCTCCAATGATTAAAGTTGAATAAGATCATCTTCTTTAATCTCATTTGTTTCAACCCACGTTCCCATCTCATCACTCATGCACATAAATCTCACATTCTGATCACAGCAAATTAGTTTTACTTCCAAAGTTTCACAACCATCCCCGCCTCCATTCCTCCCCCATACCTTCTCCCAAGTGGAGCCTTTATCAACATCGGCACTACAAAGGACCACACCATGTTCAGGCAGGGAGCATCTGGGATTGAATTTTCCCAACCAAGGCACGTCCAATTCTCAGGGACAGTAAAAACTGAGCAGACAGACACCAGGCCTGCTACATGGCCCAATATAGCAGGCGGGAAAACCACCCAGCCCGCAGCCATACAGAGACTCAGGTGAGAGATTCCGAGGCCTGCACTTTGAGGCAGCTCAAACAGGCAGGCTCTAAGCAGGCCATGAGTTACAACACCAGAGACTTCAACTGTGATACCAGGAGCACCTAGGTGAGAGCCATTACCTCCACGATCAGAGGAGGAAGAGGGCATTACATCTAAGGGACTAGACCCTGTTCCCGCTGCAATGAGTTCAAGAAAGTCACTCTTCCCTCCCTGCCCACTCACAGTGCCCCACACCAATTAGGGAGAACAGCAGGAAGGAAGGATGACAAGGGATGAAACATTTTTATCTGAACGCTACATAAGTAGACTGTTTAAATAATCAGATTGGACCAAGGCTTAAGCAACATTGAACATTTTGTAATTTTCCCTGCTAATCAGCAGGAAGTAAATTGATTTTAGGCTAAATTAAAATTAAAATAGTGTGAATCAACTCTTGTAACCCTCACTATTAATATACAAGCAATGATCTTTAAGCATATTTTTAAAAAGACAAGGATATTATACTTTCCCCTATCAAACATCTCAAATTTTACACACTATCTCCATAGCCTGTTCAGAGGAATTATTAAACCAGACTTGGATGACCACATGTCTCATATCTCATGTGAGCTGACATCATCCTTTCACCACTTTGAACACTTCCCTTCAGTACGTAATCCGATGAAGATTCCCTTTTCTACTTTAACCAACTCAGAATAAATCAATTCCGTGTGGTGCCAAGCTTTTGCCAAGTTTCCATGTACCTTAAAGTTTTAATCAGGATCCTGGTTCAGGCAGTGGAAGTGGTTTAAACACGAGAGAAAAGAATTCCATCGCTCTTTCACAAAGCAGTCCAGGGCTTGCGGTCAGCTTGTACTGTGAGAGACCCAAGCACCTTCTATCTTATTGCTCCGCCACCTTCATGACACGGCTTCCGACTCAGGTTAGGTATATCTGTTCAGGATCCCACTGGCACAAGAACTTGCAGTCAGTGGGAGGGACAACAAGTAGAGGAAGTGAGGGAATGTGCTTTCTCTTTAAGGGGACAACCCAAAAGTTGTAACTCATTTCTCCTCATATCCCCGTGACCAGAACCTAGCTTCCTAGCTTCACTTGGCCACCAGTATAGCTGGGAAATACAGTCACTAGCTGTGTAACTCTGTGTCTAGAAAATAGATATGGAGGGACCGTGCATACTGGGGAATAACCAGAAATCTCTGCTTAGCTAGCCCATAAGCGTATTCTTTTCTTTCTTGTGCCATCTGTTCCACCTTTAAGTTAAAAAAAAAGCAAAAACTTTTTAAATGAAACATTATGCCAGTCAATATATACAAAATGAAAGAGTTGGGTTTGTTTTTTATTTGTTTTGGTTTCCTCCTGAAAACTAAGTTGGATGCCTTGGAAAAACGTAATAAAGCAAGCTATTTTAAAAGGCCACTGAATTAGGTAAGTGTGAGAAATTGTCCAACGGAGACAAGCAAAAAAATTAAATCTAAAAGGATTCTTCATTCATATTTCTTTGCAAGTACCTTTAATTGAAAAAAAACTGGACACAAGGGGTTCATTTTGGATATGCAAAAAAGACAGCTGTGAACTACAGTCAGTGATTCATACGCCCCCCAAAAAGGCCATGATCGTACATCAAAAGATTGCTGAATGGCATTATACCTGTGTTTTCAACTTAAACAATATATTCAAGTTATACTTGCAGAAGTTTTTTTTAGGGTTTCCCCTCAAGACAGGTAAATTCTGATCCCATCAGCACAGAGAATTTCTACAAAGGAAACTTCCCCCTGCTTATCAACATATTCAGAATTTAATTACCTTTATCTTCCAATTTCTATACTCCCCCCCACAACTATTTTTCTAAAATGTTTAAATTTGTATCAACTGTTTAACCAAAAACTTCTGAGCATGGCATTGCAAGGATGCTAGGATTCGGACCCACATGCCTTTTAGCCTCATGTCTTCTATACTATACACCTCCAATCATTCTCTAGCCATGTAAGTCTTCAACATAATCTAACCTATACAGCCAGAATTCTAGCATCTATGCGTCAAGGATTATGTTAGGCAATCAAGTCAAAGTTGAATAAATCATGGGTCCTGACTCTAGAGAGTTGTATCCAGAATCAAAAGAGATAGTCAAGAAAATGAACAATTTCAATATACTTTCTTTCATTCAAAACATATGAAGTACCCACGTGATGGCAAGCACAACTCAGGGCATCGAGGGCAGAGAGAGCGGGAGTAAGAGCTGTGGCCCCCATCTCATGGGGGGAGGAAAAGGTGGCAGGAAACACTTCAGGTCTTGGGGTGAGGAAAGGCTAGTTAGAGGGGGTGACTGACACATGCAGATCATTTACTTAAAATATCAATACCTGCTACTAATATATCTCAACAAATTGATGCATCCAGTAAGTCAGTGGAAGAGCTCAATGAATGAAAGGAAGAAAATGACAGTAAAAGGTTACAGAAAAGTTAGTACAAACAAAACGTGTACAACTATGTAATTCCAAAGTATAATAACTACAGCCCTAATATACTTTTCACTGGCCCAATAATGTCTAAATTACCCTCTTTAACCACTCTCCTAGGAAGGACACCAATAGGATTATGTCCAGAGAGGAGGTGTAGAGGACTATAAAATCCTTCATTTGAGCAAAGGCTGATGGGAGGGAGGAATGTTTAGAAAAAGACCAGGAGACAACAGGATGTCTGATAAACAGCTGAAGAGCCCTCTCATGGGAGGAGAAGTTATACTGTGTGACACTCAAGAAGGCTGAATTAAGATCAATAACAAATTACACAGAAGCAAACCTGTCTCAGTAAAAGGAATAACCTATTAATAAAATGATGCCAGAATCTATAAAAACACATCATCTGTCAATAGGATTATTATTCCCCCCAGTTCTTTATAGCAGGAGGCATATATATATATATATATATATATATGTTATATAAAATTTTGTTAGATGTCATTTTACATCATTAAGATATAAGCTAAAAAGAAATGGTGCAACTCCCCATTTCCCACAGTTAAAAATATCGTACACTTAACGGTTTGTTAAGAGGGTAGATCTCATTTAAGGTATTCTTATCACAATCAAAGCAGGTGTGTGTGTGTGGAAGGAATGGGGCAATACAGAACTCTGGATTACACTACTGGAAATCTTTAAAATTACTTGTACCACCTTGATTTATGCAGTTGTGTTTAAACGGTAGGTTTCATACAAACAACAATAATAAAAGATTATGTTGAATTCATACATTCTGGCCATAGCCAGTTTCTGTATGAGGTCAAAGTCCCATGGAGATGAATAAAAGAAAAGCCTTCACTACTTTTTCTCATCAGCTCTCTCCACCAAACAAGAGTGAGTCTAAAAACTATCAAATGATGGGGCAGCTTTAACTAAATACCCTACTCTATGCAAATTGACACACAGACACCTAAAATTTATAAGTAATAGAAAAAAAGTCTTCAGTAAATATCCAATAAATTAATTTTTGCAAGGAAATAAAGAAATATTTTTAAGTAAAAATGAGAATAAACAATGCATCAAATCCCTCATGACTGGCTAGGACATAAAATAGGTTGGCAAGTATTGGCACACTAATCAGAAAAGATTTATTTAAGCAAAGAGGCTTCACATCACTTAAAAATTTAGTCTAGTTATCTGTAAGAGAAGGAATTACTTGATGCTAATTTGAGAACCCTTTAGTTTCTAGTTGAACCGGTTGCTCTAGGACTATGGAAGCAGAAACAGTAAAGTTCTTAAATGCCGACTGGGTTTTCTTTTCAAATTGTCTTTATTATAGCCATACTACACTTACTATAAGATGTGCTAATTTCTGTATGTTAAATGTGAAACACGTGTATAATTAATGAAATACATGTCTTGATTCGTCCTCTCTAATGGATGTAAATGCCAGATTAGGGCTTCCATTAGGGATTTAGTATACTTAAATTTTAAGAGTTAAGTAAGAGTTAATAAACATGAAAAGATAACACTGATACATCAGTTGTCATCAGGGAAAAGCAAATCAAAACCACAACAGGAGGGGCTTCCCTGGTGGCGCAGTGGTTGTGAGTCCGCCTGCCAATTCAGGGGACACGGGTTCGTGCCCCGGTCCGGGAAGATCCCACATGCCGTGGAGCAGCTGGGCCCGTGAGCCATGGCCGCTGAGCCTGCGTGTCCGGAGCCTGTGCTCCGCAACGGGAGAGGCCACAACAGTGAGAGGCCCGCGTACCGCAAAAAAACACAACAGGATACTACTTCACACCAGGATGCCTGCCATATAGCACAGCGGTCCCCAACCCCTGGGACGGGTTTCGTGGAAGACAATTTTTCCACGGACGGGGGGGACGGGGCTCAGGAGGTAATGTGATCGATGGGCAGCGGCAGATGAAGCTCTGCTCGCCCACCGCTCACCTCCTGCTGTGCCGCCCAGTTTCTAACAGGCTGCAGACCGGTACCAGTCCATGACTTGGGGGTTGGGGACCCCTGACATAGTGGGTACCAGGATGGCTAGAATCTAAAGGTCAGATAATAACAAGTGTTGGTGAGTATGTGAAGAAATCAGAACCCCCATACACTGGTGGTGGGAATATAAAATGGTGCACTGACTTTTGAAAACACGCTGACAGTTCAAAAAGTTAAACAGAGTTACCATTTGATTTAATATTTCCACTCCTAAGTATGTACCCAAGAGAAATGAAACATAAGTCGATGCAAAAAGCTGTAAATCCATGGTCAAAGCAGCATTATTCGTAACAGCCAAAAGATGGAAACAACCCAAATATCCATCAATTGATTAATGGATAAACAAAATGCGGCATATCCATACAATGGAATATTATTGGGCATATAAGGAATGAAGTCCTGACAGAGGCTACAAACATTATTATGCTAAGTGATAGAGGTCAAACAAAAGGACCACAGAGTGTATGACTCTATTTATATGAAATGCCCAGAAATGTCAAACAGAAACAGGAGTAGTGGCTGCTTAAGCCTGGGGATGGGGGTGGGGGGGGAAGAAATTGAAGGTGACTGCCCAAGGATACAGGTTTCTTTTGGAGGTTATGAAAATGTTCTAAAATTGACTACAGTAATGGCTGCACTACAATGCGAATATACTAAACAACACTGAATTCTACACTTAAAAAGGGCAAATTGTACGGTTGGGGAATTATACCTCAATAAAGATATTTTAAAAAGTTAGTAAAAATTTGATAGTCAATAATTATAATTAAAAATGTAATTTTAAGAATACTTTAGTAGAAAACAAACTTATGACTACCGGGGGGAAAGCTGGGGGGCGGGAGGGGGGATTAACTGGGAGATTGTGATTGACATATACACACAACTATATATAAAATAGATAACTAATGAGAACCTACTGTATAGCACAGGGAAGTCTTCTCCATACTCTGTAATGACCTATAAGGGAAAAGAATCTAAAAAAGAGTGGATATATGCATAACTGATTCACTTTGCTGTACAGCAAAAACTAACACAACACTGTAAACCAACTATACTCCAATAAAATTTTTTTAAAAAAGAATATTTTAAATACCAGATTACAGGCATTCCATTTACCTCCTTCCTATGAAACTGTCTTGAAAATTGACTAACACTTGGTTCCCTGCTCACAGAAGACCAAATCTTTTCTAAATGGAAACTTTGTTGTACCTTTCCTTCTATAGTGTAGCATTTCTGACCACAGTTTGCTAAAAGACTAGTGACTTTATCTAAAGCAGAAATCCAAAGATTTTTATACGTAGCAGATTAGTGGTATCTGTTATGAGAGAATGATGTATTTCTACTATTTTAGTCTTAATCTAGTACTAGCAAAATACTCCCTGAGGAGGAAATTTTAGTCTGTAAAGTCTCTAGACTTGCAAAAGTTAAATGCTTTTAGACCATTAAACAGTCATTTTAGAGCTTCATTAAGGAGAGCCAGAGGGTTCCTACAGGGGCAAGTGGATGGAAAAAGCCACCCCAAGTGCCAGATGTAGGACAGGATATGGGATCTTCCTAAAACTGTCATCTTTAAGTCATGATTCTTGCTCCCTCTTTTAAATCCAGGAATATTTAAAAAGATAGAAATAATTATTTTTTCAATTCTGATAGACAAAATAGTTAAAACTACAAGAATCGGGAAAAGAACTACAGAAAGAGGGTAATGAGAAAACTATTATTTAAAATACTTAAACTAGGTAAGATGAAACCAACGAACTAATATAGAGTAAGCAACAATAAACAAAAAATAAAGCACGAGAATGGCAACAGAGGAAATATAGAAGCCCTGTAAACTTAAAAAGATAATCAATCTCACTAATCACCAAAAAGAAAAGTAATAAAATATTTTTAGCCAAATCAGTATGGTAAATTGTAAGAAATGGTGTGGGAGTGTAAGTACACTCACATACTATTCCTGAGAGTAGAACTGTTAACAACCTTTTGGAGGGCAACAGACTATATATTTCAAAAGCCTCAATAAATACCCTAATCCAAACACTATGATCCTTTTTAGAGATCTGTCCTAAACATATTTATACATTTTAACAATATGAAAAGAATATACTCAACTTAAACGTCCAGTAACAGGGAGCTGATTAAACAAATCATGCTATAGCCATATAAATGTATTTTTATAAAAGCATTAAAAACGTGATGGCTCTATATGAGTCAACATAGAAAAATGTTCAGGATACATTATGTGAAAAAAAAGGATGTAAGAGTGTATGGATAGATTAAATATGTGTGTATGAATACACACATACACAATCAGTATCTAGAAGGATATACACAAAATTGTTATTATCCCTTGAGACTAGGATTATGAATGCTTTTCATTTTCTAATTTACATATCTTTTTTGGTAAGTCTTTTTATAATAATCACATATCACTTTATAATAAAAATAATATTCGAAAAATAGCATTCAAACCAAGTAAATAATATATCAAGTGGGCGAGTGCAAAAAGAGATAAGACATATCATGGTTAAAAATAAGAAAGACTGAAAAAGAAGACAAAGCTAAAATAATTTCAAAATTTAAGAAGAATGTGCTTATATTTAAGAATAAAAATGACTGCATAACACAAATTAGAAAATAAGTAAAATATTTTAAAAATTAAGTAGAAAAATGTACGTGAAAGGAGACTGATATTATAACGGTGAGATAGCTAACAAAGACTGATATTATAATGGTGAGATAGCTAACAATTCTGAAAGTGAAAAGTTTAAAATCTGGTAAATTAAGGAGTTCCCTGGTGGCCTGGTGGTTAGGATTCCAGGCTTTTACTGCTGTGGCCTGGGTTCAATCCCTGGTAGGGGAACTGAGATCCTGCAACCTTGCGGTGTGGCCAAAACAAAACAAAGCACACACATACACAAAAACCAAAAAACATGTAAAAGAAAGAAGTTGGGGGAGTTCCCTGGCAGTCCAGTGGTTACAACTCTGCACTCTCACTGCCAAGGGCCAGGGTTTGATCCCTGGTCAGGGAACTAAGATCCCACAAGCTGCAGGGCGCAGCTTAAAAAAAAAAAAAAAAAAAAATGAAGCTGGATCCTTACCTTGTACCATATAAAAAAGTTAACTCAAAATGCATAAAAGGTCTAAACATAAGGGATATAACCATAAAACTCTTAGAAGAAAACACAGGGGAAAGCTCCATGGCATTGGCTTTGATAATGATTTCTTGGATAAGACACCAAAAGTACAAGTAACAAAAGAAAAAATAGCTAAATGGGACTTCATCATACTTTAAAACTTGTGCATTAATAGACAGTAAAAAGAAAAAGCCCACAGAATGGGAGAAAATATTTTCAGATTAAGTATCTGAGAAAGGATTAATATATCCAGAATATATAGAGAGAACTACAACTCAACAACAAAAAGACAAATAACCCAATTAAAAAATGGACAAAGGACTTGAATAGACTTTTCTCCACAGAAGATATACAAATAGCCAATACGCACATGAAGAGATGCTCCACATTACTAATCGTTTGGGAAATGCATATCAAAACAGCCATGGGATACCATCTCACACCCATTAGGCCAGGTACTTAACAAAAACCCATAATTAACAAGTGTTGGAAAGGATGTCATGGGAATATGAAATGGTGCAGCCACTATGGAAAATGTTATGGCAGTTTAAACTTAAAAAATATAATTTTTTGATTCTAAAAAATGAAAATAAAAAATAGAATTACCATATGATCCAGCAATTCCACTTCTGGGTATATACCCAAAAAGAATTAAAAGTAGCGTCTCAAAGAGCTATTTATACACCCATGTTCACAGCAGCATTATGCACAATAGACAAAAGACTCAACAGCTGAAATGTGTATCAACAGATGAATAAACTGTAGTATATACAAACAATGGAATCTTATTCAGCCTTAAATAAGGAGATTCTGATACGTACAACAAAATGGAAAGACCTTGAAGACATTTTGCTAAGTGAAATAAGCCAGACAGAAAAGACAATTATTGCATGATTCCAATTATATAAGGTATACAGAATAGTCAAATTCATAGAGACAGAAAGTAGGATAATGGTTGCCAAGGGCTGGAATGTGGAGTTATTGTTTAATAAGTACAGAGTTTCACTTCGGGATATGTAAAGGTTCCAAAGATGGACAGTGGTGATGGCTGAACAATGTGGCTACACTTAATGCTACCGAATTGCACACTTAAACATGGTTAAATAATGAATTTTATGCTCTGTGTATTTTACCATAATTAAAAAAAGAAATTTAAAAAGTAGTGTCTGGTGTTCTAGGTGTGTTTTCTTATGCATGGGGGCTTGTTTCTAATATATTTCTAAGTAATTTAAAAATAAAATCTAGTAAATTAGTGAAAAGGGGTTAAATAAAGACTAAAGATTTCTACAGCACATTTTACATGCACAGGTTCATGTAAATTTTTTGACCTAAGGAAGTTCCCAGGGCTTCAAGGTGCTGGTAAAGTTATACTGGAATCAGCACAGGGCAGAGATTCTCAAAAGGATGGTGCGGCCTCATGGGCATTGTAAAGGAAATTTACGAGAGCATTTTTGGTTATTGGAGTAGCTGGGTGTATTACTGCAATATACAAAACAATCCTATCAATGACGCATTGTCCTGTGTTCTGCACAATTTTCTAATGAACTTCTGGACATCCCTGTTGCTCAAAAAAAAAAAAACTCTACTCAATACTGTGTAATGGCCTATATGGGAAAAGAATCTAAAAAAAGAGTGGATATATGTATATGTATAACTGATTCACTATGCTGTGCACCTGAAACTAACATACCATTGTCAATCAACTATACTCCAATAAAAATTTAAAAAGAAAAGAAAAAAAAAGAAGGCAACCAACACAATATACAAGGGCAGAAGACTGGAAACCTCCAATAAAATGTTAAGAAAATATGTCATCATAGCCAAACAATATTTATTCTGGGGATCAACGAATGACCCAGTATTAGGAAATCTATTAATATAAATTATTATGTTGATAGTTCTGAGGCAAATAATTGTACATGTGTCTCCACTGATATATTTTCAAAATTCAACACAAAAGAGAAGCAAGTGAGCTTATCTGTATATCAACTGACAACGTATCCACACAGAAAAAATTAACACAAGTAACTGGATCATATTATTTTAAATGTATACCCTTAATAAAACAGGTACTACGAAAAAAAGAAACAAAGATATCTCGAACTTAAAAAAAAAGTTCATAATCTGAGTCTAGAACCTAATGCCATTGCTCATAGAAACACAAAGGCCTTTTTGCATGGTTTTAATATATACTGGATGTTTCCTGGAAAGCAACTACTGCATAAATGGAGGGAATAAGTCCTTATCATTTAGAAATTTCAGGAAAGTTGAGCTCCATTTCTGACAATCTCATGTACCAGCGGCACACATACTGCACTTTGCAAGCGTAGCAAAGTACAAATGATTCCACACGCAGAAACAAGTATCTGACTTTTATGCAGTGTGGCTGAGTCACATACTGAAAAACATAGTATAAATTACTTTGTTTCTCTTAATACATTTATAGTTAAGAGTGTTATACGGATTGTTTTTTTAATAAGTATATAAATATAGGTTATTATTATCTACAAATTTTGTTTCAGAAGATTATGAGGCACATTAAAATTATTTGCCACGAAAGGGGGCATTGGGTCTGATAAGGATGGGAACCATTGCTCTAGAGCAAGTAAAATATAGACCCCTTTTCCTTTGTTAGACACTGGACTCCATCTTCACTTCAGAACACTGACCCCTGTCTCAAGTACAGAAAAGAGAAGCTAGACTCCACGTGACTTTCGCTGCACATTAAGGACATTGTAAATGTCTGTTTCCCACAGAACGCCAAGCACTGCAAGGAAGAACTTTCTTTTCTTCCTTCCATCCATCCATGTACAGTGCTCAGAGGCAGAATGCCCACCAATCACAGATGCAGAATGATGAAGGTCATTCCTACAATAGCTGAAGGCAGGACAAGGGTCAACTCCAAGTTTCTTTCTAACTCCAAGAAGTCTGTGAAACTCCCAATGATTCTAAGGTAATTTTAGGTTACCGAACCCCAGAACACAGCAAGCCATTAACCTACCCACTCTCAATGGTTTTTGTTTATAAGATGTCAACCACTTCATCAACTCCCATGGTTAGCAGACATCTGGTCCTGTCCAAAACATCCGTAAGACATTTGGTTCATAAGACATTTGATCCATGCCAAAACGTCCTTGATAGTTGTAGGAACATTTAGTCCTAGTCCAAAAAGTCCAACAAACATTTATTCGGTCCATGCCAAAAGGTCCTTGATATTTGGTCCTGTCCAAAACCATGTGGCATGGACCGAATACACTCATGGATATTTTAAATAGGACCAAATGTCCTACAAAGGCTCTCACAGGCAACATACTGCCCCAGGTGATACATCCCAATGATTGCAAATAAACCTGTCATGACAACCTTTATAGATCTTGTCAACCTATAAACCAGAAGACAGGAAAGACCATTTGGAACCTGCTTTGGGAACTGTAGCACATCATTTTTAAAAACCACAGGTATATATTTTATAGAGGATAATGCGCAGAAGAAGATCCATTTTTATCCCCAACCAATGACATTAGAATGGGGGGGGGGGGGCTTCCCTGATGGCACAGTGGTTAAGAATCTGCCTGTCAATGCAGGGAACACCGGTTCGAGCCCTGGTCCGGGGAGATGCCACAAGCCACAGAGCAGCTAAGCCCGTGTGCCACAACTACTGTGCCTGTGCTCCAGAGCCCGCGATCCACAACTACTGAAGCCCACGTGCCTAGAGTCCACGCTGTGCATCAAGAGAAGCCACGGCAATGAGAAGCCCGCACACCGCAACGAAGAGTAGCCCCCCGCTCGCCGCAACTAGAGAAAGCCCACGCGCAGCAACAAAGACCCAACTCAGACATAAATAAATAAATAAATAATAAATTTATTAAAAAAAAAAAAAAGAATAGGGGCAGGGGGGATGAAACTAAAAATAAATTTATAAATATATATATTACTGTCAAACTCCCACATAGTTTGAAAAGACTAAAATTAAATTATAATAGAGTTAAAGCAACAAAATTAGAATGGAGACTCAATCTGAGTAATCATAAAGTCAACCTAGAATACTAAATTAATATCAATATGTAAATATTCACAATGGAATTGTCTGTGACAAGCACTATGCTAAGCATTTTGCATTCATTTTTCATCAATCTTAATAAGCACTGAGCCATTACCATGTTATATTATAAATGGTAAAACTGAAGCTTGACAAAGATTAAACCAATTGCCCAAGGTCACACCACTTGTAAGTAGAGATCTAGAAGTCAAAGGTTTTATATTAATTTACCTTCTCTGTCTTTAATTCTCAATGAAGTACAAAGTAATGAAGGTCAAGTGGAATGACACTTCCTGTCTAAATGGTGCAGTAACTGTTATGGAAATATTTTATGGATTTACTTTGATATTTTGACTATATCTATTATTTATTTTATTTCCAAACCAGAAAAAATTTGGGATATTCTCAAATAGCATTTGTTCTTTTGAGATAGATAATATGACCAGCTTAAGAGTAATCTAGTTTCTAAAAAAGTACTATAGTGAAAAATACCTCCAGTTGTAGAATAATTTAGCTAAAAAAAACTACCTACTAATGAAATATTTGAAAGATGAACTAAAAATAAATGTATGGCATATTCAATTTCACAACATATAGAAAGATGTTCAGCCAAAACTCTTTTTTTTTTTTTGCGGTACACGGGCCTCTCACTGTTGTGGCCTCTCCCGTTGCGGAGCACAGGCTCCGGCCCAGCCGCTTCGCGGCATGTGGGATCTTCCCGGACCGGGGCACAAACCCATGTCCCCTGCATCGGCAGGTGGACTCTCAACCACTGCGCCACCAGGGAAGCCCCCAGCCAGAACTCTTAAGGTGAACTGAAAAATAAAGATTGTCATTAAAAACAATTTTCAAGTATCTCCTGCCATTTAAATTACTGAAATATTATATGAAGCATTTATATTTTACATAAACATATTGAGTTTTATTTTTATACAGAATAGTACACTAAACTGGATAGTTACTTTTCCATTAGCAGATTCATGATGGAATGTTAACAGCACTTTAATTGACAGAAAGAGAAAAAATAGGAGTGGCTCTAAGGCATCGGATCTCTAGGTGTGAGGTGAGATTTGTCGAAAGACAGAATCACTGGGCCAGAAAGGACTTGTAAACGTCAGCCAGTATCTCTGTTAGCCTTGGGAAGCACTATAAGGCTACACCATTATTGAGAGATGAAAATGTGTTATTTTTAGAGACTTTAGAGGGGAGGGAAAAAAATCCTACTTCCTCTAAAAAGTCACTCCAGAGATGAACAATTTATTTAGAATCATAAAATCTCTATCTATACTCAATATAAATCTTTGAATAATCCAGCTTAAATCCATTTCCTTTTGTTCGGTCTTCATGGAATGTGCAAAACAGCTGGCCATCACACTACAAGTAAAGTTTTCAGCTTTCTCTTCTGGGGGGACAAATATGCCACTTTTAGCTTTTTCTCATAGGCCTTATTTTCTAACCTGTTGTAAATCCTTTTCTCTTATCCCTCTCCATTCCTCTTAAAAGGCCAAGTGAGGAGGTAGGTGTTTTCTCATGCTCTAAAATGTCAACCCGCTGTTATTAAGCCACCATTCTTGCTCCTCCAATTGCTGGTATCTTTGTAAAGTCATCAAATGAAAGCTGAGAAATCATGGAGAATGCTAGAGAAGAGAAGAAATGGGCAAGGAGGAGTGGAGAAATTAAATAAGCCTGGAATCAATTTCTGACGATTTTGAAGACAACTCACTGAAAGGTAAACTGTGAGCACTCAGAACAGAAATCCCTGACATGAGGAAGTAGCACAAGGTTCACTAAAAAAAGTCGTCCTGTATTGATGAGATTATTAGACAGACAAAAAGGCATGACTACATTTGAGCCCAAGAGTAGCTTTAGTTTCAGAAAGGCTTTAACAAATGTCCCATAATATTCTTGTGCTCAATACAAGAATACAATGCTTGACTCTAGTTCATTTAGGTGGGTTTGTATCTGGTATCTATTTAAAGAATGTTGATTAATGAATTATTATTTGTGAATAATGTGTTATAAAATTTATACTTTAATCATGAGGTAGGGAAAAAAAATAGAAGGAAAAGCAGTATCTCTTAGTATCTCAAAATTCAGTAATAAAGGACTAGAACAAATTGTCTTCACATATGTTAAAATGGATGTAAAATACAGAACTTAGACTCAAAATGTCCAATTTTTCAAACATGTGTTACGGGTTTGAGCTAAGTAGTTACGTAATGAATTTTAGTGGAATACAATTAACGTGTTAACAGTGAAGTTTGCTAAGCACAAAATATAGTGATGGAGAATCTACCCTAAACAGACCATATTACTAGAGGATGTGTAGAGATCAAGCAGGGTCTAAGTACTTACTAATGTACACATATATCTGGGGTTTGCAAATAGGTGTGGGCCCGCCTACGGAAGGGCTATTAGGATGCCAGTGTGTGTGGGGGTGATGTGATAATGATGATTACAGAACAAAAATTATTTAACTTAAACAAAATATTGAGAGGTTTTAGAGTAGGGGCCATTCTGTCCTTTAAACATCTAAAACCCTTTCAGATGCTATATAAAAGACAAGTGATACGTATACTGCCAGAGGGAAATGAATACAAGGACCACAGACACACATGGAACCTAGATGTGTCAGCCTCCCTTGGGTCATCTCAGCGAGTCAGCTCTGAGTCTCCCATGAAACTGCAGTCAGTACTTGGCCTAAAAATCAAATCCAGGTTCCCACATTATTTTTTTAAAGTTTAATAAAGATTTTGTGGGGAGACAAGGAATAAGATTTGCATCACACAATGCATACCAAAAACCATCCATTCTTCCTTCCCCTGTTTCTCTTCACTGAAAATCACCACAACCCTCTCCCATTCCCTTCTCATATGCTTTCTCAAAATCCAGCCACCATGCCCAGCCACCGCAAATCCGAGTCTGTGGCTGAACAAGGACCATTTATTATTTCTCCCAGTTATCTTAACATCTCTCCCCCAAACTCGAGGAGCTGTTCAAAGTACTCCTTCAACCAAAGAAGGGTTTTGTTTCTTTTCTAGGTGGAGAGATTTACCACTGCTACTGAAATAACAGCTCCAGGAGCAAAACCTCTTTGAAAACATGAAACTGAAGACAATTCTGCTGATTTTGCTTGTGTATCAACAAAGCCAAGTCCAGAAGAGGTAGCAGAGAGTTCTTTTCCTGCCTTTGGTATTAACATTGGTATTCAGGTATGTAGTCTCAGTCTGAGATGCATGAGAAGAGTATCCGTTTCCTCATCTATGAAATGAGTATAATAATACAAACTTCCTCAGCCAGTTGCTGTAGGATTTAATAAAATACCTTAAAGATCCAGGCAAACTACCTGGCATATTAGCAGACACTCGATAACTATTAATGAAATAAGCTGATATTTACAGATCCCCTGGGACACTGTCTGGAAAATGCTAAGCAATGTATAAGCATCTGCTAATAAATAAAACAACTGCGCACCTTTCCAGTGACTTTCAATCATGCTATACAATTCCATGATCCAGTAGGAATGTTGCAAGGATAATTTCAGCTTTTCGAAAAGGGAGATGGACTAAGGGACATCGAAAATCTCTTTGAACTCAACTTCCTATCAGTCTATGATTCAGTGTTTTGGATTGTGGGGTTCACACTTTAGAAACAAATACAGCCTGCCTTAGCAAACAGTAACATTATACATTAACATGTATTTTTAAATTTAATAAGAATCCAAGGAGTTTATATTGCAGAGCCATAATGTACTTTTAAAAACATACAACATTTAAAGAAATTCCTTCTTGTTGACACAAACGTAATTAAGGAGTGGCAATTTTCACTTGCGTGCCCAGTGGTAAATAGCTGACATTCTTAAACTCTCATTCTCTAAATCAATGTCTTCTAACAGATTTCTTTTTAATCACCAAAGCTGTACTCAATTAACTGCTAAAATACTTCTCAAAACAACACGCTACTGCTGATTTAAGATCAAATTTCCCTCTCAACATAAGTCTCCAGCTAAGTAAATACATGCCTTTATAACACAGCCACAGTTTCTCCAACATTCACGTACCTGACTAGTAAAACAATACCTAACAGGGTTGTGAAAATCAAAGGAGGTAATAATGCAACAGTACTTTTATAAACTGCTAAGAACTACATGACTGAGCTTCTCATAAACTATATCCTTGGAACACTACTATTATGAAGAATGCCCGTAGGTGTTCTGTGATAACCAGGCTGTATAGTACAAAGTGCGTACTATACCTACTTTTAGAGGATATACACAGTGCACATTAGCATATTAAAGACTCAGAAGTGTCCTACATTTTAAAGGCTGTTAACTCTAACTCAGCACTTCTTAGAGGTAATTAACTGAGAAACCATTTTACTTGATTTATGGAAATTCAGAAAACTGTTCCAAGATATACTATACAATATCAACTATGATGTTAGCTATCAAAACATTTTCTTTTCTGAAAAACAGTATTACTAAATGTAAGGAATATAAAAAATATACTTCCTGTCTTCCTTAGAAAATACTCAAATTATTTTATCAAAATATCCCCTTTAATAGATTTTCACATTGCTCTCAAGAATATGCTATAACAATTCAAGGTAATATTCTTCTTTAACTGGTAAAATCACTCCAGATAATACACTGGCAAATAACTTGAAATGAAGTCTGATTTGCAAATGGATATCATAAGTACTATCCATTTTTTAATTTAATGAAAACCTTCAAAGGCAACAACCAAAAGGGGTCGGATGCTGTTGGATCAATTTCCAAACTCTGACTGGTATTAGGTTTCTCCTGGATACTTCCTTATTCCAGGCTGGGAACACCAGAATACATCTTACTTACGTGCAAGCCACCTGCCTAAAATACAAAGTTGAGCAAAGTAGATCTTGTCTTACAGAATAACAAATTTTTATTTTTTTTTTAGCATGGAAAAGTTCTTCAAAGATCACTTGCTTCATTCATCCTATTTTTTAAAATAACCAAACTGAGGTCTAGAGAACTACAGAGAAGCTGGGCTCTGTGAGCTGCTGCGTTTTAATCTAGACTCTGCTGAGTGTCACATGCTCACATCATGTGCAAACAGTTCTAATGTTTCCCGCCACATTTGAAAGGAAGATTGTCTGCAGTGAGCTACCAATACATTATATGTAAAAGTCACTTCTGGGGTGGTTGGTGGGATCATTTAAACAAGGAGCAGTTATTTTCCAGAGAAGCTGCAGGGAACTGATTTGCAGTAGAGCCGCCTCTAAGCTCAGATCTATGAAGCAAAGTAACAGGAGGAATTCATTTATTTACTGATGATTAATGAGCAATCCAACCAACTCAGGAAGGTCAACATCAGCTATCACGTAATAAGCATCCAGCGTGTGCAGAGCACTTGACGCATACCTAATCCTCACAACAAACCCTATGAGACAGATATTTTCTTACAATTTCACAGATGAGGAGATTATGTTCCCCAGAAATGTAGAAATGTGTCATGCTCATCCCACCAGTGAAAGTCTTGAAGTCGAGATTCAAGCTGAATTCTGCTTGCTTGAAAACTAGGATCTTTTAGCACAGAAAAGTGAAATGGAGAAAATCGACCTGGAGACAATCACAGTTGAAGATCCTCAGCCACCCAAACAGGAAACAAAGCATAATTCAAAATGTTAGAACAGTTTGCTGGGACTTCCCTGGTGGCGCAGTGGTTGAGAGTCCGCCTGCTGATGCGGGGGACGCGGGTTCGTGCCCCGGTCCGGGAAGATCCCACATGCCGCGGAGCGGCTGGGCCCGTGAGCCATGGCCACAGAGCCTGCGCGTCCAGAGCCTGTGCTCCGCAGTGGGAGAGGCCACAACAGTGAGAGGCCCGCGTACTGCAAAGAAACAAACAAACAAAAAAAACCAGTTTGCTGAAAAACAAAGAACTATGGAGCCTCAGAGCTATGGTTCTTAGCATGATGTCACACAGCCAAGCCCATCTGAACTTGGGCCTGAATAGGGCACAAGGGCACTGCAGTAAACAAGCAAGTAAAACTTAAACAGAACTCCTTCACAGAAGTCTCTGTGAGCATGTGAGAGCACAAGGCTCCAGAACCTGTGCCAGCAGCTGTGGCCCAGGACAGTACTCTCAACTTGACACGGGAAACATCACAAGAGACTTGGAGAGATCTTGAGACAGACAAAGCAAACTCAAGCCTGGGCACCGACAGCACCAGCACGTCTGAGTGGGCAGTAAGCAGTGGCAAAAGCTAGGCTGCCTCTGACCTCAACAGATATCTAGACATCACCACTGTGAGCCACAGCAAAAGGGCTGGGCAACAATAGAGTTCACGTGGAAGCCAAGAGCAAAGACACAGCAGATTTGATTCTCCCCAACAAATCTCAGGGCGGACCTGGAGGAATTGAAAAGGGATGGATTTCCTGAGGCTGGCAAGAGTAGCTTGGTGCATACTGAGAATACAGTGTTTGGCCACTTGCACTGTGACTTTTTATTTAATGTCACTCTTAGGAAAAGAAAAGTTTAATTACATATCTAGAAACCTTGTTAAACATTAGTATACTGATTAAGCATGCAAACACCTCATTAAGAGTCCTGGAATTTGAAGGAAATGATGTCATTTCAGTACTCAAAAGCCCTTCTTTAGAATACCTATACTTATACCTGGGGGTCTGTTTCACCTAGAAGGATATCTAAATCTCTTACCACTAGATACAGGGTACAAGAGCCTTCTCTTCCCTTGTTTTCTTTCACTTCTGCCAACAGTATGCATGGCACATGATAAGCCCACAGTGAGTGCTTACCGATACAGCATATTTATTTAAGACAGAGGGAAAGTGTTTCGGAGAGTTATGCAAAGGAGCATGGCATCCTCGACAACTAAAGACTGCTCTCCAACAGCTCTGATTTTAATGTCACCGGGAAAAGAGGCAAACGTGCCTGCTCATATGTACATTCGCTTTCTAACAGTCTGCTCAGTGACACACTGGATTGTTCTCTTAAACATCTAGCTGAATAACTCTGTTATCATTCTTTCTGGAATGCCATTGCTACTTAAAATTTCAAAACCTCAATTATAATCACTGATCTTTAATAATAAAGACACCAGCCTACTCGCTGTCTTTGACACCTTAATGACTAAGAGTGCAAAGTCTTGAAAACTAGACTACATAAAATATATTTAAGGAAGGTAAGCACATACGAGTTTTTGTTTAACCTTGATGAAATCATATGATTCAGAACAAAAACAACACCCCCCCCAAAAAAAAACACCACCCCAACAACCAAATTCTGAAATCACTAAAATCTTTAACTACTATAGACCTGGCACACCCCCCCCAAAAAAAATCATTTTTATGCTTTATACATGTATTGTCTGATAGAAATACAGAATTAGAGATTATTTGAAATTTATAATACTAGCAAATTTTGTTTCCTTTTTTATGCAGTAAAAAGCAATTCAATTATGATTAAGATATTCAAAACCAAAACAATTCATGTGCTTGATTAATATCAACTCTCGGAATGCTTTATCCTTACTCATGTTAAGGAAATTCTATTAAAAACATTAAACTTGGGCTTCCCTGGTGGCGCAGTGGTTGAGACTCCGCCTGCCGATGCAGGGGACACGGGTTCATGCCCTGGTCTGGGAGGATCCCACATGCCACGGAGTGGCTGGGCCTGTAAGCCATGGCCGCTGAGCTTGCGTGTCCAGAGCCTGTGCTCCGCAACGGGAGAGGCCACAACACTGAGAGGCCCGCATACCAGAAAAACAAACAAACAAACTTTTCCTTTTACCAAGAAAAGCTCAATAATTCAAAAGTTGGATAATCCCACTTATTGAATCAATAATTTTGGAAAATCTCTGCACTTTAGTTACAAATACAACATTCAGAGGCAATCCGCTTAAAAATGAATTCAAAAACTGGCTAAAACTGAATAAAGAATAACCAGCACATTATTTTATTTTCCCCATAACATGTAATAGGTATTTCTTCTGTGGCAGTACATCTCATTAAAGATGAAACAATATTTTATAAAAAATAATCTACTTTAAAAAAATATTGTATCTGTAACCTAATAAATAAGTCCAAGTCTTTCACAATTAGACTCCACGTATAATTCTGGAACACAGGCCAGAAAGCTATTGCTGAGGCCAAAGCTGTAGTTACAATAATCGAAATCTTTCTAAGTTCTTGGAACTTGGAAAAAACATCATTTTCAAGAGATATTTTATAGTTTTCTCTTAAATGTAAAATGTACCCATCATTTGCTTTATTATAACAAAGAAAACAACCTTAATGATATAACTGAAATGTATTATTTGTCAACCATGAACCTATATAAAGTTACTCTGGTAAAGAATATAAATTATGGTATAAGATTATTTATCTAAGAAGTACCCAAATAAAAAATGAAAGCTCAGATAACTTCAGTCTGGAAATTAATGCATACAAGAGTTCACAGAATCAGGTTCTGTCACCCCATCCCTGCCCTTCTTTCCAGGGAAAACTCCCCAGAATCTGGGGAAGATTAGGGCTTTATTTCTCAAACCCCTGTGCACAGAATGCAATCCTAGTTTACCATAACTGCACCAAATACAAAATTCACCGTATTTGCATAGAGGCTTTAAAGTATAACCTTAACAAAACATTTACAACCCAGAACTCAAACACAAGCCATTATAACCATAAAGATAACAATTAAAATAAAGGTATACCTCACCATTTTTCCTTAAAAAATCAAATCAGTTGAGAATATAAACCTGATTTCCACAGAGACTTTGTAAATTGGCTCCTTGAAATATTTCTAGGAATTATGCTAAAGGAAACAAAATAGAAGTCACAAAAGATTGAGAGTAAGAAAACTAGACAATCTTCTAAACGCGAGGGGAAAAAAATGTATTACTTTCAGCTCATTAAAAATTTTTTCCTCTCCTCGACCATGGAACAAAGGATGTATCTCTTTTTTTGATGGTTTCTGGAGTAAAGTATCTAGGGCCATATTTCAGAATGTTAAGGCCATTAACTAATAGGACCCCTCAAAATAGGCTCACCAGAAACACTCCTTTATATATTTACAGGATTTTAGCATTCTGGAGGGAATAAGCATCCTAGCCTAGAACCTCTGACTTACTAATCATCTCACTGTTTTTCTTATACAGAATCAGAGCAAAAATAACCAGGTTATTCCTGGTTAACCTGCAGAAATGGAAATGGTTTTAATTCCCATTTGATAATTAGACACACCAGTGTTCAAATATACTTACGAAGTTAGAAAAATACAAGCATGAACTACGCTTACCAATTTTTAAGATATACATTTTATAACCAAAACCTTAAACTAAAAATGTAAAACTGTGTATTATGCCTATATCAAAGAAAAAAGGAACTCAAAGTTAAAATGAATACTTTGATTCTTCTTGAGGTGTACATTAGACATGACAGGCTTGATTATTCAATCTGCCCTCTTAGAGTCTCCATCATTATCAAGCAGGGGCCACTGTGTCAATGAGACGGGTATTTTTACATTGTGGCATATTCTTAAAAATTAAGTATTTGAGTTACCTTGGTTAATGGGAAAGTCACTGATGTAGAAAAAAGTCGTTCTAAAATAAAATAGCCCATAATTTTTCTATGGTATAGTAAAATTAGTAAATATGGTATAGTAAGTGTAATTAACTCTTTCTTCAAAGATTCAGGATATTTAGTTTTATCAGTTTTTTTAAAAATAATAAATTTAATTTTTCATTTGAAATACTTCGGCTCTAGATTTGGAGATGGAAGAGATGAGACTGAATCTACACTAACCCGAGATTAGATCCAGAGGTTGGTTTCTCACAGTCAACATTGACACTATTTTAATGAACATGTATGATTTAGTCTCCCCTTAACAAATATCTAGCTAAAACATCTCATTTTGCATATCAGTTAATATTAGTGTTTTAAATTATAGTTATTAATTCTTTCAACTTAAGACATAATTGTTAATTTATTCAACCAACATTTACTAAATGTCTGCTCTTTACCAAGCCCTGTCCCCCTAATGTACCCTTTAATTTCACAAATGCAAAAACCCACATGAAATAACAGAACAGTAGTTTACTTTAGATCTAAGCTAAGAAAGTACTGACAGGCAGTATGTGAAGAGTGTTAAGAAGCTGGAATGTGATCAAGAGATATCCAAGACCCAGCCTGGCTGCTTGCTAGCTGTATATCCTTGGGCAGATTACATACGAGTATAAGCCTCAATTTCCTACTTTGTAACATGAGGTTAAAATTACCTTCCTTAGTTCTAGAAAACTGAAGGAAACAGGTCCATGAAAAAGAAATGAAGAGAGGCAATGAAAGGAGAATGAAGAACATAAATATGAAAGTAGAGAAATCAACTCAAAATAAACACATTGACCTAATATTTTTGCTTGTATCCTTTAACAGCTTAAGGGCTATTAAATGAACAGCTCTGAATCTGAAATCCAGGTGTCTCCCTATATATGTTCAAATACCCAGCATTTATTCCTCCTATAAATAATGTTTCCTTTTGCTTTATATTACCACTAAACTCCTTGAGGGCAGGATCCACATCTGATGTGTGTATGGATCCATACACTTGACAGAGCCCATAGCAGATAGTAGCTAATTTAATATTTATTGGTGATACCCGGATTTAAGTCTAGATATACTTTTTTTCACATACAAAATTAGGCCACTTGGTGGGAACACTATGGAGCCTTATGATTCATGATATCAGAGATGATGCCTCAGCAAAGCATTTATACCAATGAAGGTGGGAGAACCACAGAAATGAGGGTTTTCCAATAATTCAATTACAGAAGGGGGAGGAGAGAATTGGGACATTTTGTGGCATCCGGTAGCATAGGCATGCCACATGCAAAGGCGATATATACCTGACTCATACCACAACCAGCACAGAACAAATAATGTTAATGACAATTGTATACCTGCTTTTGTTTGTAAGTCTTTTGGCTTTGTGGTTGCTTAAGAGTTGCTTTGTGGTTGCTTAAGAAACATGATTTTTTACACCTAATTACAGGTTTGCACAATTGTATATATTTAAGTGATCCTGCAATACATTTAAATCAGGAATCTATAAGAACTGTTAGGAATCTATAGGAATATAGAATTAGGAATATTATTAGGAATATTAGAAATCTATAAGAATTGTTTCCTCTTTGTTAAGGATCCAGATATTATTCAATTTTGAGGAAAGTCGTCCCAAACTCTACTCATGAACATACATGGGCAGGACTGGAAATAGGTAAGGATGGAAGGGTATTCCTAGAAAGAAAAACAGCATGAGGAAGGGTATCAACATGGGAAAGTATGTGAAGTGCTCAGAGACTGGCAAGGGATCATCGTGGGAAATATGGAAAGGCAGGGTGGAAGCCAAACCGCAGAGGCTCTTGATTACCAAAGTAATAAACGGGGGGATATTCTGTCAGTAATCACAACTACTGAAGACTTCTGAGCAGTTACTGATAAGATGAAAGCTGTCACTCATGAGGATTCATTTAGAATGAAGGGCAGAAAGTGTGTGAGTAGGAAGTCCAGGTAGGAAGGAATTACAACAGATTAACTTATATGAAAATGGAAAAAAGAAGATGACGGACAAGGCAATGGAAATGAGAGTAAACAAGGCTTGGGAAATAACAGATGTGAAAGCACAAAGAAAGAGGATGCCAAAATTGACCTGAATTAGCCTACAGTAACAAAACTTCTGTGTACTTATGAAATATTTCAGTCATACAGAAATACCTAGAAAATAAGAGAATCAACACCTGTGTAGTGCATCCAGCATGAGACATAAAGCACTACACACCTCTCTTACAATCCACTTCCCTCTCCCTTCTCAGAAATCACCAGCGCTCTGAATGTGATATTTACCCTCCCCATGCATTTCTTCATACTTTGCTATATACGTGTGTACCTATAAACATCTGGTACAGTTCTGAAGATTTTAACTTTACACGGATGTGCCATACAGCATATCATTTAACGAACTGCATGTGTAACTTAACATTATCACTGAGATTCATCATACGCTCACTTTCTCTGGATAGGATTTCATTAGTTGTATAGTTGTATATATTTCATTTTTAATATATACTCGTATTTATTCATTCCTGCTCATTTATTTATTCACTCCTGAAGATGAGTAAATTCTGGTATTTCCAAATTTTGCTTTTACTACTAACAATATTGCAGAAAATATTTTTCTTGGTATAAGTATACTTATACTAAGTATAGTATAAGAAAAAGTTCTTAGGTTGTATATCCTGAAGGCATATATAACTAAGTGAATATACAAATATCAAGGCACAGTTATATGGTCTAACAATTTAAACACTTCTCAATCTTTTTATTTAACTTGAAGTAAGACAAGCAATGTATGTCAAAAAGCAAAATCGAGAAAGAAGCACACAAGTGAGGAAAAATATATGCAAAAGTATGCAGAGTATTACAGGACAGGTTCTGATGAATCTCAAAATGGACTGGATTAACTTCTTTAGAACAGAAAGCCCTTCTACTGCCCTTTAGTAAATCCAAGATTGCAGATTAAAGTAACAATGTGAAGCCATTTTATTCAATTTAGTACTTTAGTATTTATGAGAATACTCAATGCTCATGAGTGTGAGGTGAAACAGCAGCCTCACATACCACCTGTCGGGGTACAAACCTGAACAACTGGGGAAAGCAATTTACCTGTATACATAAAGCCTTTAAGCTGTTCAAACCTTTTAAGCCAGTAATTTAAGGAAATAATCAGGAATACAGGCAATGATATATGCATAAAATATGATCATCTCAGCATAATACCTGATCATAAAACTCAAAGATCTCAATTTTCAAGATTAGTGTGATTAAATAAATCATAGCAGATCTATAAAATGGATTATTATGTAGCCAGTGCACTTGAAATTTACAGAAAACATTTAATGACAGGTAAACAATTAAGACAAAACAGTTTTTTACACACACACACAATTATGTCAGCTGTTTAAAAATGCATCAAGAGGACTTCCCTGGTGGCACAGCGGTTAAGAATCCGCCTGCCATTGCAGGGATCACAGGTTCGAGCCCTGGTCTGGGAAGATCCCACATGCCACGGAGCAGTTAAGCCCGTGCACCACAACTACTGAGCCTGCGCTCTAGAGCTCGTGAGCCACAACTACCGAGCCCACACGCCACAATTACTGAAGCCCGCAAGCCCTAGAGCCTGTACTCTGCATCACAAGAAGCCACCGCAATGAGAAGCCCGCACACTGCAATGGAGAGCAGCCCCCGCTCGCTGCAACTAGACAAAGCCTGCACACAGCAACGAAGGCCCAATGCAGCCAATTAATTAAATTAAAAAGTGCACCAAGAGAAGAAACTTACTCAAAGGCTTATTTTCCCAAATGTCCAAAGAAACTTACTCAAAGGTTTATTTTCCCAAATGTCCAAAGTGCACATATAAAGGATTTGGAAGCACACACCATGCTTTTTTTTTTTTTTTTTAAAAACAGAGTCTGACAGCCCTTTCCTTGGCTTTACTGAGAAGCAGGCTCAATGACCCTGCACTACTCTCACACCACAGCTGCCTAGCCCAGAGAAGAGTGAGCACTTGACCGAAAGGTAGCCCAATATTCACCTACCGAAGACCTATGAATCCACAGCTTGGGGAAAAAGCTGAGATGGGCAGGTGATTTGTCTGATTTTGGAAAACTAATTAAGGGTTTGAGGCAGAGAGGGGTTTGAGCTGAACTTAAAAGCTCTAGGAATGAGGAAACCAAAGGCTGGATGGAAGTCACTGAGGCAATGTCATGCAGCTCCAGAACCAAAGGCACCAGTCTTGGTTCCTGACACACCAGCTTTAAAGAGTTTGAGCCTTGGGCTTCCTCTGAGTCTTCTGCGATAATGATGCCTTCTTTGCAAGAGCTGGTTTCAGGAGTATCACTCCCTAGCCCATAAAGAGCCCCACCTAAAAACAGAAGTATTCTTCACACACTTATCATGTCAGATGTTTACTATACATATCAGCACAGATGCCAATTTATTTTTAAGAGAATGATATATAAACATTAAATATCACATTAGAGAAACAGCTAGGAAGGAAGAAAAAAACACTTTATGGACGTTTTACGCCCAAGAAAGTTGAAGAATGTATCTTTTATAAAATCTCAATACTGAAACTGTAAAAGTAGACTGCATTAAAGTATGAAACAATCTTGGATCTATATTATATAATCCAATATTAGCAGAAGAAATGCATTCAAAGAGTACTTTTAATAACTCAGGTGCTCTGGCTGACTGCTCCAATTTAAGACATATACATGAAGTTTTAGAAACTTTATAGTAAACTAAACTGTGAAAATGCAACAAATGTAAATGCTATATACATTACTAAAAACCAACTTTTCTTCAATCACAGACTATTTATATGGGAAACACATGACAAGTAATTATGCCTCTGTATTTGTACTCAAAACATTCTATCAAATAAGGTGACTTTCTTGGTTGCAAACTTATCCACATAATATTTAATGATTAAAACTGTCATAAAATCTAAATACCTAATCTTAACTTTCAGAATCCAGATGGAACCATGATACCAAATTATTTTTTAGAATACCATATGATTCTTAAAATACTAAAGTCCAACTCTCAACTTATTCCCCCATGTACATGGATCCATTCTAGAAATTCCTCATGGCATTTGCTACCTTTATTCAGAAAAAATACGTTGCATATCTGACAGACTCATTCTCTTTGAATTTTCTAATGTTTCTGTTTTTTAAAATAACATTTGTCCACAACGAACAAAAACATCCACACCCCCCCAAACAAATTCAAAATCTACACAAGTCTGTGAATTATAAAGCCTAAGTTCAGCTGACTCTCAAAAGGTAGCCACTAGGAAGCGTTTGTTTAGAGTTTCATGTTTTTCAGAATCACTCTTCGTAGACTTCTTAGATTAGAGCTTAAGCTATTTCAGATGTGACTGCTAAAACTACAATGGGCTACATTTGTTGACTGATAACTTTTCAGGAAGTTTGTTCTGAAATTACACTAAGCATCACTATGTGCACAGTATAAGTTACTGTGGAGCTCATTACTTATTCTCTGCTCTGAAAGTTTTTTAATAGCTTTTGGCAAAAAGCAATAAAATTCAACTTGACGTATAAAATGCAATCATCCAAAGCAAAGTTAAAATGATCTACCACAAAGGCTTACTAAGACAAACAGCAGAGTGGAAGAAACCCAGAACCCATTGTTTTATACTTAAACTCATAACTAAACAAGCCAAAATAACCATATTGTTTTTATCTAATAGTAAAATGCTTAAAGAATACTTTCTCTAATGAATTTCCTCTTCCCAAAGATTTTTCCATTCCCAGATACCTAAATGCAGGCCATAGGGCTGGCATTCCATAAATACTTGTTGAATGAATTTACACATTTCATAAGAACCAGATGTCATAACTAACTTAAAGTAAGCCCAACCAACTAATGATACCATGATGAAAGCAGAAGTAATAGAACATTTATGCTATATTTAATCACATTTTGTAGGTCCCTGTCAGTAAATATTAATGTGACGGATAGTTTTCTAAGATCAGAATTCCCTTTTAAGGGCAGTGGAAAATGTGTTGTATGTGCATATAGATTAGGAGAGCTGAGATTGTATACAAATAGCAATGGCTATAAACTTGCTCCAAATTTGCAACCATCTTTTACTTACTTCTAACAAAGGAATTTCATCATGAACGTTACCAGATGAAAACGTCCATAAAAACATTATTATAAGGTCACATTCACCCTGACCTGAATAATCATATCATCACAAGAAGCAATCCACTGTAAAAATTCTTACTAAATACACAGAAGATTCATTATCACTAATTACAGTTTTTGATCACTTTCCAGGAAGCGCATGTTCCAGGAAGCGCATGTTTCCGTGCAAGAAAACATCAAATAGTTTTTTCTCAAAATGCACCTACAAAAACAAGGTTCCAGATTAACATCAGAAGTTAACTATATAATACTAAGTGGGTAGGCATTATATATGTGTGTACATACATGTGAATGTATAAAACATAATGAGTGCTCACTTCATGCAAGGCACTGTTTTAAATACTTTATTAATAAGGTTATGGGAGGCTTCATGAATGTGGCAAAGACCGGGTAAGTCTTGAAAAATGCTTACGAAATGGATAAATGGAGAAGATCCAGGAGGATCACCTCTAGGTCTTTGCTTCTCGACGTATGGACTGGACTGTGGGTCTGCAGCCAAGGCATCCCCTCTGAGCTTGTGAGGAATGCAGAAACTCAGGCCCCATCCCAGACCTACTGAATGAGAACCCATTTAAAAGATGCCAACTTATTTCTATGTGTATTGAAAAGTTTAAGAAGAGCTGCTTTAGGAAAACGAGGTGAGCACATATGGAGCAGCAAGAACATACAACTGTGGAAAAAACCAACTTCGGAGCAGGAATGTAAAGGATAAGAGAGAATGTAATGCGAGAGATACTTTGAAAATCACTGTGTTTTTTTTTTATCTTTTGCATGTACATGAATAAGGGGAAAGAGGCAGACAGAGTACCTTAGTGTCATCTAGATACAAATGTATGAATACAAGTGGTGTACTCTCCAGGCGTCACATCGCAAGACTGTAACCCTGGCAGCCACAAGGGACCCAGTGGCCTAGGAGCAAACTGCAGAAGGCAGATGGGGATAAACGAGGCAGGGAGTCACCTCTAACCTGATCTCCTCTTTGGGCCAAAGTTTCAGGGGTGAATGGTACGTGAGAGAGGATGAGGAGATGGCTAAAGGCAAAGGGGCCTATTTGGGATCCTGGGAGAAGAAAGTCGCCTGGGCAGCAACACATCCACGCAGCCTGGCGGAGACGTACAGTTCTGCCGAGAGAACACCTGAGCTCATCTTCCCCAGCACCGTGGCACCGCCCCAGAATCGATGCAACTCAGAACCTGCAACGTGCTTGAGGGGCTGCAGAAAGCAGAGCACTCAGGGGGCTAAGAGCCTCCCTTCTCAACCTAAGCAGAGACCACGTGAGCAAAGGGTGGAGGGAGGCAAAAAAACAGCACAGGAATAAATAAGTTCAGTGCTGCTGGATGATAAGAAGTAAGGCAGGGAAATAACTAAAATATTTAGAAAATACAGTCAATGGAGATTTTGACTAATGTGGTGTGAAGACAAATAAGAAGTCAAGGACTGGTGGTGCCGGGAGCTTAAGAAGAAGAAAACAGGAAGAAGGAGAAAGTGCAAATAAGTGGGTGAAAGATGATGCCTTCAATTTTGGAACACCATGTTAGGTAAATGAGAAATAAACCTGCCCTCCACCCTCCACCCACAGGACTGAAAGGAAAACTGCAGCCAGGCCAGGGTGCCCAGGATTCACACAGGCCACGTGTTGGTTAATATATGCTCACAAAAAAAAATTACAAGAGGATACAATTTACTTACCATGAGATACAGTCAAGACCCTACAAGTAGCTGAACAGCAAGATTTTTTTCCCAAAAAATCAATTTTTTGCAAAGAGACTACGAAGTAAGTGTAGTATTGATCAAAGTTACTTTTTAAAAAAGATAGAAAATACAATAAGCTATTTTTAAAAGATTAGAAATAGTTTCTAGAAATAAAAATGTCAGCATTAAAAATAAAGACTCAATTATGTTAAAAGGCACATTGGTTGATTACTGAAGAGAGAAGGTAATTAGGACATATCTAAGTAGCACACAAAAAATAGGGAGATAAAAAGCAGGAGAGAGGAGAGAGGTTGAGAGAGAGAAGTTAGAATGAGAAGCCGAAACTAATTATAAAAGAAACTCCAGTGGAGACAGAAAAGTCACAAGATACTATCTCTTTAAAAAAATATATTGATGTGTGTTCCATGAGTGTCTGTGATATTTCCCAATACTTCTGTACCACTGGAAAAGTCCACAACTTTAAAATAAAAAGCAGTTTAAAGACTGAATGGAAGGTGAAAAAGATGGGAATGCAGCCTAATATTTTGAAAAGATTAGATGACAAAATGTGGGATGAAAAATTATTTAAGGAGGGTACGAACAGTTTTGTCTAGATTTTATTACTTTTAATGCTGGGCATGTCTTGAGAATGCTTACGGAGCAGGACACAAGAGTCTTTAAAGAAGCGTGAAGATGGTAGAGAGAATCATGGAGGATGGGAAGGTCCTGAGGGTAAGAAGGGATGAAGGAGTCGGATGAGTACAGAGCGCTGGCCTAGAGTTGGCGGGGGCACCTTCTCATCAGTTCCAGCAACTCAACTGACCGGCATCACCGCTTTGTACTGTCACAACACATCTCTTGCAGGCATGTCTTGACATGGTTGCTGATGACATTGACGTGCTCAGTTTGTGAAAACTAAGTGGATCAGTTTTCAAACTGCATAGAAATATGTTATGCTTCAAAAGATTAGCTTCAGAACTACCGATCAGAAGGCAGTTTCCTTCTAACTCCTATCATATTATATTAATCTTAAATGTGGTTTCCTTACAGGTTGCATGCTTCTTAAATACATGAAACGCTATCAAATAAAAGGCACAGGCCCAAACAAGAAAAAATATAATGTACATTAGATAAGTATATTACCAGAAAAAAAAAAAAAGAATCTGGAGGGTACCTTAGAAAGGCAAGGTAAACAGAGGAATTCCAGGTAATTCAAGGCTAAGTCTTAAGTGACTCTTTTGAAAAATTATTAAAAGGCATAAATACTGTCACAGATTCAATGCTTGTTTCTATTTCAAGGTTACGACCACTTTTCAAGAGATGTTGCTTCTCTTTTAAAAGTAAATTCATTGTAATTCTGGAGTTTTATTAGTAATCTCTTTGAGTTATCAGTACAAGGAGTTTCAGAAGAGTTTTAAAATTTGTAGGAAATAATCATAAGCTCCCCTGATAAATGGCACATTCATTTGAGTCAACTCAATGTTTCGTAACTTATATCAACAGCTGTGTTTTATTTTCAAGAAAGATAAAAGGAAAGTTTGCAGGAAATTACTACATTTATTCTAAAAATGGGTAATAAAATGGAGAGAAATTACTTTTAAATCATTTGTAAAGTTTTCTAATTACTCAAAATTCATGCTCTATAGAATTCTTAACCTAGCACAGATATTTACCTGGTCTATTCCCAGTGGGGAGTCTGTTAACAGAAATCCAAGCCCCAGAAGGAAGCTGTGGTGGGGTCAGAAACTAGTAATTACAATTGATTTTATACTTTTTGAAATCTTTGCTATGTGCACACCCTCTGCTAAGAAGAGCCAACTAAAGGATTTCATGTCTATGACCATAAATGGATCTATCCACAAGGAGGCAGGGAGGGAGGGCTGATCGCAAAGAGTCTCTAAAGTATTTATATTAACAGCTTATATTTAATAAAAACTTGTGTCAGGTACAACTGCTCTAAGTACTGTAGATACATTAGCTTACCTTGTCCCCAGTCCTATAGGGTAGGTACATTTATTATCTGGAATTTATAGAAAACTGACGCTTAAAGAACTGGATAACTTGCCCAAGGTCTTAAGGAAAACATTTTACAGCCCAAGTTCCTTATACGTGGAAAAAGTAAGAAAACTAAACTATAGATGGCAAAGTCTCCTCTAGATTTCAGGTTTCTGTATAATACAGAGCTTACAACCAATCAGGATTCAAAAGTCTGCTCAGAAATACACGAAGGGGTTTTCCTGGCGGTCCAGTGGTTAAGACTCCGCGCTCCCACTGCAGGAGGTGCGGGTTGGATCACTGGTCGGGGAGCTAAGATCCCGCATGCCGCGAGGCACGGCCAAAAAAAAAAAAAAGAGAGAGAGAGAAGTACATGATGGCAATGGACAGATCCTTAACTGCTTAATTTCTGAGAGGCATGCTACCTACACCCTCATCCCACAAGATCAACAATGCACACTCCGATATTACAGCTCATGTCCCCGGGTATCTGTTTATACCACTTCTTCCCCATTTTCCCTTATAAGGAGTTATCTTTATGCACACATTTTCTTTCCCTAAGTAGTCTGTAAATTCTCCTAAGGATTTAGTAAACTTAAGACATAACTGGATACCAAAAACATGAAAGACACTTTACAAATGCCACCAATGACAATTCTCACCACACAAGGACAGGCAAAGACCTCCCTGGTGGGGCAGTGGTTAAGAATCCGCCTGCCAATGCAGGGGACACGGGTTCGAGCCCTGGTCCGGGAAGATCCCACATGCCGCGGAGCAACTAGGCCCATGCGCCACAACTACTGAGCCTGCGCACCAGAACTACTTAGCCTGCACACTGCAACTACTGAAGCCCACGTGCTACAACTACTGAAGCCCGCACGCCTAGAGCCCATGCTCCGCAACAAGAGAAGCCACCATGATGAGAAGCCCACATACCGCAACGAACAGTAGCCCCGGCTTGCTGCAACTCGAAAAGCCCGTGCGCAGCAACAAAGACCCAACATAGCCAAAAATACAAAAAAATAAATTTATTTAAAAAAAAAGGACAGGCAAGACATAAACAGACCATGGTGAGCTTCTGAGTGCCCTGCTGACTCCAGAAAGCCAGAGTTACACATAATCGCATCATCCTGTAGGACAGATATGGTGGTTGTGAGAATATATTTAATGCCTTGTTATTAAGAAAGCATTCAGAACAACAAAGCATTCAAATAACATGTGGAGTAGCAATGTAACAATCCTGTTAAAAACAATGTGTTCAGAATATACAAAAATCACGTTTCACTCCACCACTTAATTTACCAAGAGTCAAAATATTTTTCTGATCATGCAGCAAGAATTTGTTCCTCCAAATTAATTTTATTTTTCAGAACTCTGTTAGGAATAATGTAGTAGGCTTTAGTTACTCTAAGTAGCAAGCTAAGAAACATATAAATGGGAATACAATGGGCCTAAATTTACTAAAATTACCCAAAGCCCAAGGAAAATGTAGCAACTTTTTCCCTTTAAAAGACTATTACTCAAGGGGCTTCCCTGGTGGCACAGTGGTTAACAGTCTGCCTGCCAAGGCAGGGGACACGGGTTAGAGCCCTGGTCCGGGAAGATCCCACATGCCGCGGAGCAACTAAGCCCGTGCGTCACAACTACTGAGCCTGTGCTCTAGAGCCTGCGAGCCACAACTACTGAGCCTGCGTGCCACAACTACTGAGGCCCGTGTGCCTGGAGCCTGTGCTCTGCAACAAGAGAAGCCACCGCCATGAGAAGCCCGTGCACTGCAATGAAGAGCAGCCCCCACTCGCTGCAACTAGAGAAAGCCTGTGCACAGCAGCGAAGACCCAACACAGCCAAAAATAAAAAATTAAATAAATTAAAAAAACAAAAATAAAAAAAAGACTATTACTCAAAATTAATCATTTAATTAGTCACTCATTTAATTACCATTTATGAAAAGACTAGTATGTGCCACCTCATTAGGTGATAAACAAGCTGGACAGGATTCGTGCTCTGATGAGCCAATCCCCATGGAGAGATGCAACAGACAATCAAAAAGTAAACGCACAAGATGATTTCAAAACGGTCTAATTTGGAAGGGAGAGCAAAGAAGACTAATTTAGACTGGATGGTCAGGAAAAACTTCACTGAAGAGGAGGCAAACAAAGGAAAGTCTTATTGGTTCACACTAATCCTCAAGTGAAATACCATGAGTTCAATAAGAAACACCAGAAACTGGTGGTTTTGCTATTACCATAACAGTCACATAAATTATAAGGGACCAAAGAATATAAAATTACCATCGTTATGCATTCCCTAAATTTATACATGAGGTATCAGGGTATCTGGAAGTAGGGTGTTGCCACAACAAACACTAAAAATGTGGAAATGGCTTTAGAATTAAGCAATGGGTAGAAGCTGAAAGAATTTTGAGGACCATGATAGAAAAAGCCTAGATTGCCTTGACACGCTGTTAAAAACACAGATGTTAACGGCTCCCCTGGTGAGAGCTCAAAAGAAAGTGAGGAACATGGCAGAGAAAACTAAATACGGTCATGAACAGACTGTTGGTAGATATGTGGACTTTACATGTGCTGCTGGTGAGGACTTGGGATGGAAAGGAGGAACATATTATTAGAAACTAGAGGAAAGAGGATCCTTGTTATTTTGTGGCAAAGCGTAAGTGAATTATGTCCTGCAGTTATGTGGAAAGCAGAACTTGTAAACTATAAATCTGAATATTTAGACAAGGAGATTTCCAAGCAAATTGTTGAAGTTGTGGCCTGATTTTTTCTTACCGGTTATAGTAAAATGGGAGAGGAAAAGATAAATTAAAAGAGTACCTAATGCGGTGGTGGTGGTGTGATGAATTGGGAGATTGGGATAGACATATATACACTAATATGTATAAAATAGATAACTAATAAGAACCTGCTGTATAAAAAATAAAACAAAAAAAAAAGGGTACAAAATGAAAGAATGCTGTCAGATCACCATCATACAGGCAAGAAACAGGCTGATAACATTACTCTGCTACAAACATGTGCTACCTTTGATTGAAAAGGAAGGATGACTTGAAGGGCAGAGTCCAGAGGCCAGAAACTCAAGCAGCGTCACCAAGACTATCTGTAGGCCTTGAAACCTAAAGTAGTTTGGAAAGTGCACAGGACTGAATACTCACTCCTTTTTCTTTCCACTTTCTCCCTTTCTGAACGAGAGTGACTATAACTGGTATCCTGTGCCTGCTCTATCACTGTGCCCTCCTACTGTATTCTAGGAGCAGGTAATGTGTTTTCTAGCTTCACAGGTTCACAGAGAGAAAGAAATTTGGTCCCAGTATGGATTATAAGGAGAATCTCACCCATACCAGAGTTAGATTCTGAGATCTGGATGAGATTTTGGATGTTGAGTTGATGCTGTAAGGGGATGAGACTTTGGGAGATGTTGGGACAGGATAAGTGCATTTTCCATGAGGGCAGACTAAAGTAGACAGAACAATAGCCCCCAAAGATGCCCATGCCCCCAGTCCCTGGAACCTGTGAGCATGTTATCCTACACAGCAAAGGAACTTTGCGGATGTGATTAAGATAAGGATCCTGAGATGAGTCTGTTATCCTGGATTATCTGGGTGTGCCCAACTTAATGACAAAGGCCCTTAGAAGTGAAGGAGGGAGACAGGAGAGTAATGCTACATGAGAAAGACGCCACTAGCCATTGCTAGCTTTGAAGATGAAGAGGCCAGGAGACAATGAAAGCAGGTAGCTTCCAGATCAGGGGTCCCCAGCCCCCAGGCCGCAGACCGAGAGCAGTCTGAGGCCTGTCAGGAACCCGGCCACAGCAAGAGGTGAACGGCAGGCAACCTGCCGCTCCCCACTGCTCACGTTACCGCCCGAATCACCTCCCTGCCGCCCCGCAACGCCCGTGCAAAAACTGTCTTCCACAAAACCGGTCCCTGGTTCCAAAGAGGTTGGGGACCGCTTCTCTAGACAGAGGTTGGAAAAAGCAAATATACGGATTCTCTTCTACAACCTGCAAAAGAAAAGCGGCCCGGCTGACACCTTGATTTTAGCTTGGTGTAACCTTCTGACCTACAGAAACGTAAGTTAATAAATTGTGCATCGTTTTAAGCCACTAAGTTATGGTAACGAACATTTCGTTTTTAAATTATTTTTGCCCCATTTCTGTTAAGATTTTTAACCCTATTTCTGTTAAAGTTTTTAATTAGTATTTAACAAATTACGACAGAAAGCAGCCTAAGCGCTACAAGATTAGGTGCAGTTGACCTTAGCTCATTCAACTCAAATGCCATCCGGGATCTGAGCTTCACCAATGTCACACTCCGGGAAGTCAGACATTGGGTAACTGCGTGCCAGAACATGTGACCAAGAAATTTATGCGTCCTAGAAATGTGACAGATACATCAGGTCCTCCCATGTGAATCTGTGGTATCTTGAATTTTCCAAGGCAGAGAGAAATGCATAAGAAAATACAAATTAAGATCGTGGTTGGATACTCAATTTTTGTCTTAAAAATTACAGCGATCTTTTTCAGGTTTGAATAACATCTTCGACTAAATCCTATAATGTAGGTATTGTATTTCCTATCATTGATAAGTTAACAAGATTCATGCTCTTTATAGCTAAGAGGCCAAAAATAAAGAGTAAAAAAACTGAGATCTATCCTTACCAAAAGAAATTAAGGACTGACACTACACTATAACACTATAACAACATAGAAGACCCTCCTCCAATGAATATCCATTGTCATTTTCTTGAATTTATCTAACCCGTCAAATAAATATAACGACTGAGAAAAGTTCTTATAAATATGAAAAAAAATCTTAAACCAAACAACTTACTTTTAGATACCGCACGCTTACTTTGGTTGTCATTTACTTTTACTGTTCCCTTTTTGTTTACATTCCCATCAATACTGAAAATGGCAAAGTATAAGGTTTATATTTTAGGTAAATCCTAATCCTACACAAGATGCTAACATAACTAAGAACTAAATATGCTCATGACAAAAGGAAAGGGTTGTTACGATGACCTACAAAGATCCTGCCCCTGAAGTCTCACGCTAGTGCGGGAAGCAGGCGGGGCATAAAGCTAACTCACACTAGAAACCAGAGTGCAAATGTGCTCCGCCATATGCCAACTATTCCTGTTTGGAGAAGGACGGTGCCCTGAGGAAAAGAGTATGAGGCTAGAGGGAAGCCAGGTCTAGGAGAAAGTTTTTATTCTGCAGTCAATGGAGAAGTCAAGAATGGTTTTCCGAGCAAGACATTAGCATGATACCTACTGCAGGCTAGAGGCAAAGACCAGAAGCAGGAAAGTCTACTGGAACTAGGCTGCCAGAGGCAGAGGAGAACTTGAACTATAAAAGTGAGAAGGAAAAACAAAAGATACAGAAAAACCAGCACTTTCAAAACATATGTTAACACCACCTGTGGCTTCTAGTAAACTAATTGCTAATACAAAGTAGGTGAGGGAGAGAGAAGCACATAACCGCTGTAGAAATACCATATCCATTCACTCACTCAAGGAAAGGGGCTTTCTGACATCTAAGATCCTGAGCCAACTCTAAGGAAACGGCTAAAGCGATGCAAAATCAAAAGTTCTGCAATGCCAGAATTTCTCAACTAGGGAAGTCACAGGGCAAGTTTAAAGAAAGCCAAAAACATGAACGGTTTAGTTTCTCAAATAGCTGGTGGGTGGTAGCAATGTAAAAATATTCACCAAGCAGAAGAGATCCAGTCCCTCACCTCATTTTAAGAAGTTAAAGAGATAAAGGGTATGGATTTGTATTTGTTTGTGGGGATGAGTTCAGTGGAGGGAAGGATAATGGGTGGAGAGAAGGATAATGGGAGGAGTAAAGGAGAATACAAGTGCAAAACTTCAAAGTGAAGAGACTTCCCTGGTGGCGCAGTGGTTAAGAATCCGCCTGCCAATGCAGGGGACATGGGTTCGAGCCCCGGTCCGGGAAAATCCCACATGCCGCAGAGCACCTAAGCCCCTGTACCACAACTACTGAGCCTGTGGTCTAGAGCCCGTGAGCCATAACTACTGAGCCCGCATGCCACAACTACTGAGCCTGCTTGCCACAACTACTGAAGCCCGCACACCTAGAGCCCGAGCTCTGCAACGAGAAGCCACTGCAGTGAGAAGCCTGTGCACCACGACAAAGAGTAGCCCCCGTCTGCCGCAACTAGAGAAAGCCCACGCATAGCAACGAAGACCCAATGCAACCATAAATAAATAAATTAATTAAATAAATAAATTTCAAAAACTAGAAAAAGAAACTCCAGAGTGAAATAATTTAAGAACAATTAATTCATAAAAATTTTACTTGTATGTACCCTACCCTCATGTATCTTTGAAAATTACCGTAAGATATTTAATAAGTACCCATATGTACAATGTAGTCTCACTGAAACAACAACCTAGGCCTAATGCTATACCCTTAAAAGGATAAGTTGTAACATCCTCAAAGATATAACAATAAATGTTTTCTCTTGAGACAATCAGCCATATACAATGGAAAGAAAACTTTAATTATTAAAATAAGTTTCATTATTTAGGATTATTATTCTAATACTAAAGCCTGAAAGCTAAATCTTTAGAACCACTCAAACCCTGACCTGATTTCCTTTAGGTCAAGGATTAGACTAAGTCCTCTTTTTTTTTTTAAGGCCTAATTCACTGCTCCTAATAAGGATAGTGAAATCTCTCTGAGTTAAAAACTCACACACACACACACACACACACAATATATACATACACATATATCTACATATATAGTATATATACACATATATGTATAAAATAGACATCCAGTGCCCAAATCTTTGCATGTGTCTTATACCCGAATCTCTCAACCCAATGTCTAAAATGACAACACATGCCTTAAGAAAAATGAAATACAATGAACTATTTACTATACCATCTTAAATGTGCTGTATACCTTAAATGAAAAAAAAATCATTTGATTAGGAAAAAAAAATAAGTGAAGAGGAGGAAAATCTGATATAAACAGAATTGACATTGGTTATAGGTTACCTAGAGACCATTTTACATTTCACATTTCAACTGATTCAGTTGCCGTGTTTTACATGGACTGATTTCACTGAGCTCCTTACACGTATAACTTTAAACCTCCAAAAAGGAACCAAAGGTCAACCCTCCACTGCTAAAGTCAAACTAGGAAAAAGAAAAATGTTTTCAAACATTCCAAGAATAAGCCAACATTCTGTTTATAGGAACTAGAATGCTGGAACTCTGGGCAAAAGGGTAGAGCAGAATGGGAGTAAGACAGACAAAGAGGATGACTGCTGGGCCAACAAGACAGGGATGCGGTGACGGGAATTTCTACAGAGAAAAGGTGTAGGGAACAGCAAGAGACTAAAGCTAGAAAAGAGAGCTGAAGAAATTCAGTTACCTGAAGATTTGTAAATCACTGTGAAAGCTTTCTAATGTTATTGGTATGGAGAAAAAAATTCCCTAACTTCAGAAAATCGCAACTCTGCTACACCTTTCTCACGGCTCTCACTATAGTTCGTGGTAGAGATGCAACTTTGGGTTCTGTGTTACACATTGAAGTATATTTAATTGTTAGTCTAGAACAGTGATTCTCAGTCAAGATTAAATTTTGCCCCCAGGGGACGTTTGGGGGATATCTGGAGACTTTTCTGGGTCACGAGTGGATGGGGGCTGCTCCTGGCATCTAAAAGGTGGGTGCCAAAGATTCTGCTTAACATCCTACAATGCACAAGACAGCCCGCACAACAAAGAATTAATCCACCCAAAACATCAACAGTGCTGAAGTTGAGAAACACTGATCTCTTCTGAATATAAGCAAAAGCCAACTTGTCGGACCTTGATCCTAGGCCATCTCTCTCTAACAGACATCTATGTAAAGCATAAAACAACACCAGAGGACTCATTTTCCAATGCTTTAAACATGGTGGATGGCTGACTCAAACTCAGAGTCACACAACACACTGAAATAATATAACAGCAGGAGTGCAGAAACTGCAGGAAAAGAACTTTTCAACCCTTTTTTCCATTTTTGTCGCAAGCACATTGAATTCGGAAGAGGAGGACCTACACGTTTCCATACAAAGGTGTGTCTCTTCTGTGCTCAATACGCTAAAATACACTGACTTCCTCAAAAGACAATATTTCTCATTAATGTAAAAACCTAAGTAAACAGTATTAACTGAGAAAGATTTACGTTGGGGCGCGGGGGTGCAGAAAACCACCAGGTCTTTAAAATGCAAAGTTATTTCACAGTTACTTGCAGAATGACTCAGATCATTATTACTTTTAGTCATGCCAAGTTTGCTGCTTCTAAGCCTACTAGTAATGGAGAAAAAACCCACCATTTTTCCTGCAGTCATTAAACCAATGAAACAGAAGCTTACCGAAAACAGGTTTGTGCGATAGTATTTGTTTTATTGTAACTGTTACAAAAATAAAAGCAGTCGCTGCCAGTGCAAATAAAGATTCTGAGAAATCTTTCACCTACTTCACTGCCTACAGGGTGTGTTTGGGGGGTACGGGGATGCAAACAAAAGAAAACCCTAACTCACACATCAACAAATCTTAAGCTGCGGGTATTTTCCTAATGTATCCCTTAATCAAAATCCTGGCTTACTCTTTTTACGTTCCCTCCCTTCAAACAACTGCAAAAGACCTCCACAGAGCGTTTCACCAGGAGTACAATACTAAGAACAAATCAGAGCCTTGCGTGTACCTGGCAAATCTCATTCATCTGAAGCCGTGGCAGCAGAAAAGAGAATCCTGTTGTCCAATGTGACCCACTCAAACCTTTCACAACGGTTTTCACCGCTCGAGTATCATTTTTGAAGCCAGTGTGACCTAACTTTGATGGTTTCCATGTCCCCACCGTAATAAAAATCCAGCGTCCAGCATAGCCTACTTCCTTACGCAAGATAAATATAATCAGTGCTCCCCTAACACTTACTGAGTCGCCACAGGAAGTTCAACAGAAAAACACAATTCAACCCTACGGAGACCCCACAAAAGGTGCACTGATTTCACAAAACGTGGCACTCGTGACATGAGGAAACCACAACCGCGATACGACACCTTGTAGAAAGGGTTTTCGCGCGGGGGAGGGGTGGAGGGTAGGATGTGCTTTTACTTCCTTGTAGCCAGTGCCCTTTCATCTTCACAAAGCTGAGCTAACTTCAGAGAAAAGGGGCTCCTCGCGATCCGCTCCTCGGCTCCTGGCGGGATCCACACCGAGGCACGCGAGTGAAGCCCCTGCTCCCCGCGGGCGAGTTTCCCCCAGCCAAGGGAACAGAGAAGAAGGGGACCGGGGAGAGGGGCACCCGCCTCGGCTCTGCGCCGCGCCGAACAAGCTCACGCTCCGAAAGCATCCTCGGGCGCTACAAGACGAGCCCTCCGCCGCTTTGGCACGTCCCCTCCGGGCTTCCCAGTGCCGAGGAGCCCGCGCCCAGCACACCCGCCAGACTCCCTGGCCCCAGGCCGGCTGGGGGCCCCCGTCCGCCAACCCGGCCCGGCCGCCCTTACCGAGCAGCAGCAGCTTGACCTCGCGCGCCGCCTTCTCGCCATCCTCGCGGAGGTTCCGGTCGATCATCTTACTCCGCTCCACCGCCGCCTTGTCCTCGGCGCTCAGCGTACAGCCCATTGTGCCAGGAGCGAGAGCTGGCCGCCGCTCCCTTCAAGTCCGGCGCGCTGCCTTGAAACACAGGTGAATTCTTTCTTCCTGGATGCCGGCGTTCGAATTCCTCCCGACGCCGGCCACACCACCCCCACCCACTTCCGAAACGGACCTAGGGAAGCGCTGTCTGCGAAGGAGCTAGCAGCACCGCGCAGCTCTTGCCTACGGCCGGGCTCCGCGCCTCGCTTCTCTCCGCGGCCCCGAAGTCTTGCGTTTCCAGGCTCTGGGTACAGCCACCGGTGGCCTCCTGCTGGTGGCCGCGCCGCAACCTCTAGAAGCCCGGCGCTGCTCGGCGTCCGCGCGCCGCCGCGGCCCCGCCCCTGCTCGCCCCTCCCGCCGCCCCGCGACCACTCCCAGAGCGCGCGCCCGAACACGAGCCCTCGGACATTACCCCCTCGGACGGGTGCGCGCGCCCACGCTGCCGCGGACGCCGGCGCTCCACAGCCCCAGAGGGCCGGCGACCGCGCGCGCCCTTGGGGAGCGCCCCCGGAAGGCCGAACGTCGCGGCGAGGTCCCCTACCTTAATTCCTCCGCGGGAGTGTGATAATTTCTTCCCGTTTACTCACACCCAGGGATGTGTTCGGACCTGCCCCTTAGGGGTGCGGGTGGGAGAGCTGCCAAAGTTGGAAACCGAAAAAAGCCAGTCCTGGGCGTTTGAGCATGCCCAGCTCGGGCAGGCGCGCGACGGTTTTTCCAAATGTAAACGCGTGTCAGCTGGCCTTCAGGGGTGAGGGAAATAGAGGGAGCTGGGGCCGGGAATGGAACCGTGGAGAAAGCAGAGAGGGTAAAGTGGGGAACAGAAAAGTCTGGGGACGATAGGAGGTCAACTTTCTTCCGCTTTTTTCTTTTTTCCTTCTCTCCTCCCTCCTTCCATCCACTCTCACGTCCCTTTCCACAAGCAAAGAACATTTTGAAGGATTTCCTCAAACCTGAGAAAATGTAAGATAAAGAATCAAAGAGCATATTTTTTTCTCCTATCCATGCAATTTTATGTGCCATAAATTTTATTCAGAAAGTCTTTTCCATACTGTGTCCATTCATCCCACTTTCAAAATTATCCACAAAATGTCCAAGGATTGCCAAAATGATGGGATACTCTACAGCATTAAAAGTTATAGAATAATATTTAGTGATATAGGAGAGATATTTATATTTTAAATGAAATAGAATTTTTAAAGCAATGTGAAAAGTACGATAATGTTTTTCTTAAATAACAGATACATGTTGATAAAGTTATTTGAAAGAACGCCATTTAACATTAGAAGAGACCATAATCGTCACTTAGCCCAACCTCTCCATACGACGCAGATTTCACAGCTGCTACCTATTCCCTCCTGCCACAGATTCAGACATATTCCTGGCTTACATGTTTTCATTGACTGAGAATTCAGAAACGCAGGGGCATCAAAGTCTACTGCTAGATTGCTCTCGGATATTTCTTACTTGCATTAAACAAAATCAACCCTTAAAGGACTGAAACAATAGAAACGTTTTATTTTCTCTACAGTACCAGGGTAATTATATTTTCGAATGGATAAGCTTTAAAAAGGAGCATATTTTTAAATAAGACCAAACAACACACCCACACAAACAAATCTCCACACCTTAACTGACCTCCTCTGGGGCGACATGGAAGCTTCCAGGCCAAGTTCTGAACCAATATTTATGACCATGTTAGTAAATCATAAGCCACTGGGCATGTCATTCCTTATTGCAGGCCTTGGCTTCCTCACCCATGAAATGAGATGGAGTTGATCCAGACCATCCTCCATCCATCCAGCTCTACCTGGTCTGGGGGAAATAGCTTCTGTGGCCCTTAGAGGCATTTCACCCAGCACGGTATGAATGAGCATAGGTTTAAGGTCTGGTCTCTCCCGGTCACTTGTACGACTACACTTTTCCCTTATAGACATCACAGGAAATGTTAACTGATTATAAGATGGGGTTGGTAGCAAAGAAAATCATCTTTGATGTGTTCAAAAATTAGGAAATTGCTCTGATGGAAACCAAAGAGCAACCATCTGGAAGTCTTATTTTCTAAAAAAAATTCGTAAAAACTGGGCTTGAGTTTTCCAGGAAGGCAAGGCTGAGCTGATGCTACAGGAAGAACAAGGCCTGTGGGCTAGCAGAGGTTGCCAGTTTCCTCCTTATTGGACATGCCCTCTCCTGTTCTCCTGCAATAGTCAACCCTGCTGGGCTCAAGAGCTGCAATTTCAAGAACTGCCTCAACTTTTCCTGTGGCCTTTTGTAATATACCAACAAAAAGGAACAAGCTTTAAATTGTATTTAATCACCTCCTACCCTCTTTGTATTTCTTGGCAGTCTAAATGCTGATGTTCATCAGAGAGTCTGGAATTAAACTTGACAGAGTGAGCTTTCAACATAGTGTTTACATATTACCACTCGGGATTATCTGTGAGTCTTTCCTATAAGCTTTCACGCCATATGGAGTATGGGACCACCAACTGCAAGAAAAGAGGAAGCAATCATGACTGAGTACTAGTGGAAATGACTACAAAACTTGTGTTTTGGAGAAAAGAAAGCTGAACAGAATGGTACACGTTACCCCTCTGATTTGTCAAGTCGGTGAGGAGTTAAAATACAATATATGGATGAATAAGAACTGAAAATTAGCTTTATTATGAAGCTAAACTTCTGAGAGGATGCAGAAAAATGGAGTGAGCAGTATGAGGGGAAATTCCAAGAGGAGAAAGTTTTGAAAAAACTTTAGAAGGAAGACATGACTGGGAATTGAGGGGGAGTTTCCAGGGCTTTGTGTTGGTCAACTCAGGCTGCCATAACAAAATACCATAGGCTGGGTGACTTAAACAAGAGGAATTTATTTCTCACAGTTCTGGATGCTGAGAAGTCCAAGATCAAATTAGGAGCCAATTTAGTTTCCCGGTGAGGACTCTCCTCCTGGCTTTCAGATGGCTACCTTCTCGCTGTGCTCTCACTATGTGGAGAGAAAGAGCTCTATTCTCTCTCACTCTTCTTATAAGGACACTAATCCCATCATGGGGGCCCCACCGTCATAACCTCATCCAAACCTAATTACCTACCAAAGGCCCCACCTCCAAATTCCATCATACTGGAGTGAGGGCTTCAACAAATGAATGGGGTTGGGAGGGGGGCACAAACATTCACTTCATAACAGGGTATATTTTAAGAGGAATAATCAGCTAAAAGGGTTAAGTGCAAAGTACATGATGGAAATAACAGTTGTTTTATAATCAAAATGTAGTTTGGTTGTAAAGAATGATAGGAAGTATGGCACAAAGTTGAAAGAGAGCTTTAAATGTTAAGGTGAAGAGGTGGACTTTTTTACAACGGACACTAAGTGTTCCCTACATTCTCCTGAGCTGGGTAATAGGTGTTAAAAAAAAAAAAAAAAAAAAGCTTTTACCCAACAAAACAAGTGGTGTTACCAGCAAGTGGATTGTGTTAATAGTCCAGATATGAGGTGGTGAGAATCATTCAAATTAACAATTTACATAATTATGATGTTGAAAGATATGATTCAACAACCTTGTCAAGCAGGTGGAAAAAATAGTATTAACTCATCTATTTTATAGAGAGTGAAATTGATATACAGATGTTGAAGCAATCTACCTCAGAGTACTGTTTTCCCTTATGGACATCACATGTTTTAAGCAACTATATTGAGATATAATTCACATACCATATTATTTATCCATTGAAAGTATAACATTCAATGGTTTCTAGTATATTCACAGAGTTGTGTGACCATCACAACAATCATTTCTCAAACATTTTCATTACCTGCAAAAGAAACCCCATACCCTATAGCCATTATTCCCCTAATCTTTCCACCTTCCCTGCTACGCCCAGTCCTAGGCAACCAATAATCTACTTCCTGTCTCTATAGATTTACGCATTCTGGACATTTTATATAAAATGAACCATGTATGTGGTCTTTTGTCTATGCCTTCTTTCACTTAGCGTAAAATTTTCAAGGTTCATCCATGTTGTGGCATGTATAGTACTTCATTTCTTTTTGTTGCTGAATAACACTGAGCATCATATGTTAAGAAAGAGACATACGTTAAAAGACAAATTGAGACACATTCAGCTGAGAGCATCTAGGTCTTAAAGTCCCAAACCGTGTCATAAGGAATAATTGAAGAAACTAGGGACATTTAATGCAGGAATGAGAAGATACAAAGTGACATGATAGCTATTTATAAATGGTTGAAGAGATATCATAAATCAGAGGGAATAGACATCTTCCGTCTGGGTTCAAGGTGGTGGATTTAAGACCTATTGGAAGAAAGCTATAGGCAACAAATTTTACCTTGAAGTGAAAAAAAAAGTGTACAATTGCCGCTGAAGGAAATAGGGAACCTCAGAAACTCGTTTATTCTTGACTAAGATGTAAAACTCTAGACTGGATGATCATATATTGGGAAAGATCTAGAGATCGATGAACTTTTGGGATCCCTTACAACCTCGAGATTCTGTATCAGTCAGAAGCCAAATGGGATTAGTGTGAGAAATGATATTAAAATCCAGAAACTCCTTCTGTTCTTCAACCCTTTTCTTACTCATCCTGCCATGAGATATACAAGCAGAAGGGGGAAAGAAGAGTTTACGTGAGACATGTTGGCTTGGTGTATTGATGGATTAATGTGGGGATGAGGATGAACCAGAGAAGAGAGAGTCAGGACAACCAGATGTGTACACACACACACACACACACACACACACACAGAGAGAGAGACAACCGAAGGGCAGTGTGTGTCTTTGGCTAAGTTGGGAGCAGACGTAATATGCGGACACCTTTCCATTGTCTACATTGAGGGTTTTGCTCTCTAAGTAAGGAGAGAGTCTGGTTTGGGGAGAGGCTATAAATAACTGGAGAATAGCGGGGCTAGCATGGCATCCGTACCTGTCCATAGTTAGAAAGGCCTCAAACCAAAACCATTTTTGTTAGAGATGTTGTGAGATTCTGGGCAAAGGTTGAAATACAAAAGCTCATTGAATTATTACTGAAAGACTTTAAAAGACAAGCAGCACCCTTCGGTTTGCAAGTTACAACACTGTGGGGCAGAGATAACATAAAGGCCATTGTCTCTGCATGGAGCATATCACCACCCAGGCACCAGCACGTTGGTGGACTGAAAGCACACAGAGACAGCCCTTGAGTATGGACATTTACATGCTCCTGATGGGCACTGCACCACCGGCAATGCTCAGTCTCCCTCATTTAGCCTCACAGACAGCAGCCATGACAGAAGAGAACTGGAAAAGAAGAGGAAAAACATGTAAGGTATTAGGCAGTGACTTCAACCATCAGACTGGTTTACGAGCACATGTGAATATGATGCCAATTTCCTGCTGAAGCAGGTAGATCTTGAAGTCACTGCCCATGAGGCCAGGGGGCACTGAGGAATATAACAGTACATAAGTAAAGGAGGGAGATGTTTAAGAAAAAAAAAAAGGTAATATATTATTTCAAACGCATCAAAAATACTCCCAGGGACAAATATAAACAAAAGAGAATTGGAAATAGTATTATGGTAGAAGAAGCTCTAAGCAGGTAATCAAATAACCTTGGAGCAATTCAAAGCTCTATTTTCAACTGCATATCTATCTTTGAAAGTCCCTTAACTTATATAAACTGCAATATCCCTACCTATAAAAGTGTGTTGAATTAGATCATCGGCAAGATACCAATAATTCTGAATTCCTTTGAGTCTGTCATTTCAACAGTAGATGGTTGGTACAGATGAACCGGTTTGCAGGGCAGAAATTGAGACACAGATGTAGAGAACAAACGTATGGACACCAAAGGGGGAAAGCCACGGGGGGAGGGGGGCGTAGTGTGATGAATTGGGCGATTGGGATTGACATGTGTACACTGATGTGTATAAAATTGATGACTAATAAGAACCTGCTGTATAAAAACAATGTGCCTTCTTGATAAAATGTTTAAAATAAAAAAATATTTTAAAAACCACTTTGCGGGCTTCCCTGGTGGCGCAGTGGTTGAGAGTCCGCCTGCCGATGCAGGGGACACGGGTTCGTGCCCCAGTCCGGGAAGATCCCACATGCCGCGGAGCGGCTGGGCCCGTGAGCCATGGCCGCTGAGCCTGCGCGTCCGGAGCCTGTGCTCCGCAACGGGAGAGGCCACAACAGTGAGAGGCTCGCGTACCACAAAAACAACAACAACAACAACAACAAAAAAAACCCCACTTTGCTCTATGTATTTATTAAGAACTTTGGGGAAAAAAAAAAAAAAAAACAGTAGATGGTTGGCAAATATACCAAAGTACTTTGATGTACTGCTGTGAGTGGAAGCCATACCATGTAAAATTAAGAAGTAAGTGCTGAGAATGCAGAGATTAATGAGGAAATTTTCCAGAATTTTTAACCACGGTAAGTGGTAGACACATGGGATGGTAGAAGGAGAAGTGGGTTTGGGATTTGTTGTTGTTTCATTTAAGCCATGACTCTTCTTCCCAAGTATTAGGCAGGGGTAGAAAAGGAAATTGTTACTATGCTAAGGAAAGAACATGGCTGCCCCACTCTCTGACCTCTACCTCTGATTTTTCCATCTCACGCCCTCTGAAACCTCATCACCATCAATTCTTCAATCCACAGAGACCTTCCATCCATTGACCATATGCCTTTGCCCTGTCCCTCATGCCCTGTCATGTGATAATTTCTCTCCTTAAGCAACTTATGCATCTTGTGCCAGGATAATCATTCTTTTGCAGATACCCTCAAAACATCCCCACCGTTGTATTCAACAGAAAAACCTCAAATTTGGTTAAATCAACTCTTGGCCTATCTGTGTCTGTACCTGTACAACTGAGCTTGACTGGTAGAAAACACAGTACTCAGCAGTTCTATCCTTCCATTTGCTCAGGCCAAAAAGCTGGCATCATTTTTGATTCCTCCCTTTCCCTCAACCCCCGGAGGAAATCCTGTTTACTCTGCCTTCAGATATATTCAGAATTTGGCCAAACATCACCATCCATTGATATATCCTAGTTTGAGATATTGATGGAATATCACAATAGCCTGCTTTCTTGGCCCTCTGTCTCCACCATTATCCCCTCCTATTTACTATCTAGCAACCAGAGTCATCCTTTTAGAATTGTCACTCCTTTACTAAGAAATACACATCCATTTACTTTCCATCTTACTTAGAGAAAAATCCCACCTAAAGTTCTTATGATGACATACAAGGATTTACCTGGTTTATCAAGTTCACTTCTTTCACCCTAAATATTACTTCCTACCATTCTCCTCGCTCTCAGTGGTTCAGCCTCACTGACCTGCACGCTATTCTTTGAACTTGCCAAACATGCTTGTCATGGGACCTTTGTACTTATGTTCTCCCTGCCTGGAACACTCTTCCTCCAGATAGCTGCTTGGATGACTCTCTTACAACATCTCAGTTAAATGCCACCTTATCAGGGAGATATATTGCTTAACCGCCCACATGTCACTCTTCATTCCCTCACTATGCACTGCCATTTCTTTATAACTCTTATCATATCACAACTTATTTTTGTGATGTTTACTGCCTGTCTTTGCTCACTTGAACATAAATTCAAAAGACAAAAAAAATGTGTCTCTTTTGTTTACTGTTTTATCTCCAATCGCTAGCACAGTAAATACCCGTATTAAATAAATAAAGGGAAGGAGCTGGATTTAGAATATAAATCTAGTCTTCTATACCATTCATTCATTCGTTCAACAATATTAATTAAAGACCTGACATGAGTCAGGCAATGTTCTTAGCACTGGAAATGAGGGGGTGAATAAGACTTATTTTGTTGGGATGGAGCAATGGTAGAAGAGAGATGTTAAATAGGTAGGTAAGTGGATCAATTAAACAGGATACAATTAAAAATAGTTGTAAGCGCTATGAAGATAAAGAGTTTTACAAAAAGAGTATACCAGTTCACGTCTTCTGAGAAGCAAACTCCAAGACAGAATTAGACGTGCAAGAGGTTTATTGGGGGAAATGCCTGTGAAGGATAAATGAGAGCAGGGAGAGATGGGGAGGACCTTCAAATGGGATGCAGCTCTGACATCTGGGGAAGGAGAGAAGGAAAGAAGAATTGGGTAGGAAGAGTCTCAGACTATGGTACGACTCTGAGAAAGTCTTGGCCAGGCCAAGTGGGCTCCCTTCCCTGACTCCTGAGGAAATACTGCTCATTAGAGGGGTCCTGCCTTGGGCAGAAACGGCCTGGGTCTAGTATCCCTGTGATGCTCAGGGATGGACTCTGGGCAGCCTCAGATGTGAACACTGCAGTGGATCTAAAGACGGGGCAGTTGGAGGTGGTCAGCCAACCACACTCCCCTAAAGTGGGATCTTAGTGAGACGCTTTCATGGCTACAGCAGGGAGTTACTCTGAGGGAAGAATTGCTTTCAACTGAGGGTTCAGGGAGATCAGTCTGAGGAGGTGACACTTTTGAACTGAGAATTGGAGGAGAAGAAGGAACCAGATGAGGGGGAAGAGGATTCCAAGCTCTCTCATTGCAAAGTACCAGTGCCAAGTCCCCAGGATAGAACTGAGGTTGGCCTAATCGAGGAACCCACAGGTCGGTTTGGCTGAAGCGTCATAGTGAAGCAGAGAGTGGTGGGAATGAGAACGGAGAGGGCTGCAAGGGAGGTGGGGCAGATCCTGTAGAGCTGGGCAGGCCATTCTCAGGTGCTCAGAATTTCTTCTAACTTTATTCTAAATTGGAAGCTGTAAGCCTCAGTTTCTTCCACAAAACTGGATATATCAGCAGATGTGTTTTCATGATTAAATAACATCAAGTGTAACACAGTTCCTGGCACATCATGTGCTCCTAATTATAGTACTTTTTCTTTCTGCTTTGTCAGATCCAAGAGTTTAAGTATTTTACTTTTACACAAAACAGGAGAGAGAAGAGATTAAGGTGAAGAGGACAACTAAGGGCATTGAGGGCCAAGATGAAGGGTTTGGGTAAGATCCAGAGAGGAGAAATTATATAATAGTCAAATTCATGATATACTATCTATGTGTATCGTGATGGACAATGCTAAAAAGTTTGAATGTTTTTGGGATTCCTATTTGTCTTCTCTATTCCTGGTTCTGCTTCTCTTTGTGAGAGAATAAGCCTAAGAATAAGGTCATGTCTTTTTTTTTTTTTTCTCCCATTTATTTGTTTGACCTTGCCAAAATTTCAAAACGCGGTTCTAAAAAAGGATCAAGCAAACCTTGGGCCGAGCTTGAAGCATAAGCTAACTTCTCAAGGAAAGAGCTACCTGGCTTTATTAAAGTCTATGTGTTTATTTACTACACTGGATTAAAAAAAAAATAGGTATGTTGACACCTTCCCCGCGGTTTATGCTTCCTGCTGGCTCAGCTGTTCTTCTGTAGCTCTCTCTTTAAACTGTGAAACTGGCATGTGTGTCTCTTGTTCAGCTCAGCAGGAACTGCAACAGAAGGGTTTATAAGGACTGGAATTAGGAGCCAGGCCAAGGGAATTCAGGGAAGCACTTACTGCTTTTCTGTCCTAATTACCAGTATTGGCAATATTATTCCAAATCACGGTAGTAAGGAGTTTAGCATTCGTTGACTATCAACACCTTATTAGGCTATGTATGGATTAGGGGCTAAAAGGGACAAAATTATGTTTTATATTAAGTTATTAAGAAATGAGTTCTTTGTAAGAGTTCAGGGTCACTGAATGGGGAAAAAAAAACGTATGAGGAACTTCAAGGCATGAAATTTTCAAGGTTTTCCTTGAAAAAGAACCACAGTACTCAACCACTAATTGACTATTTTACTCAACCACAGGAAAATAGAGAGTCAATCAGTCAAATGCTGAAGATCAGACCTTAAATCTTCTATGAGAATAGCGACTGGGGGTAAAATTTATGTGTTGGCAGAAAATCTCTGGTCACCCCACCCTGGGCCTGGCCTGTCCTTGCGCCCTCTATTCCCAGCTCACTGTTACTCTACGCTTAACACCCAGGAAGAGAAATTCAGTAACTCAGGAACATGGCATGGGTGCTGGTACGTACATTGGTTTCCACCTGGGATCCACGCTCTCCTTGCATATCCTGCTTCTAATTCCCGTGGGCTGGGCAGATGGAGGCCTGGCCTCGGCAGAGCTGCTCTCTGCCCTTTGATGCGCTCTGGGTAGGTGCGTGGGCTCAAGGCCTGCCTGGGGTACACTGTTTTTCACAAGCATGCTGAGTGCGTTGGCCCACAGATGTTTAATATGTGTTGACTGGGAAGTGCTGCTTAGCCCTCAGGCTTCAGCCACAAGTTCACCCTCATCGTTTTACCAAAGCTCTGCTTCAGACACCTGGTGCTGCACAGCTGCTGACAGAGTGGGGCTCTGATTCACAACGCGCTCCTGTTCCTTTCCGAAACAGCTCCTTTCGGAGACCTGGGTGAGCGAGAGTGTCTACGTTGGTGGAGCACCTTCCAAGCCCTTCTTGGTCCTAGAAAGTAAAATTTTAAATAATTATCAGAGCTTTACCCTTAGCTTCTAAAATTGTCAAAGCAGAGAGACAACTGATCTATGTTGAGTCACTAGCAATTGCTTTTTCAACAAGAAGAAGAAGTTTATGCTGAGAAAAGTATCTAAAAATCCCAAAACAGAGCCAGAATATTGAGAAAGGTAAGGTAAAAAGGGGCACTGGCTCTTTTTTAGAAGTTCACCAGATTATTCAGACTCCTTTTTAACGTATAGTGGTTGAGGGAATTTCGGCGAGCATAGGAAAACAATGAAAAGGAAAATGTAGCAATGGAAGTAGCGATTGCAGTGGAGTCAGTGTTCATTTTCAGAATGATTTTATTATTCTGAATTTATACACAATTTGAAATGTGATGTTGTTAGTTTTTTTTAAATTGGGATATAATCCATGTATACAATTCACCATTTTAAAGTGTACAATTCAATGATTTTTAATAAATTTATAAGATTGTGCAACCATTACTACTAAATCCAAAACACTTTTATCACTCCGAAAAAGAGATCTCATGCCCTTTAGCAATCATTCCCAATTCCCTACCCACCCCAGCCCTTGGCAACTACTAATCTACTTTTTGACTCTATGGAGTTGCCTATTCTAGACATTTCATGTAAATGGAATCATACTATATGTGGCCCTTTGTGTCTGGCTTCTTTTATTTAGCATATTGTTTCTAAGTTTCCTCCATGGTGTAGCCTGTATGAGTCTTCATTTCTTTTTATTGCTGATAATATTATCCCACTGGATGGATATGCCACATTTTGTTTTTCCATTCATCAGTTGGTAGACATTTGGGTTGTTTCCACTTTGGGGCTATTGTGAATAGTGCTGATATGAACATTTGTGCATACGTATTTGTTTGAATACATGTTTTCATTTATCTTGGGCATATACTAGGAGGGGAATTGCTGGGTCATATGGTAACTCTATGTTTAATTTTTTGAGGATGTGCCAAGCTGTTTTCCAAAGTGTCTGCACCATTACATTCCCACCAGCAATGTATGAGGGTTGATGAGATTAGTTTCAGAATCTTAACTATTCAGTTCTACTGCTGAAACCGGATCAGGCTTTGTGTGACACTGCGATTTCAAAGAGTACTTAAAAAAATCACAAACACTGTGAACTGCATGGTCCTCCATTACTATTTAGTCTTTTTCATTTTACAATTGTAAGATTCACTTCGGTCAAACTATTCTTGCTCAGAAGCAAGGGGTTGTCACCTACTACAGTGCTGGTCACAGAATAGGAATTCAACAAATATATATTAAATGAGTAGATGAATGAATAAGAGGTAATCTTAGTGGTTTCATTAAAAGCGTTTAAAAAACATTAAAAGCATTTTGTGAAAAGCAATGTCTTCTTGATTCTTGCCACTAAGGTATGCTACCCCTGTTCTGTTAGTGTCATAACATTTGAAGGAAATAAAGAAAATTCAGTGCAGTAACATGAGCCCAGGAGTCAGGAAACATATAGGCTTCGGTCCTGCTCTGAGACTAATTGCCCATAAGACACTGGGTAAATGATTTTTAGTTTCCTCATCTGTCAAACACTAATGATGTGTTTTAATTACTTGACAAGTTGTTGGGCAGATCATAGGGAATAATATATGTACAGCCCTGACTCAGCTGCTGCCTCGCTGCCCTTGAGATCCTGGGTGGTGTATGCTCTGCCTCTCATAAGCAAGGGGCTTTTTCGTTTCTGCATACATTTCTTCTCTTCCTTACTGATCTGGTCCAGACGAACTTAAGTTACACACACACACACACACACACACACACACACAACACACACACACACATACTTACCTCATTTACATAATGTCTACAGAGCAGTCATATAACCCAAATTACACAGAATCAATTAAAAACCACATTGAGTTATTTTCCTCCTTAAAGGACTTTTTTGGGTTAGATGGAAGCTGAGGCTTATTCTACCACCAGGGAGATTTTTACAACTTCTTTACTCCATGCTGCTTTGATGCACAGCATTTCTTGGACTCTTGGCCTCCCTGTCTCCTTTCTTCTTTTTCCTCCCCAGTTGTCTTAAGAGCTGAATCCAATGCCTTTCATTTTCTGGAACGGAGAACCCTCAAGCACTCTTTTGTTCTTGGGACTCAGGTGGTACCCACACCCTCAAGATCTCACATTTCTTTCGAATATCTTGCCAAAGTATTTTTTTCTCCTCAACAAAAATAGTTTCATCCCTCAGAGAATTCTATATGTTGTTTATTAAAACATTTTTTCACCTCACTCACATGCGAAAATGCTTTCGAAAGTAAAGGGGAATAGTGGATACCTAAGGGATTTGATGTCTGACAGCCCCTTTTCTAGGGAAGGAGAAAGGGTCTATCCTTCCAGTCTATTGGAGAAGAGCAGTATTCACTGAACAGCCGTTTCGTTTGTCTTGTCCTTGATCATTGCTCACAATATAGGGCATGGGTGGGCACGTGATCCAAGCATAACCAGATTCCCCGTGAATTTGTAGTTGGAAATGAAAGAGATCAGTGTCTTTAGGTGGCTGGATCTGTAAAATATATGCTCTGGATCTGTGGGTAGCCGCATTTTCATTCATGGAAAAGCAGAAGAAATCTATCTTTAGATTAAAAAAAAAAAAAAGCTTCAGGCAAATAGAAGAGAAGAGAGAAGTAACTGGTTTCAGTTTTTTCCCTAAGATCTTGATGTGCTCCTGATTTCATATACCAAGAGATGATTTTGCATCCTTATATTACAAACCTCTCTCCATGTTTTGCCCCCCTGAAGCTTCTTTGAGTTCATTTCTTTTGCTTGCAATCAGAAGATTCCTAATAAAAGAAATACTTACAGGGCTTTCCTGGTGGCGCAGTTGTTGAGAGTCCGCCTGCCAATGCAGGGGACATGGGTTCGTGCCCCGGTCCGGGAAGATCCCACTTGCCGCAGAGCGGCTGGGCCCGTGAGCCATGGCCGCTGAGCGTGCGCGTCCGGAGCCTGTGCTCCACAACGGGAGAGGCCACGACAGTGAGAGGCCTGCGTACCGAAAAAAAAAAAAAAAAGAAATACTTACAAAATGAGGACTTGTCATTGTTATTACTAATGAAATTTTTCTAAGCTTCCAAGAATAATCTCTCTTTTTGTTTACAAAATGTATTTATATGTTTTACCTCATTTGATTCTCATGACAACCCTGTGAAGTAGGTAGCACAAGATGTAGTGTCCCCATATTATATATGAGGAAATTAACTTTCAGAGGTTAACCGACATACCCTTGCTAAAAATCAGTAACTGGCAGAGCCAGAAATAGAGGACAGACCTTCTTTCTGGTGCTTCTATGACACTGTAGGAATGATGCAGAGATGAGTGGCTTCTAACTGAATTACAATGTGTTTATATAAAAGGTGTAACTGTTAGAAATTTAACAATGCCTAGGTCCTACTTATTATCTATTTAACTTGAGTGAAATGTGGGACATAGGAGGCAAAACCCTTACTGCTGAAATAAATGGATGAAAAAGATTCAACTGTACTGCTCTTAACCAAGAAAGTCATATGATTTTATTTATGGGGTAAGTAGCATAACTGGTTCAAATTTTAAGAGACTTTTTCTAGCACTGCTAAATATGGTATTATATTTTATTTCCATATAATACCATAAAATATTTTTTCTTCTGTATCTGTAATTTTCTCTATATTAAATTTCAATCTTTTCTGTCTAGGAACCTACCAGTGGCCTGACAACACTGGAATTTGTAATTCACACAATACTGAAACACTGAGCATATACTGGACTCAAACCTCTTGGAAAATCAAGACAGTCCTACTCTGTTTATCTCCCCTAATGTGGAAAGTATCAGAAGTTCTCTGGAGACAATATTGTTACCTATTCTGGACACCTGGAGCAGATCTGACATTTTGGAGCACAAAGGATAAAGGCCTCCCTGAATTGGTCTGAGAACCATTCCATTCCACATCCCTTGGCAAACCCCTGAGGTTGGCCTAGATGGGTATATTCTGATCTGTTCTCAGTGGGGCTGGACCAGAGTACCTGTCCACACAGGCTCTTTGTCTTCTGACGTTGTACTCACAGCATCTTCTAGAGTCAGGCAAAAATGACAGATATCAGCCAGAGCATTCAGCCTCTTATATCCATGAGCTTATATTCTGTTTTTAAAAATAGCAGTATTTCATTTATCTAAAATTATTTTTAAAGTGTTCTCAGAGAGATGAAATCATCATATAACATATTTTTCCAGAAAATTAGAACTGTCTTAAATAGAATTTTAAAAAAGAACTTAACTGTTGTTGATAGAAATCTTCATAATATGTTATTTACTTTCTGTCTTAATAAGCAGAAGGTATGAAACATATAAAATCTCTCTCTTTTTTTTTTTTTTTTGGTACGCGAGCCTCTCACTGTTGTGGCCTCTCCCATTGCGGAGCACAGGCTCCGGACGCGCAGGCTCAGCAGCCATGGCTCACGGGCCCAGCCGCTCCGCCGCATGTGGGATCTTCCCAGACCGGGGCACGAACCCGTGTCCCCTGCATTGGCAGGCGGACTCTCAACCACTGCGCCACCAGGGAAGCCCTAAAATCTCTTATTTTTTATTCGTAGGGACATGAGTCTATTAGAACAATATGTGTAGGAGTTGGGTAAGGTCATTTGGACCAAATGTCTTCAGATAACCTTGATGCCCTTGATTTTAGCCACTTCGGTCTTCTGCTTGTTACTGCTCCCATTGTCACTGAAAACTCTTCTTGCCACCACTTGTGTTCCTCCTGGAGCCCACTGTGACTGATTCTCCATCCATTCTTTCACCATTATGCATAGTAATCCACTACTTTTGCTTTCCATTACTTTCATTACTTCAATGATTATTGAAAAATTTCTCCTTGCCTTCTTTAATTGCTTTAAAATTTAGCATTGAAGGTGTTTGGCCTTTATAACCATCGCTTATGCATAAACATCCCTTAAATTATCTCCCTAGCATTGTATTTAAAGTGAAAATTTAGAAATCATCTAAATGTTCAGTAATAAAGAATATATCTAATACTCCACACAGTGAAATACTAAACAATCATTCAAATAAGCTAAATATAGATCTGTATTTATTGACTTCAAAGGATGTTTGTACAATATCATTAAGTCAAGGAAGTAGTTTATAAAAGAATATGTTTTATAAAAACCTATATATGTGTAAGTATATGTATATATAAATATAGATGTATATGTATAAGTGATATTCAATAGAAGTATAACGTAAGCCACATATGTAATTGAAATTTTGTGGTAGCCACTTCAGAAAACATAAAAATAGATTAGATTAAAAATATTCTACTTAGGGGCTTCCCTGGTGGCGCAGTGGTTGAGAGTCCGCCTGCCGATGCAGGGGACACGGGTTCGTGCCCCGGTCCGGGAAGATCCCACATGCCACAGAGCGGCTGGGCCCGTGAGCCATGGCCACTGAGCCTGTGCTCCGCAACAGGAGAGGCCACAACAGTGAGAGGCCCGCGTACCGCAAAAAAAAAGAAAAAAAATTCTACTTAATCTATTATATCCAAAATATTAATATTTGAACATGTAATCCATAAAAGAGTTATTACTCAGATTTTTTGGAGTTTTTATATTGTCTTTAAAATGCAATGTATATTTCACATTTACAGCACATCTCAATTCAGACATTGTATTTTCAATAAAGCAAAATGTAGTCATGCCAAATAATAAAGTGGTGTTTGGAAAAAAAATATTTTATACTGCCTTAATTTGAATTTTAGTTTTATTAAAAATAAATAAGTAAATAAGTAAACTAAAAATTCAGTTCCTCATTTGCACTAGCCATGTTTCACGTGCTCAATGACCATAGGTAGATCTCCATGGGAAAAATCTGGAAATTATGTAATAAAACATTAATTGAGGTTTTGACCAGTTGATACGATAGCAGGTATTCCTACGTTATTTTTCCTTATAATATTTTCTAAGATTTTTGCAATTATATATACATTTCTTTGTAACTTTTCAAAAAGGAATAATGTGTCCCTTTAAACTTAGTATGTTTATTTTTTGTTCTCTCAGCTGTACTGTTGTTCCATATGTTCTTGGATTATTTACATTTTCTGAATTTTCTAGACAATTGAGGGTATAGACCACTTAGTTTGGGTTAGATTGTGATGTCATCCAATTTCACACTCCTTGACCTTTTTCATATAATAAACATACTTTATAAATAATCTATTCATTTAGTCATATATTATTCAACAATTACCTATCAAGTGCTATACAGGGCAGACATTGGCCTGGGCTTAAAAAAAAAACAAAAACTGATCCAGAGAGATAATGTCCCTGTTCTCCAGAAGCTTCCATTCAAGTGAACATTCAAATGGATAAAGAGTGAACGAGAAACCAAATCAGGGGACTTCCCTGGTTGGTCCAGTGGTTAAGACTCCGCACTCCCAATGCAGGGGCCACAGATCTGATCCCTAGTCAGGGAACTAAGATCCCGCATGCTGTACAGGGCGGCCAAAAAGTCGGATGTTTTCAGGTGGTGTGAGATAGGTGTAGGGCAAAGTAAACAGAGTGAGAAGATAAAGAGTAGTAGGCAGAAGCTACTTTAAATGGTTTGGGTAGAGAGGAGGACTCTGCAAAAAGGAGACATTTGAGCTGAAATATAAAGGATGAGAATGAGCCAGATGAAGGTTAGGACTGGGAGGAAGATCATTTCAAGCAGAGAAAGGCAACGTGGATACTGGAAGGGCAGTATGAAGGCCAGGTGGCTGAAGAATGGAATGTCAGCAAGAGGTGACACAGAGGACCTGTATTTGCAGAGGTAAATAGGAGCTTGATCATGGAAAGACTCCACGGGGAACAATTAGAGGAGAATAAACAGATAAGTGATATGATCTTATTTATTTTAGAACATCACTCTTAATACAGTTTGGAGAATGGAAGAATTGTTCATGAGAGCAGGGATTATAATTAAGAAGTTTTTGTAATATTTTAGGCAACACAGGGAAGATAACTTAGAACAGGGCTGGTGCAGTTCAGAATCACAATTGACATCTTTTAGATAAATTCAAGCCATATTTTAGAATTAATTGGACCAGGAGGACTTGATGATCAATTGGATTTAGGGATGATGGTGTAGAACAGAAAGGAATCAAGTATGATTTTTAGATTTGTTTGTTTGTTTTTGTCTTGAGTAACTGGCAGAGCCATTGCGTAACATGGGAAAATAGAGAAAGAAATAGGTTAGTGGAGAGAATCATCAGCTACGTTTGAACATTTCTTACCAATTAGGTATCTAAGAGATGATGTCAGATAGGCAGGTGAATACATGAGTCTCGACTTCGTGAGCCAGGATTCAGATCTAGAGGATAGGTATGACATGGAAAAATAGACATGGAATGTGGGAGAACAGGAATAGTATCTAAAGCTATGAGAAAGAAAAGGCAACCTAGGAAGAAGATGTGGCTAATAAAGAGAAGGAGGCATACGAGGAAGGCATTTAGGAAGATCTAAATCAGAAACAGACTTTGAGGAGACTGTGAGGTAGGAGGAAAAGCCTGAAACTATTAGGTCAAGGAATCCAGGAGGGAAGGTTTCCAGAGGAACAGCATTTCCAACATGTTGAATACTGTCAAGAGGCCAAGTAGGTTAAACACAGAGAAATTCCTCTTGGAATTGGCAGCTTGGAAGTAGTTGGTGACCTTGAAAAGAATAGAGTCAGTTGAAAGGAGAATGAAGTCATATATGTGTAGTTTGATGTATGAGTTGCAGAAATGAAGTCGGGGAGAGTAAGTAAAGCCGCTAAATAAAGAATGTTTTCTGGGAAGAGGAGTAGAAAAATAGAACAGTAACAGGAGGAAATGAGGGGTTATGGAAGGGATTTTAAAATAGAACGAGTGGAGAATATCTGTATGCTGATAGAATTATGCCAATACATAGGAAGAGACTGCTGATGGAGAGATGAACAGATTGAGGAGGTAGGGGAGAGGAGGCATGGCTGAGGAGTGAAGTTCTTGATAAGGCAAGAGGGCATGGAGGCCAGTGCATGCAAGAATAGACTTGATAGGACACTCGTTCCTACTCTAAGTAAGAGTGCAGAGAAAATGAATAGATTTGTTGCTGGGAATGTGAGGGAGTTCCCCTGCAGTAACTTTTCTCAGTGAATGACGGGGTGGGGTGTGCATCAGCTGAGAGTTAAAGGCCGTGGGAGAGGGAAGGCAAGTACCAAGGAAATGGACAATGCGAGGAACAGTGAACTGGGAGTGGGTGGGGAGGCAGCATTCTCACTAAGAAGGAGGGGATGTTTCTGTTGCGTTTTAATGTCATAATGAATGGGTTACTTTTCAAGACATGAAGGATGAGTGCATCAAGTAATATGACTGACATATTTTTAAAGGTTCAGGAAAATAAGGTCCCATGTAAATTTTAGCATTAGCTTTCTAATATTTGTTAGAATCAATTAATTCTGTTTCCATTTAGGTCACTTATTTTCTGTTCCATTTTTACTGATCTGGGAAGCACTTGATTATCTGTATTTACTGACACCTGACCAGACTAAACTTCTGTCTTCAATAGAGTGATGTTTAAACAGAGTCCCGGAGATGTAATGACAAGTCTTAGAACTACTATTTAGTGTAGTATTATTGAAGGATTTACATCATATTTTATATTATTGAAGAATTCCATATCCTATTTTCCACAAGGATTTTCTAAAATATGTACATATGCACACACAGGAAAATTCCTTTAAAAATATTCAAATAAATAAGATAAACTATAAAAAAATCGGAGATCCTAAAGGACAGAAATCACAAAAGCATGGATTTTAGTAACCATAATAAGATTACATAAATAAAAAATCTAATACAAACTAAAGCAATATCTAGTGTCTTAATAATCAGACAAATTGACCAGATTAAAATCTAAAATAGTCTTTTTTAAAACACTTTAAAACACCAAATTGCCCCATCTTTTTATGTATCTGTACATTTTCAACTGGGGTAGTATATGAGCTGTGATTCAGTATATGTATGTGCACGTACATTTGTACATAGCAGAACTATTTTTTTCACGAGTAGTAAAATAAATCAATAGAGAATGTAGGGCTTCCCTGGTGGCGCAGTGGTTGAGAGTCCGCCTGCCGATGCAGGGGACGTGGGTTTGTGCCCCGGTCCGGGAGGATCCCACGTGCCGCGGAGCGGCTGGACCTGTGGGCCGTGGTCGCTGAGCCTGCACGTACGGAGCCTGTGCTCCACAACAGGAGAGGTCACAACAGTGAGAGGTCCGCATACCACAAAAAAAAAAAAAAAAAAAAAAAAATAGAGAATGTAAATATGTTAATTTTTAATTTCCTTAGTGCACGGAACTCCAATAGATTTATTTTTTGTTGAATTATGCATTATGTTTACTGGGTAAATGAAAATATAAAATTAACTTGTTAGTAGTCTGTCATACCAACATAAATACAGAAAATGTATTTTTTTATCCTAATACTGTTTTAAAACACCTAAAATAACTACATTCAGAGGCTTCAAATGAACAAAACTCAGTACCTTTGGTAGGAGACATGCCTTTGATATGGTCATTAGCAAAGATGTTGCCCTTCAGTTTGTATCAAAACCTCATCTCCGAGGCTTCAGCCCACCATCAAGAGACCCAATGTCTCTTGATCCTCCCCACTTGAAAACAGTCTCCTACCAAACTGTATCTTTATCTTTTCTTTTTTTTAATCCCATGAAGGTCAATACCAACTATTAACAGATGACTTCCACTAACCAACTAACTATACTAACTAGTTCCACTAATCACAATATACAATCTAGAGATGTCTACTTCAGCTCCTATTAATTTTAATTAAATATAATTAAACCCTATCAACATTTCTCTCTGACAACTACCATCTACATAGTTCAGACAACTATCATGTCATGCCTATACTACTGACATATAGTTTTGACTATTTACTTTAAATTTCAGTCTGGGATAATTTTGAGAATGAAAGGGTAAAAATTACATTGCATAGTTTTAAAATGAGAAGACAACCAACAGAATGGGACAAAATATTTGCAAATGAAGTGACTGACAAGGGATTAATTTCCAAAATATACAAAGAGCTCATGCAGCTATGTCAGAAAAACAAACAGCTCAATCAAAAAACAGGCAGAAGGTCTAAATGGACATTTCTCCAAAGAAGACATACAGACGGCCAAAAAGCACGTGAAAAGATGCTCAACATCACTAATTATCAGAGAAATGCAAATCAAGACTACAATGAGGTATCACCTTACAAGGGTCAGAATGGCCACCATCAAAAAGTCTACAAACAATAAATACTGGAGCGGCTGTGGAGAAAAGGGAACCCTCTTACATTCTTGTTGGTGGGAATGTAAATTGGTAACAGCCACTATGGAGAAGAGTAGGGAAGTCCCTTAAAAAACTAAGAAGAGAGCTACCATATGATCCAGCAATGCTACTCCTAGGCATATATCTGGAGAAAACCATAATTTGAAAAGATACATGGACCCCAATGTTCCTTGCAGCACTATTTACAGTAGCCAAGACATGGAAGCAACCTAAATGTCTATCAACCCCGGAATGGATAAAGAAGATGTGGTACATATATACAATGGAATATTAGTCAGCCATAAAAAAGAATGAAGTAATGCCATTTGTAGCAACATGGATGGACCTGGAGATGATCATACTAAGTGAAGTAAGTCAAAGACAAATATCATACAATATCACTCATATGTGGAATCTAATTTTTAAAAATGATAAAAATAAACTTATTTACAAAACAGAAACAGACTCACAGATATCAAAAACAAACTTATGGTTAACAAAGGGGAAACATGGCAGGGAGGGATAAATCAGGAGTTCGGGATTAACACACACACACTACAATATATAAAATAGATAACCAACAAGGACCTACTGTATAGCACAGGGAACACTATTCAATACTCCAAAATAACTTATATGAGAAAAAAAAATCTGAAAGAGAATGAATATATGTAGATGTATAACTGAATCACTTTGCTATAAAAACCTGAAACTAATGTAACATTGTAAATCAACTATATACCAATAAAATTTAAAAAAAAGAATTTAACTAAAGATATGAAAAAAAATTACCTTGTTTTTTGAAATGTTTATCTCCTTACTCCCCCAATTATTTTACTATAATGCTGACACTATGCAAAGATTTCTAAAAATAAAAATAGCATATATCCGGGCTTCCCTGGTGGTGCAGTGGTTGAGAGTCTGCCTGCCGATACAGGGGACACGGGTTCGTGCCCCGGTCCGGGAAGATCCCACAAGCCACAGAGCCGCTGGACCCGTGAGCCATGGCCGCTGAGCCTGCGCGTCCGGAGCCTGTGCTCCGCAACGGGAGAGGCCACAACAGTGAGAGGCCCGCGTATCGCAAAAAAAAAAAAAAAAAAAAAAAAAAAAAAAAAAAAAAAAAAAAATAAGCAGAATAATTAATTTTGGCACATATTCATGTTCTTTAATCGGTTTTTTACATAATGTCACTGGTGGTTTTCTTAAGAACGTATTTTTTCAACATTTTTTCTTAAAAATGTCTTAATTATTTTGTTTTCATACAATTACCTGCAATATTCTTTGAGGTTGTATTTTATGTTTACTAAATTTGAAATTGTTGACAATTTATATAAATATTTCTCTGTGGACCATTGTATTTTTAATTAAATAAACAGTCTCTCTATAGATGTTAAGATGCCTGGTAAGATCTGAGCAAATTTTGCTAAATGGAGGATTTTGTCAGTTCTTCTTTTTGCCATTCAGCTGTGCAAATATTTCACCTAAATATTTTGACAGGCTTTCTTTTTGCCTCCGTTCAGGAAACCTTTTTTTGATGTATATTTTATAAGAAAAAAGCTTGTCAGTTATCTCTTTCTATTATTTTTTGATGTTTTACCATATTTATAATTGTAGGTCTTTTATTCAATTTTTGTGGAAATTATAAATTTATCCATTAAAAATAAGGCCTCTGTCAAAAGATTCATCCCACAACTTGCGATATTCCAAAGTGCAATTTTAGAATTCAAAAATTAGATTGTGTACCCCATTGGAGCTCTCATCCTTTATTCAATTTCTCCTTTGCTTTTAAACAGATATATTTTAATGCCTTCCTGATTTTAGCATTGTTTCAAATAATTTTTCTTTTCTAAAAGTAAGTTTTTTATTGTTTCATTTGCAGAAAATTTTGGTTAAACATTTTCAACTTTAATTTTGAACAAGGGTTTCCCTGGTGGCGCAGCGGTTAAGAATCTGCCTGCTAATGCTGAAGACACGGGTTCGATCCCTGGTCTGGGAAGATCCCACATGCCGCGAAGCAACTAAGCCCATGTGCCACAACTACTGAGCCTGCGTTCTAGAGCCCGTGAGCCACAACTACTGAGCCTGCGTACCGCAACTACTGAAGTCCGCGCGCCTAGAGCCTGTGCTCCACAACAAGAGAAGCCACCGCAATGAGAAGCCCACGCACTGTAATGAAGAATAGCCCCCGCTCACCGCAACTAGAGAAAGCCGGCACGCAGCAACAAAGACCCAACACAGCCTAAAATACATAAATTAAAAAAAAATTTTTTGTTTCAACAAAACGCAACCACAATTTAGAAGCCTTTTATTTTTAAGAAATTCAATTCTACTGTAGGCCTTTTAGGTTGTTTTACAAAATTGTGTCTTCCAAGTCTCAGATGCTTTTAAAAATCAAACTGATGATGAGCAGCAAAGAGAAAGCACATACTTCAAAGCCGAAGTGTGTTTATGTTTATTTAACATCAGCTTTATTCCTCCAAATTTTGTAGTTTACTCTGTGAACATATTAAAAAGTGTAAATTTAGGGCTTCCCTGGTGGCGCAGTGGTTGGGAGTCCGCCTGCTGATGCAGGGGACGCGGGTTCGTGCCCAGGTCCGGGAGGATCCCACGTGCCGTGGAGCGGCTGGGCCCGTGAGCCATGGCCGCTGAGCCTACGCGTCCGGAGCCTGTTGCTCCGCAACGGGAGAGGCCGCGGCAGTGAGAGGCCCGTGTACCGCAAGAAAAAAAATTAAAAAATAAAATAAATTTAAAAAAATTAAAAAGTGTAAATTTTGACATCTACATCCTCTGTTTTGACTATAGAGCGCAGTACTTTATGGGATGCAGTCAATTATGTATAAGCACAGCCAACTCCAAGCTTATCTGTTTAAGAGCTTATTGCTTCCAAACGGGTTTGTAGATTGAGTGACTGGCCCAAATTTTTGCATCCACACCCTTGTCATCCTGAGCAGAATCTACTTCCCATCCCTTGGCTTATTTTGGCCAGCGGCATGTGGATAGATTTGATAGTGTGCTAGTTCTGACCTCTGGCTTTAAGAAGTCTGCAGCATTTCTGCTTGCTCTCCAGAGCCTTTGCCATAACCATGGGAAGAACAGGTCCTTGTCTATTCCATTGGGTCCACAAGAAGGATGAAACAGACATAGAATAAAGTGGCAGTTGAATATAGCCCAGATCAGTTGACGCAAAGCTGACCCATGTATTTAAATTCAGTCACTTCTTATCACTCCCCAAGTCCTAGCCTGAGTCACCGTCATCTCACTCTTTTTTTTGCGGTACACGGGCCTCTCACTGCTGCGGCCCCTCCCGTTGCGGAGCACAGGCTCTGGACGCGCAGGCTCAGCGGCCATGGCTCACGGGCCCAGCCGCTCTGCGGCATGTGGGATCTTCCCGGACCGGGGCATGAACCCGTGTCCCCTGTATCGGCTGGCGGACTCTCAACCACTGCGCCACCAGGGAAGCCCATCATCTCACTCTTGATTCTGAATTCATCCATTAGCTGGTCTTCTTACAGTCAGCTAATCATATATCCATGCAAATAATTTTTGTTTTAAGCCACTGCATTTTGGGATGATTTATTAAGCAGCATTAATGTGGCAATAGCCAGTTGATAAAATAGGTTTCTTAAATTAGCCACAACATTGTTTCTATCACAATGCTTGCTCCACCAAAATTTGTATTCATTTTATCATTGTACAAATAAATAACTGTATCTTAAATGTTGAACTTTTTAATTGAATTTACAACTTTTATGTAATGTTGGAAATGTCAGATGTTTCACCTCCAAAATTGTTCCTTTGCTTGCGTGAGCTGGTGGAAAAAATCTGAAGCATTACTGGAATCAACTTAAATGAATTCTTATTTGAAGCATATAATGACACATATAAAACTGACATCAGAGCTACTGCTTCATTTACACATGTGTCCAAGAAGAATTGGGATTGAAAATAAATTCAGCTATTTAGAAGGACACTCATTTGATCCAAATGAAAACTCATGCTTCTCAGGAACGAAATGTATCAGCTGTATATATTAAATTGTTGTCTTTGGGAACATTCTTCTTAAAATGAGTATTAACTTTTCAAATAGATGATGTTTCTTCAGAGATTGTGTTTTCTCGCTTTGTAGTGAGTATTAGATTTACTCTGGTTCCTGGGATGAATGGTACCCATTGATAAGCTTTCCGTGCAAGTTCACATTATATCTACTTGTTTGAAAAGTAGATGTTTAGTACTAAACTTTTCATTAAACATGCTTTTCATATTTTAAGTTCATTGTTGCCCAGAGTCTATTGCAAAATTTAAAAAGCTTTACCAAACAATAAAATAAATATTTGTAATTTACAGCATTTAATAAATGACCAAACTACTACATCAAGAGATTTTAAAGTACACTATACTGCAGAAGTACCGTATGCATCTAACCTTTGATATTCCATATTTCCCATTGACCCTATTGACTGGTGGCTTCATGCATCTGCCAGACTGTGACACGTGCCACCAAACAGTTGACTAGTTCACCAAATGTCTGGCAGAGGCTGCAACTTCAAAACCATCTCCTGTCAGCACCTGAAACTGCAAAGTTAACTATCCCTAGCCTTTCATGTCCAAGTGTACTTGGTTTTATCGGTATGCATACTGTATGCTCTTCTTGAAAGGCAGGGGCTTGTTATACTGAATCTGAACAGACTCAGGAAAAGGTAGGTGGTTATTAAAGCTTATTTTAAAGGTATAACCGTGTTCCTGACAGACAATGACAGACCTGGAAACACAAAGAGTAGATCTAACAAACTCATCCCTGATTATTTTAATATAAATAGTAATACTTTAAGAAAAATAACAAGTTCTGAACAAATGCTAAGTAGGTGTAAGTGAGGCCTGTTCCAGCTAAACTGGGACAGAGATACACACACACACACACACACACACACGTAAACATACATACAGTGGGTCAATGGGTTCCTAATACGATTGGGTTCCCTCAATCCACTCTTCCTGCCATTCAAAGCATTTCTCCAAAAGAAAGAAAAGAAGAAAAGGAAGAATAGGTAGGGCAAATAGTAATAAAATGTCTATTGTACTAATCAGATGACGATTTAACCTGAACCCAGGCAATCACATATCCATTCTGTGGGTTTAGTATATTCTAATGGTAAAAAACTATGTATCAGTTTTTCAGGCTTGATGGCACAAGCCACTACAATCACCCATCTAATGTCTTTGGCTCACAATAACTTTTGGATTATAATATTGCTTCCCACACATAGCTGTCCCAGGAAGAGACTGGGCTGATCAGCGCACATGGATATCCTTTCTTCTTGACAATGTAATTCTTATCTTTAACAAATTGCCTTTCTGGTTTTATAAACAGTCGAACAAAAACACTTTGAATGTATCTTCCTTTTGGATATTGCCCTATATCTTTTTCTGGTCCAGTCTATCCTTGAGAGAATAGTCTTTGTCTCTAACACTGATTCATTCATTCAGCAAATGTTTGTAGAGGACTCAGTGTGAAGGGAGGAAGCCTTCTAGCTATCCATTTAGTGAACTGCTAAAACAGGACCGAGTTATGTGCACCTTCCCTATTACAGCTTCTTTAGATTTGGAAATCTTTTCAAGTCATGCAAGGAAAGTGAACAGAATGCTCAATCACTTGACTATTTAAGGATATTTATATTGAGTTCAGTGACATATTAAATATTATTGAAATTATGATTTAAAATAATGAAGAAATTAGCCAGAAAAATATATCACTAATAATTACTTGATATATTTTTCTATTTTTTAAAAAATTTTCCAACTTAGAGTACTATGCAAATAAAGTCTCTTGTTTCCACTCAATGCTATACCCATTTGTTTAAACTGACTCATCTAAATGGCTCACTTATAATTTATTGATTATAAAGAAAACCCAAGATGTGAAAAAGTAAAGTTGAATATGATTTGAGCTACATTTCTTTGAAATGTATTTTCTTTCCACACCACCTGGGACCTTTAAATCTTCCAGCATACTAGGTTTTTACTCCCTCAAGCATTTCTGCTCAAATTCTAATGTGCACGCAAAGCATCTGAGAATCTCATTAAATTAAAATTCTGATTCAGCAGGTCTGGGGTGGAGCCTGAGAGTCTACATTTCTGACAAGCTTCCAGGAGACGTAGATACTGCTGATCCCAGGGCCCACATTTGAATAATAAGGTCCTAAAAGACAGACCAAGATACAAATAACTTGGAATGTTTTATAAAGAGAATTCTTACCAATAAAAACATATGCAAATTATGATAAATAATCTTGGTAATATACACTGGTGTATCCTGAGGGTCTAAGCCTTAGGCCCAGCGACGTCCAGAGATGCAGAACCATAGAAATGAGCTTTTTGTTTTCAAAACTGAGAGTTCACCCAAATTACTACAAACCAGTAAGTTAATCATTCTATGTATTATCAGATATTTAGGCATGTACAATTTAGGTTAATATTTAGGTATGCACTGATTTGGGTTAATCAGTAAAACTGACAAATTTATAGCTTGTCTCGGTTTCTTAGCTGCAAACACAAAACTCAGTTTGCACACCATACTTGTGGAAACTTCTTTAAACATGAAAAATAATCAAGAATTTGAGAACAATAGCATTATTCACATCCTATGTGTGTGCTCTTATTCTATTACAAACTATTTAACATATCATTATTAATATTTGTTACTTTCCCCCTTGGTTGAATTATTGTATATTTAAAAGAAAATTTCTATTGTATAACATAAATGTTTTTTAAAAAATAACTTTCATCGTTTCATAGGAAAATAACAAATCCAGTATACAAGTACAAAATACAAAATATCATGAATGTAATGCTTTATTATCAATTAATTATATGTTGAACGAAGTATATGTAAGATCTTTCTGACGACATACTGTTTCTTCTACCTCTCAGTAAACCTTGAAATGCCTTGCTGTATTAAGAAAAGAGGAATTAAACGAACTCAGTTATTCTATTTCTATGGTAATCAGAACCCTCAATTTCTATCTGATTTTTGAGTTAAAGCAGTCTCATTTACATGAGTACAATAAACGTTTTTAAGTGTGGCTAGGACCATTTCCATAATTCTATATTTTTTCCCTTTCCTTAATCTTCTTGAACCCAACAGTGGGCTATAATTTGCAAAACTAAAATCCAATCAGAAAAAAAAATCTTTAGTAGAAAAGTAAAAACCAAGAAGACAGGCACCACATTCAATGCTGCTCTGCTCTTTCATCATTAACCCAATGGGCAGGAAGAAAAGCATCACAATGTAGTTCAACATAAGGGCAGGATTAATTAATTTGCTAGAAAGAGACATCATTTTCATCCAAGTTTGAATTGGCTCATACCAAATACTGTGTGATTTCACTTGGAAGTGGAACCAGCTACAAGCGGCCATGTGCCCGAGCTGAATACAGAAAGTATACCTGTGCTATTACTCTCCTTTTTGGTCTAGATTATATAAACATAATGAGAAAAGCAAAGAGAAAAGGCACGAATGTGAACAGCAATACTAAAGTACAATTTTTCCTCGGGTTTGTGTGCTTCACAAATATCTCTATACAACTTTTTTTTTTTTTTCAAACAACAGTCTTTTTCTGAGTGTCTCTTGGCATTCTACCAAACATTTGTGTCTTGTTTAATTATGAATGTGTTCATTTAATTGAGAGGATTGAATAAATTATATGCTTAGCTGATGAAATCGTTTTCTTTTCTAAATAAGCAGATTGGCATAAAATACTTCAGTCACTTACCTATATTTGACTGATTTTGAAATTTATGTCAGGATCTTACAGTTTATCTATAGAAGCTACATATTTAATTAACAGGTTTTTTTTTTTCCTAAAATAAGGAAGTGTTACCAGATGAAGTCACATAAAATTTCCATGCAGCTTTTCCTTATACCCTGAAAGGCAAGCACTTAGGCAAATAAAGTAAAAGTGTGTCACAAAGCCACATCCTCAGTGGAAGTTTTTTAGAGGAAGCACTTTTTTTTTTTAATCGAAACGGGACACTTAGAGCCTTTAGAGATAAAATAGCAGAACCTACCCGTCTCTTAACATCTGAAACCACAGTCTGTACTTGTCAGACTGTACTTTATTGTTTTGTAAATCAACTAAATATACAAGGTTGATGGGCTGTGAGAAATCCATAATTTCTGTTAATGGCCTAAGAAGCCATGGGTTTAGGACTCTTGTTATTCAGTGATCCTCCTTCCACATTGTTTTAGAGAGAGCTCTCAGAGCACTTGTGTAGTCATTTTTTGCTATTTCACCTTTGAAATAAAATAATAATTTTAGCTTATTCAATTTAGTTTCTTTCTATAAATATTTTTAGCACGTGATATTGCTTTCTAACTTCACAGAAAGTCAAGAGCTCCCAATTTCCTGTCCCCTCCCCATTTAACTCTCTGAAAACAAATTATTTTTCTTTCTAGTCTCAGGGGCTGTGCTTATGTCCAAAGCTAGTGCTAATATATATCGTTGTCTGTATATTAGTGTCCCCTTCTGCTCAAGAAAATATACTAATTATCTTCTCGCCCCACCTCTCATTCTACCTCTCTCCCTCTCTCTCCCTCTCTCTCCGTCTCCCTCTCTCCCTCTCCGTCTCCCTCTCTCCCTCTCCCTCCCTCTCTCCCTCTCCCTCCCTCTCTCCCTCTCCCTCCCTCCCTCCCTCTCCCTCTCTCTCTCTCTCTCTCTCTCTCTCTCTCTCTCTCTCTCTCTCTCTCGCTTTCTCGCTCTCACACTCTCTCTCCCTCTCTCTTTCCCTCTCCCTCTCTCTCTCCCTCTCCCTCTCCCTCGCTCTCGCTCTCTCGCTCTCACACTCTCCCTCTCTCCCCCCCTCTCCCTCTCTCTCCCTCCCTCTCTCCCTTTCCCTCTCCCTCTCTCTCTCTCGCTCTCCCTCTCTCTCTCCCTCTCTGTGTCTCTGTCTCTCTCTCGCTCTCACGTTCTCTCTCTCTCCCTCTCTGCCTCTGTCTCTGTCTCTCTCCCACGCTCGCTCGCTCTCTCTCTCTCTCTCTCTCTCTCTCTCTCTCGCTCTCGCTCTCACGCTCTCTCTCCCTCTCTCCCTCTCTCGCTCTCTCGCTCTCACGCTCTCACGCTCTCTCTCCCTCTCTCGCTCTCACGCTCTCACGCTCTCTTTTTCTCTCTCCCCTCCACCCCCACCTCCCTATCCTTATCTCTATCTCATCTCTATCTTTCCCTCTCTCTAGTATTTCAACTTCTTCAGCTCCAGATGCTTTTCCTTTCAAACTCTTTCCCTTCTAAATATAACACTCCGAGTCTCTTGTTCTAAAAATAATATCCTATGCCCCCCCCCTTTTCCTTCCTTGCAAAACCAAACTTTTCCATAGAAAAGCAAAGAGCACTCCCTACTTCATTTCCTTACCTCTAATTCAATCACAAGCTTACTGAAATTTGGTCTCTGCTCAGAGAACCCCTCAAGGCACCAAAGATGTCAATAACTTCCTCCACACAAAAGAGTTTCCCGACGGTATTTTCTTGGAGTCTGTGGCATTCGATAGAGTTGACTCTTCTCTTCTTGAACACATCCCTTTCTTTTTTGTTTATACATTTCCTTCTATCTCTCACTAGTCTTGAACCAAATATATTTAAATAAAACTATGTGTAGAGCTTAACAAATTCTTAGGTATAAAAGAAAAAAAATGCCAATCTCATTGTACAGAAAAAGGCATCAAATTGCCAAGGCCCTAAAATTATATATGGAAAGCAGTCATCATCTACACTTCTAATTAGCTAAATGTATAAAACTGGAATTTTATCTTCAGTTATCAGCATAGGAAAAACTGTTTTATTCTATGCACTTATCACTGGGTGCTTGAGCTGACCGGACCAGGAGAAACTGCTAAGGAGGAAAAAATCAACACTAAGTCCGTGAACATTGTATGATTATAGGGAAGAAGTTTTAGATTCTCAACTGTCTGCATTTTCTGTTTCTCAAAAAGCAAGGTTTAAAAGGTACTAATCCGACACCAGTTTTTCAAAAGCAACTTAATCTATTTTTGCTACATTATAAATTCATCTTAATGGGGAAAGATGTATTCGTTTCCTAGGGCTGCTGTAACAAAGTACAGAAACCAGATGACTTAACAGAAATTTATTCTCTCATAATTCTAGAGGCTAGTATCAATTGTTCAAAATCAGGGGGTCGGCAAGCCATACTCCCTCTGAAGCCTCTAGGGAAGAATCCTTTCTTTCTTGTCTCTTCCAGCTTCTGGTGGTTGCCAGCAATCCTTGGTGGTCCCTAGCTCATACATGTATCAGTCCAATATCTGCCTCTTGTCTTCACATCCCTTTCCTCCTGTGTGTGTCTCTGTGCCCAAATGTTCCTCTTCTTATAAGGACACCAGACATTGGATTCAGGACCCACACTACCCAGTATGACCTCATCTTAAGTTGATTACATCTGCAAAGACCCTATTTCCAAATAAGGCCACGTTCACTGGTTCGACATGTGTTTTGGACAGACACTATTCAACCCAATACAAATAAAAAAAAAAATTAGTATTCTGGAAAATTAAAAAGGAATTTCTTTTTTTAACCAAACGACTGATCACACGTTGTTATTTTTCTTCCTTTGCAAACCTTACTAAAATACTAGTAAAGGAATAAAGCAATAAAAAAATACCATAAGAGATAAAATCCACTGGAAACAGAGATAACGTAGGGAATACTATTTTTCAATGTGGAAATACTATTTCTCAATGTGTATATTTTTCAATAGATATATGAATAGGATGCGATGAAAAGGAAAAAATCAGAGCACAAAAATAATGGAAATAAATAACATTCTAAAATAATTGAAAGATAAATCCAGGACCAAAAGTAAAACGAAATACAAAGAAGTGAAAAACAGGAAGTAGAGAAAAGAAAATAAGTAGATAAGTCTATGGGGGTTTAGAATCCACTTGTTAAGACACTTTGCAGCAATGTCTTCAAAAGTTTTAACAAAAATGGTATTCAGTGAACAGTTCTATACTCAAGACAAGCTAATGCTCAAGAATGAGAGTAAAGGGAATTCCCTGGCAGTCCAGTGGTTAGGACTCCATGCTCTCACTGCCCAGGGCGTGGGTTCAATACCTGGCTGGGAAAGTAAGATCCTGCAAACCGCATGGTGTGGCAAAAGAGAAAGAGAGTAAAATGAGGACATTTTTAGGAATGCAAGGATAAATATATACACACACACACATATATACATATATATATACATACACATACACAGCGTTCAGTCATTCATTAACGGGAAGCTACTACTAGAGGATATCGCTGAACAAAGGCAAATGCAAATTAAGCAAAGAGACAGATACAGTATACAGTAAACAGTGGATAAAACCTAGAAAAATGACCGAATTTTTGAGGATGACAATGAAGGGAAGTACCAGTACTGTGCAGCTAGCCTGGAGGGCAACCAGTCCACACTGGATGAAGAAAATGGACACTTACTGTCAGGGGTTCTTGGTTCAAAGGAAAAGTCAGAACAGCACAAATTATTAAGGAATAGAGGAATGTTCAGATGAATTGCAAATGGAGACAAAATTAGTTTTCCACAGAGGGGAGGAAGTCAGTTAAATCACTACCAGACAAGACAATTTACTTATCTCTCAGTTACCTACAACCTACAGAGTTACAAATTAGCTCAAAGAAAAGTAACAGGGCTGGAATATGATAACCTAGAAGGGTATACTACAGAAGATGTACAGTTTTCCATGGAAGCACACAGAAAAAATATTATACAATGTATATAAAATAAAATATGAAACAACATATAAGGTAACTTTGTGAGGCAGGCATTCTTCATTGAGGAAGAAACTGAAGCTTACAAATTGGTTACCCAATTTATATTCCCATAGTCAGCAACAGCATAATTAGGACTGTAAATTATATGTGTTTGTATGTGTGTGTTTTCAGGAATCACCCTTGATACTGCTAATTGTGTTTTTCTTTTTAATTTTAAAAAATAATGAAGAGAATGATATCAGTGTCTTCAGTGGCTTCTTATTATTTTCAAAGCTGATATTGTCAGTTTATCACCTGGGACCCAGTCAAAGTAAAATAATTTTACTTTTCAGAGTCTTTACCTACAGTGAATAATGACATAATCTTTTTCTACTTGCTTCTAAGAAGAGGAGGCAACTTCAGGACAGCCAGGGAAGGAACATGTACCTCTGTCAGTCCTTGAAGTGGCTGTGAAACGCCACAAAGATTCCACCTTCTTCCCAAAAGAATGGTAGCGCTGGAGAGGCAGGAACGTGCAGTGACTTTCTCTGGGGACACAAAGGCCGGTGGGCATTATTTTTGGAGCCCTCCCTCTAGCCTGCTAGCGCCAGTGGGAATTCTCTGCACACCACCCACCCACGCAGCTGCCGAGAACCCACTCTTAAAGGGCTCAACTGCAGACCAACTTGCCCTGAGATCCATCAAAAAGCCACAGTTTGAAAAACACCCAGACAGTATGTGAGGGACACCCAGTTACTAATCCCAAAGTGTCTGTCAGAGAGGCAGAAAACTGAAGTGACTTTCTCCAGGGATGAAAATGCTGGTGGGTATCATTTTTGCAATCTCATTCTAACTTGCTGGTGACAGAGCTGGCGGGAGCCATTTTTGGTGCCTCCCTCTCACCTGCTAGCATGGTAGGCATCCTCCATGCCCCACCCACCCCACAGAGCAGCCATGACACAACCAAACTGGGCAAGTGCACCATGCCCCGCCCTCCCCACACACTAGCAGGGCTGCAGCTGGGCAAGCTCCCTGCACCCAACCCACCTGGCACAGCAGCCATACCACAAGCAGGCCAGGTACACGGGCTGTACTCTAACTTCCCTGTGCCACAGCAATGCCACATCTGCACAGGGAGACTGCATCACACCCTGCCCTCCCTATGCAGCAGCTGAGGCCCCAGGACAGTCCACAAAGGGATTCCTCTTGAGCACCTGGCTCTGGAGGGCAGGGAAGACAGCACTTCTGGGCATCACAGATCATCTCCTACACTCCTACACTTCCAGACTACTCCTTCAAGACTCGGAAAGGTAGATGTTTTGCCTAATACATATAGAAAAACACAGACAGTCAGACAAAATGAGGAGATGGAGGAATATAACAAATTCCCAGAAAAAAAGACCTTATGGAGATAAATAACCTACCTGATCAAGAGTTCAAATTAATGTCGTAAACATGCTCACCAATCATAGGAGAAGAACGGATGAACATAGTGAGAACGTCAACAGAGACAAAATATAATAAAGTACCAAACAGAGAATATAAGTGAACTGAAAGATGCACTAGAGGGGGTTCAACAGCAGATGGGATGAAGTAGGAACACAAATCAGCAAACTCAAAGACAAAGAAATAGATCTCAACCAGTGAGAGAAAGACAAATACCATATGATTTCACTCATATGTGGAATCAAACAAAAGAAAACTAAGGAACAAATAAAATAAAACAAAAACAAACACTTAGATACAGAAAACAGATTAGTGGTTACCAGAAGGGAAGGGGGTTGGAGCTGAGCAAAATGGATAAAAGTCAACTGTGTGGTGATGGATGATAACTAGATTTATGGTGTTGATCACTCTGGAGTATATACAGATGTTGACCTGTAATGCTTTATACCTGAAACTTACACATACACACACACAAAAGTAGGGCAGCCCTCTTTATGTGTACATGTTTTTCCTGTGTATAATTAGCACAGCTTCATTCATATGCCCCTCGGCCCCTGCTGCCTCCTTTTTAAAAAATTTGTCTTTGTAAATTCTGTCTCTTCCACTGTGTTTTGCCTCACTAGTCTGATTCTGATATCCTAGCTCTGGTCTGAACCTGGCTAGAATTTGCTACCTTTGGGTACAAACCTGCCATAACTGGCTTAGACAAAGGCAGCAAGGACCACAGGGACAGTGCTGGTCTCTCTCACCCTTAACCAGTTTAGTTCTTGTGACATTTATAACCACCAGGCAACAAGTTACATTATCTAGTAGGTTCAAATGTCATCCCTTTAGGTCTATACCTCTCCATGGGAAGCCACAGAACTGCCCCCCACACCTCCCATATTCATACAGTGTGCTAGAAGGGCTACTGGGAAAACTAGATATTTAAAGTAAGATATCCTTGAGAGGGCAGACAGCAGAAGCAAGAAGAAGAACAAACCTGCAGCCTGTGGAACAAAAACCACATTCACAGAAAGACAAGATGAAAAGGCAGAGGGCTATGTACCAGATGAAGGAAGAAGATAAAACCCCAGAAAAACAACTAAATGAAGTGGAGATAGGCAACCTTCCAGAAAAAGAATTCAGAATAATGATAGTGAAGATGATCCAGGACCTCGGAAAAAGAATGGAGGCAAAGATTGAGAAGATGCAAAAAATGTTTAACAAAGACCTAGAAGAATTAAAGAACAAACAGAGATGAAAAATACAATAACTGAAATGAAAACTATACTACAAGGAATCAATAGCAGAAAAACTGAGGCAGAAGAACAGATAAGTGACCTGGAAGACAGAATGGTGGAATTCACTGCCACAGAACAGAATAAAGAAAAAAGAATGAAAAGAAATGAAGACAGCCTAAGAGACCTCTGGGACAACATTAAACACAACAACATTCGCATTATAGGGGTCCCAGAGGAGAATAGAGAGAGAAAGGACCAGAGAAAATATTTGAAGAGATTATAGTCGAAAACTTCCCTAACATGGGAAAGGAAATAGCCACCCAAGTCCAGGAAGTGCAGAGAGTCCCATACAGGATAAACTCAAGGAGAAACACACAAAGACATATAATAATCAAATTGGCAAAAATTAAGACAAATTATTGAAAGCAGCAACGGAAAAACAACAAATAATATACAAGGGAACTCCCATAAGATTAACAGCTGATTTCTCAGCAGAAACACTACAAGCCAGAAGGGAGTGGCATGATATATTTAAAGTGATGAAAGGGAAGAACCTACAACCAAGATTACTTTACCCGGCAAGGATCTCATTCAGACTTGATGAAGAAATCAAAAGCTTTACAGACAAGCAAAAGCTAAGAGAATTCAGCACCACCAAACCAGCTCTACAACAAATGCTAAAGGAACTTCTCTAATTGGGAAGCACAATAGAAGAAAAAGACCTACAGAAACAAACCCAAGGGCTTCCCTGATGGTGCGGTGGTTGAGAGTCCGCCTGCCGATGCAGGGGACACGGGTTCGTGCCCCGGTCTGGGAAGATCCCACATGCCGCGGAGCGGCTGGGCCCGTGAGCCATGGCCGCTGAGCCTGCACGTCTGGAGCCTGTGCTCCACAACGGGAGAGGCCACAACAGTGAGAGGCCCGCGTACCACACAAAAAAAAACCCAAAACAATTAAGAAAATGGTCATAGGAACATACATATTGATAATTACCTTAAACGTGAATGGATTAAAGGCTCTAACCAAGACACAGGCTTGCTAAATGGATACAAAACCAAGACCCATATACATGCTATCTACAACAGACCCACTTCAGACCTAGGGACACATACAGACTGAAAGTGAGTGGATGGAAAAAGATATTCCATGCAAATGGAAATCAAAAGAAAGATGGAGTAGCAATACTCATATCAGATAAAATAGACTTTAAAATAAAGAATGTTATAAGAGACAAGGAAGGACACTACATAATGATCAAGGGATCAATCCAAGAAGAAGATATAACAATTATAAATATATATGTACCCAACATAGGAGCACCTCAATACATAAGGCAACTGCTAACAGCTGTAAAAGAGGAAATCAACAGTAACACAATAATAGTGGGGGACTTTAACACCTCACTTACACCAATGGACAGATCATCCAAAATGAAAATAAATAAGGAAACAGAAGCTTTAAATGACACAATAGACCAGATAGATTTAATTGATATTTATAGGACATTCCATCCAAAAACAGCAGATTACACTTCCTTCTCAAGTGTGCACAGAACATCCTCCAGGATAGATCACATCTTGGGTCACACATCAAGCCTCAGTAAATTTAAGAAAACTGAAATCATATCAAGCATCTTTTCTGACCACAATGCTATGAGATTACAAATGAATTACAGGGAAAAAAAACGTAAAAAACAGAAACACAAACACATGGAGGCTAAACAATACGTTACTGAATAACCAAGAGATTACTGAAGAAATCAAAGAGGAAATCAAAAAATACTTAGAGACAAATGTCAATGGGAACACGCCTATCCAAAACCTACGGGATACAGCAAAAGCAGTTCTAAGAGGGAACATTATAGCTATACAAGCCTACCTCAAGAAACAAGAAAAATCTCAAATAAACAATCTAACCTTACACCTAAAGGAAGTAGAGAAAGAAGAACAAACAAAATCCAAAGTTAGCAGAAGGAAAGAAATCATAAAGATCAGAGCAGAAACAAATGAAATATAAACAAAGAAAACAATAGCAAAGATCAATAAAACTAAAAGCTGGTTCTTTTAGTAGATAAAAAAAATGGATAAACCATTAGCCAGACTCATCAAGAAAAAGAGGGAGAGGACTCAAATCAATACAATGAAAAAGGAGGAGTCACAAAAGACACCGCAGAAATACAAAGCATCCTAAGAGACTACTACAAGCAACTCTATGCCAATAAAATGCACAACCTGGAAGAAATGGGCAAATTCTTAGAAAGGTATAACCTTCCAAGACTGAACCACAAAGAAATAGAAAATATGAACAGGCCAATCACAAGTAATGACATTGAAACTGTGATTAAAAATCTTCCAACAAACAAAAGTCCAGGACCAGATGTCTTCACAGGTGAATTCTATCAAGCATTTAAAGAAAAGCTAACACTCATCCTTCTCAAACTCTTCCAAAAAAGTGCAGAGGAAGGAACACTCCCAAACTCATTCTATGAGGCCACCATCACCCTGATACCAAAACCGGACAAAGTTACTACAAAAAAAGAAAATTACAGACCAGTATCACTGATGAATATAGATGCAAAAATCCTCAACAAAATACTAGCAAACAGAATTCAACAACACATTAAAAGGATTATGATCCTTGGACCATGATCAAGTGGGATTTACCTCAGGGATGCAAGGATTCTTCAATAAATGCAAGTCAATCAATGTGATATACCATATTAACAAATTGAAGAATAAAAACCATATGATCATCTCAATAGATGCAGAAAAAGGTTTTGACAAAATTCAACACCCATTTCTGATAAAAGCTCTCCAGAGTGTGGGCATAGAGGGAAACTACCTGAACATAATAAAGGCCATATATGACAAACCCATAGCAAACATCATTCTCAATGGTGAAAAACTGAAAGCATTTCCCCTAAGATCAGGAACAAGACAAGGATGTCCACTCTCACCACTATTATTCAACATAGTTCTGGAAGTCCTAGCCATGGCAATCAGAGAAGAAAAAGAAATAAAAGGAATACAAATTGGAAAAGAAGAAGTAAAACTGTCACTGTTTGCAGATGACATGATACTATACACAGAGAATCCTAAAGATGCCACCAGAAAACTACTAGAGCTAATCAATGAATTTGGTAAAGTTGCAGGATACAAAATTAATGCAGAAATCTCTTGCATTCCTATACACTAATGAAGAAAAATCTGACAGAGAAATTAAGGAAACACTCCCATTTACCACTGCAACAAAAAGAATAAAATACCTAGGAGAAAACCTACCTAAGGAGATGAAAGACCTGTATGCAGAAAACTGTAAGACAGTGATGACAGAAATTAAAGATGATACCAACAGATGGAGAGAAATACCATGTTCTCAGATTGGAAGAATCAATATTGTGAAAATGACTCTACTACCCAAAGCAATCTACAGATTCAGTGCAATCCCTATCAAATTACCAATGGCATTTTTCATGGAACTAGAACAAAAAATCTTAAAATTTGTATGGAGACACAAGAGACCCCGAATAGCCAAAGCAGTCTTGAGGGAAAAAAGTGAAGCTGGAGGAATCAGACTCCCTGACTTCAGACTATACTACAAAGCTACAGTAATCAAGACAATATGCTACTGGCACAAAAAGAGAAATATAGGTCAATGGAACAAGATAGAAAGCCCAGAGATAAACCCACTCACCTATGGTCAGCTACTCTATGACAAAGGAGGCAAGGATATACAATGGAGAAAAGACAGTCTCTTCAATAAGTGGTGCTGGGAAAACTGGACAGCTACATGTAAAAGAATGAAATTAGAACACTCCCTAACACCATACTCAAAAATAAACTCAAAATGGATTAGAGACCTAAATGTAAGACCAGACAGTATAAAACTCTTAGAGGAAAACATAGGAAGAATACTCTTCGACATAAATCATAGCAAGACATTTTTTGATCCACCTCCTAGGGTAATGGAAATAAAAACAAAAATAAACAAATGGGACCTAATGAAACTTCAAAGCTTTTGCACAGCAAAGGAAACTATAAACAAGACGACAAGACAACCCTCAGAATGGGAGAAAATATTTGCAAATGAATCAATGGACAAAGGATTAATCTCCAAAATATACAAACAGCTCATGCAGCTCAATATTAAAAAACCAAACAACCCAATCCAAAAATGGGCACAAGACCTAAATAGACATTTCTCCAAAGAAGACATACAGATGACCAAGAAGCACATGAAAAGCTGCTCAACAACACTAATTATTAGAGAAATGTAAATCAAAACTACAATGAGGTTATCACCTCACACCAGTTAGAATGGGCATCATCAGAAAATCTACAAACAACAAATGCTGGAGAGGGTGTGGAGAAAAGGGAACCCTCTTGCACTGTTGGTGGGAATGTAAATTGACACAGCCATTATGGAGAACAGTATGGAGGTTCCTTAAAAAACTAAACATGGAATTACCATATGATCCAGCAATCCCACTACTGGGCATATACCCAGAGAAAACCATAATTCAAAAAGACACATGCACCCCAATGTTCATTGCAGCACTATTTACTACAGCCAGGTCATGGAAGCAACCTAAATGCCCATCGACAGCCAAATGGATAAAGAAGAAGTGGTATATATATACAGTGGAATATTACTCACCCGTAAAAAGGAATGAAATTGGGTTATTTGTTGAGACGTGGATGGATCTAGAGACTGTCATAAAGAGTGAAGTAAGTGAGAAAGAGAAAAACGAATATCGTATATTAATGCTTATATGTGGAACCTAAAAAATGGTACAGATGAACTGGTTTGCAGGGCAGAAATAGAGACAAAGATGTAGCAAACAAACATACGGACACCAAGGGGGGAAAGCAGCGGGTGGTGGTGGTGGTGGTGTGATGAATTGGGAGAATGGGATTGACATGTGTACACTGATGTGTATAAAACTGATGACTAATAAGAAACTGCTGTATAAAATAAATAAATAAATAAATAAATAAAGTGAGATATCCTCTAAAACTATAGCAACTCTCAAACAAACAAAAAGCGCAGAGGATGTTTTTAAAAGGATGGTAAATGTCCTTTAAAAGATAGGGAAGCAGGGTATGTAAGGTTTAATTGGTCCTCAGGTTTGCATGTTTAGTCAGTCATTCCACAGAGTTACTGTGTATCTATTATATGCCAAAGTCACAGTTTTATCAGGTTACTCAGAGATTATTATGATTTTGGGAAATTATTTCATATGAATAACCAGAGAGGAATAAAATAGAAATTTTAATTGGCACATTCTGGAAATATTATCTGCTTCCATCCAGGTTACAGCTTAGGAAGGAACCCCCCGAAGGGTGAAAACCATTCCAATCAATGGAATTAATCACAAAACAAAGGATAACACAGCCAGATCTCCCTCACATTCTAGTTTACTAAGAAATAAAGCTGATAAACACTCATTTTAAGAGCTTTCAGTAGGAATTTTAGTATTATTCAGATAAAAGGCATATATTTAGATAGGCTTGAAATAGACCATCACTTTGCCAAGGTTATTACTATTTGTATGTAATATAGAGTCATGGTAGAGAGAGTTGAGAGATTTCAGAAACAATGTCATCAAGCTATTATATCCTAAGTCACCTATTTACTTCTGTTAGTAAAGGAAACTGCCTGGATAGTATGAACATACAATGACAGAATCAACTCACTGTTTCTCTTTATAGACTCCATGAAATCATTACCCTTGCCCTATGACAATATTACCTTGAATATTCAAAAATTAAATTAGTTGTCTAATAATCAGATGATAGCTTAATAGTCAACATCAGTTTTGGAAAACCTTTTAGTAACTTTAAGACACACGATCTATATCTTAGACTGGACTTTAGAGTTATTTGGAAAGTATAAAAAACTCATCTATTTACAACTTTCCACCAAACTTCCATATATATTCAAATACCATGTTCTATGCCAAAGCAAAGGGGCACCAACTCTACCTGACACTAAGGGATTACAGTAGTGATTTTATTTAGGTTTATTTTGAGGAACAAATAGAATCAGCCCTTATAACTTAGCATATTTATAAGAAAAAGGCCTTCTGTATTTGGCTATCAATGAGTTGCTTACTTCTGAAGATAATCTCTACCTTTTTTAGTTTTGACGTGGGCCTATTTATATCCAACTTTGGGTCAATGCCAATTGACAGATTAAGGAGAGTTTCCTTAAAACTAATTTTCCTACATTAACTTATATGTGATTCCATTTCTAATTTTCTGTAAGCTATCATGTAGGAAAAGATATTTTGGAACCAAGCAATATGTCTCAGTTTAAAAATGCTTATGCAGCTATCTTATCACATATATTCAAATTACTTAAGTTTTCAGTTCATAAAACCTTTGATTATTGATCAATGAGGATTCAGCTCTAACAGCCAAAGATTTATATTGATAATGGTAATTTTTTTTGCTTTATCACTACTTTCAAATATTGCATTATTTTATTTTGGTGTGAGTTTGACTAATCCAAGACAAAGAAATATACTCATTTTAGAAATATGATATGCCAATAGCCCAATTCAATATGTGACTTTAAAAAAAGAAAGGAAAAATTAGAAATCAGTTATAACATTTAATGAGTTTTCCACAAAACACTGGCACCTAGTGGCTACACAAGTGCTCCTCATAGCAGCTTCTAACTTGTCTTTGTTATTAGTTTACATCTCGCATTAGTTGCCTAATGGTTCATTGCCATTGAGGTTTACTGAAGATCACCTGCTTTACAGATTCAAACCTTTGCAATATTAAATCAATCTTTTATGTAGCAGTTGGGTGCTTAGCCTAATGTCCACAGTGCTACTTTTCTTACTAAAGAAGTTATTCTAATATAGAGCTTTATATGTAGATGGTGGTAATGACTTACTGCTACTTAAAACAGATAAATTACTTTTGAAACATCAAACAAAAGACTACCTTATTACAAAGAGCTATAAAAAGAGATTCACCTTTGCAAGTTATAAGATTTGCCTCTCTATTTCTATAGCAGAAAAGAGTAATGTAAGCTATTTTATCGCCACTTTGTATTAATAGTATAATAAATATTCTTTCACCTATTGCCTAGCAGTCTGTAAACCTGACCACAACATGTCTGTGTTTTGAACTTTCTCGAATATTGTTCAGAAGAAAGATGTCATTATCTTTTATTTATTATGACTAAGTATGGTGTACACCAAGTTGATTTAGAAAAGACAAATAAAATACTGTCTTCTTTATGTAAATAAATCGATGAGTAAGAATAGTATATGTTTTTCTGGGCTTCCCTGGTGGCGCAGTGGTTGAGAGTCCCCCTGCCGATGCAGGGGACACGGGTTCGTGCCCTGGTCTGGGAAGATCCCACATGCTGCGGAGTGGCTGGGCCCGTGAGCCATGACTGCTGTGCCTGCACGTCCGGAGCCTATGCTCCGCAACGGGAGAGGCCACAACAGTGAGAGGCCTGCGTACCGCAAAACAAAAAAAAAGAATAGTATATGTTTTTCTATCAAAGTGACACAAACACACACACATACACACATATATGCTTTTAAATACAGGTGTTTCATTTTTGTTTGAGAACGTCTGTTCACTCATATAACCATTACATGTGAAACTCAGATCTTACCATCACTGTGCTCTAACTATAAAAATGATTTTAAATAATTCTGACTGGAAATAAACTCAGAAGCAGTTAGATGGCAACTATTAATTTAAGCAAATTCATATTTGTATCTAGTTTCACGTTTACTTTACAAAACCAGGAGAGACTCTGTAATATTCTCTTTCTTGATCTGGAAGCTAGTTACACTTGGTGTAAATTCATTGAGCTCTATACTTATGATTTGTATATGCAATTATGTATAACACATATATTATATACAAATAAAATTTACATTAAAAAAACTAAGGGAGGAGAAAATGGATCATGTTTTTTAAGAAAGTTCTTGACAGTGTGAGCACTGTTTGAAACTTGCAGGCCTAACGGAGGCCGATTTTTTAATTAAAAGAATTATTGCAATCTCTTTTTAAAATTAATATCAAATTTTCCCTATCAGTATAATTTAAACAGATATTTAATGTTTATTTTTATACTTAAGGAGAATAACTCAATTATTTATATGGAAAATAACTTATAGATCTTTTAACATTAACCCATCCCTAGGATTTAGAATTATTTATTTAGTTAACACTAGATTGTGACCAAAGTTTGAGGTGTTAAATTACTTAGATAGGTTCACTTATTCTTGAGGTACCTTTAAGGCAAGTTAACATTACCACTCGGTAGTAGCCTACAATAATTTAATGCCGAAATAAGTTTTTTTTTTTTTTTTTTTTGGTGCTGTATGCGGGCCTCTCACTGTTGTGGCCTCTCCCGTTGTGGAGCACAGGCTTCGGACGCGCAGGCTCAGCGGCCATGGCTCACGGGCCCAGCCGCTCTGTGGCATGTGGGATCTTCCCAGACCGGGGCACGAACCCGCGTCCCCTGCATCGGCAGGCGGACTCTCAACCACTGCGCCACCAGGGAAGCCCAAAATAAGTTTTTTAATATTGATATTTTATTTGTAAATCTGCAGATCTCACAACTAATTCATATAAAAATATTATTTTGTGCAGTTGGTACCAAAAATAGAAAAGATAGAAATGAAAAGAATCCTTGCTGGAGGAGTTCAAGCTGAAAACTTTATGAGGAAAATATTGCTCTATGATTAAATATTAAAAAGTCACATAATTCATTTTAGTCATCAACAGTCTAAACATCAAACAGATTGAGAGGTATAATTAGATGAAAATATAGTAATTTGGGAAAAATATTTTAGGAAATAATTTAAAAACTCTGAGCTGTAAATATTCATAAAATGATAAGCTGATGATCTGAAATGTCTATTTATTTTCAAACTATTTCACAATTATAAGCCAGATATAAATTCGTCAGTCATTGTTAAAATAACTAAGAGATAGTACTGCTATATGGCTTACCCTCTTTTAATTAAAAAATTACCTAAAATTATTCTAAAGTATTGACGCATAGATGGTACGGGTGTTTACGGGACATTAACTATCAAATCTACTGATGCAGTTATACAGGGTTTATCAAACACTTTTCACACTTCTCCTCTGAGATTCTTGGCCTTACCAAGCTTTCAGAGCCTGGGCTGCTTGCCCCACCCACAGCCAGCACTGCAAAATATGGGATCTGCCTGCCCTAGAGGCCGTCACAGAGACCAGGTGACACAACACAGAAGTGCAGGGTAAAGTTTTCTCATGGGGAAAACTTTGACCAATGGTTGGCAAGAGACACAGAGACAACAGCAGATAAATTTGCTCTCTATTCTTCCTGCAGATGGACTGTTCCATTACACAGGCTTTCCATGCACGTCTTTTCAAGGCTTGTCAAATAGTGACGGTCAGCAGAGCACCACATCACTTGCATTTCCTTCCTTTACCTTTCTTTTCCTCTCTTTACCTCACTTCCTTTTCCTCTCACTCTTGGTGCCCTGGGATTGTACTCCTAACTAATTAACATGAGGGTATTCTCTCAGGCTTTTTTTTTTCCTTCTCTAAAGGACCCAAACTTAGACAGGGGTTCCTTGAGTTCAAGTTATATAAGGAAATAATATATTATTAAATTTAATCCATAAAAATGATATCTTTGGGCTTCCCTGGTGGCGCAGTGGTTGAGAGTCTGCCTGCCGATGCAGGGGACACGGGTTCGTGCCCTGGTCTGGGAGGATCCCACATGCCGCGGAGCGGCTAGGCCCGTGAGCCATGGCCGCTGGGCCTGTGCGTCCAGAGCCTGTGCTCTGCAACGGGAGAGGCCACAACAGTGAGAGGCCCGTGTACCGCAAAAAAAAAAAAAAAAAAAAGATATCTTTAATAGTGAAATGGAATAGCTATAGCTTTAATATTTAACTACATCTACAAGGCAACCTCCACATTCTTCAAATTATCTTCATAGAGTTAGCATTTGGGGGGATAGAAAGTCTGTGGAAAACATTTTTGTTTTGGTGGTGATGGAGGAGAAATATTAGTAGTTTAGTTTTGAACATTTAAACTTGAGGTGACTATTGGATACCCAAGTAGAGTTAAAGAGAAGGCTGTTGGACATAAGTCTGGAATTTGGAAGAGAGGTCCAGGATGGAGTTATAAATGTGGGAACTGTAGCATATAGACGGTATATCATACGATGAGACTGGATGAGGTTTCCTAAGGACTGAATATTGATATAGGCAGATGATTCCAAAGGACCAAACTCTAGAAAATTCCTACATCTGGAGGTCAGGAAATAAAGAGGGAACAGCAAATAGACTGAGAAATTGTCCAGAGAGGTAGGAGAAAACCTCAGAGTGTGATGTTTTGGATGTTAAGAGAAAAAAAGAATGTTTCACGGGGGAGAAAGTCAGCTAATGGGTTAAATTATATTGACAAGTCAAGGGAAAAAAAAACAAGAACTGAGAATACAGATTGGATACAGTGAAGGGAATGAAAAGTTGATTAGAATAGATTCAAGAGAATATGGGAGGAGGAAAAGTGGGTGTATAGACAGCTCATTGAAGAGATTTTGATACAGAGGAAAAGAAAGAAATGAGATGTCAGCAGGAGGAGACAATGAGGTTACGGGAGAATTATTTTTCCAAAGATAGTTTTGAAAGAATAGTATGGTTTTATACTGAAGGGAATGATCCAGAAGAGAAGGAAACATGGATGATTCAAGGGAGAAAGAGGAGAACTGTCAGTGCAATGCCCTTGAGGGCATGACAGGAGATGGCATCTAGCGGACAATGAAAACTGGCCCATAATAACAAACTGAACATTTCACCCATAGTAATAGGAATGAATTCAAATATTCAGATAGCTTTATGCTTTAGTCTTGTGAGCCCATGCTCCATCTTTTCTGGCTGCTTCTATTTTCTTAATCAAATAGGAAGTCAAATCAATAGCTGAGAGCAGGGATCAAAAAGGAATTGCTGCAAGTTGGAGAATAGAGCAGAAAGGAAGGAACAGTGTCTAGGCGAATAAGAGAATGAATGGTCTATGAATTGATGATATAGTAATCATCAGCATTAAAAATGATTTGGGTTAGTGTTCATGAATTTGAAATGACACAAGTGTGACTGTATATTTTTCTCTAGTTATGCTCAGTTACGGAATTACATGCAAGGAGTAGACATAATTGGTTTTAACTAGGGGTATGGATTAGCCATACAAGTAAAACAAATGAGAAAGGGATAGAGAATTGAATATAGTCAAGGGAGTAATTATAATGAACGAACAGAAGATTTAAGCTAGGTAAATGAGAGGAGTAAAGACACACGGGAGGTGGGAGAAGAGTGAGAGGGTGGTATTCTCAGTATGAAAATAATGTTGGTGTTTAGGGAGTGATCAGGAATGATTTGGGGTAATATTGGAGGGAGGGGTAAAGATTACCTAGGAGGTTGTAATTATCGGTATTGATAAAGTCATAGTAGTGAGTGGCTGAGGAGGGTGCAAGAGACCACTGGCTGAGAGGAGGTCCAGGAATTAAAAGGCCAGGGAATGGAAAGGATCATCTGCGTGGCTGTTGCAATCAACAAAAAAACTGACAGAAGTAATGCTGGAGGGCTTGACAATGATCTAAACAGCCAATGATCTTTATTTAAGATAAGGGGAGGATGAGCTGACCTTGGGAGTTAGAGATGACTGCACAAGGGACAGATAATGGGAAACACAAACTGATGACACAAGTTTGAAAGCTGGGAACTTTTAGGGAAGAAAACAGGGAAATGGGCTGGAAGCGACAAAGAGGAGTGAGGAAGATACCAACTACTTTTCTAGCCCTACTTTAAGAAGAGAGTGGAGGGCTTCCCTGGTGGCGCAGTGGTTGAGAGTTCGCCTGCCGGTGCAGGGGACGCGGGTTCATGCCCCAGTCAGGGACAATCCCACATGCTGCGGAGCGGCTGGGGCCGTGAGCCATGGCCGCTGAGCCTGCGCATCCGGAGCCTGTGCTCCGCGACGGGAGAGGCCACAGCAGTGAGTTGCGGAGAGGCCACAGCAGTGAGAAGCCCGCGTACCACAAAAAAAAAAAAAAAAAAAAGGGTGGAAAAGAAATCAGTCATCATTTGAGAAGACTATAAAAAGTGAAAGTCCTCAGGAAGAAAACAGGTTTCCATTAAAGCAACATGACACAATGAAGCCTCACAGAAGAGACATTATTAATAACCTAGCATGAGTTTCAGTGGCCACAGTGAGAAAAGATGCACAGAATGGAATATGGGGTCAGAAAAGGCACCATATGGGCAGTATTACAACCCAGCTAATCTAGGAATCTTAGGTTTCTTCCGGTGATTGACATCAACTGGTATAAGAAAAGTAATGAGTTTAGTCCTAATATTTCCAAGGCAGAGAGTGTCAGCCAGGCTGTAAGTGGAAGGAGTTGGAGGGTGGACAGTCTTAGGAGGACTACGGCTACTTCTGGGCTCCCATTTTACTCCTGACATGGAAGCACAGAGCTCTGCAGACTAGGGTCTTCCTCCCAGGGCAATCTATCCCTCTTGACTTCTGTAGAAGGAAGCCTGCTGCTGGGCAGTGAAGCAGTCCTACCTTGAGCACAGGGCATCCCACCCTGTGAGAATACTGCTTTATAGGTTAAGTAGTTTTATTTAGAATTAGGAATATGCATTTCAGGGCTATGATTAGTGCAAAAAATAGGGAAAGCTGGAGGTGGGGGGCACAGATTGGGAGCAGGTTGTGGCAAGAGGTGAGATAGAAGAAATAAGCAGAGATTAAAATATCATATGCCTTCATAGCAGCACTATTCACAATAGCCCAGATATGGAAACAACCTAAATGTCCATCGACAGAGGAATGGATAAAGAAGAAGCGGTTTATATATACAATGGAATACTTCTCAGCCATAAAAAAGCTATAAAAAAGAATGAAATAATGCCATTTGCAACTACATGGATAGACCTAGAGATTATCATACTGAGTGAAGAGAAAGACAAATGCCATATGATATCACTTATATGTGGAATCTAAAATATGACACAAATGAACTTATCTATGGAACAGAAAACAGACTTGTGATTGCCAAGGGGCAGGGTGTGCAGGGGGTTGGGGGATGGATTGGGAGTTTGGGATTAGCTCTTGCAAACTATTAAATAAAGCATGGATAAACAACAAGGTCCTACTGTATAGCCCACGGAACTATATTCAGTATCCTATAATAAACCATAAGGGAAAAGAAAAAAATATATAATATGTCTTAAATTGCATGGTAAGAAGGCTTGGATTTACTTTCCTGAAGGTTATCAGGAACTATTGATGATTTTAAAGCAATGGCATGATATAATCAGGCATACATTTTCCAAAGCGCATTCTGGTCAGAAAATAAACTGGAAAACGTTTAGACTGGAAATTGGAAGACTAGTTGAAGATATTGCCAATCCAAGCAAGCAATAGCGAAGGACTAATCTGAGGCAGTGGTAATAAATATGGAAAAGAAGGAATGGACTTGAAAAGATACAGGGAGGAGATTGAGGAAGTGATGAATTGGATGTGTGGTGAATGAAGAGAGAGGAAGGGAAAATCAGTACTTTCTGATGGTCTACTATGCATTTCATGCTATGTACTTTTACATATGTTACCATTTACTCACACCTACAAATCTGAGAATCTAGTGCTGCCCCCATTTTGACAGAAGAGAAACCTGAAGATCAAAGAATATTTTTTCCATGCCCAAAGATTACCAACTAAATAGTGGAAGGGCTAGAATTAAGCCAGGTTGTTTTGGCTGCAAAGTACACACTTTTCCTTCTACCATAGTTCCTCCAAAATTATGAAAGCAACAATAGGCCTATCAGGTTTCTGACATGACCATTCAGATAAATGATGGGACCATTAATAAAGGCATGGTGGAGGTAAAAGGTGACGAGTAGACTTTCGCATCTGATGAGTTTGAGGTACTTGTGACTTAGCCAGTTAGATACGTACAGAAGGCATTTGTACATGCAACTCCCAAGATCAAAAGATACATACTCTGGATGTAGATATATAGTTAGAGTCATTCACCTAAGATTTCAGTCACAGGCAATAGAATGATAAGAGAAGAGAACCTAGACAGAAATTTGGACAATAACAATCTTTTTTTTTTTTTTTTTGTGGTATGCGGGCTTCTCACTGTTGTGGCCTCTCCCGTTGTGGAGCACAGGCTCCGGACGCGCAGGCTCAGCGGCCATGGCTCACGGGCCCAGCTGCTCTGAGGCACGTGGGATCTTCCCGGACCAGGGCACGAACCCGTGTCCCCTGCATCGGCAGGCGGACTCTCAACCACTGCGCCACCAGGGAAGCCCCAACAATCTTTGACAGAAGCAAAAGGACCTAGGAGACCGACAACAACAAAGGATGCTGAGACTAATCAAAGAGGAGAAGAAAAATCAAAATATATTATTTGCACAAATAGTATGAGAGAATAGAGTTTCAGGTGGATTTAATAGTTCACGGGGAAAAATGCAGCAATACACTCAAGAAATGTAAGAATTGAAATATTTTCCTTGGCATTGGAAATCAGGTCATCAGAGGCCCTGGTGAGAAGCAGTTCATTGGAATGGTGGAGGCAAAGAAGAGTATTGGAATTTATTAGGATTACTCCTGCAAAAGAGTAAACAGTTGGATGTTACACATATGTGGTGACTATTTATTCCAGTAGGGTTACTCATCAGAGATCACGTTTCCATAAATATATTGAAGGAATAAGGAAAAAAGATAGACATCCATCAGAAAAATGGTCAAAGAACAAGAGCTGAAAATTCACAAAAGAAGAAATACAAATTTAAATTTAAGGAAAGCAGGCTTCCCTGGTAGCACAGTGGTTAAGAATCTGCCTGCCAATGCAGGGGACACAGGTTCGAGCTCTGGTCTGGGAAGATCCCACATGCCACAGAGCAACTAAGCCTGTGTGCCACAACTACTAAGCCTATGCTCTAGAGCCCGTGAGCCACAACTACTGAGCCTTTGAGCCACAACTATTGAAGCCCACGCACCTAGAGCCCATGCTCCACAATAAGAGAAGCCACTGCAATGAGAAGCCTGTGCACCACAACGAAGAGTAGCCCCTGCTCGCCGCAACTAGAGAAAGCCCACGTGCAGCAAAGAAGACCCAACGCAGACAAAAAAATAAAATAAAATACATTAACTAACTAAATAAATAAATTTAAGGAAAGAATGCTTAATCCTATTGGTAAGCAAAATATTATAAAGTAAACCACAATGAATTTCTCATTTTTAGCAAACAAATGAATAGAAATGCTTAATACAGTAATAACCCAACATTGGGATGCAAGTTAGTATAACTTTCCTGGAGGGTAATTGAGCAATATGTATAGTAATGTAGGACTTCCCTGGTGGTGCAGTGGTTAAGAATACACCTACCAATGCAGGGGACACAGGTTCGAGCCCTGGTCCGGGAAGATCCCACATGCCGAGGAGCAACTAAGCCCGTGCACCACAACTACTGAGCCTGCACTCTAGAGCCCACAAGCCACAACTACTGAAGCCCACGAGCCTAGAGCCCGTGCTCTGCAACAAGAGAAGCCACCATAATGAGAAGCCCGTGCACCACAACAAAGAGTAGCCCCCACTCAGCGCAACTAGAGAAAGCCCGTGTGCAGCAACGAAGACACAACACAGTCAAAAATAAACAAAAAATAAATAAATATGTATGTAATGTAAATTTTCAAATGTAAATTTATTTTGATTCAGATATTTACTTTTTAGAATTTTTTCTTAAATATAAAAAAAGCACACTGATGTGAACAAATACTTAACTGTGAAGTTTTAGCTATTGTATACTATTTATATTAGCAAAACTGCTGTAATTAGTATATCATCATTTTATAATGCTGATAAATTAAGAGATGTAGGCATTGATCATCAATGGCTGATAACATCAGAAAAAAGACAGACAATCCAATTTTATGTACCACATGAGAACAGCACACTGTACCACTTATATTATTGTCAAAACGTGGAAACTGAATCTGAACAAATTCTAGATCTAAGTACTTATTTACAGTTGATAGAAGAACATGTTAAGTGGCACCAATGATGATGTAATCAGCAAATCCAGGACATGAGAAATACTATAGATCCACTGACCTATTATTTTCTTTGTCTTTCTTTCCCCAACAAATAAATTGCAAAGGAATAAATAAAAAGAGAAATGGAGAGGAATCTATTGATTAAAAGAGACTTACTGATTATTTGCTGTGTATGGATCTTATCTGGATGTTGATGTGAACAATTTGAAGAGAGGGAAAGGGGGAGGAGAAGGGGAGGAGGGGGAGGGAGAGGAAGAGGGAGACAGAAAGGGAGAATATCAAGGATATTTGAACATTGCTTAGATATTTGATATTTGATGATATGAAAGAATTACTTTAAATTTTTTGAGGGCTTCCCTGGTGGCGGAATGGTTGAGAGTCCGCCTGCCAATGCAGGGGACACGGGTTCGTTCCCCGGTCCAGGAAGATCCCACATGCCGTGGACCAGCTGGGCCCGTGAGCCATGGCCGCTGAGCCTGTGTGTCCGGAGCCTGCGCTCCGCAACGGGAGAGGCCACAGCAGTGAGACGCCCGCGTACCGCAAAAAAAAAAAAAAAAAAAAAAGTTTAAATTTTTTCCAGTTTTATTTTAATTTATAGATCACCTTTTTCCTTTTGTAGAAATTATAGTATTTCTATATACTAAATACTGACAAATATAATAGAGATTCTGAATTTTCTATCCTGTTCAATTGATCTGTTTATATACAATAACACACTTTACTTACTAGCTGTGGTAGCTTTATTCTGCATTTTGATACTCATTCATAAAACAAATATTGAGCATTTACTATGTGCTTGGCATATTATTTAAATACTCATGGTGAATAAGACCTGTAGACATAAGTAACACCAGCCCTTCCTCAAGAAAAGCTCAGGAAGTCCAGGTATCAGCAGCATTTTTTTTTTTTTTTGTAAATAGTTAGATAATAAATACTTCAGACTTTGAAAGCCACTCTGTCTCTGTTGCAACAACTCAACTCTGCTATTGTAGCTGAAGTTGGCCAGACAATACAGAATGAAGAGTATGGCTGTGTTCTGACACAGATTTATTTACAAAGACAGGCGGTGGACTGGATGTGGCCTGAGAGCTGTAGTTTGCTTTGTTCTAGGTGGGCAATGCAGCTCTCTGGATGATGAGTTGTTAAGTAATAGTGAAAAAACATTTTGGAAGTGACAGTGAAGATTTAAGAGACTCTACACTTTGTTCTTACCCAGCTCTAGTCCCGTGTTGTTTGGGGTTGAGGTAGTGTGACATACATCCTTGTTTGACAATTCAAGTTTATGCCTGTTATCCTGGTGTAACGCTACCCCCTAACCCCCGCCTTCTCACTCTTAGAAGTTTCTTAGTTAACACTCTAAACTGTATGGTTATCCTAAGTTTAGGAGCTAAACAATGATCTCCTTCGAGAGGAAAAGGAATCAGATCTCAGTTAAGGCAAAACTATGGGAGGAAGATAAAAAGGACATAGGTAAGTTTACTGGAGGAGGTTTTCCAGAGGGCATATTAGGAAAAAATTGGGAAGGAGGAGAATTGGAATTCTTATTTAATAGTGTCTTAGCTCAGGCTGCTATAACAGGGTACTACAGACTGCATGTCTTATACACAACAGAAATTTATTTCTCCCATCTCTGGAGGCTGGAAGTCTAAGACCACCCACCAGCACGGTTAGGTTCTCATGAGGACCCTCTTTAGGGTTGCAGACTGTCAACTTCTCCCTGTGTCCTAACAAGGTGAAAAGATCAAGAGCTACCTCTAAGGTCTCTTCTTACAAGGGTACTAATCCCCTTCATAAGGGCCCCAACCTCATGACGTAATGGCCTCCCAAAGGCCCCACCTCCAAATACCCTCACATTGCGGGTTAGATTTCAACATCTGCATTTTGGGGAGGACACAAACATTCAGTCCATAACAAATGGTGTGTATTAAAAAGGAAGGAAAGAGTTGAAGAATGGGAAGTAAAGAAACAAAATCAGTAAAGGAAAGAGAGTCTGGGAAAGGAATTAAAGATACACTGATTTCTCTGATCAATATTACAAACAGAGAATTATTGATAAGTTGTGTCTCCTTTAAAAAAAAAGTTGACCTAAATACTTGCCTCATCCTTACGGCAAGCAAAGCAAGTGTTCTTCAGGCAAAATTTCATAGAGGAAGTAATAATCTAATTAGAGTCTATTCTCAGAATATTTACATTCCTGTTTGTTAAACGTAGTTGGTTTTCAGAAAACAGCTAGCTGAGGTAAACATTCAAATTCAGAATGTTTATCCACGCGAGATATTTAAAGCTACACCCATTAGGTGTTTCCTGTTGATTTTTAAGACCAGTATTTTCTCTCTACCTGCAAGATCAAATATCTCCTTGGTAAAGTTTTGCTCTTATTCCCTCAGGCAGGTTTAGTCACTCTCTTTTCAGTGCTCCCTTATGACACGTACACTTGGAAACACATTGGCTGTGAAGAGAATGCTGCGTAAGTTTCAAGATGAGCTCCTTCCAAGCCATAGAGAGGATCCTACCACACGTCCACATGTTTATATGTTCTCGTGAAATTGCAAACATAAGATTTAGTTGCATAAGTCACATTTCTTTCCTCTCTGCCTTCTACTTGGCACTTTTCTAGTGTCCATGGTTTGGGGGAAGCTGCAGGCATTCCTGGAATCTGCCTAAGGGGATACGGTGAGTATGGATTAATGGCCTATACTTACATGTTTCCTAGTCACTTCCAAATGCAACTGTGTTGTTGCTCGCCTACCAGTTCCATGTAGAAGTGGCTTCCAGCTGCCTCCTGTGCAGGCTCACCCAGGTGTTTCGGGAAACACCCCGAAAGTACAGATCAGAAGTTATACGGTGATATGTAGGCATCTTTGGGTCAAGTCTATGCGTGTGGAAGAGGAAGAAGGATGGATGCAGGGTCTGCCTTAGTGGCAGAGAGCCTCCTTGGCCGACACCCTGCACCCAGCGACTGAGGCAGGGGAGGGAGGTGGCCTCTGCAGGGCTTTTTAATGGGCTACACACGGGGTTAGCAGAGGCAGTCACGGGCTTGCTCTGCAATTCTACTTGTTCTTTGGCCCAATTCTACTACCTTTCTTTCCCTTTCAGTTGTTAATCTCTAATAAACATCTCATACCCCGATCTCTGCCTCAGCATTTGCTCTTGCCAACTTGTGGCATTCATCTTAGTTTGAAAAATACTGTCAAAAGATAATTTCCAGAAAATGGTAAAATCATGACTCTGATACAGACGTAAAAGTGACCGTATACATAGTAAAGAACTTATTTTAACTCATGGTATGACACAGAGTCTGAAACCGGTTCAAAGTAAAAGTCAAAACAGTACAAAACAGTATAGAAAAAAGGTACGCGTCAAGATGAATTGCAAATGGAGACAAAAGTAGCTTTTCCACAGGGTGCAGGAAACCAATTAAATCACTTCTGGAGGAGACAGCATGTACACTTGTCAGTTACCTACAGTTTATAAAGAATTGAAAAATAGCTCAAAGACAACCAACAGGGCTGGAAGATACTATGAAAGATACATAGTTTTCCACTGAAACACACCTTTTTGGGGTACATGTCTTATTTGCAAAAGTGCTTTCTATCCCACCTCCCTTTTACTTTCAAAAGAAATGTTTAGTCATCAAATTCTGTCGGGCTTTCAGCACACATATAGACAGCTAAAAATGCTTTTTATAAACTTCCAAACAATTATGGATTAAATAATTAGAAAAATTTAACAATCTTAAACGGCTATAAATGAGTCCCTATAATTGAAAAGCAAACACGATCAATATTTGGTCTAATATCTGCTCTGTTATTCAAACACAAGCTTTCTACTAACAGAAATATAAACCTAAGCACGCCCATTTGAACAATTAAATACAAAAATATTATGATCAAACAGCGTCTTATAAATACGGAATTACATATTGACTAAAACAGAAAATATGGAATATAGATACATAATCTATGATAATATTGTCGGTATGTGGATGATCTAGGAAGGAGGTTTAGAAATGTATAAGATTATGTCTGACTAGACAACTCTTCAGGGCCCCAATTCATTTGTTCCTTGCAATATTGTTACAAATTCACAAATGAGACCAGGTTCTGTTGAAGCTTCCATTTTCAAGTTTAATTTTTAAAGTATAAATTCTGTCATAATTAAAACTTTTAGAGAAAAATTTAGTCTTCTGGAAATTTGTGGATTTTAATATTAAATTTTATAAGGTGGGAAATTGTTCATACTGGGTATTTCATTAATATTTTGTAATATTAATGCTTACATTTTCCAATTTGAATGTTTGAAGTGTAACAGTAGATTTTAAGTGATTGATGTGAGTAATTTTAAATGATGTGTTGGGTATTTTAAGGATGCTATTTATTCCTTACAATCCAGTGATGTGTATGGGTGGTTATTTGTACAATTCTTTCACATTGAGTGAAAGAATAGAGTTCTTTGTATTCAAGAAGATATTTGGAAGCTTGCTCTTTAGAACAAGCTTTTGTATCTTAGATACAAAATTGATCTCAGAAAACACTAAGAGAAAACAGGCTGTATTGTTCTTCCTCAAAGTGCACAAAAGGCAATGAAACAAGTGAACTAGAATATGGTAATTATTGAGCATGTGGCTGGCACCCTTAAGAAGATTAAGCCACAGAAGATAAATGCTTTTCTGGGGATGAATTTTCGGAAAAATCTACTAAGTGGGGGTGGGGAGAGGGTGGAACACTTCTGCTTCTACCTTGCACAAAACAAGCCATTTGGGTAATCTACCAAGTCATGTTTCTCGATTTAGCTTATAGAGCCTGGAGAGATAACAAATAGCTATGAGAAAAAGAAAAAGAAAGAAAAGAGACAGGTAAAAGGAAGATAATAAAGATGCTATTTCCAGAAGATCTCCGACATGCCACGATTTGAAAAAGCAGAAACCTATGCATTCCATTTAGTTTACCGGGCAGCCTCCAACAATGAAGATGAATTAAGACTCAGGAAATACATGCCCTTGATATTAATTCCCTCACAGTTATCTTTCTCTCAGAAACTCCTTGGAGATCAGAGGCTAAGACCTGGTCTCTATATTCATGTTTCTCTGACTTTAAAATGAATTTCTCTCTGCTGCTCCTCAGACATGGACAACTAAATCTGTAACGCAAATAGTCAGAATGCTAGATTTTGAAACAAAAGAAACAAAGCAAAACCTTTACTCTAGATTAATATATATTTGTTAAATCAGTAACTTCCATGGCTAAACAATCACATTAGAATTTATAATTGTCATTTTAGAGTGGGGATAACTTGCTGGCATGTGAAGCACCCTTGCACTGGCCTCAAATGATACATTTTTGTTGACTGACTCTATTATTGATGAAAACATCAAGAAGGCTCTTCACTGGGTTGTGAAATATTGTGACTATTTTAAGTTGCTCTGATTCTTTTTGCTCTTCCAACCCTCCTATTTGACAACACCAAGTGCTATAGTGTGAATGTTTGTGTCCGCCCCAAAATTCATATGTTGAAATCCTAACTCCCAAGGTGATGGTATTAGGACGTATCTTTGGGAGATGATTAGGTCATGAGGGTGGAACCCTCATGAATGCGACTGTGCTCTTCTTCATAAAAGAGGCCCTAGGGGCTTCCCTGGTGGCACAGTGGTTGGGAATCTGCCTGTCAATGCAGGGTACATGGGTTCAAGCCCTGGTCCGGGAAGATCTCACATGACGTGGAGCAACTAAGCCCATGCACCACAACTACTGAGCCTGCACTCTAAAGCCTGCGAGCCACAACTATTGGGCCCATGTGCCACAACTACTGAAGGCCAAACGCCTAGAGCCCATGCTCCGCAACAAAAGAAGTCACCGCAATGAGAAGCCCGCACACCGCAACGAAGAGTAGTCCCCGCTCGCCGCAACTAGAGAAAGCCCGCACGCAGCAACGAAGACCCAACGCAGCCAAAAATAAATTAATTTAAAAAAAAAAGAGGCCCTAGAGTTTACTGACCCCTTTCCCCAGGTGTAGATACAGCAGAAGTCAGCAGTCTGCAACCCAGAAGAGGGCCCTCATCAGAACCTGATCACACTGGCACCTGGATTTTGGACTTCTAACCTTCAGAAATGTAAGAAATAAATATCTATTATTTATAAACCACCCAGGGTACATTTTTGTTTTATTATAGCAGCCTGAACAGACTAACACCTCAAAGTATTTCCAGTCCAGAAACAGCTATAACTCCACTCTTTAAAACAGTGGAATAATGAATTTTAATTATTTGATACTTATAGTGGAAAGCCTCCTGAGAAGTCCCTTTTTAAAAATTATTTTACTGAAGTATAGTTGATTTATAATGTTATGTTAATTTCTGCTGTACAGCAAAGTGATTCAGTTATACATATATATTATACATATATATTCTTTTTTTAATATTCTTTTCCATTACAGTTTATCATAGGATACTGAATATAGTTCCCTGTACTATACAGTAGGACCTTGTTGTTATCCATTCTATACATAATAGCTTATATCTGCTAACCCTAACCTCTCCCTCCATCCCTCCCCCATCCCCTTCTCCCTTGGCAACCACAAGTCTGTTCTCTATGTCCCTCTGTGAGTCTGTTTCCGTTTTATAGATAGGTTTATTTGTAGCATATTTTAGATTCCACATATAAGTAATATCATATGGTATTTGCTTTTCTCTTTCTGGAGAAGTCCCTTCCTTTAAACGTAAAAATGCATGTATTATGTTAAATCACCTAGTTCACAATATATACTAATTATTATTATTAACATGGCCCATGACTTAAGAATAAGTATATATTATGAGGAATAAGAATTTTCTTTTGCATATTTATCATAAGCACAGTGAACTGTCCTACTTCAAGCCACGTAATCATAAAGCAACTTTATCATTGGGACTCCCACCACACCTTGAAATTTATTCTGTGGGACTATGGCCTTCCTTGCACGTGCCTGCGAATCTATACTGAATTGACTTGACTTCAGTTTGGTTTTGGTAATTGAAATCCCTATGGGCATTTTCCCATTTCAATTCCAAAATTAAGCAACCTTTATTTTAAGTTGAGATTTCATCTCTTCCTCTAGCTGATTTCTTGTTATCTTACTGCCATTTCTGCTGTAAATAAAACTGCTTCACTCATTTAAGGAATTTTTTTAGCATCTCTTTTGTACTAGTCACTGTGCAAGGCAAACCAGACATGACTGGTCCCTTCTTTCAAGGAGCTTACAGTCTGGTCAGGGAATAATGGCAATAAACATTTAAAGACACGCAAAAATGAATAAATAACTGTCATGAGATACACAAATGAAAGAAACACATAAAAGCTGTGATTAACTTCTCTGTAGGGACAGCCAAAATCTCATGGTAGTCTCTGTAGATATTCCCATTCCATCTTCCTGGAAGAATCAACGGTGCTTATTCCCCATAGTACAACTAAAACTGGGCTCTGAAATTTAACCACGCTTTATAGAAGGGCTAGTAATAATAGCCTGAGTATACCACCTGGAATGAACAACCTCCGACAATAACTGGTGAGTGTTAGAACCCAGGGGACAAAGGCTATGTGCAGAGTCCCTATACAGAGTGAGGGTCAGTTTCCACCCATGTGAAGCTGCAGGCGTTTCTACATGGTACAACCTAGGCCCAACTGCCCTTTGGACCAGAGACCAATGCCTGTATGGGATGACTGATACTAAGTCTATCCTCTTCCTTCCGGGGTATGTACTCTCACCATTGTGAACTGATCAAGACATATACAAAAACGCACATCACACATCCAAAACCGAGGTTATTAAGTCTTTAACAACACTAATCTTACGACAAAACCCACTCACTCTAGGTAGCCCTTCTCCAAATCCAACTTTGTTACAATATTCGCTCTGTTATGAATAGGAAAGATCCTTCCCGTGAATCCATACTGCTATATTATAGATTTAGAACAATCTATCCTTTCAGGAAATTCTTGGGCAAAAACACAAAGATGTCCCAAGAACAAATAGCAATCTTCAGACAAAGGTCGACACAAATCCAAATTTAAGTAGAAAATATTTTCTTAATATTCAGAGGGACACATGATTTACGTTTATATGTGGATTCAAAGCCTCTGATTTAAATCAGTTCACCAATGATCAGGACTTGTAAGAACAATGCATAGGGAGTTGCTTTATCATTCCTTATCCACAGGGTATCATCAAAGGGTGACTTTTCAGAACAAAGTAAACAGCTCCCCTAAAGATATTTAAGTGCCTATGGTGAAGGGCAAAAACTGCTTATAAAATCCTCAAACCACAATTTTTCCAGTCCAGATCCATCAGGTACCCGACTAAACACGTTTAACTCTACACACAACTGAGCCACGTAAGGCCTGAACTCATATTCTATCTTTGTGTTCTCAAGTCTAGTCAGTATCCAGCTGCAATATTTTATAAAAGCCTGAGTGAAAAAAACGAAAGAATTGTCTATCAAAGTTCAACCCCTTAATAGCTTCATGACAAAGTTCAATTCTTTAACCAGTCAAAGGCTCAATTTCATCACCTATATGTTTTCAATATGATACCACCTGTTTAATAAGTTGTTGTGAGACGGCTTAGCACATTATAAGTAAGAGCTATTGTTATTAGTAGTTGTTTTAAATAAATTACATAGACCTGATTATAAGCAGCTTCATAAGGAGTGGGCTCCAATCAGGTAACAGAGAATCAACCTGGGGAAATCAACTAGGAACCAGTAAAATGATTTACTCATATTGAAGAAACTACAGGCAGGAAACCCCACAGGCATGACTGGCAGGTCCTCTGACTCTGCTGAGGTTTGTAGGAAACATTTTTAAGGCTAGTGATAACCACACACATACTCTTTGTTATGGAGTCTTAGCTACTTTTTGTTACTTTATAGCAATAGGTTCATCCTTTTATATTAGTAGACAAAAGACATGTTGGAAAGTCTTTTAAAACATGGCCTTATAGAAGAACTTTCACTTGCAGACAAGCCTCAGATCCCAGATCTGTCATAATTTTTCAAAATTTTAGATTTTTTTTTGGCCAATTTTAGTGGACATAGGAAATTTCACAGATGGTAATTATATAAATGATGGATGTTTTAAAATACACATATTGACAAGGAGGAGATTTCTTTTTTTTTTTAATTTTTTGGCCATACCACATGGCATGTGGGATCTTAATTCCCTGACCAGGGATTGAACCCGTGCCCCCTGTGTTGCATGCCTGGAGTTTTAACCACTGGACCACCAGGGAAGTCTACAAGGAGATTTCTTTATGTCAAACATATTATAGCTCCTTCCTCTTCCCATCTCGTTTCCTCTTAGAAATAAATGTTCCATAAGCATTTAGGATAAAGATGGATGACTGGGTGATGGCTACACAACAATGTGAATGTGCTTCATGTTACTGAGTTGAGCTGTATACTCAAAAATGGCTGAAATGGTAGATTGTTATGTATATTTTACCACAATTGAAAAAATTAGATTACTGGGTATAGAAGAAATAAATTCCTGTATAAATATAATTGTGCTAAATAATGAAGCCCTTATTTTTAAATTTTTAAAATACTGAATTACTTCAGGAGGGATAGAGAAATGGTAGAGAGTATCATCATCTCCCTCCTTTCTCTTTCTCTCCAACCAGCTCTCATCAGCTACCCCTGCCCTCTTCTTCGAGTCCAATCAACCTCACAAGATTAGCTGCTGGGTCTCTTTCTTCCTTTTTTTTAACACTTATTCTGGGTCTTTGAATTGCTGCATGCCTCTGGCTGAAATGGAGGAATGAGACGTTAGATGAGGGATTCCTCTGCTCTATGAAATTTTTGGTTGGTATATGCCGAAACAACCAAACAGATTTCAATGCCAATAGCTTTGCTCATCAACAGCTATGGGTACCAGGCTAAGTTTACACTTTCAAATGTAAAGAAAAATGTATGCTTTAGTGGAAAACTATGGATTGTCCAGATCCTAGAGGATACCTCTTTGGGTTTTCTCATTCCATTTCTTGGAAGCTATTTTGCAACTGTGTAAATGTTAGCTGACAACGATGCAAAATAATTCTTGTCTATAGACGTACAAATTCTTTCCTGTCTGACAGAGGTTCCGTTGAACTTTCTCTTTCCCTCTTTGTGGAAAACCAGTTTTGCATCCATCGGCATATTTACTTCAGTATTCCTGATCTAGAAATGTGTTTACGCTTTGGATTCTCATCTGAACGAATTAAAACATCTGCCTGGTTCTGTCATTGGTTATGAGTTACATAACATCCTTAACACCTGTTCATTTTTACATCTGTATGAGAATCATGATTTTATCGTTCTTGAAAATTATTTGTTAATAAAGATAAATAGACATTTATTTGTTTTCCTTTAGACATAAGGGAGAGAAAAAGAATTTTTAAGTTTGTAATTTGTCCAGTCCTATTAGGAGAAGATTCACGTTAGAAAGTTAATTCTGTAATAAGGATGATGTTATTGACTGAAGCTTTTATGTATAATAATGAATAATTGTCTCAAATTTATGTTGCTTCTATAGCCCCTTTATATTAAAAGATTTACACTGTGGCTCATCTGTTGCTAAAATTCCAAAAGATTGTGCACAGTGAACCACAGATAGTGTTTAATATTTTTCCTACAGAAAAAGAAAATTCCACAGCAAATAAGCTACCTGAAAAAAAAAAAGTGTGGTACAGATTTTGATAGCAGCTGGTTGACTAAAATTCAAACTATTTTCCATAAAACATTAGTATATGTTAGTTCTAAATAAAATATGTTGGTCCTTTTCTCATCTAAACATTTATAGACAGCACAAGTGTTTGTGTGCCCAGGTGTGCAGAGAGCGAGAACACATGGGGAGACGTTTTAAAAATCACTGAATTTCAAAAACCATGCATTAGTTTCCACATGGTCTTTAATAAATACTTTCAGGATGGATTAAACATTTCCTTACAAATGTCAAAAAAAAAATCAAGTTACTACTAAATATGTTAAGGAGAAAAAATCTGCAATATGTATTTTTGCAGAAACAATTGAGAAATCTGTTTACCTGAGTATCTTAGAACATATTCAAAACCCATCCAAGGCTTCTAAATATTTCTAGCAATTGTATACTTTTACCACGCTACAGCAGTCAAGATAGCTGGAGACACTGAGAATAGTAAATATTGAAGATAATCTACAATAAGCTTGATCATTAGCTGAGCCATAGGGAGGACCCTCTCCAGGATCTTTCTCCCAGTTTCTCTAAGACAGGTGTGTTAGTTGTCCAGAGAAACAGAGCCAGGAGGATTTATTAGTAGATTCAGATTTACATAAACAAACCCATATACATATATCTTACACATCTATCTATCTATCTATCTATCTATCTATCTATCTATCTATCTCTCTATGTATCTATCTAACTATCTGGAGATTTGTTATAAGGAGCTGGCTTACATGATTATAGAGACTGACAAGTTCCAAGATCTCCAGTTAGCAAGCTAGAGACCCAGGAAAGATAATGGTGTAGTTTCAATCTAAAGGCCAGCAGGATGGAGACCTAGGAAGAGCTAATGTTTCAGGTTGAGTCTGAAGGCAGGAAAGAACTGAAGTCCCAGCTTAAGGAAATCAGGCAAGATAAGTTTCCTTTTACTGAGGCAGGGTCAGCCTTGTTGTTCTGTTCAGTCTCTCAGATGACTAAGTGAGATCCACCCACATTAAGGAGGGCAATGTCCTTTACTCTGTCCTGCCAATGTTAATTCAATGTTAATCTCGTCAGAAACACCCTCAGAATAACCTCTGACCAACTGTCTGAGCACCATGTGGCCCAGTCAGGTTGACACATAAAATTAACCTTTTGCTCACAGAAGGTGAGCAAAACTCAGAGCCTGAGAGATTCATGTTAATACATCTTCTATAACAATATGCTCTCCAATTCTGCCCCTCTAGGTAAAAAAGGTCTAGAAAATTGACTTGCATACATAGTTTTCCCTGCCAGAGTTAACTTCTGGATATTCTAACATGCTTTGATGATCTGGCCTTGGAGGTCAGGTAGGATCAGTTGCTTGTGTATTTACATTTCATTTGGAATGTATCGGGTTGGCCAAAAAGTTTGTTCGGGTTTTTCCGAGAAACATCTTACAAAAAACCCAAACAAACTTTTTGGCCAACCCAGGAGAAAGTAATGTTTGCTTTCCCGTTACTCCAGAGTCTCTGGATTCTCTTACTTCAATGATTCCAGAAAATGCTGATAAATAAAATAGTACTTAAGCTGGAAAATAATTTGAAAAGACTAAAAAATACACATTTCCTCATATAAATGAAGAATTGGGACAGAAAAACATATGATATATTGATATAAACACAGGTGAAATAGTGAGAATCAATATTTATATTATGTCTTATATAATATTAAAGATAGAATTCTAGGAACTTTTCATAAATTGACTTAATACTCATAATAAGTGTCTTTGGTAGGCTTTGTCATTCCTGGTTCATAGAGAAATAAGCTTATAAGGAGCACCGTTGAAATTGGTACCTTGGGCTGTTGGATTTCAAAAACACCATGTTCTTCCCACTTTGTCATGTAGCCTCATTGCTTCTTACTTCTCTTCCCTTTGTCAAAACATCAAATATGGAAATCATGTAAAAGCTGAATATTAATGTGTTTATTATTTTTTCTGTTTCATAATCATGCAAACTATTCTTTAATTGGGAATACTTAACATATGAATAGATAACACCTTTAGAGTATGTAAGTATGTATGTATACTCTAAACTTGGTTGTTGTGAATAGAACTTGGCCACTGCTAGATAACTGGTGAGATTAAGATGCTTGACTTAAAAATTGAGGAGCAGAACTTGTATCCATGGTGACTCCACAAATGTGCCAACACCTGGCAAAGCTCACTCGGAAACATCCTGTCAGCTTCCTTCAGAAAAGCACATAAAAAAGAGGAACAGGATAATGAGAAATCCATTGAAAAGCAACTCATGAGTAATAGAAAATTAAGAAAATACAAGTAAACACATTTGCTCCCCATGTGCAAGTCACTGTGGAAGCAAAGATGAACAAAATATGATCTTGGCCCTCAGAGAGCTAACATCTTTCTAGGGAGTGATAAGGAGGTATAGAAATCATAGTACACATTAAAAGTGGTGGGTGTTGTGAATTAAAACACCAAGTGCAAAGGTTCATTGAGGGGAAGAATTTGGATTAGGGCTTGAATGAATGGTAATATTTTTGAGGGGCACTGATAGGTAAGGGCAGTGAAAAATAAGGGCACGGTTTAACTGCCCTGAGGTGGAGGTGAGTCATTCAGGAATGTCACATGACATGGTTGCTCCCAGACCACCACCCCACCCACTGACTGGCACGTTTCAGACTTTGAAGTAATTTATTCTGCATGCACCAATGACCTTCATATGGCTAATTCTAATGGATGTATTTCAATTGTTATTCCAGCTGATGTGTCAGAAGAAATTGGGGCTGTTAGTCACTTCCTGAATCTAGATAAGGCTTCCTTCCTTTAGCTGCTTTTACTCCTTGGCATCTGAAAAGTCTTCTTATCTCTAGAGCTGCCCTCAAATTTATATGCCCATCACATGTCTGCTCTGAGCTCCCAATGTCACCACTGAGAGCTTCGATAGGCAAGTAAAAATCATTATACCTGAAAGTGAAGCCTTCCCTCCTCCTGCATTGTAAGCCTGGGATGACTTTGGTATTCTTTTTCAAAGCAAATAACATGATCATCCAACTAGTTGCTAAAATCAGAAATTCAGGAATCATCCTCGATATCTCTCCTGAACAACACCAGATCCAGTGCATCCAGACTCATGTTGACATTTTCTCTAAGTCTCTCTCACATCCTTATCTTCTCTCGCCCTCCTTCACTGCTCTTTAGACACTATTCTTTAGCTTGTCTTGCTGTTTAGAACATACATTGCCTCTTTCTGCCTTGAAGACTTTGCATGTGTGGTACGTATCATTTGCCATTTTCTATCCCACCCACCCCACAATTACAAACCAATTCATTTTCAGATCACAGCTCAAATACAACTTTGTTGATAGAGATGTTTATAAAACTCACAGATTAGATCTTTTTTCTTTCTCCATTATATCTTCTCACAACTCCCATAGTTCTCTTTTGTATTAATCATCACAATTGTACTGTAAAGGTCAATTTTGTAATTATTCAATTAGTTCATTAATCACTACTAGACTGTAAGGTACATGAGAACAGGGACAATTTGTCTTGTGCTAATGCATAATAGAATTTAAGTATATATTTGATGAATGAATGTAAGAATAAATCCTTGAATGAACTAGAGGCAGGGAGGCTGGAAAGGAGGCAGTGATCTAGGCTTGCACTGATGCAGAAGTAAATGGGCTGGAATAGATAGTAAAGCTTTGAGAAATGGTAAGAAAATAAAATACACGTGATTATTTTTTTGGATGTCAGGGTTTAGGGAAAAGCAGAATCAAGGAGGACTCCTAAGTTTCAAGGTTGGTTAAGTTTGTTCATTGACAGCAGAGTGGAATACCAACCCGCCAAAGATACAGACCAAGGAATACCAACAGAAAGCAGTGGAGGCAGCAACAGAGAACCAAGAAACAAACAAAATTTGAAGGAAGAGAAAGTTTTTATAATGAATAATATAAATATCCTGCTCCCTACCAAAGTTCTCATTTATATAATTAATTAATTAATTAATATAGACTCATGGGTTTCTACTTTATTCAAAGGGTTACAATACATTAATGTAATTATATATATATATATTTTTTTATTTATTTATTCATTTTTTTTTTGCGGTACGCGGGCCTCTGACTGTTGTGGCCTCTCCCGTTGTGGGGTATAGGCTCCGGACGCGCAGGGTCAGCGGCCATGGCTTACGGGCCCAGCCGCTCCGCGGCATGTGGGATCTTCCCGGACTGGGGCACAAACCTGTGTCCCCTGCACCGGCAGGCGGACTCTCAACCACTGCGCCACCAGGGAAGCCCATATAATTATATATTTTGAGGAGCAAATTGTCCCAGATACGGCTGGTGGGAGTCCTTTCATTTGGCTTCTATGCCCTTTTGACACATCCCCGTTTATTCTTTGAGCATTTCCTTACTTTCTGGCATAGTAATGTGTCCCAGGCTCACCAAGTACTTTTTTTAAATGGCTTTGAAATCAGCCTTTTAAAATTTTTTGTTTGTTTGTTTGTTTTATGAGGAGTCCTGGTTCCTTTTAGTAGAGAATGATATTAGAAATCAAGATCTGGGTGCTAGGTTTACACACACACAGACATACACACGCGCACGCATCATATACATTTACATTTACAGCGTCTATCAGTCCGTACATCCATTCATCCATCCATCCCAAACCATGAGTTAACACTGATACCTCCAATTCCTATCTAACACTGTAGCATTCTTTCTAGTTTTCTCCTTTTTCATATTTGTATCTCTCCCTGATTTTATCAAGTTCCCGATATGTAGCTAATCTCCCGCCACTGTCACCACTGTCCCTGTACAGACAGCTTCCTTTCCCCACTCAGCATATGACACTCTTCACCAGGCCAAATCCTGCATGCAAGTCTTCATGACACCTCTTGGGCTGTGACACCCTGAGCTGACCACTTTCCTGTGCAAAAGCTCTCCTCACTCTGCTCGGGTTCCCACATTCAGTGTCAGGCTACTTTCCAGCACAGATGCCCTCCTCACTCTGTAAGGATTCCCATACCCCATACTGGCCCACTGCCTTCCATACATGAACCCTTTACAGCCCACTGGGGCTCCTACCCCTCCCCACTGTCAAAATCTACATAGCTCGCACTCATCTGGTAGCTTTGGGGCAGAATTGTAGGAAAAAGGCAAACTACAAACTCTTTGTAAATCTACTTTTTACAATATATAAATTAATGCTTCCTATATTATTAAGTGCCCCCCCGACTACATGACTTTTATGGTATTTCATTTTATTAATGCTCCTATCTTTTAAAGAATGTTTTTTTCCTACAACTACTGGGAACTACTGATAATATTTGAGTAGGTAAATTTGATTTTATATAGACTATGTAATGCATGCCCATTACATCTTGGTTTTTCACTCCTTGAGGAAGAGAAATGCGCTTTGAGTAAAGATATTTTGGCTTGAGTACAAGCTTTCTTGTGTGATCGTCAATTCCCAGGATCTTGGTTTCTCCTCTCAAGATGAAGGTGTTCAATTCATTTTTTGCATCAGGGACTTGGTACTCATTGTTCCCTCTGCTTGAATCACCCTGCCCTTGGATGTAAAGTTTATTTCCTCCGGTTGTTCAACTCTCAATTCTCTGAAGAACTGGCATTTTAATAGGGATTCTTCTTTACTTTCTGGTGTGAAAGTCTCAAATTAGCTGGGAAAAGTTATTTCATTCTTTGCGTGACAAGCTTTCTCTCATTAAGTGTCCTCCTGGAAATCCCTCCAATTTTCTCCTCATATGGCCACAGGTAACACTGTGTCTGGTATACAGTAAAAGCTTAATATATATATATATATATATATATATGTTTAATGAATTAACAAGTTGATAGTGATGGAGACTGCAAATGACATTTTAAAAATAGCAATTGTGTAAGGAAAATGATGTTTTAGCCTAATAAGTATAATACATAGACTAAAATGCTATCATATTAGGGGAAATAGTTGAAAATGGTAACGATGGTTGAGGTGATGCCAAACATCAAAAGCACACTGGAGAAAATTTCACAGCATCTAGGCCACTAGAAATATCTAATGCACAGATCTCCACACCCCTCCCCATAGAGACTTAGGCCTTAACACCTAAAGTTTTTCATAAACCTCGAGTATGCTGGATCAGAGAAATGCTGAAAACACAGCTCTTCTCTAGCTGTATTTTTCCGCTTCTTGTTTATTCATATTCTCATATCGTATTCCCATTTAGCGTTTCTTTCTCCTCAATTCAGCACACCCCTGACGGCCCCCAAGCTACCTCATGGCATTATTTCAGCTTTAGTTCTCACTAATAATGGCTTCATTTTTCCCAGGATGTTTTCAATTCAAATAACTGTGAAGGAGAATATAACTGCCCCAGCTGTCTGTGAGAAAATGCCACAGAACTCTGTCACATATACCTGAGACTTGGGGAAGTGTCACCTGTTTTATATCAGTTGGCTGTGGATGGCACAGTTGTGTTTAGAAAGGGCAACGGTTAAGACAGACATGAATTCATTTGTCTACACAGGTACCAGAACAACATTCACAACAACAAAACCAAATCAAAACAGAACTACAAACCAGATGCACACTGATATCACAGTTATACAGGAGACTGAGGCTATCCAGTCACTTCTTAATAAGCATATAGAGTCAGTTACAGGTTTATGATGACTTTGATTCTTCATTTATGGACTATATAAGAATTTTTAAAAATGCTTTCAAGTGTAGAAAGCTACTTACAATCTGTACAGCCTTATCATTTCAGGGACAAAATTATCTATCTGATTTGAATTTCTAGATTTTGTTTTTCAAGTTTTTATTAAAATAATTCCTGCTATATTTGGTTTATATTGCTAATGTAGACCTACTGAATTTTCCCTTAGAAAATATCTCCAACCCATTTTCAAATAGTGATCTATGTGGAAAATCTTACCAGGTTAAGTATTAGAAGTTACAGAAGATGATAGGCTTAATTCTGGCATTTGTTCCTATTTACAAAATACATATTTTATATATATAGGTACAGAATATTTTATAATTCTATGACAAGTGTGTCACTGAGATATTGTTCCAAGCCAGAGAGAAAAAGAGACAGAAAGGAAAAGAGAAAGAGAGAGAGAGAGATCGAGACTGAGAGTATGAATGGGGTGGAGGGAAGGAGAGAAAAGGAGAATAAAGTGCTGGACTTAAATAGAAAACAGCTGTTTTCCACATGTACTTTAACAAATATTTTGTAAGGTTTTTAAGTGTGACTTGAGTTTTATTAAGCACAATATAAGGCACATTTCTTGCCACTTGGTACATAAAATTAATTTCTTTAAATATAAATCTAGTAAAAATCAGAACATATGACATATGTACATGATGACCAGGTAGAGTAGTTACTTATTACCTATTTATTGTGAATAAATAATTTTTTCCCTACAGATATCAATGTTAGAAGCTATCTCCTTGACTATGTCAGTGTTCCACAGTTACCTCTGGATTGGGCAGCCAGAGGCACGGCAGACAAGTCCCTGGCTCTGGAAAAGTACCTGCTAAACAACAAAGCCTGTCTTCCCATAAACTGCTGGAAGTCACATGAAATCCCCACGTGTCCTACTTTATGTATGCTCTAATTCAATCCCAGTTCAGATTATAGGAGACACTAAATTGCCAGTGGCTTTTCGCTGGGCTCCAAGATCCCTTTGCCCTGCCTGGTTTTGACCTAGTATTTACAAAGAGATTCAACCCATGTTCTTATGAAGCAAAATGGAAGGGGCTTAACCCTCCCAATATGAAGGAGAATTTATCCCACGCTTCTTTAACTGAACTATGGGCTGCTCAAATTAAACATTCATTTTTAAAAACACCTATTTATCAGCAGTGCTCTGGTCAAGCAGGAAATACGAAGGGGCTTTCATTTCCCTTTACTCCACGTCTTTGTTCTTGAGATAAGACACACCTAACTCAGCAGCCTTGCAGATCTTTTGATGCAGGAAATGCTTGCATCTGTGCAGGTGGCCACATGAGGGAAACGTGGGAGGGCTGCCACACTAGCTGCGAACAAGGACAACTGTACGAGACAAACGCTGAAATCACTTCCCTGACTAATTTTAGAATTCTTTACTAAACTCGTGAAAGAAACAGTGGCAATGTTCTTTGCTTCTCATTATAGCGACTTCTTTCCTTTAACAAGGATGGCAAAGGACCACCTTTCCCTTTTCCCTTTGTATGGACCTGGAAGATTCAGAAGGGACCCTGCCCAGTCCGACACGTCACAAATCCTAATAAAAAGCAAGCACAGACCTCTTCATGTCACTTGAGAAAAAGCAGAAACAACTGAGAGATGCTGAAAAAGATACTGTTGTTCATGATGGGAGAATTTTATATGAGGAATTAAAGCAAATATCACTAACTAACTAACAAAATTAGTCTGAGAGATCATCACCAATATGCTATAGGACATGAAAACCAGAATAGCCAGATTTATTTTTTAAAGTGCAGTGGAAACAGTTGACACCATTTTGGATATCAGAGAGAAGTGGAAGGCATGAATGAGAATTTTTCAGAGAACTTAAAGGAAAAGAATAAAGAGATGAAAAAATAATAGGAGGAAAGATACGATACAGACCCAGAGAATAAGATATGCATATAATAGGAGGTACAGCAATGAAGGATAGAGTGGACAAAGTGGCAGCTTCCATCTAAGACAAAAGGAAGATGACTGCTCTGAGTTGGAGAAACATTTTTGTATTTGGATTTAATGTTAACAAAACCCCAGAACTTTATACACTTGGTGAAGTTTTAGAGTTTCAAAGGTGAATTTACAATCTCACAGTATCCCACTGGGTGGCTGTCTACAATGAGAAAAAACCAGCAATTGCTCTACAGCAATAAATACTAAAAAATTGCTGGAACAATATCTTCACCATTTTGAGAGGATATTATTTTGATACAAGAGATGTATAACTACATGGACAGTTTTCTGCTCTTTATCCTTGCTTACTTTTGCCTTCTTGATCTGTTAACGTCTACTACTATGTTCAACTTCTTATATTTTCAAGAATTCTTTCTATGTATTTGTGTGTGTCTAATACCCAGTTTTTTTTCTTAGCGGATATATTGAGATATAGTTTCCATACAATAAAATTCAGCTATTTTAAGTGTACATTTTGTTGAGTTTTGGTGAATTAGTGCCTTTTGCTCATACTCAGTGGTCCTCTCACCTAATTTTGATGTTTTTCATTCCAGCAGACTCATGGTAGAGAATGTGTGGATAATGTTGGAAGCATGAAGCAACTGTTAAGAGTTTTCAGTTGTCTCATTTGTAGTTCTCCATCTTCAGCAAAATAACCAGAGTAACTGTACCATTTTCAGGAATGCAGCCACCGAGGATGGGTTCAGCCTGCTTTAGTGAGGTGAATAACACCACCAACAAACATATATGCAGGCAAGGTAAGTGTGTGTGTGTGGGGGGGGGGGTGTCGGGGGGAATTTTACCAATTATCTTACTGAAATTTGTCTCTCATGGGTTGAGTTCAGAATGCGTTTGGAACTTTATATGTAATATTCTTAGATTATAACTCTGTATCAGTGATCTTGGAAGCCACTTTTTTTGCCATTGTTTAAAAAAAAGGGATCACAAGCTTGTGATCTGTGCTACAATTTGAACAAATTAAATTGTCTAAGCTCAAAACACTTTGATTGCAACCTTGTGAGACCCTAAGCAGAGGACTTGGGTAAGCCAAGCCTGGACTCCTGTGCAATAATAAATGTATGCTATTTTAAGCTGTGAAGTTTGTGGTAATTTCTTACTATGCAATAGATAACTAATACGGTGGGCATCCTATTGTGTCCCTGTGTTTACTGGAAATGTCCCTAGAGTTCCCCTATTAAGAAGAATGATAGATTTAAACTGATGTGTTGTCAAACAGAATGTATGACATAGAAGAGAAATTAAACATTTTCAAAAATTGAAATGAAAAATAAAAAACAAATTGGAAAAGAAACCCCTAAGATACAATGTCAATGAAAGAAAGACAGATGTTTAGGATAGAGCTGGACCCTTTTACTTTACCCTGTGCTACCACTTCCATTCTTCCTACATTTTTTCTGACTTAACTCAGATGGTTTTGAGATCCTTTACCCATAAGGAGTCCATAATTTCACTGAAACTATAGTTTTTGGACTTTTTGTTTTTGTTTGGTTTTCCGGTGGAGAAAGGGAAATATGTTGACTTATTAGAGAGAGGCATATGCTTAAAGGACATCCTGACATCTTTTAGATGCACCCTTCTGTTTACCGTGAAAGATAATGAAATGCTTTCTCCTTTAGAATTTTGAGACATGGGCCACTTTTCTCTGAAGTTTTGGAGCTCAGAGTTCTACTCCATACAAAGCATAATTTTCCAGAAAAATAAAACTGTTTAAAAATCGGCTGAGCGTTAATATTTTTAAAATTTTTGAATAGTGTGTAAATGGAGGTTACCTATTTTTTCTCTGGTATTCATATAAAACCTCTCTAATTAAAAAAAAAGAACTAGAAAACAGTAGGTTTATGCTGCCTCGTGAGACATTTCTCTAAGACAGCATTTCTCTAAGTGAAAAAGTTTTATAGGAGTGTAAATAATTAATAATCAGTAATATTTAAAAATCAGTTTCAGCATAAAGTAAAAGCTTAGTCTCAGTGATATTGAAAGTCCCTTTCAACTTGAGAATTTTGTTATATCATATATAACAAATCATTTTAAATTTAAGTTTAGCTTTAGCATTAAGATAGATGGTTCAAGCCAATGTTTTTAACTTTTTGTGTTATTTTTTAAAGTTTACTGTGAAGATTGGTTTTCTTTGGGACTATGAACTACATATAGGGTCACCTGAATAAGAGAACAAAATTTTAAATGTTACAAATCAGAATCCAGTGAACATCTTTATTTCAATTGCAATAACATTGAACAGGGTTTTCAGGCCTTTCTTGATATTTGACATCACAAATGTTACTTTGCCACCTAGTGGTTCATCCTGATATTTCCTTAAAAAAAATCTTTAAAAAATTTTTTTAGTCTTTTTAAAGTAATATATGAAATATGCACTATTTAAACTACAAGATATTTACTACATTTATATTTAAGATGAAATGATTCTGGGAATGATTCAATATATATATTTTTGTGTTGTATCTTGGTAAGCACATAGTATCTGAAGTATTATTTTTATCAAACAACATCAAACTGGTGCAATTTAAAATTCTTAGCTCAAATGTTCCTTTAAAAAAAATGTCTCTTGCAAACTATTCTTATTTGAAGGATTAAAATAATAGAAGCTCGGACTTCTCTGGTGGCGCAGTGGTTGGGAGTCCACCTGCTGATGTGGGGGGACGCGGGTTCGTGCCCCAGTCTGGGAAGATCCCGTGTACTGCGGAGCGGCTGGGCCCGTGATCCGTGGCCGCCTGAGCCTGTGCGTCCGGAGCCTGTGCTCCACGGTGGGAGAGGCCACAACAGTGAGAGGCCGCATACCGCAAAAAAAATAAATAAATAAAAATAATAGTAGAAGCTCTCATATTATTAAAAAAATAACTTTTAGAGAGTGATAAAATCATTTCCTATAAAGATATAAAAATGAACGAGCGTTATTAATTTTATTTAACGTAATTATGAAACTGGTGAGATGTAACAACTAGTTCAAGGGAAAGTACAAAAACAGACACATTTATAGTTAAATGATTAGCAAATGGAGGCAAAATTAGTAGCTACTTTCATAGTGGAGTAAGGAAGTCAATAGATCTTTTCAGACAGAATTTGCATGACTATGGACAATAATAATTTTGCATTGCTATCAGCTATCTGCAATTTACAGTTATAAAATAGCTTTCATAGAATCAGATCAGATAATAATTAAATAGGAGAGCTGTAGACATTTTGTCTTCCACTGAAAAACAATGTTTCTCCTACACATTCTATAAATTCTGTCTCTGCTTTGCATATTTCCCCATATATAGGACTATTGCAGTCTGTATTGTTTCATGATATAGGTTTATGATTTGAAACTGGAATAAGCAATGAAGCACATATAACAAGTACTGTCAGGTCTCCATATCTATGGGTTCTACATCTGCATCTATAGATTAAACCAGCCTGGGGCCTACTTCAAACCAAGTTAATCAAAATCCCTGGAGGTGGAATCTGGACACTGATGCTTTTAAAAAACTCCCCAGATGATTTTAATGCGCATCCAGTGTTGAGAAACATTTGTTTCATAGCTATTAGATAGTTTAGTGATGGCCCTTACAGAATCTAGTCCATCATTACGGCTTCGATATGGAGAATCATGCAGTGTAAATAAAGGATAAGGATAGTTCAATCTCATTAGCAAAATCATCCTTATCGTGAGATGTGGGATGTGGCTTGATGTCTTAGATATTTGAATTGTTAGAATCCATATTCCTTAAGGAAACTTCTGATTATCATTAATTTCAATTGTACCATACCTCTAGTTAATAAAACACTTTGATCCCCTTGCATGTAAACAAATTTGGTCCTCTTTGAGAACATTTCCATCTGAGATTAACAAATTGGCTTTAGGACTCTTTTACATAAATCACATGAACTTGATTAATATGAATATGGCTCGGGGTGGAGCCCAAAAGGCTTTACTTCTCAGGTGGTGACATCCTTACATGACCCTTACCTGTATATATTGTTTTTCACACATACTATGTTGTGGTTTTTTATGATTAAGAAACAAAATGTTGGGCTTCCCTGGTGGCGCAGTGGTTGAGAGGCCGCCTGCCGATGCAGGGGACGCGGGTTCGTGCCCCGGTACAGGAAGATCCCACATGCCGTGGAGTGGCTGGGCCCGTGAGCCATGGCCGCTGAGCCTGCGCGTCCGGAGCCTGTGCTCCGCAACGGGAGAGGCCACAACAGTGAGAGGCCCGCGTACCGCAAAAAAAAAAAAAAAAAAAGAAAGAAAAAAAATGTTTCCAAAGTAAAATCAAGTACTTTACAAATATTAAAGACATATGGTCCCAATCTTTTAACTAATGCTTCATAAACAGTAACTCTTACTATTTTCACCCTTCCCTTTCCACAAATATTACCCTTTATTGGAGGGCTTCTCCCCAGTTTAAGTGTTTCCAATTTAGTGTTATCAATTCTCCAGGATACACCCTGTGGCTCTGCTCCCAGTCTAGGCTCTCCCAGGCAATATCCCTCAGTTTAAGCCTTTTGCATCTGCTTCTTCTCTAACTTGGTTTCCAAATTTTTATTTTATTTCCCACCTGCACAGAGCAGTGAACTAATTATGAATATCTATCTATTAATTGATCAATAGACATAGGAGAGTGTTACATACTCATCGTGCCTTTGCCTCTTTTAAATAAATTAAGTACATTCTAAAGTTTTCCTTTTAAACTCAATCATCTTTCCTTTTCAGTTTACTTTTGAGAGGTAAAAATCAAAAAAACAACCTTTTGACAAGAAACACTACCAAGGCAGGTGGACATCAGCATTTGTTAACATTTTTCTAATGTATCACAGGGTTGCAAATCCCTGCCCTGGAGTCCGCAGTTCTCAACCTTAGCTAAATATTAGACCAGTGATTCTCAGAGCCTGCAACAGAAGCACCTGCAAGGCTCATTAAAACACAATTGTTGAATCTGCATTTTTTAAACAGGTTCCCAGGTGATAATGATGCTGCTGGTCCAGTGACCTACATTGAAAACTCCTGATCTAAACAAGGCCAGAATCAGCTTTGTCTGAGTTTTCCTTTATTACTTATTTCTTTAAGCATCCAAGGCTGACTAAAACCACTTTTTAAAATGTGGTAAAACACCAGGAAATTTACCAGAATCTTGTGATTCCTTACAAAGGAAAAAATGTATATGTACTTGTACTCATATTTGTGTACGTGTATTCTTTTTTAAACACACAAAGCGATTACATTTATTATGAATTTTTGATACTATTTTTCTAATACTAAAAGTTACTTACATAGCTTGACAATATAAGACAGTAGAGTACATCTTTTCAAGAGTTTTTTTTTCATAGGAAAAGTAAACCTGGGATGACAAATGTGCAGCAAATGAGCCACAATGGATTTATTTTACTGCAGATTATTGTAGCCATATTTTTTTAGGAGATTTAATAAGAATGATAATTGATGTAAAAATTTATGTTAAGCAGATTATGGCCAATTATACTATGGATACTTTAAGTTGTTTTTCTAGTGTTGTCATACTATTTTGTAGATGGCTCTTAAAAAGTTTTATAGTTACTTTTTAAAGAAAATATAGCTTAGTCCTGACTTCATTAACAAGCTGTTTGGCCTTGAGCTAGTCATTCAATCTCTCTAGGTTTTATTTTATTTGAAAAATGATCTATGAGTTTCCTTCCATTTATATGTATCTAATTCTTAAAATCAAGTATTGTACAAATATCAAAGAATATTTGTTTAAAATGTATAGGATATAAAGAATAATGTCATGATGAATACCTGCATTCTACCACCCAGTTGTAAAAATTTTTTGCCATATTCTTTAAAGTCTCCATGTGTCCCTATATGATCCCATCCCTTTCTCTTTCTGCTCGGAGGAAATATTACCATGAATGTAGTGATTATAGTTTGTCCTCATAGTTTGGCCACACATGTTTGTATGACCAAACATGTTTATTTTAGCATGCTTTAAATGTTATGTAGGTGCATTTCTACCATACGTTTTCCCCTCAGTAATGGGTAATTTCCCTACTATAACCCTAGGGAAGCAGGTTTACATACATTTTGCTAATCAACCTTGGGTAACCTGTTAGACTTCTTATCTCAAACTGTGTCCTGATTCACTCCTTAAGTGAGTGAAAACTAGAGCCCAATTCATTTTTCCTTGGATGGCATTCTCAAGGAGAAAATCATCTGTTGCTTACCTCTGATTTCCACTTTAACTTAAATTTTGGTCTTGATTATCCCTTATTTTCTTGTTAATTTCTCAAAGCAGTTAACAATGTGTTTTCAGCATTTTATCCATATTTTTAGTCGTTTGGACCAAAGACTATATTAGGCAATTAAGACAAAGTTAAATAATCATGGATCCTGACTCCTAGAAGGTTGACTCCAGACTATAAGACACTCATGTAAACAAACAATCAAAATATTTATTGACCATCCGTCTTCAGACACAAACTAGACTCAAAGCAAGCAGAAGAAAGAATAAGGATTAGAACATAAATTAATGAAATAGAGAATAGCAAAATGGTAAAGAAAAAAATCAACAATACCCAAAATTGATTCTTCAGAAAAAATAACAGAACCGATAAACGTTTAGCTGGAATGACCAAGAAAAAGGGGGGACAAGGCTCAATGACTAGAATCAGGAATGAAAAAGGAGCTCAACTGCTCTGAAAAACAATCTGGCAGTTCCTCAGAAGGTTAAACTCAGAGTTCACAAGAACCAGCAATTCTCCTCCTAGGTGTGTACACTCAAGAGAAATAAAAACAGGTATTCATATAAATACTTGTGTATGAATGTTCATATCAGCACTCCACACTAGCCCCAAAGTGGAAACAACCCAAACATCCATCAACTGAAAAATGGAAAAACAAAATGTGGCATTTCCATACAATGGAGTAATTTATTCGGCAATAAAGAGAAATGAAGTTCTGATACATGCAACAGCATGGACGAATGTTGAAAGCATTATGTTAAGTGAAAGAAGCCAGCCACAAAAGATCACATATTTTAAAATTCCATTTCTATGAAATGTCCAGAATAGGCAAATTTATGGAGAATGAAAGTAGATTAGTGGTTATCTAGGACTGCGTTGGGGAGTTGTGGGAAATAATGGGGTGACTGCAAAAGGATATGAAGTTTCTTTTTGGTGTGATCAAAAAAAATTTTTTTAATTGGGGTATAGTTATTTTACAATGTTGTGTTTTCTACAGTACAGTGGAGTTCCCTCTGCTATATAGCACGTTCTTATCAGTTATCGATTTTATACACATTAGTGTATATATGTATAAAATAGATAACTAATATGAGGTTTCTTTTTGGGGTGATGAAAAATTTTTTGTTGGTTTTTAATTTTTAGTTTTGGCTGCACTGCGTGGCTTGCGGGATCTTAGTTCCCTGACCAGTGATCGAACCTGTGCCCCCTGCAGTGGAAGCGTGGAGCCCTAACCACTGGACCACCAGGGAATTCCTGAGATCAAAATGTTTTAAAATTGATTGTGGTGATTGTTGAACAACACTATGAACATCACTGAATAGCAAACTCTAAATGGGTGAAAATTGTACGGGATGTGAAGTCTATCTCAATAAAGTTGCTACTGAATGATGAAATCACCAAAGCTCAATTTAAAATTAGATACAATTGTAGACATTTAGCATCTGATCTCAGCAGACAAGGCAACTTGATCCATAGCTATCGGATTAAATAACACATTTCAAATAGAGATAAGGGGATGCTAAGTGAATTTAGATGCTTTAGGGAATAATATCATATAGACCTTATTTCACAACTCCACTCTGTTCTTATTAGTTGTGGTAATTATGATACACTTACTTAATATCTTTGAAATTTAATTTCCTAATTTGTAAAATAAAAAATGATTGTTATGAACATTTAATAAGTCAAATTGTAACAGGGAAGAGCCAGATCGGACTACATGTTGGATCTGTTTCTTCTACTTTAACCTTTGCTTTCCGCTGCTTTCCTTCACTAAAAGGATACTGTCTATACACAACGGCCTGCCTTGGGGAACACTGCCCCTCTGCCTGAATGTTAAACCAAAGTGTCTTTGTTCAGGGAAACATCCGGACCCCGTTCCACCTGTGGCTGGCTACAAGAAAGAAGAAATTAACACATCCCCTCCTGGAGGCTGGCCATTCCAGGTGATATTTGCAAAACGTATGGCCTTTTTATTTTACTTCCTCATCTCCTCACCCTCTCTGTGCTACAAAAGAAACTGGCATCCAAACCCCGATAAGATGGTTATTTTGAGACTTTAGTCTGCTGTCTTCTCCGTCTGCTGGCTTTCCGAATAAAGTTGTATTCCTTGACTCAACACCTCATCTCCGATTTATTGGCCTGCAGTGCGGGGAGCAGAACAAGCTTAGACTCGGTAACAAAATCATAGACCTTAGCCTAGTGGCAGGGAGGTGATTACTGTAATTATTAACTTTCTTGCTATATTCATCAAACTATTACAGACCCTGTGTTATAGAGACTATAGGGGAAAAAACATCTTGGGTATATTTTCATCCAGAGTCACTCGCACAAAATACAGCTTTCTGGGAATTTACATCTCAAGTCCTACTAGACCACAGAGAAAACACTAACAGCATTTCTGAACACAAAGGAAAAGGAAAGAGGTATCTAAATATTTACTTTCTATTCACTGGCGCATCCTTATGCATACATTTTTCTTTTTGAACCTTGCTCTCAAACAGAATCAGAGAACATTAAGGGCAGCCAACTGCTTTTCCAACCTAGCAACCACCCTCTAAAGCTCTTATTTGCTCTTTGACTACCGCTCTGCTGTTGCTGTGATATGCCGCTTTCCCTGGAAGCACTTCAGAACCTTCTCCTGGCGTGTCATGCAGCAGTGAAGCAGAGAAAACAGGTGGCCTCAATGGGTGACTTAATGGTGCGTTAAGTGTTCATTTTTGCTGAATTGAACACAGGCTTTTGTGTGAGTGTCTAGTTTTATTGGATCACTGTCAACCAACATGCATAGAGTACTAAATTTTGAAGAAATCTGTCGTTTGAGTGGAACAGAGTATGAGGAAAATAACTAGAAGGTTGGTGTTAGGTGATCATAGGCAACAGGATGAGAATGTATATCTCCTCTGCCTCCAAGCTTTTTTTTTTTTTAAATATGAGCATGTGTCAGGTATTCTGCTTTGAAATCATTATTCCCCTCCCCCCATTAAGAAATCTAGAAACACTGGATATCTTATGTTGCTTTGCTTGACTTCTCTAAAGAAAAAAATATCCAGTAATTGTAAAAATTTTTTAAATACTTGATAGAAGAGGAGAGCTATCATATTTATTATTTTATGAAATGCTTTTAAATATGTGAACTTCAAAACAAAACTTAAAATATAAAAAATCTTAGTGTGTGAAGTATATTTCAAATGACTCCATTGCTTACCATATGGGCATAATATTTGTTGAAAGATGAATAAGCAAGCCATAATTTCATTAGCTAAGTATCCACATCTTTGAAAACAGACTGCTGATATGTTGGGGATAATAACTTTAGGATTTATTTGTATCATTTGAGCAATAAGAAAATCAACATTAAAAATATGAGCTTGCTAAAGAATATGAACAATGACCTTGGTGCTATTACCATATAATCATTGACAAAGTGCTAACAAAGGAGAATCACACATGACGAAAGAATATTTGCCATATTTTTGCTCATATCCTCACAAGCCTCAGTATTGGAAGTCAGTGCTGTCCCCCACAATTATCAAGTGAAAATTATAAATAAAACAAACATGATTATATGTATACTTGATACACTCTTTTTTTCACTTGGAAAAACTCTAATCACCCATTAAAATCTTAGTATCGATTTTATCCTAATTGTAATAGCAGTGGAATGACGGGAATTTTTATAACAGTAGCATGAGGTGAAAAAGTTGAGTATACTATGAAAGAAAAGTTTATAAATTGTACCTCCAAGATTTTAAAAACATAAAAGTATAATGGTAAATATTCTGTTCAATGATCTGATCAGTGTAATGGTGTTTTATACAGACATCTCCATGAATAGTAACTCCCTCTTCCTCAGAGGTAGGTGGGATTCTCCTTACTTTCCCAGAAAGGTTCCAAGATCCTGAACCTTTAAAAGTCCCAGGATTTATTAAAGTTCTCAGAAAGGGTCTAGATCCCAAAAAGGGGCTGGGATAGTTGTACTGGAAATACACAACAGGTGGCAGCCATTAGGGGACTCAAAAAGCTTTGAGGTAAATCCACAGCCTAAAGAGCTGGGCAACTTGGGAAACTAAGACAAGAAATTTGGACTGTTTTGACCATCATAATCAAAATCTAAGTAGGTACGAGTCACAGTATTAAAAGCCCTCGGGGCCTCTGTCACTATAAAGAAATCTTTCTGTGAAAGGAATAACAAGTCTGTTGCTAATGGGAATCTCTGAAGCCGAAGCTGCAAAACTGACACGAGTCAGGTGCTTACAAGCTCTTAGCGCACTGGCTACCCAAATCTAAGTCTCCCGAGCTAGGATAAGCTGATCATGGAAAAGGTTAGGTGGATACTAGGTCACCGCCCGACTTCAAGAAAATTTCCGCGCGACAAGGTACACTGTAAGACACCACAAAACCCCCAACCCAGAGACACATCCCTCGTAGGTATGAATGTGGCTCAGAGACCCAAGGCTTAGCTAAAGAAATGGGGTCCTTAAGTTTCAAAGAATGGAGCATGCCACCTTCTGGCACACCTGCTTATTTTATGTCTAAGAACTGTGGTCCCAGAAGCTATAGGTATCTACAAAAATGGTAAATTCTTACAAGACAAGCTAGAATTAAAATGACTGTTATGGGGAATGTTCCATTTAGACAAGATGGTTCATTTAAGAAGTGTACTTGAAAGCAAGGGTTTTCACATCAACAAACAGAACAGAGGTATCTATGTTAATTGACATGCAGAAGCCACGGAAAAGCTTAAATATTCCAAAACAGCTTCACTGAAAGATTCGCTGTAAAAGGCTAAGAAAAATTAAAGACACAGAGGTACCTAAAACAAAAGACTGGAAGACTGACGTGACTTCTACTACCCTCTACCCTCCTTCACCTGACAGCTCACAGTCTACTAATCTTCTGAATTGCTTTCCACTCTGAAGAGACCACAAGACCATAAACAAAAGTCCACCAAGTTAGTGGCCTGACAAACGCCAACAGCTCCAAGACCAGAAACCTAAAACACCAGGGCCTCCCCTGCCACACCCTCCTGGTCCCTCCTCAAAACCCTGGGCCAGAAATCGATGATTTGCAATCAAATGGCACACTGGAAGAAAGACTGTCCTCAAAGATTTTGTCAAATTCTTTCACACCAACGCAAATGCTTCCATATCTACCCTCAAAAGAGGGCCCCCCATGGGGCTCTCCCAGGACTGATGGGACTCTGAGGGATTCTCCAATAAACTGCTACCAGTTATGCCCTTCAATAGCCAAGGGGAAACAAAAATTAAAATTAATGGAAAACCTTGCCAAATTCTGGTAGATAGCAGGGCTACACTCTCTACTTTAAATCCCACTTGCTTGGAAGCCTACAGATGGGATCCTGAGAGAACTGGCAGAAGACAGTAAGAGAATTCTTACCGGAGTCAGCTCTGGCGGACCTCTGCAGTGCCGGTGGACAAAGGGAGTGACAAGGTTAGTTAGTATATCGGCACCCACAACATGGAGGCGGCCCAGTGGCCTAGCCCACATCACAAATCTAAACCCAAGTCAGACTGCGCTTAGGGGAAACACCTGTCAAGGAATCCTAACACACCAGTCACCATCCTCCCACTCAGCTAAGCTAGCTCACCTTACCCTAGAAAACAGGATCTGCTAGCCTTACAGGGAAATCTCCCACCTCTTGGCCGGTCATGCCCCGTTTCGCATTTCTTCTTCCAACACCCTATAAAACTGGCTTTTGCCCCAAAGCTGGGGAAGAGTGTCCCACTGCTTGTGAGACACTCTACTCCCCCAATCCATGGATTGTTTTCCCTTGGAAAAAGGAAATCAAACTTGTTATTAAATTTAGTTTTGTAATTTGACGGAAGGTAACATTTCACGTTGTCCCTTCCTTTCTAAATGCAGACTCTGGGGAATTTGGTTCTGGGGTTTCTATTAATTACCAATCCTTTCTGTCCCAGGGACAGCTATTGTCTTCCTATTTGTCTCATTTGTGTCTTGAGAATTTGCCTTGGCTTTCTGCCTGCCTAGGGCATGCCGGCTGTTGTTTCTTGCATGTGCAGGCAGCTCAACAGTCAGTGGGGGGGCCCCAAAACATGGCCAGACAGAAATGTGGGCTGCACTGCACTTGCGGCCAGTGTCCTATCGACTGTTGCCAGCTCTTGGGGGAAATGTCTTTCTTTCTTTTGGCTGTCTTTGGGAGTGGCTCTGGATCTGGGAGGATAGTTTCTTCTGCACCCTCTTTAGGGAAGCCTGTTTCATCCATGGGGCCATTCAATACTGCCAGGAATTTTTACTATTTGTATAGCTGAAATCTGACAAGATATTTGCAAGGATTATTATTTTTTTTTTTTTAGTAGCTCTATAGTCTATAGTGAGGAGTTGGTAAATTTGGAAGTTGATATTCAGAGGCTGATAGAAATTTTTTAAGGTCTTCTTCCCTAGGCTAAATGAAACTATGTACCCAGAGGGAAAGAAAACCTTTTCAAAGACAAATGGCTCTAAAACTAGAACATAGGAATATTTTAATTTCTATTTTAGTTGAAGATCCCCCTAGTATAAAGAAGCAAATTGTAGATAATGTAGTTGGATGGATGGATCAAAGTGTTGGAATCATTCAGATTACAATCCAATTCTTTGAGAAATTGGAAACAGCTGTTCTTGTCTTTTTCCAGAACCAGAATTGTGGCTCCAGAAGCAATTCAAAATCCACCTTATCCTTTTCACGAATCCCCAACTTCCCATATTCATTCCAAAAGGCTTGTAGGTATTGTATAAATTCTAGCCTTAGGAAACAAAAGTTCTCCCTGCAGGAGCTTGCATTCTTTCTCTGTGCCTTTGAGATGTAAATATTCTACCGGTTTTCTGTAGAAATGAGGGTTATCTCTTCGATACGCAAACTTCAGGAAGGTAATTCTTAACAGAAAGGGGGAAAAAAAGAGGTGGAAAGGCTATTTGGAAACTAGGCAAATGAAAAACCTTAAGTCTTCTCTACAAAAATTAGTAAAAAGCTTAAACCATCTCAGCAAGTAATGCTTAAATTATTCCATCTGCCAGAAACACAATTTGGATTCAACTTTAAAAAAATAAACTAGTGAGTTTTGCATTATCATACCTGTCTCATGGCTACAATTTTAAGATAAAAGCTATAAAATCTCTTTTTGTGTCTGTCTGTATGTTTATGAAACCGAGCAGGACCCTCTCGGGCCCTTCTGGCCACAAAAGCCATTCCGTGTCCCCCGTTTCTTGTTGTAGGAAATGGGCTTCATTCAGCCTCCTTGACCTTCCCTGAGTTCCAAAGGGCATATTCAAACAGTTGCTAATCAGGGAAGAGGGGGAAATACAGAAACAAGGGAGGAGCAGTCAAGAAACAACAGTGCAGCCTTAAGGCAGGGTCCTGGTTTCTCCTCAAGTAATACACATAACAATATCTTTGAGTTCTTCCGTAGGAACTAAGGCCCCACCCAGGTGGAGGATCGCCACTTCAGGCTGAGCACAGATTCCTGAAGCCCTGTTACCTCACCACCAACCAATCAGAAGAAAGTCACACACTTTGCAGCCCTCACCCCATATTCTGCCTATAAAAACTTCCCCCCCCAGACCATCGGAAAGTTTGGGGTTTGTGGGCACAAGCCACCCGTTCTGTTTGCTTGGCCGAGCAATAAACCTTTCTATGCTCCAAACTCCAATCTTTTGGTTTGTTTGGACCCAATGTGCATTGGGCACATGGACTTGCGCTAACAGAAGAGCTAAATCTGTTCACAACTATTTAACTTTCTGTATTTTTAAAAATCTTCTATTGTCACTATAGTTAAAAAGATAATTAAGTATTATAACATAATGACCTATGATCCTATTAGTCAAATACACCTTTTGACATTTTGACTACTTCCCCAAATCAAATTCTAAACAGTTTATTTGACCTCAAAGTCACTTTGAGATTCCCCAGGGGACCACTGGAAAATATCAAAGGATTTGTCACTCATCATATTTGTATGTGCATATGTTATTAATACAAGTTTTCAAAAAATTGTATAACATTTCTAAAATTCTGCTTTGTCCTGGTATAATATCAATCATAATTCCAGTTATCATATTAATGTTGTGTGCTACAGAAATAAGCAAATTTCCTTGCCAATTCCACTGTAATAAACTCTTAGCAGATTTTTAACAACGGAAATTTTTAAGTCGTTTGTCATTTATAAACGGTTATTATTTTACTCTGATTCTTTTGCAAAAGCAAGATGCATGGAAAGGACCCTACCAAGTACTCTTGACCATTGACACTGCTGTCAACTCGCAAGGTGTCAAGGCTTGGGTGCGTATTTCTCACAACTGAAGAAGGCTCCACCTGATACCTGGTTCTGTGCAAATGCTGAAGATCTCAAAATCAAATCGACTAGGAAGAGAAGCAGCCAATATCTAGGTAGACTGCTTCTTCCCAAGACATCAGATCAAGAGGATCAGGAACGTTTTCCTTTCTGACCATCCTTTTAATTCTTACACCGTAAAGGTGTTCTGTTTAAAGGTGTTTATGATTCTTCTGTCCACCTTTTTCCTTGCCTTGGCCTGAAACGATAATGCCATTATTCACATATCTCAGGCCGGTAATCCAACCTCCAACTGACATGCTACAATGTTGGTGATCCTATACTTCTTTCTGCCAGTGACAAAGCTCTCTGTGATTTCCAATACCTCAGTTTCTCTGGAACAAGTTCGCTGGATAAACAGTTATGGGGAAGTGGAGATAAGGTTACACGAAATACATAAACAGGCCAACTGGCTTAAAGAAGTATCCCCCGCTTTGGGATCATTTCTTGACTTATTTGATTCTAGCTGGTTTGGGTCATGGGGACTCTGGCTCAGGAGTGCTCTCCAAATCATGGGCATTCTTTTGTTGCTAATAATTATTATTGTCTCCCTGATATACTACATTCTCTCACAAGCTTTAAATGCATGTAGGCAGCCATTGAACAGTCTACAGATTGTCTCTGTCTGACTGGAATGACACAAGGGAACAGAAAAATGGACAAAAGGGAACAGCTCCAAGAATAGGAGCCTGACATCATCTCTTGTGGATGGCACACTGAGACCCAAAGAGGCAATGATAACCAAGAGTTACATTAAGACTGATATATATTTTTAATAAATTTATTTATTTATTTATTTTTGGCTGCATTCAGTCTTCGTTGCTGCGCGTGGCTTTCTCTAGTTGCTGAGAGCGGGGGCTACTCTTTGTTATGGTGCACAGGCTTCTCATCGAGGTGGCATCTCTTGTTGCAGAGCATGGGCTCTAGGCACGCAGGCTTCAGTGGTTGTGGCTTGTGGGCTCTAGAGTGCAGGCTCAGTGGCTGTGGTGCACGGGCTTAGTTGCTCCGCCGCACGTGGGATCTTCTGGGACCAGGGCTTGAACCCGTGTCCCCTGCATTGGCAGGCAGATTCTTAACCACTGCACCACCAGGGAAGTCCAAGACTGATAGTTTTGATCGAACCTCTTGAATGGTTAAGAGGATGATCAAAAAGGGGAAACTGTTGAAATACCTTTTTATGAGTAATATGGAGCTGATTTTTCCTGGCATGCCATATCAGTAAAACCAAAACTTAGATAACTTTTGTATCCCTATAAACGTTCTGCTTGAGCAGAAATGCAGTATATTCAATCAACGCAAATGTCAATCCAGCTCACTTCAAAGAAGGCTGACTACGCAGCCCCAGCAAAGCAGATGTTTTCTATTTGTCTCTTCCTTGTTCTTTATTCTTCATCCTGCCTTTCGCCCCAGTATTTGGTTCTCCAAAAGGAGACTGTCTGCTTCATGAAGTGTTAAGTTTGCTTGTACCAACTAAATGGTCTTCTTTAATCATTTTTTTTTACCAAAGGTAACTTATTAATTCACATATGAATAAAAATAATATATACATAACAAGCCATTATAAGCCTGTCTCAGGACCCCTCAGTTAGCACACTACTGCTCATGACCACTTTCCTTATTTGTGTGATGTTCACAAGCGTGAGGTGGAGTCAGTGAATCTTTAATTGAAGTGACCACATGCTGGCATTTCATATTAGCCCACAACCTGTCAAAATTTGACTAAGTGCCCCAACAAACAGTTTCCACAAGATTTTAGTAAACGATTTCAGTTAGCCTTTACCTCAGAATGCAATGGTTTGGGGATATTTATTCTAATATCATTATGTTTGAGGAAGTAACTGATTACACATGACTTTGGAGGTATTCGAGGACCTTCAGAGTAATTCAATCATTAATAGCATCATGAAGCTTTTCACCACACAGCCATGATTTCTGTCCTAATGGAAATAAAAGAGAATCCTTTGTGGTACACTGTGCGACTGCCTTATTGTTGAATAATGTCGAGGAATAATGCCTTAATGATTGGCAAGCATGAAAGTATAAAAACTCCAAATCATAATCTTTATTTAAATCCATTGATTGAATTTAAGGAAAATTCCATGAGGCATCCAACAACACAACCGTAAGCATGACACACTTTAACGTTTATAGGTGAAAGTTATGAATAGAATATATACTCACATTTTATAGAGCAAAATATGAATTATATATCATTTAAAACATTTATAAACATCACAGGGCTATCTCCAGACAATGTCAAATCCTAAGAATTAGTTTAATTGTCAAGGAAATCAGGGTTGAACTGCCCTAGGAGGGAAATGAAATGTTTTCCTTGTAGCCCAGATAACAATCTGAACTCCGAGTCTGTGCACAGTGTGTGCGCTTGCGTGTGTGTGCGTGTATGCATTCATTCTTTGTGACTAGGGGACATGTTTTGGAAGCAAAATATAATAGTAGAAGTGTCCTGCTACCCATTAACAACGGGATATGGACACTTGCCTGGCACCCTTATTTTGTGGAGACAGCGCTGTCAAATCTCAAGGTTTGGGGAGCACACTGTTTTCCTTACCAATAGTTATTTTTAAGAGTGATTTTTCCAGTAGTATTGACAAAATATAGCCATTAAAAAACACTCGCTCAACTAACCACTACATTGTTTCAGTCTTGATCTCACCTTTGTTACCAAGTCAGGAAAACCAAGTCAATCAGCAACTTTCCTTCTTTTCCTTAACTGTAAATAAATTAGGTTTTAAGAAATCCCAATTAACCTTTATAAGGTAAATTCTCAATATACTAATAATAAGCTGAAAAGATTACCTTGGGATTTATTTGACTTTCTGTGTCCTGTAGAAAGCTTGGCTTAAAATGTAACCCAGCTTGTATTGCCACTAAAAAATCTCTGGATAAAAAAATGAATGAAAGTCCTTGGGATTTCTCGAAATCAAGGAGGATCTACTACATTTTCAGAAGAAGCAATGTTTTATTATTTAATTATAATATCTAGTGAATCATTATTTAAATGTTGCTCTAGTGTTTGTCTGAAAATTTCTTTGCTCAGTATTCCCACTCTGAAACATTTTATTATATTCTCAAAATAATACATGTTTATTCATAAAGCATACTGCACTCACAATGGAGGAATTCTTACCTTGTCGTCTATAAGCATGTACAGTGCAATTTTAGAATTGGGGTTTAGAAGATTAACAATAAGTCAACCTTAGTGATTTTCAAAACTGTAATGGCAATGTTGTAGTAGTATGCATTTTGAGTAAGACAGAATTATGTAGCTAATAATTTAAAATTACTCAATGTAGCCACTAGATGGCAGTATAAGCCTTTGGATTCTGAATATGAACTACAACCTGAACAATTTTAAAATTATATGTTTGACAATAGCTTTGACTAAATCACCCCAAAAGGAAAAATCTGAGGCAAAAAGTCAACATTACAGTATAAAGTATTTCTGAGTTGTGTTCCACTTTGGTTTGGTATTTTCCTTTGTGAAATTAAACAAATAATTATCTAGTAAATTGTAGCTATAGCTAATAACTTCAATTTATTTTATTTTACATATTCACTAAATATAAAAATAGCAGGATGTATTTATTACTGAGTATAATATTCAATAATGATGTCTAAAAAATTGAGATTATTATTATTTAATATATACTGTACTTTCAGTGCTGTCATTAAATTATATCAATGAAAAAACATAGCTTTTTTTAAAATTTTGGCTGCTCTGGGTCTTAGTTGCAGCATGTGGGTTCTTAGTTGTGGCAGTATGTGGAATTTGGGATCTAGTTCCCTGACCAGGGATTGAAACCAGGAGCCCTGCATTGGGAGTGTGGAGTCTTACCCACTGGACCACCAGGGAAGTCCCTTGCTCATTTTTAAAATGTGAGTATGCTTGTTGCCAGTAAATTTTCACCTTATGCTTATATGGTAATCAAATGTAGAGGTTTACACATCTGATCCAATGACAGATGGAGCTCACATTCTCCAAATCCCATAAAAATGATAAAAGAAACAAAAATGAGAAGTATCTATAGGATTGTTGGAAAATATAAGATGTTGTTAGTGCGACAAAGCACTGAAGAATTGTTGGAAGTTGTAAAGTAGATGGAATTCAATGGAAAGAAATTTTTAAAAAGGATATACAGTCATCCCTTGGTGTCTGTGAGGGATTGGTTCTAAGACCTCCTGCAGATACCAAAATCTGTGGATGCTTAAGTCTCTTACATAAAATGGTGTGTACTGGCATACTACATACATACACACACCCTTCCGTATAAGTCAAATCACCTCTAGATTACTTACGCTACCTAATACAATGTAAATGCTAATGTAAATAGTTGTAATTACAATGTAAATACTATGTAAATAGTTGCCAGCATGTGGGAAATGCAAGTTTTGGTTTTTGGAATTTTCTGGGATTTTTTGGGGGGGGCTAGGGAGGGGGGCGGGACGGTATTTTTGTTCCGAGGTTGGTTGAATCCACCCATGCAGGACCCATGGATGCAGAGGGCCGACTGTATGTGCTCTGAGGAATCAAAGACAGGCCAAGAACGGGGCACCAGAGAAGTGAATAGATTATTTTCCCCACCAATCATGGAAAAAGCTGGGTCTGGAACCATGACTGGGTAGTCTAACAAGTAGGGGATTTAGAGACTGTGGAACTGTGGGTACACAGCCATGTGCAAGAAGAACAGCTGGCTGTGGTGTTTACTTACAGATTAAAGCTGGTCCCCCAATATCTTCTACATTAAATAAATGATGCACCTTGGAAGATCCTACTTTGGGTATCGGGGTTGGAAAGAGACTCTGGCTATATATAAAGTATTTCAGAACCACCACAAAGTATTTATGAAATGAAATTACTTCTGTAACAGGAAGGGAAAGTCCCAGAGTTTAACATAGGAAGTTATTTTGTAGCTGGAACAATTGTGTTCTGGGTCAATAAACACTGTAGTTCACACTTTTGTGAGTGACGATGCTAAGAGAACTTAGGTTTCCTTAAAAGGCCAATGTGGTTAAGTAAAGACAGTAAGTCTTTTACAGAATATTCTTCATTAGAAGTGCTATGTTTCAAAATAGCTTAATTTCTTGCACTACACAATTCAACTTTTCCTTTTTAAACAACTTTTTAAGACTTTGAGTTAACAGCTTAACTGTTCACTGTCATATTTAACATAATAACTTTTGCTCAATTGATTTGTCAAAAACTTTAAGTACTACCAGGAGATTACTAAAATTTTAATATTAGCTAACTTTTTTTTTTTTTTTTGGCTGTACGCGGGCCTCTCACTGTTGTGGCCTCTCCCGTTGCGGAGCACAGGCTCTGGACGCACAGGCTCAGTGGCCATGGCTCACGGGCCCAGATGCTCCGCGGCATGTGGGATCTTCCCGGACCGGGGCACGAACCCGTGTCCCCTGCATCGGCAGGTGGACTCTCAACCACTGTGCCACCAGGGAAGCCCCTAGCTAACATTTTTGAAAGCTTACTATGTGTCAAACGTTAAACTAAAAAGCTCTTTAGATTTATTTTTTAAATTAATTATATAATCAATGACACAGGTAGTATACTATCACCATAAGAGACCTACAGTTAAATCTAGTCAATTCTTAGTGAGTTATAATTCAGATATGTCAGTTTCCCAATCCATGCCCGTACTATTTGTGGTAGACAGAGTAATAGCTTCCCAAATCCCTGCCAAAGACTTCTATGTCCTAATCCCCAGAACCTGTGAATATGTTATATTACGTGGCAAAGAGGAGTGAGGGTTGCAGATGGAATTAAGGTTGCTAACCGGCTGACTTTACAATAGGAAGATTATCCCAGATTATCAAGGTAGGACCAATGTAATTAACCCCAACTGTTATTGAAAGGGGAAGAAGGAGGCAGAAAGAACCAGAGAGATGGCAGCATAAGGACTCAGTCCACTGTTGCTGGCTTTGAAGGCAGAGAAAGGAGCCACAACCAGGAAATGTGGGTGCCTTCTAGAAGATGGAAAAGGCATAGAAACAGATTTTCCCCTAGATCCTCCAGGTAGGACGTAGCTCTGCAACATCTTGATTTTAGTCAGTGAAACCCATTTGGACTTGTTAACTACAGCTCTGTAAGACAATAAACTTGTGTTGTTTCAAGCTATTAAGTTTGTGGTAATTCATTCCAGCATCAACAAAAAACTAATACACTTATTATACTTTCTTTTTTCCTCTTTCTCACCAAAGCAAATTACTGAGTCCACTAACACACATCAGAGATGCTTTCCACCATACTTACTGAATCTGGGAAGTTTTCCTGTGAAGCCTTTACCTACATAAAACCCTGAACCTTCCAAATGAGTTGTGCTTTATGAAGAAGCCCAGAAAAAATAACAGATATCTATGAGACATTTAAGAATTATACTCTCAGGCTTCCCTGGTGGCGCAGTGGTTGAGAATCTGCCTGCCAATGCAGGGGACTCGGGTTTGAGCCCTGGTCTGGGAAAATCCCACATGCCGCGGAGCGGCTGGGCCCGTGAGCCACAACTACTGAGCCTGCGTGTCTGGAGCCTGTGCTCTGCAACAAGAGAGGCCACGATAGTGAGAGGCCCGCGCACCGCGATGAAGAGTGGCCCCCGCTTGCCACAACTAGAGAAAGCCCTCGCACAGAAATGAAGACCCAACACAACAAAAATAAATTAATTAATTAATAAACTCCTACCCCCAATATCTTCTTTGAAAAAAAAAAAGAATTATGCTCTCTAAGCACCGCTCATTGGTAAGAGCTCTTGTTCTTCCATTACTGGGCTAAAGTACGACATTATGAGTATATTAACATCCACCCTTCCAAAAGTCTGCCCACAATCATGTGGTCACATAGTACACAGCACCATTTACTTGGGCTGCTGGACTTGCTCAGGTTGATGACCAAGAGAAACCACTAGGCACCCCTCAGGACCATCAAAATTATGTCTACCAAAGTCACTGAGCCAAATTGTTGCCTGTTTTTATTTGAGTACCAAGTTTGGTTAAATATTGTATTATTCTTTTTTAGAAAAGAAATTGGAAAACAAGTAACAATATGGAAGAAACATTAGATAGGAAACCAGGGGATGCAAATCCTGGTCCTGATTCAGTCATAGTGGTTCTAACACCTTTGGTAGTTATTTAATCTCCTTACCTGAAAGCACTATTGGAGAAGAGCAGCTGTTCTAAAATTTTTAGTCGTAAGGCCCTTTCTCCAGAAATCACAGGCAAATGAAACAGAGAAAGGGTGACATTCTCTGGCTGAAGGAAGGAAAGATTGGCTGTCCCAGTGTCCACTCCTTCTGCCTCCCCTTGTGCCTGTCTCCCAAGCCCCTGTGGGAATGTGGAACACAGTTTTAAAAATCACTGCATTATCGGCTCTCTCAAGTGTCTTCCGTGGACCAGTGCTCACAACGTACACATGGTGAAATGGAAGGATACACAAGTTACACTCTTGGTTACATTGCCATCTAAGGGCAAGAATTTAGTTCTTTAAATATCAATTAAATGAAGCAAAACAATATGAATATTATTCAGAAGATATTTCTTTCAGAAACAAGCTAGACTAACCTCTAGAAGAAACTGAATTTCAAATATACATTCAGAATTGAAAATATAAAACGTAGAAATGGAATAAGACACATGAAAAATTCCGTCAAGCACACATAAGCAGTGAAGTGATTAACTTTAAAAAACAAAACAACTTTACAGTCCATTTAGCATCTTTATGCTACTGCTGTTAGCATGTGCTTACTCCTCACATCAATCCTCCAATCCACCCATACAAAGTTGGTACTATCCCTTTGGGGTAGGACTTTTAAGTGCAGATTTTGACCCTATATTTCAGTATGTTTCCTAAATTACTAGCACTATAAACATCACTTTTGTGTATTTCCTCTTATTAAAATAAGAAGAAAACAACAGTAAGAGGAATCTTGTATAGTTCTAAAGAAGTATAGTTTAGAAGGCTTTAGAACCACAGAAAAGTAGGTAGTTTTAAAAACATCATTTTGAGGAGGTGAATATATTTATATCTCTATATTTTATCTTATGTAGCAATCCCTATGTCTGTGAATTTGTTATAAAATTCTAGGTTTAAAATGCATATATGTATACACATACGTAATATATATATGGTTTAGTTCTCCTTTTGATATTTAAAGGTTATATATAATGTTATTTAAAAACAATATATGATTGTGTTTGAACATCTCTATTTAAGAATTATGATCTCTAGCCACTATTCATTGCCATTCTTCTGTATACTGGGCTAAAGGATGACCTTAAGAGTATATTAGCTTTAAGACTTGACAGCATCCATGGAATAAGTGCATATGTTTTGAGTATAAAACCCATTGCACACTAATTTCTGGTGAAACAGTTAGCTTTACTCATGCTAGACATCAACAGGAACAGATTAAATAGGTGGTTAAGTATTTTGAAACAACTGGATTTTTCAAGAAAGAGGTAGAAGACTTCTAAGAGGGAATGGGAAGCAGAACTTGGAAGAATATATAAAGACTCAGGGTAACATAGGGACTTCCCTGGTGATGCAGGGGTTAAGAATCTACCTGCCAATGCAGGGGACATGGGTTCGAGCCCTGGTCCGGGAAGATCCTACAGGCCGTGGAGCAACTAAGCCAGTGTGCCACAACTACTGAGCCTGTGTGCCTAGAGCCTGTGCTCCACAAGAGAAGCCACCGCAATGAGAAGCCCGCGCACTGGAACAAAGAGTAACCCCCACTCGCCGCAACTAGAGAAAGCCTGTGTGCAGCAATGAAGACCCAATGAAGGCAAAAATAAATAAATTAATTAATTAACTTTTAAAAAAAGACTTAGGGTAACATAATAAAAGGAGTTAGACATGTATATGCCAGATGGAGTCTTTCTAATCTTAAAATAAAAACTCCTCAATCTATGATGATGCCCAATCCATGATGATAACACAATTTGAGTGTGGATTTTAAAGCTGTGATTTTCCTTTTTCTCAGCCAAAAATACTGTAAGCAAGATCCTTGAGCATTCAGAAGTTGTCTAAACTACGGTAAGGATCTTGACAGCATCAGCAAATATAAAACAGATGGATCAATAATTAAAGGCATCTAATATGCATTTGAGTACCTAATAACAGGCAAAAAAAAAAAGCTATGTACTCTGGACTCTTTATTTTGAATCAAGTTTGCATTATATTAGAGATTCTGAGACAAGTATCATCATTAAAAGAGTTTAGTAACTAGCTGTATATATATCTGACTATGTATAAGAAGTTACATATGGGACTTCCCTGGTGGTCCAGTGGTTAAGAATCCACCTTCCACTGCAGAGGACATGGGTTTGATCCCTGGTTGGGGAAATAAGATACTACATGCCTCAGGGCAACTAAGCCTGCGTTCCACAATGACTGAGCCCATGCACTCTGGAACCCGCATGCCACAATGAGAGAAGCCTGCGCACTGCAACAAAAGATCCTGTATGCAGCAGTGAAGATCCTGCGTGCCGCAACTAAGACCCAACGCAGCCAAATAAATAAATTAATTTTAAAAATAAACAAATAAAAATAAAAATTGAAAAGCTATGTAATAAAAAAACAAAAAAATTAAAAATAAAATATTTATTAAAAAAAAAGTTACATAAACGATGTGAGTGACAAAAACTTGCCAGACTGGAAGAAATGGCAACTTAAGACTTAGTAGTTTATAAGAGATCACTGAAGAAATCAAAGGGGAAATCAAAAAATACCTAAAAACAAATGACAATGAAAACATGACGAACCAAAATCTATGGGATGCAGCAAAAGCAGTTCTGAGAGGGAAGTTTATAGCAATACAATCCTACCTCAAGAAACAAGAAAAATCTCAAATAAACAATCTAAACTTATACGTAAAGCAATTAGAGAAAGAAGAACAAAAAACCCCCAAAGTTAGCAGAAGGAAAGAAATAATAAAGATCAGATCAGAAAGAAATGAAGGAAACAATAGCAAAGATCAATAAAACTAAAAGTTTTTTCTTTGAGAAGGTAAACAAAATTGATAAACCATTAGCCAGACTCATCAGGAAAAAAAGGGAGAAGACTCAAATCAATAGAATTAGAAATGAAAAAGGAGAGGTAACAACTGACACTGCAGGAATAAAAAAGATCATGAGAGATGGCTACAAGCAACTATATGCCAATAAAATGGACAACCTGGAAGAAATGGACAAATTCTTAGAAAACCACAACCTTCCAAGACTGAACCAGGAAGAAACAGAAAACATGAACAGACCAATCACAAGTACCAAAATTGAAACTGTGATTAAAAATCTTCCAACAAACAAAAGCCCAGGGCCAGATGGCTTCACAGGCGAATTCTATCAAACATTTAGAGAAGAGCGAACACCTATCCTTCTCAAACTCTTCCAAAATATAGCAGAGGGAGGAACACTTTGAAACGCATTCTACGAGGTCTCCATCGCTCTGATACCAAAACCAGACAAAGATGTCACAAAAAAAGAAAATTATGGGCTTCCTGGTGGCACATTGGGTAAGAATCCGCCTGCCAATGCAGGGGACACAGGTTTGAGCCCTGGTCCGGGAAGATCCCACATGCCACGGAGCAATTAAGTCCGTGTGCCACAACTACTGAACCTGTGCTCTAGAGCCTACGAGCCACAACTACTGAAGCCCACGTGCCTAGAGCCCATGCTCCGCAACAAGAGAAGACACTGCAATGAGAAGCCCGCGTGCCGCAATGAAGAGTGGTCCCCATTCGCCACAACTAGAGAAAGACCCAACACAGCAAAAAATAAATAAGTAAAATTAATAAATTTATTAAAAAAAGAAAGAAAATTACAGGCCAATATCACTGATGAACGTAGATGCAAAAATCCTCAACAAAATACTAGCAAACAGAATCCAACAGCAGATTAAAAGGATCATACAACACGCTCAAGTGGGATTTATCCCAGGAATGCAAGGATTCATCAATATATGCAAATCAATCAATGTGATACACCATATTAACAAACTGAACGATAAAACCATATGATCATCTCAATAGATGCAGAAAAAGCTTTCCACAAAATTCAACACCCATTTATGATAAAAACTCTTCAGAAAGTGGGCATAGATTAAACCTACCTCAACATAATAAAAGCCATATATGACAAACCCACAGCCAACATCATTCTCAATGGTGAAAAACTGAAAGCATTTCCTCTAAGATCAGGAACAAGACAAAGGTGCCCACTCTCACCACTACTATTCAATATAGTTTTGGCTGTTTTAGCCACGGCAATCAGAGAAGAAAAAGAAATAAAAGGAATCTAAATTGGAAAAGAAGTAAAACTGTCACTGTTTGCAGATGACATGATACTATACATAGAGAATCCTAAAGATGCTACCAGAAAACTACTGGAGCTAATCGATGAATGTGGTAAAGTAGCAGGATACAAAATTAATGCACAGAAATTTCTTGGACAGCTACATGTAAAAGAATGAAAGTAGAACACTTCCTAACATTACACACAAAATAAACTCAAAATGGATTAAAGACCTAAATGTAAGGCCTGACACTATCAAAGTCTTAGAGGAAAACATAGGCAGAACACTCTATGACATAAATCACAGCAAGATCCTTTTTGACCCACCTCCTAGAGTAATGGAAATAAAAATAAAAATAAACAAATGGGACCTAATGAAACTTAAAAGCTTTTGCACAGCAAAGGAAACCATAAACAAGATGAAAAGACAACACTCAGAATGGGAGAAAATATTTGCAAACGAAGCAACTGACAAAGGATTAATCTCCAGAATATACAAGCAGCTCATGCAGCTCAATAGCAAAGAAACAAAAAGCCCAATCCAAAAATGGGCAGAAGAGCTAAACAGACATTTCTCCAAAGAAGACATACAGATTGCCAACAAACACATGAAAAGATGCTCAACATCACTAACCATTAGAGAAATGCAAATCGAAACCACAATGAGGTATCTATCACCTCACACCAGTCAGAATGGCCATCCTCAAAAAATCTAGAAACAATAAATGCTGGAGAGAGTGTGGAGAAAGGGAATTCTTTTGCACTGTTGGTGTGAATATAAATTGATACAGCCACTATGGAGAACAGTACGGAGGTTCCTTAAAAAACTAAAAATAGAGCTGCCATATGACCCAGCAATCCCACTACTGGGCATCTACCCTGAGAAAACCATAATTCAAAAAGAGACATGTACCACAATGTTCATTGCAGCACTATTTACAATAGCCAGGACATGGAAGCAACCTAGATGTCCATCAACAGATGAATGGATAAAGAAGATGTAGCACATATATACAATGGAATATTACTCAACCATAAAAAGGAATGAAATTGAGTTATTTGTAATGAGGTGGATGGACCTAGAGCCTGTCATACAGAGTGAAGTAAATCAGAAAGAGAAAAACAAATACCATCTGCTAACGCATATATATAGAATCTAAAAAAACGGTACTGATGAACCTAGTAGCAGGGCAGGAATAAAGACACAGACGTAGAGAATGGACATGAGTACACAGGGAGGGGAGGGGAAGCTGGGACCAAGTGAGAGAGTGCCATGGACATATATACACTACCAAATGTAAAATAGATAGCTAGTGGGAAGCAGCTTCATAGCACAGGGAGAACAGCTCGGTGCTTTGTGACCACCTAGAGGGGTGGAATAGGGAGGGTGGGAGGGATGCTCAAGAGGGAGGGGATATGGGGATATATGTATGCATATAGCTGATTCACTTTGTTGTACAGCAGAAACAACACAACATTGTAAAGCAATTATACTCCAATAAAGATGTTTTAAAAAAATAGATTAAGTGGTTTAGTTCACTGAACAGTACCTGAAGAGATTAATGAAGACTAATTATGTTATGGTTCCTATATATTTCCTATTAGAATAAAAGAGTCATGATTTCTGAATAGAAATTGTACTTTATGTGATTATTTAGTTGAAACTCAATGGGAAAAGAACACTGAAATATCTCAGAGCTGGAGTCCTGGGTCTGTTTTATATGAACCTCTAGCTAGTAGCAGCAATTTAAACTATTTTTTCTTGCGTACAACACATTGTCAAAATCATCCTTCTGTGAGGACAATGAAAAGATACAAATGGAGAAAGATTTTGCCATTGTGCTTCCTATTCATCTATCTGCAGTTTAAATGCCTGCCAGAGCCCTTGAGTAAGAAGACAACGAAAGCAAGACAAACAGGTCAGAGACCTGACCTACCTTCCTCATCTTGCTACTTAACAATAAGTGAATGGTAAAGCTTAAGAAACTGAATCTCAGTAGTTTTAAAAATTTGAAAATTGTAGAAATAGGCAAAGAAGATGTACTCTAGCCTCAAGCATTGCTAGAAAACAAACAAAACAACAAACAAGAAAAGATAACTATTTACATAAGATAAGGGGGAAGATTTTGAGTGATGAAAATTTATAAATAGCCTTCTCAGAAAATAATTTATTCAATTATGTCTACTTCAATGGAGGATGATTCTCATACAGAAATTCTAATTACTGGTTGTTTTCTTCCTTAGTTATAAACTTATAGTCTGGGGAACCTAATTTTTTCATTCATTTAACATAATTTGTTGAAAGAACTGTAGGACACTGGCTATGTATTAATTCATCATATGGTCCTTGCCCTCGAGAATTTTTCTACATAGTTATCACAAACACAGTTGTGGTCCATATGATAAATGCTGAGATAAGTATAATAACAGAATCCGAGAACACTAGGAAACCTCACAATATTAATATTTGAGTTCAGGTTTGAAAGATGACTTGCAATTTTCCAAGCATTTTAAGATATGCAAAGTGATGAACAACAGATTCAGTGCAACAGTGATTCAGAGCACAGGGCTATGCAAGATGATGTGGGAAGAAGCTGGATATATAGGGGTCTGAAAGATTACAGAGTTTTGTATGAAAGTAACAATAGGTGCTACAATGTATATATATATATTCTGTAGTCCAAAATGTCATTGCTGGTTGTGGTGCGAAGGGTCTCTGGTAAACTTGACCTTTTGGGGATCTTAGCTGATGGAAGCTCCCTCATCTTTAATACAGGGCTTCTGAGATAGCCCTGGGCATCAGTTTGCAGCTGCAAGCCTGGACTAGAAACTATTCACATCACTTCTGCCCACATTTTATTGGCCATAACTCAGTGACTTGGCCATGTCTTATAGCAAAAAGGCTTTGCAATGTGGTCTAGCTGTCTGCCAAGGGGAAAGGAAAATGATCAATAGTTGGCTTGTCTTTGCCATCAGTGGCGATTTTCTCATGTTGGGGAGTCTCACCATCAGATTTGCTACTTTGAAGATCACTTGGGTACAATATAAAAGATATGATAGGGTAGAATAAGACTTGTAGGAGGGAACCTAGGTCAGACACTGGCAGCATCATAGGAAAAGACGTAAAATATAGAAAATATTTCTGAGATAGAATAAACCAGATTTGGTGACAGACTGAATACTGAACTGAGGTACAGAGAGGGGTAGAAAATGACTGAATATTTTATTGAGAGAATGTACCAATGGTGATACTACTAACTAAAGTTAGGAACATGTCAGTTGAAGCAGGATTACATATGAAAGAAAGAAGCACACTTTGGAAATGGTGAGTTATTAGTATTTGCAGGACGTCTGAGTGGAGATGTCCAGGGGGAGAATGAAGTCACAGATCTGAATCTTAGATGAATACAGGAGGTGTGCTTTTTTGGGGAAGGGTATTCAACAAATAGTTTATAACTATGAGACCAGAAACAAACACCCAAGGAGATGTCATGGAGCAAAATAAGAATCCGGCAGGTCAGAGTTCTCCTACGTCTATGAAAAATTAAACATTGGACTTTCCCTGTCGGCAATTATAATATTCTTTCTCATTCAGTTGTTGTAGGATTAAATCAATCACATGATGAATTTAAAATACTAGTCTTAGTGTCTGACTAAAGAATTTAATAAATGGTAGCTGTAACAATAATATGAATGATAAGAATGGTAATCACCAGTTGGCTCTGAGTGCCTTTGACTGTTGGGTGGGGAGGTCTCCACTGTCCTTTCTCATCTACCTCTGCTTTTACTAATTCTGCTCCGTTCTGCAAGCAATGCTTTTCCCCACACGCTACATAATTGTTCTGCAGTAATTTCTCTGAAGCTAAAGGAAACTGCCCCTTGCACTGATTGCAAATCCTACACAATTATTCTTCACAGTGCTGCGCCTACTGCCTGCGATTGTAATGGCCTCTCAGAGAATTTTAATGATAATATTCTTTGCTTTGTCCATGGTTGCCACATTAAAAAACACAATTAAAATTAAAATCAAAGCCAAAAATCTGTGACAAATGTAGCAATATTTTTTGTGATAGAAAGAACAATATGTCTAAAGGAGCTTTCATGCTGTTGTATAATGTACCTATGCCTTAAATTTGATTCCTCTGAGTGTTCAATTGATGTGGAAACAACAGACAGACATTTTATCTCCTTTCTTGAATTTTGCTATTACATTGACCATTAATGCATTTTTTGTTCTACCCAGGCTCCTCTCTGTTAAAAAAAATAAGCTATTTTATCATATGAGATAATACATTTTAAAAAACGAACTAAGCTGATTTTAAAGTGCTGTTCAAAGTTTTTTTTCTTTTAAATGAATCACAGACGAATTCATTGAAGACAGTGATGCCGATTTTACCAATCTATTCACTAAGTCTCTGCTGGGTGTAAAGAATACGCCCCCAGGAGCTTGACAGCAGGGAAACGGAAGGGTCCCTCACTCTAAAATTATGTAAAGCCTGATCTGAGATACATAAAATCTTGAAACTAACTTAGAAACACAGATTGACCCTCTAAGCACAGCAAGACAAGACTAAAGCTAAGGAATGGCTGGGCCATTCGAAAGGGTGGATGTGGGCAGACTGCCAGTCAGATAAGCTCATTTTTCCAGGAGATAGGGGACCAAAGACCAACTCTCTCTCAGTGACAGATATCATGTAAATTGTGGAGATTGCTATCTCTGGTTATAGCCTGATGTCATTAAACATACAAATCATACAAATTACTTTCCTTGTTCTGATTGCATGATCATCAAGCCATCTTTTGAGGATAATTTGGCTTCTCTCATGGCTTTTCTGATAGAGAATGGAACATTCTGACCAGAGGATGCATATCTTCATCGTCTATCCTCTTGGCAGATATATTTCTCAATATAAGTTAACATATTAGGCAATTTTGTTATAGTTCATTTTATGTGAGTGAGTTTGTGTGAATCTCTTCGAATCATCCATTCTGTGATGACAAAAAACTAACTTCCGAGACTGCAAAATGGAAGCTCAAACCAAAAACCAAGGGATGTTTGGTCCTGTGAGGTCTCTTGGGAGAAAGTCAACAAAGAGATATTCCCCTTTAATCATCCCTACAGCCAATGCCATTAAAGCATCAAGGCTGACAGATGGAATAACTTCAGTATAAAGGAATATTGACAATTTGCAAGCACAGGTTTTAATTTCAGCATTATAATAGCTGACACTTATGGAGTCTGAGCAAAATTAAACTGTTCAGCTCAAACAGTTAAGAAGCTGCAGGTTTTATGGGCCTGAACACTTTTAAAAGCACAAGTATTTATTACTTCCCCAGCCAGAACACTTTGCCCAATCCTCAGTTCTCTCCCTTCCCCACTTTCACCCTTAGTGAAACATGATTCTAATGTCTCCAGGGACAGCTCTATTACTTGGCCTCAGAAACAATTTTTTTAAAATACCCACCAAATATAAATTCCCTTAAATATAACTGATTACTATCTCATTCACACACACACACACACACACACACACACACACACACACACAAACCCCCCAAAACCCCCGAAAACTTAAATTACAATATTTAAAACCTTACTTTAAAAGAGTGAAAATACATATTTTTAACTTGGCTCATCTATTATCTTCTTTACCACCCACTGAAAAATAATAGTACAATGGTCTAGTTAAAGACTCAGAAAAAAAAAAAAAGACTCAGGATATTTCACAAAACTGTTTGGATCAATAACGATTATTTTGTACCTTAACAGAATGTACTATATATAATTTAAAAAATTATTTGAAGTACGTTAATTTTATTTTTTTTTATTATTATTTTTTTGTGTGGTACGTGGGCCTCTCACTCTTGTGGCCTCTCCCGTTGCGGAGCACAGGCTCTGGACGCGCAGGCTCAGCGGCCATGGCTCACGGGCCCAGCCACTCCGTGGCATGTGGGATCTTCCCGGACCGGGCACGAACCCGTGTCCCCTGCATCGGCAGGCGGACTCTCAACCACTGCTCCACCAGGGAAGCCCGAAGTACGTTAATTTTAAATAAAAATGTGATAGGAATAAAATTAAGTTGTTCCACACATGTGTGAAGATGGAAAAATGAACATTATGGGTCCGGTGTATTAGTCCCCCAGTACTAATTATTTTCAGAAAAATTGTATGTATCTCTGACTACTGTTACTCAAGAGTCCATTTCATGCAGCAAACACCACTGAAATACTCTAACAAGCACACACAATTTTATATATATATATATTTTTTTAATTAATTAATTAATTAATTAATTTATTTTTGGCTGCGTTGGGTGTTTGTTGCTGCGCAGGCTTTCTCTAGTTGCGGCGAGCGGGGGCTACTCTTCATTGCAGTGTGTGGACTTCTCATTGCGGTGGCTTCTCTTGTTGCAGAGCACAGGCTCTAGGCACGTGGGCTTCAGTAGCTGTGGCATGTGGGCTCAGTAGTTGTGGCTCGCGGGCTCTAGAGCACAGGCTCAGTAGTTGTGGTGCACGGGCTTAGTTGCTCTGCAGCATGTGAGATCTTCACAGACCAGGGCTCGAACTGGTGTCCCCTGCATTGGCAGGTGGATTCTTAACCACTGTGCCACCAGGGAAGCCCCACAATTATATTTTTAATTTGTAGTTTTCAGCAATTACCAGAATGGGAAAGCCAAGCCTTCCTGGTATTTTTTGCAGGTGGTATGTATTAATGTTAAATGTTTATAATATCTTTGAATGGCCACAGGAATATTCACAAAGGAATTGAAAAATCAGATACGTCTTTCAGAATCACTGCATTTGTAATCTCTCATTTTAAGATCAGGGGGAACATAAAGTTGTATTCTGTGAGGTTAAAAAACTTAATGATTCTCATAGTTCTACTTTCTCAAGATAATTCTTGAATTTGAAAATGACTACTTTTGCCATCACTGCATATTGATTTTGACGAAGAATATTAATATTAGCATGCCAGTACTGAGGGGGAAAACTGATACATACTTCAAAAATAAATACAAGATAATAATGAAAACAGAAAACTACAGTTATCTCTCAAAGATTCTTGTGACAAGTGGAAATGTGCCTATTGTCAAGGTTTGGTAACACTTGTTTTCTAGTATGTATATATACATATATATATGTGTGTGTGTGTGTGTGTATATATATATATATATATACACACACACATACATACATATATATAATATTTAGTTTCACTTCCAAAGCAACTCCTCTTCAATTAAAAATTAAGAAACGAACAGATTTTAGCCTACTGATCTTTTTTCTGATTTCAAAAATCATATATTGTGTGTCATTTACATAGAGAAAAAAGTTTACAAAATTCTAATTACTGTTCTTTTATTTTCAGGAATAAAAATTGCATGCGCAAAAGCACAGTAAAACTTGTGAGTTGTTTTTAGATTCCCATTGCATCCTTCAACTGAAACATGCAGCAGTGTTGTACGGATGACAGAGACTCAATATTATACCTGTGGGTGGCTTTGTTGCTTCCAAAATAAATTTTTTTTTTTTTGGTTGCCAAATAAGCTATTGTTTGAATCCAATCAGTAGTAAGCACCCATAGAGACCAACTGGGCTGTTTTGAATATGAGTATATTAAGTCATTTCTGTTTCAAAATATATCTTCACAAATAGTATCAATAGCCACATTTTACTGGGTATTTATTTTGCCAGCCAGATACTGCGTTAACAGTTTTATAGGTATGTTTTCTCATTTAATTCTAATAAAAGTTTTATAAAGGAGATCTTATTCCGCACCCCCCACCCCGCCCAGTATGGGGGCAAAACAGGATGTCTAGAGATGAAAGTGTTTCACCTGAAGTCACGGCGCTAAGAAGTGAATGCAACTCATCTTCGTTTCTGTGTACCTCCACAGCATGTGCTCTTATCCACAATTGCATTTTATTTTGATCTGTTACGAATGTAGACCACACACTATATATTGGTTACATCTATGCATAAACACAGGCAGGGCGTGTTGAAAGAAAGATCTGTGTAAGTTTCAAAATCATTCCCATTATTTTATAGCAGCACCTCATATATTAGTGATAGATACATACTGAATCTCTATATTTCTTTCCATTCTTGGGGATATTTTCAAAGAGTTCAGGGAATTATTATGACAGCAAGACATGCAATATGGAGCAAAAATTTAGATATTTGATGACTGGGAAATAAGTCTCCCAAGAATATGTCATCTCTTTTCTTATAAGCAACAATTCACAGTGTAGCAAAATTATGAAAAAAGTGCTTATAAGGTTTAAAGTGAGGAGATTTCTAGAGAAACAAGGCATGTATTTAAAATGATATCTATTCTAAAACATAGTAAAATTCTGTTTGGTCCTGCCTGTATTACTCTTTTGGGGAAAAATAAAAATAGAAGCCATAGAGGATCACAGGGAAGGGAGAACAATGTGTGGGTGAGGGAAGCTTATGGGTGAGCCAGCCAGAAAGGGGAAAGTGGAAAAATATATTCTACATTTAAACTCTCTGTTTTCATTAAATCTTTGAGACTCAAACAGAATCTATCACTGAGTCTAGGAGGGGGAGTCTCAGCACATTCATTGTTACCTGTTCTCTAAATTGTGACAATGATCAAAATGCCTTTGTATAGTTCTTGACAAATGGAAAAAGAATTCTGTCACAGAGCTTCTAAATGGTTATTAGAAATATGCCCGAGTTGTATTGTCAGACTGGCTTAGATTCTAAGCCCTATGGAGGAGGGATTGATGTCTTTCTGGTGAGATTGACAGAATATACTGCAACACTTAATAAAAACAGTAGTAGAAACACAGTGGGGGCAAAGGAACTCCTCAATCCCAGATTACAAACTCTGAACAAAGCCCTGTACCTTCCATAGAATTCCATTACCAGTGTTGGTATGAGTTTCAAGGGGAGCCTGCATTGAAAATATATTCTCTGCAATACACATTCTGGGATACATGTTCACATGAAGCAAATAAGATTATTCACAGTACAATTCTTAGTGGCTAATAAAATTAACCACTCTTTTCAGTGATATTAATCAGTGGTTGTTCCAGTATGCTTGAACAAACAGAGCACCTGACTGTAGATTAACTGCACCTAAAGATGTTTTGTGAATATTAGCATATTAGCAAACCGTATGGTAAATTAGACTTGTCTGGTAATTTACCGGAAGGAAGTCAAAATAATTAGAAATCACTCTCAATAACTGCAGTTGCATACAGCAACTCAGTCACTGAAATGAAACGGTTTTCAGAAATGTCTGTTTTGCAGGTGTATTCCAATGACAGGCTACAAACTGGCTGCTCATATTAAACATCATCATGTAAAATGGGCTTGCAGAATGAATGCTAAACTGAGAGGTTGCTTGCCATCTGCTTTCTCTATTGATTTGACTTTGAAAGGCTTTGTTTGTTTTTTTGTTCACAAAGAAAACCTGATCATGTCCTGATCACAAGGGTAGCCAAACGTGGTCTATATATTTCCTTATAAGAGGCATCCATCGGAGGGTGATAGAAATCAACCGTCAGTTAGTCAGTTGATTCTTCTCAGGGATGTACTCTACTATATTGAACATTTTAAAATAATTTTAAATAGTTAATAGCATAAATACGAAGATACTACGAATCAGTGCTTCTCAATTTTTTAACATGTGTCTGAATCACCTGGGGATCTTGTTAAAACACAGATTATGATTCAGCAGGTCTGGGGGTGGGGAGCTCGAAAGTCTGCATTTCTAACAACTTTCTACATGCTGCCAAAGCTGCTGGTGTGCGGATCGCAATTCGAGAAATTAGGCTGTAGATGCACCATATTTTACTAAACAAATAAGCGGTCACAAAAACGTGACATTCATTTGCGATGTTTTCTTCACTAGAAGCAGTAGATGTTTTTCTATTTATTGACTTCCTGTCCTTTGAACTTTGTGGAGAATCAAGGATTACCTTACCTAACTCAAGCCCTGTATGTCACTAACCCCAAATAGCAGAAAAAATTTTAAGTATTATTTATTAATACATTTATTCCACAGATAAGTTGGCATCTGAACTAGGTGAGACACAGGAAATAGACATAGATGGTTCTTGAACGCATGAAGCTTAGGTGAAGAGACAGACAGACTAAATCTATAGAAATAGCTATGTATTTATTTGGAAAGAGGTTGCAGAATACTAAAGATGTCAGAGGACCTAACCTGGTAAGGCTTCTCTGAGAAACTGACATTCAGCTAAGCTCTGAAACACATGAAGGTGTTATTCAGGAGAGTGGTGCGAGACAGTGTTGAGTAATGGGGAGATACACCCACAGTCTCTTCAGTCATGCACGAGACAACTGAGGGAGTGAGTGGTGCAGAGATGAGACTGGAACAGTGAGGAGAAGTTCTGTCACAGAGACGTTGTGGAGCATGTCAAACATTTTAGAATGAAGCTAAGAGTAAAGAGAAAAAGTTTTTAAGTGTAAGCATCTTCAAATACACATTTTGAAGAGCACTTTCTTGCTCCTAGGTACTGAATTGATTAGGACAATAATGGTTGTGAAAGTTAAGGCTACTGAAGTGCCCCAGGCGAAAGGTAATGGGGCTCAGAAGAGGCAGTGGTAGTGGAGATGGGGATGGAGAGACAATTATATGTATGTTCTGGAGGTATTTCAACTGATTCAATGTAGGAAGTGAGGAAGAAAAAGAAGTCAATGATGGCCCCTGGGCAGAAGCAATTTTGGTAGACGGTACCATTTGCTGTGATAAAAAAGGAAGAACACGTTTTGTGGGTAAGATATTAAGGTAATTTTTTTTGGTTATAGAAGTCTGTAAAAGTCCCATCGGACTTTTCCCACTGTGCTCATTAGGCTGTTGTGCAAAAGAAATAAATGCTTACACTTACTATCTTTCTGTCGCTTAGTCAATAACAACTCTATAAAAATAATAAGAGTTAATATTTATATAAGAAGGAAACTTAAAACAAAAAGGTAGAGAGACTTCCAGAATTACACAAGGATGATGATAAAATTGGTCATAAAAATTTAGATATCTCAATTTAATGCCTACCCCCCATTTTACTTGTGAGTTTGATTCTTAAGAAACAATCACGGTGAAACATGGTAAGATCTAAAACAGGTGTCCAAACCCTCACTACATGGGTTATCATTGATTTACTATCTACTCTATATTAAAGTCAACTTTCTTCTTAATCAGAGGGGAGTCTCTTGAGATTGGGGGATTTAATCTTTTTTTTTAAACAGGAAAATATAGTCAAAAGGATCTTTAGTAAGCTACTTTATACACTATAAATCTGTGCTGATATTATAGCTCTACAGTGTCTGGCTAGGCATACACTAATAATAAACTAATCATACTGCATTGGTTGAGAGAAGAGTATCAAAATAAACTATTCATACCTAATATGGATTTTGTCACCAGCTATTATACGGTAACTATTTAAACTCCATTGTCTTGCCTGACTGAGAAAGCTTTACTGCCTCTGCATTTCTCAACCTGCATGAATCACTTGTAATGATAATATGTGCTAATAAACATCCTGAGATGCACTACACCCAGCGGGGGCTTCCCAGAAACAATTGTCACATTGACAGTAGTTTTTCAAAGCCTGGTGTGAGTTTTGTAACGGAACACATATAGGTCATATATTAGATATATAAGTACATATCAATATATTTCTATAATTTTTCTCACTTTTTTTAGATTCCCAGCTGACCATTCAAAAAATAAAATAGTCCTCTGCCCTCTCAGTGTGTCCTAGCCCTAACTAAGAAAGAAAATGACTAAAAATAGTCATTTTAATCGTGGATACACTTTAATGTAGTTTTTCTTTTTAACATAACATTTTAAAAAGCTTTTAATATGAAATATTATAGAGTCACAGGAAGTTGAAAAACAATGTACAAGACAGGCTATAAGGTTCAAGATGGTGCAGGAAGGTGCAGGAAGACCCTGAACTCATCCCCTCCCACAGACACACTGAATCTACACCTACATCTAGAGCAATTCCTCCTGAAGATAAATTGAGGGCTAACTGAAAAGCTTCTGCACAACACATGACAGAAGGACTCCCACAGAGATGGGTAGGAGAGACAGAGATATGGTATCATTGGGAACCCCACCCTTAATGCTGAGAACTGCAGTGGGGAGGGATATCACTGAGGGGCCCACACATCGACTTCTTATAGAAAATTATCAAACTACATGGGAAGAGACCAAGAGAAGAAGAAAGGAACAGAGAAAAACTACAAAAACCCAGCAAAAAAAACAGCGGTTTGAAAGGCACCTAGACTACACACGAAGGAAACCATTTACTAACCTTAGAGCATCTGCCGAACGAGCAGGGAACTGCTGGAACTCTCTCTGGGACTGGAGGTCAGAGTTATCAAAAAAAAAAAAAAAGAGTGATGGCCCAAATAAATAAAATCAGAAAGTGAAACAGGAGAAGGTACAAGTGATACCACAGAAATGCAAGGAATCATAAAAGATTACTTTTAAAAATGATATGCCAATAAATTGGACAACCTAGAAGAGACGGATAAATTCCTAGAAACACACATTCTTCTAAGACTGAATCAGGAACAAATAGAAAATCTGAACAGAGGGATTTACTACTAATAAAATTGAATCAGTAATCAAAAAATTCCCAACAAACAAAAGTCCAGGACCAGACAGCTTCACACGTGAATTCTAGCAAACATTTAAAGAAAATTAACACCTACCCTTCTCAAACTATTCCAGAAAATTGAAGAGTGAAGGAATACTTCCAAATTTATGAGAAAAGCATTGCCCTGATACCAAAACCAGACAAACAAACTACAAGAAAGAAAGAAAGGATGGAAGGAAGGAAGGAAGGAAGGAAGGAAGGAAGGAAGGAAGGGACAGCCCAGTATCCCCAATGAAATAGATGCAAAAATCCTCAATAAAATATTAGCAATCTGAACTTGACAATACATTAAAAGGATCACACAGCATGATCAAGTGGGTTTTATTCCAGGGATGCAAGGATGCTTCAATGTCCACAACAAGTCAATCAACATTAAGAAAACAAAGGATCAAAACCATATGATCATCTCAATAGGTGCAGAAAGAGCATTTGACAAAATTCAACAAACATTGATGATAAAAACTCTCAACAAAGTGGGTAGAAAGTGAACACACTTCATAATAAAGGCCAGTTATGACAACAAAATATTTTCAAATGATATGTTCAATAAGAGATTAATATCCAAAATATATAAGGAAGTCATACAGTTCAATATCAAAAAAGCAAACAATCAGATAAAAAGTGGGCAGAAGACCTGAATAGACATTTTTCCAAAGAAGACAAACACATGACCAACAGGGACATGAGAAGATGCTCAACATCGCTAATCATCAGGGAAATGTAAATCAAAACTGCAATGAGGTATCACCTCACACCTGTTAGAAAAGCTATTATCAAAAGGACAAGAAATAAAAAGTGTTGGGGAGGGTGTGGAGAACAGGGAACCCTTGTGCACGGTTGGTGGGAATGTAAATTGGTGCGACCACTCTGGAAAACAGTGTGGAGGTTCCTCAGAAAATTATAAATAGAAGTAACATACAATCCAGCGATTCTACCTCTTGGAATTTATCCATAGAAAACAAACACACTCATTTGAAAAGATACATGCACCCCAATATTCATCGCAGCACTATTTACAATAGCCAAGATACGGAAGCAACCTAAGTGTCCATCGACAGATGAATGGATAAAGAAGATGTAATATATATGTATATCTTATATATATTATATATATATATAATCTTATATAATATATACACAAACTCACACACACAATGGAATATTACACACAATGGAATATATAAAAAAAGAAAGAGGGCTTCCCTGGTGGCGCCGTGGTTGAGAGTCCGCCTGCCGATGCAGGGGACGCGGATGCGTGCCCCGGTCCGGGAAGATTCCACATGCCGCGGAGAGGCTGGGCCCATGAGCCATGGCCACTGAGCCTGCGCGTCCAGAGCCTGTGCTCCGCAACGGGAGAGGCCACAACAGTGAGAGGCCCGCATACCGCAAAAAAAAAAAAAAAAAAAAAAAAGAAATCTTGCCACGTATGACAACATGGCAGCATCTAGAGGGTTTTATGCTAAATGAAATAAGCCAGCAACAGACAAATACCATATGATTTCATTTATATGTGGAATCTGAAAAACAAAACAAATGAGCAAAAATGACAGAACAGAAACAGACTCATACATACAGAGAACAAACTGGTGGTTGCTGGAGGGGAGATGGGTGAGGAAATAAGTGAAATAGGTAAGGGAGACTAAACTTCCAGTTATAAATTAAATGTCATTGGGATACAACGTACAGCATAAGGAATACAGTCAATAATATTTTTAAAACTTTATACGGTGACAGATGGTAACTAGACTTAGGATGGTGATCTTATAACATGTAAAAATACCGAATCACTGTTACCACCACCTCAATCAATATATAGAACTTTCCATCACCACAAGTCTCTCTTGCGCTAGCTCTCTATAGCCACACCATCTATAACCTCTGACCACCTTCATCTCTACAATTTCGTTGTTTCAAGACTATTAATGGAATCACGTAATATGTAACCTTTTGTGACTGTCTTTTTTCGTGCAGTATAATTCCTGAGAGCCAACCAAGTTTTTGCATTTTTCACTATATTGTTCCTTTTTATTGTTGCCTCGTATTTTAAGGTGTGGGAATACCACTGTCTGTTTACTCATTCACCAGTTGAGGGACATTTGGATTGTCTCCAATTTTGGACAGTTTCGAATAAAGCTGCTGTGAACATCCCTGTACAGCTTTTGTGTGAACGTAAGTTTCCATCCTTTTGGAATAAATACCCGAGTGTAATTACTGTGTGGTATATGGTAATTCATGTTCATCTTTATGTGCCAAACCATTTCCACAGTGCTCATACCATTTTATATCCACACCAGCAGCGATCATCTACATTCTCAAGAAACCTCACTAGCATTTGGTGTCAAATGTAATTTTAAGGTCACAACTAGGCTGTAAATTTTTTGTGGCCAAGTGCTGTTTCATACCACCCCCACCACCTTTAAAAGTGTTTATATAACAGTAATATTGATTTTTTTTAAAGGCTATTGGCTATTTGCTATAAACAGGATATTGAACAGGACAAAGACATGCCTTTGCTCCAGGCAGGGACCCCTGGTCTACGTGCATGCAGCAGTTGCAAACTCAAATGTCAGAGGCCAGGCAGACAACATGAATGGGGAAGCTGCCAGGGATCAGGGCATATGTGACTACGGTGGGGACCGTGACCCACTGGAAAGCATAGGACTGGCTCATGGGAGACTGTCCCCAGACAGCCATTCTGTCCATGTGTCTAGACACTCTGATTTTTCTAAAACACATAAAGTACAATTTTTAAATGGGAACTCTCCTGTTTTGTAAAGGTAGACAGAGTTTGAAAGACTAGTCTCTGCAAAAGTCTCAAGCACCAACTTTGGTTTAAAGACAAGTTACTTGAGAATTATCACTTAGAGAGGTGAGTAACCCACTAAAAAGAAAATAAATGTTCAGTATTCTCAGACAGCAGGAAAAGGTTATTTTAGACTGAAAAAGTACAAAAAGCCTTTACAGAGTAGAATTGAGCTTCTCAAACTTCAAAGTGCTTTGAATCATCTGAGGATCTTTTTCTTTTTTTTTTTTGCGGGGTACACGGGCCTCTCACTGTTGTGGCCTCTCCCGTTGAGGAGCACAGGCTCCGGACGCGCAGGCTCAGCGGCCATGGCTCACGGGCCCAGCCGCTCCGCGGCATGTGGGATCTTCCTGGACCGGGACACAAACCCGCGTCCCCTGCATCGGCAGGCGGACTCTCAACCACTGCGCCACCAGGGAGGCGCATGAGGATCTTTTTAATTGACTTAGTAGGTCTGGATCAGGGACAGTCTGCATTTACACCACTTGGTGATGCTGCTGGTTCAGGGACCACTCTAAGTAGCAAGTAAGTAACATCTGAGCTGGACCCTGATACTTGGGTTGTGTTTGTAGATGCAAAAATGGATCCTGGTAGACAGAATGGTGCCACCAGTCATAAAAGTAGGAAAACTTGAAGGTAAGTGGGAAATTGTAAAATCTTCACTTTGTGTTGTAAATAGTTTACACAAAAAAGAGCAGGAGATAAACTTCAAAAGGCATGTGTTGAGATGGGAGGGTGCTGTATGTTAGGTTCCAGATTTCAGCAGCCTGCAATTCATATGCAGTTAGATTACTACCACTTAGAAACGTCCACGATTTCTATGATCCCTCTCTTTGATTATAAATGGGTCTCTCAGTTATAATCATCTAGTCCCACCTGGTCACATTCCTCTCAGCTTATGTCTTCTGCCCCAAATTTAAGGGAGTATGCACTGCCTCAGGGATCATTGACGTCTGTACCAAAGTTTCTGTCTGCTTTATCTCTCGAATGCACTAATACTTGCAGACATAGCTGTGTTGGTTCCATGCACAAGAAGGGATACTTGCCTTCTTGCCTCTTATGGGAAAAGATTTTTCACCTGTACTCCGAAGTCTCTCAAAGACTTTTGAAAACGGATACTCACTCTTCTGGTTGTCAGTATATTTCTATCTATAGGGGCTCCATCCCTAGGGGAGGCACTGTCTTCTTTGTTCCCATCATTTTCTCTCTGTCTCTCTTTGATTAAGGAATTTTACACAAACAAAATAAAACATAAAACACTTATCTCTCTTCCATCCAAAAAGAGTCAAAGACCTTAGGCAAACACCTGTTTTTAGGAGTCACGGGTCCACTACCTGCACACATAATCAGGATGAGATTTCCCATACTTAGAAATAAAAGAATAAGCAAACAAACGAATGAATGAATGAATAAGTGCATTTGTATTTTAATAGGAAGATAATAGAGGGATAAAAAGATGAAAAAGAAAAGTGAGAAGGAATAGATGGGAGAGACCTTGGGAAAAGGGGGGAATAATTGACATGGAGGGGCAGAGGACGGACGTAGATCTAAGATTTCCAGGTCAGAAATCAACTTAGAAAGGTCTGAAAAGCTAAACTAGCGAAAAGCTCAGTATCCCTGCCATACCTATAAGGGCAGGGTCACTGTTCATCTGTGCTGGCTGATATCAGTCATCGAAATTATTTTTCGTTCTCTTTCTCTTACATTTTAATTAAAATAGATCCTTATTAATTGTTCTGGGTTATTATATGGTTCTACTGTATGAGATGCTATGGAAATATTACATAGATAACTTTTAAGGAAGTCATTAAATACTACTCTTTAACACTATTTATTTTCATTTAACAATATATTATAGAAATCCTTCCAAGTAAATCCATACTCCAAGTCAATACCTTCTTGTTTTTACAGGTTCATAGCATGGGATGCCTGCCATGGCTATGTGGATGTGGCTTATAGTCCATCAGCTACAGCAAGTATAAATGACCAAGGGACCTAACAATTGTCCTGAAATTCATCACTGCGTTTGCCTCCAGGACATGTCCCCCAGGAGCTGCTTTCAGCCAGTGATTGACTGTGGCGGGGATAGTTTGTTCCTGGTTGACATGGGCTCCTCTGATGGCTGACTTTGGCTTGAAAACTCTGATGGCTTTGCCGAAGCTTCCTTAGATTGCATGGCAGTCTCGATGCTTCCATCAATCTTCTCTCGCCCTCTCCTTACTGGGCTCAGACTTGCTTTGCAGCCTGATGGCTCCTTCAGCCTTATCTGGCTCCCTCCTGATTTTCCCTCCTATAAGCATCTCCCCTAATGAAATCTTTGCCTTCTGCATCTCAGAAGACCCAACTAAGCAATGCCTACTCCATAATTTGTGCCACATTCCCTTATTGATAGACATTCAGCTTATTTTCAAATTTTTTTGTTAATACAAACAACATGGTAATAAATATCATCCACTTGTATCTTTATATACTGGCAACTTTTCTTCTTCTCTTGACTAAGTTCTGAGAATGGAATTGCTTAAAGGGTATATATATTTGAAATTTAAATAAATGCAGTACAATTACTATAATGAATACAATTAAATCAAAATACAACTTAGGTCATTAAAACCCTTGGTTTTAATGAAGTATTGATACTTTTCTCATCTAGAAGAGACAAAGACAACGCAGCAAAAATACAGACTAATGAAATTAATCTCTTAATATGGTGTCTACAATTTGTGTCATGGCTTAACAATAAAACCTCTGTAGGCTGTTTGTAAAATATCAATTAATAATTAAATTAAATTAAAATTTGTCTATTAATTATCTTGAATATAAACAACTGCTTACCTTCTGATAGCAAGCACTTAAATCAAAGGGAAAAACCAAGAAGAGATATAAAATGGAAATAATTATAATGTTTATTTTTATTCAGTAAGTTTGATAAGTTATTAACATTCAAAAAGCGACATCTACATGTTTGTGTCATCTGTAGCTATATTTTACTCATTTTTCCCTTTAAAAATTTTCAAGGATTAATAAAACTTGACAGTAGTTTCAAGTTTAAAATCCACTGGACTACATGGTACTTTAAAAAATTATATAATATAGAAATTTACTGTGTTACATCTGTCTCATCAATATGCACTATCTAGAAACTTGCATTAACAACTGATCATAAATATGGATTAAACAAAGAGAAAGAGTGGTTATCTGGAAAAAATATAATGTTCTATGATGGTTGTTGCAAACGGTACTGGGTAGCTAAATTCTTTGATCAAAAATGAACACTTGGGACTTCCCCGGGGGTCCAGTGATTAAGACTCTATGCTTCCACTGCAGGGGCATGGTTCGATCCCTGGTCTGGGAACTAAGATCCCACATGACACGTGCAGTGAGGCCAAAAAAAAAAAGAATGTTTGTTCACGGTCGAATGCCATTTGTGTTTAAATGGACTTTACATAAAGCCACTCTCTTTCACACATTTCCCAAGTAATTATTCTACTTATTATCAAAAAATAATATTATGCCATTTTTTTCCCTAATATTAGGCAAGGATAGAGTAATACACAAGATCAGGATGTAATCTGATAGAATTTAAAAACCACTACAAACCAACAGTCTTTAGACTAGCACTTCTATAAGTATTTCATATATTCTGCTAAAATATCAAAACACCACTTAATCTATACAGTCACACTATAAGAAGTCAAAATTAAACATCTAATCTATAATTATACATAGGAAGGGGAAACTTCACCCTTCCCCATTCTGCTCTGTGCTTGGGGCTCAATGAATGAGCTGCATCAATGGGCTGCCTTGTCCCTTGTCCTCTGGATTCTGGTTAGTTTTAGCCAATGCCTTTTGAGGATTTCCAACGGGCCTGAGTCTCCCAGCCATAATCTAGTGGGGGAAAATTCACAGTACCCACAAAGACAAAATAAAGGTGAAAAAATATGAGTTGGTACAATACTTTGCAGTAATTGTTCACAGTGATTCAATTAGTCTCGTTCTAGTAATTGTGATATTAATATAATTAGGCATTTTACTTCATCATTACATGTTCTCATGCCCTCCAGAATTAGATTCCTATTATTACCAGCCAAGAAGCTGTTGAATAAACGCCAGTTTTTGCTGTTGTTCTGTAGCCAGTAAGGTACTTATATCTTTTTATATCTTGGAAAAATTTAATTTCCCTATATGTTCCCAGGAAGATATCCTCTTAATAGGGTCTCACTGCTCCACAGGATCTCACTCACGCCAAGGAGAAACCACAGTTTAATATGATTACTGATAGATGTTAAGTTTTTAAGGTACATTAAGATTTCAATTTTTCTTTTAAAGCAGGAACAATTATTTGAATATGTTAAACGCAATTGGAATTGCCAACTTTAATAAAAACAATTAACAAATTAATAAATTAACAACTTCAATGTTGCAACCCCCAAAACATTGGTGACTATAAAGAAACACTGTCACATATGCAAGAGCAGAAACCAAGATTTAGTACAATTTATCCTGAGTCACCCAAGGTGTGGAAAGGGAAGATAACTCAGCAGAAGGAACCATGAGTGTGTATGTGAAGGTCTGAACAGGTTTGCAGTGACATATTTAGTGTATACTGTATGGGGTATAACGTACCCAAGTTCATATGTGAAATGTATAGTGTCAGTGGCAGAAGATGAAGTGGTGATGAGGGGTTATTTTTCAAAGCGTTTTTTTAAAGTACTTGTTATCTTTTGCCTCTGGGCCTTCTGCCATACTACTCTCATTTATTCCAGAGGGCCAGTCACTACAAGGGAAGGGTAAAATGTGTGCTTGTAAAACACACACCTTCTCAAAAAATACATCTTCTCGTTGAATGAACTGATCAAACAATAACATAAGCTTTCATAATCTTTTTTACTGTAAAATTTTCTTGGAAGGTTAAAATTATTTTGGGTATGAGTTTTCTAGATAGTCTGCATTTAGTTTGGCTCTTTCCAGCTATATTGAGGTATAACTGACAAATAAAATTGTAAGGTATCTAAAGGATACAATTTGGGGATTTGACATACGTACATACTGTGGAAGGATTCCCCCCAAAGAGTTAATAACACACCCATCACCTCACATGTTTACCTTTCTTTGTGTGTGTGTGTGAGAACATTTAACTTCTACTATCTTAGCAAAGTTTAATCATACAATACAGCATTGTTATCAACTATAGTCATCATGTTATACATTACATCCTCAGACTTTGCTCATAACTGAAAGTTTGTACTTTTTACCAACCTCTCCGTATTTCCCCACCCCCAACCACTTTTCTACTCTCTGTTTCTATGAGTTCAATATTTTTAAAAAAGATTCCACATATAAGTGAGATCATGTGGTCATTTTCTTTTCTTGTCTGGCTTATTTCACTTAGCGTAATGCCCTCCAGGTTCATCCCTGTTGTTGCAAATAACAGGAGTTCCTTCTTTTTCAAGGCTGAATAATATTCTACTGTAGATATGTGCACAAACACACACAAACACACACACCATATTTTCTTGATCCACCCATCTGCTGATGGACATTAGGTTGTTTCTGTACCTTGGCTACTGTGAATAACGTTGCAGTGAACATGGGAGTACAGATTAGACACACCTCATTTAAACCAGAAAATAAATTCAGTGCTATTTAATTGAGATTGCCATCAGCCATATAACCTCAAAGTCACTTCCATACTGAAGTTTATTCTAAAATAAGCCTAAAATAATCATTGAAATGTATGTATATATTCTTACACTTCCCATTTTTTTTGGTTTCTTCTTGTTCTAAAAGCATGACTTTGACTGTAGGCTGTGTTCAGTGTTTTGAAATTAAGGCACCTCTCAACCAGTGGCAAAGGTCAATGGTAACATTCCCACTGCTGGAAATATTTACTCCTTCCATATGACGTCTGTGTAAGGGAAGTGTCTCTCTCCCTCCTCTCTGTTACAATAATGCTTATTCATTTTTTAAGGCTCAGTTTCAGTATATTATCCTCTAGGAAAATTGCTTGGACCACTTGGACTGGATTAGGTGGTCCTATTTGTGATCTTTAATGTCCTATACATTTAAAGATTAGTTATGACTTCATCTTTGCACCCACCATGTACTTTAATGATTGTTTATGTGCTTGTTTTCTCACTAGAATGTGAACTCATTGAAGGACAGAACTGTATTTTATTTTTCTTCATATTTCCAGTACCTAGCATGTTGTTGATTACTTAGTAAGTAATCAATAAATATTTATTTCATAAATGAATGAATAAATGAATGAATTTCACTTTTACACATCAAGGCAAAGGCTTAAACAGTTGCCCAGCTGAGCCTAAAATCTCAGCAGAATAGCTGACATTGAGAGTTGTCAAAGAGCAATTCTAGCATCATTACAACAGTTAAACCTTCCTGGAAACCATCAGTTCTGGAAGCAGTCGTCAGGAGTTGCTGGTCCTGAATGTAACCTATTCTTGACTCTCTTTCAGTAGTTTTTAATTATCTTATATTTTAAATACAGTTTTTTTTGGTTTAGTTTAAAAGGTACCTTGTCGGCAAAACAATCCACCGATTAATTAATAATTAATAATTCTGGTCTGACTTGAGAAACTGTGACCATGACACTAGTGAAATTTCACAATTAAGTGCCTGATTTCAGGTATTGCTCTACAAAGTCATGTCTCTCCTATGAAGTATAATGGATTCACAGCTTCTTTAACCCAAAGGACATTCTGAGCAAAGTATCACAAAATATAATAGCTTACTACCTGAACTTCTTCTTCATGTCTTAAGTATGGCTGGGCATAAGTAAAATAATGTAGCTAGCATCATTTCTCCAGCATTGCCTTTTCTTTCCGACTTACTTTCAGCTTTCCTATCATCTGCACTTGTTTCTGATGATAAGCTGGTTACTTTCAGGATCTCCTCCCAGGCTGTCCTCCTCCAATCTTGGCCATAAGGTGGCCCTCTCAGGGCTCATTCACAGTCCCCACCACTGAGACTCTCAATACACCTTACATCCTATGATCTGATTCCATCACTGTCAGGGTTTCTGACCCTGTTACGAGAATGTTAACAGCACTAATATGAGAAGTGAATTTCTTTCCTGGAGGAAGATTAAGAAAACATCCAAGGATTTATACTGTGGCAGCTGTTTTCCAATTCTATGGAAACCTCTGTCATCACATTTGCTTGGAAAACCAATAAGCGCTGTCAAACCTAATTCTCCCCTCCTCGGTACCTACACCCTTGCAACTGAACATGGCTGAAGAAACACACTCAGGAGAAGCAGTCTCACTTTAAATTTCTCACTGAAATCTTTAAGTTGGCTCTCATTGCTGCCTGGAGTATATTCTCTATTGCCTCAATTCATTCACTCTCCCACATTCCTCTTTCCAAACTTCTCATCTCTCTTCATTGTTCAAACATCCCCTTCTCAACTGATTACTCTTTAATTTCACTGAGAAATTTGAAGCAACCAAAAGAGAAATCCCTTAAGTTCTCATACCACATTTACCCACCTACCAGCATTTGTAACAAAATCCTCCCTTTCTTTCTATTACTAAAATTCAGTTGCATCATCCCTGCTTCCCTTCTACTCATTCACTCACATACAAATACGCTACTATTCCTCCCATTACAAACCAAACAGATAAACAAACCTTTCTTACCTCCCCATCTCCCTCCAGCTACCACCCCATTCCTCTGCTCTTTTTTTAGAAGTTAGCTCATTAAAAGGGTTACCTACATGTGCTAACTACACTTCCTTTCGATTAATCCTATCTTAAATCCACTCTAATTGCACTTTCAAATTCAACACTCCTCAAAACTTCTCCATATTAATAAATCCAATGGTTGATTTTTAGCCTTCATCTTATTTTTCAGCAGAATTTCACCAATTATTCACTCCCTCCTCCTTGAAATACATTTAAAATGTATCTTCCGGAACAACACATCCTTCTGGTGTCTTTTCTTCCTTACTGGCTGTCTCTTTAAGTGTTATTTTCTGGTTCCTTTTCACATCTATGAACATCTGGACCTTTGATGATCTTATCCAAGTTTATGGCTTTGAATATCATTTAAATATGACAAGTACTAAATTTATATCTTCAACTAGCACCTTCCCTAGAGCTACAGATTCCTACATCTAATTGCTGACTGGACATTCTTACTTGGGTATCCAACAGACATCTTAAATTTAGCATGTCCAAAACTGAATTCATTTTCTCCACCAAACGTGATTCTTCCAAAATCTTTGCCGTTTCAGTTAATGGGAACTTTAGTTTCTTAGGCCAAAAACCTTGGAGTCATACTTAACCTTTCTCGTTTTTCTACATTATATTCAACTAATTAGCAAATCCTCTTGGTTTTACCTTCAGAACATATTTACACTCTGAGTACTTTACTGCCTAGCACCTTGGTCCAAACAAAAGGGTTTCTCACCTAGATTATTGAAATAGCCTTCTAACTGGCCTTCCTGCTGTCACCCTTATCCGATATTCATCTAAACACAGCAACCAGAGTGATACTCTTAAAGCAGTGTCAGATTATTTCTCTCTTCTTCTCAAAACTTTCCAGGCTTCCTGTCTCATCAGAGTAAAAGCAAAACCCTTACGGTATTTTAAGAGGTTTGTGTGGTCTTTCTCCCTTAATGTTCTATCTTTGTCTCCTCTTTTCTTCCTACTGCTCACTTTGTTCCAGCTTTTCTAGATTTCTTGGCTGTTGATCAAATACCCCTGGTACACACCTGTCTCAAGAAATTTGCATGTGTTATTTCCATTTCCAGGAATGCTGTTCCTCCAGATATTCAAGGCTCACTCCTCACGCCCTTAAAATTTTCGCTCAACGTGGTCATCTTAGTGAGGATTCCCTGATCACCCTTTTAAAAATCACAATGCTTACTTCTTCCCTGTATCCCTAACTTTTACCCTGCTTTATTTTTATTTACTTAGTGACTTTATTGTATGTTTCCATGCAATAGAATGTAATCCTCGCAAGAGTGAAGTTTTTTTTTCTGATCTCTTGTTCACTGCTCTAACCCCAGACTCTAGAAAATTGTCTAACATAAACTGTGTCCAGTTAATTTTTGTTGAATGAATAAATGCATAGAAATTAATGCTTAAAAATGTACACTTATATAGGTTTTAGCCACATTTTTGACAAGTTATATGCTCATATATATATATACATATATATATATATGTATATATATATATATATATGTATTTTTTTGTGTGTGTGTGGTACGCGGGCCTCTCACCGCTGTGGCCTCTCCCGTTGCGGAGCACAGGCTCTGGAGGCGCAGGCTCAGCGGCCATGGCTCACGGGCCCAGCCGCTCCGCGGCACGTGGGATCCTCCCGGACCGGGGCACGAACCCGTGTCCCCTGCATTGGCAGGTGGACTCTCAACCACTGTGCCACCAGGGAAGCCCCTCATATATTTTTAATCTTTTCAGTTGCTTTTGGCTTCCTTTGTCAAAATATAGAAATTTGCTGAATGTTACTTTTATTATTCACCATACTTTCAGTAAGGTCACTGTCCGTGTTTCCTATGAAAGTTAGATCATGATGCCTCATTATCTAATAAGATGTCACAAACTGGGTTATTAACTAGCCCTTTTCTCACTCTCACATTGATTAAGTGAGCCAACGTCAGAAAAGCAGGATAAAATTATTTCCATGCCAAGCCCAGTTGATTATGGAATCACTTTTAATAAAATACTGGGAAATTTTGCACATAGTAAAAGGGTGAAAGTTTTATATCTTACAAGTAACATTAAAGTAAATGCATTTGGGAAGAATTATTTCAGACATTTCCAATGGACACTTTTATGAGGTGCTGTTGATCAACGATTCTAAAGTATTGCATCGAGCAGTTTCATTTCCTATTACATTTCTTCTTTTAAAAGTAGTAAATAGCTGTGATAATTCTTATTTCATCATGCCTGTCACATGTAACAAGGGATAATCCGTCTTGTTTTCATTATTAAATACGGTTACTGAATATTGAAAGACTAGCTATAGCAACTCTGTCAAAGTCTTGCTGCTACCAGGGCGATAATTTGTCTGTGAGTAACGGCTGAATGTAAAAGAAACATGGAATATTTCAACCAAGAACTTGTCTTTTTTTTTTCTTTTTTTAAAACATAATTATAATGTTTCCCAAAATGTGGTTTGTGTCCCCATGATTGCAAGTAAAATGACGGTAGGTAGGGCATGGACAGACACATTAAAAATTAATTGGCATCTTCATTGTAATGTATGTAAGAAAATGATAAGTAAATAATAGTAAAAATAGTAGTCAGCAAATACCAAGAAGGTGATAATCTGAATGAGTGAAGTTTGGAAAATCCTTGTTATTTGGGTATTCGATTAAATCACCAACTAATACCTAAATATTATTTTGGTTACAGAATGTTGAGTTAATTCACTTAAAGAAAAAAGGACTTCACCTGATATCCACTCTCCAAAGAAAACACTCATTCAAGTAGTTGGCTCCTCATGAATGAATAAATAAGCAATAACAAGCAAGGTAGGCATTAGACAGTAGTGCAATTTAAGACATACCATGTTGTCTCAATTTTACTATTCCAGCCCGTTATTTGCCTCCTGCTAGTTAGTTACACTAAGAAAGATGGACGTGGGCTTCCCTGGTGGCGCAGCAGTTAAGAATCCACCTGCCAATGCAGGGGACACGGGTTCAAGCCCTATTCTGGGAAGATCCCACATGCCACGGAGCAACTAAACCCATGTGCCACAACTACTGAGCCTGTGCACCTAGAGCCCATGCTCCCTCTAGAGCCCACGAGCCACAACTACTGAGCCCACGTGCCTAGAGCCCGTATGCCGCAACAAGAGAAGCCACTGCAATGAGAAGCCCGCGCACCTCAACGAAGAAGAGCCCCAGCTCGCCGCAACTAGAGAAAGCCCACGTGCAGCAGCAAAGACCCAACGCAGCCATAAATAAATAAATATATATATTTAAAAAAAAAAGAAAGATGGCCATAACTGGCATTTTTCTCTCCTTAAAAGTTAAATATGTCTGAATATTTCTCAGTTTCTTTATATATATATATATATATATATATATATATATTCAAGAATAAATTGAAAAAGTCTATTACCCAAAACTCAGCATCTGTATATATAAAGTCTAATCACACCCACACTTTTGTACAGCCAGGACAAAAATATCATTCTCCTGCTTTCCAACTCATTATTAAATGGCATCAAAAAATACTTTTCTTTTAATCTTTCTTATGTAATGACTGTAATCGAAGTAGAACTTAATAATTATACTCCCCGTTTGGATATTTTATAATCATACTCTATAAATTCTGAGATTAGCACATCTTTGTTTTGTTTACTTTAACACTTAAAATCGCACCGTTTCTTCTAGCCTGTGCTTAGAACGTTTAACATGATGGAATAGGAAGAAAACAAGCAATTGTTACTAGTTTAAGTTCAGTACTTGCCCCTCACCTTTTACTAATTATGTGACTTTGAACAAGTTAATATTACCTCTCAGAAAATTATTTTTCTCATGTGTAAATTAAGAAAAAGAATACTTTATCTTGGGTTTGTTCAGATAATTATGTGAAATGACATCAAAGTATTTCATAAACTAAAGTGTCATACAAGTGTTATTTTATGAATAAATGTATTCGGGTAAATTTTTAAAAATGTATTCAATTTAGTTCAGATAGAATTTTATGCTTTTCTTTTTTTGTCATAACTTTGTATGACACTAAAGTGTCATCAAATGTTATTTTATGAATAAACGTATTCTGGTAAATTTTTTAAAATGTATTTAATTTAGTTCAGATAGAACTTTATGCTTTTTTTTCCCTTAAAACACAGTTTTAAGAATGTTTATGCACACTTACTGGGAAAATGCTTATTTCTTAAAATGCCTAGTCAAATAGGTGTATTGATTATAAAGACTTGCTGGCTCTTTATTTCTGGATGAAAACATTCAAAACCTTTCGAAAAAACAATGCTTCTCTAGTTTTTTGGTTTTTTTTTTTTTTTTTTTTTTTTTTTTTTTTGCGGTACTGGGGCCTCTCACTGTTGTGGCCTCTCCCGTTGCGGAGCACAGGCTCCAGACGCGCAGGCTCAGCGGCCATGGCTCACGGGCCCAGCCGCTCCGTGGCATGTGGGATCTTCCCAGACCCGGGCACGAACCCGTGTCCCCTGCATTGGCAGGCGGACTCTCAACCACTGCGCCACCAGCGAAGCCCCAATTGTCTAGTTTTATATGTTGGATTAATAGTTATCAGAATGAATTAGATTTGCTAATCTTTTAGGTGTAAGATCAACCTTTATGATTTTGGAGTGTGTAATTACATTCAGAAATTTTACTTATTTTTATTTGTTTGTAGATATATGGGATTCTAGAGGCAGTGATGTTTAGGGCATACATCTGTCACATAGCTCTACTGTGATCCTTAGGACAACTTTGTGAGTACTTTAAAACTATTAGAAGAAAATATAGAAGGAGATCTTTATGATCTTAGAGTTGGCAGAGATTTAACAAAAATAAAAATGAAGGAAAAAAAATTAAAATTAAAATGAAGGATCACATCAACCATATAAGAAAAAGTCCAGGTTTGATTAAATTAGAAAAAATATAATGCTATGTTAAAAGTTAAGCAATGCATTAGGAAACTATTTATGGAATACATAGCAAAGGGATATCATGAAACTATATTAAGAAAATCCACAAATCACTGCTAAAAGTATATTTTTAAATATTAGCCAATGATATGAACAGAACATTAATCAAAAAATAAACTCAAAAGGTCAATGAGGGCTTCCCTGGTGGTGCAGTGGTTGAGAGTCCGCCTGCCGATGCAGGGGACACGGGTTCGTGCCCCGGTCCGGGAAGATCTCACATGCCGCGGAGCGGCTGGGCCCGTGAGCCATGGCTGCTGAGCCTGCGCGTCCGGAGCCTGTGCTCCGCAACGGGAGAGGCCACAACAGTGAGAGGTCCGTGTACCGCAAAAAAAAAAAAAAAAGGTCAATGAATATATGAAGTGATGCCCAATCTGAGAAAAATAAAAACATGCTGAAATAAAATTCTCAACCCATCAGATTTCTAAACACTAAAAATTCAGATATAAAAGTTGGGTAAGAATTTATATAAATATGAACTTTTTGAAAGAGACTGTGAGATATTAATTAGTACAGATAATTTGGAGAGAAGTTTGGCAATAAAATATTAAAAGTGTTTAATTTATGACCCAACCATTCTCTTCTAGGTATATGCTTTACAAAAATGTTTCCACCTATGCAAAGAAAAAAACGCAACTGTTGATACTAGAAAATTCACTGAAGAACTGTTTATAAATCAAAGAATTTCAAACTAACCTTCATATACACTGGAAAATAAATGGATATACAAGCTATCATATAACAGTAAGTGGAAAATGTAGACAATATTCTATCTTTTACATGTATGCATCTCAAGAACACACTGATTGGAGAAAGTGATTGAGTGTAAAATTATTTATGTACTTTCAAAAAAGCATAAACATACAAAAATTCTATATTTAAAGGACAAGTATAGTATTGGAAGGGCACATCAAATACAAGATAGCGAGTGCCTATGGGTTGAGGAGAGGAAGGAGTGGGGAAAAGGGATAAATGAGGCAAAAAATAATAAGGCTGTAGTTAGATGATTATGTGTCACTAGCATAGGATTATGATTAATCATATCAATCCAACTCTTAAGATTCCATGTGCAGAAAAGGAAAAAAGATAAATCTAATTCAATGGGATTATATATATAAAACACAGTGTTTAGTATATCATGGACACTCAGTTTTAATTTGTTTCATTACTCTTCTTATAAAGTTTAGTCAAATTCAATTCTAACTTGATTTTTCAGTCTCTTAAAAGTTACTATTTTCTCTGTCCAACTAAATATCCAAGTTTCACTGAGCTCGTAAAACAATATAAGTGGGAAATATGGTAAATTCAGAAATCAGATTGTTAGTAGGAAAATATTATTTTTAATACCTGAATGATAAGTACGTGAAGATAAATAGCATTGATATTGACTTCCCCTGGAATCTGAAATTTATTTCCTATATTAATCATAGTGCTTTGTGCTTAGATGAACTTTCCCTCGAGCTGCCTCAGAAGGTTAAGGTTGAATATCTGTCTGAGAAGAGGATGGGAGTCAGGCAAACACTTTTCATCCATAGACAAGTGTGAGGACTTTCCCATTCCAAAAGATATCTTTCTGACTTGATAATCATAGCTTGCTAACTCCTACACCCATAAGCTTCCACAGCCAGGATCCTCCATCCTGGGTAAGCTTGCGCACTGCTAAGGGATGGCTGTTTGTAACCATATTGGGTCAGTAGTAGGGAGAAAATACTTCTTTACATCCCTTCTGAGTTTCTGTTCAAATATTTTTCCTTCTATTTTCAATAAGGAACCTCTTGATCTATGCCAGAAACTACACAGAGACAATTCCCCACAGAGTATCAACAGATACTTAAAAACTGTTAGAAGAGATAGAGAACAAAATGTTAAGGCTTTACAGTCATGGAATTATTGTGCATTGCATACTTTCAGACCCTCATACAAAATGAATTATGTCCCAATAATTTCCCAAATGTAGAATTACAGAATTTTACCTACCAGATAATTTAGCCAAATCTTTATATTAAAGTGGCCAAGTTAATTGTTGAAGACTACATAGCATATCCTTAAGACTTCTGATCCAAAGTAGTGTACTATTCTATTTTGTCATACAACTACTTAAAAGTACATTGACATCCACACAAAGTAGTTTTAAAATGCTCTAGTTAAACACAACACCGCCTCTGTCCCCGCGACACAACAATCACACGAAGACTCATGGGGCCCTTCCTCTTCACATTACCACATGTTTTCATTAGCTCAGGATGAACTGTTTATATTATCATCTCCAAAACACACAGCTGAAGACATGACATAAAAATCTGAATATTGTATATTAGCAATAAACTGATTTCTTTGAGGTTACCAGTCAAACATTCCTAGCAGGGACTTCTTTGAGGGGAAGGATTAAGTCATATTAATCTCTCTCTCTTTAAAATCAAATATGGTGCCAGGCTCCTTTTAGAAACTCTATAAATGTCAGATGAGAGGAAAAAAAGGCAGGAAGGTAGGAGAGAAGGAAGATGGTTTTGGTCTCCCCGTCTTTGTAATGCTTCTGCCATTATTCTTGCCAGTCCTTCAGCCACATCCTAAACACCTGTTTGCTCCCTCCTTACAGGTCTCACCCCATGGAGGAAGGCCTGGTCTGTACTTAACCCTTGCTTATTAATACACTTTCTCAAACAAGGACCCATCTTTGGATGTTCAGTAGTTATCTTGCCAAATTTTGACTCCTTCCTTAAAATCATTCAAATGAGACCCACATTTTTTTATTAAGCAGGCGTTACCCTGGGTTATTCATACTGCAAGCACTACCTGATTTAAACATTGTCTTTATTATACATTAATTGATGTAATCACTTATCTATTATGTATCTAATTGCCAGGCATAGAATTAGAGTTAGGGGCTGAATAGAATATAATACTTGATTGAACAGAACACGATACTTATTCTAGGGGACATCATGCTTACCCAGGGATACATATAAATGTCCATATAGGGAAGTTATTGCTCAGAGAAAAATATCCTTTTACCGCAGACTTTAGTGCTATGCGGGCCAGCTGTCCTGGAAACCATTTCCCTTTGGTCATAAAAGAGGCTACATAAAAATATTCATCTCTACTAATTTAAAATTTTATTGACTGCCTCATATCTCAGGCACTGTGCTTGGTGCTTGGGGATCATTAATGAATGAAATGCATTAATTTATGCCTTTAAAAGTCTGCCTATAACCCTGAGAGACTCTTATGTAGAAAAGATTATTTTCAGTGTGGAAACAAGAAAATTTGGTACATTTTTATTCACTGGAAAAAGAAACCCAACCTGGCATTATTTACTCAAATAAAAGGCAGGCTAGCAACAACTCCTGGGGAAAAGGTGTAGTTATGAGTGGCTGAGCCCTTGGGTGGATAGTGCTAAAATTTAACATCCTTCCTTTCTCACAGTTTTGTCTCAAATTAATCCCACGTATGTCTTAGTGCTGTAATATAGAACTAATTTGGATTTAATGTTTTGATATATGTTTTCATTTTTAGATGAAAAAGTCACAATATTCTAATACTGGTAAATATCTCTATATATTTCCATGTAGCTCACATGACATTTTGTGTGAAATGTTTAAACAAAGATAGACCTTAGTATGGCAGTGGTGGAGGTTGGCGATGGAGCACATAATTGTACCCCATGGAAATTCTTATGGCAACAATGTTTGTCCAAAGCTAAGTAGAAGAATCTGTTTAGCTTGGACCCTACTTAGTATGTGTAATCTTCCCTTCTTGAATCTTCCATATTTACTCCAGGAGCAGGGAGTGGTAGAACTCAGAAAAGAAGGTGTAGGTGTAGGGCACAGCGCTTGGATATGAAAGAGACTATCCCAAAGTTATTAGGTAAATTTTGGCAGACATTAGATCAAGATGATAACAACTCCTAATCAAGAAAGCACCCAGGCTTCCCTGGTGGTGCAGTGGTTGAGAATCCGCCTGCCAATGCAGGGGACACAGGTTTGAGCCCTGGTCCGGGAAGATCCCCCAGGCTGCGGAGCAACTAAGCCCATGCACCACAACTTCTGAGCCTGTGCTCTAGAGCCCATGAGCCACAACTACTGAGCCCACGTGCCTAGAGCCCGTGCTCCGCAACAAGAGAAGCCGCCGCAATGCAAAGCCTGCACACCACAGCGAAGAGTAGTCCCCGCTTGCCACAGTTAGAGAAAGCCCGTGTGCAGCAACGAAGACCCAACACAGCCAAAAATAAATAAATAAAATAAATACATTTATTTAAAAAAAAAAGAAGAAAGAAAGCACCCAATCAGAACACTGGGTGGAGGGAATGAGACAAGAACAAAGTGAGAAACCAAAAAATAATCAGCAGAACCTAAAAGAAAATTTGAAATTAGATTAAGGCTGAAACTGACAACACTTCTAAAGGTTTCTAAAAGAGAAAAGAAACTGTAAGTTTATATCATAACTTCAAGCACCAATTTGGAGGAAAGGATAGCATTTTTCCTTTAGTTTTTATCTGTAGAACAGAGCATCCTATATTCACTCAATAGTTCTTCAACAAACAGTTGATCCAAGATAACTGATAATGGGCCTGTAAGAATATCTTTCTGACTTTTTGTCCTAATGATGGAAGTGGTATTTGTTATCAGCTTGAAAGAAATGATGGGCATTTTTTAGTTTAAGATAAACAATGAGGATGCATTGTTCCTTTAGCCATCATATTCCTTGACTATTATATGTAATTTCAACTCTCCTTTATTATCCTAGTTCTTATAAGTTTTTAATGAGACATCAAAAGTTGCATCTCCTTAACTAAATAGTTCTTCTTTTGCATTCAAAATGATTCAGGGCCTCAGCCAGGGATGGGCTTCAAGTTGTCTGCTGCACAAAAAGTATACAAACCGGACCATAGTTTATAAAAAACATATTTAAGCCAAGAAATGTAGAACATTTCAAAATAAAGAGATGGGCAAATAGATTTCAGGCAAAAATATACAAAATAAGGAATGACTGACAAGATAATATGAAACATGGTAGAACTTAAGGTTAGAAAATAGAAAGAATGATAAAAAGCACAATTTATGATGAAAGTATGAGAAATAAACTTACTGAACCAGAAACAGAACAGTCAAATACACAGCATAATCATTGTAGATGGATAATCATATAATCATATCACAAAAAGCAATATGGGCAGTTTAAAATACACCTCTATCAACACTAGACAGATATACTGCATCAAAATAAATACAGAATAGACAAGAGCTTTTGTTTCTAGTAATGCGGCAGCCTAAGATTACATAAAATTCTTTCCAGTAGAAAGCACTTAAATGCTGGATAAATTGTAAAATATTTTTGTAAGTGAATATGAGCTTGAAATAAAGAAAGGTAAATCCCTAGGGGCCAAACAAAAAGAAAAAGCTGGTTAAAAAAAAAAAAGAAAAGTAAACTACTGTTGATTCTCTTGCTCTGGAGGCACTCACTCATGTTGGTAAAGAAGAGGCTTTTGTTTCGCCGGGAAATGAAGCATTAGGTTTAGGATAGATTTGTGTCTGAACTGAAAACTCTGAATAAAGTTGGGACCACTGAAGAACTACTTGATGAAAGCCTGGATTAAGAAAATGTGCCCAACAGAAAAGGTTGTCTGAAAGATAACTTATTTGCCTGACCTGAGACATAGGTGTAGATAAATGCCTCGTGTGAGTGTTTGTATTCACCATCCTGTCATCACAAGGATTAAGATTAAAATTTATACCCATTACACTTGGCTGGAATACCCCCAGCCGAACAATTAACATAAGAGGGGTAACACATTTGAATACACCTGGCAGGAAAACATGCTCAGAACACAAAAAACAAAATTATAAAACCTTTGAGGAAATAAGTCACCATATGCAAGTGTTAGCAGAAACCATAAAGAGGAGAATAAAAACCATAAGAATCTGAGATAACAGAGGAGTTATAGGCTATAGACCAATACTGCTCAACAAAAAAAATAATCTAAGGCACACATTGAACTTTAAACTTATTTAGTAATCTCATTAAAAGAGTAAAATAGGGAGGGGGAAGATGGCGGAAGAGTAAGACGCGGAGATCACCTTCCTCCCCACAGATACACCAGAAATACATCTACACGTGGAACAACTCCTACAGAACACCTACTGAACGCTGGCAGAAGACCTCAGACCTCCCAAAAGGCAAGAAACTCCCCACGTACCTGGGTAGGACAAAAGAAAAAAAAGAAAAAACAGAGACAAAAGAATAGGGACGGCACCTGCACCAGTGGGAGGGAGCTGTGAAGGAGGAAAGCTTTCCACACACTAGGAAGCCCCTAAGCGGGCGGAGACTGTGGGTGGCGGAGGGGGAAAGCTTCGGGGCCACGGCGGAGAGTGCAGAAACAGGGGTGCAGACGGCAAAGTGGAGAGATTCCCGCACAGAGGATCAGGGCCGACCGGCACTCACCAGCCCGAGAGGCTTGTCTGCTCACCCGCCGGAATGGGCGCGGGCTGGGAGCTGAGGCTCGGTCTTCGGTCGGAGCGCAGGGAGAGGACTGGAGTTGGCGGTGTGAACACAGCCTGAAGGGGCTAGTGTGCCACGGCTAGCCAGGAGGGAGTCCAGGAGAAGTCTGTAGCTGCCAAAGAGGCAAGAGACTTTTTCTTCCCTCTTTGTTTCCTGGTGCACGAGGAAAGGGGATTAAGGGCGCTGCTTAAAGGAGCTCCAGAGACGGCCACGAGCTGCGGCTAACAGCACGGACCCCAGAGACGGGCATGAGACACTAAGGCTGCTGCTGCCGCCACCAAGAAGACTGTGTGCAAGCACAGGTCACTATCCACACCCCCCTTCCCGGGAGCCTGTGCAGGCCGCCACCGCCAGGGTCCCGTCTTCCGCGGAGAATGCACGGCACGCCTCAGGCTAGTGCAACGTCATGCTGGCCCCTGCCGCCGCAGGCTCGCCCCTCATTCCGTACCCCTCCCTCCCCCCGGCCTGAGTGAGCCAGAGTCCCCAAAGCAGCTGCTCCTTTAACCCCGTCCTGTCTGAGCAAAGAACAGACGCCCTCCACCAACCTACACACCCAGGCGGGGCCAGATCCAAAGCTGAGCCCCAGGAGCTGTGCAAAAAAAGGAGAAAAAGGGAAATCTCTCCCAGCAGCCTCAGAAGCAGTGGATTAAAGCTCCACAATCAACTTGATGTGCCGTGCATCTGTGGAATACATGAATAGACAACGAATCATCCCAAATTGAGGAGGTGGACTTTGAGAGCAAAATTTATTATTTTTTACCCTTTTCCTCTTTTTGTGAGTGTGTATGTGTATGCTTCTGTGTGAGATTTTGTCTGTATAGCTTTGCTTTCACCATTTGTCCTAGGGTTCTGTCCGTTCGTATTTTGGTTTTTTTTGTTCTTTTTACAAACATTTTTTCTTAATAATTATTTTTTATTTTAATAACTTTATTTTATCTTACTTTATTTTATCCTCTTTCTTTCTTCCTTTCTTTCTACTTTTTCTCCCTTTTATTCTGAGCCATGTGGATAAAAGGCTCTTGGTGCTGCAGCCAGGAGTCAGTGCTGTGCCTCTGAGGTGGGAGAGCCAACTTCAGGACACTGGTCCACAAGAGGCCTCCCAGCTCCACATAATATCAAACAGCGAAAATCTCCCAGAGATATCCATCTCAACACCAGCACCCAGCTTAAATCAACGACCAGCAAGCTTCAGTGCTGGACACCCTATGCCAAACAACTAGCAAGACAGGAACACAATCCCACCCATTAGCAGAGAGGCTGCCTAAAATCATAATAAGGCCACAGACACCCCAAAACACACCACCAGACGTGGACCTCCCCACCAGAAAGACAAGATCCAGCCTCATCCACTAGAACACAGGCACTAGTCCCCTCCACCAGGAAGCCTACACAACCCACTGAACCAACTTTAGCCACTCGGGACAGACACCAAAAACAACGGGAACTATAAACCTGCAGCCTGCAAAAAGGAGACCCCAAACACAGTAAGATAAGCAAAATGAGAAGACAGAAAAACACACAAGAGATGAAGGAGCAAGACAAAAACCCACCAGACCTAACAAATGAAGAGGACATAGGCAGTCTACCTGAAAAAGAATTCAGAAAAATGATAGTAAAGATGGTCCAAAATCTTGGAAATAGAATAGACAAAATGCAAGAAACCTTTAACAAGGACCTAGAAGAATGAATGATGAAAGAAACAACGATGAACAACACAATAAATGAAATAAAAAATACTCTAGATTGGATCAATAGCAGAATAACTGAGGCAGAAGAACGGATAAGTGACCTGGAAGATAAAATAGTGGAAAAAACTACTGCAGAGCAGAATAAAGAAAAAAGAATGAAAAGAACTGGGGACAGTCTCAGAGGCCTCTGGGACAACATTAAACGCACCAACATTCGAATTATAGGGGTTCCAGAAGAAGAATAGAAAAAGAAAGGGACTGAGAAAATATTTGAAGAGATTATAGTTGAAAACTTCCCTAATATGGGAAAGGAAATAGTTAATCAAGTACAAGAAGCACAGAGGGTCCCATACAGGATAAACCCAAGGAGAAACATGCCAAGACACATATTAATCAAACTGTCAAAAATTAAATACAAAAAAAAATATTAAAAGCAGCAAGGGAAAAACAACAAATAACACACAAGGGAATCCCCATAAGGTTAACAGCTGATCTTTCAGCAGAAACTCTGCAATCCAGAAGGGACTGGCAGGACATATTTAAAGTGATGAAGAAGAAAAACCTGCAACCAAGGTTACTCTACCCAGCAAGGATCTCATTCAGATTTGATGGAGAAATTAAAACCTTTACAGACAAGCAAAAGCTGAGAGAGTTCAGCACCACCAAACCAGCTGTACAACAAATGCTACAGGAACTTCTCTAGGCAGGAAACACAAGACAAGGAAAAGACCTACAATAACGAACCCCAAACAATTAAGAAAATGGGAATAGGAACATACATATCAATAATTACCTTAAATGTAAATGGATTAAATGCTCCCACCAAAAGACACAGACTAGCTGAATGGATACAAAAACAAGACCCATATATATGCTGTCTACAAGAGACCCACTTCAGACCTGGAGACACATACAGACTGAGAGTAAGGGGATGGAAAAAGATATTCCACACAAATGGAAACCAAAAGAAAGCTGGAGTAGCAATTCTCATAGACATTAAAATAAAGACTATTAGAAGAGACAAAGAAAGACACTACATAATGATCAAGGGATCAATCCAAGAAGAAGATATAACAATGGTAAATATTTATGCACCTAACATAGGAGCACCTCAATACATAAGGCAAATACTAACAGCCATAAAAGGGGAAATCGACAGTAACGCATTCATAGTAGGGGACTTTAACACCCCACTTTCACCAATGCACAGATCATCCAAAATGAAAACAAATAAGGAAACACAAGCTTTAAATGATACATTAAACAAGATGGACTTAATTGATGTTTATAGGACATTCCACCCAGAAACAACAGAATACACATTTTTATCAATGCTCATGGAACATTCTCCAGGATAGATCATACATTGGGTCACAAATCAAGCCTTGGTAAATTTAAGAAAATTTAAATTGTATCAAGTGTCTTTTCCGACCACAACGCTATGAGACTAGATATCAATTACAGGAAAAGATCTGTAAAAAAACAAACACATGGAGGCTGAACAATACACTACTTAATAACGAAGTGATCACTGAAGAAATCAAAGAGGAAATCAAAAAATACCTAGAAACAAATGACAATGGAGACACGACGACCCAAAACCTATGGGATGCAGCAAAAGCAGTTCTAAGAGGGAAGTTTATAGCAATACAATCCTACCTTAAGAAAGAGGAAACATCTCAAATAAACAATCTAACCTTGCACCTAAAGCAATTAGAGAAAGAACAAAAAACCCCCAAAGTTAGCAGAAGGAAGGAAATTGTAAAGATCAGATCAGAAATAAAAGGAAAAAAAATGAAGGAAAGGATAGCAAAGATCAATAAAAGTAAAAGCTGGTTCTTTGAGAAGATAAAAGAAATTGATAAACCATTACCCAGACTCATCAAGAAAAAAAGGGAGAAGACTCAAATCAATAGAATTAGAAATGAAAAAGAAGTAACAACTGACACTACAGAAATACAAAAGATCATGAGAGATTACTACAAGCAACTCTATGCCAATAAAATGGACAACCTGGAAGAAATGGACAAATTCTTAGAAATGCACAACCTGCCAAGACTGAATCAGGAAGAAATAGAAAATATGAACAGACCAATCACAAGCACTGAAATTGAAACTGTGATTAAAAATCTTCCAACAAACAAAAGCCCAGGACCAGACGGCTTCACAGTTGAATTCTATCAAACATTTAGAGAAGAGCTAACACCTATCCTTCTAAAACTCTTTGAAAATATAGCAGAGGGAGGAACACTCCCAAACTCATTCTACAAGGCCACCATCACCCTGATACCAAAACCAGACAAAGATGTCACAAAGAAAGAGAACTATAGGCCAATATCACTGATGAACATAGATGTAAAAATCCTCAACAAAATACTAGCAAACAGAATCCAATAGCACATTAAAAGGATCATACACCATGATCAAGTGGGGTTTATTCCAGGAATGCAAGGATTCTTCAAGATATGCAAGTCAATAAACGTGATACACCATTTTAACAAATTGAAGGAGAAAAACCATATGATCATCTCAATAGGTGTAGAGGAAGCTTTTGACAAAATTCAACACCAATTTATGATAAAACCCTGCAGAAAGTAGGCATAGAGGGAACTTTCCTCAACATAATAAGGGCCATATATGACAAACCCACAGCCATCATCGCCCTCAATGGTGAAAAACTGAAAGCATTTCCACTAAGATCAGGAACAAGACACAGTTGCCCACTCTCACCACTCTTATTTAACATAGTTTTGGAAGTTTTAGCCACAGCAATCTGAGAAGAAAAGGAAATAAAAGGAATTCAAATCAGACAAGAAGAAGTAAAGCTGTCACTCTTTGCAGATGACATGATACTATACATAGAGAATCCTAAAGATGCTACCAGAAAACTACTAGAGCTAATCAATGAATTTGGCAAAGTAGCAGGATACAAAATTAATGCACAGAAATCTCTGGCATTCCTATACACTAATGATGAAAAATCTGAAAGTGAAATCAAGAAAACACTCCCATTTACCATTGCAACAAAAAGAATAAAATATCTAGGAATAAACCTACCTAAAGAGACAAAAGACCTGTATGCAGAAAATTATAAGACACTGATGAAAGAAATTAAAGATGATACAAATAGATGCAGTGATATACCATGTTCTTGGATTGGAAGAATCAACATTGTGAAAATGACTCTACTACCCAAAGCAATCTACAGACTCAATGCAATCCCTATCAAACTACCACTGGCATTTTTCACAGAACTAGAACAAAAAATTTCACAATTTGTATGGAAACACAAAAGACCCTGAATAGCCAAAGCAATCTTGAGAACTAAAAACGGAGCTGGAGGAATCAGACTCCCTGACTTTGGACTATACTACAAAGCTACAGTAATCAAGACAGTATGGTACTGGCACAAAAACAGAAATATAGATCAATGGAACAGGATAGAAAGCCTAGAGATAAACCCACGCACATATGGTCACTTATCTTTGATAAAGGAGGCAGCAATGTACAGTGGAGAAAGGACAGCCTCTTCAATAAGTGGTGCTGTAAAAACTGGACAGCTCCATGTAAAAGAATGAGATTAGAACACTCCCTAACACCATACACAAAAATAAGCTCAAAATGGATTAAAGATCTAAATGTAAGGCCAGAAACTATCAAACTCTTAGAGGAAAATATAGGCAGAACACTCTATGACATAAATCACAGCAAGATCCTTTTTGACCCACCTCCTAGAGAAATGGAAATAAAAACAAAAATAAACAAATGGGACCTAATGAAACTTCAAAGCTTTTGCACAGCAAAGGAAACCATAAACAAGCCCAAAAGACAGCCCTCAGAATTGGCGAAAATATTTGCAAATGAAGCAACTGACAAAGGATCAATCTCCAAAATTTATAAGCAGCTCAATAACAAAAAAACAAACAACCCAATCCAAAAATGGGCAGAAGACCTAAACAGACATTTCTCCAAAGAAGATATACAGATTGCCAACAAACACATGAAAGAATGCTCAACATCATTAATCATTAGAGAAATGCAAATCAAAACTACAATGAGATATCATCTCACACCGGTCAGAATGGCCATCATCAAAAAATCTAGAAACGATAAATGCTGGAGAGGGTGTGGAGAAAAGGGTACCCTCTTGCACTGCTGGTGGGAATGTGAATTGGTACAGCACTATGGAGAACAGTATGGAGGTTCCTTAAAAAACTACAAATAGAACTATCATATGACCCAGCAATCCCACTACTGGGCATATACCCTGAGAAAACCATAACTCAAAAAGAGTCATGTACCAAAATGTTCACTGCAGCTCTATGTACAATAGCCAGGAGATGGTAACAACCTAAGTGTGCATCCACAGATGAATGGATAAAGAAGATGTGGCACATATATACAATGGAATATTACTCAGCCATAAAAAGAAACGAAATCGAGTTATTTGTATTGGGGTGCATGGACCTAGAGTCTCTCATACAGAGCGAAGTAAGTCAGAAAGAGAAAGACAAATACTGTATGCTAACACATATATATGGAACCTAAGAAAGAAAAAAGTCATGAAGAACCTAGCGGTACGACGGGAATAAAGACACAGACCTACTAGAGAATGGATTTGAGGATATGGGGAAGGGGAAGGGTAAGCTGTGACAAAGTGTGAGAGTGTCATGGACATATATACACTACCAAACGTAAAATAGATAGCTAGTGGGAAGCAGCTGCATAGCACAGGGAGATCAGCTCGGTGCTTTGTGACCGCCTGGATGGGTGCGATAGGGAGGGTGGGAGGGAGGGAGACGCAAGAAGGAGGAGATATGGGAACATACGTATATGTATAACTGATTCACTTTGTTATAAAAAGGAAACTAGCACATCATTTTAAAGCAATTATACTCCAATAAAGATGTAAAAAAAAAGACTAAAATAGACAGATGAGATTAATTTTATGACATAACATTTTAATCCCAAATATAAAGAATATTATTTCAACATATCAATAAAATTATTAATTTTATTAATGTCTTATTTAATTTTAATTTAATTAAAATTTTTTAATTTTTAAAATTATTAATTTTTAAAATTTTATTAATTTTTTATTAACTTCTTTTTTCACACTAAGTTTTTTAGATCAGTGTGCATTTTACATTTCAATTCATAGTCGACATACTTCAAGTGCTAAATAGCTACATGTGGCTAGTGGCTACCATACTGGACAGAGCAGAAATAAGACTATAAGTATTGTTAAAATTATCAGATACATAAAAAAATGAAATAAAAATATGAGATAGAAGGTAAATAGTAAATGGAACTTCAAGACATCAAAATATATTAATCAAAATGAAAACCCAGTAACTTAGAAAAAGAACAGATTAGAAACAGCTGAAGCAGGAATTCCCTGGCGATCCAGTGGTTAGGACTCTGTGTTTTCACTGCCAAGGGCCTGGGTTCAATCCCTGGTTGGGGAAATAAGATCCCACAAACTGGGAGGTGTGGCCAAAAAAAAAAAAAGAAAGAAAAGAAACAGCTGAAGAGGAAAAGGTGTGCTCAAATACTGAATAACAGAAATTACCCAGAATGCAGGAGGAAGAGAAAAAGGAAAAAGTGTAAAGGAGATGAGAAGATAAGAAAGATACGGTGAGAGGATCCAAGATACACGTAACTGTAATCTTAGATGGGGAAAGTAGAGTAAGTGAAAGAAGTATTTGCAGAGATCATGACTGAGCATTTGCCAGAATTAATGAAAGAATCCTTAGATTCAAAAACATGAGTCTCAAATCACATAAGTAAAATGCTATGCCAACACATATCTAGTGGATCTATAGAACAAGAGAGAAGGGATATCTTAAAACCAATTAGAGATAAAGACAGATTTCACTTTATTCTTGTTATTTTTTGACAGTTATGTTCTATAAAGTTGCTATGAACATGGAATTAGCTCACACGGAACCACTGCTGCTGGGAAATACAATGTTAGTTTCCTGTGAGCCTCTGGTCATAACCTTTTCATCAACTGATCAATATGTAATGTTTTTCATGCATGCTTCTATTCAAAGATACCGTATTTAATATATATTTCTTACAAATTATTAACTGCATACTCTTTGAATGATTTGTAGACAGACACTTTGGAGGCCATTTGTGTGATATAGGTACATTTGCCAAAGTCCTTATAAAAGAAGCCAGTCTCACTGGATACTATAAAACTCTTAAAGGAAAACATAGGCAGAACACTCTTCGACATAAATTGCAGAAATATCTTTTTCGATCCGCCTCCCAGAGTAATGGAAATAAAAACAAAATAAACAAATGGGACCTAATTAAACTCAAAAGCTTTTGCACAGCAAAGAAAAACACAAACAAAACGAAAAGACAACCCACAGAATGGGAGAAAATATTCACAAACAATGCAACTGACAAGGGATTAGTCTCCAAAATTTGCAAACAGCTCATGCGGCTCAATATCCAAAAAATAAACTAGCCAATCAAAAATTGGGCAGAAGACCTAAATAGACATTTCTCCTAAGAAGACATACAGATGGCCAAGAGACATATGAAAACATGCTCAACATCACTAACCATTAGAGAAATGCAAATCAAAACTACAATGAGGTATCACCTCACACCAGTCAGAATGGCTATCATCAGAAAGTCTACAAACAATAAACGCTGAATAGGGTGTGGAGAAAAGAGAACCCTTCTACACCATTGGTGGGAATGTAAACTGGTACAGCCACTATGGAGAACAGTATGGAGGTTCCTTAAAAAACTAAAAATAGAGCTACCATATGATCCCGCAATCCGACTGCTGGCCATATATCCGGAGAAAAACATAGTTCAAAAGGATACATGCACCCCAATGTTCACTGCAGCACTGTTTACAATTGCCAAGACATGGAAGCAACCTAAATGTCCATGGACAGATGAATGGATAAAGAAGATGTGGTACATATACACAATGAAATATTACTCAGCCATTAAAAAGAATGAAATAATGCAATTTGCAGCAACATGGATGGGCCTGGAGATTATTATGCTAAGTGAAGTAAGTCAGACAGAGAAAGACAAACATCCTATGATATTGCTTATATGCGGAATCTAAAAAAAAAAAATGATACAAACGAACTTATTTACAAAATAGAAACAGACTCACAGACTTAAGAGAATGAACTTATGGTTACCAGGGAGGAAGGGTGGTGGAGAGGAATAGATTGGGAGTTTGGGATTGACATGTACACACTGCTGTATTTAAAATAGATAACAACAAGGGCCTACCATAAAAAAATTAAATTAAATTAAAATAAATTTAAAAATAAAAAACATACAAGCAAAAAGGAAAAAAAAGGAAAAAGGAAGCAAGTCTCATCAGCTATGAAACCCTGTTCTTCCATGTAACCCTTTTCCTATTTACACTTAACAAATATTTTAAAACTTGTTCCACAGCCTCCTAATCTGCAGAACTTGGCTGACCTGTAATTTTTACATTTTTCATGCCATATTGCCTTTTGAAACATGCAAGCTAGTAAGTACCAGCCAAGAGAAGTTTTATATTTTCCTGACTTTAGGTAATGTGACTGTAAATTTGTTCAGCTTTCAGCCTCACAAGAATGCTGTTCACTATGCTTTATTTTTTTTTTTTATGGTGAGGGAGCTTGTTTTACTAGGTATTAAATCATTTCAAAGATAATGTAATTGAGCAATGTGGTAATGTAACAGAAGTGGACCAATTGTTCAATGGAGTAGAAAAAGCTCAAGATATTTGTAGAAATTTAGTATATGTAAAAGCTGGTATTTCAATTGAGTGGGAAAGGACATTCTATTGAATAAATTATGCTGACACAACTGGCTACCACTCATCTGGGAGAAGATAAGAGTTGAACACTTATACAACATACAAAAACAAATTACAGATGGACAAAATAAATGCACAAAAATATAATTTTAGAAATAAATGTAATATATACCTGTAATTTCAGGGCAAGTGAGAATATTGTAACTGAGCTCATAAAGTGAGTTTTCTAGTTCCGTATTTGGAGACTAAAGAGTTTTTGAGAGATTGGTTCTGGTTGAATGGGGATTTCTGGTTTACAGTAGAGTGCCTTCTTCCCAGTCTCTGTCCCTCTCCATCTACATAACTGTGTTCTAGCCAGTGTAAATGAGTTATTCAAGAATCTCCTCTACCATGTGTGGCTGGCCAGAGCTCTTATAGTTTGAGATAACATTATCTATCTGGACCAGCCTTTTTGGGGCAAAGGGTGGTTAAGGTCTAATCATGCTTTTATAGTATTGAAATACCTCTGAATTATTATTGATACACTGGATAAAGAACAAAGATAATAGCCCCAAAACCTTATTACATTACTCTGCTGAGTTGCCACAGGGAACAGGTGTTAAATCACAGGCAGCAAGTCCATGCACCGTCAACCTCCATCCCTACAGATAAGAGCAGATCTGCGCTGTTGCTGTCAGACGGAATTGACAAAGAACCTTAAGACTAAGGAACATAAAGTAGCCAATATAGACCTGTGGTTAACTTTTTAAAATGTGTGCTTTTAAAATCGTTTGATAGAAACAGTTGACAATACCTAGATTTTAAACCTGAATTGTATATTTACATGTGAAAAACGTGTTTTTATTTTTGGAGAAAGATGGCACATGATCTTCTAGTTTTCATGGATTCAAAGTTCATATTAAGATTAAATTTCCTATGAGCGTGTAGAAATACATTTGTTTTATTAGGAGCTCATTTTAAAACAAAGACTAACTCTGTTTTCTCATGCAAATACAGGATAGTTACAGAGATTCAACTAAACAATTTGAAAAATGACTCTCTGTAAATTAATACTGAGTATGATTACTTGAGATGACATAAACGTAAAGGATGAGTGATGAGAACATCTGATCATGTAGCAGCACTTAATGAACAGATGCCCAGTGCTGCAAAGCTCATCAAACCAGAGAGCTTTCAGGATGGCAGAGGAGTCAAAGGAACTTAGTTCTTCCCCCCTCCTGCCTTAAGACAGTTAAGTTTCAATGTATAATATAAAACAATATATTATATATAGTTAACGTTGATTTATTGACCTTAGTACAATGAAACCTGCTGAATTGCACAAGCTCTCTGATTTTCTTTTCCTCCTTTTATGCTTACGGGATTCATGCTTTTCATTTAAAATTTTATTCTGAATTACTTTGATCTTTTCATAACCTTCTGTCTCCAGGATGTTCTTTTGTTTGTTTGTTTTGTTTTGTTTTGCGGTACGCGGGCCTCTCACCGTTGTGGCCTCTCCCGTTGCGGAGCACAGGCTCCGGACGCGCAGGCTCAGCGGCCATGGCTCACGGGCCCAGCCGCTCCGCGGCACGGGGGATCTTCCCGGACCGGGGCACGAACCCGTGTCCCCTATATCGGCAGGCGGACTCTCAACCACTGCGCCACCAGGGAAGCCCTCCAGGATGTTTTTTAATCCCAGATCACACTTTAAAAGTTTTGTCTGTTGTATGCATGCATCTTCTACTAGAAAAAGTGACAGTGAGAAGTAAGGAAGCAGTTTAGTATTATATTCTGAATATCACAATTCAACTAATTTACCTGCACATAGGAAAACCCACAGTAAATAACAGTGATAGAACTTTATCAACTTGGATCTAAAACTGGACTTAATTTAAAAATCATCTAGTTTTCAGATAATCAATATTGTTCTGTAAATATCTGAAAAGTTCACTTTAAACTAGCTTTTGGATATTTGAAATACAATCGTGTAATATTATCTACTTCTTTCCTCACCTTAACTGAAGTATAATTGACAAATAAAAATTATATATATTTAAGATGTACAACTTGATGTTTTGATGTACATATACATTATAAAATAGTCACTACAATCAATTTAATTAAAGTACCCATCACCTCACAGAGTTACCATTTTCTTTTTTTTTTTCTGGTGTGGTGAGAACACAAGATTTCCTCTCAGTAAATTTCAAGTATGCAATACAGTACTGATAACTAGAGTCACATTGCTCTCTACATTAGATCTCCAGAACTATTCACCTTGCATAACTGAAACTCTGTACCCTTCACCCAAATCTCCCCATTTCCCCCTGTCCCAGACTCTACTCTCTGCTTCTATGAGTTCGACTATTTTCAATTTCATATGTAAGTGAGATCATTCAGTGTTTGTCTTTCTGTGCCTGGCTTATTTAGCTTAATATAATATCCTCTAAGTTCATTCATGTTGTCATAAGTGTCAGAATTTCCTTCTTTTTAAAGGCTGAATATATAGTGTGTACACACACACACACACACACACACACACACACACACATATATATATATATATATATATATATATATATATATATATACACTCACATTTTGTTTATTCATTCGTCCTTTCCATGCAGCAAAACTACATTCCTATGACCCTCAAGTTAGGAACCATGTGGCTAAACTCTGGCAAATGCTATATGCTATGCAGGCAGAAAATTATGTATGTAAATTCTAGGCCTGGCAATAAAAATTCCCCATAGAGATTCTCCATCCTTCCCCTTCCACGGCAAACTTGCAGGGAGGCCTCATGTTGAAGATGGTGGAGACATTACACGAAAGAATTCTGGATCTCTGAATAGTCATACACAGAAGAGGATTAGTCCCTGCCGCAGCCAACCACAAGTGTGCATGATAAATTTTAATTGTGTTCAGCTGAAATGTGGGTGTTGCAGCCTATGCTGATTAATGTGAGGACTATTGACAGCAGAGGCAGTATAATGAGCAATTAAGGGCTTGAGTTCCAACATCAGACAGCCTGAGCATACATGTTAGTTTGTTTCTCACTATCTGTAGCTTTATATAAATCATTTAATATCTTCAATTTCTTGAGGCTAAGAAGGGAGTGTATTAGGAATGCTTAAATGACTACAGTTGTTGAGATAAGGAGGTCCTTAAAAATTTGAGCCATTATTACTATCTCATAGTTGTTTCTAAATTTCTACATTATTAGTCAGTTGTTTCCAAGTTTTTCTTTATGAATGGAAAACACAAAACCCTAAATCTCCTAACCGGATGCTATTAGTTTACATAGGATGTGCTGAAATATATAATGAATGATAAGGATAAGGGAAGTAACTATCTTCAAGTTAATGGTCATACAGACATTCCTCAAGTCATATTTTATGGAAATACACACTAGAAAATTAATGCTATGAAATTCATCTTCTGGAGAGGATAATATAGTAGCATGCATCTCTAGTCAAAGCTAATTAGATGTTTTGGTTACCATAGGAATCATAGGAATAAGTTTTATCAGGATTTTTTGCAGAGTAATAAATAATACTCATTAAAATTTTCAGGTATCTCCTGTACGAAGTGTTCAAATGTCATTCTTCATATGATAATAAAGGACATACTTAAAAAATATTTTGTCAGCCTGAAGATTTATTGTAATTAAAAAGTTTAAAGATAATTTTTCACAGTTAAAGATTTTAGGATCTATGTAAAAATCAATATTGCAGAAAATTGCTTAAGATATTATACAGGGTACACTAAAATCTAGGAAGAGTTTTAACGAAAATGTTATTCCAAAAACAAAAAAGCTTTATTACATGTGTTCCTCACACTTCTCAAGTAGGGCTCAAAGGAGTTATGCTAAGTAATTGGTGTCTCTGTCTATCGGCACAAGAGTAGAAGTTATATTTCATTATGTTGGGAAAAGCTGAATACTATTGTAACTTTTAAAATTTTAAGTCTCTATAGTCTGTTAAACATTATCTGTCAGTAAACTCTGAGGATTTCAGGACATTGATCATATAAATTGTAACTACAAAGTTTCCATGAAGTTTTTAAGAATATTTTTCAGATGGACTTTTTCCCTTAAGTGAAACTACTAACAAGATTGACAGATGTTGATAACTGTAAAAGTTGGTGATGGGTACATGGGCTTTTTATCATACCAGTTCTTTGAGGTTGAAATCTCCTAAACCAAAAGTTTAAAAATGATGAATTCACATATGCATTTTTTTGTTTGTAAAATGATGGAAAAAATAGTGAAGAACTTAGATAGTAAACAAACTTTGGAGCCCTAATTTATCTTCGTCCAACCTCCTAAATGATTTAGGTATATTGTTTTCTTTTAGGGTATGATTTATGTATTTAACAGGATTTTTTTTCCAGATAGGTTTTGGGGAATTTTTTTTTCTATTATTATAGTAAGAACATTTCTTCACAGATGTGAAGAAATTGGAACCCCTGTACATTGTTGGTAGGAATATAAAAATGGTGCGGCCCCTATGAAAAACAGTATGGAGTTCCATCACAAAATTTAAAATAGAACGATAATGTGATCCAGCAATCCCACTTATGGGTATATATCCAAAGGAAGTATATCCACTATCCACTCAAAGAGATATCTGCACACCCATGTTCACTGCAGCATTTTTTACAATAGTCAAGATATAGAAACAACCTCAGTGTCCATCAACAGAAGAATGGATAAAGAAAATGTGAGATTTGTGTTTATATATATATAATGGAATATTATTTATCCCTGAAAAAGAAGGAAATCCAAATCCATTTGGAACAACATGGATGAACCTGGAGAACATTATACTCAGTGAAATAAGTCAGTCCCAGAAGGAAAAATGCTGCATGATTCCAATTATATGAGATATCAAAAACAGTCAAATTCATAAAAGCAGAACATAGAATGGTGGTTGCCAGGGTCTGGGTGGGGAGGGGTAATGGGGAGAAGTTGTTCAACTGATATAAAGTCATGCAAGGTGAACAAGTTCTCCAGATCTCTCTGCTGTACAACATAGTGCCTACAGATAGCACTGCTGTATTGTACAGTTAAAATTTTGTTAAGTGGATAGATCTCACGTTAAAGCGTTGTTTTTTTTTTTGATTTTTGAAATGCGGATGAATTGCAGCAGTCAGAATTCATTCAGTTTCCTGACTTATTTCAGTAAAACAATGGGAAGCTCAGTAATTCCTCCATCTTCCTTGCTTTAATGAGCAAGTAAGGAGTACCCCCCAAAAGTGTGATGTACTTCGTGGGACATTTACTTAATTCTCTGGCAATTGTCATAATTATTAACACGTTATCATGATGTGTCTACAGTGGAAGTGGTGGAACTATTTTTTTCCTTAAAATATGGTAAATAACATATAGTCACAAGAAAAGCAACACATTCATTATTGGTGTTGGCAACCTTTTTGAATTTTTAAATATTTCCATAATAGAGAACTTTTGCTTATAATTCTTGATGAGATTTCCCAAACTCTGTGCTTTGGAGAAATAGTTCTGAAGGATATCTGAGAAAAGTGTGATTTTCATAATCAAGTAAGTTTGAGAATGACTATGTTCAAGAGAGACTATGTGAGATTTAAATATATTTTAGCACATTTAGAGTTCTGAGAAGCTCTCCAATATAAAAACCTATTTATCTCAGAATTTCTCAAATTTACTTGTCACAGAGCCCTTTCATTTTCCAATAATAGATATTAATATCAGATGGAACTAGTTTCCATGGAACAAACTTTGGGAATCTCTGATATATAAAGAAAGCTTTATCTGCTTTCCTACTAAGTTTTATTATTGAATACTTGACTAGTCACCTGTTCAAAAGTGAAATATTAGGTACATAATAACTATCACACTGTTCCAATTCAGCTTCTGCCTCTGTCAGGAATCTCTGATGATTCATCAGAAAGTTCTAGCTATGTCTCAAAGCATTATTATTAATTTTTTTGGTAAAAACCTATTATTTAATGTAAAATATGAATTTACAATGTTTCTATAATATATACATCTCGTAATTATAAATATGAAGCCTTTTTTTCGCCCTCATTTTAGCATCAAAGAGGAAAGATTCATCCTGGCTATTTCTTTCATGATTTATCCTAAATAATTTAGCCTCTCACTCATTGCTTTTGCATGTAGGAAAACAATGTTTGTGTTAACTATTAATGAAACTGTGTTCCTCTGTTAAATTCTTCATCATTCTTCATTTCTGTTTCTTTTCCAATTCCATTTATTTCTTACAAGGAGTGATGAGCAGAATTCAAAGAGATTTTTCAAGTGCAGAAGCATGTATTTGTACAGGGGTGGCAAAATATTTTTTATTTCCTTTCCGAAGTCCCAACTATGTCCCAGCTGCAATGCTTTATTGAAAGTTTAACATAATGTTCACAGTCGATCTCTGATTCATTTCCTGGGCTGTAACAGAGAGCTCAAATTCCATCACATTCGAATTAAAGTTTGGATATTTTTTCTTGAATGAATCATATGCTATTACATACACTAAATTTCATTATGTCTCCAAATTGTTAAATCTACTAGCAGTTTTAATTTACAAGAGAAATAAAAGTCTTTAGATAAAGCATGTCCTTTAGCAACCCATTAGACCTGAACATGATTTTTTAAGACTCCAGAAAACTGCTAATTCTCTTTAGAAAATGTTTATATTCCAGTTTACCAACAACAATCTATTTAGTAATTAAAGACATATAATAGAGAACTCTCTTGCTTCTAATTTCTTACCTAATATTCTTATAAATTAGAAATTTCTGCACACATTTTAAAGTTTTAATTTGACATGAGAACATGTTAAATTTATTGATTTGTTGTTGATATTGTCTTTACATCTTAAATTGTTAGCACAGTTATATTCAGTCTAGAATTTTTTCTTAGCGATTAAACCCCTTTCAAATTTGTTTTAATTTCTTCCTGCTGAATATAAAAGTCTGTAATCATTTAACCTTATCCTCATTTGAACAAATTCACCTGTAGAATGTCCCAGCACCTGCAATACATGAATGAAAAAAAAAGGTATAGGTTCAGGTCTTTATGCTCATGGGCTGGCTGATGGGTCTTTGGAACGACCTGTTAATCAGTAAAGGAAGATGCCAGATGTGCCATTAGTCTAGCAGCTGCTGTTAATGACAGAGGAAGGTGTTGGTATATATCAACTGAGGCTTTCTAACTGCCAGTCTCATGAGTCAGAGCAAATCAGCACCTGTTCAGGAAATGCACAGAGAATCACAGAGCTAGGGAACGTGTTCAAGTTTGAGGTCTTGAGTAACTATGGAGCAAGCTTACTTCTTTTGCATTTTAGTAGCATGCATTACTCAGGGAGACATATGCTAGGAAGGGTGATGAAAGGACAGAGAAGATTCTTTAAAAGAACCCATTAAGGTAACCAGGAAGGCTTTTGTGAATGCTTCTGTAAATTGCTTCTTTACAATGGATCTTTACTTACTCAGAAGGATCTGAGTGGGTGGACATTGTTGCTGTTTACCTCCTAAATAAATCATTATGTATCTGAGAAGAAATGCATTCATCTTTTTTTATTTAAATAAATTTATTTATTTATTTATTCTTATTTTTGGCTATGTTGGGTTTTTGTTGCTGCACACGGGCTTTCTCTAGTTGCGGGGAGCGGGGGCTACTCTTCATTGTGGTGCGCGGGCTTCTCTTTGCAGTGCCTTCTCTTGCTGTGGAGCATGGGTTCTAGGCACGTGGGCTCAGTAATTGTGGCTCGTGGGCTCTAGAGCGCAGGCTCAGTAGTTGTGGCGCACGGGCTTAGTTGCTCCACGGCATGTGGGATCTTCCTGGACCAGGGCTCAAACCCATGCCCCCTGCACTGGCAGGAGGATTCTTAACCACTGCACCACCAGGGAAGTCCATGCATTCACCTTTTTTCTTTCACTGGAAAAAAAAAAAACTTTCAGGCAAATATTAAGATTTAAAAGCTACATCAGAGCAAAATAATGACTGCAGTCTCTCCAATTCTACATGACTGTTTTATCCAATTTGATATATTCTTCACAAGAAGTGAGAGTGACTTTGCTACCTTGCGGAAATGTTCAGGCAGCAATATGGTATTACAGTAGTCTGCCTCAGGCCACAGGTATCCTGCCTTTAGTTTGTACACTAAGGGCCAGTCAAAAGTCATGGAAAGACATGTCATAGAAGATATAAAATCAAAATAGTTGCAAGATTGAAAGTGTAACAAAAATATATGGAAACATTTGCTAAACTACAACTTCAAATTACAACTTCAGGGACTTCCCTGGTAGCGCAGTGGTTAAGAATCCGCCTGCCAATGCAGGGGACACGGGTTTGAGCCCTGACCCGGGAAGATCCCACATGCTGCGGAGCAACTAATCCTGTGTGCCACAACTACTGAGCCTGCGCTCTAGGGCCCGTGAGCCACAACTACTGAGGCCTGTGCACCTAGAGCCCATGCTCCGCAACAAGAGAAGCCACCACAATGAGAAGCCTGTGCACCGCAACGAAGAGTAGCCCCTGTGCGCAGCAACAAAGACCCAATGCAGCCAAACATAAATAAAAGTTTTTAAAAATTACAACTTCAAAACAGAAAACTCTAACAGAGAAGGTTTAAAGCATTCTAAAGTGATTCTTTAAGGTCCTTGCTCCCTTGTACAAGAAACACATATACTGGAAATCTTTGAGGCACTTATTGAAAATACAGATTCCTGGGATCCATGTAAGACTTGCTGAATCAGAATCTGACAAGCAGAACCCAGGAACATATATTCTCACAAGTCCCTTAGGCGGTTCATATGCATACTAAGATTATAAACCACTAATATAGGGGAGTTGGAAAGGATATTTTGAGGGTACATATTAAAAAGGAATAAATGATTTTCAGAAATTATGTGCGTAGTCTGTATAAACTTTTTTGCCATCTCTCTCCAACATGAGAACTTGACAGAGTAACAAAGGATGTTTAATTCTGGTTCTTTGAAATAAATACTGGGACCATCTAATGCGTTGAACAGAGTTGGGAGTAAGTGGAAAGGCTATGCTTCATTCACATTAGATCCAGTGAGAGAAGAATGAACTTTATTCTGAGCTCTAAATTCTTAGATTTAAGAATGATATTTGCTCCTGAGAAATTGGAAATATCTTTAAGAAGGTGGACAGAGGTTCTACCACTTTATTTTATCCATTTGTTTGCTAATTAACCTTTTCATTAGGCTCAACTTAAGTCAACAATTCGTATTGTACCTAACAGAAAAATTCTAAGGTCCTTAAGAACACTTTTTTCACAAACTTTACAAAATAGAAAGGGAAAATAACTAACGGTTTATATTCCAAATACATCACAACATTTTTAGGACTTAAAATGTGTTACTGTCAAACCTGTACTTCTTGTATTGTTTATATTAGTTTTATTATCAATATACCTAGTGACAACTTTGGTTATTCAGGGGCCCATATTAGAACTCTCAGAGACGTCTTTAATTTTATTTCCTCTCTTCTCATTCCTTCATAGTCAACCAGTTGCCAAGTTTAGGGAATTCCACATACTTCATACATCTTCCATCTGTCATCTCCTCTAAGTTATACTACTACTGCCTTGGGAGTTGAAGGCAGCAATGCCCTTGGCTAAATTATTGGGGCATTATTTTAACTGGTTTCTCACTCTTTACTCTGGACGTCTTCCAGCACATTCTATAAACTGATGTTCAAGATATTCTTTTAAACAAAGGACTGAAGATGTTGCTTACCTACTGAAAAACACTTGCTGGTTCTTACTTTCATTTAAGATCATGTCCAAACTTCTTAGTATGGCATGTCTTTCCTCAACCTGCCTTGGTATATATTTTCAGTACCTTATAGCTCTATTCCACAAAAAGTTGGAAAGTACTATGTTGTAACCTAGGGAAATCTAGTGCAGTATTTCAAACAAAGATGGGTATCAGGGATTTTGCCACAGGGGTCCTCCCAGTACTTGGGAGAAATTGATCTCGCTGGTCCCTTCCCAAACCATGGAGCTATAACTTTCTCCAGCAGAAAGAATTTTATTTCTTGGTGTTTTTCTATTCAACGTCTGTATTAATAGGAACACTCAGAAACAAACTGAGGTCATTGGGAACTAGAAGATAAGCATTTAGATGATAAAATATTGATTTTTTTCAAGGCAAAAGTGCTTTTATAAAAAAGTAAATAAAACCCCTTGTGGACAATTTACCAGTGAAATTGGCTTCTTCTAAACCATATATATCGATTCGATGTTCATAAACACTCTTGCTTGTCAACACGGTGTGATCGCTGCTTGATCTTTATGAAACTACAAAAGGACATAGCTACCCAATTAAATTTAAGTGAAGCATTATTTATGTTAGATCAGCAATTATGAGATGAGCTTCTCTGTAAAGTCTGAATGCAAAATGTCACATCTAGACATTTTCCTAGAGTTCTTTTAAATTAATTTCATCAAAATGTAAGTCCTTCATGTCACATGAGTTTATCAATTTTATTATTTGTGTTATCCTGATGAGAATTATATTATGAGAAAAGATTTGCTTATATAAAGACACAATCTATACATTACAGTATTTAAATGGAAGCAATATAAAAGACAGTTGACATTTATGCAATACTTGCTATATGCCAGACCTTGTGTCTTTGATAATTAACTCATTTGATCAAACTTGGTGAGTTATTACCTTAGTTTTATAAACTCAATAATTTATGACTCTTAGAAATACATATTTTACATTTCTCTAGAAAGTAAAAGATAAAAAATTTAAAACATCATATTTCAGAAACCAGTTACACAAGGCACAGACTGGGAAGAAATCTTTGCAAAACGCATATCTGATAAAGACTGTTATCCAAAATATACAAAGAACTCTTAAAACTCAACAAAGAAAACAAACAACCAAATTTAAAACTGGGCAAAATATCTGAACAGATGCCACACCAAGGAGGATATACAAATGGCAAATAAGTTTGTGAAAAGATGTTCAACATCATATCTCGCTGGGGAACTGTAAATTAAAACAACAACAAGAAACCGGCAAGGATGTGGAGCCGCAGGAACTCTCATTCATTCCTGGTGGGAATGCAAAATGGTACAGCCACTTTGGAAAATAGCATGGAGGTTTGTTACAAAACTAAACATACTCTTACCATACAATCCAGTAATCATCCTCCTTGGTATTTACCCAAAGGAGTCGAAAACCCGTATCCACACGAAATCCTGCACACAAATGTTTATAGCAGCTTTTTTTCATAATTACCTAAACTTGGAAGCAACCAAAATGTCCCTCAATAGGTGAAAAACTGTGGCACATCCAGACAGAGGCATATTATTCAGTGATAAAAAGAAATGGGCAATCAAGAGGCAAAAAGACAAAAAGGAAACTCAAATACATATTGCTAAGTGAAAAAAGCCAATATGAAAAGGCTACATACCGTATAATTACAACCATATCACATTCTCGAACAAGTAAAACTATGGAGACAGTAAAAAGTTCAGTGGTTGCAAAGGTTGGGGTGTGAGGAGAGATGAACAGGGGGAGCACAGAGGATTTTTAGGACAATGAAAATACTCTGCGTCATACTATAATGATGGATACATGTCACTATATATTTGTCCAAACCCACAGAACACAATACAACGCAAAACATAATACACAAGAGTGAACTCTGATGTAAACTAGGGACTTTAGTTATTACTAATGTTATCAGCATTGGATCATCACTTGCAGCAATTACACCAGCTAGTGAAAGATGTAATAGTAGGGGGACTCTGTGTGTGTGTTGGGGTCAGGGTAATATGGGAACTCTGTAATTTTTGCTCAATTTTTCTGTAAACCTAGAACTGCTCTAAAAAATAAAGGCTATCAATTAACAAAATTAGTCCCAAGGCTAGTAAAAATAGAAATATAATACTTCACCATTTTTATACACTTAATATTTTTCTTCTGCATCTTAGTTAACTAAGTGAATTAGATAAGAAATTTCTCCTAAGCAGCATGACCCTGTTTCATTACTGCCCACCGCATATTCGCAGCTGCCTGAGAGCAATCTATTACTGTACCATCTAACTTGCAAATAATCCTCTGCTTGCTTTATTTAAGTGTCCCAGAGGCCAACTGACAGAAGAGTGACAGAGAGCAAAGCACCAGAACTTTGTAGCTTTCAAAATTCAATTCAAAAATATATATTAAATATTCCTCCTGAGGGTTCTAAATACTCCTCTTGAGGTTCCTCACTGAAGATTCTTTGGAGCTAATTCTAAGAACAGTCCCTGCAAGGAGGAAGGAGCATCTGGCAGGAAATGGTCTCATCGGGAATATCACTATAGGCAACACCCCTTCCCCACTTTGGGGGTTTATTTAGGAAGGCCTGTGGATATATGGGAATTTGCTCCTCAGGCAGGTACTCAGATATATGGTGACGCTCACATCCTCTCTGTGAAGTCCAATAGAATAATTGATGTTGCCAGAACTAAGCTATGAAAACAAAGACGCCTTGGTGAAAATATGTTTAAAAAATTGAGACCAGATTAATTTCTAAATTATTTGATCCTGAGATGAAGCTTTTGATATTGATGATAAATTATTGCAACTAATGTAAACGTTTAAGGAATTATTAGATCAAATCTACTTTTAAATTAATAATATAATGTACAAACATTTACTTGAATATCTTGGTTCAAAGTACACATTAAAAGAGCTTTAGACTGAGGTTTTGCAACTTGATTATTTACTAGTATATTCCTAGGGTCATAGGCTGTTAGATTTAACTAGGAAGTACAATTTAGGTTATGATATGCACTTAAATTTCAAACTGAATTTGATGTGTTGAGGGCAATTCTCAAATATGTATAGTGGTGACAGATATTCCATAAGGATAATTATGAGTAAATGAGAATTTTCAAACTATTATCAAGGATAGGTTTTTAATATTAAGATTTGAAATAATAATGAAATGAAATAAAATGAAATGCCTCAGCTCCTGGTCTTATGGGCCTTTCTACTGGGCTGCCTGAATGTCCTTGTGACATGGCAATTGGCGTCCATCAGAACGAGTGACAGAGAGCAAGGAAGAAACCTCTGAAGTGGCATATCATCACTTCTAACATATTCTAGTAGTTGTATAGACCAACCCTGACACAAGGTGTGAGGGGACTACACAGGGAATGAACTCCAGGAGGCAGGGATCATTGTGGGTCATCTTGGAGGCTGGCTATCACATGGCTAAATGGTTTTCATTTGAAATAGTTGTGCAGTCTGGTAATAAGATACAGTTAATCCAGCAGTTAATGATAGCTAAAAGCACATGGCACTCAGTGTACATAACTACACTCTATTTCACACTTTATAGTAATATATTAAAGCTTGAAAATGAAAAAACAAATACAGTTTGTAAATTTAAAGTAACCTCCTTGGACTTATATATAGTATTGACAATGGTGGTATTTATTAAAGAATACACTTTTTCATTAGGAACTTGGTTGAGAACATCAACTCATTTCATATACCATAGTCTTCTCAGATGAGTGTACATTTAAATTACTGTTAATCTACACTGTGTACAAGCTTAGAGGTGACAGGTTTCACTTAATACCTTTCTATAATTCTTCCACTTAGATTTTAAACTTTCTAATTTCACCTGAAAAGTGCCCTCAATCACAGAAAGAAGAAACTATAACTACAGATAGATTTTCTGCTAGGATCATTCAGCAGGACTTTTCACATACTTAGAGCAAACTGATTTTGCCCAAAGAAAAAAAGGAAGTATTACTTATCACCATTTTAAAAACAATACTGAGATATTAAAGGGTTGTGGAAGGAAGCACAATGAGTATAAAATTTATTTGATCTTCGGGGTGATATGTTTCTGATATTTCAGGGTGCAGTTACTCTCATTTAAACTCTTCCTTTAAGTTGTTATTGAAAGTTACTTTCAAAGTCTTATTTGACAGTAGAACTTGTAGCATTTTACACAAGCAATCTATTTCAATATGCAGTCATTTATGGTTCAAATCACTGGCCTTCATGACCAAATTGCTTGACTGAACTCTTCACTGGCTCAAAACTCTTCACTGGCTCAAAAACTGAACTCTTCACTGGCTCTTCACTCTTCACTGGTATAGTTGAAATTCGAGTCTTTGAATACATTTAAAGACTTTAGTTATTTTAGCATTATAGTCCCCATTCTTATATTTATATTGGTTTGGTAAAATATATCATGTTCATAACTAAAAAGAAAAGATGAATGTTCTGTATCTTTTATGAGCAATGAAAGCTTAAAGATTCAAGCTAATTTGGTTTCTTCCCCAGTGAAATTTTTGAGAATCAAGTATACACTTAAAATCATATTAATTTTAAAAATAAGAATAAGTGCTATCTAAAACCTAGTATATAGGTTTCTTTGCTCTTTCTCTTTTACAAGAGAGTAAGTCCACCTAATACATTATCATCTACTAGTACTTCTATCATCACAGCTGAGGATCATGGGCTAAGATATTCGTGCCATTAAGTGCCATTGCATTTTGATACTGCAAGCCTAAAAAATAATAGGGAGCACTTTATTCCCCGTTATACAAAGTAGTTTATGAGTTTATGGAAATTCTTGTCTAGAATTGAATGAGAAAATCTCCAGGTTTACAGTAACTCCTTCCAACATATGTTAACTATTTTAGTGTGAGAAATAGGATTGCCTCTTTCAGACTTATAAGCATAGATAGAGTTGAAACAATTTTCTGGATTGGGAGCTTGGCTTATTTTCCTTTAGTGACTGTTGATTATGCAATGGTATTCTCATTGTTCATTGTCCAAATCTGGAAATGTGATTTCTGGCATAGGTATGGTTCTGTTACAGGATGAATGTTTGCATACCCCCAAAATTCACAGGCCAAAATCCTAATCCCCCAGTGTGATGATATTTGGAGATGGAGTCTTTGGGAGATAATAAAAGTTAGATAAGGTCATAAAGGTGGGGCCCTTATGATGGATTTACTGCCCCCACAAGAAAAAGACACCAGAGAATTTGCTCTCTCTCTGCACACAATGAAGAGATCATGTGAGCACACATAGCAATGGTGGCCACTTACAAGCCAGGAGAGAGGCCTAACCAGAAACCAACTATGCTGATTAGTATAAGTATATCCCATGAACTACTTTTTTGTTTATCTGAAATTCAAATTTAATAGCATCACATATTTTTATTTTCTACATATGGCAACCCTATCACAAGGCAGATTTTTTTTTTCTTCTTGGAGGGGAGCACAGTTTTGCACTTACTAACCTACCAAATGGTCCAGAGCAATGGCAATTATCAAGTGCCTACTGTATGCAGTGATTCAGTCACTGGTCTCAGTAATGAAGGTCAGGGACAAATGAAAATATTAGAGGCAGAAAGCAGTGTAAGTATTACATTGTCTTTCCCTTACATAATTCAAAATAAAACTATCACTAAGCTATAAGATACATGTAAGGGAATTCAAATTGTGATTTTTCACATAATGACTAAAAAATGTCAATTTTTCAAAAATAATTATTCTCTCTTATTTTTTTCCCTGTGTCACATTTGTAGGTTCTCTAAAGTTGAGCCTGGTCGAATTACACAGTAATTCATTATTGCACTAACCACAAAGTAAGATCCCAATGATTTTCTGATAAATGAATATATGAATGAATGAAAAAAGATAAGATATAGTAAGTGAAATATTTAAATGATATAACATCTTAAGAGAACAAAAGAGAATGAACTATAAAAAAATATAAAATACATGGAAATCAATGAAATTCCATAATCTATGAGTAGATTAAGAGGAACAGGAAAACTTTTTACAGAAGATTGTGGGACAGGAACCACTGGATTACTATGAGCTCCTTTACTAGAATATTAGATTATTAAAATAAGGATTGCATTTTCATGTTTTCATTCTAGTATCTAGAACAGGGTCTGGTCCATTTTTAGTAATAAGTATCTATTTAGAAAGAATAAAAAAAGGAAAGTAGGAAGGAAAGAATGAGGGGAGAAGGAAAGGAAAGAAAAAAGAAAGAAGAACATAAATAGTAATCGTAGGGGACAGGTGTAGAGGTAGAAAATTGCATAACACACTTATGTAGGGCAAAGAATAAGTATACTGAAAAGAGCAAAAAATAAAATTAGAAGAGAAATTAGGTCCAGAATATGCAGAAGTTCAAAGAACACAAACATATATAAAATAGACAATCAAAAAGGACCTGTTGTATAGCACAGGGAACTCTACTCAACATTTGTGAAAACCTTCATGGGAAAAAAACCACAAAAAAAAATAGGTATCATACCTGTATAACTGAATCAGGTTCTCTTAAACTGAAAACAAATACAACTATGTAAATCAACTATCCTCTAATATAAAGGAAAAATTAAATTAAAAAAAACAAAAGAACTGAAAAGAAGAGAAAAGAAATGCCTACAGTATTCCCCTCAGGCCTCCAAAACCTGGGTTGGTATCACACCTCTGGAGACTGAGCAGCCTTTGGTCCCAAGGCTCGAATGGGGTGGGGCTGAGGGAGCTGCAGGGGATAAGCCAGCAAATGAGCCCCCCTCTTGGACCTGTAGTGCCTGGTCCCCGCTGGATGGGATGACAATCTCCAGATCCAGGCAGACCCTCGTACAGCTATGCCAAGCCTAGTGCACACAAAAATGATAGACCGTGTGAGCTGGAAGAGCACTGAAAAGTCACCTGGTCTCCACGTCTCCTGGCGCTGAGAAGTCCACCTCCAGCCTCCTTTCTTGGAGTCACCCCACCTCCGGAGGAGAGCACCCTCAGCATAGAGGCTTTGCAGGGGCTGGGATTTGTCCAGGAGGTGAAGCGCACGGGAGAAGTAAGGAGACACAAGCCCTTGGCACATTCTCCTGGCACATTCCGCTCTAATTTACAACCCAGGAACAGGACATTCCCTAAGAATGTCTAGTTGCCCCAGAAGCCAGACTCCAGCAGGAAGAAATCCTGCACCTGGTGGCCGTTACCTGGAACAACAACTGTAAAACAGTGCTTATGGGCACTTCTTATTCACAAGGCCATCGGGGCTGTAATGATACCTGCCCTCAAGAAATGCCCCCGGGGTAGGTGATCAAAAAAGATTTAAAACTGAGATACTTTCAAGAAGCCAATTTCAAGAGGTAAATTTGACTCACAATGTTTAAAAAAAAAAGAAAAAGCACATGAAAAGATGCTCCTCATAGTTACTTATTAGAGAAATGGAAATCAAAACTACAACAAGGTATCACCTTGCACCAGTCAGAATGGCCATCATAAAAACATTTACAAACAATAAATGCGGGAGAGGCCGGGGAGAAAAGGGAAACCTCCTAGGCTCTTTGTGGTCCTGTAAATTGGTTACAGCCACTAAGGAGAACACTATGGAGGTTCCTTAAGATACGAAAATAGAGCTACCATATGATCGCGCCATCCCACTCCTGGGCGAGTATACAGAGAAACACATCATTCCAAAAGACACACGCACCCCACCGTTCATTGCAGCACCATTTTCGACAGCCGGGATGTGGAGGCAAGCAAAACATCCACAAACAGATCAATGGATAAAGTACATGTGGTACGTACATATGATGAACTACTACTCAGCCATAAAAAAGAATGAAATAACGCCATTTGCGGCAACATGGATGGATCTAGACATGATCATACTAAGTGACGGAAGTCACACAGAAAGACAAATAGCATTTGCAGTCAATTACAGGAGGAACTTAATAATTCATACAGATGAACCAATTTACAACACAGGAACAGTCTTATATACATAGAAAAGAAACTTATGGTTACCAGGAGGAAAAGTGCGTCAGCTGAGGGACATATTAGGAGGTTGGGATTAACACATACACACTAATATATATAAAATACTAATCGACAAGGACCTACTGTATAGCACAGGGAACTCTACTCAATGCTTGCAATAACCTCCATTGGAAAAAAACCGAAAATAATAGATATCTGTATATGTATAACTGAATCAGGTTCTCTTAACCGAAAACAAATGCAACCTTGTAAATCAACTATTCTCAAATATAAAGGAAAAATTAAATTAAAAAAACAAAAGAATTAAAAAGAAGAGAAAAGAAATGCCTACAGTATTCCCCTCAGGCCTCTGAGACCTGAGCTGTTATCACATCATCGGAGTCTGAGCAACCTTGGGTCCCAAGGTTTGACTGAGTGGGGCTGTTGGAGCTTGAGGTGGGGGGGAGATGTTCCAGCCAGTGAGCCCTGCCTCTGGGCCCTGCAGTGCCTGGTTCTCTCTGGATGGGACCACAATCTCCAGATCCAGGCAGACCCTCCTACAGCTATGCCAAGGCTAGTGCTCCCAAAAATCTGTGGACCGTGTGGGCTGGAAGGGCACTGAAAATCACCTGGTCTCCACGTCTCCTAGTGCTGAGGTACCCACCTCCAGCCTCCTTCCTCAGAGTTGCCCCACCTCCAGATGTCAGTACCCTCAGCATAGCAGTTTTGCAGGGGCTGGGATTTGTCTGGGAGGAGAAGTGTAAGGGAGAAGAAGTAAGGAGACACAAGTCCTTGGCGCTTTCCCCTGGCACATTCCCCTCTAATTTATAACCCAGCATGACTTTCCTTAAGGACCTGTAGTTGCCCCAGAACCCGGACTCTGGCAGGAAGAAATCCTGCTGCCTTGTGGCTGTTACCTGGAACAACAAGTGTAAAACAGTGCTTCTGGGTACTTCTTATTCACAAAGCCTTTGGGGCTGTAATGATACCTGCTCTCAAGAAATGCCCCCGGGGTAGGTGATCAAAAAAGAATTCAAAACGTGGCCAACTTTCAAGAAGCCAATTTCAAGAGGTAGATTTGACTCACAATGTTTAAAAAAACAAAAGCACATGAAAAGATGCTCCTCATAGTTACTTATTAGAGCAATGCAAATCAAAACTACAATGAAATATCACCTGGCAGCAGTCAGAATGGCCATCCTCTAAAAGTTTACAAAGAATAAATGCAGGAGAGGGTGTGGAGAAAGGGAATCTTGCTACAGTGTTAGTGTGAATATAAATTGGTATATCTACTCTGAGGAGCAGTATGGAGTTTCCTGAAAAAAGTACCATTTGATCCAGCAATTCCACTCCTGGGTATTTACCCAGAAGTAATAATAATAGGAAAACACTAATTTGAAAAGATATATGCACCTCAAACTGATCACAGTATTATTTACATTAGGCAGATATGGACTCAATCTGAGTGTTCATCAGTAAATGAATCGATAAAGAAAATGTGATATATTTACATATCATGTTATATATAATTGAATATTAGACTGCCATTAAGAAAAGAAATCAGGCTTCCCTGGTGGCGCAGTGGTTGGGAGTCTGTCTGCCAATGCAGGGGACACAGGTTCGTGCCCTGGTCTGGGAAGATCCCACATGCTGTGGAGCGGCTGGGCCCGTGAGCCATGGCCACTGAGTCTGTGCGTCCGGAGCCTGTGCTCCACAACGGGAGAGGCCACAACAGTGAGAGGCCCGCGTACCGCAAAAAAAAAAAAAAAGAAAAAGAAAAGAAAAGAAATCTTGCTATGTGTGACAACATGATAGGACCTTGAGGTCATTATGTTAAGTGAAGTAAGTCAGATAGTGAAAGACTTACAGTGCTTAATTTTACTTATACATGGAAGGTAAAAAACAAGGAAATCAACAAACATAAAACAGAAACAGACACATAGATACAGAGAACAAACTAGCAGCTTTCAGAGAAGAGGTAGGTAGGGAGATGGATAAAATAGGTGAAGGGGATTTAGAAGTACAATCTCCCAGTTATAAAATAAACAAGTCACGGGATGTAATGTAGACCATGTGGAATGTAGTAAGTAATACTGTAACAACTTTTTATGGTGACAGATGGTAACTAGACACATAGTAGTGATCATTTTGTAATGTATAAAAATACTGTCACTATTTTGCATACCTGATACTAATACAATATTGTAAGTCAACTATACATCAATTAAAATGTTATAAGTTTAATATTTCTTATATTTATCAAACATGCATTTTTTTCTTTTTGTGCAGAGATCTATAGAATAATGTTTATTCCAGACAATTTATTTCAATGATATTTAAAAAACTATCAATAATCAGTTAAGTGTTTAAAAAGCGACAGAAAATAGGTATAGCCAGATCTAGCTATAGCTCTATAAATACTCATCAATGGAAAAATCACAAATTTTTTGAATGCAAAACAAAAAGACCTCATAAGTTGAAATACTTGTAATATTTTAAATGTTTGAAAATATTTGAAGGAGTGAGGGGAATGGAAAAGGACATACTTATTTCTGAGACATACATATAAAGTTAAGTCTATAGAGATCTGAGGTTACAGAGCTTTAATACTAATAATAGGATGTGTAAAACCTCAGTTTGGTTGAAGTAAATACTGAAAGAGTTTAAATTGGACAATGTTTCATTTTCTTCTAGTTTATCCTTGAATGGCTAGAAATGTCATTTATTTCCTATTTCATTCCCAAATAATCAAATTTGAAAGTCTATACAGTTTTTTTTTTACATCTTTATTGGAGTATAATTGCTTTACAATGGTGTTAGTTTCTGCTTTATAACAAAGTGAATCAGTTATACATATACATATGTTCCCATATCTCCTCCCTCTTGCATCTCCCTCCCTCCCACCCTCCCTATCCCACCCCTCTAGGTGGTCACAAAGCACCGAGCTGATCTCCCTGTGCTATGCGCTGATCTCCCTGTGCTATGCGGCTGCTTCCCACTAGCTATCTATTTTACATTTGGTAGTGTATATATGTCCATGCCACTCTCTCACTTTGTCTAGCTTACCCTTCCCCCTCCCCATATCCTCAAGTCCAATCTCTAGTAGGTCTGTGTCTTTATTCCCATCTTACCCCTAGGTTCTTCATGACTTTTTTTTTTCTTAGATTCCATATATATGTGTTAGCATACGGTATTTGTCTTTCTCTTTCTGACTTACTTCGCTCTGTATGACAGATTCTAGGTCCATCCATCTCACTACAAATAACTCGATTTCATTTCTTTTTATGGCTGAGTAATATTCCATTGTATATATGTGCCACATCTTCTTTATCCATTCATCTGTGGATGGACACTTAGGTTGTTTCCATCTCCTGGCTATTGTAAATAGAGCTGCGATGAACATTTTGGTACATGACTCTTTTTGAATTATGGTTTTCTCGGGGTATATGTCCAGTAGTGGGATTGCTGGGTCATATGATAGTTCTATTTGTAGTTTTTTAAGGAACCTCCATACTGTTCTCCATAGTGGCTGTACCAATTCACATTCCCACCAGCAGTGCAAGAGGGTACCCTTTTCTCCACACCCTCTCCAGCATTTATTGTTTCTAGATTTTTTGATGATGGCCATTCTGACTGGTGTGAGATGATATCTCACTGTAGTTTTGATTTGCATTTCTCTAATGATTAATGATGTTGAGCATTCTTTCATGTGTTTGTTGGCAACCTGTATATCTTCTTTGGAGAAATGTCTGTTTAGGTCTTCTGCCCATTTTTGGATTGCGTTGTTTGTTTTTTTGTTATTGAGCTGCATGAGCTGCTTATAAATTTTGGAGATTAATCCTTTGTCAGTTGCTTCATTTGCAAATATTTTCTCCCATTCTGAGGGTTGTCTTTTGGTCTTGTTGAAAGTCTATTAAGTTTTGATATAACTTTGAGGTGCTTATAGTTGTTTTGTGAATTATGGAAATAGCAAATAGGAATATCAGAAAGAATTATGAATGAATATTTTTTTCTGTTTGGTATATTCATACAATCTACCGAGTTTAAGATTTTGATGTGTGTCATTATGCAATTAAGTGTCTTCCCTGTCTTCTTTAGATATAATGTGACTGACAGAATTAGAGGGATATTGAAGAAACTATTATATATTGGTGTTTACAAAATCTTTGCAAAAGTTTTTTTATCTTTGCAAAAGTTTTTTTTTCTCTTTTTGACTAAGACACTGTCTGAATCCCATGGCTTGGTGGATTCCAGGTGTTTATCAAACCTCCTAAAATGTTTTGGGCCTAAATGACTTGTCTTTTTCTAATTTAAATAGAGATTCCAATTCAATAATTCTTGAACTGAAATGTGCGTAAAGATTTCACGGTGCTTCTATAAGATTCACATTTCTGTGTTCCATCCCTGGAGATTCTAATTCAGTAAGTCTTCAGGGAAACTTGGGAATTTACATCTTTGTAAACAGCCCAGATGGTTTTGATATAGGTAGTGTAGCCGTCACACTTGGAGAAATATAACTACCTGAGCTGTGACTGCCCCTTGATATCAATTCTTCCCCCTCTTCCTCATGATGATGATGATGATGATTACAAGTCACCTACTAAGAGCTGCTCCTCCAATCAACTTTCCATAATTTTCCCACATGGAGAACAGTGATAAAGAAGATCCAAAGCCTTTCATATATTACTGTGAATTGATTTTTGTATTTATAACAGAATGTGAATGTCTGATCTTAGCTGCATCTCCCAAACCTTAGTTCCACTGGTTGTCAGTGGATGTTCTACAAGAAACATAGCAGCTTAACATAGGTCAAATAGCTTACATAGTATGTGATAATACTTTGTCTTTTTTTTTTTTTTTTTTGCGGTACGTGGGCCTCTCACTATTGTGGCCTCTCCCGTTGCGGAGCACAGGCTCCAGATGCGCAGGCTCAGTGGCCATGGCTCATGAGCCCAGCCACTCCACAGCATGTGGGATCTTCCTGGACCAGGGCACGAACCTGCATCCCCTGCATCGTCAGGTGGACTCTCAACCACTGCGCCATCAGGGAAGCCCAATACTTTGTCTTTGATTATAGAGTTACAGACACATGCCACACACAAAATTTTGTAGCTTTGTTTTAACCAGGGTTCCCAAGGTTCTGACTCTGGAATCTTCTGAATAAGGGACAACTGTTAATATGATGCAGAAATACTATTCCTCACAGAGAGCTAAGCCTCATCTTGCCCTCTTGCCAAACCTAGTATCTTTTCAACAATTCAAACTACTGCTTTGGTCTAAAAGTACTCTCTTTGGCACATTTGAAGCTTACATGGAGTAAGATTAGTCAGAAATGGAAATGCCAACAGCAGCTAAGAACAAGGGGCATTCCAAACTAAATCCTATTATAGAGAAAAAAGGATTTTCATATGGCTAAAGATGGTGACAGGTGCAGGGAGTGTAAGCAGCCCTTCCAAACCCCTCTTTTTAAAAGACTAGGAAATAAAATTGCGTAGATTTGAGTAAAAATAAGGAGTTCAACATTTAGTGGGTGAAATCAAAGATACATAAAGTCACACTGAGTGACTGCTAGTGTAGACTGGATTGTGGTCAAATAAACTTTATAAACATATTTGAAGAAAGGTTCATTTTTCATCATTGGGTCTTGGAAAACAATGAAGAGAAAAACATTGTCAATATGCTCAGCGTTTGATAGGAGAGAGAATATTTTGTCAATGACTAGGAGTTACACTATCTGGCAAGGCTGTCTTCCAGAAGTTGTGTAGAATCATTCAGATTCCTAGTGCTGGTTCCTTGGATAACACGTAAATTTCTGTTTTAGTTTTCATGTAATTCTGCCATAAAGAAAGCATATCTTGACCATGGCAATGTGTGCATTCTGGTCAGAATAAAGTCACAATTCTTATTAAAAATGAATAAATTGGTATTCTGTTTTACATTACAGTCTCTCATTAATTTAATTTAGAGTACGTTAACATCCCTGAGTCTGATCACATCTGATGAAGTACACAATTGATTTTCTGCACAAAGAAGTTTCAACAAAACCCAGACTGCAATGAAGTCACCCTTTAAATGCTACCCTGAGAGCTCTTTGGGTGACCCTTAAAAAATACATCTCTGGCAAGCCCCCACTGTTCTATTTGCTTCTCGTCAAAAGGCAACATATTCAATGTAAAGATTTGTATGAGGACACTAGCCTCGTTTCTAATGAGGATATTTTTCTTGTTTTGAGAAGAAGAAAGTAAATGTAGTTCCCACTTTTGTTATTTGCTCAATGTTTAGCAGGCTCTACAAAAGGGATAATTCACTTGAGAATTGGTGTCTTCCTTTACTGCTTTTTTTCTCAGAACCCTGGCAAAATAGAGGAATAAAAGGAAGTTGGGCAAATATTTTATACCCTATTTTTAAATCTTGCAAATACATTTCCCAGCATCCCTCATCTAGAGTCATTAGGTTAAACTTGGCTCATTCGTGCAGGTCCAACTGAAATATGTTGAGACTGAAACTGCAGAGCTAAGTGTTCAATTTAGAAGTTCTCCCTGCATCTCATTTTCACCCAGTGGAAAAATACGTAGTTATCACAGCGAATGTAATGTGAATTAAAGTCTGTATAACTCTTAATACTTCCAACAGCGAGTTCTTTTGTGGGGACTTCCTACGTGAGATAAGAAGGCTTCTTCTGACTTTTTTCTCACTGTAAGCCAGCATCTGAGACATTACAAAGTAAAAGATTTTTAACACATATTACAAAAATATTAATCCTTCATATTTTATAGGAATTAGTAAAATGTCTTCACATATAACTACATAATCTCAGAACTGTCTTTATCTTCTCATACATTTCAACTAAAAGACTACTCCATACTTTTTATTGTCAATACTTTTTATTGTGGTTTCTGGTTATTACTTAAAAAAAAAAATCTGCCTACCTAATTTCCTAATGTACACATCTGAAAATTGGGCGATTGAGACTTTATTCTCCTTACTTCTCTTAGCTGAGCTAATGGTAAATATCACTAGAGTATTAATCAGTACCAGTAGCACAGAGATTTGTCTATAGAAGAATTTCAATTAACTATTACCTTGAAAATTGCTCCAATACTATAATTAGAAAAGTGTTATAGCTCTTCCAATAGGCAGGGATCCTCTAACCTTCTCCCTACTCCCCACCTGATCTCTGGAAAGATACCATGTTTTATTTCATGTCAAAATGTACATTTGTTGTTTTCTTATGCCATATTATAAGCAACTAAATTTAAGTGGAATGAAAATTAATGTTTACCGGAGTCAACACACCCATTTACATGTCTTTAAAAACATATTAAAACAAAAATTCATAATCAGCTGAAATGCTTGTCAGAATTATTTATTTTGCCATAATCAGGTAAAACACCTGGGATACTTTGCCAGTTGAAAATTTTCAGAAATGTATTTTTCTTAGTCTCTTTTAACATGGCCTCATTTTCACTCTGTAAAATTACTACCCTTTTAAGAAATGAGGGGATATTAAAAAATCAATAGTTAGACCACACAAATACTTCATGACTCACTTTGAAATGAATCAGGAGACTCTTTCGTCAGTTTTCATAAGTACTTTGATAGGTATTTATTGGGTACTTACTTCAGGCCAAGTGCTGGGTGTGGAGGTACGGACTGGAGGTACACTAATCGATCAAAGTCAAATGGTTTTTAAAAACTACGGGAGGAGTCAGATAATCACACAATTATTTACACCATTATTCATTACAAGGTCCCTGGGAAGAAAGCTCTATTACTTTGTAAAAACTGACAAAGAAGGTATGATTAGAGATAATGTTATATGAAGATAAATGTCATTCTATGAGACTTAAGTTTCAGGGAGTGATCCAGGCATATGGAACCCTTATACCTTGTTAATAATTCTAGAATGAATCCAAAAAAGCAATGGAAAACTAACACAGGCTTTTAAGCATGGGGACAAAGCATCCTGCCAGATTTACATATTTCCCCCTCACATTTTGTTATGGAAAATTTTCAAATACTCAGAAAAGTTAAAATTATCGTGCAGAAAACTCCCAAATATCCACTACCTTGACTCGGTAATTGTAAATATTTTGCTATATTTGCTTCAGCCCATTCTTCTATCTATTCATGTAGTCATATTTTGATCCACCTTATCTTTTGAAGCGTTTATAAAATTGAGATGTAATTTACAAACAGAAATTTTACCCTTTTCAGTATACAGTTGTACGAGTTTTGACAAAGCGTAGTGTCATATAACCACCACAATCAAGATAGACAACATTCAATCTGATTTTTTAATGCATTTCAAAGTTTTTACAGACATTAGTACATTTTCACCAATAAGCACTTTAATATTCATATTACTAATCAGAATTCAAGATTTATTTAAGGTTATTTATATTTTTAAGGTAAAATGTACACAGTACAGTGAAATGCACATGTCACAACCTTTCTATGAGCATTTCAAATGCATAAACCTAATGTGTGCAGCCCCAGACCCCTATCAAAATGATCTTAAAAGTTCTGATCACAAGAAAAAACTGTAACTAATGGATATGAACTAAATTTACTGTGGTCACCATTTCACAATACATATAAATATTGAACCATTTTGTTGTACATCTGAAACTAATATAATGTCATATGTAAAATATATCTCTGTTAAAAAAAGATGTAGAACATTTCCATCACCATAAGAAATCTCTGTATGTTCCCTTGCAGTCAATTTCTGTTTCTTCTTTCCCCTTCCCATTGACAGTCTGTGCTCTGATTTTTTTTAATCATTAGTTTTGCCTATTCTAGAATTTCAGATAAACAGAATCAAAGACTATGTGCTGTGTAAGGCATCTTTCAGCCAGCACAATATTTTTGAGCTTCAGATATGGTGAGTCTTCAGTAGTTCTTTTTAAATTACTGAGTAGTATTCCATTGTATAAATACATGAAAGTTTGTTTATCCATTCTCCTGTTGGTGGCTACCTGAGCTGTTTCCAATTTTGGCTACCATGGACATTCTTCTATAAGGCTTCTAGTAAAAAAAAAAATATATATATATATACACACACACACACACACACACACATATACATGTATTTATTTATGACTCTTAGGTAAATATCTGGGATTGGAACTTCTTAGTCACGGTGGTAAGTATATGTTTAGTTTTATTTTTTTTAAAGTCAGACTTATTCCAAAAGGATTGTACCATCAGCTTAATAGTTTTAAAAATGATGCTGCCTGTAAGGATAGAGAGGACTTGGCAATAGGTAAAAGTAGAGAAGGGAAGACAAATCACAATGTTTGGACATTACAGGGACCAGTGGAAATAGAGAAGAGTAAATATAATTAAGATCTGTTTAGAAGATAGAATCAAGAAGACTTGGTAGTGGATAAGATTCGCAGGGAGGAAGATGGATTAGTCAAGTTTCAGGCATGAACAAATCGTTGATGGAGGTATAATTTACCAAGATGGAAAGCACTGGTGGGGCACCAGATTTAGAGGAAAAATCCTGAGTTCCATTTTGAACATGTGCAGTTCGATGTGACTGTTTTATCTCTTGGAAGAAAGATTAACTGATTTGTTACAATTTATATGTTGTCAGAACCAGGGGAAAAATAAAAAAGAAATGCAACCCATTATGCTAAGCAGCAAATAAACTTGTGTTTTCTAAATTTACCCTTTCCTTGAACCAAAACACTAAGTAGTATATCCTCACTTATGATTTACTCAAAAAAGGGAGCATAGATTTCTATTATCTCTTAATGTTTAAAGTTATACTATTTAAAATATAACCTATTAAATTATACTCATTTCAATACCTTGGAATGTATAACTTTTGTTTGAAAAAAATCACAGCACTTTCACTGGACAAGGAGATGATTTATTACAAAAGACCTAACTAGGATAAATGAGTGGATACGATATGGTACAATATTTTCACAGATGGTTGAAATCACTTTGGGAAAAGCTTGGATTCAAGTTCATCTATATAAACTGCTTAGGATAATTAAGATGGAATTCAAAAGAAATAAGTTTGCTAGCAGTTTAAATCATTAAACTTATAAACAAACACAAACAGTAATTATAATTCTTGTTTAAGTTGCTGCAGAACTAAAACTCTCTAACCAATGAAGTCAAATAAAACCTTTAAAGAGACTTTTGAAGTTCTTTGTAATTTGTGTTTTGCTCAAAAATAACATGGTTGCCTAATATTAACAAGGATTCTAATCAAACTGATTTTAGGCATGATTTTAACCAGAACACATGCTTCCAAGTTAGCTGTCACTGAAACAAGATAATAATATTTTTAATAATTACAGAAGTGCTATGAAAGATAATAAAAATGATAAATAGACTTGCTCTATATATGAAAGGGACATCTACAAGCCATTTAATCGTTAAATGTGTTTTTATTACTTAGGATTTTATAAATGTTGAGAAAAACAATTCAAAATCTGCATCAGCAGTCCCTAACTTCACGTTACTACCTAACATAGTTATGTAAAATAATAAGAGTTGTCATTAAAATGTAATTAAAGATTCACATTTCATGCCAAGCTGTCAACAAGCCTCAATTTGCTAAATTTTCTACAAACTTTCAGGACCACCTGTTTTCAGGAGGGCTTTTCATTTCCAGGAGGTCAGTGAAAGGAAAGGAAAAGGAAGATTTTGCCAACCACCTTGTTTATAACCCACTGAAAAATGACTTTGGATTCCCTTAATGCTTGGTATTTCACTCTGATCTAGTGGTTGCAGGCTTTTAATAGCCTGCAAAGTCTAGCTGATAGGGACAGAGTAAAGGGACAAAGTATGTAATTATATAGTTAATCCCGCTAGGGGATTGTAAGTAAAGAAAAAGTATGAGGGAACCCCTGTAAGTTAATGATCACTGTAGAAAACAGGTTTGCTTAACCACAAAACCAAGCAGGCTTGCTTAGCAACAAAACCATGCAACAGAAGCATGAGACATGCCCCAAAACAATAAAACAATGGCGGCGTGAGACCCACATCCTGCCAGTGAGCTCAGTAAGCTAACGATTCCTAGGACATGCTCCTCTGGGCACATTAAATACAAAAATACAAGAAAAGGGTGACATTATACTGAAACCTGAAATGATTTTCCATTTTTAGCAAATGTTACCGCCTCTCTATTCATTTCCATTGTGCCATGACAGTCCTGGCTTGACCTTATAGGGACAAAAAAAACTCCCCTGCCCAACATGGAGGAGGAGCTGAAGATGGAAGCGTAAGTGACGTCTACTCAAGAATGTGAAAGAAGGTGGTCTTTTCCCCCTCCCCACTTCTCCTTTGATTATAAAACTGTAGCCCACTAAGTTCTCGGGTCATGGCACCCTCTCACCCACATGCCTGTAAGCCTCACAAGTGTCCTATTCTAATAAATCACTTCTTATCTATCAATCACTTTGCCTCTCACTGAATTCTTTCTGTGCTGAGACATAAAGAACCAGAGCTCCTCACAGCGCCACCTAGCAGTTTCATAGCTAGAAGCTACAAAGAAAAAGAAGAACTATTTTAACAAATACGATTTAAACACTGCAAAATACAATTTAAATACTGCAAATTTGGTAACAGTAAATTTGTTTTTCAGCTTACCAAAGGCTCCTACATTTCCTTCTTAATGTTAAATATTTTATTCATTAGCGACTCGTTTCCTACTTGCTAATGTGAAGTCTGGGAACATATAAATTTTGATTAGAAAGATTAATTTTCTAATGACCTACATGAATGTATATAAAATAATGTTTAAAAATAAAGAATACTAAATGGATTATTATTTATTAGAACTGACATTGAGAGAAGAACCCTGGCTTAGGTCAAAAATAATCTGTAGTGGCTGACTAGTCAGTGTTTTGCTTTGTTTTTTGTTTTCTAGTATAGTTAGAGATTTATTGGCATTTAGAAAGTAAATATTTATAAACATTAAATCACACATCATAGTTTTCCTTTAAATTTCTTAAAATAGTACATTTCTTATGGAAATGCAGTGTAGGAGAGTGGTCAAGACTCAGGCTTTAGTGCTAAACTGCTTGACTTCAATTCCAGCATTATCATTCACTAAACATTACTTTGGGCAAGTTACTTAATGTTTCTGTAATACCCTCATCCGTAAAGATTAAAACAACTCCACCTTCTTAAAATTGTTATGAAAATTAAGGACACTTAAAGTGGATGTTTCAGGTAAGAGATGATGTCTTAGGCTAAGATAGTAAAATTGCACATAAAAGAAATCAGACACTAGAGCAATATATTTTGCAAATGGAATTGACAGTATTTGATGAGCGATTAGGATCTGGGGAATTTTTGCCTGCCAGCTGAAGCTAAGTTGCTTGCTTATCCCTTTTTTCATATATATATATATATATATATATATATATATATATATATATATGTATAAAATATAAAACTTCGGTGATAACACAGGCTCTGGCAGGTCACTTATATTCATCGTGATGAATGATGAGCACTTATATTCATCATGGTCTTGGGTGGTAAGTGATAAATGGAATATTGCCTGCCATATCAGTAAACAAAGGATGTCACAGTCATCAGTGACTGCAGCCATGTAGCCACCACCGAAGGTGAGCTGGTGAGCCCTGAGGGAACTCAGGAAGGTAACAAAGAATACCTGCTATCTAGAGGCCATCAGACAGCAGCCACTCCATAAGGTGAGCCCTGAGGAAACTCAGGATGTGAAAACACAGGATTTGGCCCCAGATAGCTGAGGTGCATATCAAAGGAATGATTTCAGTGAGCCCAGACTCTTGCATCTTCCCATACATAGAAAAGCACTAAATTCCTTAACTTGGGATTTCTGGTTTTCTTTAATTAACAGTAATCTTTTGAGGTTCTGACTACCTCCCCTTTGTTGCAAAACTATATATCCTAGCTCCTCCCTTGCCTCCTTGGAGCATAGTTTTCTCAGAGTTAGTTGAGAAGCTGCCTCCCGGGCTTGAAGTTCTAAAAATTCCCGCTGAATAAAACATAACTTTTAAGTTGTGAATGTATTTTTTTAGTTGACATAGGTCAGAAAGAGATCACTTCCTCAGCCTTAGCTGGAAATACTTTTCCTTGAGCATATCAACCAGAATGGGCACATTCAGGTAGGCAAAATGAGCTCAGCTTGGGACCAAAGGAGAGCTGGGGATGAATCTGAAAATGGAGTTGAAAGTGTGAGGTCTCCCAGAGGGAGGGAAATCTGCCCAGAAGAAAGCAAAAGATTTGGGATGTTGTAGCAAGTGTTTGGATCAAAGCAATCTACAAAATGAAGGTTACTTTAAAATTGGCTACTATATACCAAGCACCCTGCTAAGCACTGGTAAAACAACGTAGAATATGCTAAAGTATTACCAGGTGTTATCCTGGTAGGGTTGGGTTTATACATCTGTGGAGGGGACAGACATATAAACAAAATTACAATACAATTTTGCAAATGCAAACATAGAAGTCTGCAGGAGAAGCTTAACTTCTGTGGGCACCTTGCTCCAAGTTATAAAACTAACTCCTCATACAGATGGCCAAGAGGCACATGAAAAGATGCTCAACATCGCTAAATATTAGAAAAATGCAAATCAGAACTACAATGAGATATCACCTCACGCCAGTCAGAATGGCCATCAACAAAAAAACTACAAACAACAAATGCTGGAGAGGGTGTGGAGAATAGGGAATCCTCCTGCACTGTTGGTGGGAATGTAAACTGGTACAGTCACTATGGAGAACAGCATGGAGGTTCCTTAAAAAACTAAAAATAGAACTACCATATGATCCAGCAATCCCACTCCTGGGCATATATATGGAGAAAAACATGGTTCAAAAGGATATATGTACCCTAATGTTCATCACAGCACTGTTTACAATAGCCAAGACATGGAAGCAACCTAAATGTCCAACAACAGAGGAATGGATAAAGAAGATGTGGCACATATATAAAATGGAATATTACTCAGCCATTAAAATGAATGAAATGGGCTTCTCTGGTGGCGCAATAGTTGACAGTCTGCCTGCTAATGCAGGGGACATGGGTTCGAGCCCTGGTCTGGGAGGCTCCCACATGCCGCGGAGCAACTGGGCCCGTGAGCCACAAACTACTGAGCCTGCGCGTCTGGAGCCTGTGCTCCGCAATAAGAGAGGCCGCGATAGTGAGAGGCCCACACACTGTGATGAAGAGTGGCCCCTGCTTGCCACAACTAGAGAAAGCCCTTGCACAGAAACGAAGACCCAACACAGACAAAATAAATAAATTAATTAATAAACTCCTACCCCCAACATCTAAAAAAGAAAAAAAGCTAGCAACTTGGGAACATAATGAAATTTATATAACTAGCTATACAGAAAAGCATTAAAAAAAATGAACGAAATAATGCCATTTGCAGCAACATGGATGGACCTAGAGATGATCATACTAAGTGAAGTAAGTCAGACAGAGAAAGACAAATATATGATATTGCTTATATAGGGAATCTAAAAAAAATGATACAAATTAACTAATTTATAAAACAAAAACAGACTCACAGACTTAGAGAACAAACTTACAGTTACCAGGGGAGAAGGTGAGGGGGGGATAGACTGGGAGTTTAGGACTGACATGTACACACTGCCATATTTAAAACAGATAACCAACAAGGACCTACTGTATAGCACAGGGAACACTGCTGAATATTCTGTAGTAACCTAAATGGGAAAAGAATTTGAAAAAGAATAGATACATGTATATGTATAACTGACTCACTTCACTGTACACCTGAAACTAATACCACATTGTTAATCAACTATGCTCCACTATAAAATAATTTTTAAAAAATTAACTCCTATCATGAAGGGAAGATAAAGTTTACTTTTCCTTTGGGTAAACCTACTTAGGAAATACAAATGGCCTATGGTGCCTCCACCTCACATCCTAAGACGTCTTCTCAACTTCATCTCAGAGGAGATGAGTGTCCAAACTTGGTTTGTGATCTCTGCCTCATCACTGGCAATACTATCAGGATAAAATAAACTTTTTTTTGCTCATCTTCTCCAGTGAGATATTCTTTAATATTTACCAATACATTTTGTCAGTGTTGCTTTCAAAATTTCTTACACTGTACCATATTTCGTTTGCCTATCTTTTTAGATAGTGTTTTATGTGCTCCACCTTCTTTTTCTTTCAATGAAGAAAGTATTCCCCTCTACTGAAAAAGAGCCATCATTCCATTTTTACTCTGATTCCTATCCCCTCTCACTTTTAAAGGACTTTGCTCTTTCAGTCATCCATTCTCTTTCCTTCAACACTGATGCCACTAAATGTACTGGAATTTTACACATAGCCTATAAATATGCTTTAGTCTCCTCCATTTTAAAAATAAAATCCTGTCTTGACTCCCACTATTGTCCCTTTTCTCAGATCACCATTCACAGAACAAACTTCTGAAGAGTTGTGAATCCATTTGTTGACCTACCATTCACTCTTCAATCCACTTTTTACTAGCTTCTGCCATCATTTGTCCTCTAACACTGCTGTTGTCAAGCTCATCAGTGATCTCCCTCATACCAAATCCAATGGAAACCTGTCAACATCTTTGACATAGTTGGGCAAATTTTCTACCCAAAGATCTAGGTTCTTACTTAATTTAAATTCTACCTTAGCGACCACACTCATTTCCATAGCTTTAAATACTATTTCACAGCTATAGTTTAACGCTTTCTTTCATGCTCGATATCCTTACGTCCTCTGATTAGCCAAGCAGTTCTATTTAGATGTTTTACAAATATCTTAAATATAAGATATCCAGACCAAACTTTTTATTTCTACCTGTAATCCCTTCTTTGAACATTTTTCTCCCTAGTCTATTCCTTTCCAAGAATGACAATATCATTTCCATAGTTTTTCAAGCTGGAAGCTTGGGATTCATTTTCAGTTATTCCCACACCATCCACACGCTCATCCCTCAATCCAAAGCCATGATGCCTATTAATTAACACTGTCAAGATATATTTCAAATCTGTCCACTTTTCTCCATATCTATTATTGCATTCTAGCGTAAGCCATCATTTCTGACTTATTTTCCCAATTGCTATCTTTTGATCAATTCAATCAATTTCCACATTGTGATCACCCTCATATATATATATATTTTTTAATAAATTTATTTATTTATTTATTTTTGGCTGTGTTGGGTCTTCGTTTCTGTGTGAGGGCTCTCTCTACTTGTGGCGAGCGGGGGCCGCTCTTCATCGCGGTGCACAGGCCTCTCACTGTTGCGGCCTTCTCTTGTTGCGGAGCACAGGCTCCAGTCGCGCAGGCTCAGTAGCTGTGGCGCACGGGTTTAGTTGCTCCGCGGCATGTGGGATCTTCCCAGACCACGGCTTGAACCCGTGTCCCCTGCATTGGCAGGCAGATTCTCAACCACTGTGCCACCAGGGAAGCCCCACCCTCATATTTTTAAAACATAAATTTGATCATTTTATTTCTCTGCCTTAAATCTTTCAATGGCTCTCCTTTGCATTTAGAATAAACTATACTCTCCTATTGAGGCCTACAAAGCATACCCTGCCCCCACCTCCAACAGAATAGAAGTTATATCTCGATTCTCATTTTTTCCCATTTCCCAATGATCACCATGCATCAGCCACACTGACCTTTTACCTCCTATACTCACCCTCAGGGCCTTTGCACATATTCTTAAATAGGTCACTCTTCTCCACTCCCCTCTTCACTGTATCGTTAGAAGTTTTACATCAGCCTGAGTGGTTGTCTCTATCAGTTATATCCAAACTAGTTCTCCCTATATTTACTGTCACAGAAAAATGTTCATTTTCTTTATGTCATGTATCATTATTCCCTTTCTGTTTATTTTATTTGTTTGCTGCCTGTCTTTGTCACAAGCCTGACTAGCCATCAGATTTGGGACTGTCTGCCTCCTTAAATAGTATGTCTCCCTCACCTTCCATGCTGTCCAACACATTGGAGATGCTCAAAACATTTATTGGCTGAATGAATACTCCTGTCGGAAATCCATTTCTGGCTCTATGTGGGTAAATTTTGCATTAATATGTGTGACCTAAATGGACTCACACTAAGAGGATACAAACATTAGTTCAGCATGTTCTTGCTAGTTCCTTGATCTTTTAAATCAGAAGTCACTGTAAGGCAAGAAATGCCTTTATCTAAAGTGGCTTCTGCTTTTAGTGCTCTTTAGAAATTGTGCCTAACCAAGTTCTATTAAGAGTATATTTTATAAAATTATCCTGACTGAATGAAAATGGGCAAAGAATGGGCTTAATGTGGCTGCTGTTCTACACTAATAAGATTTTAACAGTATACTCGAGATCACATAGGATGTATATTCACAGCCGCAGCTATTCAGTGCTGCTCTGTGGCTCTATTGAGATCGTAAACAATAAAGGGACCAAAACTGAAGCTTCCCCAGAAAGAAACAGGAAACTTCAAATCTACTAAGTCAGCACAACTCTTGGAAATTGTTGCCCTGGAGAAAGCAGATGTGCAGGAACACAAATTAGTTATCGAAGAGATTTCTGGTAAAACACATGTACGAGAGTATTTATATATATGTTTAGATGTACAAACAAACATAAACCCACTAAATAGCTGAGTTATGTCTGGAAATCAATTTTATTAAGTACTCAGCATTGCGATATTCTGTGATTGAGCTAAAAATTTTATAAGAATTCTTATTATTTTTTAGGGTGAGTCATTCTTTCATCTTGTGTGTGGCTGAAAAGGAGCACTTTTCTGTGATTGTTCACACAGAAATGAATGGGTACTGAGCAACAACAGGGAACACAGCTTAAAAAAACCAAGTATAATTATTTTGACTTGAAATTTTATCCCCATTTTTTATTGTATGGCATGGTGAACATATATGAGCTGAAGGTAAGAAGGTTATATGCAGCAGGTTTTGTTTGCTTCTCAAAATAAGTATTGCCCTCAAATTCGTTTTTTAATACTCAGATAGTCTAAAATGAATCCTATAACCTATAATAAATACTCTATTTTGCTCAAAGCTTTTCTTAAACTCCACGGTCTGAGTTAGGCACTCATTTCTCTGTGTTCTATAACAATTTGGACATATGTGCTCTATTATTATGTTTAGCCTTGATGTATTTTACAAGACTCAAAAGCAGAAAGAATATATTTTGCATGTAGGTTTCTACTGCACAAAGCAGATGCCAAATGACAATTTTCAATTTGATTTATTAATATTTCCAAAAGAAGACTTTTCCTTTTAAAATCTCATTGTATGCAATAATATATATTTCTAACTGCACTGTATTTATATACATGGTGAGAAATCGAAATTATGATACTCTCTAAACATGTGAATAATTTACATAAAAATCTTCAAAGTTCAGAAAAATTTTGAAACATAAGCAATGAAATATAAAATAATGTATGCACACATAAGCATACCTACATACATATATGTATGTATATGTATACATGTATATAATAAACTATCAGACTGATCATTTTTTAATAATAAAAATAAATGCTAGGGAGAATACAGTGAAAGAGCTATTACTATACTCTGTTGGTAGAAATCTGGATTTTTTTTCCAACCATTTTTTGAAAGTGATTGAGAATTATATAATAAAAATTAATAAGCGATAAGCACAAAGATTATTGCTCAAAGGTATTCATAGTATTTATTATAGTAAATACTACTTAATGAGGGAAAAACCCTTAAATATCCAACAATAATACTTATGATGCTCTAAAATGGATTTTGCACCATTATTAGCCTTATGTTTTCAAATAATTTTAATAATGGTAAATACTCATGAGTTAAGGGTAACTTCAAAATGAAGCATATGCAATTATTTGTGTCTGTGTGTGTGCACGTGTGTGCACTGGTACGATTTCTAAAAAGTAAATATATGAAAAAGAAAATGACCCTCTGGTTCAAAATGGCAGAATGATTTTTTTTATTTATCACTGACCCACTACAGCAATTTTTAAGTGAAAGTAAAGGAAATAAAAGGTATAAATTCAAAAGACATTAAAAAACAAAAAACAAGAGAAGAAACGACAGATGAAAAATTCTGGAAGATAGAGGGCACTTGGATAAAACTGAACTTTCAGCAACATGACATGAATTACTCAGAGAGACTTTTCTGTATGGAACAATTAGATCCTTGATATGATACAGTCTTTTTTAATGGATTGCTGAATTTCTTCAAGAATTTCCCCTCCTGGTAAAACAAACAAACAAACAAAAATAAAAAGAGCGGGGGGCGGGGGGCGGGGGGAAGAGAAATCTGTAATCTGGGGCTCAGGCTGGGAGCAGTAAGTAGATTAGAAAAGCAAGGATTCCACGAGGTTGGAAGCTAATATCAACACTGTGAACCAGATGCTGGGCCCAGGGCAATCGTAAAGTGGCTGAAAATATTTTCTTCTCATATTGAGGTAAGACCTTTGGAGAACTGTACAGTCATCCCAGGTTGGTGACATTCCCTGGTTCCTGCCAGCAGCAAAAACCTTCTTGACTTAATTAAGATCCAGACTTCTTACAGATCAGGTCAATAAACTCATAATCAAAAATCACCAACCACATGAAGGGGCAAGCCACCACAAGTGAGAGTCAGAAAAGAAATAAGTAACAGATTCAGACACTCACATACTACATACATGAGAATTGGCAGCTACAGAATATAGAATAAGCAAAAATGTTTAAATAAACAAACGATGGAATCTCAAAGATTAGACGAAAATCAGGTATAATCAGGTAGTTAAAAAATAAATGAAATCTCTTAGAAATGCAAAATATTATTGGTGATATTTTAAATCTAAAGAATGGGTTAAAAAGTGTGTTTATTTCAGTCAAAGAGGAAATTTATGACTCGAAGATATATCTGAATAAATTAACCAGAATTTGCAATTTAGAGAAATAAAGATATGGGAAACATTGAAGAGAAATTAAGATACATCATGAACTAAACGAGAAGATCCAACAGGCATTTAATAGGAAGAGACAGAATGGTTTTCAGTTCTGACCAAGATGGACTAAGCGCACTAGAGCCTGTGTTTTCCACTGATTATAATGAAAAACTCTCTATAAAATACAGAAAACGACTACCTGAGGACTCTGAAAAATAAACAAAATCAGGCAGACTGGGAAGGGGAGTCCAAACTTGGAGAAACAACCTATCTGGGTGTGAATTCCTTATTTGTTTTTTAATTTTTTCATGGCTTTACCTCAGGGTGGGCCTAGACCAGAGCTTAAAACAATACAAATTTATCACCTCATGTCTATAGATCAGTAATTTAGGAATGATAGGACTGGATTCTCTGCCCTGGTTTTCACTGGATGAAAATCAAAATGTCAGCCAGCCTGGACTTTTATCTGGAGGCTCTGGAGTAGAATCCACTTTCAGACTAATTCAGGTGGTTGCAGAATTCATTTCCTTCTCTTGTGGTTGTACGACTAAAGCCCCCATTTTCTTCCTGGCTGTGGGCCAGAAGCCATTCTCATTGTTTCTTTGATTCATAGCCCCCTCCATCTTCAAAGCTGGCAACAGCTCACTAAATCCTTCAAGTGCTTCAAATCAGACTTCCTCTTCTGTTGGCTCTCCCTGACTTCCACTTCTGTTTTTAAGAGCTCATGTCATGACATGGGCCCATCTGAATAATTCATAGCAGTGTTACTATTTTAAGGGCAAGCAGTACCTTAATTACATCTCAGTTTCCAGGGATTAGAGCATGGGATATTTAGGAAGGTTTGTTAGAATTTAATTTATCATACTTCACAAAACCGTTAAGAGATAATTCTTCAATTCTCTGAAAGAGTTTGTATAAGGCTGTAATTAACTGTTTCTTAAATATTTGGTATGGCTCAGCTGTAATGTATTCCTGATCCACAGTTTGTTTAACGCAAAGGCTCTAAATTATTGATTGTTTCTCTAACTTATTTATTTATTCCTAATATATTATTCTATTTATTATTTATTTATTACTAATATATTATTCCATTTATTCAGTATTAATATATTAATCTCTTTTCCTAATCTGTTTTGAGGTATTTATCAAATTTATTAATCATTTTCAAGTATCACCTATTAGCTTTTTGCTTATTTTTATCTTCTTTTCAGAATTAACTACCATTTTTTTTTGGCCGCGTTGCATGGCATGTGGGATCTTAGTTCCCCGACCAGGGATCCAACTGGTGCCAACTGCTTTGGAAGCACAGAGTCTTAACCACTGGACCGCCAGAGAAGTCAAAGTCCCACCATGTTTATCTTTACTATTTCCTTTTTTCTACATCTTTTGGGCTTATTCTGCTGTTCTTTTTCTAACTCCTCAAGTTGGATTTTAGAGTTTAAAATTTTTTTTCAATTGCATTAAAAACATATAATTATATGTCCCTGATTTTCCAGCTTTTGAATACAGGATTGATATGTAGCCATTAGATGAAGTTTAAATGTTTAAATATTTTCTATCCTTGCTGATATTTCTAAAAACAGATTTGGCCATCTTTTTCTTAAAAGTTCATTAAAATCTTCTGTTACTATGAATATCTCAATTTTTCCTTGTAGTACTTTTAAATTATTTTGAAATCATTTTACCATACATAAAATATTACATGTTCCTGTTCAACTAAACCTTATAGTACTACATAGTTACCCTTTCTTTTGTTATCTCTCATAATAATTTAAGCCTCAGAATTACTTCATCTAGGGACTTCACTGGCTGTCTAGTAGTTAAGACTCTGCGCTTCCAATGCAGGGGGTGTGGGTTTGATCCCTGATTGGGGAACTAAGATCCCATATGCCACATGGCCAAAAGATAAAAATATAAATAAAATAAAAAAATTTTAAATTACTTCATCTAATAAAATTGTAACCTAGGACTTTTCTGTAGTATTTTCTTTTTTATATAATTTCGGTTTCAACATTTCTTCTTCCTTTTGTTTTAATCATGCCTATTGCTATGGGGATTTTTCTTAAAAGCCTTAATACAATTTTTAACTATTAATTGAAGTGTTTAGTCCATTTATAATAATAATGACTACTCATGTCATTCAGTTCATACCTAGTATGTTAGTTTGTGTTTCTCCTTTTTCCTGCTTTTTTAATTTTCTTTCTTTTTTTTATTGTTTTCTTTTGGATTGACCATTTTTTCCTTTATTTGTTTTTTTCTACTACTTTGGAAACTACATAATCTACTTCTGTTCTTCCAGTGGTTACCCTAGAAATTTTAGCATGAATACTTAACTTAGCAAAGACTTACTTTAGTCAGTATTTCTGTTCATATAGATTTGTTCTTTATTGTTTCATTACCAACTCAGAAATACTTTAAAAGGGATTGTTTATTATTTACTTAGCATTTTATGGCAATTTTTGCTGGGAAATATTTTAATAATTTGTTGGAAGCAGTAGCCCCCAAACCTAGTATTTTTACTGTGAAAGAAATCCTCACTTAAAACATATTATTATATAACTTGTTGAGACAGACATTTAAAAAAACAAAGGAAAGATTATGAACCAGTTAATACATTGGAAAAACTAATGAAAAATACTAGAAAGATAAAAAATGCCAAAAGTGCTCCAAGTAGAAATAGAAAATGTGATTAGATTAATAAAATTTAAGAAATTGAAGTAAAAACAGAATCCTTTACAGATAAATTCTACCCAAATTTTAAGAAATAATTCTATATTAAACAACTTATTTTGGGAAAAAAATTTTACTATTAAGTTATTCTTGTATATTAATTTCTTTTCCTATTATAGTCACTTCATATTAGGTCATTGATTTATATTTGGAGAATTTTCTTTCACCAATCTGAAAATCTTTGTCCTTTATAAGAGTAGACAATTTTGTAGTTTAAAAAAACCAACACATTTGTTAATGGTTCTACTTCTTTTAGCTTTGGAGCAAATCGTTTTTTAAAATTAAGGATATTTCAGGGGCTTTCCCTAGTGGCTCAGTGGTTGAGAATCCGCCTGCCAATGCAGAGGACACAGTTTCGAGCCCTGGTCCGAGAAGATCCCACATGTCGTGCAGGAACTAAGCCCATGCACCACAACTACTGAGCCTGCACTTTAGAGCCCGTGAGCCACAACTACAGAGCCCGCGTGCCACAACTACTGAAGCCCGCGTGCCTAGAGCCTGTGCTCCGCAACAAGAGAAGCCCCCCACTCACTACAACTAGAGAATGCCCGTGCGCAGCAACGCAGACCCAATGCAGCCAAAAATAAACAAATAAATAAATAAATAAATTTATTAAAAAAAATTAAGGATATTCCAGATATTCATCCATCCCCTAACCAATAGTTCCTGCTCTGTGATCATATTTTACAATTGATATAAAAAGAATGGCCTGTGTTCAGTGAATACTCATCCACTTAAATGCTGTAAATAATTTTTCATCTTGGGTTCATAAAGATGATTTGATTAAAGTTTGTAGTTTCCTGAAAAATTATCAGGTTCATACAGTTTTTCAGTTGTTTTCTATAGTTTTTGTAGAATGACTGAAGTATTCTTACTACTTTAAAAATTATATATATGGTTATTTCATTATTTATATGTGTCTATATATGATTTTTTAAAATAATAGGTTAGCTAGAGGTTAATTTATTTCATTAGTTTATTTAATAAACTGTTTTTTATTATTATTTATTAGTTCTACCAATTTTTTGCTTTCTAATTCTTAATTCCTGTGTCTGTCACTGTTAAATCCTTCTGATACCTTTCCTTACAGTAATTTTCTACCTACTTCTATTGAATATTCACATCAATTATTTTCATATACTTTGTTAGTAATGCAGCTACTAGGCCTCTATATTTTCTTATGAGCACTTTTGAACTATATGCTGCAAGTTCTAATATACAGTATATTCCTTGTAATTATTTTAATTTATTATGCCATTTGTTTCTATTTTTTATTTGAAAAATTATCTTTATTTTCAGCTTGCCCATTTGATATTGAGTTTTTTAAAACTTTATTGAGATGTAATCCACATAGTATATAATTCACCCTTTGAAAGCGTATAATTGAGTGTTTTGGGTTTTTTTATTTTTTTTACCTTTTGGCTGCACGGAGTAGCATGCAGGATCTTAGTTGTTCCCTAACCAGGGATAGAACCTATGCCCCCTGCAGGGGAAGACTCACAGGAGTCTTAACCACTGGACCATCAGGGAAGTTCCTTACTGTTTTTTACTATTTGTATTTTTTATTTTAATTCCTAGCTTTAGTTCATTTTAACCACAAATGATATGTCCACTTTTTTGAAATTAATCAAGATTTCTTTCCTGCTTTAAAATGTGGTCAATTTTTGTTAATATGCCTGCACTCTTGAAGAAAAGGTAAATTATTACTTTCCAATGTATAATATTTGTCTTTGATTCAATGAGAAATCTTTTTCATTATTTAATTATTCTTTTATTGTAATGACAAATATATTTGATCTTAGGTCCGTTTCATATTTTTGTTAGAATTTTTGAATGCTTCTTTCGTCTTTCTTTAACATTCTTATTTCTAATGTTTGCCTTTCCACTGGTTCTATGTCTATATTTAAATGAATTAAATTCTTATTCAAGCCTTACCATACTTCCACTTAACATGGTTTTTCCCTTTCTTTCTTTCTTTCTCTTTTGTTTTGGCTAGAATTCATTATCAATTATTATTGCCAAAAGAGGATATATTCATGAATGCTGTATTTCCCAAAATATTCTGCACTAGAAATCACTGATATAGGTAGAAAGGCAGATGTAGAACATGCTACAGTATTGCTTAAATCACAATTTTTCCAATTATCACCTTTATCCTTGTGCCTGGAAATGGCTAAAACAGTTCCAGACTTCACATCTATATAAAATCATAATGTCCAGAGGAAGAGGAACAGCTCTTTTCTCTCTTAGCAGCAATCTCTCAGGAGAAAGATAACATTCCCCCAATACCCCTATCAAACTTCTCTTTGAATATCAGTGATTCAAGTTGTGCCACATGCCCATTGCTGAACCAGTTGGTGTTGCTAGAAGAAGAGCATGTGATAACTGCATAGGACAGATTTACTGAACCTAACACTGAGAAGGTAATACTGCCTTCTGCTAATGTGGGAGCTGCATGGGGAGGGACAGAAAAATGCAGGGTAGCATTTGGAAATAAGGAAATGGATGCTGGTGAGGGAAACAGCAATAGTCCCATGTTAGTTTCTTTTTAATTATTACTCTGCTTTGAAATGGGGGCACTCATTCCACACCAGCTATTAATTAAAGTTTAGTGTTGGAGAGAGGCCAGGGGACTTTGCAGAGTCAGCATGAGGCTTGGATTTAGACATGGTATTCTGATCATTTTCTTACTAGCTCTACTGGGTACTCTGCCCTTGGGAGAGTCTCTTCTCTTATAGTCCTCTATTACTTTCCTTATGTGTGATTGTATGTGTGTGTATGTGTGTTTTGTTTTAGGATTTATCCCCACCCATGTAACTGTCACTCACAGCTGCAGAGTTAGTTGCCATCCAAGCCTTACTCCCTCTACTCTGCCACACTGATACTCTGAAAAGAGATTGTGTCTTTAATATTCTTGCTCACCTTCACATTCTCTGATAGGCTACCATCTTGAATTTGGCTCAGGTGCACACGTAAACTGCATCTGTATCCTATGACCTTGTACTCTGGAGTAAGTGATTGCTGGTTTCAAGTCTACAAACAATAAATGCTGGAGAGGGTGTGGAGAAAAGGGAACCCTCCTGCACTGTTGGTGGGAATGTAAACTGGTCCAACCTCTATGGAGAATAGTATGGAGGTTCCTTAAAAAACTAAAAATAGAACTACCATATGATCCAGCAATCCCACTCCTGGGCATATATCTGGAGAAAAACATGGTTCAAAAGGATACATGTACCCCAGTGTTCACTGCAGCACTGTTTACAATAGCCAACACATGGAAGCAACCTAAATGTCCATCGACAGATGAATGGATAAAGAAGATGTGGCACATATATACAATGGAATATTACGCAGCCATTAAAGTGAATGAAATAATTCCATTTGCAGCAACATGGATGGACCTGGAGATGATCATACAGAGTGAAGTTAAGTCAGACAGAGAAAGACAAATAGCATATGATATCACTTATATGGGGAATCTAAAAGGATGATACAAATGAACTTATTTACAAAACAGAAACTGACTCACAGACTTAGAAAACAAACTTAAGGTTATCAAAGGGGAAAGAGGGGGGATAAATTAGGAGGTTGAGCTTAACATATACACACTACTATGTATAAAATAGATAATCAAGGACCAACTGTATAGCACAGGGAACTCTACTCAGTATTCTGTAATAACCTATATGGGAAAAGAATCAGAAAAAGAATGGATATATGTATATGTATAACTGAATCACTTTGCTGTACACCTGAAATTAACACAACATTGTAAATCAACTATACTCTAATATAAAATAAAAATTAGATTTAAAAAATTCAGTTAGATTCAAAGTATAGAGTAGGGCTACTATGTTGAAAGTTTCCAATTTTTTCAATGCTTGTATTAGTTTCTAGGAAACTCAGTATTGAATGTTAAGTCAAATTTAAATTATAGAAGTATATTAACTAAATTATGGTTCCCCCACATTTCCTTTAATGGCAAACTACTGCATCTAAACTGAACTAAGGCATTTAAAACTATGCATCAGAATTCTATCGGTTGAATGAAGAATGGTGCACGTAGATGACTGTGTTTCCAAACTCTTTCCATTTTAATTAAGATCCCCAAACTGCAGAAACTATTAAGGAAATTTTCTGTGAGATACCTTACATTCCTTTCTTCCAAACTCAAAATCCTGAGACAGCGCATAAAAATGTATTCAACACTATTATTTAAATTTAAGAAAGAAAAATATAATGTATGTCAGAATTCAAGGTTTTTTCCAAAGTGAGATGAGCTAATTTGGAGTGAGGTCTGAGGAGAGTAAAAGCAGTTTCTTTATAACTTTATGCCAAAACATACTTATACGAAATATTTGGTAAATGATATGTTATAAATGTGTTGGAAGAGTTGTCTATATAAAGGAAGAATAATTTTATAATATTTGAATTAATTTTTCTAAAGAAAAAGATGATTTCACTTACATTTTAATTCTGCAATAGTTTTCAGGCATTTGAGTATGAAAACACATTTGAAGGGGTTTAAGGAGTGAACAAAGCAGATCATCACCATGTCACCTTTGACATTCACATGGTGTCACCATGACACCATCACCATGTCATCTTTAGTAGATTCACCCATCTGACCTCATATATTTTTTCTAGGAAGGCATATGCCACGCAAAGATGTATTGGATCAACCTGTCATAAATAGCTAGAGAACAGCTAATGTCTAGGTGGTTGTTTAAAAACTCTGAATTTAGTAAAATGCCAAGTATTTTGGTAAACGCAAAATAATAAATATCACCAAAGACTAAAGGTGGCACATTTATTCTGCAATTGGGTATATGCTACATTTTGCTATTCACTCATATATGTTTCAGTAATCAACTGAAGCTTATTCAGGGAACTTCTCCTGCAGGCACAAAAGTGTTTCATCTATAAAAGCTAAGTTATGACTAGTTTAACACCAAGGGTATAAGCAGTGAGGTACACTTCTAACTGCAATATGTCAACAAGTTATTCACACCTTCCTAGGTTTTTAAAGTAATATTTTGTTTGTAATTTATGAAAAGAATGTGTGTGCATGAATTCAGGCGCATTGCATTTGACAAGAAGATGAATAGAAACAGATTATGTGCCATAAGCCTATTACAAACCTTTATAGGCTTGAAAAAATATAATTATAGTTTTGTGATTTTCTTGGTGTTTTACTATAGCAGGTTTTCTCGCAAATAAGAATTATATTCTAAAATAACTGCTGAATCTGTTGATATATAAATAAACACTCAAGTCTACTATTGGTCATACTTCTCTGTGGTTGAATTTTATGAAAACAAAATTCATTTTTTAAAAATTTTATTTTTATTTTTAAAAAAAGGTCTTCAAAGGAAAATTCAATCTAGACTCTGAATAATTTTTATATAGCATTACTTCATGGATAGGATCAAAACATGCTTGTTCTCTATTTTTTCATCTTCCCTATAAACAGTCATCTTGGAAGCTTATGTTTTCTTTCATGACAACAGGCTTGCAGAACCCTAAGTGTTTCTGGATACTGGGGCACAATATGAAATTTTCATTCAAGCCCCAATCCATCCCCCTAATGATTTACTCTATTTACTGCTTTCTCTCCTTCCAAATGCCTCCCTTCAGCTTCCTTGAGGTACGATTGGCTGGCCTCACTTATACCCTTTTTTCCATTGTGTCAGATTGAGTTATGTGTCTTCTTATCTGCTTTTCTATAACGTCTTGGAGATATGTTCCCGTGAATTCAATGACTTCACACATTCGATTTCTATTAATTAACCCTAAGTTTTTTCTTTCACACAAGAGATTTCTAGTTATATTAATAACCAACATGTGCATAATCTTCCCCAACCCCAAATTTCTCCTTTATGCTTGGTAAATTCTTATTCATCCTGCAAAATCCAACTCAAATATTACCTCTTGTCCTTAGCAACCAAAGATATTAGTAATTATTTTTCCATATCTTCAGAGAACTTATTCATTACTCCTCACATTTATTATCAATTTATGGACTTTATTCACATTTCAGTTTTATTTATTTTAGTTGCAAAAAGTGTACAAGTTTACTTTAAAAAAAATCAAGCACCACTCAAAAAAAAAAAAAATCATTCAGAGTTACCTCCTTACTGATGCTGTGTTTTATAGGGTAAGTCCCATACATAGGAACTATCTCAATATAAAACCACTTTCCTACTAACAAAGACAGAAACAAAGAAAACTTTACTGAATCATTGCATTGAGACACAACACATTTTATCCAATATGTTGTTATATAAGGATATAAATGAATAACCGCCTATATTTATATTCTGTGAATTCTTTATACTATGCCTAACAGATAATCGTTGCCCAGGAAGTGTTTAATATTATCCTAAATCACGGTTTGTTGTTCGTTTGTTTGTTTTTAGTTTTAATACAGTGGATATTTTAAAGCTTGAAAAACACCAAATCTTGCTATATTCAATTGGCTAGTTTTCAAGCAAGGTCAATTATTTATATAGAAGAACTCAGCATTATGGCTTTAAAAGATACTATGACATGCTAGGAAATTGAAGATAAATTATCATCTGGAGATGAATGTCATGAATAACTTCAAGTATTTAGAAAAACTCGGTCGTGTTTTACAGATAATATTTCAGAAGTCATTGTTTGGGCATTGTTTTAAGACCTATCATGACTAAAAAAATATGAATAGACATTTAGTTTTAGCAAGAAATAAACAGAGAAAAACAAGATCTTGCAGGAAATTTGTTTTGTCATTTTAAAGCTGCCAAGAGGAAGGCAAATGATTCATCTCCTCTAAACAATGCCAATTAATGCTTTGCAAACAGATACGGCAAAATACTCAGGAAACAATTGGGGCTGGAATAATCTCTGGACAGTTGTCATCCCTGCTTTATAGTCATTCTTTCAGCCCTTGTGACTGAATGCTTACTCCTCAAATAGTTTCTGATTATCCATCCCTATGAAAGCGCAATAGGTTACTGAGTTTCAAAGCTGTCATTTCTATGACTTTTTTACGAGCTAGTCTTGCATGAATTTTCACAGAACATTTGGGAATATTTTAACAGGAAGGCTCACTAGAATGGATGAGATAGTTATGAAATATCAAACAAACATGAACCTAAGTGGACGAGCAGTGGGATGTGTGGAAAAAGATTATGATGTTGAAAATCAGAAGTTGGACTTTATTAATACAGACTTCACAGAAAAATGTTGGTTTCCAAATCAGCATCTATTTTTCTTCCCAAAATGCATCTCTCATGCCTCATCCTTGCAGCTTTTGGGTATCAGGTGAAACTGCCTCTATCCTGGGCTCTCAGAGGGAGCTTCACTAGTTTAAGGGTAAGCACCAATCATCCTTATATCTACGACCAATGACTGGCTAGGGAAATTAGGCTAGGTGAAAGAATGCATGGCATTCTTTGAGGACATATGAGCCAAGTTTGGATCTAGGAGATGTAAGAAAATAGTCGAGAGAGGCTTCCGAGAAAGAATTTTCTTTCTGCTAAATGAGAATGATCGGAAGAAGTAGCATCTTCCTTCCTTGTCCTCTACGTATTGTGTACACATTTGAGGCTCTGAACTCAGCAGTGTGAGAATGAGGTTGGCAGACTCAGAAACTGTGATTCAGCCATTTCTTAGATCTGCATATGCACATATGAGAGTAGAGAGAGCTCCTTATTGATCATGCCAATTTAAATCAGATTTTCCTGATGCTTCAGAAAAACGGGGATTTCCTTTGAATGTAAGGATGTTTTATTTTATTTACTACTTATATTTAGTTCTTATTAAAAACATTTCGAGGGATGTGGGGATTGTCATTTTTAATTAAAATCCACAAATTATCCTTTTATTTTAGCCAATAACTACACTTTCCCTTACACAGTCTCTTTTCAAGACCGTTTTCACAATATCGTGCTTCTTTGTGTACTGATGTCACTAGACACATAAAAAATTGACTTGTTCAGTTATGTGGTGGTGTTTTTTATATTGTGTTTTCTTTTTTCTATCTTACGACCAACAATATCTATATACAGGAATCATGACCCAGAGAATGACACGTACACATCATCCTGAAGTAATTGGAGTTTTCTCCCTTGAATGCAACATTCCTGATATTTACACCAAATAGCTTCAGAAAACCTGAGTTCAATAACTCTTCAGTGCAAGCTTAGGTTTCCCATAAGTCTAAGAACTAGCTGAAGACAGGAAAGAAATTTCATTTCAATAAATGTTTTAGTATCTACTATGGACTAGACATTGTTTTAAAGCTGAAAAAAGAGGTATGAACAAGACAAATATTCCTAGCCATTAAGGAATATTCTAATTTATGTATATACTAAAATAAACAGTGAATGAACAGATAAATCCAGGTTCTTGTTTAAGTGCTATGAGAAAAATAAGTGGGACAGTGGGATAGACATATAAATGGAGGGGGAAAGTTTGAGATGGGATAGTCAGAGAGGCATCTTTGAGGGGAAGAGAGCAACTATGCAATAGTCAAGGGAAGAGGAGTTCCAGCACAGACAGGGAAGTAAAATGAACCACAAAATGTGTGAGGGCTTGTCGTAGACAAGGAACAACATATTTTTAAAAGGGAGACATTATGAGATGAAGATGAAGAGCTAGGGAAAGGTCAGATATTTGGTTTTAACTGCAATGACAAGCCCTTTGAAGGCGTAAAGTGGAACAAAATGTGATTTATATTTCTGAAAAACTTACTCTTGCTGCTTTGTGAAGAAGGGATTGGGGGAAGCAAGAGAAGACACAGGAGAGCACTTAGGAGGCTACCACAAAAGTCCAAACACAATATGCCGATTTAGATTTGTAAGCTGGCATTAGAGAAGGAAAGCAGTGATGGAATTGAGATATATTTTGGAATGAAAAATTTAGAACATGATCAAATGTATTAGTGTATAAGAGAAAGGGGGAAATTAAGTTTGGGTATAAGAGGGGTAAATAAAAATGGTATTTGCTATACTAAAACTGGTGGCATTTTTATTAAAATCATGTTAAATTTACATATCAACTAAGGGAGAATTGAACACATGATATTGAGTATTCTTCCCCCAAAACATGGTCTTTCAGTTTGTTCAAGCCTACTTCTGTGTTTTTCAGAAATGTTTCTGGTTATCCCCATTTAGATATTTATATTTTGTTACCTTTCATCATAAATATTTTTGAAAAATCTGTTTTGAATAGGTTTTTCTCTCCTATTATATCTTCTGATTTTTCTATCATTCACATATAAGAATGTAATTATTTTGGTATGTCAGTTTTACATGCTAGCTTACTAAATAGTTTTATTTTTTTCGTAATATGTCTTTTGGTTTTCTCGGGTTTTTACATGCATGATCACACCATCTGCAAACAGTTTTAGTTCTTCTTTTCATATTCCTATGCCTCTACTAGCTTTCTCTGATTTCAGCAATTGATAAGCTAATGTTATAAATCCAATTTTTAATAATAATGACAATAGCAGGTGTTTATGTTTTGTTTCTGCTTAAATGGCCTCCAGTGTTTTACTGTTATTTAAGATGTTGATCTGCAGGTTGAGAGTTATTTTATCATGTTCAGGGTATGTGTACCAATGCCTAATTTAGTGATGGTTTCTCATCAAGAATAGAAAATCATTTTTATATGTCAAATGCATCTTCAGCATCTCTGGAGATACTTTCAAGACATTTGTCCTTAGATCTACTAATACAAGTAATTATATTAATAAACAATACAATATTGAAGGGTGCTTACACTCCTACCTTAATGTAATGTACTGTTATGTTTTGAATATTTATTTAGGATGTTTTTCACATCACTGTTTACAGGTGAGAATGATTTTTTATTTTTTTGTGCAATTTTTATCAGATTTCGGTGTTTGCTTTAAAAATATTTTAAAGGTTTTCCTTTTTTTTTCTGGTTTGGAACAATTTTCAATAGTATTGGGATTATCTGGTCTTTAAAGGTTTGGAATATTCCACTATAAGTCCACCATAATCTATTGTTTCTTGTGCAAACAGACTTTTTCTAGCTTTATCTTTTTTAGGAAAATTGGTTTTCTCTATCACTAGTTAGGTCAGTTTAAGTAAATTTTTTTTCTAGAAAATTATCCATTTCATGTAGATTTTAAAATTTATTGATAGGGAGACCTACAAGTTCTCTCAGAATTAGAAAAAGTAATTGATTTGATGGTTATTTTACCTTTATCATCTCTGTTTCGTTATTTTACGTATTTATGCTCTTTGTTCTCTTATTTTTCCTAATGTGGTTGTGTGGTGAAATGTCCCTTTGGTTGTTTTTTTAAAGAATTAGATAATTTATTTATGACTTTTTTAAACTCATTATTTCCTGCTTTCACCTTTGTGAATTCCTTTCTTCTGCTTTTTTTTGGTTTCTCTTTTCCCCCCACCTGACATTTTGGTTAAATAGTTTTTTCATTCTTTCAATATTAGTAATATGAGTTTTTTTGGATATGAATTTTCCTCTGAGTACTATTTTAACTATATTCCATAAATTCTGGTATATATTACTTTTATTATTGTTATATCCTTCTATTTTAATTTGTACTTTTCCATTAGTTATTTTATTAAGGCCATTTAATCCAAGTAAAAACTTCTAATTTGATTTTAATTTTGTTGTTATGATTCAGTACATTGTGGTCAAGAATATTGTTTGTTTTTCAACTTTTTGTATACTTGTTGAAGCATTCTTTATGGCCTAAATTATTTTTAACCTTTAAGATTGTTTCATGTACAACTACCAAGACATTATATTCTTTAATATTGGGATATATGTCTCAATAAATTATATAGACATAAATATGATCAGTCTAGATCCTCACATAATACTTTTGCCCTTGACTTGTCTTAGACTAAGACATTTTTATTGTATTAAAGTCTCTTATTATTAGTGTGTGTCAAATGCATCTTCTGTAGATTTTGCTTTATGAAAGTTGTTGGTATATTATATGATGTTTAGAGATTTATAACTCTTTTATCTTTACTGCGAAGATATAACATTGTAACATATATCTTGTTCTCATTAATAGCTTTTTGCCTGAATTATACTTTGATACCAAGTTGTTAACCTTGCTTCCTTTTTGGTTTTTGCTATTATTCTTTTTCCATCCTTTGACTTTTAGCCTCTGTGAAACATTTTCTAAGGTGGTCCTCTTGTATACGATATAAAATTGCATTTTGCTTTGTCAGTCTATCTGAAATTTTTTTCTTTTAGTAGATGAGTTAAGTCTATACACATTTAGTAATTAGACATTCACTATGTCATCTATTTTTTTATGCTTCTTTCAGTATTAGAAAAACTTGTATTTTGTATTTCCAGTGCCTACCTTTACGTGAATATCTCATTCTCCATCTTCCTTACGAGCAAATAGAATATTCACTTGGTAGCTCTTCTTTCTTTTTCTTTCCTTCTCCTCCCCCATCTAATTTTGGCAATCATATTTTCTTTCTTAAAGTTTATATTCTTACTCTTAAATATATTTGTGATGAATAATTTTACATGTCAACTTGACTGGATCACAGATATTTGTCTAGCCATTATTTCTGGGTGTGTCTGTGAGGGTGTTTCTGGATGAAATTAGCATTTGAATCGGTGGACTCAGTAAGTTAGTTTGCATCCCCAGTGTGGGTGGGCATCACCCAATCCAACAAGGGCCTGAGTAGAACAAAAAGGTGGAGGAAGGGAGAACTTGGCTTTTTCTGCGTGATTACTGAGCTGGGACATCAATTTTCTGCTGCCTTGGTGCTCCTGGTTGTCAGGACATGGACTGGAATCTACATCATCTTCCCTCCTGTTTCTCAGGCTTTTGGACTCGGACTGAATCACACCACAGGCTTTCCTGGGTCTCAAGCTTGCCATGGGCAGGTCATGAGACGTCTCAGTCTCTGTAATTATGTAAGCCAATTCTTTATAATAAATCTCTTCCTATATATATATACTATTGGTTCAGTTTCTCTAGAGAATCCTGCCTAATACAACACTCAACTTCTCGTATTCAAATGTTATTTGACTTCCAATCAATGTTCTTTAACCTTCTTTCACATCTATAATTTCTTATTTTGATATTTTAAATTCTGGCATGAATCCTACTTGTTTAAAGTGCTTTCGTCTATGAAAGTGTTTTGATTCTTACGGGCCTCTCACTGCTGTGGCCTCTCCCTCCGCGGATCACAGGCTCCGGACGCACAGGCTCCGGACGCGCAGGCTCAGCGGCCACGGCTCACGGGCCCAGCCGCTCCGCGGCGTGTGGGAACTTCCCGGACAGGGGCACGAACCCGTGTCCCCTGCATCGGCAGGCGGACTCTCAACCACTGCGCCACCAGGGAAGCCCGTTTTTATTTTTTATAGAATGGATGCCATGACTTTATTCTTCTTTTTCCCTGTTTTATTTTCCTGGAGTGGTGACTGGGAAGATATCCCTTTTTGTGGGGGCAGGGGTGGCAGGTGGCCTTTTCAAGTTCTCATATCAAAGGCTCTGCTTTTATTTCAACAGGGAGTGGCAGTTTTAATATATTAAGTCATTATTTGATGATGGGGGTAGTTTGCTTGTATTTTCATATACTATTTTGCTACATTAGGATGCTCATCATCAGCTGCTTCTTTTCCTCTCTTTAAAATCAGCTGCTGACTATAAATGAAATCACTGCTGCATAATAACACAATATCAGATAATGGAAACACCTCATGAAACTCCACAGGGTATAGTCATATAAAGCTTTTATACAGGTGAAGGACACATTCAGCAGGAGAAAGAACATGCAGCCATTCATGGAGATGCCCCAGATGTATAAGGTGCAGCCTTCTGGGGTGCTGCCTCAGTCACACAGGACGTGCTTCATCTTTGGTTTATACATACAAGATACTGTGGTTTCATCGGAACCAAGACACAGTTTTACTAAGGAGTCTTTTATACCTGCTGGTCACATAGCTAAAACTAGGCTTTACACCTCATTAAATCAGGTGTAACTATCAATCCACACATTTTCACTAGTCAATGTAGATAACAAGCTAGCACAGCATGTCTCCAGGATAATTTCAGACTTTACACACCACATTAGAACTCAACAGCTAGTCTATTTCATTCTCTCCTGGGCCAAAGGTTAATACTAGACTCCCAGGCATCCCTGGAGACAAGTTTAGAGTTACCCAGAGAAGCTGCAAGTCATCCCTATCCTTAAAAATCTCTCTTCCAAATACACTTCCCTGAAGCTGCCTTTCTAAGCCCCTTCTCTTTGTTCCTGTTGCCTTAGCTGTGATCTTACAAGCCTAAGAACTGCTGTCTGTAGTTTTCCACTCAGGACGGGGTTTTCTGTTTATGGACATGAACCCTTGATAATGTTTCCTGGATTTCAACACTACTGCCCACTATCCCACACTTCTGTGCAGCTCCCTCCAGAATGAAATACAAGTGTGGGCTCTAGATCAACTCTAGTCTCAGTTGCTTATTTCCCCTTTCACTCATAAATTGGTACTTATTCTCTGTTCCCTGGTTATGCTGTAAGTATAAACTATTGGTGTTTTAATTTAACTTCTCTGTTAATCTTTATGGTATTTTGGAGAAGGTGTGAAAAGATTGGAATCTATAGAGACTGCAATATCCTAAGGTAATCTGGAACTAGCTGCCTTGGCTTTTAACTTTTCAATCCTTCAGGAGCTAATGCTACTTCAGTGACAGGAGAAATATCCTTTTCTCTCACAATTTTTCCCTATAGCAATCAATATGCCAATCTTGTTTCTTTCTTCTGCTTTTCACTACTCTTTTCATAAACTGCTTCCCTAATTGTTCCGTTTCTATCAACATTACCTCATTATCAAGTAGGGCTACTATTCTGTTGCATTTGCCTTTTTTTTTTGCTTTCTTGCTTTTAGTATCTGACACTAGTTTCCCTAAAATGTTCTCCCACATTTAGTGTTGGGTGTTTTCCATAGCAATATATATGAATTCAATAAATTCTGTCCCAACAAAAAGCACGCATCAATTGAACAAATGATGACACCCTCACCTCCTCAAGTAGTATCCATTCAGAAACAGCTCCCATCAGACCAACATTTAATCAAGCCTGTTCAAAATGTGGAAGTGCCTTCCAGGACTTCCCATAATTACTTCTATATCCTCCTTGTACCTTCTTTTAGAAACTTGACACTGTAACACCGTAGACTATCCCCTTACCTCACTTTGTGCAATAGCTCTGTTGATTTGAAACTTAGTAAACGAAGTAAAAATATTCTATGTCTATTGTTGAAGACTTTATTTCTAAATTATGTCCAGATTTTATGAAACTAGTTATCTATCCTACTTATCCAAGGGAGTTTTCCCAGGACCTCTCTGGTACATTAAAGGTTGTCTTCATTAGCTTCTTTTATTCAGACTGCCTCTGGAGTCATGCAAGCTTACACTGTGATGTCTTCCCACAAACTGGTCTGTTCACTAACCATGATACATGCCTTTTTCCTAGCTCCATCTTTAATGGTACTTAGGGACATGCATATCTCCTTTTCTCTTTTATTTATGTCTAGGCTGGCCAACCAGATAGAAATATTTATCCTAAGCATGTCCTTGAACATATCTTCCACTATACTCTATTTCTCTCACTACTCCTATACTGATTGTCAGAATAAAATTCTGCTTTTAAAACAAACTTCTTTTTTCTTGAGAAATACTAATTCCTAGATATAAAATGCAGGTTTTGAGCTTTTACAACCTTATTCTTAGCACTGTAATTAACTCCATGTTTTTCTGTATCTCAACCCAAGGTGATTACTTATCCAGTAAGGACCAAATAGCCTTTTGCCTGTTCATTAATAAAATATGTATCGTTCTGGTGTTTGAACCCATAGTCTCTCTTTATGAAATCCACAACGAGCAAGATTTTTGTTGAGTCCCTTTACAATAATGTAATGAGGAATGTGGAGGAGTGACTCAGGAATTTTAGGACAATCCTCATAATTTAAGAAGTAAATGGGGACATCCCTGGTGGCGCAGTGGTTAAGAATCCACCTGCTGTTGCAGGGGACATGAGTTCGAGCCCTGCTCCGGGAAGATCCTACATGCCGTGGAGCAACAAAGCCCATGCGCCACAACTACTGAGCCTGTGCTCTAGAGCCCGTGAGCCACAACTACTGAGCACATGTGCCACAACTTCTGAAGCCTGTGCACCTAGAGCCCGTGCTCCACAACAAGAGAAGCCACCACAATGAGAAGCCCGCGCACCGCAACGAAGAGTAGCCCCTGCTCACCACAGCTAGAGAAAGCCCGTGTGCAGGAACGAAAACCCAATGCAGCCAAAAATACAATATAAATAAATAAATAGTCCTAGGAATGGCCGCTGCCAGTGTCTATATCCCCAGGGTGAGCTGTAGCAGCACCCCCCCTCCCCTAGGAGACTCTCCAAGACCAAAAGGCATGGATGGCAGACTTCACGCAGGAGGAGATGAAGATGCTTAGAACTCCATCTTTCCATAGAATCTTGGCTCCGGGAGGATTTCCATTCCCTGATTTCCACTGCTGATATCTCGTCTGATCTCATGCAATTCATCAATGTCTTCTTGAAGAAGTTGGTTATGAAGTTTCTGACCAACTCCAAGCTGGCCTGCTGACCTCTCTGCCTGCTGCTCAGAGACCACACTCAATCACTCTTCACTGCACCCTAAGAGTCCCTTGGCCTCTCACTTGTACCAGGTCCCCTGTTGGATCTCATGTCATCTTCTTTCTTCACTTATTTCCTCATTTTGGTAGAGTGTACCCTCCAGTAAATTTCTGAGAAGGGGTTCATGACAGGCAGTTTTTCTTTTTTGTTTTGTTTTTTTAACGTGCCGTGTGGTTGACAGGGTCTTGTTGCTCTGGCCTGGTGTCAGGCCTGAGCCTCTGAGGTGGGAGAGCCGAGTTCGGGATATTGGACCACCAGAGACCTCCCAGTCCCATGTAATATCAATCAGTAAGAGCTCTCCCAGAGATCTCCATCTCAATGCTAAGACCCAGCTCACCCAACGGCCAGCAAGCTCCAGTGCTGGACGTCCCATGCCAAACAACTAGCAAGACAGGAACACAACCCCACCCATTAGCAGAGAGGCTGCCTAAAATCATACTAAGTTCACAGACACCCCAAAACACACCACCAGATGTGGCCCTGCCCACCAGAGAGACAAGATCCAGCCCCACCCACCAGAACACAGGCACCGGTCCTCTCCACCAGGAAGACGATACAAGCCACTGAACCGACCTTACCCACTGGGCGCAGACACCAAAAACAATGGGAACTATGAACCTGCAGCCTGAGAAAAGGAGACCCCAAACACAGTAAGTTAAGCAAAATGAGAAGACAGAGAAATATGTAGAAGATGAAGGAGCAAGGTAAAAACCCACCAGACCAAACAAATTAAGAGGAAATAGGCAGTCTACCTGAAAAAGAATTCAGAGTAATTATAGTAAAGGTGATCCAAAACTTGGAAATAGAATGGAGAAAATACAAGAAGCATTTAACAAGGGCCTAGAAGAACTAAAGAGCAAACAAACAATGATGAACAACACAATAACTGAAAGTAAAAATTCTCCAGAAGGAATCAATAGCAGAATAACTAAGGCAGAAGAACAGATAAGTGACCTGGAAGATAAAATAGTGGAAATAACTCCCACAGAGCAGAATAAAGAAAAAGGAATGAAAGGAATTGAGGACAGTCTCAGAGACCTCTGGGACAACATTAAATGCACCAATATTCGAATTATAGGGGTCTCAGAAGAAGAAGAGAAAAAAAAGAGTCTGAGAAATATCTGAAGAGATTACAGTTCAAAACTTCCCTAACATGGGAAAGGAAATAGTCAATCAAGTCCAGGAAGAACAGACAGTCCCATACAGGATAAACCCAAGGAGAAACATGCCAAGACACATGTTAATCAAGCTAGCAAAAACTGAATACAAATAAAAACTATTAAAAGCAGCAAGGGAAAAGCAACAAATAACATACAAGGGAATCCCCATAAGTTTAACAGCTGATCTTTCAGCAGAAACTCCGCAAGCCAGAAGGGAGTGGGAGGACATATTTACAGTGATGAAAGGGAAAAACCTACACTCAGGATTACTCTAGCCAGCAAGAATCTCATTCAGATTTGACACAGAAATTAACCTTTACAGATAAGCAAAAGCTAAGAGAATTCAGCACCAGCAAACCAGCTTTACAACAAATGCTACAGGAACTTCTCTAGGCAGGACACAAGACAAGGAAAAGACCTACAAAAACAAACCCAAAACAATTAAGAAAATGGTAATAGGAACATACATATCGATAATTACCTTAAATGTAAATGGATTAAATGCCCCAACCAAAAGACATAGGCTGGCTAAATGGATACAAAAACAAGACCCATAAATATGCTGTCTACAAGAGACCCACTTCAGACATAGGTACACATACAGACTGAAAGTGAGGGGATGGAAAAAGATATTCCATGAAAATGGAAATCAAAAGAAAGCTGGAATAGCAATTCTCTTATCAGACAAAGTGGACTTTAAAATAAAGACTATTACAAGAGACAAAGAAGGACACTACATAATGATCAAGGGATCAATCCAAGAAGAAGATATAACAATGGTAAATATTTATGCACCCAACATAGGAGCACCTCAATACATAAGGCAAATGCTAACAGCCATAAAAGGGGAAATCGACAGTAACACTATAATAGGAGGGGACTTTAACACCCCACTTTCACCAAAGGACAGATCATCCAAAATGAAAATAAATAAGGAAACACAAGCTTTAAACGACACATTAAGTAAGATGGACATAGTTGATATTTATAGGACATTCCATCCAAAAACAACAGAATACACTTTCTTCTCAAGAGCTCATGGAATATTCTCCAGGATAGATCATATCTTGGGTCACAAATCAAGGCTTGGTACATTTAATAAAATTGAAATTGTATCAAGTGTCTTTTCTGACCACAACTCTACGAGACTAAATATCAATTACAGGAAAAAATATGTAAAAAATACAAACACATGGAGGCTAAACAGTACACAACTAAATAACCAAGAGATCACTGAAGAAATCAAAAATACCTAGAAACAAATGACAATGAAAACAGGATGACCCAAAACCTACGGGATGCAGTAAAAGCAATTCTAAGAGGGAAGTTTATAGCAATACAAGCCTACCTAAGGAAACAAGAAAAATCTCAAATAAACAACCTAACCTTACACCCAAAGCAATTAGAGAAAGAAAAACAAACAAACCCCCCCCCAAAGTTAATAGAAGGAAAGAAATCATAAAGATTAGATTAGAAATAAATGAAAAAGAAATGAAGGAAACAATAGCAAAGATCAATAAAAATAAAAGCTGTTTTTTTGAGAAGGTAAACAAAATCGAAAAACCACTAGCCAGATTCATCAAGAAAAAAAGGGAGAGGGCTTTCCTGGTGGCGCAGCAGTTGAGAGTCTGCCTGCCAATGCAGGGGACATGGGTTCGTGCCCTGGTCCGGGAGGATCCCACATGCCGCGGAGCGGCTGGACCTATGAGCCATGGCCACTAAGCCTGTGCGTCCGGAGCCTGTGCTCCGTAATGGAAAGGCCGCAACAGTGAGGGGCCCGCGTATCGCAAAAAAAAACAAAGAGAAAGAAAAAAGGGAGAAGACTCACATCAATACAATTAGAAATGAAAAAGGAGAAGTAACAACTGACACTGTGGAAATACAGGATCATCAGAGATTACTACAAGCGACTATGTGCCAATAAAATGGACAACCTGGAAGAAATGGACAAATTCTTAGAAAACCATAACCTTCTGAGACTGAACCAGGAAGAAACAGAAAACATAAACAGACCAATCACAAGCACTGAAATTGAAACTGTGATTAAAAATCTTCCAACAAACAAAAGCCCTGGACCAGATGGCTTCAAAGGTGAATTCTATCAAACATTTAGGGAGCTAACACCTATCCTTCTCAAACTCTTCCAAAACATAGCAGAGGGAGGAACGCTCCCAAACTCATTCTACGAGGCCAGCATCACCCTGATACCAAAACCAGAAAAAGATGTCAAAAGAAAGAAAACTTCAGGGACTTTCCTGGCAGTCCAGTGGTTAAGCCTTTGCCTTCCAATGCAGGGGTGTGGGTTCAATCCCTGATCAGGGAGCTAAGATCCACATGCCTCATGGCCAAAAAATCAAAACATAAAACAGAAGTGGTATTGTAACAAATTCAATAAAGACTTTAAAAAAAGAAAGAAAACTATAGACCAATATCAGTGATGAACACAGATGCAAAAATCCTCAACAAAATACTAGCAAATAGAATCCAATAGCATATTAAAAGGATCATACACCATGATGAAGTGGGGTTTACCCCAGGAATGCAAGGATTCTTCAATATATGCAAATCAATCAATGTGATACACCATATTAACAAACTGAAGGATAGAAACCATATGATAATCTCAATAGATGCAGAAAAAGCTTTCGACAACATTCAACACCCATTCCATTTATGATAAAAACCCTCCAGAAAGTGGGCATAGAGGGAACTTACCTCAACATAATAAAGGCCATATATGAAAAACCCACAGCTAACATCGTTCTCAATGGTGAAATACTGAAACCATTTCCTCTAAGATCAGTAACAAGACAAGGTTGCCCACTCTCATCACTATTATTCAACATAGTTTTGGAAGTTTTAGCCATGGAAATCAGAGAAGAAAAAGAAATAAAAGGAATCCAAATCAGAAAAGAAGAATTAAAGCTGTCACTGTTTGCAGATGACATGATAGTATACATAGAGGATTCTAAAGATGCTACCAGAGAACTACTATAGCTAATCAATGAATTTGGTAAAGTAGCAGGATATGAAATTAATGCACAGAAATCTCTGGCATTCCTATATACTAATGATGAAAAATCTGAAAGAGAAATTAAGGAAACACTCCCATTTACCACTGCAACAAAAAGAATAAAATACCTAGGAATAAACCTACCTAAGGAGACAAAGACCTGTATGCAGAAAACTATAAGACACTGATAGAAGAAATTAAAGATGATACAAACAGATGGAGAGATATACCATGTTCTTGGATTGGAAGAATCAACATTGTGAAAATGACTATACTACCCAAAGCAGATCCAGCGCAATCCCTATCAAACTACCAATGGCATTTTTCACAGAACTAGAACAAAAAAGTTCACAATTTGTATGGAAACACAAAAGACCCTGAATAGCCAAAGCAATCTAGAGAAAGAAAAATGGAGCTGGAGGAATCAGGCTCCTGGAATTCAGAATATACTACAAAGCTACAGTAATCAAGTCAGTATGGTACTGGCACAGAAACAGAAATATAGATCAATGGAACAGGATAGAAAGCCCAGAGATAAACCCACACACATATGGTCACCTTATCTTTGATAAAGGAGGCAACAATATACAATGGAGAAAGGACAGCCTCTTCAATAAGTGGTGCTGGAAAAACTGGACAGCTACATGTAAAAGAATGTAATTAGAACACTTCTTAACACCATACACAAAAATAAATTCAAAATGGATTAAAGACCTAAATGTAAGGCCAGACACTATAAAACTCTTAGAGGAAAACATAGGCAGAACACTCTATGACATAAATTACGGCAAGAGCCTTCTTGACCCACCACCTAGAGAAATGGCAATAAATGCAAAAATAAACAAATGGCACCTAATGAAACTTAAAAGCTTTTGAACAGCAAAGGAAACCATAAACAAGATGAAAATACAACCCTCAGAATGGGAGAAAATATTTGCAAATGAAGCAACTGACAAAGGATTAATCTCCAAAATTTACAAGCAGCTCATGCAGCTCAATAACAAAAAAACAAACAACCCAATCCAAAAATGGGCAGAAGACCTAATAGACATTTCTCCAAAGAAGACATACAGATTGCCAGCAAACACATGAAAAGATGCTCAACATCACTAATCATTAGAGAAATGCAAATCAAAACTACAATGAGGTATCACCTCACAATGGTCAGATTCGCCATCATCAAAAAATCTACAAACAATAAATTCTGGAGAGGGTGTGGAGAAAAGGGAACCCTCTTGCACTATTGGTGGGAATGTAAATTGATACAGCCACCTATGGAGAACAGTATGGAGGTTCCTTAAAAAACTAAAAATAGAACTACCATATGACCCAGCAATCCCACTACTGGGCATATACCCTGAGAAAACCATAATTCAAGAAGAGTTATGTACCACAATGTTCATTGCAGCACTATTTACAATAGCCAGGACATGGAAGCAACCTAAGTGTCTATCGACAGATGAATGGATAAAGAAGATGTGGCACATATATACAGTGGAATATTACTCAGCCATAAAAGGAAACGAAATTGAGTTATTTGTAGTGTGGTGGATGGACCTAGAGTCTGTCATACAGAGTGAAGTAAGTCAGAAAGAGAAAAACAAATACCATATGCTAGCACATATATATGGAATGTAAAAAAAAAAAAAAAAAGGCACTGATGCATACTACCGAATGTAAAATTGTTAGCTAGTGGGAAGCAGCTGCATAGCACGGGGAGATCAGCTCTGTGCTTTGTGATGACCTAGAGAGGTGGGATAGGGAGGCTCAAGAGGGAGGGGTTATGGGGATATATGTATGCATATGGCTGATTCACTTTGTTGTACAACAGAAACTAACACAGTATTGTGAAGCAATTACACTCCAATAAAGATTTTAAAAAAAGAGAGAGAGAAAATGGATGATAGAAATGTAATTTAAAATGTCCTGAAGAATTATCCATTTTATGTTTGTTTAAGAAAATATCATTTTATATTTAAAGAAAATACTGTAAGTCTTATCTTGTGGGAGAGTTTCACATCATCATTTTGAAACTCAGGGACACTCAGGTGGTCTTTACAATCCAGAGACAGCAGCACCACCCCCTGGTGGCAACACGGCTGAGGTGTAAGATCAACAGCTTGGAAGTAAAATAGCAATTTATACGCAATCTATCTATCTATATATATATATGGCAATTGGCCAAGCCTATTTTAATATACTATATCTACATTGTTATGGCGTATAGCCCTTACATTCTATACTGCCTCCCTTATAACATTTAATCTTACATTGTCAGGTAAATATAAATTTTTGCTTAATGGCAGTACTTATCACTAATCATGTTGGTTGTTTGAGTCATGTTCTCTAGTAAGTTCCTTAGGAAGGGCTCATAGAACTACTCTGAGTTCTTGCTTCTTCCTGTTAGCCCACAATCTTTATTTTTGAGGCTGTATGTCTGGATATAAAATTCCTAGCTAACATTTTTATCTTTTTGTGAATTTCTTACATATATTGTTCTTTTATCTTTTGGTATAATGTGCAGCTGAAAGTCATATTTTCTTACCATTAAATGTGACTTGGTCTTTTTGCTTAGGTGCCCAAGAGTTTATTTTCTTTTTCTTGCAATACAATAGATTTATAGAACACTGCTATCTTGGCTATTTTGGGTCTATTTTCCAAAATACATAATGTATCTTTCAATATTTAGTTTCAAATTTTTTAATGGAATTTTTCATGGATTATAATTTTTAACATTTGTTCTGTTTCATTCTCTATCTTTAATATTTATCATTTTATATCAGATTCCTCTTGTCACATTATTCATCCCTTTTTAAAATTAATTTTCATTGGTGTATAGTTGCTTTACAATGTTGTGTTAGTTTCTGCTGTACAGCAAAGTGAATCAGCGATATGTATACATATATCCCCTTTTTTTATGGATTTCCTTCCCATTTAGGTTATCACAGAGCATTGAGTAGAGTTCCCTGTGCTATACAGTAGGTTTTCATTAGTTACCTATTTTATACATAGTAGTGTATAATATAGGTCAATCCCAATCTCCCAATTCATCCCTCCCCCCTTTCCACTCCTGGTATCCATACATCCTTTCTCTACATCTGTGTCTCTCTTTCTGCTTTGCAAATAAGTTCATCTGTATCATTTTTCTACATTCCACATATAAGTGATATTATATGATATTTGTTTTTCTCCTTCTGAATTACTTTACTCTGTATGACAGTCTCTAGGTCCATCCACATCTCTTGCAAATTGCACAATTTTGTTTCTTTTTATGGCTGAGTAATATTCCATTGCATATATATGTACCACATCTTCTTTATCCATTCTTCTGTATTCATCCCTTTCTGATATTTAAAAATGTCCATCGAGATCATGATCATTCCGTCTCTAGACTGAGAAGAGCCGGAAGTCTGAAAAGAGCCAGACTCATACTTTTTTGTCCTCCTGCATTATTCCATTTTTCATGTCAGCAGCTGAATCTCATCTCAATATTTCTCATTATATTTTTTTCTTTAAAAAAATAACTTCTCACTTCACTCACTCGGATAGAGCTACTGAACCACCTAAAAGAACAGTCTTAGGAATGCAAAGATAATATTATTTTAATATTTAAATATTTAATTTTAGTATAATTATAGAGATAATATAATCTCTATTAAGATTTATACTGCTGGTGAACATTATTTTGTCTTCATATTCTACACCTAAAAATATTTTAAACACTGAACTATGCTAATATAGATAACATTAAAATTAGAAATTTTTTAGCCAAGCATTGCCTCAAGACATGCTAAAATTTTTTTTTTTTTTTTATTGGTACACGGGCCTCTCACTGCCGTGGCCTCTCCCGTTGTGGAGCACAGGCTCCGGACGCGCAGGCCCAGCGGCCATGGCTCACGGGCCTAGCCGCTCCACGGCATGTGGGATCCTCCCAGACTGGGGCACGAACCCATGTCCCCTGCATCGGCAGGCGGACCCTCAACCACTGGGCCACCAGGGAAGCCCCCATGCTAAAATTTTTAGCATACATATTTGAAGAGCTAAAAAATATAAGAATGAAGAAGTCAGTTTGAAATTTTTTTAAGTTTAAAAAAACCTCTGAAAGCTTCCTAACTGCTGGTATTTACTCATTATACAAGTCAAATTAGTTTTCCTTCACAAATGAAATAATACATCGTTCTTTAAAGATTTTTTTTTTTATATGGACCATTTTTTAAAGTCTTCACTGAATTTGTTGCACTATTGCTTCTGTTTTGTGTTTTGGTTTTTTGGCCTTGAGACATGTGAGATCTTAGCTCCCCAGCCAGGGATCGAATTCTCACCCCCTACATTGGAAGGTGAAGTTTTAACCACTGGACCACCAGGGAAGTCCCACATTGTTCTTTATACTTTCCCTTCTTACATCTGTATTTTTGCCCTGGTTTATATTTTTAGAGGTAGGAATCAGAGGGATGTTCAGCTCCAAGTATATGGTATAACTAAAGTATGGGAACAGTTTTGCTTGCCCTGGTCTTCTTGTCTTTCCTCCCTTCTTTGTTCTTTCTTAAGCTTTATTGGTTTAGTCATAAAAATTGGTTAGTATGAAAATCTCCTCACCATCTTCAGTATGAGTTTGGGTATTCTAACCTAGTTGCAATCCTAAAATGTGCCTCCAGTAAGTGCTATTGCCATATTTTTCAAATGTTAAGTTCAAAGAGAGGATGTTCTTACATCCTTGAACTCCTAATTGCACTTTTAAAGTTTTGCTAATATTAAAATATTTAGGGGAAAATATTACATCAAAGAAAAGGCAATCATAACATAATATGGAAAGATATAAGAAGTGAACATACAGGAAATCTAAAAGTGTGGCAAGTCAATTACATATTAGAAATTAGACAAAACAAGAATTTAAGGACATCAAAAGGAGCTCCAAAACATGTGATGTGTAAGTACATCAAAAGTAGAGGGTAAGTGGGTACCCTTATTGATAAAAGTATAAAAATGCTCTTGTGTCTAAAAGGAAATGATATCTTTGCCTGAAAGATTTGAAAGATTACACTTTAAATTAGCACTCAGGAGATATTAACTAGCCTTGATATGTTAAGACATGTTTAATATGTAAATGTTCTAGAACTATGACAAAAATGGAGTCTTCTACAGATTTTGGAAAAAGTTTTGATTAAAATACATAACCAGATTGGAAAAGAAAAAGCAAAATTGAGCAGTTAAAAAATATTTGAAATGATAGCAAAGATACAATTTAAAGAGGATTAAATTAAAATGTACAGGTTCAGCTTTAGAGAGAAGTGGGCTTAACCAAGAACCTGTAGTTTAAGTAATCTATGCCTCTACCATGTAGCCTCCCTCTACCAGGAGATCCACAGAAGTTCATTGAGAGGGCACCTAGTGCTCAGATATTGGTTTCTAAATACCATTATCCACTGAAATGAACCAGGGTTTTTAGTGAAATGCCTGATTATAGGCCTTTGGCAAGGAAACAGGACAGTGAGCTGGAATAACTTGTTGTTCCAGAAAACAAGAAAAGGTTCAAAGACTGATGGGACTATGCTAAAAAAAAACCCACACAATTTACTGAAGAATAAAATAATATCTCAATAAATGCAGACATATGCCACATTTATGGAGTAAAGACTTAAACTAATCTATAAATTTTATGTAATTCCTATCGATATAACTATATTATATTTAAATATAACTAATCTAGATGATGAATAGTTTATATGAAATAAAAATGAGCACTTTGAAAGACAGAGCTGTGTTACCTCACAGAAAAAAATTACATTCCATAAAACAAGAATTTGAGTAGTTTAGAGCTCATATAAGAATTGAAAAATAAAATGAAACATAATATCCAGAAACTACTACTATACATGTGGGCATTTGAATAAAAATTCTTGGGAAATTAATTACATGTAGAGGAACACTTCTACCTCACACCATACTATAAATTCCAGGTAGATTATTCACTTATAAGCCTTTGAATGAGAGTAGAAAATATTTAGTATTTAATATATATGAAATATACTAATATTAGAAGGAATATTTTGTTATTAAATGAGAAAAGTAATAGAAATTAAGGAAAAATAGGGGTATTTTGGATTTGTGATATAGTAAAAATGGTGGTGCTAAAAAATATTTTAGCCTTTTTATATGTATGGTTGAACTTTGAACAACAGGTGTTTGAACTGCACAGGCTCACTTATATGAGGATGTTTTTCAGTAATAAATACGACAGTACTACATGATCCTAGGTTGGTTGAACCCATGGATGCAATACTGCAGATACAGAGGACCAACTCTCAGTTATATAGGATTTTCGACTGCGGGGAGGTTCGGCACCCCTAAACCCGGAGTTGCTGAAGGGTCAAGTGTAATCCAAAGTATCATATGCATAATAGAATATTCTATTTTATAAACAACAAGACTTTCTTCTGTGGAGTTAAATAAAATTTTTAAGACAGTCTCACGAAGTTGGATGAATAGACAGCCCCCTTAGACACAAATTCCCTACTGAACACTGCAGGGATACACAGGCACAGTTCAGGATTCCTTTGGAAATTACATTGCTGAAAGGTCTGCAGACAATCTGTCTCATCTCTTAGCCTTGGCAATTATGTTTCAGATAGTTGTTTTTGTTTCCCTATGTTATTCTTCTAATTGTTAGTCTATTCTCAGCTACTCTTCTGGCATTTGACCTCATGGATTCATTTCCCTGACTCTTGCTTGCTTAATGTTCCCAGCTAGCTGAAGTCAGGGGATACACCAACTGTTGATTTAATAATAACTATCCTTTGAAACAGATCTAGAAAAACCCTCCACCAATGCACTACCACAAAAAACAATACCAAATAGTTGAGCTCAGACTCACGTTGGCCTTACTTCTATCACAGTGTAGTCCTGGGTGGGCTGATTCTCCATGGAGAAGAATTATCCACCTTGAGAGCTGCTGAAATTTATTAGAGGAAGTCACCCAACTTACATGACTGGAAACTCTAACTTCAAACTCTCAAAACAGCACTCAACATGCTCCAGCAATCTTTTTACAGGTTTCTATTGGTTTCCCACCCTCACTAATATTTAATACTTTCTACTTTCTCCCCAGTCTCTCCTGCTTCATTTCTCATTCATAATCTAATTTTGTATTTAACTGAGAAAACAGATGTAAGTAACACTAACTTCTTCATTCTCTTACCATCTATCTACAATTATATATAATATATATTCTATATTATATATAACTCTGTCTTTTCTCCTATAATCATAGAAGGATGACCTTATGTCCATTAAAGGCTAAAACCTATGCTTGTTCTCTGAATCCTAACCTCCTTTCCTTTTCTAGGACTTTGCTCTTTCATTTACCTATTTTTTGATCATCATCAACATTTCCCTCTCTTTTCTCATCCCCATTAATATACAAATATGATCCAGCAGTTCTGATCTTAAAGGCAGTTGCTCCCTTGAGACCACATCTCCCATTTCTCTTCTCCCCATCATAGAAAAATATATAGAATGAGTTAACTACTCAACCCGTCTCCACTTTTTTAACTCCTTTCCTACCTAGCCACTCCATTTGTCTGCAGACCCATCAGTCCAGTTCTCTGGCCTTATATTCATCAAATTTCAGCAGGATTAAGTGCTATTGAACACATTTGTCTGATTTAAACTCTCTTCTTTTGTTTTCAGTGACAAAACTCTCCTAGTTTTTCTTTTATCTCTCTGGTTCCTCCAGTCCATCTCACTTTACTTTATAGGCTTCTCCACCATTTCTTCACTTCTAAATGATGGAGTGTTCGAAAAATCTGTTGTATCCTCTTCTCACTCTTTCCTTAACAGTAGGTAATTCTACTGTTGTTTTGCCTTTAAACATTGAGTATGCACAAATAATGCTCAAAATTATATCAATATTCCTGAACTCTCCTTTGAGCCACAGTACTTACACATTTAACTACCTACTTGACATCTCTCCTTAAATATGTAATAGACATCTCAAATACAGAACATTCAAAACAGAGCCATCTATCTACATCTCTAACTTTTTCCTCTCCTAGTATTTGTCATTTAGTAAATGATATCATGATCCAAAAAAAAACTTAGGCTACATGCCTGACAGTTTTTATTTATTCCACACATCAAATTCATTATCAAATCATATAGAAAAATTTCCAAACAATAACCAAACCTTTCTATATTTCTCCAAATCTATACCATTAATCTGGTCTAGGCTACCCTCATTTCTCACTTGTGTCATTATAATATTTTCATGGCTGGTGTGCCTTCTTCCACTTTGTCCTCAACACCTTCAACCCCAGTTCATTTGACATGGAGAATCCATATTGTTCTCTAGAAATAAATACAATCATGTCATGCCTCAGTTTAAAAATCTTCAAGGCTTTCTTTTTGGATTTATTCTTAAAAAATCCCTACCATGCCTTATGTGATTTGACTCCTGCCTGCATTCTTAATCTCTTCCAGCAGAACTATCCCCTTGCTAAGTATATCCTATCCCTACTGTCCTCTTTATTGTTTTTCAAACATGCCCGGAATGTTCCTGGCTTATGGCTTTTCCACAGCTTAACAGTCTATCAGAAATACTTTCTACTAGATTATATGGCTGACTCCAGTTGGTCTATAATTCATTCATATAAGAATTATTCAGTTAGTACCATCTGTATGCTGAGGTACGTGATAATCTGTTATGAGGTTCCCCTGTATTTTATATCCTTGTGTTGTCTCCTCCTCTTAAATGTGAACCTGTTACCTGAGCAATACAGTATGGCAGAAATGATGCGACACTTTGCTAGTTCTGGTAGTTCTGGGCTTAAGCTTTAAGAAGCATTGGTACTTTGGGAACAGTGTGCCATCATGCCTGAAATTCAACTACTCTGAGACCAAGATGCTGTAAAAACCCCAACCTAGCCACATGGAAAGATCTCATGGAGGAGAGCTAAGGCCTCCAGCTTCAGATGAACTTCCAGCCAATAGACTGTATCAACGTGGCCACCTTGCAAGTGAGGCCATCTAGGAATTGAGCCTAACACCAGTCAAATCAGCCCAATTGGTGGCATGAGAAGCAGAGACGTATAGACATTCACCTACTTGAAGGTAGCCAGAGAGAGCTACATGATTGCTTACTTTTCACCTCTAGGAGATTACAATTCATTAGAATATGGAACACAGAGAACACTTCTCACTTCAGAGTGAAAGTGAAACTATTACTCAGCTTTTGTTATATATTAAATTCCATATCCATTTTGCTAAAAACTGGAAAGAAATTTGGTTCATGACCTTCAATTTATTTTCCCTTTTGAAATGGGGAATAGTGGTAATACTTCACTGTTGTCCTCAGAGGAGCTATAGTCACTAACCTTTTAAATGCAGTTTACGTTATGATTGGTATGCAATACAAAGTATTTAACTAGAAAAGTATTACCAGAGTTAGCATGGTTGATTTCTTTTGTATGATTTTACTATGTGATATTAGAGATTTGCTTGGGTTTAAAGTCCAGTAATAATAATGAATTTATTGTTTACTATATTTGAAACGGTCATGATATAAGATAATGGGCTTCATCACCAGCAGGGTCATAATTTCTGCCATCCTCCCTTATAACACATTTATATATAACATTCGATTATATTTTCCATCAGCTTCACAGATGAGTTTGCTTCTGGAAAAGCACATGCATTCAATTTAGTTTTTAGTGCCCCCATTCATCTGTGCCCCCATGAATTTCAATCAAATCCCGTTAACAACAATAACAAAAAGTTCCCTGTGAAGTATGATGCTGTTAACTTTCATATATTAGGATATGCATTTATGCAAAGGAGTTTGGGGCAGAATCATATTATTTTTATTTTGGTACTTTGACCTGAGGTTTTATTGGAGTATATATTCACAGAAAGCTTTTACCTAACCCCACCAAGAATGCATCTGATATATGAGGCACTGGGTATGTTTCTTTATTTTAAATAATTTCTTTAAAAAAAAAAACCTCTAAGACTTCCCCAAACTCTCTATCTGAAAAGTGAGGTGATGCTTTCATCCTCCTTGAGACATGGAAAATTTATCAGGCAGTTTACACATGGGCTGTTTCAATTTTCTCAACTGATATTTCCTTTCCCCTGAAAGATATGTAAGATGAATGTGTTGCTCCTAAACTCTAATCTGAGTTTCGGTCTTTGGTTTATTTTTTGTTCTTTGTTCTCTTGCAAGGAACTCAAATTCACAGATCATCTTCAAATTTAAGCAATACTTTCCATCAATATCTTCCTCCAAAATTTATATTGAAGATCATAAAATTGAATGGTAAATCTATAAAGAAGCACTGATATTGAAATGGATCTTTGGTATAAGTTTTTAGATGAAATCAATATAAAGATGGAATGTCTCCATGGAAGGAATATCTGCACCATTCTGGAGCATAGTGTGGTAGTTTGATAAACCAAAGTGTTTCTGCATTTCCTGTTGAGATGCAATTGTGCTATGTTTCTATGAAATCCACACATTTAAAGTAGATCTAGAAACAAATATTAACTAGAAATCCTCAGTAAAACCCTTTGTTTTTAGGGTTGAAGTATTATCTACATAATAGACAACCCACAGATAGGTTCTTAGCCTTATCAATGGTAAGCTGGGCAAAAGTGCCTGGTAGAAATTTGGGAAACAGAGAGTATGAATCATTAAGACCCAAAGATTGCACTTAAAAACTGACTTTCTGTTAAATTTTATGAGATTAGGGTCCAAAGTTCAAACTGAGATTAAATATTTATTATTATAGTCATTGGAAAATATAAAGGAATGGTACGAAATACAAATGTACGTGGAAGGGATGGAGATATTCTAAGAAATATTTCATATTTTTTCCATTTTAATAGCACTTTAGAATCTGAATGATTCTCCTAGAGAAGAAAAAAGTAGAGCACAACTAGGTTCATACTCTTTGAATCAAGTCATGATAGAAAACATTTCCTAATGACAAAAATACTCATTTTTCATCTGTATTTCTTAAGAGCTTTTGGCACTTCTTTTGTCTTCTACGTTTGTATTACCACGTATAAAGAAATGACAATTTTAGAAAAAGTAGAAAGGTATTTATTTTTTAATTAGGCATGACTATCTTCCTAGCTAATAGTCTTTGAAACAAGTACATATTTATAGCTGTTCATTGTTAAAATAATTTCTAACTCTTCAAAATCACCTTAATCTTATAAGTAATATTTGAAATTTTACAAATAATTTTTCCTGGGCTTCTCAAACACAGAATTTAGATAGTCATGTAAAGATTAAGCACTTCTGGGTTCTGGTTCACAATAGGGAGGTAGGAAGATCCTGAGCTCACCTCCTTGCACAGACACGCCAAGACTGCAGACACACATGGAACAATTTCCTCTGAAAAACACCTACAGCCTGGCTAAGCAACAACTACATGTTGCATAAATGAGAAAAAAACCACATGAAAGCAGTTTGAGAGACTAGGACACAATCTCACCATAAACCCACCCCAAGCACAGCGATGCATAATTGGGAGGGAACTCAAAATGTGTACCTTCTTCCTGAGAAGTGAAGGGTTTGAACCCCACATTGTGCACCCTAACTTTTAAGACCTGGACCTGAGAGATGAGCCCCTAAAATATCTAGCTTTGGAAACGAATGGGGCTTGTGTTCAAGAGACCCACAAGGCTGTAGCAAGCTGAGAAGTGGCCCTTACAGGGCCCGCACACTGACTCACCTGCCCCGGGGCTCAGTGCGGACACACCCTATTGCAACCATAAAGCATCAGCCTGGGGGATAGGCATCTAGCTTAACACACATGTCTAGCAGCCTGCTGGAACGCTCTCCAGAACAGACAGTGGCGGGCACCATCTTTGCCCTCTCTGTCTGCCATGCTCCAGAGTGCCAGTCCCTTCCAGAAGGGAACTTTTATACACATCTGGTGCCCAGTTCTTTTGGCTGCCACCCAGGGAACACCCCTTGACTTCCTGGCTCTGGAGACCACGGGAACTTGTGTTCCTGGGTCCCATGGGATAGTAACAGTGGGATAGGCAGATCTTAGCAGGCTACCGCCCCCAGAGCAATGCATAGATCAGACCAAAACACACCCCAGTCTTTCTGTGATAGAGTTCCAGCTTCTTGTCCAGGAGTTTTGTCCTGACAGGCAGGCTTCAGGTTTGGAGCACATCTAAGGGACCATGTAACTGCTATCAGGGAATGGAGGCCAGTGGACAATCTTCATGCTCACCCTCTGCCTCATGCCAGCTTGCCAGTATCTTCCAGAAAGGCATCTATGTCCTTGTCTGGAGTGCCAAGTTTTGTGGCTGCTAACAGAGAACATCTTTATATGGCCTGGCTCTGGTGGCCAGTGGGGCTTATATTCATGGGTCACACAGACCTGTAACCAACAGAGAAAGAGTTCTTAAACAGCTACCACTCCCAGGACACAGCAAGAAGCAACAGACCAAGGAACTCAGTCTTTCTGTGAAAGAAGCCCATTTGCTTATCATCATAGCTGCAGCCTGAGGGGCAGGCTTCTAACTAAGCACACGTCTAAAGGCTAACTGTTGGGCGCTATCTTTGTGCTTTCCCTCTGCTGTGCTCGAGTGCCAGCATCTCCCAGATGGGCCTACATGCATCTGGTGCCCTGGTTTTTATATCTAGTGTCCCTGTTTTTGCAGCTGCCACCCAGGGGATGCCCCTTGATCACCTAGCTCTGGTGACCAGGGGTCTTGCATTCCTGGGTCCCACAGGACTATAACGATGGGAGAGACAGTTTTGGGCAGGCTACAACTCCCAGGGCATTGCACTAACAGCAGAATGAAACACATACCTAGTCTTTTTGTGAAAAAGGCCTATTTGCTTGTCCTGGAGCTTTGACCTAAGGGGCAAACTTAGCCATGGCTCACGGGCCCAGTCGCTCCGCGGCCTGTGGGATCTTCCCAGACTGGGGCACGAGCCCGTGTACCCTGCATTGGCAGGCGGACTCTCAACCACTGCTCCACCAGGGAAGCCCATATATATATATATATATATATATATATGTCAGCCATAGAAAAGAATGATATCTTGTCCTTTGCAACAACATGCATGGACCTTGAGAGCATTATGCTAAGTGAAATGAGTCAGACAGAGAACAGATTGGTGGCTGCCGAAGGCAGAGGATTTGGCGGGGGCAGAGGGGGAGCAGGGGGGCAGGAGTGGGGGTGCAGGTGGTGAAACCAGTGAAGGGAGTCAAAAGATATAAAATTCCAGTTATAAAAATAAATGTGTCAAAATAAATAAATAAATAAATGTGTCATGGAGATATAATGTATACCATGTTGTGTATAGTTAATAATACTGTGTTGTATATTTGAAAGTTCCCAAGAGAGTAAATCTTAAAAGTTCTCATTACAGGATAAAAAAATTGTAACTATGCATGGTGATGGATGTTAACTAGACTTATTATGGTGATCATTTAGCAATGTATACAAATATTGAATCATTATGCTGTACCCTGGAAACATAATGTTATATGTCAATTATACCTCAATTAAAAATTTAAAAAGGGGTTTTGCAGCTAGGGAAGTAGATCCATTAAATGATCTCCTGATAAAAAACAATTAAAAATGTTTTATAAAATATTTTAGAAGTCTTTTAAAAGGCAACATTGAGCTGCTAAGATATTAAAGAGCTAATAGTCCAGGGCATTTGCTAAGATTGATCTTGAATTTTTAGCTTAATGTATTTACAGTTTATAGTGCCCTCGTGAACCTAAGAAGATGCAAATTCAGATCCTGTTTGGAGAAGTCTGTCTTTAAGCCAGGTTTCAAAGAGTCTTTACAGAAGAAAAATTCTAAGGACTATGAACATACAATGAAACTCATGAACAAGAGAAAACAGCAGATTAATTTTTAGGTCCAATAGGGGAAACAAAAACCAGACAGCTTGGTCAAAATGTTAAAAATTATTCAGATATTTGAGTATCAATATCAAACAAAGTATGTTAGAAAAGAAAAGGAAAGGACATCAATCGCTCATTATATTCAGATGATACAATTTTCCATCTATGAAACACAAGAGAAAGTACAGATTGATTATTAGAACTACTGAATTTACCATTATTGCTGAATATAAGATTATTATCAAAAAAGCAATTGCATTTTTAAATAGAATATATTTTAAAAAGTAATATTTATATAAAAGTATCGATATACAAAACATTAATAAATTAATATATAAATAATTAATAATATTAATAAATCTAAGTCTTTAAGATCTCTATGAAAAAATTAAATGTTCAAATACACTGAAAAGACATAAATAATCAGAGAGATATATCATGTTCTTGGTTTGGAAGATGCAAATATTTTAACCAGTTGTCCCCAAGTTAATCCATTAAAACTTACAAGATTTTGTTTGCTTATTTCAGATTTTGACAAGTTAAATTGTCAAACTCTAAAGCTTATGGAGAATGACGAAAGGCCAAGTACTAAGATATTTCTGAGGAAGAACCAGCGGGGGGGGGGGCAGTATAAAGTGCTAAGAAACAAACCATGTTTATAGGACAGAAGTGGCTTTGAGGATAGCGGGGAAAGATTGAGTTTCAATAGTGATGAGATAATTCCTTTTCCATGAATCTGAGTTCTCACCTCAAATCATATGCAAATAAATAAATTCTAAGTCAAAAATGCCAAAAATATAAAAGTTTAGAGGACAATAGAGAGTAACAATTATGAACATGGGATAGTGGAAGACTGCTTACATTATACATCATAAGCACAAATAATAAAAACGACATTGAGAAACATAACCACCTTACAAGCTTCCATTTATCAAAAGAAAAACAAGCATGGATATAAATGCTACAAGATATTGTAACTGATAAAGATTATTATCTACAAATCAATAAGAAAACCCAAGAAATATTTAGTACATGCTACTTATTGACTCATTTCTACCACCATTCCTCTCTCTGTGTTTCTTCTTATAACTTAGAGGATATCAAACTAAAAGCTATGTTTACTAGATTCTGGTTCAGCTAAGCTTTCTGGATGCCAAGTGGATCCTGCCAATTCACATGGAATTCACAGGGAATTTGGTCAGCAGAGGTCTTTTTATTATTCTTTTTGGCTGTTTTCCTCTGGCAAACCAAGTAAGTGGAAAAGTACATTTTTTTCCCTGCCTTGGCAACCCCTGTCTCTCTCTCAATCTCTCTGTCTCTGTCTCTCCCTCCCCAGATTTATTAAGGTATTTATTACATACCTTATTCATCCATTTTAGGTATTACAGTTCAATGACTTTGGGTTCTTGTGTACAGTTGAGTAAACAGGATCACAATATATTATAAAACATTTAAATTACCTCAGAAAGTTTCCTTGGGCCGTTTTGAAATGAATGCCCTTCCCCACTTGCCAGCCGCAGGTAACACTGATTTCCTCTCTGTCATGATAGGTTGCCTTTTCTAGAACATCATGTAAATGGAATCATATAAATATAGCCTCTTGTGTTTGACCTCTTCCGCTTTGCGCAGTGTTTTTGAAACTTATTCATGGTGTTGTGTGCATCACTAGCTTGTTTCTTTTTGGCATTTGCAGATCCTGCCATCACCAACCTAGCTTTCCAGGCCATCAAGAGCTTGCCACCAGTGCCCCAGCTGAGCCTGTGGCAGCATCCTCCCCGAGGTAACGTCAGCAAGATGGAGACATACCTCGATCCACTTCAGTCCCCCTCACAAGAAGATCAACTACCATCTGCCCATAGACAAGACACCACTGAGAAAATCCCAGAACGTAGGGACAAGGCTGAAGCACCCCCCCTGGACCACGGAGACTGAGAAGGACCACGTTAGAAGGTAGGAGGAACGTTACACGCTGACCTCATTGCCCCTCCTCCAGGCCGGCGCAGCATTGCCTGGAGAGGCTCGCTCCTCAACCCCTACCTACAGTTTCTCCAGAGAGAAAAAGAGAACCCACAGTAGACATCCAGCTTTCCCAACGGCGGAACGCATTTCCAGCGAGGCCCACTCAGGTCTCGCCTCAAAGAGATCACTTGGGGAACGGGCAGGGCTCCACCACTGGAAATCGAATAGAGACAGAGAGCGCCCGGCTTGCAGCAACCAGCACTCAGAGCTCCGCAGACCACATTCCTACTTACTGTGCGCGGGAGCAGAGATCCCAGTCACGGTGCTGCTGGTGGTCCTGTCTGTCCCCGAACACGGCTGTTTGGCAGTTTGGGGTTTTTTTTGCGGTACGTGGGCCTCTCACGGCTGCGGCCTCTCCCGTTGCTGAGCACAGGCTCCAGACGCACAGGCTCAGCGGCCATGGCTCACGGGCCCAGCCGCTCCGCGGCATGTGGGATCTTCCCGGACTGGGGCATAAGCCCGTGTCCCCTGCATCGGCAGGCGGACTCTCAACCACTGCGCCACCAGGGGAGCCCCTGTTCGGCAGTTTTGACTGATTTGGGTCTCCAGTCAAAGGGCCCTACCGGTTCATTTTACCGCTTCGCTTCAGCAGGAAAGCAAATACGCAGCCTCCGTCCCTGCCCATCCAGGAAGCCTGGCCAGAGAACCTGGGCAGCCGCAGACCACACCCTATAGTGCTGGTGGGTCTGGGATCCAGGTCAGCAGCCCTGACCAACTGCTGAGCATAGTCTCTGGCCTCACGTAACCAGAGAGCCTGAAGAGAGGCCTACGCAGCCTCAGAACGCAGCTCCATGGTAGCACTGCGCTGTGGAGCCCAGCCTACAGCCCCGCCCAGCGGAGAAGCCCAGCCTATGACTCTGACTCATCACCAAACACAGCCAGTGGCCTTGTTCAGGCAAGGAGACTTGCCAGTGACCCAGCCCAGTCGTGGAGCAGTAGCGTGTGATCCCACCTGAAAAGGGAACCCGGACAGTGATCCCAGCTCAGGAAGCACAGTCTCTAGCCACACCCAACTGTGGAATACAGCTGGAGGACCCTCTCAATCAGAGAGCTCTGCCAGTGATCTTGCGCCAAAGTGGAGCTCAGCCAGATGTCTACCTGATCACAAAAAAAGCAATGAGTTTTTGGGTATGACACCTAAAACACAAGAAACAAAATAAAAAATAAACAAGTGGGACTATCTCAAATTAAAAAGCTTCGGCACAGCAAAGTAAACCATCAGCAAAATGAAAAGGCACCTACAGAATAGAAAAAATATTTGCAAACCATGCATCTGATAAGAGGTTAATATCCAAAATATACAAGGAATTCACACAACTCAACAGCAAAAAAACCCAAATAATCCAAATTAAAAATGGCCAAAGGACCTGAATTGACGTATTTCCAAAGAAGATGTTCAAATGGCCAAGAGGCACATGAAAAGATGCTCAACATCACTAATCATCAGGGAAATGCAAATCAAAGCCACAATGAGGTATAGCCTCACACCTGTTAGAATGGCTCTCACCAAAAAGACAAGTGGTAACAAGGGCTGGTGAGGATGTGGGGAAAAGGGAAGCCTTGTACACTGTTGATGGGAATGTAAATGGATAGTCACTATATGAAACAGTATAGAGGTTCCTCAAGAAATGAAAAATAGAATTATTATATACTCCAGCAGTCCCACTTCTGGGTGTATACCCAAAGGAAATAAAATCACTACCTCAAAGCAGTATCTATATCTTATTCATTGCAGCAATTTTGAAAATAGCCTAGTCATGGAAACAACCTAAGTTTCCATTGATACATGAATGGATAAAGAAAATGTGGGAAATATATACAATGGAATATTATTCAGTCACAAAATAGAAGGAAATTCTTCCATTTGTGACAACATGGATGAAGCTTGAGGGCATTGTACTAAGTGAAATGTCAGACAGAAAAAGACAAATACTCTAAGATATCACTTATATGTAAAATCTAAAAACCAAAACATGGAAACAGAGAGTAGATTGGTGGTTGCCAGGGTGAGGAAAGAGTGGGAGAAATGAGTGATGTTGGTCAAAGTGTACAAACTTACAATTATAAGATGAATAATTTCTGGGGATGTAATGTAAAGCATGGTGACTATACTGAACAACACTGTATTGTATATTTGGAAATTGTTAAGAAAGTGTATCTTGAACTTTCTCATCACAAAAAGAAAACAAAAAGTGTAACTATGGTGAGGTGATGACTATGTTACCTAAACTTCTTGTGGTAATCATTTTGCAATGTCTACATGTATCAAATCATCACATTGAACACCTTAAACTTACACAGTGCTAAACGTCAATTATACCTCAGTAAAATTGGAAAAGCTCGTTTGTGTCTTTTCATTGCTGAATAGTATTCTTTTGTTAGGATATAGCACAGCTTTCTTATGCATTCACCTCTTTGTAGACATTTGAGTCTTTATAATAATTTTGGGCTATTACAAACAAAGCTGCTATGAGCATTTGGGTGATGTGATGTAGACACATACTTTTTGTTGTTGTTGTTTTTAACCCAACAAGCAGAATTTATTAATTGTATTTGTGTCATATATATTTTTAAGAATTAAAATATATATCTACTCCCTATATTCAATTCTATACTTTTTTAAACATCTTTATTGGATTATAATTGCTTTACAATGTTGTGTTAGTTGCTGCTGTATAACGAAGTGAATCAGTTACACATATACATATATCCCCATATCCCCTCCCTCTTGCGTCTCCCTCCCACCCTCCCTATCCCACCCCTCTAGGTGGTCACAAAGCACCGAGTTGATCTCCCTGTGCTATGCGGCTGCTTGCCACTAGCTATCTATTTTACATTTGGTAGTGTATATATGTCCATGCTACTCTCTCACTTCGTCCCAGCTTACCCTTCCCCCTCCCCATGTCCTCAAGTCCATTCTCTACGCCTGCGTCTTTATTCCTGTCCTGCCCCTAGATTCTTCAAAACCATTTTTTTTTTTAGATTCCATATATATGTGTCAGCATATGGTGTTTGTTTTTCTCTTTCTGACTTACTTCACTCTGTATGACAGACTGTAGGTCGATCCACCTCACCACAAATAACTCAATTTCATTTCTTTTTATGACTGAGTAATATTCCATTGTGTATATGTGCCACATCTTCCTTATCCATTCATCTGTCAGTGGACACTTAGGTTGCTTCCATGTCCTGGCTATTGTAAGTAGAGCTGCAATGAACATTGTGGTACATGACTCTTTTTGAACTATGGCAATTTTATTGCAATCTTTAGGGCAATCATTAAAAAAAGAAAAGAAAAGAAAAAAGTGGGAAGTGCAGCTAAAAAGTCAATAGAGCTTTTTAAATGACAGAAAAATTGGATATATATATATATGTATGTGTATGTATGTGTGTGTGTGTATATATATATTATATATATATACACACACACAAACGAGCCCCCCCCCCAAAAAAAAGCAACTGCAATCTCATACACTGTTGGTGGGAATGTAAAATGATACAACCACCTAGTAAAATTGTGCAGCAGTTTTTTTTTAAATTCACATAACTTTATATGTCCCAGCCATTCTACTCGTAGGTATTTACCAAAGAGAAATGAAAGTCTAGTTTACACAAATACCTGTACATAAATGTTCATAACAGTTTTTTTTCCCCATAATTCCTAAACACTAGAAACAGCCATCCATGAACTGATGGATGGGTTAATATATTGAGGTGTATCCATAAAATGGATTAGTAGCAATAAAAAGGAATGAACTGTCAAGAACTGTGAAGGAGCTGAGATTTTACTCTATTTGCCAGCTAACAAGTTTGTCTGGCACAGTTTCATGAATGATGGCAGAAGACATGAGCATCTTGGGTCAGAGACAAAGGATTTTCTTACGTACAATAGTAGTAGGCTGAGTAGCATGGGTTCCCTTAGCCCCAGTTCCAACAGGGAAATATGAACAGGGCACATGCAATACATTATGTTACAGGCCAAGGACCTCAAACTTAGTGACTCAAATATTTTATACTAGGCAATAAGCCTTCTTAACCTTTGCCCTACAGGAAGACAAATATCTTTACCATACTGGACAGTATACCAACCTGCCTTTTGCTCTGGAGGGAGACATTCTACCTTTCAAGTCTCTTCTCTATACAAACATCCCAAAAAGATAATACAGAACCAAGGCCATCAGTGACTCTGCTCACAAGACATATAGAAAACATGAGAGACTCACGGAGGACTGTTTCTCAATAGCAATAACATGGATGAATCTCAAAATAAATATGCTGAGTGAGTGACAGCAGACCAAAAAGACATACATACTATATCATTACAGTTTTATAAAATTATAGAAAAAGCAAACTAATATACGGAAACAGAAAGCAAGTGAATTGCTGCCTGGGATGAAGGAGGGTGAGGAAGGGTTACAGAGTTACAGAGAAGCTTTTGTGGGTGAAGCATATTATGATTTTCTTGATTTGGTGAGGCACTCACAGTGTATACATATGTCAAAAAGTAAAACTGTACTCTATAAGTTAACAGTTTATTGTATGTAAATTTTACTTCAATAGAACTGCAAAAGCATAGACAGAAGTCTTTCACCTTCTCTAATTCTTTTTACATATACCTGTCAGATCTAAAATTCTTTGAGTCTACTATCAAAATGCATATTGGACTGACACAGTAATCTGCTCATTGCTTGTACATTCACTAAATTATCTCTCGCTTCATGTAATTAATACATGGATTTTCAAAACATTTAAATTTTTAGTGAGCAAGGAGGCTGAGAATTTAATAGAGTTGATAATTCATGTTGGAGTTTCTGAGTTCTAATCTGCATTTACCTAGAACAAGTTTCTTACCTTCCTTTGCCTCTGTTAGTTTAAAGTCTATAAACTATATTTGGTAAATTCAAGAAGGAAACTAGTCTTGAGGGAAGTAATGAAAGCATACTTGAGGAACACACTTAATAGCATTAAGGTAGGTAAAAATAATTTTAGAATTTGATAGTACTCTAGAGATTAAGTCCAAAGCCCTCATTTTACAGTTTAGGAAAGTGACACCCAGTGAACTGGTATTTGCTGGAAGGTAAGTAAGTTTGGCAGCGAAAGAGTAAGGATTAGAGCTCAGAAAGTCCTGATTGCTAGGTCAATATTCTTTCCATTACATGAAGTTTCTATTCCTAGTAATAATAAGATTTATTTCTTCAGTTTTAGGAATGCGTTCTTCTGTATTCTTCCCTAAATTGAAAACAAGGCAATTAAGTAGTTTGAAAACAATATGCCTCATATATAATTTCATAAAATCAATACAGGCAGTGTAAGAGCTACTTATTTTTCTACCCAGATAGTAATTGAGATCGATGCCTTTTCACTGTAGCTTGTTTACCTGTGAGCAAAGTGAGCACAATTAAAGTGAACCTAAGAAGAAGTTACTTATTAAGTAGTTAACTTGTCTTCCAATCTTTTTTTGAATGTTTTCTTAACAATTTTTCAAGAGGCATCATTGACTCTTTGACAAACCATACATACAATTTCTCTTGCAGGATTGCCCAATAGTATACGTACACACACACATATAAGAGTTAAGAACCATTTGGATTTTGATGGCTCTACAAATTACCTTACATGTTAAGCAGAAAAATCACTTATTGGAAGCCTTTACTTTGGCATGCTTTTTCTTAAACCAACAAGCACTGCAGTGTTAAGCGGACCTAAACAGGTGGAGCAGCAACAGAGCATTCAGGGAAAGCAGGAGAGGAAGGCCAAAGAGTCCTGGAAGCAAGAAAGAAACGCAATGACTGCTTTTCGTTAGGGGCTCTTTATTATATTTTCATCGACTTTAATATCCACATCTAACTTAGAACTCAGCTCAGGATTTTGTCTGAAAGTACCAACAGAGGTTAAGAACTCACTTTCAACTCATTAAGGAGGCCTAATTGTTTTACACTCTAATTACAGAAGAACCACGAGCAAGAGCGTTAGGTGTGTTAAGGGTTTTAACCAGGTTTTAGGGATCCACATAAAACAGCATGTTCCTTATTATTTGGAGAATCCTGTAGTATACCATCTGCTCCTGTCCTTATAACCATAGGAATTTTATGTCTGGAACCCATTCCTTTGTACACTGCCTCATCCTCCTAGCCATTTATTTGTCCTAAAACTGGGGAAAACAGTTTGCATGTTGGAATACAAGTCTAGACATACTAATACTTGCTGTCATTTAATCTGCAGAATACCAGGGACAAACACATGTCTCAGATATAAATGAAATCCACAAAGAGAGGATTGTTCTGATGTTAAAAATGTGCAAATTATTTTGTATTAAATTATTTGATTACCTAAAAATTATTTTCAAAAAGTATTAATCAGGGCATAGAGTTTTCTTTTTTGGCTTATCTGGGTTTTGTTTGTTTTTCCTTTATTTTTTAGGTGACGAAAAAAATTAGATAGAAATGTTTTAGAAGTATAGTCCAGTCTGTCCTTCCTTCGACGTTCAAAAATTATTACCAGATTTTTTTTTTTTAATAGTCAAACTGGCACCATCAGGATATACCAGGAATCAGAAATTTCAGATTTTGTTGCAATGTTGTCAACGATGCTGTGAGTCAGTCTGAGCAGCACATTTTTATCTGTGCTCAATAGTTAATTGTCTTTATTTCCGTTTTTGCTACATAGAAGTATTTTCGTTTGATAACACATTGCCTACGAAGTACATTGGCCTGTTGGAAAATGCAAAATGATGGCAAAGTACCCTCTGATAATGATGACTGAGAGTGAGAGTGGGAAAATTCTAAAATTTCAAGGGGGATTCATTGACAAACAGTCCTGAAAAGGAAGACCTTCTTTATGTATGTAGAGAAATTTAATAATTGCTTGTGGTGACCAAAAAGCCTACTACACTACTAATAAAAATCTTAACAGCGACTCCCCTGGTGGTGCAGTGGTTAAGAATCCAATGCAGAGGACACGGGTTCGAGCCCTGGTCTGGGAAGATCCCACATGCTGCAGAGCAACTAAGCCTGTGCACCACCACTACTGAGCCCACATGCCACAAATACTGAAGCCCACATGCCACAAATACTGAAGCCCGCACACCTAGAGCCCATGCTCCACAACAAGAGAAGCCACCACAATGAGAAGCCCACGCACCATAACAAAGAGTAGCCCCCGCTCACCGCAACTAGAGAAAGCCTGCGTGCAGCAACAAAGATCCAACGCAGCCAAAAATAAATAAATAAATTTATATTAAAAAAAAGTCTTAACAGAAGCATGATTTATTGCTCTGAATAATCTTCTACAAAAAGTGCTAGTTCTTTAACAGTGGTTCATTTACCAGATTCTCCATTAGACTCGTTGCATTGCCAAGAACAAAAAGAAGTGAAGGAATGGGGCAGAGACTGGGTAATATTTGAAGCTAGCATTTTCACAGAGCTGGCTGCATCTCACAATATTTGCCTCTACATCAAGAATGATGTTTTGGAGGGAAGCAGAAACAAGGCTAAAAAAACACAAAAAAAGAGGTTTAGGGACACAAAGGGCTAAGTTTATTGGTAAAAGCAATATTGTAGAATTTAGAGGGCAAGGGTTTTAGAATCAGGAGACTTGAGATTGAATCCAGTTCTGACACATAAAATGACATTGAGGACCTTTGTATTTATGTAAATACATAGGTATTGGTTATTATCATCACTTTCCTTAAGAGACTCTACCTTTTAGTTCATGAAATATATTTATTCTGGATTAAAATAATAGTGGACATGAAATTCATTTGTAAGCCAAAATCTGGTTTCTATTTCTAATCTACTGAAATGGTAGATGGATCAGTGTCTGAAGATAAGCTAACAAAGAGGGCATAATAATGTCAAAATGTCTGGATCATTTGGTTCATTAAGAAAAAATACAGTTTATTCAATACCAATATATGCTTGGCATCATTACAGGAGAAGAATAATTCTACTTCTATATCTTATTCCAATTGGAAATAATCATTGCAAATAAAGATGCTTCTTTGCATGCAGATGAGGTGTTTAAAACCTTCTTCATTAAACACGTCATTTATAGAAATATTTCTCCAAGTATAGTTTTTCTTTAAATAAAAGAAGATTGTAAAATCTTTTGATTCTGTTCAGTTCATTAATTGTGGCTAATTTGCCATTCTGACTACTTTTACTTTCTGGAAACAAAAATATTTCCCTATAACGACTTAGATTTCAGAAGGAAAGGTTAGTTGGCAATGTCAATCCTTCCAAAGTTTTCCCCGTAAGCATACTTTAGATATTCTAAAATTAAATTCTTCCAGGCCAAGTTACACAATGGTGCCACTAAATGCAAAAAGGAGATTACACTAAAAACTACAACGATATTTCAGGGAGTTCACAAGTCATGTCATGCCTGGTGTATTATGCACATTAATTCAAGATTATTTTACCCACAGGGGAAGCTCATTCCCTTTTAACATATGTTCCTGATTCAGCTTTAACGCCACACTGACCAAGCCAATGGACTCTTCATTGCTGTTCTACAAGATCCTAAATATTAAAGCTGCATCTACCATAATTTAGTAAAAATTAGTAATTTTACCACCAAGAATTATTTGGTTTATTAAGTAAATATTTACTACATACTGTGGGTCAGTACTTTTTAAGTGCTGGGAACTAGGTATTAGAGTTATGAAGAGAAATTAAACACTAACCTTATCCTTAAAGTTATTTTCTTTGTTGGTTTGCCTTTAGAGGGTAGGAAGCACATTTTTACAAAACAGTTTGGTAAGAGCTATAGGAGCTCTTTGCACAAGAGTACTAGGTGGCAAAATACTGGGGTGGCAGAGGTTGCCTCACGGGAGAAGTAAGGTCGAGAAGAAGTATGCTTAAATCATACTTATATTATGTAAGGCTAGGGAGTGAGGGAAATGGGGAGATATTGGTCAAAGGGTACAAAGTTTCAGTTATGCACGATGCATAAGTTCTTGAGATCTAATTAATAGCAGCATAACTAGAGTTAATAATCTTGTATTATATACTTGAAATTTGCTAACAGATTTCATCTTAGGTGTTGTCACCACCAAAGCAACAGCAACAACAAAAAGGTCACTATGTAAGGTGACGGATATTGTAATTACCTTGATTGTGGTTATCACTTTACAATGTACACATATATCAAAACATCACATTGAACACCTTAAATATATATAATTTTATTTGTCAATTATTCTTTAATAAAGATGGAAAAATTTTTAATTTAAAAAAATTTTTAAATGGAAACCAAAAAATGTCTTACAAAGGACTTTTAAAAATATCTACACAATGGGGCTTCCCTGGTGGCGCAGTGGTTGAGAATCTGCCTGCTGATGCAGGGGACACGGGTTCGAGCCCTGGTCTGGGATGATCCCACATGTCGCGGAGCAACTAGGCCCGTGAGCCACAACTACTGAGCCTGTGCGTCTGGAGCCTGTGCTCCGCAAAAAGAGAGGCCGCGATAGTGAGAGGCCCACTCACCGCGATGAAGAGTGGCCCGTGCTTGCCACAACTAGAGAAAGCCCTCACACAGAAACGAAGACCCAACACAGCCAAAATAAATAAATTAATTAATAAACTCCTACCCCCAACATCTAAAAAAAAAAAAAATCTACACTTTGTGGTTGAAAACAACTGAGACACAGAGAAATTAAGAAATTTTCTCAAGTACACACCCACGGAGGGTGCTGTCCCCCGTGGACACAGACCACCCACGGGGGACAGCACCCTCCCTAGGGGACAGCCACAGTTATGTATATGCATTGTGTCCACAAAATTCCATTGTGGACACATAGTACGTCCACAGGTGTGTATATGCATCGTGTACCCAAAGTTCTTTGTGGAAACATAGTAAGTACACATTTGTGCATATGCATTGAGTACCCAAAGTTCCTTTGTGGACACATATTATATACACAGTTGTGTACATAGGTGCTGTCCCCCTTGAGCGTTGCTTGGCCTGATTCAATCAGCCCCTTGGATCAGGTGACTCCTATGGTTAAATCAGTTCCCATAAATCAGGTGACTACCATTGGTTCAATCAACACCCTTGTATCACTTGACTCCCATATATTTAAACCAGTCCCCTAAATCACATGACTCCCACTGATTAAGTCAGCCCCCTTAAATTTCCTGACCCCCCATTAAATCAATCATCCTTCTTAAATCTCCTGACTCTCATTATACCATAAGTTCCTTTGTAGACACATATTATTTGCACAGTTGTGTACTTAGGTGCTGTCCCCCTTGGGGGTTGCTAGGGCTTATTCAGTCAGCACCTTGGATCAGGTGACTCTTATTGTTAAATTAGTCCCCATAAATCAGGTGACTCCCATTGATTCAATCAGCACCCTTGTATCATGTGACAAGGAGAACTGGCATGAAAATGAAGCATTTGCTTCCCGCTATCCAGTGAATAATACATTCCTTTTATTTTGACCCAGAGTCTCCTGTCTTCTACCAGCATCCATGAAAGAGTAAAAGTTATCTTTTTAGTTTGCAAAGAGGGTAAAATCCTAGATTCTTGCCAGGTATTGACAGTCAGTACAACCCAATTTAGAGATAGGAAGTGTTACAGACTGGATACACTATAAGGGTAGCTACTTCCTTTCCAGGATGGGGTTCCCAGTCAATATACTACTAAGCCTCTGAGCTACATACACTGTAGTACCATTTCTCAAGAGAGGTATTCTCACCCTCCATCAACCATGGAAAGTTTGTTAAAAGACATTCTCTATTGATTCTTTAAGTCATTTAAAAATTTTACCCTGAAGACGTTAAACATCTACAATTTTCTCTATAAAGTAAAATTCTAGCATGCTATCTAATGTTAATACATGAGTACAAAATCCCCCTACCCATATAGTAATATTCAATAAATATTATTATAACATAACCCCCCAAAATGGTTCATGTTAGCCAATCTCACAGCACCTGCATTCAAAATTGTTGTGCTATAAAACTTGTAGAATGTATGGATAGACACACTAAGCACACATATCTGAAGTTAGAGAAAACTTAAATACATAAATATACATACACATGGGCTTCCCTGGTGGCACAGTGGTTGAGAGTCCGCCTGCCGATGCAGGGGACACGGGTTCGTGCCCCGGTCCGGGAAGATCCCACATGCCGCGGAGCGGCTGGGCCCGTGAGCCATGGCCGCTGAGCCTGCGCGTCCGGAGCCTGTGCTCCGCAGCGGGAGAGGCCACAACAGTGAGAGGCCCGCGTACTGCAAAAAAAAAAAAAAAAAGAAATATATATACACATACATTTATATATCTGACCCTTTAAACATAATGAACATGAGGACTCATATCTCACTGTCTATTAATGGTAAAAATAATAAAAATCCTAGTAAAAAACTTTATAAAACAAATAAATTCACAGCAGAGAGATTAAGAGAAAACATGACCTTGTATGATATTCTTGATGCAGTAGGTGTTATCTTTGATAAATAATACTTGTAAACCAGGGCTAATGGGGTATGGTCCCAACTGACACGTAAAATATAAGTGCTTCTGATGAACTTTATAAATGCCAAACAGCAGATGCATCTGTTGCCTATTAACATTCATGGATTTTCTTATTAAAAAGAAAGGTAGAAGTTATATACAATGTAATTGCTGGCCATATAGTGAAGTTTCACAAAGAGTGTGTCCAAGATGATCCAGGCTTTCAGAATTAAAGGGAAAAAATAGCATTAAAACTTTACATGTAAACTAAAGACATATGGTATTGTCTATAAAAGCTTTTGTGGAAGTTTCCAGACACCTTAAAATGTTTTGTTTTGTTTTGTTTTGTTTAGGTTACTATGATCTATATAACAAAACAAAAATGCCTGTGAAAGTGCCATGTTTCTAAGTACTTGAAAATTAATATATATCAAGGTGATATCTGAGACACTATGTTTACCCAATGACTCTACTAAGCAAACATTGAAAATACATAGCACCTCCTTTTACATCTAATTTTGCCAAAATGTTAAGAAGAAAACAACCAAGAAAAATATCTGATTACTGATAAAGGGTAACAAATCAGGAATTCAAAATTCTTTCAGAATAGTGTACTACAGCTTTCTTCCTTTTTTCAATAATACAACATCTACCTAAAATGTGTTATGACATATATATAAATTAAACAAATGGGTATTGAGTGACATGGATTATGCTGGGCACTTGGAATGCACCAGTGAATAAAACAAATAAGCCTACCCTCTTTGGGCTTATGGTATAAAATTGGCAAAATAATTTTTAAACTTTATTTGAAATGGAAAAGACTCATTCTCAACTATAGTCCAAACATGATCAAGAAGATAAATTTTTATAAAATGACTTAAAATATAAATAAAAAGAGTCCCTTGTACTCAAATGGTAAATAGTAATGGTTATTTTTTTGGTACACTGTGGATTAATATGTTTACTAAGTGGCCCTCTCCCTTCTAGATATTTACCTAGCTGTGTCATAGGCACACATTCAAATGCAGTTATGGTTTTAAAGTTAAAAAAAAAAGGAATAAAAATAGAATTGTCTAGGTCACCTTTAGACAGATGGAATGAGCAGTCTGATTGACAGAACAGAGTTAAAAAATTCTAGGCTTCTCTTATTCTGGATTTGGAACGCTTACTCTAAGTGCTTAGATCTTCATGACTACATTAAAATGCTCACTCTCAATAAGTTTGTTACCTTGGGCTAAGAAAAATGGGGATTTGAAGTTGAAATGCTGTGCTTCAAGTAAATTATCTGAAAATTAACTGTTTATACTTTCAAGTTTATATATTCTATAACAGTTTATAGATTCAAGGTGAGTAAATTTTATTTAAAATGACTGTTCTATGGTGGTCTCTGCTACTTTTAAACTTAAAAAATAACCTGTAGTTTGGCACAAATTCTCCATGCAAAAGTACTGTATAACCCGAAGAAAGCTGTATGCAAAAAACAATAAACATATTTTTGATTAAATTACTTAAAATGTTTTACTTCTGAGTCAGGTTTTATAGAGTATATAATATAGATAATATATACCATACACTATTTTTAGTGTTAGTCAGAAAGATTCATAAATATTCATAAAAATTAATATAACTTACTATATTTTAGAGTTTATAGCATGAAACATTTAAAGAAGGAAGCATTATATTGTAAATTGTAATACAACCCATTAGCTACTGTAATTTTACATTATATTAATATCTATAATAATAATCAGAATTATAAACTTTTAACTTTGAATTTTGACTTGAAATTTGAGGCTCCAAAATTCTTCCTTTTTCCATTATATCCAAAAATAAGTAGACTACTCATGCAGTCTATTTTTATATTGAAAATATAACACTAAAATTATATACTTCTAATGACTATTATAAGTAAATATTCCAAATACCTTAAAAGTATAAACTCCATATGTTTTTTTAAATTAATTAAACCCACCACCTTCCCTGGTGGCGCAGTGGTTGAGAGTCCGCCTGGCGATGCAGGGGACACGGGTTTGGGCCCCGGTCCAGGAAGATCCCACATGCTGCGGAGCGGCTGGGCCCGTGAGCCATGGCCGCTGAGCCTGCGCGTCCAGAGCCTGTGCTCTGCAATGGGAGAGGCCACAACAGTGAGAGGCCCGCGTACCGCAAAAATAAAATAAAATTAAATTAAAATAAAATTAATTAAAATGTTTGCCTATAAATTAAGATGTAAAATGATTAAATCACATTCCTACAACATTAATATACAGCATTTCCCACCCCCCCCAGAGTATAGTGGTACCTGTTATTGAAAAGATTGCTAGTACAGAATATTGAAAGAAAGTTATTTGCATTCATCCCTTGTTTCAAATAAATACCAACATCACTAAGATAATACATTCAGAAATAGGAAGCATGTCACCCTAACTGAATAGCTCTCTTATATGAAGTGTCAGGGGAAATTGCTTTACTTAAATACTTAACAGAAGTGCACACAACCCTTATCTTTGACTGGAATTATTAGGAGCAAAATAACTTTAAAATAGCTTGGTTTCTTCCTTTTGCTAGCTTTACTTTTTTTTTTTTAGAAGTATGTTGCATTTTATAATGATTATAAAGAATTGGCATTATTAAAATATTAATGGATGTGTAGTATCTTTTTTGCATTACCTTTTTTATATTACTTTTAATCAAATTGTCTGTATTATGAAGAAAACATGAATGAGAACAAATACAATAAAAATTCTTTTACATTATTCAATAGATAAATGTAATAGATACCTCAAGAATAAGGAATCTATATGCGTCTACGATTTAGATTAATTTCATTAGATGAATTTAGACCAACTATTCAGTAAATACTCATTATAGTACTTTCTATATTTAGTTTTTTAATGGAAAATTTATGTTCTCTAAAAAATAAAAATTAAAAATAATGAGGAAAATGGAGTGCAGAAGGGGGCAGAGATTGGAATGTGCAATAAACAAATAATAAATGAATATTGAATAAATGGCTACAATAAAACCATCTAAAGACATCAAGGGTTAAAAAATAATTATAACGGGAAGAAAATATTTACAAATAATGAGCAATGAAATCTCTATTTTTAAAAACAAAATGGATGAAAAGTAACTACTAATGGTTCAACTTAAGAAATTAAACAAACCTCACAAAATAACCCTAAAGATATTAGAAAAATGTAAGATAAAAGCAGAAATTGTTAACATGGGAAAAAAAGAAATAAAAGAGATGATTAGCAAAACTTAAAGAAACGTTTTGGAAAAAAATAGTAAAATATATAAGCATCTAGCATGATTGATTTGCGATAAAAAAGAGAAAAAAATTTGTATAAATACCCAAGAAAGCAAAGCACATAAAACTCATACTTTGAAAAATGAGATATGACCATAATTTAATTTATATGAATAATTTATGTACACATATACACACTTAAGGAGATGAAAGTTAAAATGTTGTAGAAACATAAAAATTACCAAAAAAAATGACTCAAGGAAAAAATATAAATTAGAATATAACAAAAACCTCTGCAGAAATAACATAACTTAAATTTCTCACATCTTCCCAGTCCCTGCAAAAAAAAATATGAGGGAGGTTGATGTAAGTCTGAAGTACAAATAGCTTCACTAGCCATTCTTATCATAAATTCAAGGACCAAAAAAAAATCCCTATTTAATTCAATTTATTCTAGTGGGTAGAGAAGGAAGGTTGCCCACATCCATTTATGAGACTGATAGAACCTTGATATCAAAACTGGCCAAGGGCATTTTAAGATATGTGCCAGTTTCTTCCATTATGAAGCACTTTTTTAAAAAAAAACTTCTGGTTTAAGTAATTCTCCACTATGCTAAAGTCATCAATGTATTCTGATATATTTCCTTTTCTTTTAATAATTTTAGAATATTTTTATTTTTAACATTTTGATCTTTAATATGGAATTTATTTAGAGGGATGATAGGAGGTAAGGATTTATCTTTAATGTTCTCTTTTTATCAAACTGATGGGTATTTGTATCAACACTATTCATGTGAAAGACCTGGCAATTTCATTGATCACAAAATCAGTATGGGCCCACAGTAGTGAACCAATGCAGGCACACATCTGGCATGTTATACTTGATTTTAAACCTGAATAGAAGATAAATGTGAAACCATATGGCATGATTTAAGGCACACACACACAAAATCTTCAGCTGCAGGCTTGAGAAGACTAATGGGAGATATAGTGGCTTTAATTCAATAATTGTTAAGGGTTCTCATGATGAAGAATGAAACGAGTGAAGAGTGCAATGCTCACAAAGGCATGGGCAGCTCCAGCTCTCAACCTTACACCTGAAGCCCTCATTGCCAATTGCCAGTCCTCCAGCAGAAGGCTTGAAGGTTAGGTCATGTTATCTCTAACACCTCTCAATTGGCTGAGTCTTTGATTCTCTGTGAGAATATACTTTCCTTACAATATAAGAATTTGCATCAATAAAATTTGTCAATAAACTGATTTTCTTAAATATCTATGTAGACTGAATCAATATTTTTCAAAAAGATTTCTAATATATTTAATAACAGATTAAAATTTTAACTCTAAAAAACTAGAATGCATAGCTGTAGGTAACAATACATGTGCTTTAAAATGATTTTAGAATACATAAGAACAAGCTGTAAAATACAGCAGTATTAATTATTGTAGCAAAATGACTGAAGCCAAACTGTCACTAAACATGTCACTTTTTGACCTTTTAAGTTGGATAATCAAGTGTTTGAAAAAATAACAACACAGGTCTATATCCAGTCAAAGAGATTCTGTTCATAGTTACAGATATCTAGAAAGCAGAGTAAATAAATTAGTTCAATGCCTTAATTTAATTTGATATGTGTCTGTCCTTCTCGCTTACATAGAATAGCCTTGGGCATCTACCCATGGTCTGCATACAGAAGGAGGGATTCTCACTCTTGATAATATCTAGATGCCATGTGCTCTACTAATTGTGCTATCAACTTGACATAAAAGAGGAAAACAATTTATTCTTCCTCTAGACTCCATACTTTGCATCCTGATCTAATGTTTTCTTATCATTAAGCATCATCTATTTTCCAAGCTTCATATGAAAAAAGAATGATGGTAAAGCATCAATGGAATTTTTATTTGTTTTGGTTTTTACTTTTCTAAAATTTGAAAATGTTAAAAAAAAGTGTCTTATTTTACGGATAAAAAGTAAATGATCATCTAATTACAAGCGTATCCTACTTGCACTTTTCTGAAATACTTGTTTAATTTATAACCTATGAGAGTTGAGATAGGTGTTTTTTTTTTTTTAACATCTTTACTGGGGTATAATTGCTTTACAATGGTGTGTTAGTTTCTGCTTTATAACAAAGTGAATCAGTTATACATGTACATATGTTCCCATATCTCTTCCCTCTTGCATCTCCCTCCCTCCCACCCTCCCTATCCCACCCCTCCAGGTGGTTGAAAAGCACCGAGCTGATATCCCTGTGCTATGCGGATGCTTCCCACTAGCTATCTACCTTACGTTTGTTAGTATATATATGTCCATGCCTCTCTCTCGCCCTGTCACAGCTCACCCTTCCCCCTCCCCATATCCTCAAGTCCATTCTCCAGTAGGTCTGCGTCTTTATTCCTGTCTTACCCCTAGGTTCTTCATGACATTTTTTTTTTCTTAAATTCCATATATATGTGTTAGCATACGGTATTTGTCTTTTTCTTTCTGACTCACTTCACTCTGTATGACAGACTCTAGGTCTATCCACCTCATTACAAATAGCTCAATTTCGTTTCTTTTTATGGCTAAGTAATATTCCAGTGTATATATGTGCCACATCTTCTTTATCCATTCATCCGATGATGGGCACTTAGGTTGTTTCCATCTCCGGGCCACCGTAAATAGAGCTGCAATGAACATTTTGGTACATGACTCTTTTTGAATTTTGGTTTTCTCAGGGTATACGCCCAGGAGTGGGATTGCTGGGTCATATGGTAGTTCTATTTGTAGTTTTTTAAGGAACCTCCATACTGTTCTCCATAGTGGCTGAACCAATTCACATTCCCACCAGCAGTGCAAGAGTGTTCCCCTTTCTCCACACCCTCTCCAGCATTTATTGTTTCTAGATTTTTTGATGATGGCCATTCTGACTGGTGTGAGATGTTATCTCACTGTAGTTTTGATTTGCATTTTTCTAATGATTAGTGATGTTGAGCATTCTTGCATGTGTTTGTTGGCAGTCTGTATATCTTCTTTGGAGAAATGTCTATTTAGGTCTTCTGCCCATTTTTGGATTGGGTTGTTTGTTTTTTTTGTTATTGAGCTGCATGAGCTGCTTGTAAATTTTGGAGATTAATCCTTTGTCAGTTGCTTCATTTGCAAATATTTTCTCCCATTCTGAGGGTTGTCTTTTGGTCTTGTTTATGGTTTCGTTTGCTGTGCAAAAGCTTTGAAGTTTCATTAGGTCCCATTTGTTTATTTTTTTTAACATCTTTATTGGGGTACAATTGCTTTACAATGGTGTGTTAGTTTCTGCTTTATAACAAAGTGAATCAGTTATACATATACATATGTGTTCCCTCTTGCGTCTCCCTCCCTCCCACCCTCCCTATCACACCCCTCCAGGCTGTCACAAAGCACCGAGCCAATATCCCTGTGCCATGCGGCTGCTTCCCACTAGCTATCTACCTTACTACATTTGTTAGTGTGTATATGCCCATGACTCTCTCTCGCCCTGTCACAGCTCACCCTTCCCCCTCCCCATATCCTCAAGTCCATTCTCCAGTAGGTCTGCGTCTTTATTCCTGTCTTACCCCTAGGTTCTTCATGACATTTTTTTTCTTAAATTCCATATATATGTGTTAGCATACGGTATTTGTCTTTTTCTTTCTGACTTACTTCACTCTGTATGACAGACTCTAGGTCTATCCACCTCATTACAAATAGCTCAATTTCGTTTCTTTTTATGGCTGAGTAATATTCCAGTGTATATATGTGCCACATCTTCTTTATCCATTCATCCGATGATGGGCACTTAGTTTGTTTCCATCTCCGGGCTATTGTAAATAGAGCTGCAATGAACATTTTGGTACATGACTCTTTTTGAATTTTGGTTTTCTCAGGGTATACGCCCAGGAGTGGGATTGCTGGGTCATATGGTAGTTCTAGTTGTAGTTTTTTAAGGAATCTCCATACTGTTCTCCATAGTGGCTGAACCAATTCACATTCCCACCAGCAGTGCAAGAGTGTTCCCCTTTCTCCACACCCTCTCCAGCATTTATTGTTTCTAGATTTTTTGATGATGGCCATTCTGACTGGTGTGAGATGATATCTCATTGTAGTTTTGATTTGCATTTCTCTAATGATTAATGATGTTGAGCATTCTTGCATGTGTTTGTTGGCAGTCTGTATATCTTCTTTGGAGAAATGTCTATTTAGGTCTTCTGCCCATTTTTGGATTGGGTTGTTTGTTTTTTTTGTTATTGAGCTGCATGAGCTGCTTGTAAATTTTGGAGATTAATCCTTTGTCAGTTGCTTCATTTGCAAATATTTTCTCCCATTCTGAGGGTTGTCTTTTGGTCCTGTTTATGGTTTCCTTTGCTGTGCAAAAGCTTTGAAGTTTCATTAGGTCCCATTTGTTTATTTTTGTTTTTATTTTCATTACTCTAGGAGGTGGGTCAGAAAGGATCTTGCTGTGATTTATGTCATGGAGTGTTCTGCCTATGTTTTCCTCTAAGAGTTTGATAGTTTCTGGCCTTACATTTAGGTCTTTAATCCATTTTGAATTTATTTTTGTGTATGGTGTTAGAGAGTGATCTAATCTCATACTTTTACATGTACCTATCCAGTTTTCCCAGCATCACTTATTGAAGAGGCTGTCCTTTCTCCACTGTACATTCCTGCCTCCTTTATCAAAGATAAGGTGACCATATGTGTGTGGGTTTATCTCTGGGCTTTCTATCCTGTTCCATTGATCTATATTTCTGGTTTTGTGCCAGTACCATACTGTCTTGATTACTGTAGCTTTGTAGTATAGTCTGAAGTCAGGGAGCCTGATTCCTCCAGCTCCATTTTTCATTCTCAAGATTGCTTTGGCTATTCAGGGTCTTTTGTGTTTCCATACAAAGTGTGAACCTTTTTGTTCTAGTTCTGTGAAAAATGCCAGTGGTAGTTTGATAGGGATTGCATTGAATCTATAGATTGCTTTGGGTAGTAGAGTCATTTTAACAATGTTGAGTCTTCCAATCCAGGAACATGGTATATCTCTCCATCTATTTGTATCATCTTTAATTTCTCTCATCAGTGTCTTATAATTTTCTGCATACAGGTCTTTTGTCTCCTTAGGTAGGTTTATTCCTAGATATTTTATTCTTTTTGTTGCAGTGGTAAATGGGAGTGTTTTCTTGATTTCACTTTCAGATTTTTCATCATTAGTGTATAGGAATGCCAGAGATTTCTGTGCATTAATTTTGTATCCTTCTACTTTACCAAATTCATTGATTAGCTCTACTAGTTTTCTGGTAGCATCTTTAGGATTCTCTATGTATAGTATCATGTCATCTGCAAACAGTGACAGCTTTACTTCTTTTCCGATGAGATAGGTGTTTTTTATCTGTAAATTTGGGGCAGGTAAAATTTAAAAAGGGAAATGCGTAATGAAATAAATGTCATAAAAAACTATGTTTTATTAAGCATTTTTATTTCAACAGCAGGTAGTATGAATTATTGAATATAATACATATCTCATGTTTGGTCTTGAGATACATAATTCTTCATAGGGAATATGAATATTCTTCATAATTCTTGCATGATAAAAAAATAAAGTCAGATGAACAAAATAATTTAAAAGTCTTAGAATTATTTCATTGGTATATATATAAATGAAAACTAATTTTTTAAAAAATCAAAATCTGCATTTTTCAAAAATGAAAAAAATTTGAACATGTTATTTGTAATGGGGTAAAGTTTCAGTTTAACACACTCATCAGATGAGTATATAATACCAAAGGTTACATGCTGATTTTGAGGTGAATACGCATGAATAGGTACATGCATGTTAAGCAGTCAAAGATGAAAAATTGCCAGGGCACTGGGCACAGACTCATGAGAATTCTCTTGTCTAATCACAGTCTTTGAAGTCATTTGCTGTTACACAAAATGTAAACATTATTAGGGCAATAGACATGATGTGGTTGGATCCACTCCCTTAAAAATATTATTTCAGTATTCTCTCTGAAGGCCTTTTGTCAATCGTGGAATATCTTGTGAGTGTTTAATCAATTAAGTATTAGGATAAAAATTGTGCTTGTAGCATAGTAGTGATCACAAACCACATAATTCCACTGTTTTTTCTCTTGAAATATTGTCTCATTCAGCAAGTACATATGTTTTAGGAACTGTAATGGCCTCTTGCCTAACGATAATCTCATTAGGTAAAGATAAATGAATGCGTTTGTCAAAAGGAAATTATCAGAATGATGAAAAATACCAAATCCATAAATCACTAAATGTGTATACATAAATATATACATCATTGTATTTATACACAAAAACAAATACATAAATCATTGGAATGTGTAATTTTCCATCTTTTGATAACTGAAGACATTTCATTGCATGATTATATAATAGTAGTTTAAAACATTTGTGTCTGTATAAATTATACTCTTAGTGAGCCATTACTGATTATCTTTCTCTACCAATACATTCCTAAAATTATCATTTCTATTTCTATTGCAAAGTTATGAAAGTGCATGTGTACTTTCAAAAGCAGAAAACAGCAATGTAAGCAAATGTAAGGAAAATTGAATTTGATCAGAACATTTCTATGACCATTTTTTTTCCTTTCAATAAGAGAAATAGCTAAAACCTTTAGATGTGGCTTCAAATATTTCACTTCAATTAAATATATCAGCAAACACTGTTGTTCTTTCTTGACATTTAAAATTTTTGAGCAAAGCATAAGTAGTCTTGAATTAATTTCATTTCTACTTTCAATTAATTTTTTCCACTGTAAAATTCAATTTTCCAAAATTTAATATGTTAAAAAAGAATAATAGTTGCTGATAGAAATTTTTCTAAGGCAGATGGTTTATACACGTGGCTCAATGAATAGGTTACACTAATTTTTATCCTGTATAATGCAAACTTTTTTGTTTTGGTTTGGTTTTGTCTATGTGAGCATTTAATCTCCTGTTCATTCACTCATCACTCAATCCATACATTTATGCATCTTTCTTTTCTGCCATTATTCCATTCTCTCATTAAGCAACTATTTACTGAGTGATTATAATATAGAATGCAATATGCTGGTCTAGGTGGGAATATGGAATGAAACCTGCAAACATAGATATTTGCTCTCAGAGAGTTTCTTGTCTATAGTTGGAAATATTGATACTAAAAAATCAATAAATAAGTATAACTGTAAACTATGACAAGTGCTAAAAGTGTAGATGTACTAAATGTATTTATAAGTGGCTTCTTATCAAAGAAGACAGCATGTACACACACCTGTCAATATGAGAAAAGAGGAAGAATGGAACAAATGCAACTGGTATAGAAGAATTGGTTATGGGAAGACAAGGAGTCTCTAGTCTGAGGCTTCTATCTTTTCAAAAAAGTATAGAGCAGGAATATCAAATGAAAATTTGCTTTTTAGAAAAGTCGAGGAGAATAATAAAAGGGGGAAAAAAGTGGGAAAAGACACTGCAGATCATGGGAAGCAAATTTACTAGAGAAATATACTAATGGTACTGAGCATTGTAGGATGATCATTTGGTATTGGCGATCGTGAACATAAAATGACTGCACTGTGTAATTTTCTCCAGCAATGTTTGACCACACGGCTATAGAAAGCTTGAAGGGAGATTTCTGGAAATTCCATGTAATGCAAAAAAAAAAAAAAAAAAAAAAAAAAAGGAGAGAGGAACAATAGAAGAAAATGTTAAATGGTTGCATAAATTGAATCAGAAAACTGCAGACTGGAAAAAAATCTCTAAGGCAAATAACTAGATTCCCTCAAAAAAATAAATTGCAAAGAAAAAAGAATAGATGGAATGAAGATACAACTAACAACTAATTGCAATGTATGGACCTTATTTGGATCCTAATTCAAACAAACTGTAAGAAAATAAAAATTAGGAAACAATCCCTATGATGTGGATACTATCTGGTTTTTTGATATTGAGGAATCATTATTAAAGTATGATAATAACAATATTGCTGTGCCTTTATCCTTTAGGAATATACAGTAAAATAATTACAGATGAAATTATATATTTGATTTCCTTCAAAATAATCTGTAATGGGAGGGTGGAGGAAGTGGGTGAGGGTGTAAATGAAACAAGATTAGCCATAAGTTGAGTATTGTCAAAGCTGAGTGATGGGTACATGGTACACTTTTTCATATTTGTGTACGTATGTGAATTTTTTCATAACAAGGTGTTTAAGAAAAAGTATATACCTCAGCAAAATATTGCTTTAATCCAATCTCTCACTACCCTACTAAATAAAATCAGATTTCTGAGCTAACCCTAAAAACTTCTCTGGACATTTTAACTCTCCATAACAGTTCACCTTTGTCTATTGCCACTCTCTTCCAAATACCTTCTATTTCCTTCATAATGTACCACTGTTAGTGATACATAGGTTCCTCCTTGTCACTTGCTCTTTGTTTGCATTGTTTATTATACTAGGAAACTCCTTTTATTCACTCCAACTTCTGACTTTTCTAATCCATTAAAGTCCAGCTCAAAAAAAACATTTTCTTTATAAAACCCTTCTCAATCTCTTCCAGGGTAGTTGAATAGTTATCACGGTTCATAACCTTTTGTGAGTGTGACTATTATAATATGTTAGATTTGCATGGTATTAAAGCTATGTGTGCTTACATATTACTTTACCTACTAAATTGTAAGCTTTTTGAGTTTAGGGACTCTGTTTTCTTACAATTTTTAATCCATCATCAACAGTGGAAAGTAATAGATGCCCAATGAAAGTGAGTTAAACTTTAAAAGAGCCATTTAATTAATATCCTACCCTATTTACAAAATACATTATGTATATTGTACAAAATTTTAAACACTTCTGGATAGATGGTTTTCAATAATAATTTATACCTCTGATTTTTTAATGATGGTGCATAATTATTTTTAACTTTCTTAATTGATTTTCTTATATTGGAATATTTCAGAAAATAGAAACTGGGAGCATTGAATCAAAAAAATAAAAGAATTGTAACTACCACTAATCCCCTTTCCTTATAAAGAAAATATTCTTAGAAAGCTCTATTCTTTCTTTTAAAACAATTTTTAACACTGTTCTCATTAAAGAAACCTATTGGTCAGAGGATTCTTCAGTTTCATGCAATTTGCAATCATTCTACTTTCATCAACTCCTCAGGAGCCAATTCCTTCAGTCATAAACAAAAGGCTGCCTCTTGCAATCAATATCAATCTAATTCAAGTAAGACACTTCTTTGTGAACATGCTCATTTGAAATGTTATTATAGCACAAAATGAGCCTGTGGTAGTGAACAATACTCCATCACTATTTAAAGTAAATTAAAAATTTCAAATGTTGAAATAAGCACAATAAAATTATAATGATAAAATATCTGTATTTTACATAGAAATCACAAGAAAGCCTTATAATTTTTAGGCTTAGCGTTCTGGGTAAAATCATCATAAACAGAAAAAATGGGTCAGTAGATAGTCATTCCTAACGCTTTATATTAATATTACTTAGAGATTCAAAATGTTCAGTCTATTGTCAGATTTTAGATGTGAGAGGAGCAGGCCTAGGGAGGTTGTCTTGTCAGTCCCTGCCTTCAAGGATTGCAACGGAGGGGGAGACGAGTAATATGGTGCTTGATGCTGAGGGAAGTTTATAGAGCCCACTGCCTAGTGACAGAGAGGTAATCCTCCTAGTTTGCCTGACTCCTAGAAGGCTGCTCACTCCACTCCACCTAGTTGCGTCTTGATTGGCCCCCAAAAGAGTTCTAGTGACATTTTAACAGCACTATCTTATTTATCCAATATTGTTCATAATTTAAGAAAAGCACCCTAGGCGTGATCATCACATTTCCAGATTATGAGAAGGTCGAAAAGACAGTAACAATATTGAATTGAAATTAAAGTTTAAAAAAATGTTAAAAGGCATGAATAATAGGTTAAATATGGTACAATTTCCTAGAGATAAATGACATTTTAAAGAATAAGTTTACATATTGATTAATAGCTACACATATGGAAAACCAGAATTAAGTTCAACATGTCAGCAATGGAATGTGGCTCACTTTTCCTTTATCTACACAATTTCAATTGGGTAAAACTTTATTGTATGAGAAATGTGTGTGTGGTTTTCTTTATATTCTTTAAAAACTAGAAACTGATATAGTCTGGTAGTGGAATGTGTTAGGTTTGGCTCTTTGCCTTGAAAATATCTTTACAGATTGGAACTGAGAATGAAGGGGAGTGGAAAGGATAGTTCCTGAAGAATTGGAGGATTATAAGGCAACATTGAGCACCCAGCTGAGATCTGAGATTCTGATATCACAGTGCCCATCTGTGTCATTGAGGGATGTTGTCTTGTGTAACTAGTAGTACTGGGCAGCCTGACTCTAGAAAGTGGGTCAACAATTAGATAGATCTGCTTAGGGGTGGAGAATTTTAAGCTGGTTAGGGTAAAAGAACAAAGGGACAAGAGTATTGAGGGTATGTGTAAGAGAACTGCTGAAATAATGGGTGGAATCTGGATTGAATTTGATGGTAAAACTAGAAAAGGATATTAAAGTGAGATCTTGAATTATTTGCCTTACTCTAGTTCCTACAATTTTAAAAGGGTCGTCAGGAAACTCAAGCATGGATTGAGCTTCTCATTGCGGGCTTCTCATTGCGGTGGCCTCTCCTATTGCGGAGCAAGGCTCTAGGCGCGCAGGCTTCAGTAGTTATGGCCCGCGAGCTCAGTAGTTGTAGCTCGCAGGCTCTAGAGCGCAGGCTCAGCAGTTGTGGCTCAAGGGCTTAGTTGCTCCATGGCATGTGGGATCTCCCTGGACCAGGGCTCGAACCTGTGTTCCCTGCATTGGCAGGCGGATTCTTAACCACTGCGCCACGAGGGAAGTCCATGCTTGGGTCCAGAGGATAGATGTGAGAAAAGTGAAGCTGGGGGACAATATAACATAACTGCTGAGAGCTGTTTGATGAAGCTACAAATTAGATCTTGGTTTAATATGTGTACAATTTTGCTTACCTATAGAAGTGTCCACATTTGTCATGGAGAGTTAGTTTCTTCTAAGTCTATCACTAATGGTTTTCAAATATATGCTCAATGATATTAATATGAATATAATGAAGGGATCTATTCTTCAGACATAGGGCTAGAGCAAATAATTTTAAAGTCTGACTCTTCAATTCCAAAATCTGTTAAAATATGTAAAATCTGGCATTTATCTTTCTCATTAACAAATATTATACTACCATATAAATCTCATTAATTAAAAATTAGCTTAATATATTTATGCAAACATACATATAAAGTTCATCAGAATGTGACCGTATTATTTCCTCTACCTGTGTATGTAAGCTTAGGCCCACTGAGTAATAAGGTTTATCTCTTGTTCTAGAGCTACACTATCCAACGTGGAGCCACTAGCCACAAGTGTCTATTGAGCACTTGAAATGTGGCAAGTTTAAATTGACATCTGTGTAGATGTAAAGACACAGAAGATAATATTATAGACATACTGGGTTAAAAATATGATTATATTATAACTAATTTCACCTTTTTTCTTTTTACCTTTTCTAATGTTACTACAATATTATAAATTATGTGGCTCAGAGTAAATTTCTATTGATCGTGCCGCTCATGAGGAAGGAAAAATATGATTCAAAAATGCAGTTCTTTTTACAGTAGAATGACTACATTACAGAGATCATCCTTTGCATTTCCCTATAGTGATTCCCTTTGTTCACTGATTTGCTCCTGCAATGTGGCAAACATTGTTCTTCGCACCAGAAAAATCAATGATCAAAACAGAAGAAAAAAAAAAAAAAGAATTCCTGCACTAAAACAATTTATCTTCTAATGTAAGGAGAAAAACAATAAACATATTAATAAGTAAAATATGTAATATGTCAGACGATAATGATTGCTACAGGAAACATAAGGCACTGAATCAGGATTGGGGTTGCTGATGGGGAAATGCAAGATAGATCATGCATTTGGAATTGCAATTTTCATAGGTGGTTTCGGAGGGCATCCCTGAGAGGGTAACACACATGCAAAGAAGGGAGTGAACCATGTGAAAGTCAGGAGGAAAAGTGTGATAAGCAAAGGAAAGATGAAGTGCAAAGTTCCTGATGCCCAATTTGGATGGAGTATTCAAATAACAGCAACTGCTTATAGGCAGTGTGGCTGAAGCAGAGGGAGGGAGGGAGAAACTGGTAAAGGACAAGGTGGTGTAGGACCTTGTATGCACCTTCCACTTCCCTGCTCTGCTCTGGATGAAAAAAGATACAATTCAAGAGCTTTAGCAGAAAAGGAACTCTTTCTGTTACATTACACTGTAAAAAGCAAAGTTTAAAAATGAATCTCCCTGTGGGACATGGTACATTGAAAAAAGGCTGGTGACTAGTTAGGACGCAAGAAATGGTGGGGGCTTGGACCAAGGTGGCAATGGTGGAGGGTATGACAAGTGGTCAGACTCCGAGCCTACAGAATTTGCTGACAGATTGTGTCTTGTGAGAGGAGGAGAGGTGTCAGGATTCTTTTAGTGACCTTTCAGCTCCATTATATTACTAAATTAACATTAGAAAAATGTACATACTCAGTAGAATTATTTTTATAATGAACATATCTTTCTGCTATGAAATTCTGACTTTCAAGGGGGGAAAAGTGAGGATTTGTTTTTAAAAATATGCAGATTAGAACTTGTACAATAAAACAGTACACTAACAGTACAATAAAAATTTAAATTTTAAATGATGATGTTTGAACCACTTTGAGGCATTAGGTAGACTGATTTTTCTTCAGTAGTTTATCTAAAATATCAAAAATAACTGGTACATTATATAAGTTGTTCAACAGAATAATTCTTCCTGTAATGCAGTTACCAGTTATTGAAACATATATTACTTAACTCAAGAAGAGCTTTAAAAAAACAGTGCAGAGTTTAGTATCAACTCATTTTATACTACAAATTTACTCAGTTTCAGCCCTATTGACACTTGGAGCCAAATAATTCTTTGTTGTGGGGATGTCTTCCCCATCCAGTGGGAACAACCAAATGCTCCCTAACCACTAGAATCTCTTCTTAAACTTATAACAAATTAACCTTTTATTAATTAGGTAATTAAAGCAGTAGCTGACATTTATAGAAACACATGGTACCAGGGATCCCATTACGTGTGTTAAAGGCATAGTCGCATTTATTCACCATAGCCATGTAATTAGGGGGCTATTGTCATTCTCTCCTTCTACAGATAAGAAATTGCAGTTCAGGGCTTACCTGGTGGCCCAGTGGTTGAGAGCCCGCCTGCCGATGCAGGAGACACGGGTTCGTGCCGCGATCCGCGAGGATCCCACATGCCACGGAGCGGCTGGGCCCGTGAGCCACGGCCGCTGGGCCTGCGCGTCCGGAGCCTGTGCTCCGCAGCGGGAGCGGCCGCAGCAGTGAGAGGCCCGCGTACTGCAAAAAAAAAAAAAAAGAAATTGCAGTTTAGATAGAGACCCACTTCCACAAAGTCTCAAAGCAAAGGATGGGAGAAAAGTGATCTGGAAGTCTGGGCCCTTCCTAACATTTCTTCAGGTGGGACTCTGCAAACCTAGATTTATTCATGAGTTTGTCTCCATGATTTAAAAATATTTAGTGCATTTAATTAAAATATCATAGTTAGACTGACACAATATTGTTTATCAGAAAGAAAATGGTTTGCTTTAATAAGTGTTTCCATTTTTAACTTTTTAATACTTTTGAATTCACATATGTGCAAACATAATTTTGAAGATATATTGTCCCCAATCAAATTGCAACACTGTTAATATTCTTCAGTGTTTACATCTAAGCAAAAACTACATGATAGCAACATGATAGCAAACGTAATTTTGAATATATATTGTCCCAAATCAAATTGCAACACTGTTAATATTCTTCAGTGTTTACATCTAAGCAAAAACTACACGATAGCAACTTTGTAAACAATTAGGTTTAATTTTTTTCCAGAGGGAACATTTTAAATATGGTGTTTAAGCTGGATTTCATTAAAATATGTTTCTTCAGCTGTGTGAAGGGCTGTAAAGGAGTGAGGGAAGGAGTGGAGTGTGACAAAACTATGACAAAGGAGTTAGGAAAAACATTTCAGGAACAAAGAGAATTAATTAACTCAAACATATGATTCATCTCACTCTGGTAAGAGCTAATTGCCTTTTATGCACTCCAACTGTTAAAAGTACTGTGATGTGGCTACTCATGTGAACATAAAAACTATTAGAATGCACTGAAATTCATAATGCTTACTATATTTTACATAATAAAAATCCTTTCCTTCCTAACATAATGTTCCAGTATATTAAATTTTCTGGTTAACTTGAAATATTTCTTTAATTTTCCTAAGGTAGATTAGTCTTTATTTTGTCTTAATAAAAATACTATGATAAATACATTTCAAAGATGAGTGGATTTCTTTTAGTGCTCCAGAAATATCAGGGGTTAAAAACGTTACTGTGTAATTCTATAAAGTTTGACGTAAAACATGCAGAAAAAAATATAATGAATCTCTATTGTTCCCTGGACATCTCTATAAGGGTATTATTTTGTATATTTTTGAAAACTGTTCTGTGAACTCTTTCTCTTAAATGTATATTTTAGAGTGTAAGGAAGAAAGGATAATTAATTGAGTTTTGAATGAGATCCACACTCCTGTATAATCTCTCTTTAACACAAAATATTTCAAATCTGAAATAACTCTTTCAAAGCAAATGTTTCAGCAGCAGAAATATTTAAATTTTTTAATTAAAAATTTTAAAATCATTTTTATTCTTTCTCAGACTAACTACTTCATTTTCTGTTTATGTCTACTGGAGAGTGTTATTGCTGATAATTCTAAATACATATGTCCCTGGATATTTTCCTAAATAAGTCCCAGGAGTGAGTGAAGGAAATTTATACTCTAAAAAGGTGATTTTCTGCCTTAAGTATCTGCCAGAGTCTCCTTAATCTATAATCAAAAGTGTGGCTCCAACCTCATCTACTGATCAATCAAGACTTGAATGTACATTAGAGTCCCCTGGGGGCTTGTTCAAACACAGAGTGCTGGGCCCATCCCCAGAATTTCTGATTCAGTTGGTCTCGGGTGCAACCTGAATGTTGCATTTCTAACAAGTCGCAGGTGATACTGATGATACTGGTCCAAGAACTACACTCTGGGAACTTCTGTATTTGAGGAAACTTTCCCTGAAAAACTAAACACTGATCAGTAGCACATCCTAAGATCTCTCAGCATTAACCACCTAAGTGTATTATACATGTTTTAGCACTTAATAATACATTTAAAAATGATTCTCCAATCTTATTTAATTTGTAAACTCAGTAGCAATAAGAACAATCCTATTTCTTTTCTACTTTCCAGAGAATCAGGTACTTTGTCCCTCATAAATATACCATTTAGCTAGTAAACATAAATGTGATAGACATATGAAAAATGTAAAGAAGTGTTTTTAATCCATTAGATACTTATTTGTACACTATATTATTTGGATGCTTTACTCTTAGGTCACGTTTTTATATTCTGAAAATAAATAACACGTAAAATAAAAAAGAATTAATTTAGGAAAGTCATATTGGAGTAAAAAGCTCAGAACTTCCAATCTAATTCTGAGTCTACCAATAGTTGGATTTACGATTTGGGGCAAATGATTTGTTCCCTGTGGGCCACAGTTTCTTCTTCTATAAACTGAGGGTATTGGATTAAATGAGGTCTAATCCTGGGAGCAGGTTTTAAATTGTATGATAATAAGTTTTTAAAAAGACTCACACTGTTATCTTACAGACTGATGATACTTTTATGTTATTCTAGAACACAAAAAGAGAGTGAAAATTTCAAGCCCTCTTTTTAACAATAGGTTACTTGATATGCCAGCTCAAAATAAGAGACAGCATGGAAGAAAACAAGGAATGCATACCTTTGAGGAAGAAGGTACACATTCCCACATGCCTAAACCAGTAGATGAAAAGGCAGATAGTCCTCACATATGGTGCTATGTGCATTCTAATTATAACTAGAGTTTCATGTGGGTTTTCCATGTTCTTAATATAGAATTTTTTTAAAAAAAGTATCAAACCCTCAACTGTAAAAATATCAAATATCATTAGAGGAATTTATAGTTTAAAATAAAGCTATCATAAAAAGAATAGAATGTTTCACCTTAAATTAGATTTTAATATAAACCTCAATGTGTAGTTTGTTCCGTAGAATTCATGAATATACACCGCTGCTTATTTTCTGTTTTATTGATGTAATAAATAAGGTTTCTAAATTGTACTTTGAAGAGCTATTTCTTTTCTCTCCTTTAACTAAAGGGTTTCATTTCAGTACTTTTTATTTCCCTTAATAACGTTAGTACCCATGGCATTTAATAAATCTTATAAATTTAAGATGAAAATGTATCACCCCACACTCCTGTTTTTTATGAGTCTGACTTGCCTGTCGAGTATGCTGGAAGAAAAAAATACTGGTATCACAATTCTTTTAGAAGAGTTCAGAATAATTTTTGTTTGCTTTAACAGAGCAGGAGTAAGGTAAAAACTAAGTCCGTCTCAGAATTAAGTTTTTTACTGATGTTTCTAATCTCTCTGACCATAAATTCACTTTTCTTTGATCAACAATCATCAAAAGCAACAGAAGCAACATACACAAACACAAATGAACTAACAAAAAGCTCAGCCTCTCCCTGTTATACTCCTATTTTGTCCACTCAGCACGTTTGCTACATTCTCCAAGTAATGAGGAGCCAGTGTGTTAATTACAAAACCATAAGGGAAGTACAAGAAAGAAGCTTTTCACTACTCCTCCAGTGCTTTGATCTAATTCAACTTGAGAACTATTGGGATCTTTACTTTGTCAAAGACAATGTTGAGTGTTCAACAGACTAATGCACAAGCAGGTTTGGCAGAGTAGGTTAGCACAGGGGGTTAACACCCACAGCATGCCTGAGTACCCTCCAAGGAGGATAGCACTCCCATTGATTCAGTATGCGTTCTTAAATATGGTGACCCTAATTAAATCAATCATCCTTCTTAGTGGGTGTCAGGAGACTTAAGGCAGATTAATTTAGCAGGGGCCAAGGTATTTAAGGGAGTTGATTTAATCAATGGAGTCATGTGATCTAGGGGCTGATTGAATCAACGGGAGTCACATGATACCGGGGACTGAATCATTGGTAGTCCCATGATTTAAGGGAACTGATGGAATCAAACGCAATCACGTGATATAAGGGGGCTTCTTGTTTTAACAAGGGTCAGGAGATTAAGAAGGCCTATTAATTTAATGGGGTTCAGGAGAATTAAGAAGCCCCAATGACTTCATGGGTGTCAGGAGAGTTAAGAGGGCAGATTGATTTAATGAGGATCAGGAAACCTAAGGGATTTGATTGGTATAATGGGCATCAGGAGATTTAAGAAGGATGATTGATTTAATGGGGGTCAGGCTATATAACTGAGCTGACGGAATCAATGAGAGTCACCTGATTTATGGGGACTGATTTAACAATAGAAGTCATGTGATCCAATGGGGTTGATTGAATAAGCCCAAGCAACCCCTCACCAAGGGTACATCACCTATGTACACAACTGTGTATATAATATATATACACAGTATATATACACAACTGTGTACATACTATGTGTCCACAAAGGATCTTTGCATACACAATGCATATACACAAATGTGGATATACTATGTTTCCACAAAGGAACTTTATGTATACAATTCATAAACACAATTGTGTACCCCAGGGGGTATACTCACAGAATATCACATTGCTCAGTTGTGTAATTTTGTATTTTGTTATGATATCAGGTAAAGTTCCTCTTCATCATTTCCTTTCCTGAAATACCACTGACTATCCTTAAAATTACTTTTCCGCATAAACTTTGAAATAAACAACTTGAGAACTATTTTAAGCCAAATATATACATGCACATACATATAAGTACACACACATCTCATTAGGATATTGAGTGGAATTACATGGGTTTTATGGTTTAATACAAGGACAATTAACTTCTTTTATATTGAGTCTTTCCATTTTAGAGCATGATCTTTCTTACCAGTCATTCCTTTTGACCATCAATAAGTATTTAGCATCTCTTGCTACAGCTGTTTATTAAGTATTTTGTAGTTTTTGATGCTATTTTCATTGGGATTTTCTCCATTGCATTTTCCAGTTGCTGATTGTTGTCAACATTTACAGGAAAGATATCAATTTTTGTAAACTATTTTTCTATTTTCCATTACTAGATTCTTACATTAGTTTAACAATATTTCTTTGATTTCCAGAAATTGTCTAGAAACACTGTCACTTCTTGTGTAATTTGAGTTTTATCTCTTCTTCTTAGTCAATTTTTAAATATGATTTTGTTATTTTTGTATTAACTGGAACTCCCAGAATTAGGCTGATATAAAGGAAGAAAGTATATGTAGTAAGTGCCCAACTATTTTGACAAACATGAGTCTTTTATGTATAGTCATAATGTACTGTGCGTTTGTAATTGGCTTAGTGCATGAGCTAGACTCAGAAGAGTAAAATTCAGAAAGCAAGTCCCGAATTTTATTTTCCATTCACTTTATGGCAGCAAAATCTTTCAGGTCAAAGTTTTATTTTTGTTTCATTTTTTATACTTTGGTCATCTTTTAGCATTTATAAAATCATTATTTACAGTATTTATTTTTGTATACCCTACACATAATGCAAATATCCCCCAAACACTGTCATTGCAGAACCACTCTACTCAATAAATTTAGAAAGGCTGATAAGATATCTTCACACCCACAATAAAGCTCCTATTACAAAGGAATTAATCTTTATCTCACTGAATCATATATGTTCAATGCTGATTTCATCCTAAATTCAGGTATGACTTAAAATCAAATGGGGAAAGGAATCATAAAAATTCCAATGAACAAAGATATTTGCTTATCCATAATATATTGTATTGTTAGCAGGTGATTTAAAAATTTTATTATAATAGAACCCACATTTAAAAAAAAAATTTTCCGGGCTTCCCTGGTGGCGCAGTGGTTGAGAGTCCGGCTGCCGATGCAGGGGACACGGGTTCATGTCCCGGTCCGGGAAGATCCCACATGCCGCGGAGCTGCTAGGCCCGTGAGCCATGGCCGCTGAGCCTGCGTGTCCGGAGCCTGTGCTCCGCAACGGGAGAGGCCACAACAGTGAGAGGCCCGCGTATCACAAAAAAAAAAAAAAAAAAAAAAAAAAAAAAAACATATATAAAAAAAAATTTTCCGGCCTCGCCAAGTATCATGTGGGATATTAGTTCCCCAACCAGGGATCCAACCTGTGCCCCTGCATTAGAAATGTGGAATCTTAACTGCTGGACCACCAGGGAAGTCCCCCACATTTGTTTTTTTATTCTGATCGCAAACCTTAGAGAAGGAATCCATAGAATATGGTGTAATGAATTATATATCGCTAGAACTATTTTTCCTTTCAGATGACTGTATCAGCTATTATAACTTTTTATATATCTCACCCTAATAATACAAGCAAAACTCCTCACAATAATTCATAAGCGATTGATATCATTTTCCCCTAATAATTTTGCAAAGTATCATTATTGCTAAAATTAACTTTTTAATATTTTTGTAAATTTCACTTTGTTGCATTATTTCTTTTAGAATTTCTAAACATATATAAGGAGAATAATAAAGCTGTGTTTGTCCAATATGATACATATTACCTTCAGGTGGCTATTTAAATTTAAATTAAAGTTAGATAAAATTTAAAACTCAGTTCTTCAGTCTCACTAACTATATTTCAAGTCCTCAATAACCACTTGTGTCTAGTGTCTACCATGTGGGACAGCACAGATATAGAACACTTCCATCATTGCAGAATGTTCTATTGGACAGTGCTGGTTTAGAGTATAGCAAAACTGGCGTATCTTTGTTACTTGTAAAACATTGATTTTTTTTTACAATTTAATAGTTTGTAGTAAGTTTTATAGAGATTAGATTGTTTGATCTTATATTGGAAATAACAAATATTTCCAATTTTAGTACCTTTCACAAAGAGCACCAGAACTCTCTGGGTAGAACTTGTAGAACTACAAAATTAGAAACTTCAGGATCCAAAAAATGAATATCAGAAACATAATAAGGAGTCACTTAAAAAAATTCTCACATGATGATATTGGTTCATAAACTACTTGAATTTATTTCCTTCCGCTTCCTCATTCACCTCTTCATCAATTCCACAACTATTTACTGAGGATACTGGACATAAACAAAACAAAAATAATATGTATAAAATGTCATATAGTAATAAGTGCTAAATTAAAAAAATTATACTAAAAGAGAGGATGGAATGAGTAGATAGGATTGGGGAGGAATTCCTGCTTTAAATGGCATGATCAGAAAAGAGTCCAGTCAGGTGACACTTGAGCATGGACCAGAAAAACCTACTATGTTACTGGCACTGACTCAATGTTAGACTCTGCATTTTACATTTTTGTTTTAGGCATTATGCTAGGGTTTGGAAGCACAGAGAAGGAAAAGACTTTTGTTCTATCCTCAGGAAGATCTAGGGATGTTTAGGGAAGAAGATAAATGAGACAATAACCCGTTACCACACAATCTGCTAAGTGACATACTACAGGTATGGGCATGTAGTATTATGTTTCCTTATCCATTAGGTAACAGTTTTCCCCAAAGGCATATTAAGCCCCATTAACAGTATTGAAAAAATTTATCCATTTATTTATTTCAAAATTAATTTGTAACAGAAAATAATATTAAGGAATCATAAAATATCTATTCGCTAAAGTTGGTTTCATTCTGGACATTATAAAAACTTTTAACCACTTTTCAATTTTTTTTTTGAAATTAACCCATCTTCCCTTTCAGTGGGATAAGGTAACATTAATAAGACTAATGAACATAGAATCTAAAACATAATAAATGATCAAATAAAAATTTTGTGTCTTCTTTTTTGTCGAGCATATCCTAATAAATGTGATAAATTTATTTATTTATCACATATTTATTTATGTGATAAATAAATGGAAATTTTTTATAGCTATTCTTATCCTACTGACAGGATTCATTATTTTTACAACTGATTTAGAAAAATATAAATTAATAATAACTTGCCTATTATTATTGTTGAATAACTTCAAATACATAGTACAATATTAAAAATATTCCTTTTTTTTTTTTTTTTTGCGGTACGCAGGCCTCTCACTGCTGTGGCCTCTCCCGTTGCAGAGCACAGGCTCTGGACACACAGGCTTAGTAGCCATGGCTCACGGGCCTAGCCGCTCCGCGGCATGTGGGATCTTCCCAGACCGGGGCACGAACCCGTGTCCCCTGCATCGGCAGGTGGACTCTCAACCACTGCGCCACCAGGGAAGCCCCAAAATATTCCTATTTTTGAGTTTTGTTTTCTGAACTGAATATTAATAATCTCAAAATTAAAATAGATATAATTTTTCATGTACTTCATGATGGATGCCTTAGAAAGATTTACATGGAGAGAGGTAAACACTTCTATTAGTTATCTCCAATTAACCATGAAACAAATAAAAGGCAAATGTATGATTGATAACTAAGAAGCTGCAAGTACCTGGGTAATAAGGCAAAAGTAATGTTATATATTCATAGATTATTATCTAAGAACATAATTTTGTTGGTATAAATTGATTACAAAGCAGTTGAAATTAATATGACTTTTAGGTAAGGACACAAATGTAAAGAGTTTTGAAGACAGCAACCATCTGAAAACAAACCACTCATACCATGTTTCATGAGACTAAGAGAAAGTCTTACTCTACTGTATTTAGAGACCATTACTTGTTTTCAATGAGACTTATAAGCAAAAAATGACACTTACTTAAAGCTTTAATTAAGTAAAGCTTTCAGTGTAAATTAATTCAGACTAGATTTTACTGATCTGTAACATGATACGATTTTACTGTTATTTCTACAGTCCATTACTTAAAAATTGATTCAATTTACATTAACATGTGAGTGATTAAATAATTTCTGAGGAAATTTTAATTATCACTATGGCTGTTTTCTCTATATAACTAAGATCTTAAACACACACAAACTGAATTAAGGAAAAAAAACTTTTCAGAAAAGCCAGAATCTGTATTGGGAACAAAAGATATTCCTGTTCTATTCAACATTTTAGTGTTTAGCTCTCCTTTTTCCTAAGTCATATATTAGTGTCGGAGTAAGAAAAGGGACTTGAGGTGTCATCTATTTATGTTATACTCATCATTTTGAGGATGGCCTTCCTCAGGGCCTTTGCACATACAATCCTCTTAGCCTCTAGTACCTATTCCCAGAATGTTAGTATGTCTCGCTTCCTCACTTAATTTGTGTCCCTGCTAAAATGCCACCTTTTAAGAGAAGATTTTCCTGACTACCTCTAGTCCCTTACCCTGCTTTATTTTTCTTTATAACACTTATTAACAATGTAGTACCCTGTTTATTTCTGTAATATTCTGTCTCCCTCTAACTTTGCCACCACTAGCATGTAACAGCCATGAGAATGGGGTGTCTATTTTGTTTAAAATATGTATCTAGGGTCTGAAAGAGGGCCAGGCAATTTAGAAGATGCTTGTCAAATATCTGGGAATGCATATGTGATTAAATGATTACCTCTATATTTAACTAGTTCATACAATCAGATGCTTTTCTATAGACACAACTGATCCAATTGAATTCAGTTTCAAGACAAATGAAAATCACAACCAAAATCAACTAATAAACCCAACTCTTTCTGTGGTTTCAGGAAATAAAATGGTGAATTTAGTTGTGTTTTGCTCATGTCAATCAGTTGATCTAGGATTGTTCACAAGTCTAGATATTCTTCATGATATCCAGATATCTAGGTTATCAAAGAGTGTATTTTGGTTTTCCAATTAATGTTTTATGCAAATTTCCATATTTTTCTACATCTTTCAAAATACACTTTAATATATTGATAGTTTCTAAATCTGGTTACAGGTTTAGGATTTTTGTTTGCCAGAGCAATATTTCTGCCTCACAAATTATTGTCAAATTTTAATTGAGTTGAAAGAGCTATTTTCCATGAGTTAATCAGTATTAACCTGCCAGAAGATGGGCATGTTTACACAAAGTCTTTTTGCAATGCTGTGCTCAACATTTAATTTTTTGGCAGAAAAATGCCTTCTTTAGAGTCTCGATTACTTCATATTCAAGTGGGAGGTATGGTAGAGTGAAAAAGAGGTATTATTTAATTAAAACAACCTGGGCTAAACCTCAGCTCTTCCATTTTGTAACTTTGAGATTCAGTGTCTACATTAATATAGAGTGGGTGAAGGAATACTGACCACATATCATGCTCTTATCACATACACACACACACACACACACACACACACACAGAGTCAAAATATAAATTTCTCAAGAGTTTCTGCTACAAAAAGAACACCTGATACATTTAATTCTCTTTTTTCCTTATTACCTCCCATTCTCTAAAAGTACCTCTGAATTAGCTTCTTTTTTTTTTTTTTTTTTTTTGCCGTGGTCTTATAGTCTCAATTTCAAATCATTCTGGATTTCAAATTAGTTGATAGGTGATGAATTTTAACAGCTATTGCTCTTATTTTAGATTTTAGTCATATAATACAGGTATTACATTAAACTAATATTCTTAGCAAATATATGAAAATTTATGTTAGTAACTGAACAAGAAAAATATATACTAGGAATTATGGCAATAAAACTTAATTCAAGGTATAGTACTATCCCTTTAGAAATGAGCCAAAATCGTAAAGAATGGAAAAGGAGAAAAGAGAGGTTGGGGAGAGACAGAACATTGAATGGAAGGATATTGTAAAATATATACATCTTAAGAATTAGGAGAGAAAACTAGAAGAATAAATACATGGATGGATAGTTATATGTGTGCTGATTGAGCAGAACATTTAATTAAGCCAACAAAGTCTTTTGGAGTGCTGTAATATTTCATTGAGAAACTGAAATTGAATTGGCCTAGAAGAAAAGCAAGATTCAAATGGTTAGAAAGGAGACAGAAGGTCACTCCAGAGTATGTAGGAATAAAGTAAGGAGATGAACATTTTAAAGTTACCTGAAATAGTAGTTTTTTTCTATTTTGAGGAGTTGCCTATAATCTGAAATGATTCCCCAAACTAATATAAAATGTCAAGTGAACTGTGTCCTCAATGGATTAATACTGATATCAGGTGGATTCCCAACAGATGGATAAAGTAGAGAATACTCCAGAAATTTGACTTGTATGAACTGTTCTCTTGATTTTCTTTTTTGAAAAGACATTTAAAGTTAAATGTAACTTGTGTATTTTTGGAAAATATACAAATTTCCCCATCATTAAGTTACAAAATAGATATGCATAAATGTGGAACTTTTGCCAGAAAAATTCTAAGGATAGGTTTCCTTATCTTTAAATTCAAAAAGGTACTGTCACTGAGAAACAGCTCTATTACTATTAGCCTACAAATTGTCCTTTTGGGAAGAAGAGAAAGTTAATTAAATATGTGAGGTCAAAGACCTGAAGGTGGGCTTCCCTGGTGGTACAGTGGTTGAGAGTTCGCCTGCCAATGCAGGGGACACAGGTTCGTGCCCCGGTCCGGGAAGATCACACATGCCGCGGAGCGGATGGGCCCGTGAGCCATGGCCGCTGAGCCTGCGCGTCCAGAGCCTGTGCTCCGCAACGGGAGAGGCCACAACGGTGAGAGGTCCCCGTACCGCAAAAAAAAAAAAAAAAAAAGACCTGAAGGTGTGGCCCCTTTAGTGCTCCTGCTACCCCTTAGGTTGGAGTTCTGTCCCCAGCATACAGTGCCTCCTCTCCCCCAGGCTATGGTTTTATTGTTTTCTTTCCTTTCCTCATGGGTTTTCTTCAGTGCCATTTGGACAAAATCATTTGTTGTCCTTCCCCCCATGATTAAGCCTTTTTTTCCAGAGATACCAGGCCTTGTATGGTTTGGGTATCAGACTAAATCTTGTGTCTTCTAGTTTTTGGAAGACTTTGCACAGAATTAGTATAATTTCTTCCTTTAATGTTTGGAAAAATTCACCAATGAAGATATCTGGGCCTGAAGTTGTTTTTTGTGGGAAGTTTTGAAAGTACAAATGTGGTTTCCTTAATAGTTGTATGAACTATCTAGGTTATCTATTTCTTCTTAATCGAGCTTTGAAAGTCTGTCCATTTCACTTAAGTTGTTGAATTTATTCCCATAAAAATTTTTAAATCTTTTATTATTTTTAAAATATCTGTAGAATCTGTATTGATGTCATCTCTCACATTCCCTTTTGATATTTTTGACCCACAAATAATTTTGAAACTTTTAATTAAGTTTCCAAATATTTGGGGATATTCCAGATGTGTTTCTTAAATATCTTTTGTTGTATAATAAATAACAGTTGCCACACACATATATGCACAATTTTTTTCCAAGTCATTTATTTCTTTAAGAAATTAGGTTAATCATTCTCTACCATATTCCACAATCTATATTTGATTTATTGCTCTCTCTTGATACTATTCAACATGTTTCCTTTTCTTTATATTTCCTGTAATTAAATCTGGAAGTTTGCAGATTCAGCCTCAAATTTTAGCAATAACAATTTGTAGATAGTTGTTATCTTTCTTTAACATTACATTATGGGCACATACGGTCTGGTTTTCCTAAGACAGATCAGTGTTTTCAGTTGTTGTCAGCCAATCCATCCTTTACTGAGTTCACCAGCAACATTTCATGTGATTTTTATAGCATATAGTTAGGATTTTTATCTAGACCCATTATTTAATTTGAGCTTGAAAATGATGATTTTAATCGTCTATCATTCCTTCTGCTTTATTAGTTGGACTTCTATAAAGGAAATTAACCTTATCAAATGTTTGGCTACTCTGAAACAGTTTATATTGTAAAGTAGTATAATTTCTTCTTTCCTTATACTTGGCAATTTGAAGAATAACAAGTTATTACATCAGCACTCTAAAAAGGAAGAGTAACCATATAATTTAACCTTCAAACTGAAACAATTCTGAGTGACATGAGGTGGTTTTAACAATTACCCTAGGAGAGCAGTCATTGGGGATATTCCAGGCAAAAGTGACTCACAAGTGTTTTTTAAAATTCATGGATTTCTGTGTATTTTATGTTTCACTTTACGGTAATTTTTATTTTTTATTGCCCCAATTGTTTTATCTTTGACCATGGAAAGCCTATTCAAGTTGATTCCTATGTCCTTTGGAGATGATCTCAGTAGTCTTGGACAGATTTCTTGATTTCTTAGACAAAAAAGATACTTCATGCTCATCTTCTGTATTTCCTTCTCCCAGATCTGGAAACAATTTTTCAAAAAGGCCTTGCTCCTTTTAGTACGTAATGGTATTTAGATACTAAAATACTGGTTCTAGTGTGTGATTGCTTCCGTGTTGCCATTGCTTTTATGCCTCTCAACAAACAGAGCTAGGAAAGGTGCATTTTTCAAAAGGGAAGACTAATAATAAGTGTATGCTGATATTTTTAAATCAAAAGAAACAATACTGGGATTTTATTTAACTTCTTTTATATTTGCTTTTCATTATCTCTTATTCTAAAAATACTGATTAAATTATTGGTTTTTATATTATCTCTATTATCTACTATCATGTATATTCACTTAATACCAATATTTTTACTAACAATGACTAATTCAGCTTCAAATTTCTTTGGTGCTATTTTTAATCCTTACAGCATATCTCAGTAGCAACGTCAGTTACAATACTGTTTTAAAATAATGGTAAATAATTCTGGTCAGAGGGGTTACGTAGTCAAATTGATGTGTGATTTGGGGTATTTTTAAAAATTCATTTTTATAATTTATGTAGAACGTTTAAAGTTCGAAATTCAAAACTGTAAAAACAGATATTTTAAGAGTTGTAGTTTATCATTTAACATGTTCCTATTTTTGCCAGCCTCACAAAAGATAACATTAATAAAACCAAAGTAATGCTGCAATATTGAAACTAGTTTGACTATATTTACGGACATATGAACACATAAAGGTAATTTCTATTATAGAATAACTATTTTAATGTCTTTGGTCTCAGTTTAATCATAGGCAACTTTTTTCCTGTCCCCATTACTTTTTTTTTTTCTTCGGTACGTGGGCCTCTCACTGTTGTGGCCTCTCCGGTTATGGAGCACAGGCTCCAGACGTGCAGGCTCAGTGGCCATGGCTCACGGGCGCAGCCGCTCTGCAGCATGTGGGGTCTTCCTGGACCGGGGCACGAACCTGTGTCCCCTCCATCGGCAGGCGGACTCTCAACCACTGCACCACCAGGGAAGCTCCCCATTACATTTTTATGTAAGCTATGCTAGTTTCAGGTGTCTGTTTTGGTATGCTAATTTCAGGGAAATTGCTATAGTTTTTTTCAGACGCCAGTCCATAAATTCAGATTATTTCATCACAGCTCTTTGTACAACGGCTGAGTTCATCAAGCACATTTTTCTTACTTTTATGTCCTATTCTGACCCTACTGCTGTTGTGCAGATTTGTAGAAAGCAGAAACACTGGATGACTCTCCTGTGAGAGTGGGTGAGTGTTAGAGATGTTGGAAATGCCATTTTTAGAGCTGTTTCATGTGAAGGGTCATATACTCTAAAAAGAATGTCTCCCAAGAAACCCTCATCCTGAAAGGTTCTGCTGCATAATTCAAAATGGCTACAAATGTCTGTAATGAAACTATGGAAGCATGGGGAAGTATCTGTCCTTAAGGCATGGCTTAACTTAGTGGTTGAAACTTCGTTTGGTAATATGATTTTTCCCGTTAATTTTAGATGATGGCAGGGAAAATAATACCTCTCTAAAATAGTTAACAGAGTGTTCATTCATATACAGAAATATAATATACTGGAAAAGATAGTAAATTTCAGTTGATGAAATATTGTAGAAAAGAAAACTATTAAATTTTATTTAACCCATTATTGCTCGAATTTATCTGACCACAGAAATTTTTGCTTTCCTATATCACATATTAATATGCAGGAGAATTATTGTTCTATAAACACATCTAAGTTTTGTAAAGACTGTGTTAAATAAAGCTCAACAGGTACATTTATGATAAACCTTTTCAAGGCTTTCTATTTATTACTGTGAATCAGGACTCTTCAAGCTGGAGTACAGTACATGGGCCATCTCCCAAACTTATTTATATAAGAACCACTTTTCTACATGACACAAACTGTGAAATATTGTTTGAGAGGTATAATCATTCTTAATTTTCACAATTTATACCCCTCTTTCTCACCCAGAGAAGGTCATATAATTTATCATGAAATGCAGAGAAATATGATTTTATCGCTATTCTTCTGATTACTAATACATTTAACTTTTTAACTGAGGTATAATATACACACAGAATTCTGCCTACCTTGTAAATGAAAAGTTTGATGAATTTTCACAAACTGAGCCAACTGTGTAACTAGCATCTAGCTCAAGAAATAGAATATTATACCTACCTGGAAAAGGAAAGGAAAATGCAAATTTCCTCAGACATTCCAGGACCATCTCATTTTCTTTCAAAGAATAGTAAGCAATGAGGTAAGTAAGACAAAATTTAACAGATATACTCCCAAGTTGTATTAGATGAACTTATTCTAGGTTGCAGAAATTAGACTAGAGATTTTGCTTATCAACTGCATGGACAACCACCCTGTAGATTTGTACCCCCTCCCAAAGCTACAGATCTAAGAAATTGGCCAGAAAAAATGTAGAGTAAGTGAAATCTTACTCTACTTTAAGTGAAATCCATTCAACCTGTCTTTCCACAAATGTTCCATGCACTAAGACTATTTCCCTCTATTCCTTGATCTTTTGTACTTTGGCAATAGGGTTAGTGATGTGAAAAATACAAGTAGATTTGTTTATATAGGTGGCAATTGATGGGAGGAAGAGGAATGATGACTGGCAGTTGCAAACAGTATTCGTGGACAGTGGTGAAAGTGGCAAAGAAAATTCTCTATTTGGAGCGACATCTGTATCACTTGAAGACACAGCTCCTTAGTTTCTTGTGCTATCTGTAATTGTCTTTTTTGCCTGTTTGCATGGCCATGTAAAATTGATCTTGGAAGAGCTAATGAGGTACTGCCAACTGTCACTGTCTTAACTCTCTGCTTATAATAGCTATAAAAAATTGATGCCTATTATGTTCCCACCACTATGTTTAGGTTTCAAACTACATAATCCCTAAATCCCACCTCAACACTGTGAAGTAGGTATTGTTAGTCCTATTATATTAACTAGTAAAACCAACAGAGAGACAAAGTACCTTGCCCTAAATTGTACAGATAATAAATTGAGAAAACAAGTTTTAACTCTAGGTACATCTGGCTCAAAAATCAAGCTATTTGCACTTAAACATGCATCCTATAATTTCTTTAGGTTCTGTATTCTTGAGAGCAGCCCTGTAAGATAGGGATTGTTTTTATTTCATGGAGGTGCAATCACTGAGAGCTGGGGTTTGAACCTAGGTCAGAAGATTGTGGATGTACTACTTTTTCAACTAACCAAATAGCATACATATGTATATATATTTTTTCTTTTTAAATTCAACTTTAAAAAACCTCTTTCTATTAGGAAGTTCAGAGACTTACTATATCAAAGAAACGGAAGCATGCTGCTGACTTTTAATAGAAAATGGTTTGAAATGGGGAGAGGGCACTAACATGTTTCTGATTTTTAATGATGTTAAAAATGTTTCTTAAAAAAATGTTTCTTAAGGTACAGCTTAAGAAATGGTTTCTTACATGAGACAGAAGGTTAGAGCCAGATTTCCATCATTCATCTCTGTTTACATGACTGACTACATTAATATTTTTATGTTGCAGTAAGAGGTGAATTCATTTTTTTCAATACTAATAGTTATTGAGGTTAAGATAAAATATAAGTACAAGAAAATAAATATATGAAAATCATTAAACATAAAATTACATCAGTTAGCATTTTGTACCCAAGGAGAGATATATTTACAGAAATTTAAAACACTTTTTAATATAATCAGAGAGAGAAACATTATAAAGTACACCACTTTCGGTTTATTTGTTTTACCAGTAATTTTCTCAGACTTCTCCGCGGAACTGGTCTTGTTGTTCCTTAATTGATTTTACACTTAATAAAGTTAACATGCCATAAAAGGAACAAAAAAACAAAATGTTACTGATTTTGGACATTAAAAATAATGTATAATTAAGATATATATTTATATACAGTAAAAAGATCTTTCTATAAAATGTTTTAGTATTTATTGGTAGACTCCTTTTCTAAAAAAGAGAAGACAGCATATTTTATATAGCACAGCCAAGAGGCACATGAAAAGATGCTCAACGTCACTAATCATTAGAGAAATGAAAATCAAAACTACAATGAGATATCACCTTGCACCAGTCAGAATGGCCAGCATCAAAAAGTCTACAAGAATAAATGCTGGAGAGGGTGTGGAGAAAAGGGAACACTCCTACATGGTTGGTGGGAATGTAAATTGGTGCAGCCACTATGGATAACAGTATGGAGGTTCCTTAAAAAACTAAAAATAGAGCTACCATATGATCTAAGAATCCCATTCCTGGGCATACATTTGGAGAAAACCATGGTTCGAAAGGATACATGCTTTCCAATGTTCATTGCAGCACTGTTTACAATAGGCAAGACGTGAAAGCAAACAAAATGTCCATCAACAAAAGAATGGATAAAGAAGATGTGGTACATATATACAACGGAATATTATTCAGCCATTAAAAACAATGAAATAATGACATTTGCAGCAACATGGATGGACCTGGAGACGATCAAATTGAGTGAAGTTAAGTCAGATAGAGAAAGACAAATATGATATCACTTATATGTAGAATCTAAAAAAATGATATAAGTGAACTTATTTACAAAACAGGAACCAGCTCACAGACTTAGAAAACAAAGTTACGGTTACCAAAGGGGAAAGGTGGAGGGGAAAGATAGATTGGAGTCTCGGATTAACATATACACACTACCATATTTAAAATAGATAACCAGCAAGGACCTACAGTATAGCACAGGGAAACCTGCTCAATATTCTGTAATAACCTAAATGGGAAAGGAATGTGAAAAAGAATAGATACATGTATATGTATAACTGAATCACTTTGCTGTACACCTGAAACTAACACAAAATTGTTAATCAGCTATACTCCAATATAAAATAAAAATTTTAAGAATATAGCATAAATTACAGTTCTATTGACAGAATTGTTTTTTATGTTTTATCAGTGGTGTCAGAGATTTCCCGATTTTATCAGCCTTATTGAGGTATATTTACATATAAAAACTGTATCCATGTACAGAGTGCAGTTAATTAATTGTGATGATAGATGTACACACTGTAAAACCACTGCCCAAATCAAGATACACATTTCCATCACCTCCAAAAGATTTCTTAAGCCCATTTAGAGTTTATCCCTCCCTCTGCACCCTACCCCAAGCAATCACAGATATGTTTTTGGTCAGTATAGATTAGTTTGTATTTTCTAGATATTTATATAAATGGAATCAAATGGTATGAACGTTTTTGTAACAGGCTTTTCTCAGCACAATGACTTACAGATTCAGACATATTATTACGTATAGCAGCAGTTTCTTCACTTTTATCCTGAGCATGCAAATATTTAGGTAACAGATTAATGTGTTTTGATACTATTTTAAAGGGAATTTTTAAAAATAATGTTTCAATCATTTATGGCTAGTACATAAAGTCCAATTGACTTGTATATATAAATCTACCATGCTCTGACCTTCTAAATTCACCTAATTCTAGTTGTTGTTTTGTATACTTCTTAGGATTTTCTATATAAACAATCATACCATCAGCAAATAGAGACAATATTATTTCTATCACTCTAATCCCTATGCCTTTTATTTACTTATTTTTCCTGCTTTATGTCAATGGCTATGTCCTCGATTGTAATCTCAAATAGAAGTGGTAGGAGTAGGCATCTATGCCTTCTTTCTGACCTTAGAGGGGAGCATTAAATATTCACTATTAAATATGATATTAATTGTAGGATTTTACAGAAACTTTCTATCAGACTGAGAAAGTCCTTTGTCCATTTTTATTACTACTGTACTAAACATTTTTATTATGAATAGATGTTGAATTTTGTCAAATGTTTTTTCTGCATCTATTGATGTGACCAGGGATTTTTGTCCTTTATTTTATTAATAAAAGTATTTTATTATGAAATAATCCTTTTTATTTCTGGTAGTACCTTTTGTCTTGAAGAATCGTTTTTTTCTGATTTTATTATATCTACTATCAAGTGTATTCTTGGAATTTCATATCTTTTCCCATCTCTACTTTCAACTTACCTACGTTTGTATATTGAAAGTGAGTCTTTTGGGGATAGCATATATTTGAGTGCTCGTTTTGTAATCTCTTATGATTATCCATGCCATATATATGGAGTGCTTAGTCCATTAATATTTAATGTAATATTGATATGGTTTGATTTTGTTGTACCATTTTACTGTGCTTTCTTTTTGTCCATTCTAATTTTGTGTTACTCTTTTCTTTCATTTCCTTGAATAGTTATTTTGATTATTTGAATAGTTTCTATATATATTAGTTTTATACATATAGAAACTCTTTGAATAAGGCATACTAATATGTACTGACTTTATACATATAACTGTTTGCATTTTTAATGGCTTCTCTAAAGATATATTATATATCTTTAATTGTTCACAGCCTAATCAGAGTTAACATTGTACCCATTCATGTGAAGTGTAAAGACCTTGCAATCATCTAGTTCCATATACCTCTTTTGATATCCTTTATGCTAGAATTTTCACATGCATTTAAAAATCTGTAAGAAAATATAATTTTTGCTTGAAAAGTCATATATTTTAATGTAATAAAGAATAAAGATAGATGTGTAAATATAATATATCCATATATTTATCACTCTTTATAGTATTGCAGTAGCTCCTTACTGTTTGAGTTTCCCTCTGCTACCATTAACTTTGACCTTGAAGAATATCCTTTAGCATTTCTTGCAGTTCATATCTTCACATAACACTGTCTTTTAGTTTCCTTTTATCTGAAAATATCTCTAATTTGCATACTTTCTTGAAGGCTAGTGCCAATTATCTACTACATGTGGAAGTCTGTGTTGCTAGCTGTTTGTTTTTTCATTACTTTAATGATGATATTCCACTGCCTCTGCCCCCCATAGCTTCTGATGAGACGATCACAACCATTTAAAATATTGTCCCCTGTACATCATGTGCCATTTTTCTCTGGATTCTTTCAATATTTTCCTTGTATCTCTGGACTTCTGCAATTTGGATATGATATGCCTAGGCAGAGTACATTCACTGCATTTGTTCTGTATAGATTTTGCTGCATATCTACCACATTTAAATTAATGTATTTCACCAAATTTGGAGCATATTTGGCCATTATTTCTTTAACTTTTTTTGCTCCCACATTTTCTTTTCTACTTTTGGGACTCCTGTTACATTCATTCTAGACAATCTGATATTATTGAATATTTTCTGAGGCTCTGCTTGTTTTTTTATTTTAATATAGTTTTCTCTTTGGCCCTCAGCCTGGATAATTTCCATTGAACAATTTTAAACTCTATTTGGTATTTCCTCTGTCAGCACCATTCTGCTATTAATCCCATCGAGTCTGGATAATTTCCAGTGAACAATTTTAAAGTCTATTTGTTCTTTCCTCTGTCAGCTCCAAGCTACTATTAATCCCATTGAGTCTACTTTTTATTTCACATATTTTGTTTCTGTTTCTATAGTTTCCATTTTCTATTTATTATTTTTACTTAGCATTCTTTTTTTTCAAATCTTTATTGGAGTATAATTGCTTTACAATGGTATGTTAGTTTCTGCTTTGTAACAAAGTGAATCAGCTATAAATATACATATATCCGCATATCTCTACCCTCTAGCATCGCCCTCCCAGCCTCCCTATCCCACCCCTCTAGGTGGTTCAAAACATCAAGCTGATCTCCCTGTGCTATGTGGCTGCTTCCCATTAGCTATCTGTTTTAAATTTGGTAGTGTATATATGTCCATGCCACTTTCTGACTTTGTCCCAGCTTACCCTTCCCCCTCCCTATGTCCTCAAGTCCATTCTCTACGTCTGTGTCTTTATTCCTCTCCTGCCCCTAGGTTCTTCAAAACCATTTTTTTTTTTTAGATTCCATATATATATGTTAGCATATGGTATTTGTTTCTCTCTTTCTGACTTACTTCATTCTGTATGACAGTCTCTAGGTCCATCCACCTCACTACAAATAACTCAATTTCGTTTCTTTTTATGGCTGAGTAATATTCCATTATATTACCATTCCAATATATGTGCCACATCTTCTTTATCCATTCATCTGCTGATGGATGCTTAGGTTGCTTCCATGTCCTGGCTATTGTAAAAAGAGCTGCAATGAATATTGTTGTACATGACTCTTTTGAATTATGGTTTTCTCAGGGTATATGCAAAGTAGTGGGATTGCTGGGTCTTATGGTAGTTCTATTTTTAGTTTTGTAAGGAACCTGCATACTGTCCTCCATAGTGGCTGTATCAATTTACATTCCCACCAACAATGCAAGAGGGTTCCATTTCTCCATACTCTCTCCAGGATTTATTATTTGTATATTTTTTGATGATGACCATTCTGACTGCTGTGAGGTGATACCTCATTGTAGTTTTGATTTGCATTTCTCAAATGATTACTGATATTGAGTATCCTTTCATGTGTTTGTTGGCAATCTGTACACCATCTTTGGAGAAATGTCTCTTTAGGTCTTCAGCCCATTTTTGGATTGGGTTGTTTGTTTTTTTTGATATTGACCTGCATGAGCTGTTCGTAAATTTTGGAGATTAATCCTTTGTCAGCTGCTTCATTTGCAAATATTTTCTCCCATTCTGAGGGTTGTCTTTTGGTCTTCTTTATGGTTCCCTTTGCTGTGTAAAAGCTTTTAAGTTTCATTAGGTCCCATTTGTTTATTTCTGTTTTTATTGCCATTTCTCTAGGAGGTGGGTCAAGAAGGCTCTTGCTGTGATTTATGTCATAGAGTGTTCTGCCTATGTTTTCCACTAAGAGTTTTATAGTGTCTGGCCTTACATTTAGGTCTTTAATCCATTATGAATTTATTTTTGTGTATGGTGTTAGGAAGTGGTCTAATTACATTCTTTTACATGTAGCAGTCCAGTTTTCCCAGCACCACTTATTGAAGAGGCTGTCTTTTCTCCATTGTATATTCTTGTCTCCTTTATCAACGATAAGGTTACCATATGCGCGTGGATTTATCTCTGGGCTTTCTATCCTGTTCCATTGATCTATATTTCTGTTTTTGTGCCAGTACCATACTGTCTTGATTACTGTAGCTTTGTAGTATAGTCCAAAGTCAGGGAGCCTGATTCCTCCAGCTCCATTCTTCTCTCTCAAGATTGCTTTGGCTATTCAGGGTCTTTTGTGTTTCCATACAAATTGTGAACTTTTTTGTTCTAGTTCTGTGAAAAATGCCAGTGGTAGTTTGATAGGGATTGCACTGAATCTGTAGATTGCTTTGGGTAGTATAGTCATTTCCACAATGTTGATTCTTCCAGTCCAAGAACATGGTATATCTCTCCATCTGTTTGATTCATCTTTAATTTCTTTCATCAGTGTCTTATAGTTTTCTGCATACAGGTCTTTTATCTCCTTAGGTAAGTTTATTCCTAGGTATTTTATTCTTTTTGTTGCAATGGTAAATGGAAGTGTTTCCTTAATTTCGCTTTCAGATTTTTCAATATTAGTGTAAAGGAATGCAAGAGATTCCTGTGCAGTAATTTTGTATCCTGCTACTTTGCCAAATTCATTGATTAGCTCTAGTAGTTTTCTGGTAGCATCTTTAGGATTCTCTATGTATAGTATCATGTCATCTGCAACAGTGACAGCTTTACTTCTTCTTTTCCAAATTGGATTCCTTTTATTTCTTTTTCTTCTCTGATTGCTGTGGCTAAAACTTCCAAAACTATATTGAATAATAGCCGTGAGAGTGGACAACTTTGTCTTGTTCCTGATCTTGAAGAATCCTTGCATTCCTGGGATAAACCCCACTTGATCATGGTGTATGATCCTTTTAATGTGCTGTTGGATTCTGTTTGCTAGTATTTTGTTGAGAACTTTTGCATCTATGTTCATCAGTATTATTGGCCTGTAGTTTTCTTTCTTTATGACATCTGTGTCTGGTTTTGGTATCAGGGTGATGGTGGCCTTGGGGGATGAGTTTGGGAGTGTTCCTCCCTCTACTATATTTTGGAAGAGTTTGAGAAGGATAGGTGTTAGCTCCTCCCTAAATGTTTGATAGAATTCAACTGTGAAGCCATCTGGTCCTGGGCTTTTGTTTGTTGGAAGATTTTTAATCACAGTCTCAATTTCAGTGCTTGTGATTGGTTTGTTTATATTTTCTATTTCTTCCTGGTTCAGTCTCAGAGGTTGTGCTTTTCTAAGAATGTGTCCATTTCTTCCAGGTTGTCCATTTTATTGGCATATGGTTGGTGGTAGTAATCTCTCATGATCCTTTGTATTTCTGCAGTGTCAGTTATTACTTCTCCTTTTTCATTTCTATTTCTGTTGATTTGAGTCTTCTCCCTTTTTTTCTTGATGAGTCTGGTTAATGCTTTGTCAATTTTGTTTATCTTCTCAAAGCACTAGCTTTTACTTTTATTGATCTTAGCTACTGTTTCCTTCATTTGTTTTTCTTTTATTTCTGATTTGATCTTTATGATTTCTTTCTTTCTGCTAACTTTGGGTTTTTTTTGTTCTTCTTTCTCTAATTGCTTTAGGTGTAAGGTTAGGTTGTTTATTTGTGATGTTTTTTGTTTCTTGAGGTGGCATTTTATTGTTATAAACTTCCCCCTTAGAACTGCTTTTGCTGCATCTCATAGGTTTTGGGTCGTCGTGTTTTCATTGTCATTTGTTTCTAGGTATTTTTTGATTTCCTCTATGATTTCTTCAGTGATCTCTTGGTTATTTAGTAGTGTATTGTTTAGCCCCCATGTGTTTGTATTTTTTTACAGATTTTTTTTCCTGTAATTGGTATCTAGTCTCATAGCATTGTGGTCAGAAAATACTTGATACAATTTCAATTCTCTTAAATTTACTAAGGCTTGATTTGTGTCCCAAGATATGATCTAACCTGGAGAATGTTCCATGAGCACTTGAGGAGAAAGTCTATTCTGTTGTTTTTGGATGAAATGTCTTAAACTATCAATGAAGTCCATCTTTTTCATGTATCATTTAAAGTTTGGGTTTCCTTATTTATTTTCATTTTGGATGATCTGTCCAACGGTGAAAGTGGGGTGTTAAAGTCCCCTACTCTGATTGTGTTACTGTCAATTTCCCCTTTTATGGCTGTTAGCATTTGCCTTATGTATTGAGGTGCTCCTATGTTGGGTGCATAAATATTTACGATTGTTATATCTTCTTCTTGGATTGATCCCTTGATCATTATGTAGTGTCCTACTTTGTCTCTTGTTATAGTCTTTATTTTAAAGTCTAATTTGTCTGATATGAGAATTGCTACTGCAGATTTCTTTTGATTTCCATTTGCATGGAATATATTTTTCCATCCCCCCATATTCAGTCTGTATGTGTCCATAGGTCTGAAGTGAGTCTCCTGTAGACAGCATATATATGGGTCTTGTTTCTGTATCCATTCAGCCAATCTATACCTTTTGGTTGGAGCATTTAATCCATTTACATTTAAGGTAGTTATCGATATGTATGTACCTGTTACCATTTCTTAATTGTTTTGGGTTTGTTACTGTAGGTCTTTTCCTTCTCTTGTGTTCCCTGCGTAGAGAAGTTCCTGTAGCATTTGTTGTAAAGCTGGTTTGGTGGTACTGAATTTTTTTAGTTTTTGCTTGTCTGTAAAGGTTTTAATTTCTCCGTCAAATCTGAATGAGGTCCTTGCTGGGTAGACTAATCTTGGTTCCCTTTCATCACTTTAAATATGTTCTATCACTCTCTTCTGGCTTGCAGAGTTTCTGATGAAAGGTCAGTTGTTAACCTTATGGGGATTCCCTTGTATGTTATTTGTTATTTCTCCCTTGCTGCTTTTAATATTTTTCTATTTAATTTTTGATAGTTTGATTAATATGTGTCTTGGCATTTTTCTCCTTGGATTTATCCTGTATGGGTCTCTCTGAGCTTCCTGGACTTGATTGACTATTTCCTTTAACATATTCGGGAAGTTTTCAACTATAATCTCTTCACATATTTTTTCCGTCCCTTTCTTTTTCTCTTCTTCTTCTGGGACCCCTATAATTCTAATGTTGTTGCATTTAATGTTGTCCCAGAGGTCTGTGAGACTGTCCTCCGTTCTTTTCATTGTTTTTTCTTTATTCTGCTCTGCAGTAGTTATTTCCACTATTTTATCTTCCAGGTCACTTATCCGTTCTTCTGCCTCAGTTATTCTGTTATTGATTCCTTCTAGAGAATTTTTAATTTCATTTATTGTGTTGCTCATCAGTGTTTGTTTACTCTTTAGTTTTTCTAGGTCCTTGTTAAATGTTTCTTGTACTTTCTCTATTCTATTTCCAGGATTTTGGATCATCTTCAGTATCATTCCTCTGAATTCTTTTTCAGGTACACTGCCTACTTCCTCTTCATTTGTTGGTGAGTTTTTACCTTGCTCCTTCATCTGCTGTGTATTTCTCTGTCTTCTCTTTTTGCTTAACTTACTGTGTTTGGGGTCTCCTTTTTGCAGACTGCAGGTTCGTAGTTTCCATTGTTTTTGTTGTCTGCCCCCAGTGGGTTGTGTAGGCTTCCTGGTGGAGGGGATTGATGCCTGTGTTCTGGTGGATGAGGCTGAATCTTGTCTTTCTGGTGGGCAGGACCATGTCTGGTGGTGTGTTTTGGGGTGTCTGTGACCTTATTATGATTTTAAGCAACCTCTCTGCTAATAAGTGGGGTTGCGTTCCTGTCTTAATAGTTGTTTGGCATAGGGTGTCCAGCATTGTAGCTTGCTGGTCTTTGATTGGAGCTGAGTCTTAACATTGAGATGGAGATCTCTGGGAGAGCTTTTGCCATTTGATATTATGTGGAGATGGGAGGTCTCTGGGAGACAAATGTCCTGAACTGGGCTCTCCAATTTCAGAGGCAGAGGTCTGTCACCCAGCCCAAGCACCATGACCCTGTCAGCCACACGGCTCTGAAGAAAAGGGAGAAAAAAGAAAGAAAGAAAGAAAATGCAATACAATAAAGTAAAGTAATTAAAATAAAAATTAATTAAAAAAAAGAAAGAGGAGTGCGACCAAACCAAAAAACAAATAAACCAATGATAACAAGCAATAAAAATTTTACAAAAACAAACAAACAAAACCGGACAGATCGAACCCTAGGACAAATGGTAAAAGCAAACCTATCTAGACAAAAATCACACAAAGAAGCATACACATACACACTCACAAAAAGTGAAAAAGGAAAAAAAAAATATATCTATATATATAAAAAAGGAAGAGAGCAACCAAATCAATAAACAAATCTACTAATGATAATAAACTCTAAATATTAAGCTAAGATAAACATAAAACCAGAAAAAAATTAGATGCAGAAAGCAAACCCCAAGTCTACAATTGCTCTCAAAGTCCACCACCTCAATTTTGGGATGATTTGTTGTCTATTCAGGTATTCCACAGATGCTTCAGGTTACAGCAAGTTGATTGTGGAGATTTAATCTGCTGCTCCTGAGGCTGCTGGGAGAAATTTCCCTTTCTCTTTGCTCACACAGCTCCTGGGGTTCGGCTTTGGATTTGGTCCTGCCTCTGTGTGTAGTTCGCCTTAGGGCATCTGTTTTAGTTCAGACAGGACGGGGTTAAAGTAGCAGCTGATTAGGGGGCTCTGGCTCACTCAGGCTTGGGGGAGGGAGGGGTACAGAATGCGGGGTGAGCCTGCGGTGGCACAGGTTGGCATGACGTTGCAACAGCCTGATGCATGCTGTTTGTTTTCCCAGGGAAGTTGCCTCTGGATCACGGGACCCTGGCAGTGGTGGGTTGCAGAGGCTCCTGGGAGGGGAGGTGTGGATAGTGACCTGTGCTTGCACACAGGCTTCTTGGTGGCTGCAGCAGCAGCCATAGAGTTTCATGCCCGTCTCTGGTATCTGCGCTGATAGCTGCAGCTCACGCCCATCTCTGGAGCTTGTTTAGGCAGTGCTCTGAATCCTCCCCTTTCCTCGTTTACCCCAAAACAATGGTCTCTTGCCTCTTAGGCAGTTCCAGACTTTTTCCCAGACTCCCTGCCAGTTAGATGTGGCACACTAGCCCCCTTCAGGCTGTGTTCACGCAGCCAACCCCAATTCTCTCCCTGGGATCTGACCTCTGAAGCACGAGCCTCAGCTCCCAGCCCCCACCCGCCCTGGCTGTTGAGCAGACAAGCCTCTCAGGCTGGTGAATGCTGGTTGGCACCGATCCTATGTGCAGAAATCTCTCCACTTTGCCCTCTGCACCCCTGTTGCTGCGCTCTCCTCTGTGGCTCAGAAGCTTACCCCCCGCCACCCCCTGTCTCTGCCAGTGAAGGGACTTCCTAGTGTGTGGAAACATTTCCTCCTTCACAGCTCCCTCCCAGAGGTGCAGGTCCTTTTCCTATTCTTTGTTTTTTTGTTTTTTTTTTCATTTTTCTTTTTCCCTACCCAGGTATATGGGGTTTTTTTGCCTTTTGGGAGGTCTGAGGTCTTCTGCCAGCGTTCAGTAGGTGTTCTGCAGGAGTTGTTCCACATGTAGATGTATTTCTGATGTATTTGTGGGGAGGAGGGTGATTTCTACGTCTTACTTCTCCACCATCTTGAAGGTCTCCCTCAGCATTTTCTATTTCTATCTAGTATTTTCCTTTTTTTGACTGAAATTTTCTATTTTTTTACTTTTCTTCCTAGTGTATTTTCCTTTGCCTCACTTGTTATCATCATAAGAGATGCTTTAAAGTCCTTGTCTGACAATTCAACATGAGGGACATCTTAAAACTGACATCTGTTTATTTTCCTTTAAGAAGAATGAATTACAGTTTCTCAGTTCTTCTTATTTAAGTAACTTTGGATTATATTCTGGACATTGTTAGAGTTGTGTTGTTGATGGTCAACATTCTGTTATATTCCTATAAATGGTGTTCTTCTTTTTAAAGCAAAAGATTACCTTGCTTATGGTCAAATTGTAAACATTTTCTCACCTATTGGAGGCAGCACCTCAAATCTTAGTTTCCTCTTTTTAGCCTTAGTTGAAAAGCTGCTTTAAGTCTTTCCCATACTTGCATGATTCAGTGGTTAGCCAGAGATGTGGGGAGAGTTTATACACAGAACTTGGGGATTCCTTCTGTGCCTTGCTCCTTCCCAGATTCCATCTTCACTTTCTAGGAGTGTGATTGCCCTAGTTTTATCTTCTGTTTCTTTAGGCCAGAAAAATATATGGGATTTTACCAGACTTCTAACTTCCTTGAGCTACACTGGGATTGCAGGCTGCCTTCAAACTAATGTCATAAAAATGGGAAACCACCCATGCTGTGACCATGTTCCAAGTATTACATCCTCTTTAAAAAACATACACACAAACTTTTCTCACTTTTATCTTTTTAAAAAGTTTATCCAGATTTAATGTTTGTTATCTTTGAGATGATTCACTCTTTAGAAGATTTTTTTGGCCATATTTGAAGAGGAATTCCTTGGGATAGAAAAATGTAATCCTTTTCTCAGAAGGCAGTAATATCTCTCTTGGATAGATTCCCAAACATATGTTACTGTGTAAAAACATTATCTGAGAGATTAGATACTCATCAAAATAAGATTTCCAAAAAGTAGGCATCCCAAAATACAAAGAATTACAAAGAAAAGAGCAGAATTGGGCAAAATCTTAAAAAAGCCTAAGGTATTTTTTTTTTCCAATTGGACATATAGCTTGTGATTTTTTGAACTGGATTTTATTTTGGTTGTTGCCTGTACCCCCTCCAGATGGCACAATATAAATTATCTGTCTTAGAGAAAAGCAAAGAGAGAGGCACTGTCTGAACATGGGGCTCTTGAGAATCTAATGTGCAAACAGAATTTCCTCCTCAATTAAAGTTGCTGCCTCTCAACTCATTGTAACAAATAATTAAACTTTTTTTATATTAGATGCATATCTAATCCTAAGAACTCAATCAACAAGACTGTTTCCTTTCAATTACAAATTATATTTTATGATCGTGAATAAATGAATTTATTCTTGTAAAGTAAAAATCCTCATAGGATATATGTTTAGAATTTTGATCCAAAGCTGAAATTAAAATTTTCATTGATTTTGAGAATCAAGTATGTGTAGGTTACAGATCAAACTGCTTAATGCTCTCTAGAGACTTTAAAAAAAAATTATTACTTTTAAAACTAGGGAAAATCAATGTCTTTAATATGTTTATATTTTTAACAATGAAAGTCTAGTTGTTGGGTAATACTGACAGTTGGGTATTTTAGGCAATTCATCTTGAATTAGGCATGGTGAGAATGCCAAAAAATATGTTACCTGAAGTCACATGGAATGATAGCTGACCAAGAATTCCATAGCTGGGCAGCTTACAATACAAAAAAATTGGTTTCCATTTGAGATATTATAACAGTGAAAAGTACCTTGTATTTCTATTCTTTCATTTACTTCACTTACTAAAATAGGTATAAGTATTAATTCATCTCATGATTAATTTTTTGAGGTTTACTGCCTTGATGAAATTCTAACTTCAGATACTTCTGAGTCATTTAGATAATAAATCCAAATTTTTACTCAATTTTTCATTTAATGAGAGAAAAACCATTCCAAACACTTACAGTAATAAAAGATACTTCAGTGACTGGCCTTCAAAATTACAGAAGTTATCTATAATATTTTACATATTCCTTTGAAAAGTTGGGTAGTACTGAACCTCCAGGTTTCATTTTTCATAGTAAACATACTAGTCATTAAATTCACTGCTTAATCTTTGTTGATGAAACAGGGCATCCTGAGTATGATATATCAAAGCATATATTTATGTTTTCCAATTCATATTCATATTTATAATAGTGAAAGAAGTATTGCTGCAGAGGAAACTTTGGGTCTATTTCATTTCTGACTATAGTTTTAAAGGATGTTTTATATTAGAACATAATGTAACTTTGTATTTTGAAATCTTTTGACCTAATTCTTATTTTAAACATTACCAATTATCATCATATTTCATCTGTCTGTGTTAAGGTTCTAGATTTAATTTACTTTTAATGCTTTGGAATTAAAATAATTTTTAAAAACTAATTTTTCTATTATATTATATCTGAGAATAATTTGTTTAAAAGACTAGAATTTGTTTAAAAGACTAATACTAGAAATGGCTTTTGCTTTTACAAAGGATTTTGATCATCAAAACTTATCAGAGCACGAACAGCTAAAAAAAGAAGGGACTTAGATATTGTGAGGAAAACACAATTTATTTTAATTAAATGTCTCACATTTCAAGCTTACTCAGTTCACAAATCTCAGGCAATGTTTCCTCAATTTTAAATCTATTTATTAATCAAAATGATTTTCTCCATTATTCATTCATTATTTACTTTTATTAACCTTCAGTTTGAAGGTTTATACTTTCATACATATCCTTTGCACCGCAGCCTAGGTTGTGTGTGTTTTGGTGCACATATCATGTATTTTTCCTTCAAACCATTTCTTTGAAAAAAAAAAATAGAAAGTGTCCTAGAAAAGCATGCCTCTGAACGACTTTTGCAGTCAAGTTTGCCGTTGGGTTTGCTCCACTCAATGCTCACTAGTCTAATGAGACATGCAGGGCCTGTGCCAGAGAGAAGCACCTGGCCTCAGGCCAGGACACTGCCTTTTCAGCCAGTCACAGTATACCTCTCTGAGACTGAGAATATGCTTAGAAACTGCCAGGATCAGCTGAATGGTAAAATATTTCAGATGTGTTGAAGGAAAACAATAAACCATCAAGATAAACACAACATCATTAGGGTGCTTGATGGGCATCCTTGAATAAAATGTTGAGCTATGAATACTGTGTGTTTATCTTTGCCCACAGGACATAAATCAATTCTGTAATTTGGTAACAAAGTAAAAGAGTATTGTTTTACTCTCCAGCTGGATTCCTGGGGAAAAAATAGTATATTTCAAAGCGAAAATACTGTCTTAAACATATTTCTTTACCAATAACTTAGTTTTCAACATTTAAACTCACACATCGCTATTTTATTCTAGTGTTTGGGTAAAAATGCCAGTAAAAACAGGCTTTCCTTTGCCTTCTTCTGAATAACAAACTATCATTTGGAACCCTTTCCTCATAATAAGCCTTGTATGCTATAACAAGAAAATGTTTGGAGACCCAGTAAAAGTGAGCATGCTAATTTAGTGCGCTGAATACATTCTGGTGTTGAGTCTCAGTGAGTTATTAATGATGAAATGGTGAATAAAGATTTTAAAATATATTTTTTTAAAAAACAATATCTGCTATTATTTTATGAAAAAAATAAGAAAAGAGAAACATCGCAAAATTGTGTATTGCCACAGAATAGATCTTATTGGTATCTCAGAGACATGAAAACTCTGTGAGGAGTTATATTGAAAATCCACCTGAGGGGATGATATGAAACCAGTTCATCTTATCTTGCAACTTTTAAGATACCATTTGAAAGTTAAACAGAAAAAAGGAGAGTCTTTAAAAAATGCTTTCTAAAGTTATAAAATTTCAGAGTTAAAAATGAGTGGATCATAGAGATTTATGTGTGTTTTAACCAACTTCTTACATTTCACATTTATATATACATGACAAAAACATATCAGGGAAGTTAAGGAGCAAGTACACAAAATATATTTGGCAGAACAATGATCATAATCTCAATCTTCTGGTTTTCTATACACCACAATTTATAATGAAGAAAATTTAGATTTTCTTGTTTTCTTCTTTAGAGACTCACACATGAATTTTGTATAATAATTTCAAATAAATAAGAGAAACTGTTTTATGAAGAATATTAAAGCTGGCAAAACATATAAAAGTTGGATAGAATGTTATGGTTTTCTCGGGATATATGCCCAGGAGTGGGATTGCTGGATCATATGGTAGCTCTATTTTTAGTTTTTTAAGGAACCTCCATACTGTTCTCCATATTGGCTGTACCAGTTTTCATTCCTACAAACAGTGTAGGAGGGTTCCCTTTTCTCCACACCCTCTCCAGCATTTATTGTTTGTGCATTTTTTGATGATGGCCATTCTGACCAGTGAGAGGTGACACCTCATTGTAGTTTCGATTTGCATTTCTCTAATAATTGGTGATGTTAAGCATCTTTTCATGTGCTTTTTAACCATTTGTATGTCTTCTTTGGAGAAATGTCTATTTAGATTTTCCACCTATTTTTTGATTGAGTTGTTTGTTTTGTTTTTTTGATATTGAGCTTCATGAGCTGTTTGTATATTTTGGAGATTAATCCCTTGTCCGTTGCTTCATTTGCAGATATTTTCTCCCATTCTGAGGGTTGTCATTTCGTTTTGTTTATGGTCTCCTTTGCTGTGCAAAAGCAAGCTGTAATTCAAAAAGATACATGCACCCCAATGTTCATTGCAGCGCTGTTTACAATAGTCAGGACGTGGAAGCAACCTAAATGTCCATTTAAAGAGGAATGGATAAAGAAGATGTGGTACATATATACAATGGAATATTACTCAGCTGTAAAAATGAACAAAATAATGCCATTTGCAGGAACATGGATGGACTTAGAGATTATCATATTGAGTGAAGTAAGTCAGACAGAGAAATACAAATATCATATGATATCACTTAAATGTAGAATCTAAAAAAAAGCCACAAATGAACTTATCTACAAAACAGAAATAGAGTTACAGATGTAGAAAATAAACTTATGGTTACTGGGGGTAAAAGGGGAGGAGGGATAAATTGGAAGATTGGGATTGAGACATACACACTACTATATATAAAATAAATAGGGGCCTACTGATAGCACAGGGAACTCTACTCAATACTCTGTAATGGCCTATATGGAAAAAGAATCTAAAAACGAATCGATATATGTATAACAGATTCAATTTGCTGTACACCTGGAAACTAACACAACATTGTAAATCAATTATACTCCAATAAAAAATTTAAAAAATAAAAGAAACATATTGAAAAATAATAAAATACTAAAATTACTCATATTCTAAAAAAAAAGTTGGACAGAGTATTCCCTGCTCATTCCCTTCTCAAAGGCAGGTGCTTAAATGAGAGTGAAACCAATACACAATAATATACATTAAGATATGTTTGGAGGAGGGACCTTCAAGATGGCAGAGGAGTAAGACGTGGAGATCACCTTCCTCCCCACAATTATATCTGAAATACATCTACATGTGGAACAACTCCTACAGAACACCTACGGAATGCTGGCAGAAGACCTCAGACTTCCCAAAAGGCAAGAAACTCCCCATGAACCTGGGTAGGGCAAAAGAAAAAAGAATAAACAGAGACTGAAGAATAGGGATGGGACCTGCACCACTGGGAGGGAGCTAGGAAGGAGGAAAAGTTTCCACACACTAGGAAGACCTTTCACTGGTGGAGACAGGGGGTGGGCAGGGGGGGAAGTTTGGAGCTACAGAGGAGAGCGCAGCAACAGGTGTGCAGAGGGCAAAGCTGAGAGGTTCCCACACAGAGGATTGGTGCTGACCAGCACTCACCATCCTGACAGGCTTGTCTGCTCACCAGCTGAAGTGGATGGGGGCTGGGAGCTGAGGCAGGCTTCGGAGGTCATATCCCAGGGAGAGGACTGGGGTTGGCTGCATGAACATAGCCTGAAGGGGGCTAATGCGTCACAGTTAGCTGGGAGGGAGTCCAGGAAAAAACCTGGGACTGCCTAGGAGGCAAGAGATCATTGTTTCCGGGTGCGCAAGGAGAGAGGATTCAGAGCACCACCTAAACAAGCTCCAGAGGCCGGCACGAGCCACAGCTATCAGCACGGACACCAGAGATGGGCATGAAATGCTAAGGCTGCTACTGCAGCCACCAAGAAGCCTGTGTGCAAGCACAGGTTACTATTCACGCCTCCCCTCCCAGGAGCCTGTGCAGACTGCCACTGCCAAGTTCCCGTGATCCAGGGACAATTTCCCTGGGAAAACACACAGTGCACATCAGGCTGGTGCAACGTCACGCCAGCCTCAGCCACCACAGGCTCGTCCCACATTGCATACCCCTCCCTCCCTCTGGCCTGAGTGAGCCAGAGCCCCCTAATCAGCTGCTACTATAACCCCGTCCTGTCGGGGGGAGGGAACAGATGCCCTCAGGCAACCTACACACAGAGGCAGGGCCAAATCCAAAGCTGAAACCCCAGGAGCTGTGTGGACAAGGAAAAGAAAGGGAACTTTCTCCCAGCTCCCTCAGAAGCAGTGGATTAAATCTCCACAATCAACCTGATGTACCCTGCATCTCTGGCATACCTGAATAGATAATAAATCATCCCAAAATTGAGGTGGTGGGCTTTAGGAGCAACTGTAGACTTGGGGCTTGCTTGCTGCATCTAATTTGTTTCTCCTTTTATGTTAATCTTAGTTTAGTATTTAGAGCTTATTATCATTGGTTGATTTGTTTATTGATTTGGTTGCTCTCTTCCTTTTAAATATATATATATTTTTCTTTTTCTTTTTCTCTTTTTGTGAGTGTGCATGTGTACACTTCTTTGTGTGAGTTTATCTGTATAGCTTTGCTTTTACCATTTGTCCTAGGGTCCTGTCTATTTATTTATTTTTTTAGAATAGCTTTTAGCACTTATTATCATTAGTGGATTTGCTTTGGTTGCTCTCATTTCTTTTTTTGTTTTGCTTATTTATTTTTAATAATATTTTTTATTTTATATTTAATAACTTTATTTTATTTTATTTTTTTCTTTCTTTCTTTTTTTTCTCCCATTTCTTCTGAGCCATGTGGCTGACAGTCTTGGTGCTCCGGCCTGGTGTTAGGTCTGAGCCACTGAGGTGGGAGAGCCGAGATCAGGACATTGGACCACCAGACACCTCCCAGCTCCACGGAATATCAAATGGTGAAAGCTCTCCCAGAGATCTCCATCTCAACACTAAGAACCAGCTCCACTCAACGACCAGCAAGCTACAACGCTGGACACTCTATGCCAAACAACTAGCAGACAGGAACACAACCCCACCGATTAGCAGAGAGGCTGCCTAAAATTATAATAAGTTCCCAGACACCCCAAAACACAACACTGGACGTGGTCCTGCTCACCAGAAAGATAAGATCCAGCCTCACCCACCAGAACACAGGAACTAGTCCAATCCACCAGGAAGTCTACACAACCCACTGAACAAACCTTACCCACTGGGGGCAAACACAAAGAATTACAGGAACTATGAACTTGCAGCCTGCGAAAAGGAGACCCCAAACATAGTAAGTTAAGCAAAATGAGAAGACAGACAAATACACAGCAGATGAAGGAGCAAGGTAAAAACCCACCAGAACAAACAAATGAAGAGGAAATAGGCAGTGTACCTGAAAAAGAATTCAGAGTAATGATAGTAAAGATGATCCAAAATCCTGCAAATAGATTGGAGAAAATACAAGAAACCTTTAACAGGGACCTAGAAGAACTAAACAGCAAACAAACAAGGATGAACAACACAATAAATGAAATTAAAAATTCTCTAGAAGGAACAATAACAGAATAACTGAGGCAGAAAAATGGATAAGTGACCTGGAAGATAAAATAGTGGAAATAACTACCACAGAGCAGAATAAAGAAAAAAGAGTGAAAAGAATTTAGGACAATCTCAGAGACATCTGGGACAACATTAAATGCACCAACGTTCGAATTATAGGGGTTCCAAAGGAGAAGAGAAAAAAAGAAGGGACTGAGAAAATATTTGAACGTATTACAGTTGAAAACTTCCCTAATATGGGAAATGAAATGGTCCATCAAGTCCAGGAAGCACAGAGAGTTCCATAAAGGATAAATCCAAGGAGAAACATGCAAAGACACATATTAATCAAACTATCAAAAATTAAATACAAAGAAAAAATATTAAAAGCAGCAAGGGAAAAGCAACAAACAACATACAAGGGAATCCCCATAAGTTTAACAGCCGATTTTTCAGCAAAAACTCTGCAAGCCAGAAGGGACTGGCAGGACATATTTATTTTAAAGTGATGAAAGGGAAAAACCTACAATCAAGATTACTCTACCCAGCAAGGATCTCATTCAGATTCGACAGAGAAATTAGAACCTTTCAGCCAAGCAAAAGCTAAGAAAATTCAGCACCACCAAACCAGCTTTACAAGAAATGCTAAAGGAATTCTCTAGGCAGGGAACACAAGGAAAAGACCTACAAAAACAAACCCAAAACAATTAAGAAAATGGTAAGACGAACATACATATCAACAACTACCTTAAATGTAAATGGATTAAATGCTCCAACCAAAAGACAGAGACTGGCTGAATGGATACAAAAACATACCCATATATATGCTGTCTACAGGAGACCCACTTCAGACCTAGGGACACATACATACTGAAAGTGAGGGGATGGAAAAAGATATTCCATGCAAGTGGAAATCAAAAGAAAGCTGCAGTAGCTATTCTCAAACCAGACAAACTAGACTTTAAAATAAAGACTATGACAAGAGACAAAGAAGGACACTACATAATGATCAAGGGATCAATCCAAGAAGAAGATATAACAATTGTAAATATTTATGCACCCAACATAGGAGCCAACTCAGCACATAAGGCAAATGCTAACAGCCATAAATGGGGAAATTGACAGTAACACAATAATAGTAGGGGACTTTAACACCTTACTTTCACCAAAGGACAGATCATCCAAAATGAAAATAAATAAGGAAACCCAAGCTTTAAATGATACATTAAACAAGATGGACTTAATTGATGTTTCTAGGACATTCCATCCAAAAACAACAGAATACACTTTCTTCTCAAGTGCTCATGGAACATTCTCCAGGATAGATCATATCTTGGGTCACAAATCAAGCCTTGGTAAATTTAAGAAAGTTGAATCACATCAAGTATCTTTTCTGACCACAACGCTATGAGACTAGATATCAATTACAGGAAAAACAACCTGTAAAAATACAAACACATGGAGGCTACACTGGACGCTACTTAATAACAAAGAGATCACTGAAGAAATCAAAGAGGAAATAAAAAAATACCTAGAAACAACTGACAATGGAAACACGATGACCCAAAATCTATGGGATGCAGCAAAAGCAGTTCTAAGGGGGAAGTTTATAACAATAAAATGCTACCTCAAGAAACATGAAACATCTCAAATAAACAACCTAAACTTACACAAAAGCAACTAGAGAAAGAACAAAAAACCCCCCAAAGTTAGCAGAAAGAAAGAAATCATAAAGATCAGATCAGAAGTAAAACAAAAAGAAATGAAGAAAACGATGGCAAAGATCAATTAAAGTAAAGCTGGTTCCTTGAAAAATCAACAAAATTGATAAATCAGTAGCCAGACTCATCAAGAAAAAAAGGGAGAGGACTCAACTCCATAGAATTAGAAATGAAAAAGGAGAAATAACAACTGACACTGCAGAAATACAAAGGATCATGAGAGATTGCTATGACCAACTATATGCCAATAAAATGGACAACCTAGAAGAAATGGACAAATTCTTAGAAAAGCACAACCTCTGAGACTGAACCAGGAAAAAACAGAAAATATAAACACCGATCACAAGCACTGAAATTGAGACTGTGATTAAAAATCTTCCAACAAACAAAAGCCCAAGACCAGATGGCTTCACAGGCTAATTCTATCAAACATTTAGAGAAGAGCTAACACCCATCCTTCTCAAACTCTTCTAAAATATAGCAGAGGGAAAACACTCCCAAACTCATTCCCTGAGGCCACCATCACCCTGATACCAAAACCAGACACAGATGTCACAAAGAAAGAAAACTACAGGCCAATAACACTGATGAACATAGAGGCAAAAATCCTCAACAAAATACTAGCAAACAGAATCGAACAGCACATTGAAAGGATCGTACACCAGGATCAAGTGGGTTTTATCTCAGGAATGCAAGGATTCATGAATATATGCAAATCAATCAATGTGATAAACCATATTAACAAACTGAAGGAAAAAAAACATATGATCGTCTCAATAGATGCAGAAAAAGCTTCTGACAAAATTCAACACAGATTTATGATGAAAACCCTCCAGAAAGTGGCCATATATGGCCACATATATAGAAGGAACTTACCTCAACATAATAAAGGGCATATATGACAAACCTACAGCAACATCATTCTCAATGGTGAAAAACTGAAACCATTTCCACTAAGATCAGGAACAAGACAAGGTTGCCCACTCTCACCACTATTATTCAGCACAGTTTTGGAAGTTTTAGCCACAGCAATCAGAGAAGAAAAAGAAATAAAAGGAATCCAAATCAGAAAAGAAGTAAAACTGTCACTGTTTGCAGATGACATGATACTATACATAGAGAATCCTAAGGATGCTACCAGAAAACTACTAGAGCTAATCAATGAATTTGGTAAAGTAGCAGGATACAAAATTAATGCACAAAAATCTCTTGCATTCCTATATACTAATGTTGAAAAATCTAAAAGAGAAATTTAAGAAACACTCCCATTTACCATTGCACCAAAAAGAATAAAATACCTAGGAATAAACTTACCTAAGGAGACAAAAGACCTGTATGCAGTAAACTGTAAGATGCTGATGAAAGAAATTAAAGATGAATCAAACAGATGGAGAGATATACCATGTTCTTGGACTGGAAGAATCAACATTGTGGAAATGACTATACTACTCAAAGGAATCCACAGTGTCAATGCAATCCGTACCAGACTACCAATGGCATTTTTCACAGAACTAGAGCAAAAAATTTCACAATTTGTATGGAAACACAAAAGACCCTGTATAGCCTAAGCAATCTTGAGAAAGAAAAATGGAGCTGGAGGAATCAGGCTTCCTGACTTCAGACTATACTACAAAGCTACAGTAATCAAGACAGTATGGTACTGGCACAAAACCAGAAATATAGATCAATGGAACAGGATAGAAAGCCCAGAGATAAACCCATGCACATATGGTCACCTTATCTTTGATAAAGGAGGCAAGAATATACAATGGAGAAAAGACAGCCTCTTCAATAAGTGGTGCTGGGAATACTGGACAGCTACATGTAAAAGAATGAAATTGGACCACTTCTTTACACCATACACAAAAATAAACTCAAAATGGATTAAAGACCTAAATGTAAGGCCAGACACTATAAAACTCTTAGTGGAAAACATAGACAGAACACTCTATGACATAAATCACAGCAAGATCCTTTTGACCCACCTCCTAGAGAAGTGGAAATAAAAACAAAGATAAACAAATGGAACCTAGTGAAACTTAAAAGCTTTTGCACAGCAAAGGAAACCATAAATAAGACAAAAAGACAACACTCAGAATGGGAGAAAATATTTGCAAATGAAGCAACTGACAAAGGATTAATCTCCAAAATTTAGAAGCAGCTTATGCAGCTCAATATCAAAAAAAAAGCAACCCAATCCAAAAATGGACAGAAGACCTAAATAGAGATTTCTCCAAAGATAGATTGCCAACAAACACATGAAAGTATGCTCAACATCACTAATCATTAGAGAAATGCAAATGAAAACTACAATGAGGTATCACTTCACACCAGTCAGAATGGCCATCATCAAAAAATATACAAATAATAAATGCTGGAGAGGATTTGGAGGAAGGGAACCCTCTTGCTTTGTTGTTGGGAATGTAAATTGATACAGCCACTATGGAGAACAGTATGCAGGTTCGTTATAAAACTAAAAATGGAACTACCATACGACCCAGCAATCCCACAACTTTGCATATACACTGAGAAAACCATAATTCAAAAATAGTCATGTACCACAATGTTCATTGCAGCACTATCTACAATAGCCAGGACATGGAAGCAAACTAAGCATCCATCAACAGGTGAATGTATAAAGAAGATGTGGTACATATATACAATGGAGTATTACTCAGCCATAAAAAGAAACGAAATTGAGTTATTTGTAGTGAGGTGGATGGACCTAGAGGCTGTCATACAGAGTGAAGTAAGTGAAAAAGAGAAAAAGAAATACTGTATGCTAACACATATATTTGGATTCTAAAAAAAAAAAAATGGTTCTGAAGAAGCTAGGGGGCAGGACAGAAATAAAGACGCAGACATAGAGAATGGACTTGAGGAGACATGGAGGGGGAAGGATAAGCTGGGACGAAGTGAGAGAGTAGCATGGACATATATACACTACCAAATGTAAAATAGATTGCTAGTGGGAAGCAGCCGCATAGCACAGGGAGATCAGCTCGGCGCTTTGTGTCCACCTAGAGGGGTGGGATAGGGAGGGTGGTAGGGAGACACAGAGGGAGGGGATACTGGGATATATGTATGTGTATAGCTGATTCACTTTGTTATAAAGTAGAAACTAACACTCCATTGTAAAGCAATTATACTCTAATAAAGACGTTAAAAAAATTCTTGGTATGCCAAACAGTTAATAAGTAAATAAAATTTAAGAAAAAGATGTTTCGAAAGTTCTGAACTTTGCAATGAATATTTAAACTGATTGGCATTTCTCTGCAAGAATAATAGGAGCTTACTAAAACATACAACAAATTTCCCACTGTTCTCAGCTTTAGCAATCTTTGAATGTTTCTGTATACCACATGACTGAAAAAGCTTAAATGTAATTTTTCTGAGGATATTTTTCAGATTAACGTTAAGTACTTCATTCAAAATAACATGTCACACGTTCACATAAAGAAACAAAGAAAAATAGTAATTCTTGCACCCTTGTCACCACTTCATCCCTATTCCAATGTAAAGAAATATAATCTTTTAATTAGTTCTCATTTCAGATTATCTTTATATATATTCTCCAATTTCTTACATGGAATGTAAATGTTACTTTATTAACTCACCACCATGGAAACTAAGGATTTTGATTGCTTAAGTTATCCTCTACCTCTGACCATCCCCTTCTCCCAATATTTTGACAATTTGATAATTATTCATTTTATTGCTTAGCTGTGCAACTTTATATAATGTACTTACATATTTTTTTCATACTTCATCAATTATCATCAAGTTCCCATCTAGATTAGATGGGGATACCTTACTCCTAATCTTTTTACTTTTTCTTCTCATTATACCTACTACCTCTGTCTTCAGCACATTAGTTTATGCTCAAAAATAATACAATTTATATTCTGTTCTATGATCTAAAAGTGGGAAACTAATGAACTTCATGTGTATTATTATGATTTTGTAAAGTTATTAACTGCAATCTGAGTTGTATTTTAAAATAATGTTTTCTTTTCTAGTGTTTCAATATCATGACTTCTGGATCACTCAACGTATAATATAGCCAACATTAAGACCATGTTGATTATTTTTTGTCAGTTTATCAGTTGTTTAAAATTATGCCCACATTTTAGTATGCTTCATATTTGGACCATGAAATTCTTGTATTGGGATTAGCTTTTCCTGGTGTTTCTCATTTCTCCCCAACCTTTTTTTGATAAGATAATGTACCTTCTATGTAACCTCAAGTCTATTCATCTTTGAAAACCTATTGAAAAGCTTCCCAAACAATTTCCAATGCCCAGCAAGTGAGAAAAATAGGTTACAGTTGTACAGAGATGCCCTCATCTCTCTGATCAGTGTCACCAAGTTACCTTACCAGGTTGTATAAATATAAATATTTCTTACATATAATACGACATGAAGAAGGTTGAGAAACACTTATTTAGTGCCTTTAGACCTGTTTTTCTCCAGTAATAACACTTCTGGAACTCTATTTCCCTCTGCCCCAATCTGGGGTAGTACCTTTCTGGTCCTACGTCAGAGATGTGGTCCTATGACTTCCTGTCTCTGCAGTCCTGGGTTGGTGTCTAATTTCCTGATTCCACATCTTTGGGTTTTTTCCATCTTAATTTTCTCCTTGTTTTATAGTAGCTCGTCCCCAAGTAATGTCTAAAAACAACTGGGTGAAGAGTCAATTTTATGAGTCCTTGAGTTAAAAAAATGTCAGTATTCTGCCTTCACACTGGATTTATGAATTGCCTAGAGACAGTGTCCTACATTCATAGTCATTTTCACTAATACTTCTGGAACCATTGTTCTATAGTTTTCTGCCATCCAGAGTTATTAATCAGATATCTGATGCCAGAGAGAATATTATACAGTAGTGGTTATGAGTTTTTGTCTCCAGAAGCTTGCAATTATTTTTTGTGTGTGTTGTTGTTGTTCTTTTATTAATTTTACTTATTGCAGTTAACTCAACCATAATTTCTTGACTTTCTATGAAACAGAAATTATGCTTGTCTATGCACTTAATTATCCAATATTTAGTTCTGACTTCTTTTAATTTTATAAATTAGGTACTATAATTCTTAGTGTAAATCACTGTTTAGTCTTACCTTCATATTTGGTCTTCTCTTTGATCACCATTCTGTCTTGCACCCCTCATTTTCCTTCAGTAATCATTTTCTTTTCTCTTGAAGTACGTATGTAGAAGTTACTTTAGCAAAGCTCTTTCTAATGATGTTGCAAAAATTTTCTTGCTGGAAAAATGTCTTCATTCATTCTTCTTTTTATAAAGATAGCTTTACTGTGATATACCTTACTTCCTATATTTGTGGTTTTATATGTTTTCATCATTTCTGGTAAATTCTCAGCCATTACTTTCTTATATATTGCCTCTTCTTCATTTTCTCCTCAAAATGAGAGCTGCATAATACCTCAGGAGAAGGCATCCCCGAGAGTGGGTTGATATCAGGAAAAAGGAAACTGTAAAAGAAAGGAAAAGACAAGGCTAGTGAACAGGTAATCCAAGAGTTGGATGGGCAGTGTAGTATCTGTTCCCAGAGGAAGAGTTAGGGTAGAAGTCTGTAAGAGAGAATGACACATACACAGGCTCTGAGCAGACAAAGACCTTTACAATACTTTACATGCAAGGATTATAGAAATTATTATTGCTCCTTGTTCTCAAACTGCTGGTAAGAAAATAATTATAATAATTTTAATAGTCACATTCCATTTTTCTTGTCAGTCTCATCATATTTATTTCTCAAAATTCTCCTTACTGTGTGTTAAATTCCATTTTTCTTACCCAGTTAATTAGACTGTCAAAGCAACAAAATCTAAGGATGGGCAGTATGTGAAAATAAAAGTTCACCTTGACTAAATCTTATCCCATAATATCTTCTTGGTTTATTTCATTCTATATAGATCTTCATGTCTTATCTCCTTTCCTTCTCTATAAAATTCTGTGTCTTCTTTCCTCCCCCCTGTTTCATTATCTCCATTTCCATATCTGTCTCCATGTGGTGTCTTTCTCTCTTAACACATTAGCCCTGTATATTTCTCTTCTGTGGGCACCTTTTCTTTTCTTCTCTACCTCCTTCTTATCTCTCTATCTTATTTTGCCCTAGTTTGGTCTCTTTCCTTTATCTTTCCCCTAAACCATCTCCTATCTAAATCAAAAAAGGAAGACAAATTTTAATTTATAGAACTTTTAAATATTACTGAGTATTCAGATATCAAAATAAAAACATTATTTGATTGTTTTATATGTCTAGATAAAAAGTATACTTTTAAAAAATTTGTGCCATTGACAAAATCTCTCATCTATCCAACAGTCATACTCTGTTTTGATAAAGAAGTTTTATGTGGGCAAAAGCTTTCCATCACCAACATATTTTGAATAGGTTTTGCCTCTCTATCCATTCATTCATTCATATAGTTCTTTCCTCTAAATGAGTTTACATTTTTTCAGGGTGTTTAAAGCCTATACACAGCAATCTCTATACAAAGAGGAATAGTGGAAGGTTCCTGCCTTCTTGTAGGAAAGTGAGTTACATAATCAGACAGGAAGATTATTTTGGTGACACTATGTTGAACATATTTTATGCAGGAAACTCGGGGTCATAATCAGATATGGTGATAGCCAGGATGATAGCAAGGATGGCAACCTGAACTGAGCTGGTGGCTATGGGCATGGAATCGGACTCTATACCAGACTCTGGACGCACTTCAAGCTTCCTTCAAACTATTTCTTTGCTTACTCTTAGGTCTGCAGTGCTCCTCTGTCTCTGTGAAATTTTACCCAATTTCAAGGCTTTGCTTTAATTACCCCTTCTCCTTGACACTTTTTCTTCTTCACTCTCTTGTATGTCTTACCAGAAATTTGGATGATTCCCTTCCTTAGCATTCTCACAGGAAGGAACTAATGTAGAGTTAGAAATGGATTGAAAAGAGGCAGGGGGTGGGGAAAGCAGTGGTTCCTACTGGAATGCACTTTGTAGTGAATCTTAAATAAGTTAAGGGCCTATTTATAATTCTCTCTCCAATTTTTCTTGTTATTGGGGTCTTATTTTACTGGACATAGTTTAACACTAGTTCTTGAACTTGCATTCTAATTCATGCCAGCTACATCACACTAACTTTCTGGTTCAGCAGTGTTCATTTTCACAGTTTAAGTTATTTCAAAATCCTTTAAAGATAGTATTTGATTTATTGGCTGATTGAATCAACACATGATTTTTTTTTTGCACATAAACTTGAATGTACTTTGTGTCTCTCATTAAAATAAATTATTCATATGACATATTTATAATTTATAAGGTTATTCAGCTTACTCATGAAAAATACTGTCAAAGAAAACCATTCTCTTGGAAATATCCCAAACCCCTTTTCATTATATGTTTTAAACACACATGTTCTGGCAAAATCCCAATCTTAAATAAAATCTAACTTTCTTCTGCATGATTTCAGACATATCATATCACTGTACATGACAGGAGAAAAGTCACACATGGAGAAAATGAAATGTATAAAATTATTAAACTAGACTCTCAGTATCATGATTTTCCATGATATTTTAAAATATTCTTCACTCTAATTTACTTTTTTCTGTTTCTGAAGGACTTTTCTGTTTCTAAAGTACTATCCACATAAACCCATTCTCTAAAAATAATGTGTAAATATTTTGAAACCTTATTAATTAAATTACAGAATTAAAAAGTACAGTGTTGAGCTCTCAGGTCAATTTTGTTTGAAAGTTTGTGATAGATGAAAGTGCAATATCAGAGCACCAATGATTTTGAAGGCATTGGCCAATATATAACATTTAAGTTTTGGTTCATCTGCTGTACTGAAAGAAGTAAAATCTCAGGTCTTGACCGATGTTGAGAGTCTTAAAGAAAACCTCCTTCATGTTAAGCTGGGATGGAAAAGCTACAATCACAGGAAAAGATCAAAGCAGACCTAAACGTAACTACTGCCCTAATCCCAGAAGAAAGTAGGAAAGTCTGCAGGACAATAGAAAGGAAAGGAAACATATTTTTGAGACATAATGTCCATAGAACAATGGTGTGGTAACTTTTCACCCCAGCTACATACTTTGGGATATTCAAGGAACTGCAATCCATGAACTTCTTTAACTGTCACCTCCAACAGTTAGTTCCCCTCAGACAAAAAGCAGAAGCAAATGCAATTCCTCTCTGGAAAAGGATATACTTAACTCTGGTGTCAAGGTACCTCCAAATTTCTAAGGCACTAACCATAATCAGGCAAAGATGACCAGGCAGTTAAAGAAAGAAAGATGCATAACAAAGAACCAGAAGATTCATGAGACAGCAACATTAGACTTATACAGACCTCAGATAATGGAATTCTCAAATGCAGACTTATAAATAACCATGGTCACCTTATTTCAAGAAATAACTGATATTATGAGTTGCTCTAAAAACCTTAAATAAAAAGGACAGGGTTAAGAAAGTCAACCCCACGTTGTATTTTGAAAATGAAAAGGCCTCTATTTCCAGCAACTGGAGGGCAGACTGAGTAGAAAATCCTAAGTCTGGGAGAATTTCAAAGCTGACTGGCTTCTCAGTCATGACTCCTCTTATGTTAAAGCCATGGCCCTAGTAGAAAAGGCATGGAACTCTGATAACTAGAATGAGAAAATTGGAGAGGATTTGTCTGGGAAACTTGAAACCCCTTATGTACATCTTCCCTTAAACACTCCAGGCCAGATGAAGTAGCCCACTTCTCCTTGCTAGAGGCAGATAGCACCTTACCTTCTGCCCCTAGTTGTACTTAATTTTGCTGAGGAATATATAGAATAAATAAAAGTTAAATGTGGTTATATATTAAAAAAGGCATCATATATGTTGGCAGGATCATAACCATCGTGCCAGAAATCTAGGAAGAGGTCTATGTCATGTGAGCCAGAGAGCTTGATAGTGGATCTCTGAGGTTGACAGAAATCAAGGTGATATGCTGATCTTATCTTTCTTTCAGTTTTTTCTCTTCCTACCCTTGTATAATACCTCCACCATATTGAATGTTTTTTAAAAAAAGGTCTAAATTCTTAGGAAATGAGTCATATACATCCAAATTTATCTCACCTGAAAAGCCAAAAGATTTGAGGCCCTACCTTCCCTTCAGGAGTATGTCTGATTATGTCCAAGAGAGAACAAAGAGTTCATTTTGTCTTCAGAAATTTGTTGAACATCAATTAAAAAAAAGTGATAGAAGGGCTAAATGTTATACTGCATGATAACAGTGTATGAGAAGACCACTAAAGGAAGGAGGAAATGATGATGTTTATACTTTTTTAAATTCATGGCAATTTTCTCTAAAACTAACTTTAAATGAAATATAATTATATACAGGAGAAAAATCATAATAGTTCAAATCAATCTTTTGAAACAAACTGATTATCCAAATCATAGACTCTCTTCTCAATAGAGCTGACTGCATTCTAGTGTTAGAATTATTGACACAATCGAAATAACTATAAGAACTATGTGTGATTTCTAGTTAAAACAAATAGAAATAGCTCTTTGACCTTGTAGAAGTTATTCAAGGTCTTTGGAATCTAGTTTACCCAAATATAAATGAATATTTTGACAAAATGATTTATGAAATTCTTTCAGGCCTGAGTATTTTATATAGTTTTTGATGCTCCGATTCAAATGTATTTTATCTTCAATTCAAAAAGGAAAGAACAAGCCATTAACATTATCATTAAAATATATATTCAGAAAGCATTTTTAGTCTTTTTATGATCTATTCTGTAAAGTTCAAGCTCATTTTAAGCCCGCATATGGTATAATTCCAACCCACTATTGCCTTCTCTAAACCTTATGTGGTCTATATGTTAGTCAATGATTATTCTCCATTCCACAAATGTGGATGAATCCTGTACTGTTTCTTCCTTTAACTTTCCTCTATTTTATTGTTTCATCTCCCTTTCTTTTGGATGGCTTTCATCCTATACTCATCTGAATGTCAAAAATTTCTTTATTAAAGTTTAAGTCAAATGCCGGCTCCTTTATAAAACCTTACTTAGTCACCCAGAAGAAACAGTGTTTCTTTACTTAATGCTTGGTAACTACTATGAATTTTAATCTAAAATATAACTCATCACATTGTCTTGTAGTTTTGTTCTTTGTGTTTATGTCTTACTCTCTCTAGGAGAAAGCAAGTTCCTTTAAGGATGGTACCATGAATTGGGCATCATACAACATTCATCCTGACATCAGCCCCAACACCCCTCAGTGCCTAGGAACTAAAAGACATTCCCAGAGAGTCTGACTGGTAGTGGTCTTTAGGGAAGAAAGTTAAAAAAGATTGGGATAATTTTATCTAATGCACATTCATGACCCAAATCCCAGGATCAGTTACAGGACAGATAGGTCAACTTAGACTTTCATTAGATTGCATTATCAGCCCTTCTAATGTTTCTAGATGGTGCATCATTTGAAGGCTCATCACTAGCCATGTTTCCAGTCTAGAACTGTGGTCATATTCTTCCAGATGCCTTGACAAAGTCACCTCTTATGAACAACAGGTAAACTAGTGTGAAACGCACTTAACTAAATTAAAACAGCATGACAAATTAGAGCAATAACATGCTTAAAAAAGAATTTATAACAAAGGAAATTCTGGGCTTCATTAAAGCCAAAGGCAGATTCTAGCACTTGAACAATCCAAAGCAAGGGCTTTATAAACTATAAGGGATATACAATTATTTATTACTTTGTATGACTGTTCATATTATCCCTTAAAACTTTGAGTTAATATTTAAAATAGGAGTTAATATTTAAAATAAGAGAGTATCAAATATAAAAAAGTATCAAAAAAAGTATCAAAAAGACACTTCATATATAATTACTTTGAAAATAACTAGAAAAATTATAGATCACTTTATAGTATTTGACTACATAACTGTTTGAAACAAAAAATGTTAAGAATTATTACAATGAAGAATTCTTTTGTGAGAAAGAAGTATATTAATTTTTGCTGTTTCCTTTTGATATCAAAATTTATTTTACTTTTTATTCATAGGAGTCTTGTGCTTCAAATACTAATAATGTAATTTATTTGTGACTAATACAAATTGTTGAGTCATTATGGTTAATAATATATGTTAATTAACAACAAGAAGTGTTAGTTATAAAGCTTAATTTCTACTAAACATCTTAGGTGCTTAAGTAGATATATGTCTCTGTCGATTTATGAAAGATATTATTTCCCTATTAAATGTTACAATATATCCAAACATCTATTTTATTATAAAGTGTTATTTTAAATATAGGTGGTGAAAGTTAATATTATATTTAATCATATAATTAGATTCTTGCCCATTTAAATGTTTCGACATTTATATTAAGTTAAATTCTTTTTCTTATATGGAGAAAGAAAACAGCAGGGAGTGCTGTTTAAACAAATTTTGACCATCATTTTGTAGAATCTTGTCCAGTTTTGTTGCACAAATATTGCTATAAATTAAAAATTAATCTCAGTTATTTTTAAGCACATCTAGAAAGACCTATTTTTAGAAATCATCTGGTCTGAATGGCAAAGATCTCTTCTAGATGCCAGGATATAAGCTTACAAAAGTCCTTCCATATAATTGGAATTATAGACTATATAAAGAAAACATAAATAATATAAAATACATTTCTGTATACAGTATTAATAAAATTATTTTTTGTTATTTTATTTGTATAATAAGAACTATAAAAATGTTTTTAAAAACTGAATCTTGAATTGGTCCTTCAGAATGGATTGGATCTGTGTGAACAAACAAGTGACTAGGGGCCATTCTCAACAAGTAAACCACATGGACCAAACACAGGGACTGGAATGTACACAGTGGTTCAAGGATGATGAGAAAACCAAGTATAGGGTTTGTATATGTGATTAGTGGGAACTACATTTTGAGAAGCAGAATGTAATACTTTTAAATTTAATTAATGCTATCATTCAGTGATTTTTTTGAAGACCTTATGAGTAGAGAAATAACATGGTTATGCTCAATAGAGCTTCTCAAACTTTAAAGTGCACACCAATCACTTGGGGATCCTGCTACAACGCAAATTCAGACTCAGAAGTTCTCAAGTAGAGCCTGAGATATCGCCTTTCTAACGAGTTCCCAGATGATGCTAATACTGCCAATTCCCAGACCACACACTGAATAGCAATGCTGAAGAGACAGCTGAAGAACCTGGAGATAAAGAAGGTAACTTGAAGTCTAATGCAGAATCCTGGTGCAAGGCAAAGAAAGTTAGTGACAGTGAGGAAGGAGATTACAGAATGTCAGAAATGTTATATAGGAAGAATTAATAGTTATATGTCAGTTATACTTCAATTTTTTTAAATTAAAAATCCAAAAAATACAGAATAAATAAATACTCAAAAAAATAATATGTTAGGTAATTTGTCTGGATTTGGGAGGATCACTGAGAAAAGATGAATCCATTTGTTTTTCTGTTTGTGAGATTGAAAGCATAATACTAATTTGAAAATAAATTCTGGAATGTGATAATGGCATGGAGGGAACCACAAGTATCCTTTTAGACTTTACACTTACATTGATGGTAAAACACCAAGTGGAAATGTGCACCAAGTGAGGATATGAAGCTCTGAAGAAACCTGCATATTTCTGTTTTGATATGGTAATTTCAGCCACGGAGATAGCTGAAATCATCTAGGAAAAGTCAGTCACAAAAACATAAGAATCAACACATAGAGCAAGATAAACTCAAAGGAGGAAAAGCAGTCTGAGATGTAGATAAGAAATCATGGAAGTTAGGAGGCCCTTAAATTTAGGAACCAGAATGCCATCAATGAACTGAGATCTGTAGGACAAATATCTTGTTTTAGTAGTGAAAAACCACGGATAACCGTGAAATGTCAAAGTTTAATTGAATTCTTCTGAGCTATATCTCATAAAAAATACTTCTTGGGCCTAAAATTTGGGAAATTCTTTCAGAGTTTTACAACCTTCACATCTATATGAATTTGAAATAATGCCAGATTTAGCTTATGTTTTCTTTCATTCAATGATTAAGGACTCAGCAGAGATACCGAATTCATTCTTTAATAATATTACTTCATACACTTAAGAGATATTATAAATCCTTTTTTTAACTTCAGTTTTTAAAAAACTATCTTTAGTTTTTCCTGTTGCTTCTTTGACATTTTATTTTCTAACTACCCTTCGTCATCATTTAATTTTAATAAATGATGTGTTTGAATATTATGAATACCTATATTTTAATTTCGAAGACTAGTGTAGGATTAAACCTAGTATAGTACAGTGTCCAGTAAAAAAATAACCCCACGCCCTATTCAGAAAGTGGTAGGGAAATTAAATCATAATTTGTATACATTTTCCTTATTTCTACTTCTTTTTTTTTCTGGTTGTTTTGTGTTACTTAACATTCATACTTTGAAAGTCTTTTTTAATTTTCTGATGATAAAATCCACCTGATAATGCTTAAATACTCAAGCACTGGAAACACTTATGACCAAAGCCATACATATGCATATTACTTCTGGGAATTATTCACAGACTTGTGTAACAGGCCTCAGTATAATATTGCCTTAAAACATACCAATTCTATAATACCTAATTAGATACCAATGAGGTGAATTAAAGGTTTTAGTGGTCTTTCACTAGCCTTTCCTTTTGAGTCACGTTGATGCCTACTGGGTTTGAACCAGGTTAGTGTTTTTGGAGCTGAGACATGAGAATAAAGTAGAGCTGGCCCATGTTCATGGTGTGAGGAATTAAGTAACATCCTAAAGGCAACATTTGGGAGTAAAGGGTCAAAACTAAAAGACCTACAAAAGAGATGACAAGTCACAAATTAGTCTCTATTTTCACTGGGGCTTTTGGAGAAGGATGGGGTGGATAAATGCAGCTGTACCACCAGCAATAGAAAAACATAAGAAATAAGAAATACGACAAAGTAAATAAATCTGTTTTGAGATATTTAGAGTGCTAGGTCTGGAAGTTATCTTCATTTAGTCCAACTCCTCATTTTACAATAAAGAAACCAAAATTGATAGTACTAGATTTATCCAAAGTGACATTGCTGGTTAGATCACTGCTCATAACTCATGTTCCAGGTCAATACAGCTACTACTAAAAAATCAAATTGATAGGCCACATAACAAATTGGGCAATATCAATATTTCCTTACCATGAATAAAACTGTTAAACTCATTAAATCTTAATAAGGTTTGTGAATGTTTACTTCACTAAGAAGTGAGTGGAATAAACATCTCTTTCCTTTTCCTATGGTGAAAGAGAAACTAAACAATTATAAGGATATTGAAAATGTGATTCCATGAGATCATCTGCTTCACTTTTCTGACATATTTTTATAGTTCTTGTTGATATTCGAGTCAAGGACACCATCTAAATCTGTTCCATTTAATTATAATGCAAGTTTCTTAACAGCAGGGACCTTGTTTGTCTGTTCACTGCTATATTTCTAGTTCTGGGAATAGCCTGGGACTTAATAGTGCTCAATAAATACTGGTTAAACAGATGGGTGAATTAATAGCCATACTTTGAATTCCACGAAAAGACAATGGCAATGAGTATAATAAATCCTTACTTAGAGATGTGAAACTATCACTTAACAGAAAATAGTTTCATATTTTAAAACCATTAAAAATGATTTCTATCAATTTACAAACTTAGTTGATCTTACACAAACCCTTAATGAAGATCTAGAAAGGGGGGCTGTTCTAGGTAAAGTAACATGTAGGATAATTTTAATTCATGTGAAATTATTCTGAAAAAGGGTTAGGATGTGGAGGAAAAGTGACTGCAAGAGAGAATATCATATATCATGGAATTCTAAGAACTGGAATCATACTAGGAATGGGCCTCATGGTCATTAGAACTTGAGAACAGAACTAAGTCCAAGGAAACTTCATAGACTTTAGCAACAGGGATTTGTGAAACCTTTTTAACTGCTCCACTACAAATGCCTTCCGTTTTTCTTCCCCACTCTCAGATGGCTGACTATAATCTCCTTCTATTTATTCTCTCATAGTTTAGGTATGCACATGCTTTAGTTACTGTGGGTCTTCTCCATGCCAGTCATTGTTAGAACATTTTAGTTACTAAACTACCAGCTAGCTGGGTCTGCCAATTAGTATTTCTTGTTTCAAATTTCAGTGAGAGTATCTTTGTTCTAGCTCCAAACTGAAGGTCATGGGTTGGATTAGAATTGGCTAGTTTTAAGTGGTTTGCCCATACATGGTTGAAACAACTGTGGCCAGGAACAGACTTGTGTGACACACAAAAAATTTCTCCTTCCTCCGATGAGGATTTGGTTAAGGTAGTTTGCATTAGGTAGGGAGGGAAAGCACAGTGACACTTCTAAGAAAATATTTCCCCTATTTTATGAATAAGAGAACTAAGGCTGAGGAAAGTTAAATAACTTGCCTTGGTCACACACCTTGTAAATTTTTGAGGACTTAGAGAATTGCCCTTTCCATATCATCACATTATCGCTTAAACCTCACGCTCAGTCCTGTCCTTGAACAGGTTCTTTTCTTCTCTCTGTACTCTTCTTATAACTAAATTCTATTTTTTGGATGATTAAAAAATGTATATTTATGAGGAGAGGAGAAATATAAAAAGAGAGAAATATAGTGAAGGGAAGAGTAGGAAAGCAGAAAAGAAGTGCAGCTGCAACTGTGACCAAAAAAAAAAAAATATATATATATATATATATATATATATATATATATATATATATATATATATATATATATTAGTCCTAACTTCGTATGTGAGTCAATATTTCTAGTTAGAGCTGAACCAGCTCTTTTAAGTGCCTATATTTTATAATTCTTTCCATAATCTGTTCTGATTATGTACTGCTGCAAGCCTACTATTAATATTTGATTGAATTCCTCGAAAAGGTCTAGATTCCTAAATTTACCAAGCAAAGTTAATTACTTCTATATACCATCATGCTTGTACCTCTGAAATTCTACGAACTCAAAAATTATATACTATAAGGAACACAGTGCTGTGCAATTACACATGAGCTATCCAAAGAAATCATCTAAAAATTTTACTTATAAATACATAGAATAAGTTTGCTGGCAACTTGCTTAATAATGGGCAGACACACACAGGAGAAAAAAGAACAGGAGCTCTATTAAAACTGGTAAGTAAAGAATTTAGTTGAAATATCAGCAGTGAGAACTAATTGCTTGTGCATAGTTCTTGTTGATATTCGACACCTGTTCAGGACAAGTTGAGATTTCTGTAGAAAAGATACAGGAATAGTAGATTCAACATTCAGGAAAATTAAGGTAGCAAGAGTTCAAAGAAAATGAGAATCAAATATAGATTAATGAAAATTCCAGAAGAAATAGGAAACCAAAGGGAAAATAATGTAAAGAGTGATGAAAAAATAGGACAACACTACTTTGATCCTATACATTCTGTAATTGCCATCCTATCTGTTTCCTCCATTTTCATGCAAACTTGAGTTGTCTTCATTTGCTTGTCTCCTCTTTCAAACCTCCCACTTATTTCTAATTGAGTTGGAACCTAGTTCTATCTTCGACATTTTTCCGAGTTATTAATAACATTACAATTGAACATTGTGTTAGTCTGCTATTGAAAATTCTGCTGATCTAGCACTGTTGACACTACTGAAAACTCCTAATACTACCTTATATTATGTGACATTGCACTCTCAGTGTTTTTCTCTTATCTCACCAAACTCTTTCTTTCTCTCGTTTTTTGCATCCTCTTGCTTTATGCATCATTTACAAGTTGTTCTTTATAATACTTGTTTTCTGCTCTTCTCACTCTAAAATCTTCCACCCTTGATCTTAATCACCGTCATGGTTTTAAATAATATCAATTTGCTTGTGATTCCCAAACCTACATCTATCTTAGATACTAATTCCAACATTTAGCGACTTGCATACAACTACCTCCGGGGCATTTCCATCCCCAGGCTACAGCTGTCTTTCTCCTTGTTACCATAATATTCTGTGAATATTACTATCGATTTACTTACATTATCTTCTAATTATAAATATGTTGAGGTGTATATAGTATGCAGAAGTTGTGAACCATTTGAAGATGTAGGATGTGCTTTTGTCATCTTTATAGTTGCAATATCTAATAAAACATTTGTAATATAGTAGGTATTATTCAAGCATATAAATTCATGCCAAAATGACAATTTTTATATGAATTTTAAAACCAGATACAGCACAGAACATTAAAAAATATATTTTTTAAGACATGAAAGCACAATATTTTAAATAGATTCAAATTTAACAATTCTAGCTCAAGCTAGTAAGAAGACAACTGCAAGGGAGGGAGTTTCCAATTTCTTTTATCTCCGGAAGAGTCCTGTTTTCCTAGACCTCTAATGAGACATTTATTTCACTTATTTCTATTAGTTTTTGTGGTCTTCAAATAATTTGTTTAATGCAAAGATATTTATATGTGTTCATTAGAGACATAAAAAATATATTTAGATGATCAAAATGAGATTTAGGGTAAGTATAATGACTATTAATGCACTTATAGTACTTCATACTATTCAAATCATTTTCACATTTGTCAAGCTGTTTAATACTTATAAAATTTATTAGAAAATTATTGTATATGTGTCTGAATATTTTAAACTGTCTTCTATCAAAAGATTGAGAAAATCGCAAAAAAGAAAACATTAAAGTTATTACATACTGGTTTCTAACCAACATGATACACTAAAAATTTACATTTTTAAATATATTTCCCTCTTTTCCATGATACACAGCATATTTAACACATTTAATTTATTCTTGTTCTCCTCCAGTTTCTAGTACAATATATTATTATTTCTTTATCTGTGTTTTCTCTATGCTCCCTAATAATTATATATTGATGGCAATATCTCTTTTGCTCCATAAAAAATTTGTCTTCAATTTTCATAGTTTCATATTTATTTTATGGTTACAAAATAATTTGTATTACAGGAAATTAAAAAGACAAAAATCACAAATAAAGAAATAAAAGGTGGGGACAAGATGGCAAAGCAGGAAGATCCTGGGCTCCATTGACACACCAAAATTACAACTACATATAGAGAAACTGTCTCTGAGAATGACCTGAAGACTAGCAGATAAATTTTCTACAACTAAAGATGAAAAGAAAAAAGCTACACTGATATGGGTAGGAGGAGGGAAGATTTGGTCTGGCTGGAACCTACACCCCTGGAGCGTCAATCCACAGGTGGATGGGATATCAGAGCCTCAGAGGTCCTCCCTGAGGAGCAAGGGGCTCCGAACGCCACATCAGGCTCCCCAGTTCAGGGAAACTGCATGGGAAGGATGAGCCTCCATAATGTCTGTCTTTGAAAATGAGCAAACCTTATGTCTGGGAGAGCTGGAGGGTTTTAGGAAACTGAGAGCCCATCCTTAGAGGGCACAGGCAAAAACTCACTCACTCTAAAACCCAGTACAGAGGCAGCACTTTGAAAAGTGCCTGGGTCATATGTGAAGGAGATTCATTGACTAATTTTAGGGTGTGTGCCTAAGGACAAGAAATCCATTGAAACTTCCTCTAGGAATGGAGGAGCTTGCTGGTGCCAATTTTTTGTTTCATTTTGTTTTCTGTTTTTGGCTCATCTTCTACCTAGCTGGCCCAGCACTGGCAGGAGTCATTTCTGACTTCCCCCCTCTAAGTTACTAGCACCACTTGCCCTGCCCCAGGTTTACTTGTGGACCTGACCCAGCCTGCAATCCTCCAAAGCAGCCCCACATCCCACCAGACCCAGTGGACACCCTTGGCCTGCACCAGAACCCCTCCGCAGTGGTTCTTGCCCTCCCAGTCCTGGTGAGGGGTGCCCTCACCAGCACCAACATCATACCAAGACATCTCCTGCCCCAAAGGCCAGCCCTGCAAACTAGACTACCTGCAACAGTTCTGGCCAGAACTGACAGCCAGCTGCACCAAGCATCAGGCTCACAAACCAGTGTGTCTGCAGCAATTGCAGCCCAGCCACCAAAGGAGGGCACACAAGCCCACACAGAAGACACTCCTGGAGCATCTGACTATGGTGACCAGAGGGACCACACTACTAGGCCCTACCTACAGTACACAAAAAGGAACAAAGCTGGAGGTATCACATGCCCTGATTTCAAACTATACTACAAAGTTATAGTAATCAAAACAGTATGGTACTGGCACAAAAACAGGCACATAGATCAGTGGAATGGAATAGAGAGCTCAGAAATAAACCCATGCTTATCTGGTCAATTAATTATGACAAAGGAGGCAAGAATATACACTGAGGAAAGGATATTCTCTTCAGTAAATTGTGTTGGGAAAACTGGATAGCTACATGCAAAAGAATGAAACTGGACTATTTTCTTTTTACACTGAATACAAAAATAAACTCAAAATGAATTAAAGACTTAAATGTAAGAACTAAAACCATAAAACTCCAAGAAGAAAACATGGGCAGTATGCTCTTTGACATTGATCTTAGCAATTTTTTTGCATCTGTGTCCTCAGGCGAAGGTAATAAAAGTAAACATAAACAAATGGGACTACATCAAACTAGAAAGCTTTTGCACAGAGAAAGAAAACATCAACAAAACAAAAAGGCAACTTACTGAATGGGATAAAATATTTGCAAATGATATATCTGATAAGGGGTTAATATCCAAATCATATAAAGAAATTGTGCAACTCAATGTCAAAAAACCAAAAAATTTGATTAAAAAATAGACAGAGGGGGCTTCCCTGGTGGCGCAGTGGTTGGGAGTCCACCTGCTGATGCAGGGGACACGGGTTCGTGACCCGGTCTGGGAGGATCCCACATGCCACGGAGCGGCTGGGCCCGTGAGCCATGGCCACTGAGCCTGCGCGTCTGGAGCCTGTGCTCCACAATGGGAGAGGCCACAGCAATGAGAAGCCTGTGTACCACAAAAAAAAAAAAAAAAAAAAAAAGGCAGAGGACCTGAATAGACATTTCTACAAAGAAGACGTACGGAAGGCCAACAGACACATGAAAAGACGTTCAACATCACTAATCATCAGGGAAATGCAAATCAAAATGAGATATCACTTTACACCTGTCAGAATGGCTATCATCAAAAAGACTACAAATAATGAGTATTGGTGAGGATGTGGAGAAAAGTGAATGCTTGTGAACTGTTTGTGGGAATGTAAATTGATGCACCCATGTGGAAAACAGTATGGTGGTTCCTCAAAAAATTAAAGGTAGAACTATTGTACCATCCAACAATACCACTTCTGAGTGTTTACCTGAAGAAAACAAAAACACTAATTTGAAAAGATATATGCACTCATATGTTCTTTGCAGCATTATTTACAACAGTAAAGATATGGATGTAACCTAAGTATCCATCATTAGATGAATGGATAAAGAAGTTGTGGCATATATATATATGTATATGTAGGCATATATATGTATATGTAGGCATATGTATGTATATGTACACACAGTGGAATGTTTGCAATAAAAAAGAATGAAATCTTGCCATTTGCAACAACCTGGTTGGAACTAGAGGGTATTATGCTAAGTGAAATAAGTCAGAAAAAGGCAAATACTATATGATTTTACTTATACGTGGAATCTAAAAAACAAAAGAAACAAACAGAACAAAACAAAAATAGACTTGTAGACACAGAGAACAAACTTGTGGTTGCCAGAGGGGTAGGGGGTGTGGAGTGGGCAAAATAGGTGAAGGCTATTAAGAGGTACAAACTCCTAGCTATTAAATAATTAAGTTACAGGGATGTAATATACAGCATAATGAATATAATCAATATTACTGTAATAACTCTGTATGATGACAGATGGTTACTAGACTTAACACGGTGATCATTTTCGTAATGTCTTTAAATGTTGAATTACTATTTTGTACACCTGAAACTAGCATAATGTACATTGGCTATACTTCAATAAAAAAAAAAAAGAAATAAATTTACAAAAACCTCACACAGAGGTAATTTCTATTACTGTTCTGAGGCAGATATTTCCACTTATTTTTATGCACAAAGAATATAAGCTTTATTTAATCTTTATAAATAAATATGCTTTATTTTTACAAAGTGGAATGATGGTATGTCTCTTGTTTTATAATCTGCTTTTTAATTTATCAGTATATTAAGAATGTAATATTAATAAACATTTCTATAGAACGTAATGACAACAAATGGATGCAAATATACTGGTTTTTATAATAGTAAACAATGCTTTGTAAATATTCTAATGCATAGCTCTATGTGTGTGTCTCATTTTTAAATTTTCAGATCCATTATTAGGTGATGTATTATTACACCAACTGTGATAAGCATTTTTAAGTTATTAATACTCTAACATAATGTCACTAGGAAAATAGGAACAGAAGAATGAAATGAATTGAGGTTAAACTTTTCCAGTGAATGTACACATGCAATTTTGTACATGTGAACTTGAAGGTATATGTTTCCAGGTGTGTGAGCATGTTCTCTAAGTTCTTGACTCTCACTTGTAGAATAGTATTGGATTGGCCAAAAAGTTCGTTCAGTTAATGGATACATTGTTCAGTAAAGTTCTTGGTGAAAATGAAGAATGCGTCTTTCATTTTTACTTAAAACCAAACGAAGGTTTTGGCCAACCCAATACTTGTCATAATGTGTTACATTAGCTTTTGCTCCCCTTGTAGGAAGGGGTTTTTATTTTGGGCTCATTTACTAACACGTGCTTGGTACATCATAAGTATTAAAAAAATGTACATTGAAAAAACGTCTGGATCAGTAGATGTAAACTAAATACTAAAATTACTGTAATAAAATAATAACAGCTTTGCCACCCATATATTTTTGTTGCATAGCTACTTCTAAGACTCCATGAAAATTATAACTAGTATACACAAAATGCTTCCAGGCCCCACTGGTAGTAGGAAAGTTAAAAATACTTAAGGTTAATGACATTTTTCTGACGTTAGTGTCTTAGTATTGCCCCTGGAATTTAAATAGAAACCTTTCTTTTCCCTTCTAAGAATTGACTTTTTTTTCTATGTACAGCCTACATTCAACACTTTATTTTAAAAGTGGAATAAATATTTATTAATCGTTCAATGCCTTAGTTACTGGCAAATGTTTCCAGATAGGAGATTATATTTTCTAAAACAAGTGTCTCCCTCAACCTTGGAAAAATGCTACTATACTCTGAGTCATTCTGATTTAGGTTTCATCTCAAGTCCTTTCTCTCAATGGAAATGTTTTCATTGGCTAATTCTCAACCTGATTTTACTTCAAAACTGATTTTTGGTATTGCATTAAATAAAAAGGAATACAGCTTTTGTTTTCCTACCTCTTTTGAATCTTTCAAAATCCAACTCAGATTCCAGATATTCCACAAAAAATACCCCCCAATCATATTGATATCTTTTATTTGTGTGCCTTTGGCAATAGTAATTTGTGTTTTGTTTGTAAGTGTAGCATATGTTATGCATTTTTATTTGTTTCATGGATAAAGCTCTCAGGATCTAAGATTTAATTTAACCTTCTGTGAAGAAATGAATTATAACAGACAAAAGGCAGCTATCTTTAAAAGAGCCTGCTTGCAAGACTGGCCTTTAGCTGACACCTGGGAATTTGGCACTTGACAAGTCCTCTTACTAATAAGAATAACTCACTGTGTCTAGATGGTTTGAACAAATATTATGATTTATGGTGCATACGTGCTTTTCTTCTGAGAGTCTGAAATTTAAGGACATGAAAGGCAGAGGGTGCTTACATCACCAGCCTACAATGGAAAACTTAGGTGCTGAGCTTCTACTGGGCTTCCTTGGGCAGAACCATCACACATGCTGCTGCATTTTTATTCCTGGATGAAGAAACATGCTCAAATATGCCACTTCATAGAAGAGAGAGAATAAGGAATATGTGCATGGATATCTCCAGATTCCGTGTCTCTTCCTTTGCTGATCCTGTGGTGTGTTCTTACCCTGTAATAAATCTTGGCCACGAGTACTCCTACATGCTGAGTCCTGTGAGTCATTCTAGCAAATTTCCCAATGTGGGAGTGGTCTGAGGGACCCTCAATATACTTCATTGCAAGCTACTAATTCAGTCTATTACTTATGGATGGTATCAGAAGACATGAGACCCCTGGGTCAGAGACAAAGGATTTTCTTACTAATAGCATAGAAGTCAGCATGAGTATCACGCTTCTGTCAGTTCCTATTGACCTGCAAGTTCCACGGGGGTGAAGCAGAAGGTCTTGGGTAGGTGGCTGCTGCACATAGTGGGTTGGCATTGCAGCCGAGGAATACTGATCTTGGAGAATCCACCTCTTTTATAGCCTTCCTGTCATTTGTCCTGGAAGAAGACATTGTCTCATCTTTCAAGGCTGCTTACAGCTTCCTGCATACATACCCTGTAAAGAGTGGTCAGGATCTTGAATTCTTGGAATACCCAGCAAGAACATATGAGATGCTCAGGGTCCATGACAGATCACTTTGCCCAATAATATTCCTGCATATCCCACAAGACTGTAAACTGTAAACAAAAACAGTACATGTATTTTCTGATTTTTTTTTTTTTTTTTTTTTTTTTTTTTTTTGCGGTACGCGGGCCTCTCACTGTTGTGCCCTCTCCCGTTGCGGGGCACAGGCTCCGGACGCATAGGCTCAGCGGCCGTGGCTCACGGGCCCAGCCGCTCCGCGGCATGTGGGATCCTCCCGGACCGGGGCATGAACCCGTGTCCCCTGCATCGGCAGGTGTACTCCCAACCACTGCGCCACCAGGGAAGCCCGTATTTTCTGATTTTTAAAATGCCATCAAAGGCAGTTGCAAAGTGTTGAATCCTACACAAAGACTCGGTGACTCTTGCATTAGTTTCCTGTGGCTGCTATATCAAACTACCATGAATCTGGTGGCTTAAAACAACAAAATTACACTCGCTCACACTTCTGGAGGCCAAAAGTCTGACATCAATTTCACTGGGCCAAAATGATGGTGTTTGAAGGTCTGAAGTCCCTCTGGAAGCTCTAGGGGATAATTCATTCCTCACCTCCTCCAGCTTCTGGTGGTTGCCATCATCCTCTGATTGTGGTCACTGCATCCAATCCCTGCCTCCGTGGTGAGACTTCTTTTTCCTTTTGCATCTGTATAATGAAATCTTCTGTCCCCCTCTTGAATAAGGATATATTTAGGGATCGCATTTAGGGCCTATCCTGATAATCCAGGATAATTGCCTCATCTCAGACTCCTTAATTTAATCACACCTATAAATTCCTTTTTTTGCCTTGTAAAGTAACATTTAAAGGTTCCAGGGATTAGGACATGGATATCTTTTGGTGGGCGGTGGGGGGGGGGGGGCAGGATATTTTTAAATTTATAGAGATATTTAAACTGGATCATTAGAAAACAGAGTAAAATAATTTAGTTATATAGTTATAAATAGGAAGTACATTATTGTTCTACTTAATATGTCACCAGAGGCACTTTTAAACCCAAATACAAATTTTGGATAAAAGAGATAAATATAAAATCTGAAATATAAAGCAGAAGTACTTTTTATACTTAAAATAATAAAATTAGCAGTGCATCTTATAGAAACTTGAAAATAAAATTTCCCGAAACAAAAAACATTTGTTTTTGTGGACTCACAAAGAGGTTGGAATGATGGCTAAGATAGTAAATATTGTTCATTTTTTCTTATTATAAGTCAAAAAACCATAAGCAACACATTTTTCTAAAACGTATTTTGAGAGACCATTGCTATGACAGATAGGAATATACTAGAAGGAAAATAAAAAGTGATTTATAGACTTTTGGTGGTTTACAATCTGTGGATTAGGAAACTTAACAAATACTAGTCTTTTCAATACCTGTGTTTAGGATCTAGTAAGCTTTTGCTTCTGTGTAGAAAGTAAAGAATAAATGAGCACCAAAAAACATGTTTATACCCTAAAGGAATGGCTGCTTCCTTCCCTTTCTAGGAACACACATCATAGACATACAAGTGTTTTCAAATCCAAAAGACAGTTCCAAACACGAATTCGAATTAGCAGTTTAGTTGACCCTCATAACTGTGATTTTAAAATTTTCTATGTGGTTTTTCATACATCAGTTTAAAACAACCCTCTTAAGCTATTTCTGGCTCACTTACATTTCCTAATTGGCAAGAAATAAATATTTCTATTTGTTACTTCCTCAGTTTGGAAAGTCAGTATGTGAAAATTTAACTAAATCAGTTGTGGCTAGATCTTTGCAGTTTAAGTGGTAGGTGCAGGAGTCTGATATGCCTCCTTCCTTTGGCAGAATGTTCCATAGGGTCAACGTGGTGCAAGGAGGACTCAAGAACTGGTGTTAGTGAACTATGACCCCAGGACCAAATCTGGCCCGCCACCTGTTTTTGTAATAAGATCTGATTGTAACACAGACATGCTCATACATTCACATGTAGTCTAAGGCTGCTTTTGCTCTACAATAGCAGATTTAAGGAGTTGCAATAGACACCATATGACCCACAGAACCAAAAACTATTTACTATCTTTCTCTTTTAGGACAAGTTGGCTGATCTACCCTAGAAGAGGGTACCTACCCTAGGTAGGTACCCTAGAAGAATGAGAAGATATACATAGTCTGTTTATTAAATATAAAGCAGACAAACAAATATAGACCCAGCTGAAATACAGAATCAGATTGAAAAAGACATTACAAGGCTGAAATACTAGGTTAAAAAACAAAATTAAATTTAAAAGAAATAAACACAAAGTCATGAATTCAGAATCTCAAATTTAACTGCACAAATTAAACAAGAGTTAGCTTGGTCCTTAACTTGGTATAGATAACCATAAATAGGACACTAATCCCACCATGGGGACTCTATTCTCATGACTTTGTGTAACCCTAATTACCTCTCAAAGGCCCCACCTCCTAATACCACCCCATTGAGGGTTAGGGTTTCACAGTTGAAATTTGGGAGGACACAAACATGCAGTCCATAACACCCAGATAACAAAATATTTAGATGGAACATACAACTATATCCAAATATTTGAAAAATTTAATGTGTAAGAGAACACACATTTATTGGGAGTTGTTTCAGAAGTTCAATAACAATAAGAACAAATAAAGATAATAAGATAAAAACTAGAGTTGACTTTTATCAAAGCAAAACTTTTGTTTACAATTGGAAGGACTATCATATATGGGATAAATTGCATTTGATTTCTAAATTCATAATGAGTGAATTTCTCCAGGAATCACTGAATTTTTAAGGAATGCTCTGGTGGAGATTTTTTTTATGAGGCAAAAGAATCCCGGATGTGCTCTAACTAAACCTATGCATTTGATGTTAGAGAAGAAGAAATCAGGGAAATGCGGATATGTTCTGGCATCTTATTCTGATATTACTTTGCCATGTAGGAAGATGACTTGCCTGGAGCAGGATAAAGTCCAGGATTAGCTTAATATCACATTGTAAAGCATGCTTCACACACATGGGGGGTTTAGCTAGCACCCTAGAGCACAGTTAATGAATTATTTTTAGACCGTTCTGCAATTTTTTCAATTGGGCTTAAACATGACAGCTAAGGAAAGTTAAAACATTTTATTCTATAAAGTTCAAAGTGGAAAGGAAGCATTAGCAATGCAAGTTTCCCCATGATGTTCTATCAGTGTTATTCAACTTTCTTCAGGGGATTAAAGGATAATTTTTATTCTTGACCAATCTTGAGTCTCACTGCAAGACTTGCTTAGCTGCAGCACAAGGATAGATCTTTGAAAATGACTTTCCAATCCCTGGCTATTTAACACAGTAAATGAAGTACTAGACCAATATAAAGAGAGATGTTTATTATAAATGTAACTAAATGAAAGTGCAAATTCTGCTTAAAATGAATAACTTTGACCACGCAAACAGCATAGTAGTCAAATAGATGCATGCACCAAAAATATGTATGGGATAAATGTCTATGTATAGGTACACAACTATAGTATAATGTTAATAATCTTGGTGGCTTATCTTAGTTATTATTTTATTTTTAAAAGAATACATTTTCAGTCTTAACTACCTGCTCATATAAAAATCATATGTGCTTAGAAACTACACCTTTCAAATTAATTTAAATTATACATAAAGATTTACTTTAAGGGTCTTTGGTCTTTTGGAAAATTAGTTTACATTTCTAGCATCTCAGTGATAAGATATAGTGCCAAATCGCTATTGCTGAGAAAGCACATTCATATAAAATGCAGGTTCCTTCACCAGAGATCTTTAAATTCCATGCATGGAGAATATGCTTTTGAATATAAGAAACTTCTGATGAAACCTAAGAAAAAGTAAGATGCAAATGCAAAACTCCAGTCCAGCTAGAAACAAAACAAGTAACCACTGAAATGCAAACATTATGAGAAAGAAGACTTCATTTATGTTATTCCCCATAGTATTCTTGGTGCCTGTGACAGCAGAGGACATATAATAGGTACTCAGGTGATTAAATACATGAATGAACAAAGGTTATAGAAATATTATTTGATTTCCTTCACAGAATTGCTTACTCAGAGAAATGAAGCAGAACTCAGAAATAATAACATGTGTAAGTGTAATTTTACCAGAGAAAATTAAAAGAATAGTAAAAAAAGGATATTGTAGGACATTTTCTCATGAGAAACAATAAAAAGTTCCATTCAAATTTGAATGCTATTAATTTATTGGCCGTAATTCAGGTGAGGTAAAATGGTATGATATTAGAAACACATCTGTAAAACATTTGTGTAAGATTTTAGGGAATAATTTCAGAGACTTTCCTATGCTAGAATTCCCAAATTCACCTGTTGTAAAACAAAAAAAACCCAAACATTAAAAAAATTACTTTCTCCTTATCATTGAAAACTGTGACCTTTTGCCTTGTTACCTATTCCTTCTAAAGCCAACAGTATCAATTGAAGAATAAAAACCATATGATCATCTCAATAGATGCAGAAAAAGCTTTTGACAAAATTCAACACCCATTTATGATAAAAACCCTCCAGAAAGTAGGCATAGAGGGAACTTACCTCAACATAATAAAGGCCATATATGACAAACCCACAGCCAACATCATCCTCAATTGTGAAAAACTGAAACCATTTCCACTAAGATCAGGAACAGGACAAGGTTGCCCACTCCCACCACTATTATTCAGCTTAGTTTTGGAAGTTTTAGCCACAGCAATCAGAGAAGAAAAAGAAATAAAAGGAATCCAAATTGGAAAAGAAGTAAAGCTGTCACTGTTTGCAGATGACATGATACTATAGATAGAGAATCCTAAAGATGCTACCAGAAAACTACTAGAGCTAATCAATGAATTTGGTAAAGTAGCAAGATACAAAATAATGCAAGAAATCTCTTGCATTCCTATACACTAATGATGAAAACTCTGAAAGAGAAATTAAGGAAACACTCCCATTTACCACTGCAACCAAAAGAATAAAATACCTAGTAATAAACTAACTAAGGAGACAAAAGACCTGTATGCAGGAAACTATAAGACTCTGATGAAAGAAATCAAAGACGAATCAAACAGATGGAGAGATATACCATGTTCTTGGATTGGAAGAATCAACATTGTGAAAATGACTATACTACCCAAAGCAATCTACAGAGTCAATGCAATCCCTACCAAATTATCAATGGTATTTTTCACAGAACTAGAACAAAAAAGTTCACAATCTGTTTTGAAACACAAAAGACCCCGAATAGCAAAGCAATCTTGAGAAAGAAAAACTGAGCTGGAGGAATCAGGCTCCCTGACTTCAGACTATACTACAAAGCTACAGTAATCAAGACAGTATGTTACTGACAAAAGCCAGAAATATAGATCAATGGAACAGGATAGAAAGCCCAGAGATAAACCCATGCACATATGGTCACCTTATTTTTGATAAAGGAGGCAAAAATATACAATGGAGAAAGGACAGCCTCTTCAATAAGTGGTGCTGGGAAAACTGGACAGCTACATGTAAAAGAATTAAATTAGAACACTCCCTAACACCAAACACAAAAATAAACTCAAAATGGATTAAAGACCTAAATGTAAGGCCAGACATTATAAAACTTGTAGAGGAAAACATAGGCAGAACACTCTATGACATAAATCAGAGCAAGATCCTTTTTTGACCCACCTCCTAGAGAAATGGCAATAAAACCAAAAATAAACAAGTGGGACCTAATGAAACTTAAAAGCTCTTGCACAGCAAAGGAAATCATAAACAAGTCAAAAACAGAACCCTCAGAATGGAAGAAAATATTTGCAAATGAAGCAACTGACAAAGGATTAATCTCCAAAATTTACAAGCAGCTCAAAATGAAAAAAACAAACAGCCCAATCCAAAAATGGACAGAAGACCTAAATAGACATTTCTCCAAAGAAGATATACAGATTGCCAACAAACACATGAAAGAATGATCAACATCATTAACCATGAGAGAAATGCAAATCAAAACTACAATGAGATATCACCTCACAGCAGTCATAATGGCCATCATCAAAAAATCTAGAAACAATAAATGCTGGAGAGGGTGTGGAGAAAAGGGAACCCTCTTGCACTGTTGGTGGAAGTGTAGATTGATACAGTCACTATGGAGAACAGTATGGAGGTTCCTTAAAAAACTAAAAATAGAGCTGCCATATGACCCAGCAATCCCACTGCTGGGTATATACCCTGAGAAAACCATAGTTCAAAAAGAGTCATGTACCACAATGTTCACTGCAGCTCTATATACAATAGCCAGGACATGGAAGCAACCTAAGTGTCCATTGACAGATGAATGGATAAAGAAGATGTGGCACATATATACAATGGAATAGCACTCAGCCATAAAAAGAAATGAAATTGAGTTATTTGTAGTGAGGTGGATGGACCTAGAGTCTGTCATACAGAGTGAATTAAGTCAGAAAGAGAAAAAAAAATCATATGCTAACACATATATATGGAATTTAAAAAAAAATGGTTTTGAAGAACCTAGGGGCAGGACGGGAATAAAGACGCAGACCTACTAGAGAATGGACTTGAGGACACAAGGAGGGGGAAGGGTAAGCTGGGACAAAGTGAGAGAGTGGCATGTACATTTATACACTACCAGATGTAAATAGCTAGTGGGAAGCAGCCACATAGCACAGGGAGGTCAGCTCGGTGCTTTGTGACCACCTAGAGGGGTGGGATCGGGAGGGTGGGTGGGAGGGAGACGCAAGAGGGAAGAGATATGGGGATATACGTATATGTATAGCTGATTCACTTTGTAATAAAGCAGAAAATAGCACACCATTGTAAAGCAATTATACTCCAATAAAGATGTTTAAAAAATAAAATAAAAATAAAGCCAACAGTATCAAATTATAATTTATTATAGAAATGGTGGGTTTAAGATGCACCTAAATGATATTGTTAAATTCTGGAGTTACTGAGGCTTCAGAAAGGAAGTCTTACTGCAAAGTAAAATAACAGTTTGAAATGATAAATACCAAAGAGTCAACTCCAAGATGAGCATGATGCCATATGTTCAAAACAGAGTAAAGTATATAAATGAACATTCTAGCTGAGTTTTGTATAATGACTATAAAGAAAACAGATCCGAACTGAAGGTTAGGAGCACCTAACCTTCATGGTAGGTTAACCATAACCTCCAATCCAGGCATGAAGGTATATTGCTTTTCTAGGAATCCGAATGGAGCAGAAGTAGTCACTAGATGGGTATTAAAAAGCAACAAAAAAAGGACAAGGATCCAATTGGTTTGGTCTGGAACTGGGATTAGTTTCTAGGCAAAGAAAATGGAAATAATTACTAATAAAATAATTGTACTTCAAACGAGCTGAAGAAACACAGGAACATAAGACTAATTCTAGACTGCCCACCAGAGTCCAGTTTGCATGAGTACATCCTAGTCAAGACAATGTGAGGGTCGTTGCTCTGTTCATTCGTTAACTCACTCAACCTACGTTTTTCTTTTCCTTTTGAAATGGATTAAATTTCACAAGAAGTTGTAAAAATAGTGCAGAGAGGTCCCACAAAGGTAATATACTTTTAAAAATAATATTTATATAACCATTATACATTGTCAGAAACAGGAAGTGGACATTGGTAAAATAGTATTAATTCAAATACAGTCATTATTCTGATTTCACCAGGCTTTACATCTTTTTTTTTCATTTTTTGATGTATGGTTGTACACAATTTTATCACATATATAGATTAAACTTTACCACAGTCAGGAACTGTTGAAACACCACAAAGAAACTACCTGGTGTTACTCCTTAATAATCATACCTTTCCCCAGCTCTAAGTCCTGGTTACCACTTTTTTGTTCTCTATCCCTATAATTTTATCACTTTAAGAATGTTAAACAAATGGAATCATATAGTATGTGGTTAGAATTTTGTTCTGTTTTTGTTTGTTTGTTTTCATTTTTTTTCTTTGATCAGCACAATGCCTTTGAGATCCATTCAATCTATTGCAGGTATCAAAAGTTTATTTCTTTTTATTGCTGATTTTGTATTTTGTATTCTACTGTATGAATATATCACAGTTTATCTATTCACTTAGTTGGAAGACAATTGGGTTATTTCCAGATTTTAGCTGTTATGAATAAAACAGCTATGAACATTCATTTACTGCAGAGTTATTCATTCTTAGTTGGGTAAGAAATTGCCTACTAGCAAAGTATGAAGAGTTCCAGTTGCTGTGCATTCTTACCAGTCAACACATATTTATTGAGGACTAAGTACATGCAAGGCACAATACTAGTATCCAAAACTTTAACAAATTGGACATAGCCTTGCCTTTATGAATTAGTAAGGGAGGCAGACTTTATAAAACTGACCAGTTTGTTAAATGGAAAATGTAGAAATGTCCCTCTTTTTCAAGGTTGTCAATAATATTACAGTTCCAACATGTAATACATTCTATAAAAATTATTTAAGACCAATACTTAATAAATAATTATTAGAAAGCACCGATTAGATACAATTCCCACATTTTACAAATGACAAAACTGTGGATTGAGGACCTGGTGCCTTCATCATGGTCCTAAAACTACGTATGTCAGAACTTCAGATTAGGACACCAAGTCTCTTGTTGTTATTTTCATATTTTCTCACTACATTACATGGCCACTAATGAATTATTTTTTTATTTCATAGATGTTACACCTAAAATATTCCCATGCTTTGAGGAAAACTGGTATTATACAAACATATCATTTTCCACTGCCAAGAAATGAGTTAAAATAAAAATTAACATCCACTACAATGAAATCAATTAAGAAAGTAATATGGCAATTTGAACATCTCCTTTGCAATAAAAACATTATTAAAACATCAAGTGTGAATAGCAATTAAAAAAATCAAATTATAGGCTTAGCATAAGCTTTCCTTTTCTTGGTTATGAGAAAGTAGAAATAGAAATTAAATATGCTCCATTAATTGGCACTTTATGAAAACTGTTTCAGGGGTACTAGTGTACCTGAACTCACGTCTATCTTTCATAGTTTTCAAATTCCAATCTTAAATGAAGTATTTTACATTTTGTAAATTAATATTTGGTTTCCATATTTAATGATTATTTGGTAAGTGTAAGAACTGCATCCAAATAAAATCAGCCCATGCTCTCAACAATTAATGCAAGCAGAAATAAAACAGCTATATTTCTTAGACAAAAGTAATTAGTTATTATATTTGGATAATTGTTGGAAAACACTCATTGTACTGTTGGACTCTGACAATGGAAACACGATCATGTTGTTTTCTTCTTCTAAAGCCAGACAAGGTCTAGAATGACTAGACCTATAAATTATAATATACACTAAAAATCTCTGTAATCAAAACAATGTAGTGCTAATTCATGAAGAGATACAGAGATCATTAGAATATAATAGAAGATACAGAAATAAAGCTAAGTACAATATATGAAGACATTTAGTATATTGATATCCGAATACCTGAGGCAAAAATCTATTTAAATGCTTCTGGTACAATTTGTTTGCCATTTGGGAAAATACAAGATTATTTCTAATCATTACAGCATATGCAAGAATTAACTCTAACAGGATCAGAGATCTAAATATAAAACATGAAGCTATCCAAGTAGCAGAAGAAACCATGAATGAAATTTTCTATAACCTGGATGTAGAGGAAGGTTTTGCAATTAGAATTCAAAATTTCATGCAATAAAAAATGATTAACAAATTGGTCCACATATAAATAATTTTAAAAGACTTCTACATGGCAAACTAAACCAAACGAAAATAACAAAAAAACCATAAACCAAGTCAAAACCTAGATGACAAATTGGAAGAAAATATTTACAACATATATTCCATATAAAGAGTAATATATCAAATATATACAGAAGTTTTTAAATATAGGAATTTCTAAAAACTCTTCAAAAAAATAAGCAAAAGTTAAAAAACAAGTTGCATAAAAGATATAAGAATAGCCTTAAATAAGAAAATATATTTAACTTCATATATAAAAAAGAGTTACATAAGTCAAAACTGCATTTCGATACAATTTCTCGTGTACCAACCCGGCAAAAATTTAGAAATTTGAGAATACATTCTATTGATGAAGTTGTGGAGATATTTTATATATTGTGGGTGAAATGCAAAATGGCAAAAGCCACTTGTAAGGGAATTTGGTGATATTAATAGAACTACCTATGTATTTGTCCTTTGACACAGCCATCTTGCATCTATGAATTTACCATGAACTTACAGTCTCCATAATACAAAAACATACATGCGCATAATTATTCATCATAGCATTATTTGTAATTACAAAATGTTAAAAACTGTGTAAACACCCACACAATAAGAAATTGATTGAGTTAATATCACACACACATACACAGACACTGTGCAGGTATGTAAAAGAATACAAGAGTTCATAAGCTGACATGGAGTGATTTCCAGACTATATCATAACATTTTTAGAAAGCAAATAGCAAAACAGTCCAGAGTATATATGGTATAATATTTCCATATAAGACAGAAGGGAAAATAAGGAAACATCCAAGTATTTGCTAATTTTACAATAAGAAACACAGTAAGGACATAGAAGAGAACAACAACACTGGTTATCTACAAGTATAAAAGAGAAAGTGAAAAATGTGAGAGGAAGTAACATTTCATTGAATATTGCATTTTTACAGTTTCAAATTTTGGAATCCTATCAATGCTCTACATAATTAAAATTTTTAAAAGAATGGAAAAATAAAACTGCCAAATTTAATGCAAATAGACACAAATTAATCAACCATATATCTAAGGAATAAAATCTCCACTAAGTAAAATAAAATAAAATAAAATGAAACAAAAATAAAAACACAAATTAACTTTATAAAGCAATTCTTTGACTATATATCCTCAGGCTAAAGAAGAAAAAGAAAAAAAGGAACTCCAAACATATCTTGAACTTTTAAAAATAGGTTTGTTTTTAATTTCTTTGGGGTTTAACAAGTGTGACTGTTTTGTATATGCTATAATATTGAGCAAATGAATAAATATATTTATATTTCTACTGTGGAGGAAGGAAAGTACAACAATGGGTTGGGAAAAGCAAAATAAATCCCTTTGGACATATCTATGTACATATGTATCTATCTCCCACCTCCACCTCTGCCTGGAAATAATGACATTCTATTGGCAATGAACAAACCTAGCATTTAGAAAACTAGATCCTTTTTTCTAAATACTATTCTCCACTAAAAGACAACAGGGAATCTTGGAGAAATAGCTAATTCCAAGGCTGGGTGGAGAAAATTAAGATGAACCTGGAATTTTTCTGTGCCAGAAAATTAAGAAGTGATCAAAAAGTGATGTTAGCATGCCACAATGACACAGGGATCAACTTGAAGGGGGATCCCTCTGGCCAAATCTGGAACTTGAACCTCTAATTAAACAAAGACATTAATGGATTATAACCCATCGAATAAAATAAGAACCCGTGAATGAAAACTATCAATACAAATAAGTAAACAAATAAATTAACGAGAATAGAAAAATTCTTCCTTACAGTAGAATTATCACTTATAAATATAGAAGAATAATAGAGTTAGGAAGTTACTATTTTGCACTATCACAGGCAAGAAACAAATAATTGCTAAATTTAGAGGTGAAAATTTTGATGAAGAACAGGAATTCACATAGCCTCAAATTATCTTCCTCAAAACTACATATTAATCACATTAAAAGGGAAAATAATCAGTTTATAGCAAATAAACCAGCCAACACATCAGCCAAGTGATCAAAATTATCATCACTAAGAGGGAACAAACATCATGGGTGTATAGATGATACCTTAAGAAGGACACAGCATAACATATGTAGTTTTCCAGCCCCTAAATACCCCTAAACACAAGGAAACACCAGCAAAACCCATGTGAAGAAAATTCAAATAAAATGTCAGACCTATATTATTAAAAACAAAAAAGTCAGTGTCCTGGAAAACAAAGAAAAGTTTAAATAAATGTTCTAGATTTAACGCCTCAAAATTAAATTTAATAGACATTTCAAGTAAATGCATACACAATCATGGATATGATTTTACACCAGTAAAAAATAGCCAGGAAGGATATATTGGGACAGTTGAAGAAAATAGAATGTGAAATATAGACAAAAATACACCAATGTTCAATTTCATGAATTTGATCATTTTACTATGGCTATGTAAGAAGAGCTCTTCATTCCTACAGAAATCGTATTAAAGCATTAAGTGGTAAACGATGCATGTTGTATGTATCCTCAGAAAAATATTAGACGTAGAAAAGTGATGAAGCAAATGGGACAAAATATTAAAAAATTGATGAATCTGGATAAAGGGCATTTGACATGTCTCAGTATTTTTGATTCAATGCTAAATATTTTGGATAAAAATTTATAATGATTCTGGAATATGTTATTTTTCTTTAAAGAGGGTTAAATTTTTTTGACAACAGATGGTGTATCAGTGGACAGTGGATCAACTCCTCCCAGTGTTGATTCTGTTGAGTGCCATTATTAAAGGGCTATTCTACATCAGTTTTGCTGTTACTTTTAGGCTGTAGTCTTTACTCCTAAAGTATGTGCCTTATACTCAAAGTGTGGCTTGACTCCTAGGGTGTCTCCTTCCTGGAGCCTCAACAGAAGACTTTAAGTCTTTGAGAAGATTCTTCCAACATTCCAGGTCTTGACCTTCAACTTTGGTCTTCTCAGTACTATGTGAATGATGAGATTTCTGCTCAGTTTTTTTTGCCTCTGGTTACCATTTATGGCTGGGTTTTAGTTTTAGCTTTTCTTTCCTTTCTCTCTCTCTTTCTTTTTCTTTCTCTCTTTCTTTCTTCTTTCTCTCTTTCTTTCTCTCTCTCTCTCTCTCTCTTTTTCTCCCTCCCTCCCTCTCTCTCTCTCTCCCTCCCTCCCTCCCTCCCTTCCTTCCTTCCCTCCTTCTTTCTTTCTTTCTTTCTTTTTTACATCTTTTTCTTTCTTGTCTCATCTTTCACATGCAAGGATTAGGAATCAACCAACATCTTCAGGGAGATTAGTCTGAAAATTATTTTTACTCGCTATTGTAGTTCCCTCATTTCAAGGATTTTGCTTCTCAAGTCCCATCCAATTTAGCAGCTTTAAAATCCTGCCATTGTTTTTCAGCCTTGTGAGACTGCTACTTTTTGCTTGGGTTCTGCTCCACTGTGCAATGAACTGGAAAATGGCTTCAAGGAAAAACCTGGGTGAATGTAGAACTTATCTTATGTGCTTCCATTGTCTCAAAGGTTATAGACCCTCAAACCCTGCCTGCTTTGGTTCCTCTCTAGTGCTTTCAAATAGTTGTTTTATATGTTTTGTCTAGCTTTTATAATTTTTTTGGTGGGAGGATTTACCTGAAACAAGTTACTTTGGTGTAGTCAGAACCAAAACTTTGAAAATTGTTATTTGACTTCACATTTATTATTCTTATTTTAGGGATTCACCCATAGTATAGAGGTAGTAACAGCAGAATAACAGTTTAAATCCAGATCTTTTAATGACAAGTCATCTTTCAGTTATACCTAAAGTGTTATAAGTACTTATTATAAAAGTACTTGCAGAATCTACTGTGTATAAAATTCATTAGAATATATGTTATTTGTGTTAGGCTTATTAACCTTCATATATGCTACATATATATGTGTGTGTATATATATATATATATTTCCTTCCAAGCACAGTAGAGCTCAGCATATATAAAATCTATTTCTAAGCATCCTATTCTAAAGTGCTATTACTTTTGTGATACGCATTTATTTGACATGACTGATGGTCTCAGGAGTGAATCTAGGGCAGAAGAGAACTTAAACTGTTAACTCAATATCAAAATTGCTAGGATGAGTCATTAACTCTAATGAAGAACGTTTTTTCTTTCCTTTTTATATTTTATTCACTCATGTAATAAATAATAGTCATAATAAAACTATAAAAGTGATAATGATGATTTGGGTGCTTGTATAATTTCACACTTCCAGAAGGGCTAAATCCATCCATGATTGGTTGTTTAAATTATATGTCTTAATATGGCACTTGGTATTTTAAAAAAGAAAATGTATTTTGAGAGAATTTCATACTAAAAATAAATCTGCCTCAATTAGAAAGCTTGGATCCTCATTCTCCTGCTCATTTAGCTTAACGAATGCCATTAGCATGGGCTGTTGATCATAACGGATAAGATATGACTTGCTTTCTCTCTCCCTTAATGTTTTCTAATCCAGGAAAAAAAAAATCCCCATCCAGGTTGAGTTTTTATAAGCTTAGTCATTCCTCGTCTGAGAATAAGGATTAATACAAAACAATTCATTTGGAGTTAATTTTGATAAGAACACAGTCAATAAATCCTTGCTTTCCAACTTATCATTTGTGGAAATTCAAACACATTGAAGAAGAATATGGATGATAATGCATTAGAGTTTGGAAGATTAAATATATTTATAAAATATATAAAATATGTCTATAACATATAATATGTAGTTTTTAAAAATTTATTTATTTATTGGCTGCATTGGGTCTTTGTTGCTGCGCGCAGGCTTTCTCTAGCTGAGGCTAGTGGGGGCTACTTTTTGTTGCGGTGTGCGGGCTTCTCATTGTGGTGGCTTCTCTTGTTGCAGAGCACAGGCTCTAGGTGTGCGGGCTTCAGTAGTTGTGGTGCACAGGCTCAGCAGTTGCTCAGTGGCATGTGGGATCTTCCCAGACCAGGGATCAAACCAGTGTTCCCTGCATTGGCAGGTGGATTCTTAACCACTGCACCACCAGGGAAGTCCCTATATTTTTTAATTTACTCTGACAAACTGATATAGATATATATCAGTATGTGTGTGTGAGAGTGTGTGTATATTTATGTATGTATGTATAGCTACCAACTTATTATAACTTCAAAGCTTAACCCCTCTTATTCTCAAAAGGGATAAGTTCCCTTTAGGGAATAAAATAGTCTTTTAGGACAAGCTCTCTGATTCACCAATAGAGAATGTTAAGGGAAATTGTGCCACGATAATATGTCAGTGGAAGAGGGCTGAATAACACTGGCTAGATGACCAAATTTAAAGCATATGAACTTTGAAATGGCTTTCTGTTGATATCAGTTTACTTTCATAGTTTACTATATCAGTATAGTAGGTTCTAGAGGAGCAAACTTATTGGTAGAAATTTCAGACCTGGAAGCTGGTACTACAGTAACACAGGAATGGTACATTTTTGTCTCAGAAAAACCCCGTCAAATCAAAGTGTACCTTTCATATCAAGTATGGCTCAGAATTTTTGATATTCTATTTTTCTGATGCAGGGGAATACTTTAAAAGATTATTCAGAAGTACCCTAGGGAGACAATTGGGGAAACTGTCAACCTGTTGACAATACCGAGAAACAATAAGGGGTTTATAAATAATCTCTGTCTGTCATGTAGAGCCAAAAAACAGAAAAGCAAACAAAAAAGAAAATCATAAAAACCATTTCAATAAGACATAAAAACATGAATCGTAACAGTATAGGTGAAGTCTGAATGTGGAAGAGTGAATAAACAGGAGGGAAAGTGTAAGAAGATGAAATTAAAATAAAATACCAGAATATAGTACAAAACACAGAGTTTACAAATAACAGGAGTAATAATGTGTATAAAGGGAAAAAAGAGTAAAATGTAGCATAAATGCAAAATTAGGGAAACAAGGAATCTTATTCAGGTTTGTCTTTGGATTTCAGAAAGTAATGAAATATGATGGTAAGTGAGAACAGCTGGATCAAAGCTGTTGATGCTGACTTGGTAAAAGTGAAGAGCAGTGAAAAAACCAGAGTACCTTTTGTCTTTCCCCACCCCTTCAAACACTACCCAAGAGACTTTATATTAAAGTTTATGAATTTGAGGTATTTCTCATATATGGATTCAGGTGACTCCTGAAAGATGAAATTTAGTAGGAGAGCAGAACTTTTTAATGATCTACTTAACAAAGAAAAAGGGGGATGAGAGGAAAATATTTAGTGGATGAAATGAAAAGAAGGAAGGGATGGGCAAAGAGAAGAGGAAGGGAAAGAAGGTAGGCAAAATTTTGTTTCAGAAAGTTTCAAGAAATAGGTAACAGATAGTGATGTTGGCCAAGTGTAACCTGGACATGATGTGGTGCAGTAGCTTTCACCTCACCTTTTGTATTTATAAATCATTTCCAAGGCAATTATAATGGAAGCAAATGTATATAAAATGTATACGTTATTTGGCACTTAGCAGAATACTTCCTACTTAAAGGTATGATATTACACTTAGAAAGAGTTATGTTCTTGATTCTCTTGGAGAATGAAGGAAAGAAATACAAGGGGAAAGAATGTTACTGTTAATACATTTCAAAAGAAAATAGTAATTACCTATCTCAGTTATGTTTCTATTGACTACCGCTTATAATGTCATGTTCAAATACCATGAAGTAGACATTTTCCATGGAGAAAAAGGAAGAAAAATCATGTTATGATGCTAGGTACCAGTTCTCTATGACAAGACCCACTTTTCCCTAAGTGAGTATGATGTAAGTTAAACATTACAAAGATTCTATAGTTATGCTTCTTTTGTTAGAAGTGGGATGGGTGCACTGTAGCCAGAGAACCCAAAATATAACTTTGAGTTAGGAATTCTGAATGTGAAATCAGAAATCATTAGAGAATATTGCATCTCTGAGATAAGTTTAGAACATGACCCAAATATCCAAGATATTTAATAAAAAATTTTTAAGTGATCTCTTCACTCTAACTGTTGGCTGGTTTTGTTCTTGGCATCATTTTTCCTAGTTTTGTTTGTTTGTTTTTGATTTTTAGTTTTTTTGTGTCTTTTTCTGAGCATTATGGAAAGGAGCCAAAGTTCTAAACCGGAAGAGTTAATTTTTCACCATTGAAAATGTATGATCTATTCCAACTGGGCTGACAAACAGAACAAAAGAACACAAGTCATTCAATCAAATGTTAAGAAAAAATAACTTCCTCTTGTTTGAGATAATATCTTCAGACTTAAGTTTTCCCTTTAGCTTATATAGTTACTAATAAAATAAAAATTAATTCTTTATGATTTCTTTTATTAATAAAAGTAAAACAAATTTAAAAGATAATTGGGTTAATTTAATAAATAATGGTGAAATAATTTATTGTTCATTTTAGTTACATTCTTGCCAATATTATTTTTATAAATGAATGAATCAGTAGCATAGGAATTCACTCACATTCAACTCAGTTGTATTCCCTTCCTAAATTTGATTATATTGTTTCTGTCTTCATTTGACTGTTAACTGTGCTCTCCTCCTCCTACTTTTTCTCTTGTTCTTTCTCCCCTTTCTCTTGCCTCTCCTTTTCCTCCTCCCTCCAAACTTGTTTTAGATTTTGATGGTTTTGAACACATAAATTATCCCATTGCAAACATTTATCAATGGCTCATTATTCTTTATGATAGTAGATCTTGACACTCTTAGCAGGATTAAGACAAAAACAGAACAGATAATGTTATCATAAAATGATATTGTTAACAAATCAATTTTCTTGGTCGTTTTGATTGATGTAGGCACTATTCAAATTCCAACTTTTAGAAGCATTTTTGAGTCAGAAAGTAAAATTTTACTGCTGGGTGAACAATCCATCTATAGATGATTTTGAAACATATCAAGAGTTAAAAATTGCAAATGTAGAACATCTCAATCATTTATAATTACTTATCAATGTTTTTAAAATGAAGCTGCATTTCAGAATTTTGAAAGCTTAATTGGAAACAACACAAAATGCTGTATTTTCATTGTCTCAGGTTGAGGGAATGGATAAGACGGTTTTGTGATTAAAAGAGTTAAACATTCTGCATAAGGCTTGAACAGATGAAATATTTTGGGTTTTTTTCTTGTAAGTTATCAAATTCTCCTTTGCAAATGGACCACGGTGTCTGCCCTTTTAAATTTATGATGGATGCTACACAATTAACATTATCATGACAACTGAAATGTGAAAGCAATAGACCTACAAAAAGTAATTGCAATAAAAACTACTGGCATTTTTCAAGTGCAAGAGTAGAAAATATTCTAACTCAGCAACTGATCTTTTTTTTTAACCTTCATTTAACATATAAATTTGTTTTTACTATTTAATGCATTTCTTTTTTCTTATTTAATGTCAATACAATTATATTATTCTGGATAAATTTTTGTTTCCTTTCTCTATGAGAATAAGTAAGAATAGCTTCATGAAAAATAAATTCAGCAAATATTAGTTGGTTTACTTATTTTACTTTATATTAGTCACCTTTTTAAACAAAATTATTTTTGGCTGAGTTTGGTCTTCATTGCTGCATGTGGGTTTTCTCTAGCTGCGGTGAGCAGGGGCTGCTCTTCGTTGTGGTGCGCGGGCTTCTCATTGCGGTGGCTTCTCATTGCGGAGCACGGGCTCTAGGTGTGCAGGCTTCAGTAGTTGTGGCACATGGGCTTTGTTGATCTGGGGCATGTGGGATCTTACCGGACCAGGGCTCGAACCCATGTACCCTGAATTGGCAGGAGGATTCTTAACCACTGCACCCAGGGAAGCCCTATATTAGTCACCTTAATTCATGACTGTTGTTACCTTTAAGAATCAATATTTTATTGGACTACCAAAAGAGATAGTTATGTCAGCTTTAGCATTATTCACTTTCATTCTATATGCTTTTGTGGATTCTCATAAATAAGCTTTATGTCCTATATTTATGAGTGCATATTATTGTTGTTGTTATTATTATTATTTTTTTTTGCAGTACGCGGGCCTCTCACTGTTGTGGCCTCTCCCTTTGCGGAGCACAGGCTCCGGACGCGCAGGCTCAGTGGCCATGGCTCACGGGCCCAGCCGCTCCGCGGCATGTGGGATCTTCCCGGACCGGCGCACGAACCTGTGTCGCCTGATTCGGCAGGCAGACTCTCAACCACTGCGCCACCAGGGAAGCCCTGTTATTTTTTTTAGTACCTTTACCTTGTAGAGCATACTGGGATTTTGCATTTCAGCTTTACTTTCCTTAAATAATTGTTGGCATTTTATGCCTTTCCCTTTAAGTCTAATTCATATTAGCAGTTAGAATTTGAAGAGAATTGAATGACTCCAGAATTTTAAAATTTTCTCCCGCTTTTTAATAATAGCAATAATAAATGTGCTATAATTTTAAGAGTTTATGTATATTTCTGTACAAAGATTCTTAGATTCTAACTTCATGAAAGTTTTGATTAGTTTCTCAGATCAGATTTGATGTTATAATATAATTTCTAGTCTATATTCAGTAAAATCATATACTGTAAGTGAGTGGAAAAGGAATAGGAAGCATGCTTTGGAAATCAGCAATAGTGAAAGTCAGCATGGAAAAAAATCTCTAAGCTTGCAGTTACGCCTTCAGAGTTCCAACTCTAGCTCTGTTATTATCTGTTATCTAGGTGGTAAACGTGATCCATTTATGGAGCTAATTTGAATAAACTTTCTAATCCTGTGTATTTTATACAATTGTTGTGATGATGATTTTAAATATTTTTTAAAAAGATCTTTGTTCAATCAAAAGAATTATGCACTATAAAATTATCTATATTATTAAACAGCATAAAAAAGCAAGGTAAGCTAGAAATAAGAATAGCAAAATATGTCCAATAAAGGAAATTGCCATAGAGAATGCGCAAGAAAAAAATGAGTCAGTTGTTTATGAGAACTAAGAGGTATCTTGTCACCATTAGGATGCAAAGGAAAATAATGATGACTATGGGCCTTTTTTTTTTGTGGTACGCGGGCCTCTCACTGTTGTGGCCTCTCCCCTTGCGGAGCACAGGCTCCGGATGTGCAGGCTCAGCGGCCATGGCTCACGGGCCCAGCCGCTCCGCGGCATGTGGGATCTTCCCGGACCGGGTCATGAACCCATGTCCCCTTCATCAGCAGGCGGACTCTCAACCACTGTGCCACCAGGGAAGCCCCTGTGGGCCATTTTTAACACAAGTGTAGTTATAAGTTAAGAAAACATTTTTTTCTCCTGTTAAGTAAGTATTAGTCCAAGTAAACTGATCTTACTTTTTTTTTTTTTGGCTGTGCCTCACACCATGTGGATATTAGTTACCCACCCAGGGATCAAACCGGTGCCTCCTGCTTTGGAAGCATGGAGTCTTAACCACTGGACCACCAGGGAAGTCCCTAAACTGATCTTTGAAAAACCATTATGCTAGAGAGATTTTGCTGCATTGACAGTAAAAGTCTTCTCATGACCAGTGTAATGACAAGTTTCCAAAAATGTTAGAGCCTCCAGGAAGTCAACCTGGACTTTACCTTTCCACGTCTGTCAATGACAGCTATGATGTGTATGCCCTCACTGTAAAGTTTAGCCATCCTTTCAAACTTTTGTTGAAAGAGTACAAGATATTAGTTGCAATCTCTACAATTTCACATAAATCTGAAGATAGAATTCACAAGGTTTTCTATCTTTTTTTGTGTAGACAAATGTCCAAATTTTAGGCACTGTTAAAAAAAATCTGCTTGCTACTCTGTAGCAGTTCTCAGGCTCATAAACATTTTCTAGACCATAATGTTTTTGATGTGCTGTTTTAGGAGCTTCTAAATCAAAGCATATTATATTCTTATACTTTAGCATGTGTTTTTAAATTTAACAAAGGGAGAATCTAAATTTCCAAGAAAAAAAAAATGACACGTGGGATTAATAGACAAAACAGAACTTTTAAGAGTATCCAATTGACAGCACCAGCGTAATAGCACTAGTGGGCTGTATGAAGGCAGTTTTTCTGCACTAATGAGTAGCTACCATTTCGTGGGTGGAATATCCACTATAAGCTTTGAGACCTATGGGTGGGTAGTAACACTGATTAATTTACCAATTCTCATTCTCTGCATGTTGCTAGAAACTGCTTTCTTTTTCTCCATCCCAGTAAACACTTAATATTAAGAATTACAGTGTTTCATGTCAAAATAAGGGGAAACTGGCCTTGGGCCACATTTGTAAATCTACATTCGAGTACACCATCAATCAAATCTTACCCGAATGCCAGTGTGCGTCTGGGTATTACAGAGGTTCAGTAGAGTCACTCATCTTCTTTCCACAAAAACAGATCTAGTGAAAAATTTTAAAACAAAAGAAAAAAACAGAAGAAATTAATTTTATATTACAACTCTACTTCATCTACCAACAATAAGTTGTTGACTTATATATGAGTCTGTGCTATTTACAGATTATTACTTGTACACATTTAAGCATATTCAGAGTTCTGTTTCTCTACATGTTTCCATTTCATTACTTTTTCATTTATTCAAGATATTCACATGACTAAACATGGGAGAGCTGTTACTTTGAAACTACTCTATAGTACAATGGACATTGCCTTTTACTTTGTTGAATTATTTTGCTTGAACTGGTTAGAATATTTAGAGCACTGGTTTTAATGTACTGGCTTGACATGAAGTGACACTAAAATGATGTCCTTGAGGACTTATGTTCATTCAACCCAGTTAAAGTTCTTGTTCTTAAAATGAAGAAAATGTAGATATCTGCAATATTCTCTGAAGCTTACTTGAAAATATTTAACTACTTTAGATAATACCTACATTCTTTTAGATTTATTCTATATTTTCCTATTAATTAACATATGTAAGTATTTTTTAATGTCACCTTTAGGTCCAAGAAAGAATGGCAAATATTTTCATTTTTCTTTTTTTTTTTTTTGCGTTATGCGGGCCTCTCACTGTTGTGGCCTCTCCCATTGCGGAGCACAGGCTCCAGACGTGCAGGCTCAGCGGCCATGGCTTACGGGTCTAGCCGCTCCGCAGCATGTGGGATCTTCCCGGACCGGGGCACGAACCCATGTGCCCTGCATCAGCAGGCAGACTCTCAACCACTGCGCCACCAGGTAAGCCCCATTTTTCTTTTTAAAATGATTTTTAGTCAAGTATTACATTTCATACATTAGGTGGACTATATTATAGTTTACATTTGCTTAAAAGTCTTCCATAAGTATTATATAGGATACAGCAGAATTGACTAAGAGTACGTATATTTATAGTCTTATGTGTACAAATACTGAAAATGAACATATATGGTAAAATATTTGTAATTAATTTAACTAGATTATTAACAAATCACATATAGACACATTGGTTCTAAAAGAGATTATTTTCCCAGATTAAAAAGAGTAAAAAAATAACCCACCATGGTATTCAAAGAAAAGGTTTCATGGTAAAATATTTCACAAAAATAATTGTTATTTTAACTTCCTACTATTTCTGGTCACCAGCACAGTTCATAAGGTGACCAATGATTACATCACTTCTTAACAATGGCCTGACAAATTATGCATAGACTTTTTAGAAGCTGGTGACATGAATTGAGAAAAAAAAAGAAAGCATCATTCTTAGTAGCATTTTTTAAATTTAATGCCCTTAACTATGAATATTTTTTAAACTTAGAGACCAGAGAATTTATCATAGAGGATACAAATATAATAAATGTATATCGATTTGCTTAAAAGAAGTGACTATTCAGACAAGGTCTTCTACCCACTTGGGTCTACTCACATTTCAGACATTTTTTTTTCATATTTTGTTTTAATGAAACAACACTTCTGGCAAGTCCTGTGTTTGATTTCCTAATACGTACAAAAACCTGCTATTTGAGTGGCAGATTCACCAGCCAGAAGCTGGCTCTGAACATGTCAGATATATTGGCACAAGCAGAGCTCAGGTGCTGTTGGAAGTCCCTGCCAGCAGGTCAAAGTCAGCTCAGAGTTGGAACCAGAGCCAGGAATTACATCTGGGTCATCAGGCACTGCGAGCAATCATTGCAGCAGGATCAGATTTCAGACAAGCAGTCATAGTCGATGGCCTGTCACAGGTATGCTTGGTAGACATGAGTGCATAGCGGGTGGTGAGAAACGTAAAGCAAGCAGTCAATCAATGTTTATCTCTTTCTGCTTTTTGTATCTTTTACATAAATACTGGCCAATCACAGAAGACGAAATGTGGAATCCTAAGTCTGTGAGCTGCCCACAATTGATAAAATGATACATGATAAAAAAAATTGCCCCCAGATTAATAAAAACAGATATTTTTATAATACCACAGCTTATTTCTGCTTTTCTGTGCGCTCCGATTTTACACTTTAAACTGCTATATTTAAATTTTCGTTTCTTTCCTTTCTTGGTACTTTAAAATTTGTATTACAATTTCATTCACAGCTATTGTATTATTGCATGTATTCTAAAGATAGATTAAAGAATTCCCATTTCAGTCACGTAATTGAGCTCTTTTCATTATAGATTTTGATTTTAGAAAATCCTAACATATGTGTTAATTTTAAAATATACTTTCTTTTCAATCAAGAGTAATTAAACTACCTTAAAGAGTTAAAATGGAATTCCAGACCTTCAAGTCAGTTTATAATTGTACTTGTACATTAATACCCGATATGTTTTACATTTCCTCATATCTGATGATTATCTTTTAAAGTCTCCATTATATTAAGTATATACTAGAAACTCACTATTGCAATAATGTGGAGAAGTCAGTTTTACAGGACGACTTCAGAGACAAACTGTCTTCGGAAGAAAGCCTTTCTCCATGTGAGTAACCAAATTCACTTGAAAAGGATGTAAGATAAACTCACTACACATCAAAGTTTGTTTCTTAGGTTATAGTTTGTATTAAAGTTCAACTTTCATACTATAAAATTCTTCTAACAACAATTTAATTTTTTAATCTGAAATACCTAGTGTGTAGTGCTACTTGGTAGTTTGTCACGTCATTCTCTAGAGTGGTTATTAAATAGACCTGAGCAACATATAGCAGAATAAGATCATCTACACAAAGCACATTTACATCTAAAAAAAGAGAGAGACCTAAGTTATTCAAAACTGAGGAAAGCTCTAAGTGAAAAATCAAAAAATAAAACTGATTACTGAGATAATGGGGCTTCACCTTATAAAAAACAAGTGTATCTTAAAAATTACCTATTTTTCATAATAAAATGTAAATGTGCTCCTCAGCCAAAAAATGTAAAATTATATTTAAGTGTGTGGTATAATTTTCTAATAAAATCCAAGTAAAATTAATAATACTCAATAGTTGTAAAAGATATCTAGGTTTATTTGAATGTTTCAAAGTGGTCAAAAGAAAAAATAAGCACCACTTAATAAAAGAAAACAAGTATCAAAAATCCTCCTTTTTCTAACAGGCTACAGCTTAATTTTCTTTTAGACTCTTATCATTCCCTAACATTTGTGAAAACTACAAATATTTGGTTTTTCAAATGGAAATTGAAAGGTTATACAGACACATATGATGAAATTGAGAAAAAAGATTCAAAATGTGGTCATAGTGAGGCAGGAGACAAGGCAAACGGTTCGAGTTCGTTCCTTGTGGATCGATACTCCGAGATGGGAATAACAGGACAATTGAGAGAGGAGGCTGGGCCCTGCCCAGATAGAAGATAAGAGACCACATATTCCTCATTCTTGAAGTAGGGAGACCTCCCTGACTACACATGTGCAGAAAGGCTCCTTGAAGCTCAAAAGGGGAGTGATGCCAACTAATGCTCACTTACCCATAGGCCCCTTCGCTAGAATCCATCTTGGTTAAGAGATTCACACGCACACATGGGAAAATCTTGAGATACACTAAATGTGGACTTCGAACCAGGCAAATGAAAATGATTGGTCAAAGGAAACACGGAAGAAATTCCCCATAAAAGTGATTCAAACTGTCACGAGGGCACGACTCTCTCTCTGAGCCCGCCTGTGTGTCTATCCACACGTACTGTACTCTTTTTTTCCTAATAAATACTTTACTTGTTTCACTACTTTCTGTCTTTGTGGGAATTCTTTTTCTGCAAAGCCATAGGGCCAGGGCCTTGTCACTGACTACTGGTCTAGTGGCTAGGATTCGGTGCTCTCACCGCCACGACCCGATCTCAATCACTGCCAGGGAACCGAAACCCTGCTTCAAGCTGCTGCAGGCCGATGCCACCTGAGATCACTAGCAAACAAATTGAGGCAAGGAAAGAAAAACAAATACATGTATGCATAAATTTTTTTGTCACTCTGCTAAAAATTTTTCAGTTTTTTTTACCTATTTTTATCCTCACGACAGTCTTACATGATAAGCATAATTTTACAAGCAAATTGAGACTTTGAGAACAAAGAGTCTGAGGTCAGAGCGCTAATAACAGACAAAACAACAATTTGATTCTAAATTCAGTTGCCTTGAAAAACTTTGTTCTTTTCTCTTTATACCTCAAAATGTCCTGTAATAGCAAATTTTTGCATAACAAGCTTAAGCAATCATCGGTATTTATTAATGCCCCTAGTTTCCTGTATGGTGACTGCATCACTCCCTTTCCACAGTTCAAGCTGCTGTACTTGCAGCTCCTCATCTGACTGTGCACAGATAGTAAAGGACTAAAGTGGAGAAGGAGATCTGTGTCCGGCCAAGTGCTCACTCAACTAAGCTTAATGGCCTACTGCACCAATTCTAACATGCCACTCAGAAGCCAATGACTGCTACTAAACTCTTTTGCCCTTTGACATTCCTCTAAGACCCCCTGGTCAAATTACCAGGGAAACCAGTGATGGTACTTCTCTTTCTCTCACAAAGTGTAGCTGTTCTAAACGCTCAGATTTCCATTAACTGAAATTTAAGTTGATGAACAGAACAATTCTCTACTACAAAAATTTGGGAATCGCTGAACATGAAATAACACACTATCAACTTATTTCATTTGCCCAACTCCTTTTCATACTTCCTAAGTATCCACAATGTCCCTAAAGTTTTGCCTGTGATCAAAATCACCTAGGGTACGTATTAAAATGCAGATTCCTTGATCTACCTAATGTATTAAATCTCTAGGCATGGTACCTAGGAATCTGTTTTTTTAACATACTTCCTTGAGGATTTTTACATACATTAATATTACATATAAGTTTATTTACATTTATTAATATTAATATTTCAGACAAATCAACAAAATTACAAAGAAACCAACCACACTGGCCAATAGGCCACAGGATCTAAAATTAAGATAGGAGACAATGCAGATCAAGGATTCCTGGCATCAGCAGTTATCTTGCACATTTAGCTAGCTAAGAAATCCTTGGTGAAGGGGTTTCCAGGAATGCAACAGTCAGAAAGGAGTCAATGAAATCATTATTTTCAGGAAGACTGTATAGAAATAATTTAGTGGATAATTTTATCTCCTTTATGTTCTCAGTTTTCAGATTTTTCTTACTTTTATAAATATTATATATATTAATTTTAATATATACAAATCTATATAAGAATTACATAAATACATATATGAATATTATAAATATAAGACAGTGAAATTACCTAAACTGGTCTATTTTGCGACACTCTATGCAAGCAGAGTAAAAATTCCAAATGACTAAGTGTTTACAAAATGTTATGGTCAAAACTCTTATGGCTATACTAGGAAGGCTACTCAAATTAGAACTGATTTGTCTTTCTTCTTCAGAATCAGTCATTTGCAAATTGAGGCAAATTGAGGCAAATTGAGCCACTGTAGGTGAACTGTAGGATTCTAAGGTGATGGGACTGTAAATGTATTTAGTTCTTACTTAGTACTTCAAAACAAAATTATAAAATTGGTCACTTAATTGTCAGCATATGCTTGGTGTCTCTGACAGTGGGATTTGATGAGATTCATTAAATTAAAATGGTATCAATTTTAACTAGCATTATGAGTCAGGATAATCTGCAACATAGAAAAATTCCATTTTGCTTTTTTCTCCCTCTACTCTGATATCTATAAAAATGTCTACTGCAATAGGATGGTTGTTTTTCATTTACTGTAGTTAATGAACCCACTGAATTCTCTAATATTATTTAAAACTGTGCATTGAGAAAACACAACTGCAGTACATAAAATCAGCTAAAGAATATCCTGTGCCTCAGGCATATTGTTATACTGTCTTTACTATAACCAGAATATCGAAATTTGTCTTTATGTCACAGGAAATAATTATGTTTAACTTTTATTTCATTTAACAAACTCTCTCAAGACTATGTTATTTGCTTTTTTATTTTCCTATTTTTGCATTGCATATTAGGTAAACAATGAAGGTGACTTCCCTTAAATTGCTTATTTAGTACACATTATAAATCTCATAGGATATGCTATGTTTTATAGAATTGAATTAGATGCATTTCTTGGAGAAGCCACTCCCTCTGTGTATATATCTTGGGCTTAATTTACTGATACCTAAATCTTTAACTTGGGAGATAATTACAAAGATAAATACTAATTCAGAATCCATCAGAATGTAAAAATAATTTAAATCCCTTCATTCATGGAACATTATTTAATTAAGCACCAATGGGTTAACCATTGAATTTATCAGGAAAAAAAGTGTATGCTTTTGGTATTTTTGCTATAACCGTAAGTAGACTCGCAAACACAAAATTTGTGCTGTAAGTACATTTTACAGCTTTACACTCGTTAGACAACTTCCATTCTTACAACAGTTTTAATTTTCTTCAACTTTTGAAGAAAATATTGGATTTTCCTCAAATGGGATTATTTTTGTTCATAGAGGTCACTTAAGATTAGCTGAATGAGTAAAATTAATTAAGGAATTTAAATTGAAATTTGCATATAGGCACAATCTAAGTAGGTTTATATGCTATTGACATTGACTATGTGACTCCAGTTTTGAGAAAATTTGAGAACTCCCAGAAGGTTGAAGCAAACTAGTTAAAATTGGTGAGGGGGTGGAAAATAGGAAAGGAGACCAGAATTTCAAATCTCCAGCACGTCATCAAATCACTTCCCACCCATCAAACAAGTGGAGCCTGGTGATAAGCAGTTTGGGAAGAGAACCTGTTATCCAGCAGATGTCAGTACAACAAATCAAAATGAAAGACACAGAGAGGCTAAGAAGAATTGGAAATGCAACCAGAGCCCTCAGCAAATTGGATTGAAGTCCTAGGCTAGTCCTGAGTTAATGGGGAATAAGGGATTCTACTGAAAGACTTAGCAGGATGGCTACAAAGAGTGGCTGGTAAATGATGTGTGAAGGCTAATTCCTCATTGTGTGTCCCAAAGGGTAAAGTTACTATAGAAAGTTTTTAACAGACTGGTGTAGAACACTTTCAGTAGAGCCTCTAGTGGCCCAGAATCTGCTCTTTCTAAGACACAAGAGCCACAGAAATTGACCACTGCTTGTGCTTCACCAAGACATTATAGCATTTGAAGGGTGATGTTTTCCTGGACTGGAGGTTCACTTTCTTAAAATTCAAAGCTAGTACAGTGTTCATTAACTTTGCTGTCTCGTTCACATCTTGGGGAATAACCCAATCCCAGGGACATTATAATGTGTTTGCCAGAAATTCTTTATTAATTTTGTTCAGCTGTTCAGGAATTCACCCAGCATTTATTAAATACTTGCTAAGTTCTTCCCACTAAATTAAATATATCTCTTTATGTGTCTTTATCTCCCTCTGCCATTGTAGGTAACTCTAAGCACATTTACACAGATATATATTTTTACATATATATATACATATATATGTGTATATATATATATATTGCATGTAAATATGCAATGGTAAATCTCAGTATCTAAAGATCACCAGGAACACACCTACAGTCAAACTTGTTTATGTTTATGAACTTGCTGTAGTAAGAGAAATCATGTACCATGAGAATTACGGCATATATAAGTAAGAGGAAGTTAGGGTAAGATTATTATAGACTTGATCCTATGCTGAGTAATTTGGAGCAAAATTTAAGGAAGTATGGGTTTGTATGGGACTGGGTGCTGTCAGGTATTAAGGCTAATTTGTGATTTGAGTATCTTATTTATTTTTATCTAGGCCATTTAGATTAGCTGAATAAGTAAAATTAATTAAGGTATTTAAATTGAAATCTGCATATAGGCACAATCTAAGTAAATTTATATGCTATTGACATTCACTATGTGACTCCAGTTTTGAGAAAATTTGAGAACTCCCAGAATTTTGAAGAAAACGAGATAAAATTGGTGAGGGAGGAGGAAGAAATCAAGTTAGGCCAGAGTTGTTATTCGAAAAGCATTAGCGTTCATATCAGCCAGGAGAGAGAGATGTTTGGTCATTATGATGTTTACATTTGTGGTGGTTTGTATTGTTCTATCATAGTCGCAGAATGATCTCACCTAATGTTAACATTCTCTGAAGTTCTTAATGCCCAACAGGGCACACCACAACTCAGTTGTGAGATGCTGAGCTGACTATAAGCTATCAGCAGCTACATATACAATTTTTCTTTCTCAGTAGCTACACGAAATAATCAAATTTTTACATCATAGCAGCTTAATTAATACCTGCTTAATATAGAAAGTATAAATCTGAGATGAGTCTTACAAGCATGTAGGAAGAAATTTTAAAATCATCCAATACCTCTATACTTAGTAAAATAGATAATATGATAAACCTGTGGTAAGAGAGCTTGTAGTACTGCTTTGTCAGATATTTTGAGAAGCATTTGAGGTATAACTTTTTTTAAAAAAAGACACACTTTGAAAAGAAAAGAACAAGAAATGTAAGCACAATATGAGTCTTTGAGGAGTTTAGAGTCTAAGAAAATTTACTAACTTTATAATTGGCTAGTGACGCAAGGTACAGAGTTTTTGTGTAAATCAAGATAATGTGTGAAAAGTGCTTCAAACATTTGACATGCAAATATAAGGTATTTTTTCTTTATTAATATTAGATGCATTTCTATTTTTCTTTAGACTGGGGATGGGAAAGACTAATGTTAAATAAATTTGGAATTTTTTAAAGTTTAGAATTCATCCTAATTCAATGATTTGGATGAAACTTTTAAAATTACATGATTTAAAAGTAATTCAGTTTGGAAAATTAAAACTATCAGCAAGAGGAAAATGTAAATTTTCCCCTCAAATTGCTACATTTATCTTCTGGATGAGTTTTACCCATTTTTCTCCATACAGTTTCATGAAAAGCAGATGTTATAACCATGAAATGGACTTATTAAACCCTTGGCTTAGAGTAAATCACATGTCCTGCAGACAGCTGCCAAGAGCTAACCATAGAAAAAAATAATTTGTGGGACACAATGTGGTAGAATAACTTCAATTGCCCTATACTGCCTGCAAAGGTAAAAGTGAAGAGAAACTATTGGAAGTTATTGGAAGAAGAAACAAAATCTGTAGCATTTCATGGGTAAAGAATGCACTTGAAAGTTCTGCCTAAAAAGAACAATCATAACAGTTATTTTGATGATTTTTTGAGTAGTGTTTTTGGACTTCTATTGTCATCTGGGTTTTATATGTTATGGTAGTTATAGAAGTTGCATTGAAATTATGAGATATATACATTGTTGAAACTATCTCTGAACAGCAATATCTAAGGGGAGAAAAGCAGACTTGGTGTGATTTTTGCCAATAACCATTTTGTGTGATTACTGTCATCCTCATTTTGATAACATTTAATAAAATTAATTGCCCTTATATACTCACATTTATCCTCATAATGGATGATACTATAATGTCATATACTATAATCTAACTAGACCAACAAAGTGTATGTGAAGGTCTTCTTAGTTCAATGTTCCTGTGAACCCATAACCTTTGAATTTGATCGGTTTAAATCCCCTCTACAGATTTAGTATCATTTCAACCTCTGGGATTAATCAAATTTCTAACTAGAGGGAGTTTAAGGAACCCTATGTAAGTAAGTCAGCAATTTAGTTTCAAACAAAATTTGCAGCGCTCCTATGTGAAGTTCATTTAATCAAAATTTCAACCATTGATTTATTTCTTTTGATGTGTAATTTCAGCTAGCTGGCAGTACTTGGCTCATCTTTCTGCACCTTCAAAATTCCCTCAATAGCTATGTGGATTGAAAAGGAAAAAAATAAATCTCAGTTGATTTTCAGATGACATGATCATGTAATAGAAAATCCTAAGGAATCCACTACAAGTAGAATTTCCGAGTCATGTGATGACTCTATGTTTAAGTTATTGAGGAACTGCCGAAGTGTTTTTCAAAATGGCTGCACTATTTTACATTCCCACCAGCAATATATGAGGGTTCCAATTTCTCCACATGCCTATACTTTTTATTACCTATCTTTTTGATCATAGCCATCTTAAAATGTGTGAAGTAGCATCTCGTGGTTTTGCTTGGCATTTTTCTAACGACTAATGGTGCTAAGTATCTATTCATGTGCTTATTTGCCATTTATATATCTTCCTTTGAGAAATTTTAAATTCATATCCTTTGCTCATTTTTAATTAGGGTATTTGTCTTTTTACTATGGAATTATAAAAGCTCTCTGGGCTCTGGCCACTGAAAGAATTATAAGCAAATCACCTTTTAGATACAAATATAACTGAGAAGAAATTAGCATTTCCTTGCAACTACTAAATAAATCAAAATAAACATTTTAATGATATTTATCTGAAGACATGGCTAAATTTTAGTTTAAAGTTTAGTTTAAACTTTGGCCCTTTTAATGTCAAATATTTTTTCCATAAATAAAAAATTGCAAAATCTTTTGTATTTGTTCTCAATATGCATCAAGAGGAGGGTGAACTGGACAAAAATCAAGCTATTAGGAAATAAAAAGGAACATTGTGAGGTAAAAAAGACAAATTACTTTCATAAGAAAAACATGATCAAAAAAATTAATAACTTCAATATATATACAGTGAAAAGAACGTTGGATACTTTGCAAAATGTAATAAAAAGTAGAAGACAAATTGAATGTTTTCTAAGAAATCAGAGGAAAAGGATAGACATAATATTGAAAAACTAAAAGATGTAGAGAAGATTAGGTGAACCAATTAACTTATAATTCAAGAAGAAGCAAATGGAGACTGGCTAATAATGAAAAAATAAAGGGATATTTAGGAAACTGTAGGATGTACATATTGATACAAGGAAAATAAACTAAAATAAAGCAATATTGAGACACAGCTTAGTGCCTAAGACTGATATTATTTTTTTAAGTTAAGAATAACAGGAGGGCTTCCCTGGTGGCGCAGTGGTTGAGAGTCTGCCTGCCGATGCAGGGGACACGGGTTCATGCCGCGGTCCGGGAAGATCCGACATGCCGCGGAGCAGCTGGGCCCATGAGCCATGGCCGCTGAGCCTGCGCGTCCACAGCCTGTGCTCCGCAACAGGAGAGGCCGCAACAGTGAGAGGCCCACGTATCGCAAAAAAAAAAAAAAAAAAAAAAGAGAGAGAATAAAAGGAAAGTTGAAAAGAGATTCTAGATTGTCAATATTTGCCTGCAGAATAATTACATGAGGCTAATCTAAAATTTTTATTCACTACTAGGTTACAGAAGACAATGATCAATCTACACAGCAGTTTCTTTCTTTCTTTTTTTTTTTAATATTTATTCATTCATTTGGTTGCACCGGGTCTTAGTTGCGGCCTGCGGGATCTATTTCCCTGACGTGAGATCGAACCCAGGCCCCCTGCATTGGGATCGTGAAGTCTTAACCGCTGGACCATCAGGGAAGTCCCCACAGAGTGGTTTCTTGAAAAGTGATTTGGATCAGCTTGAATGGCATTTTTTCGCCAAAGGAAAAAAAAAAACCATATTTTCAGCTACATAAGAGCTTAGAAATGAACACTACGGGGCAATAAAGTCAGTATATATCAAAACTTAAAAGATACTGTTAAAAAGAAAAACATATATAGTAGATATACTTAAAATTATTAATGCAAATGAGCAATTTAACCTTTAAAGAATGTAGAATAGGAAGACATTAAACCCAAATAAGGCAGATGCCCTCCCTCTAAAAAGATAAAGCAGAAATTAATAAAGTAGATAATAAAACAAAACTAAAAATTTTGATTTGATTAATAAATGTTTGTCTAAAAAATAGAATCTTAGCAAGAAAAGTTACATAGAAAAGAAAAGATGATTAACTCAGCATTCAGTAAAAGAAAGAAGACAAACAAAATAACCATAGAGAAATAGGAAGAATCAATGTAGTAAATGCAGACATTTATAAATGGTAAATTATAACACTAATAACTGAAAAACTTTTCCTTCATATAGAGTTCAGTAAGGAAATTTTCTAAGAGGGGTAAATCAAGTTAACAACAATAAAGAAATAACAAATACAGAAAACTAAAAATTGTATATACTAATATCAAAGAAACGATTTTAACAAAAACCAGAGAATACTATGCAATGCCGTACTAATTTGAATTAAGTATCAATTATGTGAAATATTTTCTGAGAAAATTTTCTGAGAAAATAAAATTATTAAAAGTGACCTAAGTTAAACAATAACCAAGCAAGAAAATTAAATGTTTTAAAATCAACCTTGTAAAAAAGTTCATCTTATAAAATTTTAAAGATAGCAAAGAGAAAAGTATACCCCAAAGAAAATAAAAATCTCCCCCGTAAGAAAAAGAGGAAAAGTGTCCTAATTTATTTCACAACGCTATGAAATCTCTAATGCCATTTTGATGATGACGGATTTACTAGTATCCAATGTACCACCTGACATAAACAAGTAGAAATCTGGTTAAACATAAGAAACAACAGCTTTTAGATACTGGAAAAAAGGTGACTCAGGACTCTGACCCTTGAAAGAAGAAACAAATGAGATGATTTTTACTATTGCCTTAGCTTTCTCAGAAGAGTTTTGGACAGTAAAATGGGCTGGAGGTTGGGAGCAACTCAAGTAGGGCACAGCTGTCTAGCTGTGTTGTGGAATCAATGATCAGAGTTCAGGGAGACTATAGCAGAAGTAACTTTTGGTGCAGAGTATCAGAAAAGAAGGAGCCATAAGAAGAAAGGGATCCTGAAACCTGCATAGGATTCTCCTTGAATGAACAATTAGGGTTGCATGTATAGTAATTCTCCATTATGCTAAAAAAAAAAAACTACCAGGAGGCAATAAGGTAAACAATTCCCAGACTGGGCTAAGAGACATGCAGGTATGACCAGCCAGAATGAAGGGACCACATCAGACGTCGTGGAAATTCAGTAGAGGCCATGGAAGTCTAAGCCTTTCTAGCAGGGCTAACCTAGTCCTAAATGAAAAGCTACTCTAAACCCACCCTAAACAGTCATGGAGAAGAACTGAGGCTCCTGCCAACAGTCAGCCATGTGAATGACCTCCTTGGAAGTAGAGCTTCTATCTCCAAACAAACCTTCAGATGACTGCATTCCTGGCCAATATCTGATGGCAACTACATGAGAGACTGTGGGTCAGAATTCCTGATCCACAAACCTAAGAGAGATAAGGTTTACTGTTGTTTAGCTGCTAAACTTTAGAGTGATTTGTTACATAAAAATACATAATTAAAACACCAAGATGAACCCAGTTACCTTCACCGATTAGTGTTCAATCTACGACACCAGAAGCCAATGCTAAGTCCCAATTTCTATCATCCCTTGGGTGGACCAACCAGTTACTTGGGGGGTCATTATTTCATTGGACCCCTTCCATAAATAGAAGGGAATTCACTGTCCTCTTAAGAAAATATAAAAATCTAGGTACAGATTTGTCTTTCTTGCTGGAAGGACTTATTAGTCAACTTACAAAATACTTATTTCATCACCGTGGCATGCCCACAATATGGTGTTTCACCTGGGGATATAATTCATGGCAAAAATTGTGGTATTGATCCCACGTGCACAGAGATTGGTCTTTCATCGTTACTCATCTATAGAGGGCCCCATTTTGATAGAGCAGTGGAACAGCCTGCTGAAGGCTCACATACAATCCCAGCTGAGAGACGACACACTGCAAGTTTGTGTACAAATTTACAGGATGTAGTATATCCTTTAAACCCACAACCAATAAATATATTGCCACTCTCCCATAAGTAGGTGTGGAGAGAGAGAGGAGGGCTCCTGACAGAAGTCAGGAGAGAGACAGGAGTGCTCTTACTATTCTACTTAATAACTCACTGGAAAAAAAAAAAAGTTTGCTTCACCATCCTACAACCTTGAAACTAATGGATTTGGAAGTCCTACTGGCCAAGAGAGGACTTCTTCCAAAGTATATGCATTCAAGTTTCTAATGAATTGGAAGCTAAGTATGCCCATGTCCACTATCTAGTAGATCTTCACTTGTTTTTTCCCAATTAATTATATAAAATAGTTTTTACAAAGTAAGATTACTTCTAAGATTTGATTATCAATTATACACATAATGCCTCCCATAAATGTGAAAGTATTCTCTGCATAGAAAACATTTAAAATTGCCAGGTGAGAGATAAATAACCAATCAGTAAAATAATGTATCTCTAAAATTAACATCATGGACTTTAATTACATTGCCTCTCTTTTTATATAATACATCCTAAGAAGAATCTCTCATTTAGAAATTTACATGATAATTAATGTGAATTCCACTTGAATCTATTTATGTCATCTAATCTATACAATCGTATCAGTAATGTTACCACCCACCATTTAAAAACCATGTTCTTTCTTGTCCTACATCCACCTCTTCTCAACTTTCAGGAATGGTGGCTCATTCTGCTTCTGGTTCTCTTAAAATTCACATTTTCTTTTCCCCAGGGCCATTTGCCTGTATGGGTTCAGTGAATCATTAAACTGCAATCTCATTTCTCTAGATCATTAACTTTACTTTTGTCCTTTCTTCATTAAAATTTTGATTTTTTTTTGGCAGAAAATTATTCATGAGGAAATGTCATCTTAGCTACCATGTTCAGGCACTTTCAGTTTGAAGCCAAAGACAATTATAGTGAATAATAAGTTACACCTTTTAAATTGAGGTGGTTGACCATGCGGATATTTCTGGGTATGTTAATTCAGCATGTATATAACACCTAAAATAATTAAGAGTTATAATTTTTACTAATTTGTTATTATTATTAACATCAGATTTTATGCTGAGAATAAGAATGTAAGACACAGTTTCTGCCTCTGAGGCACTCACAGGCTAGTAGAGTCACGTTGAGAAATGTAAATCCCTGGGGTATCTGACAAAGATTCATTACACTTAGAAATCCCCCTATTAAGTCTTTGTATTTTGGTATATGATCTTCTTGAGTCAGAACAATTTCACAGTGTCCAACTTAAATTGAAGCTGGTTTAGATCACATTTTATATTATTTTTATTTTTGATAGTTACAGTATAAATTTGATCATCTCTCAAGTTATATCAAAATAAATTTGTCCACATCAAACAAACCAATATAAATGGTTAACAAACCAATATAATTTTTTCCAACATTATTGTCACAACCATGAAGGTTTTTAATTCCTTAGGTTTGGGAATCATTAAAGACCTGATTCTGTTGAGGTGTATGTCAATTTGTGATAACACCTCCCTAGAAATGAAGCGCTGAATCATATGTGCAGACCCTGTTTAAAAATAAAAGATGAAAGAGACAAAGAGGGGAGAGAGGAATTAAAAGAAGAAAATGGTAAGGAAATATAAAAGCAAGCAACAGAACTAAACTAAATTTTGTCTTTTAAATTCCTTACATTTAAAAAAAATACAGGAATTTATTGCAATTTGTTTTGGTGGGTGATACTAAACAGATTTATTGCAATTTAATATTTGATTTCTACACTTAGTTTGGGGAATAAGGCAGTGTTGTAAAAGAGCAACTGTACTAAAATAATTAGTAAGAGGGGCAGGATAAATCAATCTGGTCAAATAGTGTCCTTAAGATCGATGATTTTTGATATTCTGGACAAATTTTAGCAAATCTCACTTATCTAAAGTTAATTACCTGAAACTGAAAATATTCATAATCTAGTCAAGAAGTCAGAAGAAAACACCCACTCTACCAAAATGTTTTAAGAAACCAAAACATAATTGAAACACATAGCACTGAAAGTCTATGCTTAAATTTCCTAGTTTAAGGGTAAGGGTAAGATTCAGTTGCTTGAAGATTTCTTTATATGGATTTCTCCCTGCCTAACAGTGCTCAATGAATAAAATATCACTATATTTATAAAGTGAATAATTTGGAAATTTTTAAAATTCTTCAGACTGCATGTAATATAAATGGCTATGCTAAAATAAACTTGATGATATGCAGATATACAAGTTCAATTAAATAATGCATGAATTGTAAAGGAATTAAATATGAGCTTAAAAAATTTCAGACATATCACACATTTTCCTTACATTATCTTTCTTCAATTATGTAGGAACTTTATAGTATAGAGAGCAACATACTCTATAATTAGTAAATAAATCAATCAACATGGCAGAGTAGTAAGATCCTGAGCTCACCTCCTATCATGGACACACCAAAATTACAACCACATATAGAATTATCTCTGAGAATGACTTAAAGACTGGTATAAGGGATTTTCTACAACTAAAGATATAAAGAAAAGGTCACATCGAGACAGGTGGGAGGGACAGAGACTTGGTCTAGACAGAACCCACACCACCAGTGCAATAACCTACAAGAGGGAGGGATATCACAACTGTGGAGGTCCCTTCTGAGGTGTGAGGGGCCCAAGCCCCATGCTGAGCTCCCCAGACCAGGAGACCTGTACCAGGAAGATAAGCCTGCATAGTGTCTGGCTTAGAAAACCAGCGGGGCTTATTTCTGAGAGAGGAGGTCTATGGGACACTGAGACTCTGCTCTTGAAGGGCTTGTGCACAATCTCGCTCACTCTGAGTCCCAGCACAGAGGCAGTAGCTTGAAAAGGGCCTGGGTCACAGGAGAAGTCAATTCATTGACTAATTTTAGAGCATATGCCTGAGGGACAGGGATCTGATAGAACTTTCTCTGGGTACAGAAGCACTGTCAGGTGCCATTTTTTTCTTTTTTAACTCTTTTTCCATCTAGCTGGCTTGGCACTGGCATCAATTCTGTCACTCTCCATCAACTTAGCTAAAGCTGTGGGCCCTGCCCTGGTGTTCCCCTGAGGACCAGCCCCTCCTATCCTGCCCCCCACAGCTAGCCCTTCCAAAGCACCTTCCATGCTAGGGAGCCAGCTCTGCACACCAGCACACCTGTAGCAGTCATGACCAGACCTCTCAGTCAGTTGTCCTGGGGACCAACCCTGCACATCTGCAAACCCACAGGAGACATGGCTGGGCCTTGTAGCCGCCTGCATGGGATCCAACCCCATATACCAGTACGCCCAGAGCAAGTGATCCAAACACAACAGGAGGGCGTACCCAGTCCACATAGGAGTACCCCTGGAGCACCTTACTCTTATGACCTTTGGGGATTGTGTCACTGGGTCCCACAGGACACCTTCTACATAAGGCCACCCTTTTAAGAGTATGAGGTATGGCTGATATACCGAATACATAGAAACAAACAAAGAGAGTTAGGAAAAATGGAGAAACGAAGGATACCTTCCAAATGAAAGAGCAAGACAAAACTTCAGGAAAAGAACTAAACAAAACGGAGATAAGCAATTTACCAGATAAAGAATTCAAAGTAATACTCATAAAGATATTCACCAAACTTGGGAGAAGAATGGATGAACTCAATGAGAACTTCAACAAAGAGACAGAAAATATTAAAAAGAGACAATCAGAATGAAGAATACAATAACTGAAATGAAAAATACACTAGAGGAAATCAGATCAGAGGATGAAGAAGAATGAATCAGCAACCTGGAAGACAAGGCAGTGTAAATCACCCAACCAGAACAGCAAAAAGAAAAAAAAATTGAAAAAAAAAAGTGAGGCTAGCTTAAGTGATCTCTGGGACAGCACCAAGTGTACTAACATTTGCATATTAGTTCATTAGTTAGACCCTCTAAGGGGTCTCAGAAGGAAGAGAGAAAGAAAGGGAAAGAAAACCTATTTGAAGAAATGGTGGCTGAAAACTTCGCTAATCTGACGAAAAAATGAGACATTCCAGTTCAGGAAGCACAGAGTTCCAAACGTGATGAACCCAAAGAGATCCACACCAAAACACATTATAATTAAAATGTTGAAAGTTAAAAAGAGAATCTTAAAAGCAGCAAGAAAAAAACAACTAGTTATGTACAAGGAACCCCCATAAGACCATCAGCTGATTTTTCAACAGAAACTTTATAGGACAGAAGGGACTAGCACAATATACTCAAAATACTGGCAGGAAAAAACTTACAATCAAGAATATTCTGCCTGGCAAGGTTATCATTCAGAAGTGAAGGAGAGATAAAGAGTTTCCCAGAAAAGCAAAATCTACATCAGTTTTATAAGAAATGTTAAAGGAACTTCTTTAATAGGTCATAACTAGAAACAAGAAAATTATGAAAGAAAAAAATCTCACTGGTAAAGGCAAACTTACAGTTAGACTAGCGGATCAACCACCTATAAAGCTAGTATGAAGGTTAAAAGACAAAAGCAGTAAAATTATCTATATCTAAAGTAATTAGCTAAGTGATACACAACATAAAAAGATGTAAAATGTGGGCTTCCCTGGTGGCGCAGTGGTTGAGCGTCTGCCTGCCGATGCAGGGGACGCAGGTTTGGGCTCCGGTCTGGGAAGATCCCACATGCCGCAGAGCAGCTGGGCCTGTGAGCCATGGCCTCTGAGCCTGCGCGTCCGGAGCCTGTGCTCCGCAGCGGGAGAGGCCACAACAGTGAGAGGCCCGCGTACCGCAAAAAAAAAAAAAAAAAAAAAGATGTAAAATGTGACATCAAAACATAAAGCTTGGCAGGGAGTAAAAATGTAGTGCTTTCAGAATATGCTTGAACTTAAATGAACATCAACCTAAAATAGACTGCCATACACATAGGTTGTTAACCTCATGATAATCACAGACCAGAAACCTACAACTGACACACAAAAATAAAAAGAAAGGAGTACAAACATAACACCAAAGAAAGTCATCAAATCACAATGGATAATGCTAGGTAAATCAGTCAGACAGGGAACTCCCTGGTGGTCCAGTGGTTAGGACTCATGCTTTCACTGCCATGTCCCGGGTTCAATCCTTGGTCAGGGAACTGAGATCCTGCAAGCCGCACGGCTTGGCCAAAAAAATCAGTCAGACAGAGAAAAACAAACATTGCATAATTTCACTTACATGTGGAATCTAAAAAACAGAACAAACAAAACAAAACACAAACAGACTTATAGATACAAAGAACAAACCGGGTAGTTGATGGACAAAATAGGTAAAGAGGATTAAGAGGTACAAACTTCCAGTTATAAAATAAATGTCATGGGAATGTGATGTACAGAATAAGGATTATAGTTAATAATAATGCAGTAACTTTGTATGGTAACAGATGGTTACTAGACATTGTGGTGATCAGATCTGTAAAGTATATAAATGTTGAATCACTATGTTGTACACCTGAAACTAATATAATATCGTACATCAACTATACGTCAATAAAATAAATAAAATAAATATTTTTTAAAAAGTAAATAAAGCAATTCAAGGAGTAATTGGCCTCGTTTGTATACCCATAGGTACACTATTTCTGGACTAGGTAAAATTAGAATGGGAGATCTGATCAAGGATAATCCAGGCAAAAAAGTTGTTCAATACATGGAAAACTTTCATTAATCAAATTGTAGAAGAATGAAAGAATAATTCATAAGATAAAAAATGAGGATCTACCTTTGACATACACTGAAGATACAGCGTATAGTACTCTGAAAACACAAATGTGTTTGAGTCACAGGCATGGAACCTTTCTAGACACAAGTGCCCTTGAGCCTGCAGTTCTACAGAGGGAGATGTGCATCAACGACTTGCAATTTGAGTTGTGTTTGGTTTTTGATAATCGAAAGGCTTATAGACCAAAATGTCTCTTCAGGTCGTACAAAGATTATATCTGTTAGTGTTAAATTGAAATTCAAATAATTTCTTATTTCATCCTTATTCTGTGAAAGTTTAAAAAATCCTATAAAATATCTAGTGGGTATGTTTTCTGCCTTCCTTTAGTTAAGTGCAGCACTGATGAAAACACTTTTGAATATACAAACTATGCAATTTTCTTCACATAGTTCAAAAGAAAGTCATAAAAAAGCCCTGGGTTATTTAATCTATGGAATATATTAAGAGAAATCAAAGCTGGCTGTTTTGAAAATTTACACTTTTAATATAAATTTCATCAAAATACTCCATTGCAGATAAAATTCTGGACTTAAGGACAATAAGCTTGATTTAGCAAAATGTTTCGTATGTTCTAAGAAACTTCCTTTAACACACTACTTTTTGTAATTGTTACAATGTAGATTTGGGGCAATATAGAGATTGTTTAAGTGAATTATGGCATCTGATTCTTAGTATTCTGTTTTTCAAGGTAATAATATTTAGACATTAAGGAGGACAAGGATAATTTCAGAGAGATGTTTGAATAATAAGGAGCATATAGCCCATACCAGATGCTTTATCTTATTCTATCCTTCTAATCATGACTGTTTAGAAATCCATATATTCTTGCAGTTCCCTGAAAGTTCCTGTGTACATGTATTCATGTTTGCATGTACATCTGAAATATATCTATGCTATTGTATAACTATGCTATGGGTGAATAAAAAATGGTTTTAATTAAATTTTTTAAAAAAGAATTCCTTTTCCATAAATCCAACTAGTAAAATAAGTACATATCAAAGTATATGACTGCATTATACATTCCAAGGTGTTTTTCTAGTATGTAGAATCACTTTTCTGTCTAAACAAATTTGAATTTTATGGATATGCTGAAGTGCAATATATACCCTACAAACATCTCATTTCTGACATTTACTTGCTTCTTCTTGAGAACATGGGAATCACAAGTGCACAGGTTTTTACCACTAATATCACTAAGTAAAAAACAAACATGACACATGAAAAGATGCTCAGTATTGCTAACCATCAGGGAAATGTAAATCAAAACTACAATGAGACATCACCTGACACCTGTCAGAATGGCTATCATCAAAAAGGACACAAACAACAAATATTGGAGAGGATGTGGAAAAAAGGGAAACTTTGTACACTATTGGTGGGAATGTAAGTTAGTGCGGCCACTGTGAAAAACGGTATGGAGGTTTTTCAAAAGACTGGAAATAGACCTACCATATGACCCAGCAATTCCACTCCTGGGTATATATCTGAAAAAAAAAACATAAACACTAATTCTAAAACATATATGCATTCCAATGTTCATAGCAGCATTATTTAAAACTGCCAAGATATGGAAGAGAACTAAGTGTCCATCAAAATATGAATTGATAAAAAAGATGTGATATATATATATATATATATATATATATATATATATATATAAAATACACACACAATGGAATAGTAGTCAGCCATAAAAAAGAATGAAATTTTGCCACTTGCAGCAACATGGATGGCCTTGGAGGGCTTTATGCTAAGTGAAATAAGTCAGACAAAGACAAATACTGTATGATATCACTTACATGTGGAATCTAAAAAATACAACAAACGTGATTATAACACTTCTTTTTAGAAGCAGACTCACAGATATACAGAACAAACCAGTGGTTACCAGTACCAGGGAAGGCAATATAGGGGTGAGGGAGTGGGAGGTAAAAACTACTGGGGTAAGATAGGCTACAAGGATGTATTGTACAACACAAGGAATATAGCCAATATTTGTAAAAATTATAAATGGAATGTAACTTTTAAAATTTTATTAAAAATAAAAGAAATTTTAAAAAGAGAGAAAACAAGCAAAAGAAAGAAAGAAAGAAAAAGAAAGAATGAAAGAAACACAGAGGGCAAGCTTCAATACAAAGGAAAGGAACCAATATCTTCTAGTACTATCTGCTGCACCAGATTCAGTGAGTTACCTCATTGAAACCATACAATAATGCTGTGAAGTAAATTCTCACTCTATTTCACAGATTAGGAAATTCTTAGAGGAAATAAGCAATATTCCTAATGTTTACCTACTAGGAAATATATAAAATTGATAGTAAAATCCAAGTCAGTTTGAATCCAGAGACCTCATTATGAAAATAATAAATCACTTTGTACATTCATGGTACTTTTAAAGCTTCTACTATATCCTAAGCACACTACTGGGCACTTCTTATAATTTCACAGTTGCTTCTGCCAAATGTTTTTTCCAATTACACTTAGCTTCTTAAAAAAATTATCATTAAGAGTTTGCCTAATTTAAAAAAGCCCATGACATTTAGATGGAGAAAAGATAATTTATTACAACTAGCATAACTAAACTCTGAACCTTTTTTTCTTATTTACCTATGTGAAAAATAGAACAATTCATTATAATGTCGGGATTGAAAGTGTGCTATAAACTGTCTTATGGTTGAATTGGGTTACATGAAATATTCTCGATTCAGAGTGATAATACGTGAGGTATATTTAAGGGACATTATATGTGGAAAGAATAATGCTTAACTGATAATAACAGGATTCTGCTTTTAAAATAATGGCTTAGTTTAGCTATAGTTGGGAAACTAGTAATGCATTCTAAGTACAGATATATAAGAATTTATAGAAATATGAAGCTATACAAATAACTGGTTTTATTGAAAAGCTGTAGCTGAAATATTTGCTCTGATCATTCACTGAACAATTTAGATATCCCCAAATGTTACGGCAAGCAATTTATTTCACTACAAGTTCTGGGGGAAAAAGTCATTTTAAAAATCTTCATAGATCTGCACATTCTCTCAAATGTTCTGTACTTATTATTAGACCCTCAGTTTCACCAAGATTGTATTCACCTACGAAATATAAAAAATTTAAATTACAAACTTCAGAAAGCACGGAATGGTTATATGCAATCTGCAAATGGGCACTAATAACAATCCCATTGAGTTCTTCCTGGATAAGTTATTGTGATTCCTCTTTGGTCTTCCCACCAGAGAAAACCATTATCGATATGTCTTTAGTTTACCATCGAAGTCATAGAAATGAAAATCCTCAGAGGAACCAATTATTATTAAGTAACTCAAATGATTGAGTCAGAACAATTCCGCACTTGGAAAGTGTAGTCACTTAGATAGCTTCTGTTTCTAACTTCAGCTTAGTCTGTGAAAAAATAAAGAAGGCCTTAACAGGTACATGCATTTTCAGATTATAGCTTCAGCTAATGCACAGGAGATCATCCTTCTCCTAAGACTGGCATTTATTTTCTTCGTACAGAATAACGTATCTTATAACTTTACATGCAAAGACCCAGTTTTCAGGGCAGGGCACAATGGCTTATAGCCCATACTGTATTTGGGTTCATTTTATGGCCTCTTATTGCCTTTCAGGGTCAACCATAGTGATTAAAGGGAGAAATATACAAATATATTTAATTTTCTTCTTTTTCATAATATTAAAATATATCTATAAATCATCACATTCATAAATTGAAAACTTTCCAAGGATTTACTTTAACTAATTAAACTAATAGATTCTATAAGCACTGAGTACCATAATATATAATAAAAATATAGTTTATTTTATATTTTCCTTTTTTAATGTGATGTTTTCCAGATTTTAAAAGTGATTTATGTAGTTACTTTTTTGGTAATGAATGCATACCCTACAATGGATAACAATTATAAATTCTATACAAAATATCTAAAAGCTGCTATTTGAAACACCTGTGAGTGATCAAAATCTGGCAGAAGCTACAGATATATAGACCCTTAAAGTAGATAAAAACTCTATAGTTAGTGAGATTTGTGTTTGTGTGAAATTTTTTCCTGAAAAATTTTTTTCTGAGGATTTTCCACTAGTCCACAAGGCAAAGATAACTGACATTCAAATAGAAATGCATAATTTTACTGGCTGGGCTGCCAGAACAGCTGAAACATGAGTGAAAGAATATTGGAAAGGAGGGAGCCACAGGGAAATGAGTCCCAGAATCTGTGTTTAAATTCCAAAAGTCTGGAATAAGACTAGGGTGCCTATTCTTATTACTTATATTCATATTTGTAGCAGAGGTCCTAATAAGGTAATAGGGAAAAATACATACCATTCAAGATACTTTAAAGAGAGAAAGGTGATAATGAAATATTCTGAAAATTTTAATGACAACATATTTGATGAGTTAGATAATATGGACAAATTCCTTGAACGATACCAACGAGGAAAGCTCACTCAGGAAGAAATGAATCATCCGATAGCACTATATTTGTTAAACAACATAAACTTGTAGTTAAAAACCTTTGTGGCTCGGAAAGGAAGAGAAAGGCAGGAAAGAGTAATCTTGGATTCTGTTTAAAGCCACTTGGGGATACAATTTAATCCATTCAGGGAGATGAATTACTGGGATTCTGAAACAAAGAGATGCAAATATTTATATGAAGAGAACTATGGGCAAGATACCCAGAGAAATGGTTAATTTTCTGAAAAAGCCACTGGTATGTCCCATGATGAAAAGGGTCAGCTTTTAAACACCTGCCAAGTCTGGAAATGGTTCTGCCCTCTGACAATGGCACTAGTCAAGTCAGATCATTACTGTTTCCTTTCCTCCATCCTCATTCTGTGATCCAGTAAAGGGTAGAAACTTGGTTAACAAGCCAGAGGTTGGAGAAAAGAACACGTAAAATGTGGGGGAAAGGCGCTATGCACACAGTCTCTTTCTACTTCAGGTGTGTGTCTTGCAGTTTAGAGATGGGAAAGAAAAAAATTGAGGAGAGAAGGGATGGCATTTAAACTTTTTGTTACTAGGGACTGGGCTTAAAAATACTGAACATTCATTACTAACAATGACCTGAAAAGTCATGACACTTCCCCAAAATTTCATCCAGCAGATGAGAAGACCCAGTGCAAGAGAATAAACATAAACAGATAGCTTTATGAGAAACCGTTTGTAAAATCCTAGAGGTAAGCACATTTATTTTTTTCAATTTTTAAAAAAATTTTATTTATCTTTGTCTGCCGTGGGTCTTCCTTACTGTACGTGTGGGCTTTCTCTAGTTGCGGCAAGCGGGGGCTACTCTTCGTTGTGGTGCTTGGGTTTCTCATTGAGGTGGCTTCTCTTGTTGTGGAGCATGGGCTCTAGGTCCATGGGCTTCAGTAGTTGTGGCATGTGGGCTCAGTAGTTGTGGCTCGCAGGCTCTAGAGCGCAGGCTCAATAGTTGTGGCTCATAGGCTCAGTTGCTCTGTGGCATGTGGAATCTTCCCAGACAATGGATCAAACCCGTGTCACCTATGTTGGCAGGCAGATTCTTAACCACTGCGCCACCAGGGAAGTACCTTTTTCAATGTTTTATTTTCCAATTTTCAGATATAAAATAACAAACCACTTGGTTGTAGTATATTAATTCTGTAATCCACTGCTGAATTTTATTTACTCCATTTATTTATACAATTAATATATAATCTTTATAATTATTTGGAATTTTTACATTAATAAATAAAATTTGTTCTATACTTTTCTATTCATATCTTCTTTTTAGGTTTTGTTTTTATGATTGTAAAAAATTTATAATACTGATCAGAGATATTCCCACATTTTGGAGTAGAATACTTTAAATGCATTGAAATTATCTTTTCCTAATGTAGAAATGTCACAGAATGTAGCTGTGACAGCATTTGATCTTTGAACGTTTTAACGTATAGAAATGCATTACCATTCTAGTCTCTTCTACTGAAATTGGTCCAGTCACGTTTCTACTTCTCTCTTCTGATTGCATCATCAATGGGGGGAATTCCCACCATAGTAATCAGCAAATGCTACATATGAGGGTGTTCTTTTTTTCCTTTTTCTTTCTTGGAGAGTCAGTGTTTAAGCACTGACCAGCACACCATAGATGCTAAAATATGGATGTAGAGATAAGATTCTTAGGTGAAAGCAAGGAAATTTTAGGTCAAAACTTCAAAAGAGTTAGGAATTAATGTCTTTTTTGTGAACAAATGATAATCAAGCACCAATTATGAGACCAGGAAAATTTTCAGAAAATGGATATACATGGAGTGAAAAAAGCAAACAATGTCCTTCTTCTTGTAAAACTTCCATTCTTGGGGAGAATCAGACAAAGAGATGAATGAGTGAATGAATGAATTAATTAATAGGAAGAGTAAGGTGGGGGACAAAGTACAGTAAAAAAATCAAGGGTTAGTAGATATAGGAAAATTTCAATTTTAAGTATTTATAAAATAAAATGTCCTAAAATTTATCCAGGGTAGTACAAAGTCTCATTTTCACTTTATGGCATGAGGTTAAGCATAAAATAGAGAGTATTTTATTTAAGATTATATACAAAATCTAAACTTTAAAAATCTATTTGTAAATATTGTGAACAAACTCTCTGTCTACTTCACTGAGAAATTAGAGGTGAATTTCAAACGCTTTTTATCTTTAATCATACATATGGATGAACCCGCCTTTAGCAATAATGTTTTCAAAATTATTATTGATCCATAGATTTTATTTTCAAATAATACTGCTTTAATCTTGTATAGTTATAATGATTTTAATCAACAGTCAACACTTCTAGATTTATTTTCCCATAATTCAAGCCAGAAATAAAGCGTTCTTGAATTTGTTCACTGAACTATTTTTTTCTCCTTCAGAGTGAAAATTGTGCTCTTTATGAGAAAGTTATATGGAAAAGTACATTTAGGTAGTACTAAATTGAATTTGAAAAAAAAATGTATAAAATTAAACCATACTTTTCTCCTGTATCAGTGAAGATTTAATTTACTACAACTGGATAAAGACCAAAGTTTCCAATTTAAATAACCGCCGTTTTTGATGCTAACCAATGATTATAAATACCTCTTGGAAAAATTCTGTAAAAACACTTTTCATCTCCCCTTCTCAATGAATGGTCTACCTAGAGAATAACCAGTAACTTGCTGTCAGCAACATTTTGAATTTAGAATATTTTCAAACATCACATAATTGCTGAAGTTCAAAATGTTTCCATTTAATTGTATTTTCCATCTATACTGGTGTTAATGGTTATAAAGTAAATTAAGTCTGATATAAATATAATAGGAGGTAATACTAGTTTTCTAAAAAGAAAGGTATACTGCCTTTGCTCTTTCATGTCAAAGCAGCCTTATATAGTCTGGGGTGTTAGGTCTCCTTCAGAATAGATTCAACTAGAGAACAAAAGCTTAGGAAGGTACTTCTTTATACTTTTCTACCTTTTCTACAATTATAAAAACAATTTTCCAGTCAATATGTAATCATATGATCTCCTGATTTATACCACTGTCATCTAAGGCATAAGGACACAATTATATGTATATATATATATATACACACACACAACTTTTACATATAATTTTTCCTACCAATAACATACTCATTTACACACTTCTACCAAATAATTTTCTTTTAGCATCCATGGCAAGGTTTAGAAGCAGACATTCATTTTACTAAAACTATCTGTGTTTGTTGTTGCCATGCTCCTCTGCTGACACTGTCAGTATTGAGTTAATGGTTCTATTTATCTCTCTATGTACCACAATAAATTTTAAAAACTATTTTGTTTTACTGAACTATTTGCTATAAAACATTTACTAGCAGTTATAATAGTACCTTTAATACTTCCTTTTAGTTGTCTTCCTTTTGTCCAGACTCTGAAAATAAAACCTTTAAAAACAGCTCTTCATCACCCAATAATTACAAGTTCAGGCACATTTCTATATCATTTTTAACACTTTGGTCTTATTTTAAAAGCTAGAAGCCTCAAAATACGTCAAAGATAGTTTCCAAAGGCTGTACAAAAAGGAATTATCACCGTTTTTCTCCTGTTCAAATTATTCTCATTAACTTTCTCCAAGAATTGATGACCCTCTCCAATAATTACACAATATTTGTCTTGCTTCCATCCTTCCAACAAAGGCATTAGGCCCACTAAAAAGTAGCTGGATATAAAGCATATTCAGGCCAACATAACACAGAGGAAGCAATTTACAAAAATGTTTGTAACTGGCTGGAGTTGAAGTCAGTTGTTGTGCCTCACCCCCTTTCTGAAGTAACTTTAAAAATCAGAAACTTAAATTACAATAGATTTATTCCTCTTCACTTTTCCATATTTATTATTTCCTTTAATTAAATTACCCTTCTTTTTATTTCCCTTCTTGTTTTTTGGTACAGCTAATAGATTTGTTCTCAACGCCTGAGACTTAGTTGGGCTTGAAAATTTTCTTTCAAGTGGTTAAGGCTTATGTAGAAAGAGCTAATGTGAGTGTTCATTCACTTTAATGTGTCTTCCTCTTTTGGCTCTTTGCCAGTAAGATTTCCCTCCCTCAACCAAAGAAATAAGTTTCAATTTCTATTCATCATTTAAAAAATATTCATGGGAAAGTGCACTCAAATAAACATTAAAGAGATGACCAAGAAATGGTTGCTGACCTCTAGAAACTCCCCCTCACAGTGTCAGGGGCCACCAATTGTCCTGGAAAAGGAATAAGAGAGGTGTGGGGACTTCCCTGGCAGTCCAGCGGTTAAGACCCCACGCTTCCACTGCAGGGGGCATGGGTTCGATCCCTGGTCGGGAAACTAAGGTCCCGCCTGCCGCACAGTGCGACCAAAAAAAAAAAAAAAATTTAACAATTTTATTTCAAAGCAATTCATGGCATTCTTTTTTTTATGGTAAATTAACAGATCCTTTACTTATATTAGACTATATATAATACATATTTACTTATATTAGAACCTTGCATGATAAATTTGACATTTTCCTACAGACATTGAAGAGACAGTAAACATTAACACTGAACACTGTGGAAAGCTACATAAAAAAGCTAGAGAAAACTTTTATACCATAAGATCCAGTGCCTGTATTTTGTCATGTGAACTAAGAAGTTCACCCCTTAAAGCACCAAAAAGAAACACTTGTAACTGTCATGGCATTCTTAAAAGCAATATTTATATAAAGAATCCTTGCTTCACACAATATTCAACACAGTCTTATTAGGCTTTGGGGAAGGAAAAAAATAGAATTTTCCTGATAATAAAGGGTGCCTTGTCTCTCTCACTGAGGAAAATGTATAATACATTCTTAGATCAGAAGCAGATTATGGTTTTCTTTTACTAGGGTCTTGGTTTTGTTGTATTGGATATATTTTTGGTTTCAAAGTACTTTATGTTCTCAGAGTTCACTAGTCATAAGCTTTATTCCTTTCAAACTTTCATTTTCTTTTGTAAGACTGTTGTATCCCCCATGTGTTAATGTTCCTTAGGAGATCAAGTGTTGGCTCTTTCTTACTCTTATAAATAATTCACAGGGAAGACTGACATACAGTAACCTGGTTTGGATCCAGTTTTAAAAAATTAGAGTTGGACACATGCCAAGTCACCAAGTTATCAGAATTAAAATGAAAAGATTGCTTTCCAAGATAGCTTCTCTATACTAGAAGAGAAAGCTACTTAAACATATTTTCATTCTGAATAAGTTCAGCAGTAGTTGTCACACATTGTTAGCTAGTTCCCTACAGTCACATAGAGGAACAATGTTACCACGATATTAAGAAATGTCACTAATTGTTACTAGAATTTACATGTGCTGCTTGTAATATTTTCTTTAAAATTTGTGTTATTCCTCCAAGACTGTATTACTTAAAATAAAATAGATTGACATTTTGGGACATTAGTAAGAAGGCTCCGTTTAGACAAAGGCATCAAAAAGCAAAATGTATCTCTTCCTCAGATAAGACATTGTGTCTCATGTTGAATAATAAATTTGTGTTTTGAAACCGTGTGATGATATTTGGAGGTAAGGCCTTTGGGAAGTGATTAGGTCATGAGAGTGGAACTCTCCTCAAAGAGATCAGTGCCCTTATAAAATGGACCCCAGAGAGCTCCCCTACCCCCTCTGCCATGTGAGGACGTAGAGAGAAGATGTTGTGGATGAACCAGGAAATAGGTTCTCACCAGACACTGAATAAGCTGACTCCTTGTTCTTAGACTTCCCATCCTCCAGAACTATAAGGAAAAAACTTCTGTTGTTTATAAGCTACCCATTCCATTATAGCAGCCCAAACAAACCATGACAGAAATTGGTACCAGGAGTAGGGTGCTACTATAACAAATAAGTAAAAATGTGGAAGCAGTTTTGGAACTGGGTAATGAGTAGTGTCTGAAAGAGATTTAAGGCTCATTCTAAGAAAAAACCTACATTGCCATGAAAGGACCTTTAAAGTCAATTCTGGTGAGAGCTCACACAGAAAAGAGGGGAGCTGTAGAGAAAGTCTCAACCTTTTTAGAAAATACTTAAATAATCCTGAACAGAAATGTTGATAAAAATATGGACAGTAAAGGCCATTAGGAAGAGGTCTCAGAAAGAAATGAGGAACATGTTATTGGACAATGGAGAAAAGGCAATCCTTGTTGTAAATTGGCAAAGAATTTGGCTGAATTGAGTTCGTGTTCTAGAGTTTTGTGGAAGGTAGACCTTACAAGTGATAAAAATGAATATTTTGCTGAAGCTATTTCTAAGTAAAGTGTTGAAGATGTGGCTTTGTTCATCCTGATTGCTTATAGTAAAATGAGAGAAAAGAGAAATAATGTAAAGATAGAGTTGTTAATTTATGCAAAAAAGGAAGCAGAAGTTAAAGATTTGGAAAATGCTCAGCCTATTCATATTACAAAGAATGAAAACACTAAGGATGTGGCCAAGCAACCATTTGATATGATTAGTATGAATCAGACATCTCAAGAAAGCGTGAACTATTCTCTAAGACAACGGAAGAATGAGGCTGAAGATGCTTCGGAGATCATCAGAGCTGCTACTCCTATCATAGACCCAGAGTGTAAGGTCTGGGGTAGGGGCTCAAAGTGGTTTCAAAGGTGGGCCACTGGTACCTACAGGACCTGGGTGCTCATATGTTGAAACCTAATCCCCAATGTGATGGTATTTGGAGGTGGGGCCTATGACAGGTGATTAGGTCATGAGGTTGGAACTATCATGAATTGGATTAGTGCCCTTCTGAAAAGATCCTACAGAGCTCTCTTACCTCTTCTGCCATGTAAGAACACAGCAAGAAGACAGCCATATATGATATTCTACTATAGCAGCCCAAATGGACTAAGACAGAGGAGTTCCATCTCTGTGAGAGTGCAGGTAAGGTCTAGCAGACAGGTGATAAATGCTATATTGCAGTATATTAATGTCCTAGAAATCTATGAAAAATCAAGCAAAGGAAAAAAATAAAGCCTAAAATTGAAAAGTGCAACTAAAAAAATCAGGCCTGCTTATACAACAAAAAGAATCACAAAACAAACAAACAAAAAAACTGTTTTAGAAGAAGCCTAAGGTTATCAGGGAAACAGTAATATTGTGTAATGTTGACCTAATTTAACACAGGTGGAAATTAACATTGGATTTTCTTTTATAGAAAAAAATCACTCAATGCAATTGCCTCCTTGACCCTCCTGGGGTCAGGCAAAATCAAAACAATCTCAGCCCAATAGTCAGGAAGACGGGAAGTATGAAATTTATTCAGTGTATTTGGTTTAATTAAAGACTGGTAATTAGGATTATTATGTGTTGTAGCTTATCCTGAATTCTGATCACCGTGCTTTGTTCCCAGCTGGCCCTTTGGATCTTTTCTTTCATGCTCTAAATAGTTTTACCAATTTGAGTTTGAAAAAAGAATCCTTTGTGACTCAATTTATAAAACAAACGTGCTACAACAGTTGAGGGAGAATATTAATGATAGAAATTTTATGATGAGGTTATCTCATTTGAAGTGTGCTCTGCCCAAATTATTTCCCTTATCTACTTTTCATATGTTTTAAAATGTAATTACTATAAACTCATTTTTAAATAGTTATCAATTATCATCTGTAGATTATACATATGTGTGTGTATATATGTGTATGCATGTATAACTTATTTCACTCCCTGTGATTTTTTAAATACAAGTTATGTTTTTAATACTTTCTGAATGGAAAGCACACCATAATCCTTTTTATAAAAAGGGAAACAGATACAGGAGACATTTCCTCAAGACTTAACAAACGTCAGAATTTAAAGTTTTTCCTTCTGTCAACACTTATTATTTCCATTTATTGAAGAGAGCCTAGAAACTTAGGTTACATGAAAAGCTATGAATCCTAAATTTAAATGATTGGGAAATTTTTCATATTCACAAATGATGCTTTAGCTGTTTTGGGGGGATAAGAAGACTATATGCTGGAGAAATTTGGTCAAACCACATTCAAACATTCAGTATGACATGATGGTGAAATCTTCCACACTATCTAAATTTCAACCTCATGGAAAATTAATGACTGCTATGAAAAGCCCAGGCTTGTGAGCTTAATTAACCCAGCACTGATACCATTAAACCAAAACAAAAAGTTCCATCTAATTCAAACTTCAGTTTTTAAAACCCATTTTCTTTTGTGCTACAGTTCAAAAGGAACAAACAATATTGTGAACGTCATCATTGTTAAAATAATAAGCTACTAGCTCCAGTCAATTTGCTGTTTTGTTATAGCACAAATGGTAATGGTAAAAAAAAAAAAAAAATCATAGAATTATGAAAAGTAGAGTTTTTCTTAAACCTGAGGTAGGAATAAATAGCTGATAATTTAAACAGCATTATATCAAATATTTATTTTTGATGATATATATCTAATTTTAATTATTTTTTCTTTCTTGTGACTATAATTCTTTGACAAACTATCTTAATTCTGTAATGGTTTGCCAACTCTAAAATATGTTGGTATGGGAGTATTAGTAAGAATATATACACTTTCTCATTTCTTAAAATTTTAGCTGCATTTAAGATAGTAGTCACAAATTTCATTGAGGAATTCTATCCTATATCTATCATGTTCATGCGCTAAGGCAGTTGAAGAAATGGTTGCCTGGTATTTTATTGTGAATCTATTCACCATTAATACATGGTTTAAAACAAAATGTTACTCTCTGTATCAGTCACAATAAGCTGGGTAAATATTATGGTAATAAACAGCCCCAAATCTCAGTGGCTTAAAACATCAAAGATTTGTTTCTTTCTCAATTTCTGCTGGGGTTGGCAGCTTTCCAGGCAGCTGTCTCTAAGGCAGTTGTTCTACATGGTGGGGTTCAGCATCCTAGATTACACCTCTACTTCATCAAATCTTTAATAACTATAGCAGCAGAATGCAACAGAGGATGGGAATACATACCTTTATTTATACCTTATTATATCTTTAATACTTCAACCAGGAAGTGATTCATGGTGCTCTGGTCACATTTTATTGCTAAAGCAAGTCCTATAGCCTTGCCTAAATTCAAGAGGTCAAGACAGTGCAATCCTCCTGATGGAAAAGAGAACAAAAAATGTTGTTGGGCAGTATAATAACTACTATACTTTATGAGATTTTCATTTACTTGTTTTGTTGTTGTTGATTTGTTTTCATGATTGCAGTATACTTTGAGCAGGGGTTGGTAAACCTTTTCCATCTAGAATAACACAGTGAGGATTTTGGCTTTGCAGGCTATACCCTCACAAATACTCAGCTCTTTTGTTGTAGTGTAAAAGTAGCAATAGGCAAGAGATAAACAAATGAGCATTCTGTGTTCCAATAAAACTTTTTTTTTAACAAAATGTGATGGGTCTGAGTTGGTCATAGTATAATGAATCCTGAATTAGAATACACCCATCCCTTCTGATACAGAGGCTAAACATTAATAACAAGAGATTTTCTGTATCCTTCTCATTCTTATCACTTCTTAGTCTCCTACCATGGCTTCCTAATATAACCATGTGAGTTGTGCACTGTATAAACTCAAGGGTAATTTTCACATCAACTACAAAATTAATGGTGCCTCTTTTATTTCTGCACAGTGGGGGCCCATCTACTAAGCCTTGTACAGACATTACACCAATCACTTACACTCCTGTTTCATAGATACCAGCATGTTCTATTCTCTATTACAACATCATAGTACTCAGTGGGATGAAAAAGGTCTTAGGGGAGCTATACACATAATGGTTCTTTTTGATGTATAATTTATAAATAAAAAGAAAATGTTGAAAAATACAGAAACATAAAAGAAAGTTTAAATGCTGTTAATTTTTAAAAAAAATTTCTATTCAATTTATATGCATATAAATATGCACAAATAAATTGCTATGACAATGTACAATCAACTTTACACTGTACTTTTGTTTCATTTGATGTTTTCCAATATTATAAAGCTTATGAGATTGTGATTTTTAATGAATTTCTGGTTTTTCATTAGTTAGATCAACTACATTTCTTTGACCATCTCCCTTTGTTTGAAATTTAGCATGTTTAAAATTTTTACTACTACAAATACCACAATGAAATGGCATTTACTAGTACCAATACCTCAAAGACATAGGTCGTTGAGCACACCTCTAGTTATTTTCTTAAAATAAATTCCTGTAAGCCAGCGAGCCACAATTAAGGAGCCTGCCTGCTGCAACTGAGACCCGGCACAACCAAATAAATAAATATTAAAAAAAAGTTCTTATAAATGTAATTTTTTAGTCATTCACACAGTATAAGAATATTCTCTAGCTTTTGATGCTTTTAGACAGATTGTACTCCAGAAAAAGCATACCCCTGTATATGCTCACAAAGAGGGTGTGAATATTTCATATTATCCACACCAATACTGAGCATTATCTTTATATGAATAAATCATGTAAAAGCACACACTCATAATTATCTATTATTTACTGATTCAAGAATGATTTATTTATTTAGCAATTTCAGGAACCAAACTCATACACACACACACACACACACACACACACACACACACACACTGATTTTCCAGATATTAGAATGTAACTAATATTTGAGATCATATATTTGTTGTATAATTATCTGCCTTGTTACACAGAGGAATAATTAAAATGTTTCTTAAAGGTTCTGGTTTATCATTAAGACAATATAGGATGCAATTTTCAAAGGTCATTATCAATATTAATGAATTTTCACTCTCTATGACATATTTCTGTACTGTTTGATTTTGCCCACCTTGAAGATTTATTATTTTTATAATGAGAAAAAAATAGATGTAAATAAATACACACATGGTGAGACTATATACTAACAACCTGCTTTCTCAGTGTCCCTCAGGAAAATCAATCTTATTAATGTGTAACTATATTACATTATTTATGAGTTTATATTTTCTTACTTCAGTAGACTGTGTGCATTCTTGTTCTTTCATGTGGAATAGTAGAGAGAGGAGAAAATCATCTATTTCAGTTAGTCACAGAAATGAGAGGAATGTAGTGATGATGGAGAAATGGTTTTGGAGGAAGTGTATCTGAGGACAGTTTAAGAAGAAAGATAGGGCATGGAAACGTTAGAAACATTCTATTCTATTCAGCAGTGTTGGGGGATGTAGGAGTCCTTATCTCCTGCTATACTTGCGTTTTGCATGTTTTTCAAGTTTTCTTAAGTTACTTTTCCTTGTTTCCTGTGTACTCCCAAGGGTCCCCTCAAATAATTTTTTTTTGCCTACTAATGCATTCAATGAGAAGAAATTTATGTGAGATTGGTTTTATTTTCAGAGACTATATGAGAGGTAGCTGTTTACTGTAATAATTATAATAAATACTGTTAAATGGTAAGCTTTTCAAAGTATTCTTTAAATGTCATCCCCAACCTATACTGTTATTTTATGTACTAGGCATGTGTTAAAAATGTAATAATAGAAATGTAGTGGGAACAAAACAGAAAAAACTGGGGTAGAGGTGAGGAAAGGGAGTTTTAAATTTTAGGATAATACCGGTATTAATGGCCTATTTTATAATATAAAGTATATTATATTATACTTTTATTATTATACACCAGTCAATAAAAAAAATATATTACTACTGCATGTAAATGTTGTTCTGCAAATAACTAAATGACAGTATATCAGCACCATTAGTATGCCAGACTTTGTATAACTTCCAACTATAAGAAGCTCTTAGGGACTTCCCTGGTGGTCCAGTGGTGAAGAGTCTGCCTTCCAATGCAGGGGATGTGGGTTCAAAGCCTGGTAGGAGAACTAAGATCCCACATGCTGCAGGGCAACTAAGCCTGCACGCCACAACTGAGCCCGCATGTCTACTAGAGAGAGAAAACCCACACACCACAACTAGAGAGAAGCCCGCGTGCCACAACTAAGAGCCCACGTGCCACAACAAAGATCCCGCGTGCAGCAACTAAGACCAGACACAGCCAAGAATAAAATAAATAAATAAATAAATTAATTAATTAATTAAATATTTTAAAAAGAAGCTCTTAGAAGATCACATGATTTGCCAAAAAGATTGGTGTTCTCTTCTTCCAATAGGCAAAGGAATTAGACATTATATTCATATTTGCTGTATATTACCATTTGACATCAGGATGGTAACAAAATGAGAATGAACCCAACTGCAGCAGACACTGCTAGTTGTCTTACATTTCCATTCCCACCCTTTCAATGTTAAGATTAATACATATATGACAGCTGAAGACGTTATTTCCCAGCCTTCCCTGCATTTAGGTATAGCCATATGACTGCCTTCTAGGCAATGGGATTTGAGAGAATGTGACACGGAGAACTTTCAGGCCATGCCTTAGGAGGCAAAGTGATGCCCTATATTTTTGCCTCTCGCAGTCTTGCTAGCTGGAATGCTGATATCAAAAAGGAGTGGGTTTTTTTTTTTTAATTTTTGAATTTAATTTAATTTTATTTTTTATACAGCAGGTGTTTATTAGTTATCCATTTTATACATATCAGTGTATATATGTCAGTCCCAATCTCCCAATTCATCACGTCACCCCCCCCCCACCACTTTCCCCCCTTTGTGTCCATACATTTGTGTGTAGCAGACCAGCAAGATAGAAGGAGGCTGGGACTCTTGCACTGATAGAGCCTGATACAGCCACCATATCACACCAGGAACATTTTTTGCTCTGACTATATGTAAGAGAGAATTAAATTTCTATGTGGATTAATCTATTGTTATTCTGACTTTTATTATTGTAGCCAAAAGTTTACTCAATTAATCAACCAACTAAACATAAGCACAACAAATGTAAATGAGCTGGAATAAGAATGAGGAATTAATGTTTCCTTGCTGTTTTTGGCTCTAATAACAAGATTGAGCACTATTGATATATTAGTCACAGTTGCATAGTAAAATATGTGTTTCTAAATTTTAAATAGATAAGTGAGCTTGGTTAGGAACAAAATCAAAAGATTCTGTAAATATACATATAAGAATATTTGAATGAAATATTCAATACAATAGATTTTATATGTTGACTGTAAGCACTGCAGTTGGGGAAGCAAAGGCAGACATAATAGATTGTAACAAGTGCAATTAGATTCATATGAGCAAAATACTTTGGGACCACACAGGAGTAAGTCTATATTGCAGTGCTTACAGTTATAAAATCTATTGTATTGTTCTGCCTATTTTTTTTGAAAATTTCCCATGTGAAACTACTAACATAAAAATATGGGGGTGAGACCTTCAAGATGGTAGAGGAGTAAGACGTAGAGACACTTCCTCCCCACAAATACATCAGAAATACATCTATATGTGGAAAAACTCCTACAGAACACCTACTGAACGCTGGCAGAAGACCTCAGACTTCCCAAAAGGCAAGAAACTCCCCACGTACCTGTGTAGGGCAAAAGAAAAAAGGAAAAACACAGACAAAAGAATAGGGACGGGACCTGCACTTCTGGGAAGGAGCTGTGAAGGAGGAAAGGTTTCCACACACTAGGAAGCCCCTTCACTGGCGGAGACGGGGGCTGGGTAGGGGGAAGCTTCGGAGCCGCGGAGGAGAGTGCAGCAACAGGGGTGCGGAGGGAACAGTGGAGAGATTCCCACACAGAGGATCGGTGCCGACCAGACTTAACAGCCTGAGAGGCTTGTCTGCTCACCCGTCGGGGCAGGTGGGGCCTGAGAGCTGAGGCTTGGGCTTCTGAAGTCATATTCCAGGGAGAGGACTGGGGTTTGTCAAATATGGCCTTTATTTTTTTGAGGTAAGTTCCCTCTATGCCTACTTTCTGTACTGTTTTTACCATAAATGGGTGATGACTCTTGGTGAAAGCTTTTTCTGCATCTATTGAGATGATCGTATGGTTTTTGTCCTTCAATTTGTTAATATGGTGTATCACATTGATTGATTTCGGTATATTGAAGAATCCTTGCATTCCTGAGATAAAACGCACTTGATCATGGTGTATGATTCTTTTAATGTGCTGCTGGATTCTGTTTGCTAGTATTTTGTTGAGGATTTTTACATCTATGTTCCTCAGTGATATTGGCCTGTAGTTTTCTTTCTTTGTGACATTGTTGTCTGGTTTTGGTATCAGGCTGATGGTGGTCTCATAGAATGAGTTTAGGAGTTTTCTTCCCTCTGCTATATTTTGGAAGAGTTTGAGAAGGATAGGTGTTAGCTCTTCTCTAAATGTTTGATAGAATTCTCCTGTGAAGCCATCTGGTCCTGTACTTCTGTTTTTGGAAGATTTTTAAACACAGTCTCAATTTCAGTGCTTGTGTTTAGCCTTTTATATTTTCTGTTTCTTCCTGGTTCAGTCTCGGAAGTTTGTGGTTTTCTAAGAATTTGTCCATTTCTTCCAGGTTGTCCATTTTATTGGCATATGGTTGGTGGTAGTAATCTCTCATGATCCTTTGTATTTCTGCAGTGTCAGTTGTTCCCTCTCCTTTTTCATTTCTATTGATTTGAATCTTCTCCCTTTCTTTCTTAATGAGTTTGGCGAATGGTTTATCAATTTTGTTTATCTTCTCAAAGAACCAGCTTTTATTTTTATTGATCTTTGCTATTGTTTCCTTCATTTCTGTTTCATTTATTTCTGATCTGATCTGTATGATTTCTTTCCTTCTGCTAACTTTGGGGTGCTTTTGTTCTTCTTTCTGTAATTGCCTTAGGTGCAAGGTTAGGTTGTTTATTTGAGATTTTTCTTGTTTCTTGAGGTAGGATTTTATTGCTATAAACTTCCCTCTTAAAACTGCTTTTGCTGCATCCCATAGGTTTTGGGTCATTGTGTTTTCATTGTCATTTGTTTCTAGGTATTTTTTGATTTCCTCTTTGATTTCTTCGGTGATCTCTTGGTTATTAAGTAGTGTATTGTTTAGCCTCCATGTGTTTGTATTTTTTACAGGTTTTTTCCTGTAATTGATATCTAGTTTCATAGCATGTGATCGGAAAAGATACTTGATATGATTTCAAATTTCTTAAATTTACCAAGGCTTGATTTGTGAATGAAAATATGATCTATCCTGGAGATGTTCCATGAGCACTTGAGAAGAAAGTGTATTCTGTTGTTTTTGGATGGAATGTCCTATAACTATCAATTAAGCCCATCTTGTTTAATGTATCATTTAAAGCTGTGTTTCCTTATTTATTTTCATTTTGGATGATCTGTCCATTGGTGAAAGTGGGGTGTAATAAAAATAATTTTAAAAGTAAAAAAAAAAAAGAAAGAAGAGAGCAACCAAACCAAAAACAAATCCACCAATGATAAGAAGCCCTAGAAACTGTACTAAGAAACAAAGAAACAAACAAACAAAAAGGATAGACAGAACCCTAGGACAAATGGTGAAAGCAAAGGAATATGGAGAAAATCACACAAAGAAGCATATACATACACACTTACAAAAAGAGAAAAGGGAAAAAAAATATATATATATATATACATCATTGCTCCCAAAGTCCACTGCCTCAATTTTGGGGTGATTCATTGTGTATTCAGATATTCCACAGGTGCAGGCTACATGAAATTGATTGTGGAGATTTAATCCACTCCTCCGGAGGCTGCTGGGAGATATTTCCCTTTCTCTTCTTTGTTTTGCACAGCTCCTGGGGTTCAACTTTGGATTTGGCCCTGCCTCTGCATGTAGGTCGGCTGAGGGTGGTTGTTCTTCGCTCTGATAGGACGGGGTTAAAGTAGCAGCTGATTAGGGGGCTCTGGCTCACTCAGCCTGGGGGAGGGAGGGGTACGGAATGCAGAGTGAGCCTGTGGTGGCAGAGGCCAGCATGATGTTGCAACAGCCTGAAGTGCGCCATGTGTTCTCCCGGAGGAAGTTGTCCCTGAGTCACGGGACCCTGGCAGTGGCGGGCTGCACAGGCTCCCAGGAGCAGAGGTGTGGATAGTGACCTGTGATCGCACACAGGCTTCTTGGTGGCTGCAGCAGCAGCCTTAGCATGTCATGCCTGTCTCTAGTGTACGCACTGATAGCCGCGGCTTGTGCCGGTCTCTGGAGCTTGTTTAGGCAGTGCTCTGAATCCCCTCTCCTCACGCACCCCGAAACAACGGTTTCTTGCCTCTTAGGCAGGTCCAACCTTTTCCCGGACTCCCTCCCCGCCAGCTGTGGTGCACTAGCCCCCTTCGGGCTGTGTTCACGTAGCCAACCCCAGTCCTTTCCCTGGGATCTGACCTCCAAAGCCTAAGCCTCAGGTCCCAGCCCCAACCCGCCCCGGCAGGTAAGCAGACAAGCCTCTCGGGCTGGTGAGTGCTGGTAGGCACTGATCCACTGTGCGGGGATCTCTCCACTTTGCCCTCTGCACCCCTGTTGCTGCGCTCTTCTCTGTGGCTCGAAGCTTCCCCACCACCTATCTCTGCCACTGAAGGGGCTTCCTAGTGTGTAGAAACCTTTCCTCCTTCACAGCTCCCTCCCAGAGGTGCAGGTCCCATCCCTATTCATTTGTCTCTGTTTTTCCTTTTGTCTTTTGCCTTACTCAGGTACGTGGGGAGTTTCTTGCCTTTTGGGAAGTCTGAGGCCTTCTGCCAGCGTTCAGTGGGTGTTCTATAGGAGTTGTTCCACATGTAGATGTATTTCTGATGTATTTGTGGGGAGGAAGGTGATCTCCACGTGTTACTCCTCCACCATCTTGAAGGTCTCTGATCAATAAAATTTAGCTTTGAAGCTGCAGCTGGGTCAGTTTTCTCTGAACCAAATGGGGTACTTTGGGGGAATTTTGTATAACTGATTTTAAAAATCAAGTCACTGATTGAAAAACAGAACAAAGGAATAGCTACCAACAAAGATCAGTACATTCACTATCACCAAAAGTATTTTAAATTATACTACAGTCCTAGGCAGTTCAAAAGAACAATAAAAGCAGAAATAGGAGATGTGAATATCGGGGAGGAATTGGAAGAGAGTGCAAAATTGTCATTTTATAATATTATCTTAAAAGGAATAAAATAGAGCTAACAGAAAATCTAGATCATTGAGTAAAATGAGTTAGCACAAGATCAACAGTAGAAAATTACTTTCCTACACATAAGTAATAAGTGATTGGAAATGTAAAATCTTTAAAAAAATATCCCATTCACACATTTATAATAGCCACAAACCTCTGTTATATGTTGAAATAAGTCTAATATATAATGTGCAGGACCTACATGTTTAAAGTATAAAACTTTACCAGAAGACCTAACCTGGATAAATTACTTGGCTCTGAATGGCTTGATTAAATATTAAAATTCTTACGAAATAAAATACAGGGAAAGTACAAAAATGAAGCAAAGCATTCCTCAGCAATATTTCTTCAGAATAAACAAGGAAGAAAATTGTCTTTTCTTACTGTTCGTATTTATAAATGCCTTAAATAAGAGTACAAACCACAAACAAAACTCTTTTTCTGGTTTCAGTTTGTAAATTTTTAGTTATCTATCTTGCTTCAAAGATAGAGTTTACAATATCCAAAGACTGGGAGAAGAGTTCACATTTATCTGTGGATTCTGGAAGTTGAGTTCAGGGTTTATCCACTCCATCTGAACATTAGAATCACCTAGGATCTTTAAAAATTATTGATGTCCAAGTCCGTATAGATCAATTATATCACATTTCTGGGGGTGACACCAGGCCTCTGGAAGTTTTTACTTTCGTAGGTTATTCCAAACTAAATCTAGGGTTGACAACTTCTGACTAAATTCTCCATGCCATGTTTTATGATGATGTTGAAATGTTGCAGAAAAGAGAAAAAGCAAAAGCATTGGTCTGGAAATTTGGAAGTAATTGTAAATTGTTGGACTACAAAAAAATTAATGAGCAATGCATCTTAACTATTCATAGACAATATGCTTGAGAAGACTTTAAGTGTTTAGAAAAAAGATAGAATGCTTTGGAATTAAAATATGTTTTCATTCTCATAAAAGTATAAAATTGCCTAGAAAGTTAAATATCTTTGAGTCAGGCTGAGTCTGTTGCCATAGGAGATTCTGTAGAAGATGTGGGTATATTCTAAGGCTGAAGCAGAAATCCAGAGTCTCTGAGAAGACTCAGGAGGAAAGAGGTACAGACCAGTGTGGATGATCAGGAGATTGTGAAGAAGGTCAGGTACAGATCTGGGAGCAAGAAAGCTCAACCAAAATGAAAAATCCAAAAGCAGACTGAAAAATATGTAGGGTCAAATTTGAGATTTCATGATGTTTTTCTTTATTTCAGCTGTGACCTTGCAGTGACCTAGAAATAATAAATGCTGTGTCCCAAGACATTACTGCTCAGTGCTAGTTCCTTAACATCTATTTTCTGCTTTGAATATATCTAATGTCAACTCTGGAGCATCTGAAAACAAGTTAAGATGTTTTGCAAGCAATAAATTATAGTGTCTTTTTCATGCATATTTTTGCTATTATTAGAAGGCTATTTCCATAATTCAAAGGGTTTCATTTAAAAATATTGAAATGATATTTAAAAGAGTTCATTTTAAACTGAATCTTTTCAAGTTTCCTTTTAGTAGGCAATATTTTCTGTTACATGAGTCTGAACAAGCTATGCCTCTAGAAAAGGTTATTTTAAAATAAATTTGGATGTATTTTGATGTATCAAATTTCCTTTTCAGTGATTATTGTTTCAGTAACACATATTTTTGATTTGGTGTCTTTAATGTTAACACTAAACATATTTGTAGGTGGAATGGGATAGGAGAAAAAAGATTTGCAAAAAAGAAGAAACACAATTATTTTAAGTTGAAAGTGCTATTTAACCTTTTGAGTTTGGTAAGGATATATTTTCTTATAATATTTTCTTTTTTAATAACCCTAAAATTATTCATCGAGTATATATTAGAACACTTCTAATATGACCAGCTACCAATTTCTTTACTTTCTAACAATATAGACCAATATATTGGAGACTAGGACTTAGTCCTCTACAAAATATTAAATCAGATTTATAAGAAGAGAAATTTCCTACCGATCTATTTGCACCTTTTTTACTCTATGGCATTCAATCATTTAACAGATACTTTTATGGTCCTTAGTTGTATTAAAGTCTTAATAAATACAATCAGTGCCTCTGATGTTAAAATATAATATATTATTTTACATAGAATGTTAAAAAAATATTTGTGTTTACGAATTGTAATTTATTTTTAGCTGGTACAATAACAGATGTTCCACTGAATCCCTGTTCTACTGAATTGAAGTTCTATTGAATACCTCTAATGTCCCATGGACAGGTCAAGCAAAACCTACCAACTCTGAAATACTAAGGCCAGGGAGAATAATCTAAGGCAAAATTTCACAACTGCTCAGACCCCAAGACAACTTAACATAGGCATCAGAAGAATGAATTTAGGCCACTATTCTATCTCCGAGAAACAATGTTGACAACTAAAACTGGAAAATTCTGACTGACGTCCACTTATCAACATCATAGAGAAAAATACTAGGACAACAGTAGGCTGGAAGATCTTACCGCATAAGCTGTTTAATAATTTTGGACATACAAAATTCTTTTCCTCCTAGCTTTGTCCTCGGTCTTTGACTTAAGCCATTTTAAACTTCTTCACAGCTTCCCATAGCATGTTGTTTTGCCTCAAACATAGTTCATTTTTTCTCATCATAATATTATTAGCATGTGAAGGTGCTTCTTTATGAGGTGTAGGAGTGTTGTATACTGAAATCTAAACCATGCATGATCAAATTCTCACTTTATTTTTGGATCGTCTCAATTTTATGGTCAATGGATTATAAATATTTTTCACTTTCCCCTTATTATGGCTGTCATTTCATGAGGTGTTATGGGTTGAACTGTGTCCCCCAAAATGATATGTTGAAGTATAGCCCCCAATACTTCAAAATGTGACCTTATTTGGAAATAGGACCTTTAGAGGTAATCACTTTAGAATAAGGTCATTAAGATGGGCACTGTCCAATATGACTGCTGTCCTTATAAAAAAGGGAGATTTGACATGGAGGCAGACATGCACAGAGAGAAGATCATATGAGGACAGGTAGGGAGAAGTCAGCCATGTGTCTAGAAAGATTAATCTGCAAGTCAAGGAATGCCAGAAGCTAGAAGAGGCAAGGATGGATTCTCCCCTGGAACCATCAGAGATGCCAGCATAGACCTGATTTTGGAATTCTAGCCTCCAAAGCATGAGGCTATAAATTCCTGCTGTTTTAAGCTACCCATTTTTTGGTACTTTCTTACACCAATCCTAAGAAACTAAATCATGTGATATTTGCTACCTCTACACAATCTCTTAAATTTCCTGGCTTCACAAATTTTATTTTTCAAACTCATCCTGCACATTTGAATTATAAAACACTTTCCTCATCCATTACAGTAAAGACACCTCTGATCACTGCTCTAGTATATGCATCTTAAAAAACACTGTGGATATATCTGTCAAAATAATATTCTTCAGGGTTATATTTCACTGTTTGGAATGAAGTTGTTAGCCATGTACAGCAGTAACTGATTCTTGGCTTTAGTTAGGCTCCTTGCATCTTTCACAATGAAGAAGACCATCTACCCAAAGCAGTCCAGGTAGGAGGAATGCTCTGAAATACTGAAGAAAATCATTGTGATCATAGAAGTAAGTGATTTGAAAAATATTCCACTGCGAAGCCCTCCTAATCAGCCCTTGTGGATTTGTGTCATTATTTCTTAATGTCTCTTATTTTTATATTACTGTTATTCTAATCATTGTTGAGAAACAATCATGAGTGGAAAGGGATAGCAATTTGTCTAAAACCTCAGTTGCCCAGAAACCAGCTTAGTAACCAGAGATAAGTTCAAAAAGTTCTAACAGCAAAAATTCTGGACGTAGAATTCATTATGCTAAATGCATGCACCCAGATAGAAGGGAAATCCATTGGTCTCACATTCAAAGCCTATGCACCCTTAATTTATAGACAATTCTACAAGCAAAATCCACTCATTTTCAGATCAACTACACAGAAATGTAAGAAACTCCTAAAGTTTAACATATTTCATTTTATTTTTGAAGCAATGTCAATACATAAAATTCTAAATATATATAAAAATATGCACCAATAGCTTAAATTGCCTTTAAAAACTTCCATTAGCACTTTAACATTCTCTCTGCATTTTAATCTATGTATACATCTTTTATAATAAATGCTGTACATTTGCAGTATGTATCCTTTCTCCTTTATCACTGTGAGAAATGGACTATTGCCTGCCATATCAATAAACAAAGTATGTTACAGTTATCAGCGATTGCAGTCCTCTAACGTGAGCTGGTGAGTCCTGAGGAAACTCAGGAAGGAAAGAATACCTGCCATCTAGCAGCCATCAGACTGCAGCCACTCCCCATGGTGAGCCCTGAGGAAACTCAGGATGTGAAAACACAAGATACTGGCCCCAGAGAGCTGAGGTGTATATCAAAGGAATGATTTCAGTGAGCCCAGACTTTTGCATCTTCCCATACACAGAAAAGTGCTACATTCCTTAACTTGACATATCTGGTTGTTTTTTTTTTTTTAATTAACAATAATCTTTTGACTTTCAGACTACCTGCCCTTTGTTGCAAAACTCCTATATATTCTGGCTCTCCCCATCACATCCTTGGAGCAGTTCTCTCAGGGTTACTTGAGATGCTGCCTCCTAGGCTTGAAGTCCTAAAAATTCCTGCCAAGTAACAGATAACTCTCAACTTTTAGGTTGTGAACAATTTTTTAAGTTGACAACTGTATATTATATCAAAGATATTTTCCATGCCATTACTTGTTGGCCACCACAACCCCTCTAACATCAACATAATATTCCATTAAAGTCCTTTATTTCATTCCATTAAACCTGTAGATTAAAATAAGGGTGGATGCTGCCTCTGATATCTAAATATCCATAGACAGCAGCAATCAGCGGCAGATGAACTGTGGCTTAGAGGAATGAGGTGAACGTTCATTAAAAGTTGATAGAGGAAGTCTAACATAACTATTCCTCAGTAGCTACTGGATGATTCATGGTAATACTGCATGGCTAGAGTCATTCAAAATCTCCAAATCCCCTATTTAAGAAGTCAAAAAAGCATTCAATATGAAAAACACTTCAGTCACATTTGTAGAATGTTTAAAAGTAAAGTGAGTTTTAGCTCAGACGGGTATATTTCAGATATGGAAAATGAAATCAGGAACAACACAGATGATGCTTGATTGGGACACACTAATTATATATTACACCTGGTTGCCCAGTTTCCAGCTTCATAGGGGGACAAAAGCACAATCAGCCATTCCATACACTGGGCAAAGAACCATGCACTGATCTGGAGGAAAAATCCCTGCTGGTAAGGAAAGATTAATATAACCTAATCCACAGGATTGCAAGGGGTCCATCCAGTTGTGGAAACTGCTTCATTTTGAAATGAAACTAGACTTTAAAACCCGCTGAAGAAACTCTCTTGTAAAACAGAAAACAAAACCGACAAAAACAACGACAAAAAGTGATCAGCGAGGTATTACTCTAATCATTAACATGTTTTAGTTGACTTTTAAAGATACATAGAAACATTTTCTTCTCATAAGAACAATAACGAATAACTAGGCCTATTTAAATTTAAACCCCATGCTAACTACTGGATTTGCATTAGATAAGGAAAAGGGAAATAGCATTTATTTTTTCAGAAGCATGAAATGAGACAATTGGTATGCATCACTCAACTTAATAAGTATAACATCCCTATGGAGTAACATTGTCTCCATTATTACAGATGAGGAAATTGAGTCAATAATAAATACACATGGCTAGTGAATGGAACATCCAGATTTAAAATGCCAATCTTACTCCAACGTGTTCTTAAGCAACATATTATACTAATTCTTCTATTCTATTAACCAGATAGGTCTTAAGTTCAGAGAACCACAAAAAATCCTTTGAAACTATTCACACCCAACTTTCCCCTCTGATTTAAACTTATCATAAAACAAAAACTCAAGCTGGAATTACTTCAGCTACCCTTGCATATCTCTCAAACTCATCAAAACACAATTCTCAACATCTGCATTCTAAGGACCAGAGGCAAAGGAAAAGAAGGTAAGAAGAGAAGTAAAGGAAAATAACTGAAAGAATAGTTCAGCTGAAAAAGAAAAAAGATACAAAAGAAGAGGAAGTAGATGAGAAAAGAGAGACATATAGTTCTAATTCTCTACTTTTCAGCCAATGTATTGGAGAAATACACTTACACCACTATTGCCTGGAAATCGCTGATGAGGAAAAAATGTGCATGTGTTCTTGTATTTCATCTATGCCATTTTTTAATGTCTTAGGCTATGTTTTGAGTCCTTTGAGATTTCTGAATGCTGACAAAATGAGTGGAGAAAGTAATTCTAGAATTTAGAGGAGGACAGATGAATCACAGATTACATATTTCATCAACTGTCATCTAAGTTTCAATTTTTCTTCAACACAAATCTTCAAGAAAGTCAGACTGTCTTCATATCTTGACTTCATGACCTCTTTAGTATTTGGTATAAAAATATTTTTTTAAAAGGAAGCAGAAGGAAAAGCAAGTGCACACTGTAACTCTGTGTGCTGTCCATGGTATTTGTCCTCACTGCCTTTGCAATACCATTACTTTTCAGTACAGGCAAAGTCCACTGATGACTGTGAGTCTATTTAGCACAAAAAGTAACATATTTTTGTATTTCACACACTTAAAAATAATCTAAGACATTAACAATACTTTTAAAGCATGGTAACTTAACCTAAAACCAAATGTCAAGGCTATTTTACAGGATACTCCAATATTTGGGTTCTGGAGTGGAGAATTCTAATTCATGGTGAAAAGGGAGGTTTCTCCACACCACCAAGCAATGCTCCAGACACCAGCTGAGCATTCTACAATTCAACTGAATTCTGACATTATCTACCCAAAGGTAGCATCAGATTCCACAGGTAAATAGTTCAATCCTACAAGACTGCCCTCCACTTTGGATGCCAATTGCAGGCTATAAAAAATTAATAAACAGAAACCTCAGTTAGAGTTGGGAGACCAGAAAGGAGAGCTCTCACAGATGGTGAAGATAGCAGAGCCCAACAGGATAGAGAAAGACTCCTCTTCTTTCCTGGCAAGGACTCAGCCAACGAAAAGGCACAGACTTTGTTTGCTATACCCTCCTAACTTCCCTTTCCTCTCTATAAAAGTGTGCTCCTTTCCTTGCCCTGTGGGGACTTGCAGGTGGCTCACCGTGGCTGCTGATCCCAAATTGCAATTCTCCACCAATCCTGAATAAACCTATCTTTGCTGGAGAACTATCAGGCAGTTAATTAGTTTCAGGTCAACAAAGCCCAGGTTGTGACCAGTCTTTTGACTCATGTGCTACAAATTGGAGGTTCCAACAACCCACTCTAACTCAGGATGCCAATCTCAAGTGCATGTTGTTACCTGTACTTCTGACCAACTGGCTATAAGTCATATTTCCATGACCTTTCCTTGGGTTTGATTAATTTGCTAGAGCATGTCTACTGGGAAAAAAAAAAAAAAAGCACAACGTAAGAGCTGTGAGTTGAATTTTATTCAGAGTCTTACTAGGACTATAGCCCAGGAGATAGCCTCTCAGATAACTCTGAGGAACTGCTCCAAGAGGGGGGGAAAGAGCCAAGAGCCAGCATATATATTTTGGGGGGGGGGGGAGGACAGTGGTCCTGGGAAATAAATGTAATAAAATATATATCTTAGGTGGGGCGGGGCAGGGAGTTGTTGGCGGGAAGTTTAGAACTGGTGCGCTGCGCTCATCCTGCTGTCTCTTGTTCCGCCTGCTCCCTTTGTGCTCACATTCTGCCCTGCCATGCCCTGCTCTCAAGAGGCACAAGTCATCTCCCCCAGCAAACGGGCCCGGCCTGCGGAGGAGGGCGGCATGCGTCTCCGCTTTGTCCGGCTTTCGGAGCACGCCACCGCTCCGACCAAGGGGTCTGAGCGCGCCGCGGGCTATGACGTATACGGTGCCTATGATTACACAGTACCATCTATGGAGAAAGCCCTTGTGAAAACAGACATTCAGATAGCTCTTCCTTCTGGGTGCTATGGGAGAGTAGCTCCACGTTCTGGCTTGGCTGCAAAACACTTCATAGATGTAGGAGCTGGTGTCATAGATGAAGATCATAGAGGAAATGTTGTTGTTGTACTGTTTAATTTTGGCAAAGAAAAGTTCGAAGTCAAAAAGGGTGATCAAATTGCACAGCTCATTTGTGAACGGATATTTTACCCAGAAATAGAGGAAGTTCAAGTTTTAGATGACACTGAAAGGGGTTCAGGAGGTTTTGGTTCCACTGGAAATAATTAAAATTTATGACAAGAACAGAAAATGAGAAAATATACTTCTTCCTTGAAAATAAAGGCTTTGCTTAAAGTGAATATATATATATATATATATATATATATATATATATATCTTTGTAAAAGATTACTGCTTATCACAAAATCCTGGTACTTCAGGTTAATGGTTTTAGTGCTTATCTACGTATGGGAAGATTCAAGAATCTTGGGTCTTGAAACTCTTCTCAGGGCACACTGTTGGTGGGGCTCTTCAGTGGGTTGCATTTTAACCTTTCTTAAACTGGATGATGAGCAAGATTCTTTGTTCTTCTTGCTTACAAGCAGCTCACAGAACACAGGAAACTCATTTACCCACTAAATTACCAGTATGTTATAAAAAGATATAATTCAGGAATAGCCAGATGTAAGAGATACACAGGGCGGTATGGGGAAAGGGTATGGAGCTCCAATGCTCTCTCTGAGTTTGTCAATCTCCCCAAACTCCACCTGTCCACCAACCTAAAAGCTCTTTGGGTTTTTATAAAGGCTTCATTACATAAGCATGAGAGATGATGTCTTGTCCAGTGGTGATCATTTCAACCTCTAGCCCCTCACCCCTCCCCAGAGGTCAAGGGGTAGAACTGAAAGTTACAACTCTTCAATCACATGGTTGTTTTTTCTGGCAACCAGCCCCCATCCTTAGGTGACCTGGGGGCATTTCAAAAGTCACCTCATTAACATTAAAAAAGACACCTTTATCTCTCTCACCACTTAGGAAGTTCCCAGTGTTTTAGAAGCTCAGGGCTAGAAATGGGACAAAGACCAAACACATGTTTCTTTTTATAAATCACAACATCACATCCAGCAAAGATTCAGGATTCAAGATCTATGCATGACACTTCCTCTTGCTGGGTGACATGAGGCAATTTATTTAAGCTTTCAGTTTTCTGTATGTTGTGGGAGGAAAAAAAAACCTCAAAACTTTCTTCTACCCTTTGAGTTTCTTCTGGACGGTCTAAGAATTAAACTGACATGAGACAAATTAACAGGAGAAAATCAAATTTTATTTTGTATGTATGGGAACCCCACATATATGAGAGGGTCAAAGACCCCACATACATGGGAAGTTCAAAGAGAGAACAATAAGATATATATGACATCTTGAGCTAAGAAATAGGCTAGGGGCCTGAGGCTTCTAAGGACAGGAGGGTAATTTACAGGACAATAAGAAGAGCAGATGTTGGGTAATTAGATGTTTGCCTTGACTTACAGATGGACCATTCAGATAAAATTTATCTCTGGTAATAACTCTTATTCTGGGAAAGACCAATTTAAATTCTTCTAAGTAGTTAAGCAGGGGCAGAAATTTCTCTTCAATCCACAGGGTCTCAATTGCCTTTAGCTCAAAATAATTTTCATGCAGAAGTAACATATTTGGGGGAGGTTTGTTCTGAAACCCTTCAATCTAAAATATAGATAATAGTACCCACCTCCTAGGATTGCTATGATGATTAAGGAAGATGATTCTTAAAAAATACATAACATGGTATTATCCTATAAAGAGTGCATTCAATAAAAACATTCAGTTTTACTCTCATGTTTATTATTATTAGTGGTATCACCAAGGTGAAGTAACTGGAGAAAATGATCTCACACATCCATAGACATCTAGAAGCATATCACCCCTATGCTATTTAGTATAGAATTTTGATTATTCCAATTTGTTAATTACCAATTTTGTTAAAAACTGAACATGCATCAAGTTAGATGAAGAAAAATATTATTATTTGTGAAATATTAAAATAGAACGTATTTTGTATGTGGTTTCTGGGCATTTGAAAGGAGATTCTAAATTTATGCTGTCCAATATCTGCCTGAATGAGCATTCAGGAACAAAATGTCTCAACAGTCCTATACCAGAGAGGCTGAGTACAACCAGCACCCTTAGGACCACTGGAAGGGAGTCTGTTTGAGCCTCTAAAGAATGTTTCTGGGCTCTATATCTCTGGAAACACATACAGATACCTTGAATCACTGCACTGCTGTGTTATTTGCAAATCAGTGTTGATGCAACAAAAAAGTGATACATCTACAATGTTATCTTGAAGAAAGAGGGCTTTCATCCTGGAATAAAGTACAATTTACTAATTCAAGATGACTCTTGAACTGCTCAATATGAAGCCAAATTATGAAAATATCATGTAACCAAGCCTTCTAGTTCTTATCAGCAATTCTCTTTCTCACTGTATGAAGAAAATCAATACACAAAAGAAGTGATATTGGCATGACTGTGAAACCATGCACCTCAGACTGGGACTTGAACCCACATGCCAGGACTCGAACCCAGGCTAAAGTCAGATTGGGACTTGAACCCATGTGGCTGGGACTTGAATCTGACCAAAACCCACAGTCTTCCCACTGAGATCACACACCTGGTTTCAGGACATAATGAAGCTCAGGTTCTTGATGTCTCATCACAGAAAGAATTCAGTGAGACACAAAGTGATAGGTAAGAACTGGATTTATTTAGAGAGAAACACACTCCACAGAAAGAGTGTGGGCCAACTCAGAAGATGAGAAGGGCACCAGGGTATGGGGTTGTCAGTTTTTATAGGGGTGGGTAATTTCATAGGCTAATGAGTAGGAGGAGTATTCCAGCTATTTCAGGAAGGGGCGAGGATTTCCAGGAATTGGGCCATCTCCCACTGTTTGATCCTTATGGTTGGCCTTGGAAATTGTCATGGCGCCTGTGGGTGTGTCATTTAGCTTGCTGATGGGTTACAGTGAGCATATATTGAGGCTCAAGGTCTGGTGGAAGTCGACTTGTCCGCCATCTTGGGCCCATTTGGTTCTAATCAGTTTATGTCATGTCCTTGGGCTATGTCATTCTTTCAAAGGCTTTGCCCTGCCCCCTTCCCTGCTGTTTCAACTATGTCACCACTAAGAATTCATTTTATTATCCTATGTCTAATGTTAACCAATTAAAATATAATTAAAATATATATATATATATAATTTAATATATTAAATTAAAATGTACAAGTTTCCTGCTTGTGACTTGCTAAATTACAGTCATGTTATAAAGCTGTGATAACACAGTCTGTCATAGAAATGCTGAGATCCACAAAAGAAGAGACGCTAAAGGGTATTATTATAAGAATTGGTTTGTGGTGCATCCTTCTACAATTACCAGAAATATCTAAGGAAAATCATTATGAGTTCATTTGAGAAAGTTCTCAAAAGTGAATTAAAATTTAGTGTGGGTATTATCGCTTACTGAGCATTTCTGAAGAATCAGATTGAGGTTTCTCCAAGTAAGGTAAAGCGTCACTAGGCATGATATCACAATAAAGAGAACAATAAAACTCTTCAATCAGTAGTAGCCATACATTACATATGTTGAAGAAAAAAAAAAATCTTGCAGTTGCATCACTTGTATTAAGTTTGTAAAAAAAACCTTGCTCTTGCATCATTTGTATTAAGTTTGGGCACCATAAAGTAAGGAAAAGAACTGTACTCTAATGAAAAGGGAGGTATGTCTTTCATTTCAAAACCTCCATTTAAAGCTTCCATTTTATCAGACTTAAACTTCTACTTTTTCAACTGCTTTAGGACTTTTAAGTTGCAAACATGTTCTCTTAACTTTTAAGTTGCAATTATCCTTCCAATTTCTTTTTTAACTTCTGAGCAATCTATTTTATTCCACTGAAAAGAAGTTGAAATTTAAGTCAAATACCACTTTTGTTCAACAAGACTTTGATAATGTAATGGTTTAGTCATCTTAATTTATTATGCTCAAAAAAAAAAGTCTCTAATGTATTACTCTGTAATAATCCAGTTTAGACAGTCAAAACTAGTGAGTTGGACATCTCTTTCCTAAAATTATTCCCATTATTTTACTTTAATTTATGGCTCGTATATTCCTACATTTTAAAATATCAGAGTTAATTCTGCATTACACTTGAAAAAGTTTACAAATTGCAAGTATAAAGTATTATTAACAACATTTATCAAAAAAGAAGAAACCAAGTGCTACAGTCGCTATTATTTTTAAATGTCCTCTGGATATAATGTGAGTCATTGTGTCATGATTTTATCTCTGTATCTGTGACTAACTTGTTTCATTTGTTGTAATTTGGTGTTATTAAAATCATATCTTGGTATCAGTTCCCATCTGTGACTTCTAACTTTTCTCTTGCAATGGCCATAGGCTGCAGCGAAATCTTAATTCACCATTCATGACCACGGTCTGTTGGTCACAAAGGAAATTAGTCATGAGACCAGGAATAAGTTAATGCAAAGTCACCATCTATATTACTGAAGTATTTTTGAAAGTCAGGTATGTAAGTCTATTCATGATGGGTAACACATTATTAACATCATTACATGTAATTTAGATTCATAGCCTTTAAAACATACTAAAAAACTAGAAAATACTAGTAAGCATCATCGGCTTTTAGCTTCTAAGTATGCATTATAATAAGAGTAATAAAAATCTATTTTTCCTCAGAAGCTGAATCCTGTGATGTATAAAATAAATTAAGATCGTGCCATACACAAGTTTTCACTGATCTTATACAGCAACCTTCAGTTTTCTGGTAGGTGACCATGTGCAGTAATTTGTCATAAACTAACAGTCTCACATGCTGAGAGTGCTGCTAGACTGCTGTAGGGGAAGTTAGTTTGATGAAATACAAATGAAAACTGTAATAGAAAATTCATCCCAGAACAAATGACTTCCACTGTGCCCAGCCATAAACTCCATGAGGACAGAAGCTCCCCTGCTCATACTACGTATTTCTTCATCAGGATTTAAATTGGTCTTTCCCAGAATAAGAGTGATTACCAGAGATAAATTTTATCTGAATGGTCCTTTAATCCTATCTTTAAAATCCTTTGTACTAAACGGGTAATTTAGTGAGTAAATGGATTTCCTGAGGTCTGTGAGTCACTTTAACAAATTAATCAAACCCAAGGAGGGGACCATGGGAACCTCTGAAGCATAGGTAACAACCTGGGTTTGCAATTGTCCTCTGAAGTAGAGGGCAGTCTTGTGGGACTGAGCCCCTTACTTATCAGTGGGATCTGATACTATCTCTGGGTAGCTAGAATTGAGTTGTATTGTCGGACACAGAATTGAGTTGTATTGTCAGACACACAGCTAGTGTCCAGAACATTGGTTGGTGGTATGGGGACACCACCTCCCTCCACACACTGGAATTGAGTCCAGAACCCAAAGAATGAGTAAACATTATTTTACTATGTTTTTGGAGTGTATGAGTTGTATGCTTGTTTACTAGAATATATTATATAAAATGTATACTAGGGCTATAAAGATGCAGGAGACTCTGAACAAGGAAAGAGTTTAGTCTACTATCTTTTATCCTATCCCAGGCTGTGGTCCTCTAGGAGTTTTGTGGTATATGATCAATCACCAGCTCTCAAGGACTGCAGGTACCCACTGTGTCCTTAAGAAAGAAGGCCCTGGTGTGCCCCTCTTAGACTTTCTTAAGTGTATGGATGTATCAGGTTCAACGAAATTCTTAAATGTGTTCATTTGATTTAAATATATGAAACACCTGACTCTTCATCCCCAAGAGCTTCTAAATGAATGAAAAAGAAAAATTTTATGGGCCCTTGATTATACATCAGGGGATTTTGTTCAATACAGTATGAATCTTTTATAGGGCTTTAATCCAGTTTGAGAGAAAAAAAAAAAACCAAAACCTAGGAGAGCATACAAGGACTAAAGATTCCCTCCTCTTCTCTTTCCCCTCTCCTCTCTCCCTCTCTCTCATATACACCATGTTTCTCATTATAGCATTGGATTTTATATGTAGTCTATGGTCCATAGACTCACACACACACAGGCGTAAAAGTTGATACATTATTATCTACTATAACCCATATTTTATTCAGATTTCCTTCATTTTTAACTAATCTTCGTTTTCTACTTTCTATTTCAGAATCCCATCCAGAATACTACATAAGTAGTGGTCTTATCTTTTTAGGCTCCTCTTGAAGTAACAGTTTCTCAGATTTTCCTTGTTTTTGATGACTGAGAGTTTTGAGGAGTATTGGTCAGGTATTTTTATAGAATGTGCCTCAGTTGGGATTTGTCTGATGTTTAATCGAGCATAGTAAAGGAATTCTGGGCAGAAGACCACAGTGATAAAATCTATAGACATTACATTCTAATCACATCATATCAAGGCTATATATTACCAGCGTAACTTATCACTGTTGATGTTGATCTGATCTTTTGGTTGAGGTAGTCTTTTTCAGGCTTGTTCACTGTAAAGTTATTCCTTTATTCCCCTTTCCATAAGGTATTCTTTAGAAAAAAGCCATTCTGTTCAGCACATCTTAAGGAGTAGGGAGTTTTGCTCCACTTCTTGAGGGCAAAATAGCTACATATATTATTTGGAATTCTTCTGCACAGAGGATTTTTCTGTTCTCATCATTTACTTATTTATTCAATCATTTATGTCAGTATGGACTCATGGATATTTATTTTATACTTTGGGTTCTAATCCATTACTACTTTATTGTTTTGTTCCTCAAATTATTTCAACTTTGGCTATTTCAACCTTTCAGTTAGCTGTTGAATCCCTTTCACATATTCTATTAGTGTGTGTGTGTGTGTTTGTGTCTGTGTGTGTGGTATGTGTGTGGGGTGCGGGGGAATGAGAATTACCTAACTTTCTGGCACTACACTACACAATGCTGCAAGCTCATGTTGCATATTCCCTGCCCAATTCTTAGAATTAGCCATTTTCCAAGGAAAATGGCTAATTGTCTTTATTAAAGAATGGTATTAAAAACTGATATCTGAGTGCTACATCTACTCATTGTAACTAGAGCATCATTGCTTCTAGGCTCTCTTAGTTGATAGAGCAAGGAAATATATGTGTCTATAAACATATCTATAAATGTTTCCCTATTTAGCCATCTGTATCTATATTAACCTAAACAAAAGTTCATGCTGATCCCTCCAACATTAATCCATTACCATGTGGATTATGCATAATTCTAACTTCTTTCTTATCTGTAACCTCCTACTCCAGCAATGAAAATCCTGGCTCTCACCATCCACCATCTATTTATTTAATACAATATATAGGTATAGTAGCTTCAGAATTATTAAATGTACCCCTGTGATAAACAACTTTATCAACTAGTATAGTGTTTATGTAGCCTTCCTTTAAGTAAGAATAAAATGACTTTATTCTTACAGAAGTCGTCTTCAAAATTGCTTAGTTCAGCATCATTTCCCCCATCCTCTTCTGTTAGGTTGCTTCATACATTTGTAATACAGTTAGATTCTCCTGTCACATTCTACATTCCATCCTGGGTTCCCTCGACCTCTCAAATGACATTTTAAATTTTTTGCACATATTAAAATTTACTTTCTGATGTGAAATTCTATGGATTTTGACAAATGCATAATGTCACTCACCATTATTGTCATCTTTCATTATAGATTCTACAAAATATTTCCTCAAAACTTTCAAGGTCATCAAAAACAAGAAAACTCTCAGAAACTGTCACACCAAGAGGAGCCTAAGGAGATATGACTGCTAAATGTAATCTAGTATCCTGGCATAGAAAAAGTAGATTAGGTAAAAATGAAGGAAATCTGAGTAAAAGATGGGTTACAGTGGATAATAATGTATCAATACTGATTCATTAATTCTGACAATGTACACATTAATGCAAGCTGTTAATATTGATAGTAGGGAAAACTGGGTATGTGCTATATGGGAATTCTCTCTACTATCTTTGAAATTTTCTGTAAATATAAAACGATACTTAAATTAAAATTTTATTAAAATTAATTACATCAAAATAAATCTATCAATTCAAAGTAATTCATATCAAACTCCTCAAAGGATTTTTTTAATAGATAAGCTAATTCTTAAAATACTAAGAAAATGTTCAAAATTAGCAAATAATTATAGAAGAACAGGGTCAGAGGACTGATTTTAATGACTGGCAGTAATTATTAAAATTATTTTAATAACACAGTTATATTATATTTTAGTAATAATATAATTACTGGGAAACATGGTCTATTTAATAAATATGCTGAGATAAATTGTCATTCAATAAAAACAATTTGGGACTCCCCTGGTGGTCCAGTGATTGAGACTCTGCACTTCCACTGCAGGGGGAGCAGGTTCGATCCCCGCTTGGGGAACTAGGATCCTGCATGCTGAATGGTGTAACCAAAAAAAAAAAAAGAAAAAAGAAAACAATTAACTTGGATCTACACCTTACAGTAAAAATAAGTGTCATGGGCATTAAAACACTAAATGTGAAAATTTTAAATCCTCTAGAACAAAATAGAAGAGAATAATTTAAAAAATACAGCATAGTGAGAGATTTTTTTAAACATATTTTTTTAAACATATTTTTTAAAGATAGAAACCAAAATGGTGGCACTCAATTAATTCAACTATACTGAAAAATGAGTCTCTGTTCATCACAAAGTAAGTGAAAAATCAAACCACAGACAATAAGAAAATGATTTCTAACCAGGTGGATTCAGAAGGACAAGGACCAAGGTTATATAAAGAACTCCCACTATATAACATAAGAAAACAAACTGCAAATAGTTAAGAAAAATAGAGAGGTGGCAAAAACTCTGAATGGGCAGGTCACTGAAAAGGAAAATAAAAATAGGAATTTGAACAGATAATCTGTCTCATCATCTGTGAGGACAATCCAAATTAAAACTATGTGAAACAATCAAAAGCCTGAAAGCATCAGAGGATATGGAGCCACAAGACTTCTCCCTCATTGCTGGAGGAATTTAATTGACACCACCATTCTAGAGGAGAATTGGAATATCCATTACGTTAAAGATGCCAGTACCCTACTATCCAAGAATTCAATATCTATTCACATATATTAGAGCAGTACTTTAAAAAACACATTAACCATCATTCACAGTAAAAAAATCATTTTTATATTGCAATGCTGTACACACACAGTTAGAGGAAAAAGGAATTTTCATGAAACAATATCCTTACATGTGTGATACCTTTGAATATTTTCTTTTATTCTCTTTTCCCTTGCCATTTCACTTCATTCCTTTGTATTTCAATTTTTTAAGATCAAGGACACATGTACAAGCATATATATTGCTGAGTTTTTGTAATGAGAAAGTGAAATACTTAGCTATTTATCAAGAGAATAATGGATATAGAGTGAAATTAATGAAGTAGGGAAAATTGCATCAACATAAATAAAACTCAAAAATACATTGATACAATTTAACTACAGAATGATACTTTTATGTAAAATTTAAAAACATACAAAACAAAATTATATATTTTGGGGTACAAACATACTTGATAAAAATCCAAAATATTCACAGCACTGATAAACTTTAAATTTGGGATAGTGGTTACCTCCAGGAAGTAAAGGAGATAGGACAATGGAATTGAGAAATTGTATAAAGGAGGTTTGAATTATATTTGTAGTATTATTTCTTAAGCTAGAAGGTGGGCACTTGGGCACACTATTTTTAGTGTGCTTAAAATATTTCATTATAATAAAAAAGGAATGCAATATATGGATATAATTATAAAGAGAAATCTCTAAGACTATTGTAACCCTTATCTTTGCATTATAACTCTATTCAAGCTCAAATAATTCATTCAAACTTTGTTGCCCTTCTAGAGTTAAGATATGGCATATTTTCCACCATTTCATTGAGGGAATTCTTCATATTTCTATCTGGATTTGAACCTTCATTAAGCTATCATAAACTGCTCAGTTTTCCTTGCTACTGAACACCCTGAACTGAACTGATCATTTTTTTAATACAGAAGAAAATGATTTTGCATAAACACAGTATCTCACCAAATTTCTACTTGTAAATCTGGACTGAGTTGCATGTGGATATTACTCAAGCTGAATCTGTTTAAATATTAAGTTTAACTCAAGCAGATAGACGCTTCCGTTTTTAGGTATTTGAACAAAAAATGAAGTATCTTTGAAAATGAAATCAGGAAGCTGAGGAGTGTGAGCTGAGTCATTTAATTTAGAGGAATAGTACATCTAGACAGCATTGTAATAGCCCAGTCACACAGAATTTAATGTGTAGATCTTTGCTATATTTTTATAAGTTCACAGGCAGATCTGATTTAGTTAAATCAATGCTTAGCTTTCAAGGTACACTCCATCTATTTAAAATCATAAATCAAATTGATGACAAACATTATCAATGACCTTACAGTATATCTGTGTCTTGGTTAACTGATGTCCACTTGGAAAAGACAGATGACAGAACAGTAGGGGCTATTTGATATAATGAAGACTGATAGCTTCTGCCTTGGTAGAGTGAAGCACATTTGCCATCCATCTAGATTACAGCAGTTCATTTCAGACAGAATCAGACAAAATAAGAAAGTACAACGAAAGGAGATGTACTCTCAAAAAAATCTCAATACAGTAACTTAAAATGTCAGCAAGTGGAATTTTTATGTTAAATACATCTAAGTGAGGAAGGACAAAAAAAGAAAGCATGAGTAGTATTTTCCTCTAATTCGATTGATAGATATTGATTCACCACATGCTTTTTTAAAATTTCTAAAATATGTTACATTTTGGTGTACAAAAACGTTTTCTATATGTAAAATTCACCATTCAATATCAAAAATAGAACATTACTCATATCATTGCAAATATTAGTACGTTTCTCATCAATTTCATCCATTGCCTATAGCATGACCTCTATAATCCAGAAGAAAAAATAAAAAACTGGTGAACTGGCAAACAACAACAAAAAAGGAAAACATGAATAATAATGTAAATTTAAAGATAATACAGGGAGCTCCCTGGTGGCTAGTGGTTAGGGTTCTGGGCTTTCACTGCCATGGTCGGGTCTTAATCTTTGGTGGGGAAACTGAGATCCTACAAGGCACACAGTGTAGCCATAAAAACAAAAACCACAAAGTACAAAGAAAATACAATGCTCTTCCTTAGAAAATGAAACCCTAAAACTTAATAACATCATCAATGAATTATGAAAACTTTTAAGAAAGGAATAATTCTAATCATACACAATATCTTCCAAATGAGAGAAAAAGAAAGATCACCACTCTGAACAAGTAAATACTGACATTGATATCAGCAAAGTATTTGCTTTAGGATAGCAAATACTGACATTGATATCAAATTTGGTTGAGCACAGTATGAAAATAGAAAATACAAGATTGATTTAGGATTTGAATATCAGTGCAATTATTACATTAACACAGTGTGGTCATCTGAACTGATGCAAAATAAAAATACATTTAGTAAAAGTCACTATTCATTCTTGATAAAACAACTTTTAGCAAATAGTTACAGAAGGTGATTTTTTTAATCTAAAAAGGATAATTCAATAAAATAAACGTCATAAAAATCATCATACATGTTGGTGACATGTTTAAAGTTTTGTCTCTGATGATAGGAACAAAAGATGGATACTCTTATCATCTCTTTATGCAACTTTGTACCTAAACAATGATAAAAGGTAGGGAAAAAAATGAAATGTAACGATTGGAGAAACTAACGGTTATAGGTTATACTGTTATTTAAGAAGAAAATCTAAAAGTATCTGCAGATAAGTTATTACACTAATAAAGCAATCTAGCAATATTGCTAAATATAAACTCAATATTAAAAACCTGCATTTCTGGGCTTCCCTGGTGGCGCAGTGGTTGAGAGTCCACCTGCCGATGCAGGGGACGCGGGTTCGCGCCCCAGTCCGGGAAGATCCCACATGCCGTGGAGCGGCTGGGCCCGTGAGCCATGGCTGCTGAGCCTGCACGTCCGGAGCCTGTGCTCCGCTAAGGGAGAGGCCACAACAGTGAGAGGCCCGCGTACTGCAAAAAAACAAAAAACAAAAACCAAAAATACCCCTGCATTTCTATATACTAGCTAAAAGAATTAGGAAATGAAATTTTAAATAAAGGTGCTCATTCTAGTTAGTAATGAAGGAATGTAAGTTAAACCTAAAATGAAATATCACTACATAGTTACCAAAATGGCTAAAATTAAAAGTACTGACTACAAAATAGAGTGGAGGATGAACAAATTTGCATGGTTTGGGAAACGGTATGCCAGTACCTTTCACAGTTTGTCATATAAATGTCAAATGACCTAAAAATCCAATTCCCAGGTATATACCAAACAGAACTGCATGTGTTATGCACCATAAGACATTTACAAGTGTGTCCACAGTAGCATTTTTAAAGGCATGAATGAATAACAACCGAATTATCCATTAACAGTAGAATGGATTCATATATTTTGGTATATACATATAATAGACTACTACAAGGGACTTCCCTGGTGGTGCAGTGGTTAAGAATCCACCTGCCAATGCAAGGGACATGGGTTCGAACCCTGGTCTGGAAAGATCCCACATACCACAGAGCAACTAAGCCCATTGTGCCACAACTACTAAGCCTGCATTCTAGAGCCCATGAGCCACAACTACTGAAGCCTGCACATCTAGAGCCAGTGCTCTGCAACAAGAGAAGACACCATAATGAGAAGCCCATGCACCGCAACAAAGATTAGCCCCTGCTCGCCGCAACTAGAGAAAGCCCATACACAGCAATGAAGACCCAATGCAGCCACAAATAAATAAATAAATAAATAAATAAATAAATAAAAAATAATGGACTACCACAGCTACGCAACAACATAGTAATAATAGAAAATGGTAATAGGAACATAAATATCGATAACTACCTTAAATGTAAATGGATTAAATGTTCCAACCAAAAGACAGAGACGAGCTGAATGGATACAAAAACGACACCCATATATATGCTGTCTACAAGAGACCCACTTCAGACCTAGGGACACATACAGACTGAAAGTGAGGGGATGGAAAAAGATATTCCATGCAAGTGGAAATCAAAAGAAAGCTGCAGTAGCTATTCTCAAACCAGACAAACTAGACTTTAAAATAAAGACTATTACAAGAGACAAAGAAGTACACTACATAATGATCAAGAGATCAATCCAAGAAGATATAACAATTGTAAATATTTACACACCCAACATAAGAGCACCTCAATACATAAGGTAAATGTTAACAGCCATAAAAGGGGAAATCAACAGTAACACAATAATTGTAGGGGACTTTAACACCCCACTTTCACCAATGGACCGATCAACCAAAATGAAAATAAATAAGGAAACACATGCTTTAAATGACACATTAAACAAGATGGACTTAATTGATATTTATAGGCCATTCCATCCAAAAAAAACCAGAATACACTTTCTTCTCAAGTGCACATGGAATCATCTCCAAGATAGATCACATCCTGGGTCACAAATCAAGCCTTGGTAAATTTAAGAAAATTGAAACTCTATCAAGTATCTTTTCTGATCACAACTCTATGAGACTAGATATCAATTAGAGAAAAAAAATCTGTAAAAAATACAAACACATGAAGGCTAAACAATACGATACTAAATACCCAAGAGATCACTGAAGAAATCAAAGAGGAAATCAAAAAATACCTAGAAACAAATGACAATGAAAACACGACGGCCCAAAACCTATGGGATGCAGCAAAAGCAGATTTAAGAGGGAAGTTTATAGCAATAAAATCCTACCTCAAGAAACAAGAAAAATCTCAAATAAACAACCTAACTTAACACCTAAAGCAATTAGAGAAAGAAGAACAAAAGTCAACCTGAAGTTAGCAGAAGGAAAGAAATCATAAAGATCAGATCAGAAATAAATGAAAAACAAATCAAGGAAACAGTAGCAAAGATCAATAAAACTAAAAGCTGGTTCTTTGAGAAGATAAAAAAAGTTGATAAACCATTACCCAGACTCATCAAGAAAAAAAGGGAGAAGACTCAAATCAATAGAATTAGAAATGAAAAAGGGGAAGTAACAACTGACACAGCAGAAATACAAAGGATCATGAGAGATTACTACAAGCAACTCTATGCCAATAAAATGGACAACCTGGAAGAAACGGACAAATTCTTAGAAAAGCACAACCTTCCAAGATTGAACCAGGAAGAAATAGAAAATATAAACAGACCAATCACAAGCCCTGAAATTGAGACTGTGATTAAAAATCTTCCAACAGACAAAAGCCCAGGACCAGATGGCTTCACAGGTGAATTCTATCAAACATTTAGAAAAGAGCTAACACCTATCCTTCTCAAACTCTTCCAAAATATAGCAGAGAGAGGAACACTCCCAAACTCATTCTACAAGGCAACCACCACTCTGATACAAAAACCAAACAAAGATGTCACAAAGAAAGAAAACTACAGGCCAATATCACTGAGGAACATAGATGCAAAAATCCTCAACAAAATACTAGCAAACAGAATCCAGCAGCACATTAAAAGGATCATACACCATGATCAAGTGGGTTTTATCCCAGGAATGCAAGGATTCTTCAATATATGCAAATCAATCAATGTGATACACCATATTAACAAATTGAAGGACAAAAACCATATGATCCTCTCAATAGATGCAGAAAAAGCTTTCAACAAAATTCAACACCGATTTATGACAAAAACCCTCCAGAAAGTGGCCATAGAGGGAACTTACCTCAACACAATCAAGGCCATATATGACAAACCCACAGCCAACATCGTTTTCAATGCTGAAAAACTGAAACCATTTCCACTAGGATCAGGAACAAGACAAGGTTGCCCACTCTCACCACTATTATTCAACATACTTTTGGAAGTTTCAGCCACAGCAATCAGAGAAGAAAAAGAAATAAAAGGAATCCATATTGGAAAAGAAGAAGGATAACTGTCACTGTTTGGAGATAACATGATACTATACAGAGAGAATTCTAAAGATGCTACCAGAAAACTACTAGGGCTAATCAGTGAATTTGGTAAACTAGCAGGATACAAAATTAATGCACAGAAATCTCTTGCATGCCTCTACACTCATGATGAAAAATCTGAAAGAGAAATTAAGGAAATACTCCCATTTACCACTGTGAAAAAAAAAGAATAAAATACCTAGGAATACACCTACCTTAGGAGACAAAAGACCTGTATGCAGAAAACTGTAAGACACTGATGAAAGAAATTAAAGTTGATACAAACAGATGGAGAGATATACCATGTTCTTGGATTGGAAGAATCAACATTGTGAAAATGACTATACTACCCAAAGCAATCTACAATCTACAATTCAGTACAATCCCTATCAAACTACCAATGGCATTTTTCACAGAAGTAGAACAAAAAATTTCACAATTTGTATGGAAACACAAAAGACCCCGCACAGCCAAAGCAATCTTGAGAAAGAAAAACTGAGCTGGAGGAATCAGGTTCCCGGACTTCAGACTATACTACAAAGCTACAGTAATCAAGACAGTATGGTACTGGCACAAAAACAGGAATACAGATCAATGGAATAGGATAGAAAGCCCAGAGATAAACCCAGTCACATACGGTCACCTTATCTTTGATAAAGGAGGCAAGAATATACACTGTATCAAAGACAGCCTCTTCAATAAGTGGTGCTGGGAAAACTGGACAGCTACATGTAAAAGAATTAAATTAGAACACTCCCTAACACACCATACACAAAAATAAACTCAAAATAGATTAAAGACCTAAATGTTAGGCCAGATACTATAAAACTCTTAGAAGAAAACATAGGCAGAACACTCTATGACATAAATCACAGCAAGATCCTTTTTCACCCACATCCCAGAGAAATGGACATAAAAACAAAAATAAACAAATGGGACCTAATGAAACTTCAAAGCCTTTGCACAGCAAAGGAAACCGTAAACAAGATGAAAAGACAACCCTCAGAATGGGATAAAATATTTGCAAATGAAGTAACTGACAAAATATTAATCTTCAAAATATACAAGCAGCTCTTGCAGCTCAATATCACATAAACAAATAATCCAATCCAAAAATGGGCAGAAGACCTAAGTAGACATTTCTCCAAAGAAGGTATACAGATTGCCAACAAACACATGAAAGGATGCTCAACATGACTAATCATTAGAGAAATGCAAATCAAAACTACAATGAGGTATCACCTCACACCAGTCATAATGGCCATCTACAAACAATAAATGCTGGAAAGGGTGTGGAGAAAAGGGGACCCTCTTGCACTGTTGGTGGGAATGTAAATTGTTAACAGCCACTATGGAGAACAGTATGGAAGTTCCTTAAAAAACTAAAAATAGAACTATCATATGACCCAGCACTCCCACTACTGGGCATATACCCTAAGAAAACCATAATTCAAAAAGAGTCATGTACCACAATGTTCATTGCAGCACTATTTACAATAGCCAGGACATGGAAGCAACCTAAGTGTCCATCAACAGATGAATGGATAAAGATGTGGCACATATACACAATGGAATATTACTCAGCCATAAAAAGAAAGTGAGTTATTTGTAGTGAGATGGATGGACCTAGAGTCTGTCACACAGAGTGAAGTAAGTCAGAAAGTGAAATACAAATACCGTATGCTAACACATATATATGGAATCTAAAAAAAAAATGTTTAAAAAAGAGTGGTTTTGAAGAACCTAGGGTCAGAACAATAATAAAGACGCAGATGTAGCAAATGGACTTGAGGACACGGGGAGGGGAAAGGGTAAGCTGGGACAAAGTGAGAGAGTGGCATGGACATATGTACACTACCAAATGTAAAATAGATAGCTAGTGGGAAGCTGCTGCATAGCACAGGGAGATCAGCTCAGTGCTTTGTGACTGCCTGGAGGGGTGGGATGGGAGGGTGGTAGGGAGACGCAAGAAGGAGGTGATATGGGGATACATGTATACGTATTACTGATTCACTTTGTTATAAATCAGACACTAACACACCATTGTAAAGCAATTATACTCTAAGGTGTTTAAAAAAAAAAAAGAATTGTTTTACATAGTATCTATTAAAAGACTCATTTAACAGAACAGGATATGGTTGCCAGTAAGCCACTGTCTTCCCTGCATTAAAATATAAAAGTAAGTTAAATTAAATAGAATTTATATATTTCATTAGAACAATAATTTCACATAAATTCTTAATAATGAGAAATCTCTATTAATACAGGTCTTTTTATTTTTTTGAGACAGGTTGCATGAGTCTATAGCCATACCACCCTGAACACACCCAATCTCGTCCATTCACGTCTGATCACGGAAACTAAGTAGGTTCAGGCCAGGTTGGTACTTGGATGGGATATGGGTTGCATGAGAGGTAAAATCAGATTTGCAGATTATTATTTCATTTTTTTGAAAGTTAAATAATAAATGGATCTTCATGATAATTAGTATGGCTACACAACTCTCTAGTCTAAGAACATAAACCTTCATTTGATGACCCTGAGCTTGTGATCTACAGAGTGGCTGGCAGTATATCAAACTTGTGATAACAAGGTCAGGTTCAGCATTGCTATCCATTCAAATAATGGGCACTTTATTCATAAAGATTGATAGAGTACTGAGTCATATCCTAGAAAAGTTCATTCCACTTGGTCTGTTCTTCATTTATATGATGTGGTACCAAGATGCCATAATATAATAATAGGACATTTTTCCAAGGAAGTACAGGTTATTTTTTAAAAATATATCTCAAGGGATATCTCAAAGCTATCCATAGGTAAATATAATGTCATAATTCCCTTGACATTTCATGTACGAAATATTTCTTCACCAAACAGTTCCTCATATCTACCATTTCTTCACATCTTTACCCTTTACTTTCAATTTTTTTTCCTGTCCTGTCAACTTCTTTCCTCACCTGACGCTTCTATGTCATAAACACAGGACCACAAGGCCAAGTTACCGGCTCCCAGAGACTCACAAATATAAACCAAAGGACTTATTCCTAAATTGAGTACAGGATTATGTATTTGAAAACTACTGAAAAACCAGGGAAAGAGGAGACCGGACGTTTATGAACATAAAGTGATTGACTTCCCTGCAAATTTAAGCTGCAAATAACTATAATATGATACTATCCTAGAAAAGTGAAAACTGCCTGATACTTATTGTATTGAATCTTATTTAATCCTCTTTACAGTTTTTACCTAATTCAAGTATTATGAAGCCGCACTCTTTGACCATTACAGGAAAATATTTCCATTTTTCTACTTCTATTTTATGTAGTCATCCCAGCTATTGGTAAAAGAAACTACACCAGAATAATAAAACACAAATATTTATTTTCATGGTCTGTCACAGTGCTTTGACTATTAATTAATAAAATAATATTTGCGTAAATACAATGTTCTTTAGATGTCTTTTCTTTTTAAATTTTTTTCAGTTTCTTATAGAATAGAGATACTAAAATATCTCCTACTCAGTAGTAAATAAATTTGTTCCATTAAATTTATTAGATTTTTCACATCAAGAAATAATCTGAGAGGTATTTTTAAAATCTGTTTATCTTGTTTTGGCTCTCCTATCTATACTGTATGGATCAGTCAACTCTGGCAGCTTGGACCAACTTTTTGTTTTTTGGAGAAGCTGTCAAATCACACCATCTAGCTGACAAATCACTTATTACTATATTTTTTAAAACTCTTATGGTTAGTTATAGTAAAATATTATGAATATTTTATTATTTGCATAATTCCTATATTTAGATTCCCAGATAAATGATCATAAGCTTTATTGTCTTTAGTTTTTTAATAAGCCCATCTCAATACAGGATATAGTCACTTATGTCTGGATTATTTCAATATGCTCCTAAACTGTTCCTCCACCTCCATTCTAACATTGGTTCAATTGATATTACAGCCTTGAAACACTCTTCTAAGTTAATTACTAGAAACTAATGTAGTAGGATAAAAATCCAACCTTCATCAACTCCACATTACTGGCAAACTACTTGCTCAGCTTGACAGGCAAGTCCCTACACCATCACATACGTCACCCTGACATCCACACTACCAATCACCACAGTGTGAAACCTGAGAGTATGATATCTCAACTTACGCATCATGTCCAAAAAGGAGAGAATAAATGAGGAGGTGAGTCGAATTTATTGAAAAAAAATCATATTACAGCGAAATATATTTAAGACACTCTCTTTGACCCTGAGTCATGAAAAAATAAGGTATATTTGGGAAGCAGTAAATAATCCATGGCCAAGAAAAAATATCAAACTGTTAAGAAACTTCTTGTCAGTTTAAAGGACTTCTATTTTATTCAATATGCAATGGGAAATCACTGAAGAATTTTAAGCAGAACAGTAACTCAATTAGATTTGTAATTTAGAAAACTATTCTTGACAGCTTGTGGATGATTGATTGAATGGGGAGAGAGACTAGGGAAGTTAGTCTACAAGTCCAAATGAAAGATGACAGTGACCAAAATAAGAAAATGGCACTGGAAAGGAATTCTTTGAGAAAAGGGTCTATTTCTTATTCCTTTCTCATGTTCTCAACACCTAGCATAGTGTCTGTCACATATCCAAACTCAACTTCAAACTGACTCTCTGGGAAAGAAAAATGACTAGTATCAACATGTGACAAAAATATAAATTACTGTCACATCTTCTAGTTTACTAAATCATTTACCATAACATTGTTATATGTCTCAAAGGGCATTGTTATAATCAATCTGTCAGCAGAGTCTTCACAGACCACCTCCTTACCACAAGGCTCTTCATTCTGGTTTCTTTGTTTTTATAGCACAAATACCTAAAAGAGGAAAAGTTAACCTTTCACTTTCCTAATATTCTCTATTCTTACTTCAACCCAAAATAACAAGCTAAGACATTCCCATCAAAATTTGTCCCTGTCTAATAATTCCAAACATGCTTAACTTCCCTACCCAATATCACATATTTTGTTGTGAACAATTCTCTATTTAATTCACTTTGCTTTCTCAACCTTATCGTCAGTTTCTTCAGAGTAAGGATTTGTCTTATTTATCAACTTCTTAGAAATGTAGAAGGCATAGCATATGTGCTTTAAAATAATGTTGGTTGATTAGTTCCTAAAATTTAAGCATATTTAATTCACTAATACTTTCTTATATTAAAATGCAGTTAGAATTGGGGAACCATGCTTTCATATCATTGTGATATGCAGGTGTCCCAGACTGCTTTGCAAAGTTGAAATTTTGCAGGTTTTACTGAGTAACTAAGATGTCATATTCTACTATTGTAATGTGCACAAAGAAAGGAACTGTGGCTGTGACTAAAGAATTTAGCAGGATGAGACAGTCAGCTCTGAAGAGGCTTTTTTCTGTAAAATCCTAGCAGTTACAAATGTTATCAAGATTAAAACCATAAGGTATGATATAAAAAATTGTATCAATCCAATTTCACTGATAGAATTAATTGGAATTGATTTTGTTCTCTTTACATCATACAGTTTGTAATTTCATTTTTAATGATATTTATCCCAATTTTTTACCCTTTAGATTCAAAGTTATTTGTTAAAAGAGTTTATGACTTTTATAACCACACACAAAAAAAGTGAATTCGCTAAGCCGTATTTGGACTCATGAATGCTTGTGCATATCAGCTATGGCCTAGGCCTCAAAAACCTTGATTAAGGTAAACTTCAGTGTAAAGTGGGATTAAAAAAGGGCAGGCTCACCAATCTGATACTACAGAAGTTCTGTTTGCCTGGCTTCTCGGTCTTACCTCATACCTCATCATGGGAAGAGAGGAGGTCATAATAAAGTACAAGGAATAAACATTTACTGAGTATCAGTTATAAGTTGGGCAACTAAACGCTGAAGATATGCAGCTGAGCTACCTCTGGGTGATGACAATCTGCAAGGATCAGTACTGGCCCCTTTCAAATTCAAAAGTCCAGTCCAGACCACTTATGTATTTGGGCTTACTTAGGTATATCTAGTTCCCCACTAGATATCTTTAGTTATCCAACTAAATAATTTATTTCGCTCTTGGGCCTTAATGTGTCCAATTCTGAGTTAACCAATTTTGTCCCTCCAATTTGGCATACTATTTGCCTCTCTGTACAAGTCAGAAACAATAACTATGTAGAGATAACTAATAGTTAAAAGAACAAACTTCAAATGAAAAATAACATACAAAAAGTCTACAGGAATGTCTGAACCCATTGGAATGTTAATAATAATCATGATAATAATACTAATGACAATCACCACCTCTTAACTGACTCAATACTAAACACTATACTAAGTCCTTACAATACTTATTTAATTTTCATGGTAACACAGAGGGATAGGTACTGTAATCTTCATTTGGGTCAGTGAAAAAAATTGAGAGTCTGAAAATTCATGAGGAAAAGCCAGAATCTGAATTCTGATTTTCTCATATTTACAATTACAAAACATCTATTCTCATATTGAATTTCAATGAAACATTTGAGTTTATTTGAATGAAAGTATTGCCATAGGAAGTACACAACATCTCAACAACTTTTATTTCAATGTATTCTTCTGTAATTACCATAGTTGTATTTTCTAAAACTGAGCAAAAGGAAAGGTGGAATCTATGTTTCACCATACCATGCATCAATATAATGAATCCATTAGTACAAAATACCTAGCTATCATTACCTCATTTGGTGTACTCAATATATTGTAAAGTTGTCATAGAACATTCTTTATTTCATGCTGTAATGTCATGATATTTAGGAATGGCCATTTTCTTGGAGCAAAGTTGCCATATAGTACCCCATTAAATTAAGTGTTACACTTAAGAGAATTTCAGTTAAAAAAGATTTTAGACACTGGGGCTTTCAAAATGCTTTCTGTTCTTTTGCAAAAGATTACTGTATTGGCAAAAGATTGAAAAATCTTTGTGTTTGATAGAATATTCTCCCCTCAAACTACAGTCTTTATTAACATCATTGAAAACTGAAACGCATTCTTCAAAATTAATACAAATTAACTGCTCAGCAATTTAGTCCATTATTTTTGATAGACATACAAATAAATTGTGAAAATAAAATACCTCTAAGTGGCGGAGATTCTAATACTGGTGTTGAAATGGAGACTCTATAGCACAAAGCAGCTACAAAAGAAGGAAGTCAAGCAAGTCCTTCAAACGACATAAAACTTGGGGGAAAACCACAGCAATAACCTCATTTTGGAAGAAGACAACTTGTTCTATATTTACTGTTGCTATATTTTATAATAATATAAAGAGGAATCTCACCCACCCACATGATGGATGGCAGCTCAATGTCTTCATGCATAAATCCTCTCACCCGGCTTTCAGAAACTCACATTCCCCGAAGGTCTTCTGTTCCTTAGCTTGCAGAGATACCCGACACACCACAGAAGAAACACATTTCACCTTAGCATATACTCATTGAGCTAAGCCTCCCAAGGAGCCAATTCAACTCAAGCATGATGAAACAATTCTTACAAAATGATCATTGAAATTTCAGTCTCTCTATAATAGCCAAGAAACAAGGAAACCAGACTGTGGCCACAAATAATGGTTTATAGATTAATATTGTGAGGAGATAGGAGTGTCCCAGCTTTAAGAATTTAAGATTTTTCAAGCAAGAGGAATTCTTGTTCTGTGAAAGCAAACAAACCAGGTGTGAAGCCTATGAATGTGAATGTGAACGACAAAGATGGATGAAAATTCTTTGTTCTCTCCACTCAACGACTTATCTGGAAGAGGACATTTATGCTGGTGAGGTGGGGTGGGGGGAGGGTAATGTCATTCAGGAGTCAGCTGACCTGCTCTCTCCACCTTATACTAAGCACACACCACATTTTCAGCTGTATCATTTCACCCTTAGGTCTTAGCTCATACTATTCCTCTCTCTCTGCTGGAGTTTCCTTCATATGCTCAGCCTGTGCAGACCTCCAATGTCTCTTCCTTTCACAATTACTGTTAACCACAGGATTAAAGGTTTATTCTAAACAGCCTTATTCTCTGGTAGTTTCTAGGATATAATTTAAGCATTTAGATAGTTGAATGATCTGTGGACATCTGGAACATCCTGAAGTCTAAAGGAATGTCACATGAAGAGAGTGAAATAAATTTAAACACACACACAAATTTCCATTTGGAATTTGAACTCAAATTCAAACAAGTTCTCCAGTTTTTGTGATCATCCTGTCCCAGGATATCTTAATAAAAATGATTCAAATTACTCTTCCCTTAGTTGTGGGAAACACATCACCCTCATTCATACCCAGATCAATATTACCAGGGAATATTAGTAATGCTATATATTTTATTAAAAACAATTGCTCATTTCCTGCTTATACTGAATTATTGATCTCTGTCATATCTCACCTCATATAGATGTGGGAGTTTCTCTGTCCCATGGTGATTAAAATGGAAAACAAAGCAGTTTTTATTTCATGTCACCAATACCTACATCTAGATCTAAACAGATAATTCTTTAAATACTGTAATTTAAAAATAAAACATACATTTAAACTAATTTTAAAACAATTACTTCTATGAAGTAAAATGTGACAATCTTTCATACCTTACCTCTTAATTCATTCTCCAACCAACTATATATACATATATATATATACATACACACACACATATATATGTGTTATATGTGTGTGTGTGTGTGTGTGTGTGTATAATACTATATTGAATGGACCTAGACATTACAGCAACCAAAATTCTCTGCTTTTCCTCAACTCAATGAAATCAGCTCTTTTGCCCCTTTCCTGTTTGCCCATTTCTGTCCCCCTCTAACCTTGAAAGAACCTAATTATAGGAATTAGATCACTAGGCAATTTAAACTAACTCCTGACGTTTGCTCTCCTGAATGCATACCATGCCTTGCTTAACTTGTTGATTCTTTTCCTAGATAAAAAGAACAAATAATTAAGTAGTTAAAGAATGACTAGCTCTCTAGCCCCAACAACCTCCTTAGCAATCCTGCAGGCAGATCTGCAGGCAAGATAACATCTGAAGAGAGAGTCAGCCAGTCTGCACACGATGGAGAATGATGCCGAACCCAATCTTCTGCCCCAGTGATTCACTGAGATTCTCAACACCTCTCCCTTTTTTTCACTTTAAAAACTGTCATGGCTGAGCAGAATCTTTGGAGCTGGTCTCAGGACATGAGTCCACCTTCTCCCCAGATTGCCAGCTTTTCTGATTAAAGCCTCTTTCCTTTTGACTGACACTTTCCTATTGATTATCGTCTTTTGAGTGGCAAGCAGCTGAACCTGAGTTCAGTAACATCAAGACTGATATAGACTAGAGAACCTGCACTGGAGAGATGGGTGTGTCTCTTTTCTTCTCTTCTTTTGTCTTTTTTTCCTTTTCTTTCCTCTCAGTTTGGGCTGCTATAACAAAAGTATCATAGACTAGGTAGCTTATGAACAATAGAAATTTATTTTTCACAGTCCAAGAGGCTGGAAGTCCAAGGTCAAAGTGCCAGCATGGTCAGTTGAGGAACCTCTTCTGGTTGCAGACTTCTTGTTGTATCCTCCCATGGTAGAAGGAGCAAGGGACCTTTCTGGGGCCTCTTTTATAGGGGCACTAATCCCATTTATGACCTTATTGCCTCCCAAAGGCCTCCACCTCCAAATACCACCACACTGGGGATTAGGTTTTAACATATGAATTTGTGGTGGGAATACAAATATTCAGACTGATACCAAGCAGGACCCTGTGGGGCTCTCTCAGGTACAAATCCTTTCCGCATCCCCCATTTCTTGTTTGTAGGAACTAGGCTTCATTCAGCCTCCTTGACCTTCCCTGAGTTCCAAAGGGCAGATTCAAACAGTTGCTAATCAGGGAAGGGAAGGAAGGCAGAAACAAAGGAAGAGCAGTCACGAAACAATAGTGCAGCAATAAAGCAGGGTCCTGGTTCCTCCCCAAGGAATATCTTTGAGCTCCTCTGTAGGATAAGGCCCTCACCCAGGCAGAGGATGGTAACTTCAGGCTGAGTCTAAGATACTTCAAATGCCACCCTGTTACCTCACCACCAACCAATCAGAAAAAAGTCTGCACCCAGTAGATGATAACAAAGACTCTGACCCCCTCCCAAATGATTCTCCCTTTAAAAACTTTCATGGTTGAGCAGAATTTTGGGAGTTGGTTTTTGCACAAGAGTCTGATTTCTCCCCAGGTTGCTGGCCTCCTGAATAAAGCAACCTTTCCTTTCCAACCAACACTTGTCTCTTGAGTACTGAGTAGCCAAACTTGAGTTTGGTAACAAGACCATAACACTTTCTTCTGTTTGTTTTGTTCCTGTTTTTCTTTGCTGTTGTTATTGCTGTTGTTGTTCAATCTTCTGCCCTGCTTCTGTTTCTGCCCCTCCCTTCCTCAGATCACACAGGGAGGAGGTATGGCAGGACACATACATGGCTTTCTTAACACCATGATTGTCACTTGAAGGTAGTATTTGCATTAGTTCCTATTGCTGCTGTAACAAATTGCCACACTTTTTTTTTTTTGATCAAACAACATAAATGCATTATCATGCAGCTCTGGAAGTCAGAAATTCAAAATATATCTTATAGGACTAAAATCAAGGTGTTAACAGGGCTGCATTCTTTCTGGAGGCTCTAGTGAAGAATCCATTTCCTTGCCTTTTCCAGCTTCTAGAGACTGCCCGCATTTCTTGTCTTGTGGCCCCTTCCTCCATCTTCAAAGCACATCACTCCAACCTCTGCTTCCACTGTCACAACTCCTTCTCTCACTCTGACACTCCTGTCTCTCTCTTATAAGGATCCTTGTTATTTCTCCAGGATAATCTCCCCATTCAAGATCCTTAAACATATCTGTAAAGTCCCTTTTGTCATGTAAATTTCCGGGGTTTAGGATGTAGTCATCTTTTGGAGAAGGTAGCATTATCCTGCCAATCACAGTAGCCTCCCAGGGAAACTTTTATAGGTTCTTCACTCAAGCAAAAGGACTTAGTGTTTCCCCAAATCCAGGAGACACTGGTCACATTCTCCCAAGAGCTCTCTGGATCATCATACTCCCAAGGCAGCAGAATGTTCCAAAGAGTCCCCTCACTTGTCTTAATTTATGTATAGGGGAAGGCTTTGCTCATTCCCTAGAGTGGGAAGGGAGAGTGCACAGCACTCCCGTTTTGGACCAAAAAAATTTATTTATAGACATTGCCCTGTTAAATGCTTCTTGATTTTTTTCAACTCTGTATAGCCTGTATTGGGTATGGGCCAAAGGCCACAAACCTTGTTATGCTATGTATTTTTAACCTCTGTTTTCTAACATCCTGCTGTAGGATATTTGGAACCTTATCAGTCATTGTGCTCAAATGGGGGCCTTAGCCAAAATCCCCAAAGAAGGCAAAGTATAAATTAAATTTCTTATTGTATATAAATAAAAAATTAATTCATCTTTAATTATCTGAGTAATAAATTAACAAGTTTTACTTTTAAGACTTGGGGCTAAAATCTCTCCCCTCTGCCAGGGACAGCATTATTATTATTATTATTATTATTTGAAAATACATCCTAATTCTTCATATCTGAAGAAACGTATCATTTTGTTCAATGTGGCTTTTACTTAATAAATAACATCATATCACATGATGTGATCTACTTCGTTCTTTTAACCGTATTGCATTATTCTATATGAATATAGCACACTTTATTTAACCAATTCACCAAAAGCCAATTCATTGAGAACCATTTCACCAAATGATCAATATGTCAAATAAAAAAACTGTAATATGTACTTTCTAAATTTTAACTATTTATAGAACACTTACAACAATGTGAAGAGGTAAGCTTTATCAGCTTCTATAGATTTCTGCAAAATTTAAGTTGATACATTTAGAATCTAAAAATATTTCATTTTTTCAGAAGCTGGGAATAATATTCTAAAAATGTGCCCTTCAAACTCCTCTTATCTCT